>NW_027412541.1:5069679-6405929 GCF_025532065.1 Leptinotarsa decemlineata | reverse complement strand
TAAATCCAGTATCAGTAATTTATTTTGTTTTCATCGAACTTTATTATAATACCAAACTATCAAAAACCTTTTCTTTTTACCTTTTATTTTACCTGCTTCAAATCTCATTCAATATTGAAATACCAAGGATATTTGAAAAGTACTTTGAAAGGTGTTTTCAATGAGATATCAATCTGAAAATGAGAATGGCTCTAGGGGTGGAAAGGGGTTAAACCAGTGTTTTTGGGGGTTTTTGATGGTTATCGCGGCGCCCCGAACGTAAAGACTACACTAGATATTTAATTAATAAAAGTAGGTAGGTGGCTGTCTGAACGGATTGCATTTTGCAATTACCGATATTACCATATTATCAGAGGATTTTTATTAATAGGTACCGACATATTACCTTTACTCTCAGTTATCTATGTTGTAAAACGTTGTACCTTGTGACTCAACCGTGCCCCACGGCGCCCCAGGGCGCCGCGGCGCACACTTTGAGAAACACTGGGTTAAACTGATAATGAAAAATAATTACTGACTTTCTCAATATTGTTGGTGAAACATTTCTAAGTGAACACAGCAAATGAAAAAAATAAAGGATTTATCCCATGAATTCAAAACTAGAGTTCACATCTGCAAGTGCGCAAATATATAAGAGATTGTGTTTGAAACAGCAAAAATCAAAGATGCACTGTTTGTTTATAATCAAGCTAAAATTGTGCCAAGCAAGTATCGATCATTTACAAGTATTTATTTTTTCTAAATCTGATTATTACATTACATGAAGTTGAAAGTCATGCACTGGCCAAAATAGTTTGTGTCTACAATAAAGACACAAATACAGGCATTTGAGTCTGTAGTTTGGTTTGTACTTTCTCACTACCATTTACCCTATTGTTTTGATGTTTATATTATTTATTGAAACCACAATTTAGTTTTTTCACTGAAGTAGAATTTGATACTGTGAAGGTAATTTTTCCTGATTTAACAGAGCTGAACCAGCACACCGAATGAATAAAAAAAACAAATATCAGTGTTCACTTGATGTTTCACAAATATAACATTCCTCAAACATGTATTGTCGCTCCTGCAGCCCCATTTTATCCACCCATAATCGCTAAATAGTCCGGTCAGTTCAGACATTCGAAGCTACCTAAATTTCCCCTGCATGCAAAAAATGTTATTCATGGTCAAAGGTCAAAAATTAAACAATCCTTTTTTCCTACGAGCCACCGTTTTTGAGATAAAACGATTCAAAAAGTTGTAAAAGTTATAATCGTCATAATTGCACACGTGTACCCAGTAGCCTATTCCACGGGTCAGTTGTGATCCTCTTTAATTTGAAACTATTGCAAAATAATGGATATTAGCAGAGATTGAAAAGATGGAAGCAATTCAAATTAAAAAAAGTAGTGAAATTTAACCGTTCGAGTTGTAACTTTCGAATTCTTCTTCTTCTTGTTGGTCTTGTTTTTCTTCTTGTTCTTCATTTTCATCCTGAGTACATGTAAACTGCGTTAATAGCGGTGTATCGCATGTCGCCTCGTTGGAATCAAACGAATCCTCAACTGTTGGTAACTCAATATTAGAGCACGACCGGCCTTGACAATGTGTACATGCCAGAGAAGAAAACAGTCTGGCTTTTTTGCAACAACATTTAGCACTGCACCCCTTTTTGCAGTTGCAAAAAATTGTGTCCAGCAGTTTTTCCGGCGGAGGCGGAAGTGAAGTTTTGACTGTTTCTAATGAATTGTTGACCAACTTCCAACCCCAGTCTGTAGGGTCTAGGTCTAGCTGATAACCAAGCCACACTTGAACTTGGTAATATACCCGAAAAAGATGTTGATGAGCAGCCACGCACACAATTGAACAGAGGACAGATGTTGTCTCAAGGTTACAATGGCGTATAAATTAAGGGACTGGGTTTCATTTTACCTGATATTCTTATATATAACTTATCCATATTTTATATTATAAGTGTAAGTTACAATGACCGATAGAAAAATATTTTAACATATATTACAACTATAGAGATGTATATACGCGGCATACTCATGCATATTATGACGATTACAACTTTTACAACTTTTTGAATCGTTATATCATAAAAACGGCGGCTCATAGGAAAAAAAGTATTGATTCATTTTTTGTAGATAAATTTATGATCTACAATTTTTCTCTGAAGTATTTTTATGATAAAACATACCGTTTTGCTGAAAATCGCAAAAAACTATTTTTTTTTTTACCTTTGACCTTGAATAAAATTTCTCCGTACAGGGGAAAGATTGGGAACTTTCAAATTGTATTTTTAATCATATTTTAAACAAGTTTACTGAATTTCAGCATTGTGGGAATTTAGGTAGCGATCTTATTTGACCGGACTATAAAATCGATCTGGCAGCAGTTTAACATCTTGGTTGACATCTCAGTTGAAGTAAATGTACAACCTAAAAACTAGTCACATATACTTTGTGTTGAAAATATTTTATTATTGATTCAGTCATTTTAAGGCACACCTCAATATGTTCAGAGTTACATCTGGGAATTCACGTTTTCTACAGCCATTTAAGCTACAATGTGGTTCTTTGGGGATATGCCACCAACAAAGATAGAGTTTTTATTTCCCAAAAAAAAAATTATCAGAAAATTATTTGATATCCCATGGAGAGAATCGTGCAAACAGCACTTCATATCATATCAAATCCTGCCATTCCCTTGTATTTACATATTTAAATGCTTATTATACATCCACGATAATTTAACAAAATATAACACAAATTCTTCTTACCACAGTTACTCAACCAGAAATGGAAAATTGTTAAGTATTCCTAGACACAGATCCTCTAAATTTGAACAGTCACCCAAATATATGGGAATAAAATTATTCAATCACCTACCTGATCACTTTAAAACCATGAGTTTGATGTCATTTAAAAGAGAAGTTAAAAATTTGCTCCTGTCTAAGACTTATTACAGTGTCAGTGAATTCCTTTTAGACGACTTTAGCTGATTGCGGTCCAGACTTTCTTCCAGATTTTATTATTTTATTATACATCCAATTTTGACTAATCTTGTTTTTTTTTTCTTTATATTTTATACATTTTATACTTTAAAACTACTGAGATATTTTATCTTAATGTATGTTTATTTTCTTTATACTATTTTAACGTGTTGTACTGACATGTCCTATACGTTGTTAACGTCTCAAAGGATAAATAAATATTATTATTATTATTGTTATTATTATCTATTTTAATTTATTTTGAGCTCGGATGCTCTAATTGATGTCATTTTAACATTTTAGTTAAAATGACAATATTTTGACCATATCACATATTGTATCAGTTGTATTTTTAAATGTAGAAAAATTAATTGATAAATTATATTGCACTTTCAAAAGATATATACTCTACTGGTACAATTATATCTTGAGTGACAATTTGTAAGACTTGTCAAAAAGTAAAATATCTCTATAATTTGAAATGCACTAACATAAAAGTGCCTCATATAGTGTAATAAAATTAATTTTCAAATTTGCAAATTTTCAGCTTTTTGAAGTTTGACAATTATGAAATACCCCGTGAAAATATTCTTAACAGAATAGCTGATGTATCTGAAGATGGTCGTTATGTTACGTCAATAAAAGATCCTAACAAAAGATATGGTGCTGCTCTCGGGTCTTTATCTGCTGGTAGAGTCAACATTGCTTGTATTTGTGAAACTCTTGGACTCAAAGCACTAACAATAGCTCTGAGATATGCTGCAGTTCGAAAACAGTTTGGGCCTGAAGGAGAAAGCGAAATACCTATTTTGGAATATCAATCGCATGTAAGTTGATGAAGAATAGTAAAAATATCCATCTAAACTTCTGAAGAAAGAAAGACAAAATTAACAAACGTGAATATCATACACAAGATAAAAACTGGAAGAAAAAGCTCATCTGGTACAACTGCTTCCCTTTTTCAACAAAATTCGTTGGGAAAGATAGATACACAACATTATGAATAAAAGAGTACTGACGTGAAATTTCACTTACAAAAAATACTTCCTGCCATGAAGTATAACTTGGTTTTGAGCAAAAGCGTTTTCAGCTCAAATTCTTGAATATTTTTCCAAAAATTGACAATTTTTGTTATTACTTTTCCTCCGGTTTATATCTGAAAGAAACATTGTATTTTTTAATTGTTTTCGGTGCATAGGAAGTTTCCTATTTTTCATACATACAGTGCATTTCCTTAATGCCCCCCCCTCCTTTTATTTTTTTGAACAGGTCAACTCAAAAAATTGAAATTTGGGATAATGAAATTAATGCATGAATACTTTATTTTGAAGTGAAATTAACAGATGAAAGTTTCAAGATGGCGACTGGGAAAAAATTGAATGGAAAGGGGGGTCTTGTGACACATCATTTTGAAGCTCCTGACGAATACTTCACAACCCTAGAATAAGAAGTCAATATCTTCACCTATTACAAAATGGCGAAACATTTAATAATTTCCTGTAGACCAATACATTAAAATATCGATATTTCTAGAAATATTCCTTTTTATCTGCCACATGGAATTCCAACAACCCGATAAGGTTTGTTAAGTTATTTTTTGTTTATAAAAACAACAAAAAATGTTGGTACAACAATGAACATCATTGTTTAGTTAGAATATTCTTATTTAGTTTTCGGTTTTACTAGTAGAAAGGTACCACGTCAACAATCTTTAAAATGGTCAACTCTCGTCCATTGGAAGAAAAAAATTGAAGTGATTTTTATTTACGGTGCGACACGTAACTTTCACGAGACTGAAAGGATTTTCAATGAACATTTTCCGAATCGTCCTATCTATAGAAAATATTTCAGGGAACTTGTATCCAAATTCACAACTACCAGTAGTGTACATAACAAAAAGCCCCAAGGTCATCTGTCCATGCTGGAAGAACAGCAAGTGCAAATAATTGGTGAGATGGTAGAAAATCCTGAACAGTCTACTTATTCCGTCGCGAATGTTTGTGATGTCTCCTTCTACTGTGTGGAGACTTTTGAAGAGGAATATGTATCATCCATACAAAATTAAAATGGTAAACCAATTAACTGAAAGTGACACTGATCGAAGAACAGAATATTCTGCAAAATCATGACAGAAACTATTGTAAGGCATCCTATCTATCTCCACAATATTTGTTTTAGTGACGAGTGTACATTTTTTCTAAACGGCAATGCTCACAGACAAAATTGCCGTTATTGGAGTGACACCAACCCTTACGTTTTCCGGAAAACACATAGCCAATATCCAGAAAAAATTAACGATTGGGCAGGAATGTTGGGAAACCATATTGTAGGACCTCTAATTATTCATCAAAATTTAACAGGGGAACTGTATTTGAATATGCTGGAAACTACTGTTGACCCTCTCATCACTGAAATCGTCGAAGTGAATCCTGATGAATTCAATAAGGATATTGTATGCCAAGAAGATGGAGCACCGCCACATTACTCCAGACAAGTAAGAAACTATTTGGATACTACTTTTCCCGGTAGTTGGATTGGCCGTCGAGGTCCTACAGAATGGCCAGTCCGCTCACCAGATTTGACACCTTTGGACTTTTTTTATGGGGCTATTTGAAGCAAAAGGTGTACGAAACTGAACCTGATTCAATATTGGATATACGGCAGAGAATAATAAATATTTGTAGAGATATTGACGTTACTGTGTTCGAAAATGTTCGGCGTGAAATATCAAGAAGTTCAAGGCAACCATCTATCAATTTCACGTCATGTCATTAATTTCATTATCCCAAATTTCAATTTTTTGAGTTGACCCGTTCAAAAAATAAAAGAGGGGGCATTAAATAAAAGCACTGTATATGGAGAAGTAGAAAGAATAATAATACCTCCCTAGTAAATGCAATAATAACAAAAAAACTAAACAACTTTTTCAATTTCAGTGTCTACGCCTCATACCTTATCTGGCTGCTGCATATGTTCTGAGGAATTTTAATGACTATTTATCAGAACAATTTTTTGAGTTCATGATTGAAACAATGACTGGAAATGTGAGACCAGATGCTCCTGAGATGGGTATAGAAATTCATGGTGTTTCTTCTTCTAGTAAACCAATGGCCGGTTGGTTAATGAGGGATGCTATTCAGGAAAGCAGAGAGACCTGTGCTGGACATGGTTATCTTAAAGGTGAGCTCAAGTCGAGGTTTAAATGAACCTTATTTATCAGTCACAAAATATTTCAAAATTAAATTTCTCAAATATTGAAACAAAACAGGATTTGAATTTCCACTCCTTGACGATTAAGTTTTTTTTTTATTTGCCAGGTACAGAGCATTGACAAGATTTTCCAAAAAAAAAGGTGTTTGAAATATTAATTTTTGAGAGGTACTTTAGTATTGCATTTTTTACTTTAGAACGGGTAACGGGACTCTCATTCTTAATATACATTTGATTTTTATTTCAATACATTGTAGACGAGAAACATAATTTTTATCTGCAACTATGGTGTACAACACAGCTGAACATGTGGAAATGATTTTTATTTATGGTAGATCAGTATTTGTTAATAACAACTAAAGTATTTAACCAGAGTCACACAGAGAGAAATGTAAATCGTGTACATTCACGTGTACATTCACCAACTAGTAGCAACATTTCAAAAAACTGGTACTGTCACAAATAAACAAAACTGTTATTACTAGAGTGACAAAAACCCACGACTATTTAGAGAAGGGCCTTCGCAATATCCCGAAAAAAATAGTGTTTGGGCTGGTATATTGGGAGATGCAATAATTGGTCCATCATTCATAGAAGGAAATTTAAATAGCAAAATGTATGCCCACATGCTAGAAAGATTTATTGAACCTCGGATAGTTCATGAATTAAAGAATCAGAGAAACATACACAATTTATCTTTAGAAGAAAATTTATTACATTTTGGATGGGGCATCTCCTCATAATGTAGTTCCAGTTAGATAATAATTATGCTAAACAATGGATTGGAAGAAGAGGTCTTATGGAATGACCTCCTAGATCCCCGAACATATCTCCTTGATTTCTTCCTCTGGGGCCACCTTAAAGCCCCAGAGTTCTAGACGCAACCTGACCCAGTGGAGCAACTGATGGAAAGAATATTCCAAGAATGCCGAGCTATGTCCAGAGAAAGATTTTCTAATATACGTCAAGAGTTTGAAAATAGACTCTAATATTGTCTTAAAAATAATGGAAATCATTTTGAGCATTTCTCAAATTATTAATAGAAGATAAAATTTTATTTGAATGAATAGTGTTTTATTAAATAAACCAAGAACTACTACTTCAAATGTAGTTTTGTAGGGCACCAATGAAGAGCATTTCTTAAGAGCTTTTCGATAAGGTGTCACAAGTAGGAGGTTGCTATTTAACTATTTAAGACTATGAAGTTGGTGTGGCACATCATTTTGTTTCCCCTTCCCTATTATGGAAGTTATTTTCAGCGATTTCTTGTACTTCATTTGGTTACTTAGATATAGCCATTGTAAGTTTTCAAATTGTCATCCTGTATAAAATCCAACTAGGGTAAGTATATTTACCTTTGGGAATATATTTTTGCAGCTATCGACTTGTTTCATACTCAGTATGCTTCTTAAACACCTTTTTTAGATTACCAAAATTCTGTGGCATCCGTAGAATTTGCCCAAAAAACAATTCTATATCACACGAGATTAGAAGTATGTATATCTAGTCTAGGATGTATTGTGGTTCCTAATAATTTTGAATATGGAGCAGCTGTAATTTCATCTCCATCATGGAGTAGCGAAAAAGTGTCATTCTGCTGCGTATTAGAAAACTTCATGAGTTGAGTTTTATTAATATTGATTTGCATATTATTCATTTCAAAACCAATTTTTTAGTACGTTTAGGGAATTTGATACGTTATTTTTCATATTATTTGCAGTTATTAAATAAGTGTCATCAGCAAAGTGGTTGGGGATATTTCATAATGGCAAATAACAGCTGTTTAGCAAACTTTTATTTTTACTTTAAGGAAATTGTCACAATGTAATTCGATGGGAGTATATATTTTCATAAACTATACATTACGATTTGATCTCCACAAACTTTATTGTTTAAAAATATCAAATGTTTCGCTAACACAGTAGCTTTTCCATAGTAAATTACGTATGTAATTCACATGTGATATTTTTCAAAAATGAAGTTTGTGGAGATCAAATCTTGAGATGTAGTTTACGAAATTACTATGGATCTTCATCAAGTAACGGCCGAATTAATCAGAAAATAAAGGAGTATTCATTCACCGCACTTTTACTTTGAAGGATGGCTTACGAACGCTTTCGTTCATTTACATTGTGACAACTTAAAGTAAAAGAAAAGGATAAAGTGAAAGTTCGGCGAATGAAAGTAGACTAATTATAGACATTATAAGAAACAATAAATATCTATTATTGAGTTTTATCTGTTCCTGTTTCATTGTTGGGGTGACTTTTCTGAAGGTTTGCTTTAATAAATACATATTGATATAGTATAGTGTCTCTATAATAGAAGAAAACAAGATTTATTTAAAATTTTCAACTGCTTGTCTCTAATACATTTTTTCGGTTATGATCTAATTAAATTTATTTGTTGTTTAAGGTAACATGTTTTAGGAATCGCCTTTTGAAAGTATGTTATTTTGCCCAATCTAAGGATTTGTGCAAATACAAATAAATAGAGTTAAACATTGTTGTCTCCGTTTACTATTGTTCGTTGAACATTGAAATATTGGAATTGATATGATAACCCCATCAAAACAAGATAAATCGCACCTACCTACATATTTTCTTTTTGTCCCGTTTTTCGTGGTTTTTCTTTACTGGGCGATCTTCGATTCGCCGGAAAAGTGGACTGTAGTTTTTGTTGGTTGAAGATGACACAGTAAAATTGTTTTTTGGTGATATTGAAAGGAGTGAGAAGCACTAAACGTCACGTCGGGATACGTTGTAGTAGTGTACACACCATGAGATACATATTTTGTACTGGCCTTTTCTCGAGCTTCGCGGACGGCGCTCTTTTACTGGGTGTTCGATTCTGTTTAAAATCTGTTTTTCCGTTAATTGTGGAATGAATTCACATGTAACACGAAATGACTCGAAAATGATCATTGTTCATAGAAAATATAATAAAATTAATGTGAAATATGTACATAAAAGATTAAGGTTAACACTGAGTGTTAACAACCATAGCTTTTATTTTCCAGGGAGGAGGTTAGATACTTGATGACCTTGTAGTGGTTTCATTTTTTCAATATGGGATTCTAATTTTAATTTTTTTTTTGCAATAATCGAGATGAATAAATAGACATATTTCTTATTAAGTTTCAGAAACTTTTCAGCTACTTTACAAAAATCAGTATCACAAAAAACGTATTCATTTATATAGTATTATTTTATATATTTCGGATTTAATACCATAATCAAAGCTGGTAGACCCGATAAATTGTACTACTCATTTAGATTTTCATAAGTCCGGTATATCGCATCAAATTGAATCAGTGTTCGAGAAACTTGTCTGCCAACAACACCAAAAAATGTTTGAAAACCTGACAAATTTTGATAACGAGAACATTCTATCAGGCTTACAATGCTTTAAATTTCATCAGTTTGGACTTCCGCTGAATAATATGATATACAATGATTTGAAATTCCCGAAAAAAACAAATTAAAATTAAAAATGATTGCTGAAAATAACAATTATTTTAAGCAAAAAAATCCCTGAAAATAAATGACAATGAAATACAAAATTGAGCAAAATATTGAAAATGGAACACATAAAATGAAAGAAAAATTAAAAATCCAAAGATTTCAAGTCAAGTTACTTCACGATTTTTCAATTGTATTATCCACAATTGTGATGACAATTGTGAATACAATTGTATCATCGTTTCGATTGTTAGTATCCACAATCGTCTTCGGATGATGACAATTGTGGAAACAATTGAATTGTCATCGTCATCGTGAAGTAACTTGGATTGAAATCTTTGAATTGTTAATTTTTATTTCATTTCAATTGTTCAATTTTCAATTTTTTGCTTGTTTTTTAATTTTATTGTTATTTCTTTTCAGGGTTTTTTTGCTCAATATAATTGTTATTTTCAGCTATTCATTTCAATTTTCTTGATTCTTTTAGGGATTACAAATCATTTTATATCATATTAGACAATGTAAGTCCGAACTAATGAAATTCACCATGAAACATTGTCCAACCACCTTCAACAAACGTTACAATGCTTTCTTGATAGGGGATAGGTGGGGTACGAAGGTCTTTATTACAGCATACAAAATAAACTAATTAACGAAATTTGATTTTTTTTGGACAAGAGGACTGATTCATTTACATATATTTAATTAGTTAGGATTTTTTGTTTTCTTATTCAGAATATATGATAGTGATAAAAAACTGAAATTTATTGATGCTTTATTTTTTCAGCTAGTGGAATAGGAGACATAAGAAATGACCATGATGCAAATTTGACATACGAAGGTGAAAACCACGTTCTTGTTCAACAGACGAGTAACTGGCTGCTCAAATTATGGCCACTGGTTTTACAACAGAAAAGTATTTCTAGTCCAATGAAATCAACTGACTTTCTTACGAATGGATTAAATATTTTAAAGAATAGCAAGTTCAGTGCACGAAATATTGACGAAACGTGTCAGCCAGACAGTAAGTATTGATAAATTATCAAACGACATGCATAACATATTTTATATTTTATTTTAGCAATCATTTCAACATACCAATGGTTAGTTTGTTATTTACTGAAATCAACTGCTAATAAACTGGACGATGAAATAAAATCTGGAAAAGATTTGTTTACAGCTAAGAATGATACCCAGGTTTTTTATGCGAAAAATCTTTCTATTGCTTTCATACAGGTAAGTTTATTCTTCCATAATTGAATAGTGACAGTTTTGTCCCACATTTTCAGAGGGTGGAAACTACATCATTCATAATGATCCTTGATTACTTCTCTTAAATAATAGGGATAAAAAGATACAAGAGAATTCAAGTATTTATTTGATACTTATTTGAACCTTACCATGAAATATATCAACAGCATATCCTCAATAGTTCAAACAACTCAAAAAAACCGAACAGTCTAGGAAGACCCACCACCCGAACAATAACAGTCTATCATGCTTCTGCTGTAATACAGACGGCATTTGAACTAAACTCAAAGATTTGCAGTGTGCTATGAGTAGTTCTAATTATGCTGCCACACTACTCTCTGAAACCTGGTTAGAGAGCCAAATTTCTGGTGGCGAACTCAGGCTCACGCAATATAGTATATTCAGATATGTTAGAAGATAACCTGGTTGTAAAAAACGTGGTGGAGGTGTATTGATTACTGTGAAGTCAAGCCTAATCCGGTATTTGAGTGGACAAATAAACGAAAAATCGTCATAGGTTGAACGGAAAATAATGTACTTGTATATATATTACAAAATTCAAATTTGGAAACTAAAACAAATAAATGATGTAATTTATTTTCATTATTTTGATATAAATGCATATGACCTGGTTTGATTAGAAAATATGTCATTATTTGAATATTTTGAATCTGAGATTGAAAGAGAGGTAGTCATGACTGGATGTAATTCGTAGCCGTTGCTTTAACGAATTTTCAAATGAGATAGGTCCTCCTTCTCCACGTATAATTCCAATTTTAACACAACACTTCCTTTGAAATGTTTTTCACATCTCTGATCATTAGTTTTCAATCAGCTCCAGAGTTGTTAATGAAAAGTACAAACAATTATTGAATGTGGTGAAAGTTGTTGTTATTGTAAACTCATTCCAATATTATGTGTCGCATCGTTTAAATTTTATATATTTTTCAGCATTTCTTCCTCCAGCGAATGCTGGTGACAATATCAAAAGCAGAGGACCCTGCTATAAAGAATGTGCTCACAAAATTATTTTCTCTATTTGGATTATGGGCTTTGGAAAAGTATCACCTTCCGACACTATACAAAGGTGAATTTGTAGTGGGACCAATGGCCTCGAGTCTAATACAAGATTCAATTTTAAAATTGTGTCTTGACTTGAAAAATGATGCCGTGGCTCTGATTGATGCCATTGCCGTCCCAGATTTTATTCTCAACTCCATTTTAGGATCATCAGACGGAATGGTAAGAAGTAGTTTTAATATAAATTTATACAGTTTTAGAATGTTACACTTCGATTTTTGTCTTGTGTATCATTAAATTACTATCTTTGCAATATAAAATTGTTTCTTTAAGGTATATAAGAGACTCCAGGATTCAATGTATAGAAACCAATACTGCATGAATAGACCTCCATGGTGGAGAGAGGTAGTCAACTGGAAAAATAATATAACAAATAAATTGTGATAAGTTTCACAGAATGTCAAGATAGAGAAATATTATCCTAACTGCTCAAGATACATTTGTAATTTTTACTGCCTCATGGAAATAAGGTTCTGGGTATTATACTACTTAAAATAAGGAAGAAAAACTTACATCAGTTGTTTTAAATAAGAGTTTTTATATTATTGCTGTTTGACAATCAGATATTTTTTTATGGTTGGTATACACTTGTTATGCGTTTAAAAAAAATGTTGATGAATATGGTAGTTTTATTGAATATTACACCTGAACAGATTATTCAGTTCTAATAGTTTTTGAATATTATTTATCGATTTCTTTGAGTGCAAGATCCCATGAGAGGCCTGACTCTAACAATATATGCTCCTTGGTTTGTGTCCCCTTCATTCCCTTTTTAGAGTTCCAAGCATCTCATTCGGCTTTACCTTTTAACTGATTGTTTTATGGAGAAAATAAAACATTTGTTTGGATTTTATATATATATATATATATATATATATATATATATATATATATATATATATATATATATATATATATATATGAAATCTGAAGTTTTCACGGATAGGAATATGCTGAACTGGTTTTTCCGGGTATTTGATCCGTGTATGTGATATTATCTCTAATTTCACCGACGTTTCGACAAAATCTCATTTGTCATTATCAAGGTGTGCTGTTACGTGTTCAGAAATTTGTTGACCTTGCTCAACTCACTTCTTACTATAATGGTAAGTAGTTGTTTACAGCTGATTCTCGGCCTCTCCCCACCACTATGATGTATTGATTGCTTTTTTTTATTGGTTGTTGTTTGGTGAAGTCAAGGTGATGTGACCTTGAAGGGTGTGGTGTATGGATCGTTCAGAATTTTTTTCCCGGTTCTAATCCTCCCCCCACCAATATGACGTGTTATTTGCTTTTTTTGTTGTGCAGTGAAGTCAAGGCGTTGTGACCTTGAAGTGTCTGGTGCATGGATCGTTCAGATTTTTTTTTCATATGAGATTTTGTGTGTTTATGTGTGTGTGTGTGTGTGTGTGTGTAGGAGAATGCACGGTACAGGGTTTCATCATGTGCTTGTTTGTCTATGTACAAACATACGTCTGCATACTTCGAAGATCCTCCAAGTAATAAATGCTCCATCGGTGTTAGGGCACCAAGTTAGTAGTGGAGTGACGTCACAGCAATAACCGTTCAACGGCTAGAGAGCGACATGTTCACTCCACGACGTGTGGCAGAGTAATGCGTATTCATCGGTCTGCCCTCACCTCTCCCGAAGCGATGAAGGTTCGCTCTAGCCCCGCTATCGATGGTGACACAACGGCAGCCGAGGACCGTCTGCCTAACGTCTACCCTCTCCGAGACCGCAACGACCACTGCTTGCTCGTATATCGACATCTGTTATCGCATTCAGTTGGGAGGTAATCTTGGCGCATGTAGTTGAGAAGTGGGGTTGGCTATGACGTCTTGACGGGTCCTATCAGAGTGTATTTAAGAAGCGTACGAGTGTTGGCTATGTCAGTTTACATCAAGTGAGTTAGTGAGAACTATTATATAAAATGTATTCCTGTGACTGTGGTAAATCTTTCACTCGTAGTGATAATCTTCGTCGGCATCAGCTCCAGAGTTGCCAAGGAGGGCCTGCAGTGAAACGGGTGAGAGTGGATAATGCAACACCTATGTATACGTGCAATTGTTGTAATGTGACAATTCCTATGACCCAAGTGAATTCTCACCGAAGAACCATGAGTCATAAAAATAATGCATGTGTTCAATTGTCTGACGGTGTTCAAATTATAACGAATGCATTCAATTGCCGCATTGCTACATACAGGGTGGAGAGTTCGATTGTAACCAGTGACTACATGTCATTTTTCAATGAGATTAGGCAGAAGGTCATTGAATTACTGGAATCAGCCATCAGGATCCATAAAAGCATCAAGGTGAATATGGAAGTTTTTGGGAATTATATTCTTCAGACTGATGATTCGAGGGACACGAAGTCATTTAATTCCCAAAATAAAATAGTGGACCAATCTTCAGATTTGAATGCTGTTTTTGATGGATTCCGTGATGTAATTGTGGCTCAAACGACTGAGTTCCAGGATCGTGACTCAGGTATTTATTTTTTAAAAATTTCAATAAGATTGAATAGTAATTTTTTTTTATAATTCAGGTTGGACTTGTGAAAAAATATTGTTTCTCGAGGTCAACATTAATAAATACAGTCCACTGGAAGGACGTTCAAATGTGAAGCTGCCTCAATGTATTCAATGGAAGAAAGCTGTTGTGAATGTTCGTAATGAAGATCAATATTGTTTTGCTTGGGCTATAACATCAGCATTATATCCTGCAGATAGTCGAGTGTCCGAACTTACGTCATATCCACATTTTTCCACTGTTTTAGATGTCACAGGTATGGATTTTCCGGTTAAAGTTAATAATAAGAGTATCGAAATATTCGAAGATAGGAATGATATTTCAATTAATGTTTACGGTTTAGAGAGTACATTTGAGAAGGGTAAAATGAAGTATGAAGTGATTGGTCCATTGCGATACTCACAGAGAAGACTCCGGAGACATGTCAATTTGTTGTTTATAACTGATGACTCCGGTAATGGTCACTATTGTTGGATCAAAGATCTTTCAAGATTAGTTTCTAATCAACTATCAGCTCATAGACAGAAAAAATATTTTTGTGACGGATGTTTGA
This sequence comes from Leptinotarsa decemlineata, assembly GCF_025532065.1. Classification (NCBI taxonomy): domain Eukaryota; kingdom Metazoa; phylum Arthropoda; class Insecta; order Coleoptera; family Chrysomelidae; genus Leptinotarsa; species Leptinotarsa decemlineata. The sequence continues at coordinate 6,390,862 of NW_027412541.1, read as the reverse complement.
TATATTTTTCTGATGAGAGATTGCTTTTACGTCATAATATGTATGATTGTAATCACATTAGTACCACAACACCAACTACTAATTTAAAGATCAATAAATATGGTAGAATGGTTGCGGAAAATAAACTAATGTTTGAAAACTTTGAGAGGCAAATGAGGGTGCCATTTGTAGTGTATGCTGATTTTGAATCAGTGCTTAAACCGATTCATGTGAATGAGCCAAATCCTGAAAGTTCATACACGATTAAAACATTCAAACATGCCCCATATTCATTTGCTTATTTGATAAAGTGTTCATATAATGATGATTTGTCAAAATTTGTTACATATAGGGGTGTAGATGCAGCTCAGAAATTTGTGAGTAGCATTGAAGATGATTTGAAAGAGATACATGAAAATCATCTCAGAAACCCTAAACCGATGGATACACAAACTGACGAAGAAGAAGAACAGTTTGCTGCAGCCAGAACTTGTGGTATATGTAATAAAGCATTTACTGATGGTGAAGTCAAAGTAAGAGATCATTGTCATGTCACAGGAAAGAAAAGATCACATGCCGCTCACTCGAAATGTAATTTAAATTTCAAAATACCAAACTTCATACCTATCATTTTTCATAATTTAAGTGGTTATGATTGTCATTTATTCATAAAAGAATTGTATAGGAATAAAGAGAAAGTTGATGTTATCCCGCAAACTAAAGAGAAATATATATCTTTCACGAAGCATCTCTTCACACACAGCTATACCGATAAAGATGGTGTGGTTAGGAAGAATTATCTCAAAATGAGATTTATCGATAGTTATAAATTTATGACTAATTCGTTGGAGAAGTTGGGTGCAAACTTGACCTCCGATCAATGTTTGGAGATGCACAAACATTTCCCACAAATTGAGAAATTCAATTTGATGAGACAGAAAGGTGTATTTCCATATAGTTTTGTTGATGACATTGACAAATTGAATTATCCATTACTTCCGACAAAAAATCAGTTTTATGACACACTCAATTGTGAACATATATCGGAAACTGATTATGATAGGGCTAGAAATGTTTGGAATTTATTCGAGTGTCAGAATTTGGGGGAATACTCTGATTTGTATTTGAAGTCGGATGTATTGCTACTATGTGATATTTTTGAAAACTTCCGCACCACAAGTTTAGAGATATATAACTTAGATCCGGCACAATATTATACTGCACCTGGATTATCATGGGATGCCATGTTGAAGTTCACTAATGTTGAATTGGAATTACTAACTGACATTGATATGATTCACTTTTTTCAAAAAGGTATACGAGGTGGAATTAGTCAATGTAGCGAGAGGAAACATATAGCAAATAATAGATTTTTACCCAATTATAATCCCAATGAACCTTCCACATTCATTACATATTTAGATGCAACAAATCTATACGGTCACAGTATGTCACAACCTCTACCAACAAGTGAATTTACATGGTTGACACCAAATGAAATTCTTAATCTTGATGTGATGGATGTGAGTACTGATAGTCCGTATGGGTATGTATTTGAAGTGGACATTCATTATCCACAAGAGTTGCATGATAAACATTCTGACCTTCCATTTTTAGTCGAAAAAATAATACCACCTCGTACACAATCGAAAATTCCCAAATTAATTCCAAATTTGAATGATAAAAGAAAATATATTGTTCATTATAGGAATCTACAGCAAGCTGTCAAAAATGGATTGATTGTAATGAATACACATAGAGTATTGAAATTCAAACAATCATGCTGGATGAAACCCTATATAGATCTTAATACTGAAATGCGTAATAGGTCTAACAACAAATCTGTTAAAGATTTCTATAAACTAATGAATAATGCGGTGTATGGAAAGACAATGGAGAATGTAGATAATCGAATTGATGTTAGACTCGTTACACATTGGGAAAATATAAAGAAAAATATAGGTGCCAGCACTCTCATAGCCAAACCAAATTTCAAAAATTGTTCAATTTTCACTGATAATTTCGTTGCCATTCAATTGGGTAGAGTGAAGGTTCATTACGATAAACCATTATATTTGGGATTTTCCATATTAGAATTATCTAAAACAGTCATGTATGACTTTTTCTATGGATGCATCAAACAACACTTTGATGAAAATGTCTCTTTACTTTACACAGATACCGACTCGCTCATTCTTAAAGTAAACACAGAAAATTTTTATGAATTCATAAAAACTAACATAAGTAGATTTGATACATCCAATTACAGTATAGTTAACCAATTCAATATTCCAGTAACAAGTTCAGTCTTGGGTAACTTCAAAGATGAATTTCCAAATGATCCAATCATGAGTTTTTATGGTACAGGTGCTAAAGCATATTATGTGAAATCTGTTGATGGTGAATTTAAGAAAGCCAAAGGGGTTAAACGATCTGTAATAAAGAATGAATTGACATGCGAAGATTATCAAAAAATCGTCGAACAAGGTGGTATGATATTCAGAAAGATGAATTCATTTAGAAGCGTGTTACATGATATGTATACTGAATTAAAAAATAAAGTTGCATTATCATATCACGACGATAAACGATATATCATTCCGAATACTACCCACACTCTTCCTTGGGGTCATAATGATATTGAATTTTATGAAAACGATCCAAATGAGAACATTCGTTGGATAAGTAATATTATTCAACAATCACAATCTCAGGAGACTCCATTGGATCAATTGATTAATTTATTATCTGCCGAGATCAATGATTGAAATATCATTCAATATCTTCAAAACCGGAAAATTCAATATTGATATTTATGTAGCCATTTATAATTAATAATATATGACAGAAGTAATGTGATATTAATGTATTATGTATGTATGTATATGTATTACTGTAATGAATATAAAATGATTAAAATTTTATTTGTATTATTTCTATTTCCCTAATCAATTACTGCAATATATAGTATAATGTAAATGACGCATCGAAGTCGATACCCTCCGGAGAGCACTCTACAACATTCAGTTCGAGAAGTCATCTCATCGAGAGCAGTCCACTCCACTTCAAGGCAGTAGCTTCCAACGACCAACTTGATATTTGAGTAAGTAAATTAAGAATGTTATTTTTTATATCAACTAACTTTGTATTATTTCTTCTTTTTCAGAATGGCAACCAATACACAGGAGGTGAATAATGCTGTGGCGTCTATTCTGCCGGTGTCCGCTGACCAGGAGGAGGCAGCATCTTCGAGAGCGGTGACGGGTGACCAGGCAACCACTTCGCGTTCGCGAGTTAGGTGCAGATCTTCTAGCCCTGACTTATTCGAGGAGGAGGAGGAAGTCAGGGCTGTGAAGAAGGTTTGCCAACGACCTGCAGCAAGGGTTGGTCCTATTTCAAAGTACCGAGCTACTTGCAATAGGACTAATCCTTATGCAGGTAGTTTTTCGACCTCTCGCAAGAGGGCCTCCACACCAGCAGCAGCACCAGCAGCAGTGGAAACTCCGAGGATTCCTTCCCCGGAGTTGGTGATATTGTCCCCGTTGGTGGTGCGACTACCACCGCTGCCAGCGACACCGACGGATCCTGAGGTGTTGGTGCCACAGCCTATCGAAGAGGTTAGTGAAAAGATGAGTGTTTTTCTGCAGAGATGTAAGGAAGCAGAACGAGCTTCCCGATCTAGCGAGGCCGCGTTGGTTACCATGAAGCGACAAATGGCTGAAATGGATAACCGACGGAGGGAAATCCAAAAGGAAATGGCCGAAATAGATCGGAATTATGCATCTCTGCAGGAAAGGTGTAAAGCAGAGACCTCTTCGATAGAGCTGTACAAAAAAGTAGTGACAGTTATGGACACTCTTTTTGTAGATAAAGTGTAAATATAAGATTAGTTTTAGGTTAGTTAGGAATATTTAATTATGGTAGTTTTAAGTTTATATTTGTTAAGTTTATATTGAATAAAGGAAAAGGAAGTGAAATAAAGGGTGTACACTGTTTTTTGGTTTGGTACACATTGAACAATGCGATGGTTGGAGCATTTTTCTTCACTTCCTCTTATTATTATTATTATTTTTTTATTTCAATTCCAAGTTCTTCTAGACAAATACCTCACATCAATTTTTGTGTTCTCTAATCACTTGTAAATAATTTCATGTGAAGAAAATTTAAAAAATAAAAAAATAGACATGTTTCATAGAGAAATCGACAAGTATATTTCATTTGTATTTTATCCATTCAAGTATCTCTTTCATTGAATATGTCTTATGTCACTTTGCAATTTACCCCTACTCATTGAATATGTCTTATGTCACACTGCAATTTACCCCTACTCAATGTCCCACTCCTCTCCCACTCCCTCTCGAAAGTATAAAAGTAGAAATCATCTGATGAAACATTCAGTTGATCAGCTAGCATCGAGATGGAACCCGATTCAACCTCCGAACCCTACAGCTGCCCGGATCAGGGGTACAACTTCAATTACTGGGATAACAGCCAGGTACCGCTAGTCTCTTCTACCACGGCACCCCACTGTGTGCCATATGAATACCGGGATCACGACATCAGGATGCAAGTTCAACATGTCACTGGCAGTGACGAAGGACACTTGGACGATTCGGAATATCCAGATCCTGACGGATGGTGGGACCCTGCTTATGATGACATTGTCCCAATGAGCAGCGACGACGACGATGATGACGACGACGACTCTGGCGATGATGCTGATGACGAGCTTGACGTTAGACGTCCTCCACCATCCCCTATCCTCATCGAGGATAGTCCTCCGCCATCCCCAATCCTGATCGATGATGATGTCCTCAATTCCGATGATGACATATAATCATCTACTCGTCCATCATTTCCTTTCCTTTCCTTCCACGGAGTACACACTTTTTGGTTGGTGTACACGAGGCACTGCGAGGCTGGGGCAGTGTCTTCCTCCCTTCCTCTCCCTTCCTCCCCCTCTTATTAGTTTTTTTTCCATAATAATCACTAAGAATTTCTCCTAATAATCGCTCAGAGTTTCATTCTTGATGTTTTCGAATCTCAAACACTGTTCTACATTTCACCCCTCCATTTCATTTCTTCCAATATAAATATAGCAACAATCCCAGTTCTATATCATTCTTCCACAATGTCGAGTACAGGACCCATCCAAGTACATGAAATAGATTCAACGTCTGATCATTTGAGTACAACCTTCGCTCAATTTCTGCAGCGAATCTATGATCTTCCTGATGATTTCGCAGAACGAGTGGAACAAGGTATTCAGGACGACATAGATGCTGTTGACGATAATAATGCGGATGATGTGATTAGTATATCATCTGATTCAGATGATTATGACGACGACGACATCATGAGTATATCATCTGATTCAGATGACTACTATGAGGATGATATCATTAGTATATCATCTGATTCAGATGACGATACCATAATTATTGTTTCTGATGATGAGGAGCGTTAGTCCATATCATTGCATGGATTAATAAAAAAATAACAGCCCTTTTCAGGGCTACAATTAAAGACTGAAACAATAAAAAAAAAAGCTCTTTTCAGAGCTACCATTATACTTTCAAACAGACACAGATTCATACCATTGTTAACATTATGTTAACATTATAATCTCAAACGAAATATATGTATGTGAAAGTATTCATCATTATATGCATACAATGATTGACAAAATGCCAACTTCAACTTTCATTTAAAGTAGTACTCATCATATGCATAGATATTCAATGACTATCAAATTCCAAGTTTCGACTTTTCAGTCAAAGTAGTAATTTATTTGTCATATAATGTATAGATATTCAAAGACTAACAAATAGTAATTTATTTGTCATATAATGTATAGATATTCAAAGACTAACAAATTTCCAACTTAGACTTTTATTAGTCAAAGTATTCATTTGTCACATAATCTATGAATACTAATACAACTAACTACTGTTTGTGTGAATAATGTAGCCCTGAAAAGGGCTGTTGTTTTTTTTTGACCAGTAGGTCCACGGTTATTGTGCCACAGGTTGGACATTATTACATATAATACATGTAGATACTCGGGTGAAGTTTGTTAGTGGCCTCTCGCAAGCTTCACACCAATTCTGTCCCATTTCCATAATTGAGACAGTGTTGTGGGTGTTGACATGGGCATACCACCCTCCATTATTGTTTCTATGCGAATAAAACCGAAAGCAGCACCAACATAGTTTTTTGTTCTCTCCATCTATTGTGCTGATCAATACGTATGCATCCATTGCACAATACAAATCCAAGGGATCTTCCAGTGTCTCACTGACATTGAGTGTTCGCATACCGATCCTCATAGCACCATCACCTTCAGTTGTGTCAGCTTCTATCCCTTCATCATCTCCTTCTTCATCCATGACCCTCTCAAACTCCATCACGTCATCATCTTCGTCGCTTTGGTTGGCCTCGTTTTCAACTTCGTCTATCTCATCTTCATCGACTCCAACATCTTCTGCTTCAACTATTACTTCCTCTAGCGGAACATTGACATCCTCATCATCTGATTCATCTATCCAATTGTTTTCATCAACAGCAGATATTCTATTTAATGCAGCATTTATTTTTGCAGAATTCATCTTGTTGTTGTTTGCTCACAGTTATAGAGAGTGAATGAATGAACTCTAGGTTTGCAAGTCAACTTATATAGGAGGTGATGCGACTCCCACTTGACTCGTTTAGAGTGGAATAGTAGGAGAAGTTATCCCACTATACTTCCACATGATGTTGATTTGTATAAATAGAGATCGTAGGTATAGGAGAGAGCATTCAGAGTTTCTGTAAGTCATCTCTTAATATTTCTAATCGAATTAGTAAAATGCCGTTTCCAAAAGAGTGGAATGAAAAACCAAAAGTGTGTGTCTACCCAATGATGATTGCAGGGGCTATTGTGTGCTACTTTTGTCAAATAAGTAGACCTAAGGATTCAATCAATCCATGTACTGGTATGTGTAGTGATTGCGTGTTGCGGATTCAACTATCGCCTCCTTCTCATCCACCGAAGCGAACAAAATCGGATTATCGTCAACAACAGTTACAGTGTCTGAAGTGTTCCGAACCTATAATATTTAACAATATAGGTATCTGTAGAAATATTTGTGGTACCTGTGCTGCCGTTCCAACTCCACTGCAACGTTGTTTGCGTTGTGATACATATTCCATGAATTGTTGGAATCATGTATGCAATGCATGTAGAAGTACTTGGGATCTGTGTGAGAAGGTTGGTCAACTCTACCCCAATAGGAGAATCCATTTTTTTCAATGTTGGTGTTTGACGCACGAGCAACAACTATTGAGGAATAGAGTCAAAGAACGTTCCACATCCACAGAGACATATTAACATTTTTCATTTTTTATTATCGTTATTGTCCTCTATTATTAATATATATATATATATATATATATATATATATATATATATATATATATATATATATATATATATATTTTGAATTTATTCGTATTATTTTCTAACATTTAAAAATACATGCATGCAACACAAAGTTTTCCTCTTAAATGACAAAGATTGTTACATGCGTGAATAGTTTAGTGAGAGAGCGCATGTGCCAGTTGATGAAAGAGCGCATGCGCTAGTTTATTTTCTTCTATAAATGGTGAGGTCTCAGTAACATCATCACCTTACCTATCCACATTCTATTGCTATCACATATCATTCCTCAGACCTTAATAATCATGAGCTCTATGCCGCTATTGATTGCTGAAGATGGTTCACCACTTGTTGATATCGATCAGACTGATTTTGAAAATATTCCAGTATTACATTTATCGAGTCAAGATTCGATAAATGATTTTGATATTAACGACTTCGTTAACTTTGCAGATGTGCCAGAACCAAATGAGCAAATTATTATTGAAAATCCGATCGTTTCGCAATTATCATCACTCAAACACTCTTCATCTACCCTTCCTCTTGGTGTTGATAAGAAATCTAGAACAATCAAGAGGAAGGTTACTAAGGCATCTTCATCGATTGTCACTGACTTTAAAGAAAAGAAAGAATCCAAAAGTGTTGTGCGACAGAAAAAACCCGCAACGAAAAGTGACAGATCGAAGAGGAAGCCAAAAGGTACTCCTAAAGAAATGAAGAGTGATTTGAAAGCTGAACCGCTATCTTCTTTCAGTCCCCTCCATCGGTTTGGGGAAATGAAAAAGAAAGCAAAATGCCGTCTTGTAAAGGCACAGATGACTATTGCTGAACTTGAAAAGAGTGAGCGAGCTATTAATGCTAATAATGAAACTCTTGAAGCATTAGATGCCAAGATTGCATTAGCGAAGTTTGAATTGGCTAGAATGTCTAAAGATGCTGATGAACTCCGTTCAAAAATTGGTAAAGATAAGCAATTCCATCAACGTTCGAGAATGCAAGCTCAGGCTGAGCTTGAGGAGTCGACTAAGCTTTATGAGACAGCATTATCAGTGAGAGATAATTGGCAAAAAGAGTTGGATACTGCATTTCAAAGTGACGGCGATTAGTTTTGGGAATGATAATGTGTTTTCAATATCGTGAGTTGAAAAATATAAGCGGGAATGGAGTATACAATTAATTTGGTTTGGTATACACAGAACATTGCGAATGGCTGGGGCAATGTTTACCGCTGCAATATTTTTCAGTTCACATACTTATAATTGAAATGAAAACAATAATGAACTTTAATATTACTTTATTCATAAAAGTCACTATTATATACATTTAAACCATATTTGATTCATCAATCCAAGAATTTTGTTCGCTAGGAAGGCCTAACCACTTTACATATACTTTATTTTTTCTTCTCTTCAACACCTTCTCAATCAGATATACGTCAGGATTCTCGGTTCGTAATAACTCTTCTTCGTAAAAACATCCTCTAATCGGCTGTTCATTCATATCTTCAAGATTATAAGTCGTTGGGATGGTTTTATTAATTTTAACAATCTTGAATAGCTCCGTGGTAAAATTCGCAGTGTAAGACTTTTCAAAAATATTTTTGTATTTACTTATACGTACAATATCATTTAATTGGAATTTGGGTTTACTTTGTCTTCCTCCAATTCCATTGATACCCTTGAATTTTAATTTTGTTGTTGAATCAACATTGATGGGTGCCATACCTATTGTACGATGAACTTTATTATTATATCTACTAGTTATAATTGGAAGAATATCAAGCCATTTGTGGTGACCTCTTATCGAAAATTCCTTGTAGAGCCATGCCTTTATTGTACGAATCACTCTTTCTGCTATAGCTGCCTTCTTTGTGCTAAATGTTGAATAATGATTGATATTATATTCTCGCATGAGAGATGAGAAGCTTTTATTGAAAAATTCTTTCCCTTGATCGCTTTGTATGTGTTTGGGGGAGTATTTGGCTTCTTTCAGTACATGTTTCATTGCATTAGTTACTGTACTACCTGTTTTATCTTTAACTGCTACAGTCCACAAATATTTGGAGTAACAATCTATCACTACAAGTATATATCGGTATCCTTCATTACTTTTTGCATAAGGTTGCAGTTCAGCTAAATCTATTTGCCATAGATCTGCAAAACCTTTGATGGTGGTTATTCTTCTACGAAAATTACGTCTTGCAGGTTTATGTAATTCATTAACAACTTGTCGTTTGACATCACTTATTTCATTAGTCATTCTATTTCAATATGATTAAAGAGAAAAGGTGATAATGTTACTGCATTGAATGATGATGTGACAGTGATCATTACATGTGAATATGTTAATATATTATACCTTCTTCACGTAATTCTTCAATTATTGAAATTATTTCATTATCATGTCCGGTATGTCCAGCTGACTTTGAAGCTACCAATAGTCGTAGGCGAGCAACTAACTCTTTCGGTGAATTCCAGTACACATAATTCACAGGTTTAGAATTATATATTTTCTCCATTTTCACTCGTTTGAGTGCTCCACCAATTTTACTTCTACTTCTTATTGGATATTGTCGTGAGTCTAATAGAGGTTTGATAACTTCACGAAATTTTTTAGAATTTGTATTTTTAAAACCATTCTTCAGATGATATTGTTTATATGGAGCATTCGTTATTTTCAATATTTTGGAATATACTTGACGAGTTTCTTCATTATCAACATCTTGTGGAGTCTTCAAAAAAATCATATCATACAATTCTGGACTACCTGCGCATTCATATTTTTTCACTTTATTAGCATCCCAAAATGAAATGTTTCCATCTCTGAAATGTACCACTAGACTTCCCATTTTCAGCTTTTGTGTAATTGGATCCATACGTACGCCAAATGTTCCATCATATGCTGGATTTCTAGATTTTATATTATTCAAATGTTTCATCAAAACATCTTCACCACTTTCATTCATAACAGGTGAGATGTCAGGATCCGAGGAATCGATGTGGGACGATGATGGTGTTTCGAATAGAGTTGTTCTCATATCGTCTTGAAGTGTGCTCGTGTCACTATTCACAAATGATACACTACCAAAAGATTGTTTTCTTCCTATTGGAGTACTCATGGGATAATTTGAAGTAGATTGAACAGTTCCATGATTTGGTGATAACACTGGTGATTTAGAAATAGCGTTTGATGATAAAACATTCAATGGTTTCATTATGGGCTCATACAATCTTTCAAGTGTCGTACGATTTTCAATATTATCATTCTTGATAGAGTTGAATTTCTGCCTGACAGCTTCTGTTGTCTCTACTAGTTGACGTTTCAAATTTATTTCATTGTTTTTATTTTCAGGATCTTTTTTTGTATTCATAATGCCCTTTTTTTTGAATTAAAGCTTAATTCGTTGGTGAAGTGACCTCTACAATAATCAGTGATCGAATAAGTTCCAAAAACAAGATCATGGGTATATAAAACTATCGAATCCTTTGCGATATCTACCTTCATCTATTTTTCTATCCTTATCAATGACTAGAAATCCATATTGGTCCTCCCAGCATTTAACACACATCAATTGGAATTGTTTGAATGTTACATCGGGTGAAACATGATCTGAATAAATGTGATGTAAATTCGTCTCATCTTGTTTGAACATTATAATGAAATTGGTATTGTCACGCACTAACTGTTTGGGTACCCGTGCATATGTCTGTGCTAGATAAAAACAATCAACATCCTTATGACGTCCCATACAGAAATATGATCTAATAATATCTTGCTTTTCACATATCACATCATCGAAAATGAAAACAGAATTAGGCTTAGCGTCGGAGGGTTCCACTATTTCTGCATTATTGCTGAATGTATAAAAACCTAATCCTTTTATAGGTTCCAAAACACTTCGCAAGTACTGATATTTAGGTTGATTGAGTGATTTCGAATAGAGATACACATTTCTAAATCTCAGTCCTTGTGGATGTGTTAATAGTGATATCATTGCATTCGTCTTTCCACAATTTGAAGGTCCTATAATGAGTCCTCGAACTGATGATGGAAGTAGTGGACCATGTCTGAATACCCTTTGTCCATTCAATCCACACCCAAATTTCTCATCTAGATTATCTACAGCAAACTTTTCTTTCTGTTTTACAATGCGCATCGTGCCGTGGTTGGAGACTATATAAATGTTATTAGCTCATTCATTTCAATGTGTACCATCAAACGATACGGACGTATTGAAAGTGATCGTAAAATTAAAAAAGGTTGTGGTTTTGTTAATGATTTAATAAACAAACTTCCTTTCGAATTACATCTACCCGGAGGTTATCAATACTGTGGACCGGGTACAAAATTGAAACAACGTTTAGCTCGTAACGACCCTGGAATCAATAAATTAGATATTGAATGCAAAAAACACGATATTCAATATTCTAAGCATCCATCCGATCTTGCAGCAAGACATTTAGCCGACAAAGAACTTGAATACAGCGCTTGGGATAGGGTTAAATCGAAGGACGCGAGTATTGGGGAAAGAGCAGCTGCATTACTTGTCACCAACATTATGAAAGCGAAAAGACATATGGGCATGGGTTGTAGTACCAATAAGAAAAAATGTAAGAGGAAACAAACGAAGAAAAATAAAATTAAAAAAGTTGCATTTGGTGCTGGGATAGTCCATAAAGTGCGAAATGTATTGAAGAAAGCTGGTGGGAATCAATTTGTGACGAATAATAGCAAAAAAGCTATCACTGTGGCATTGCAGGCGGCACGTAAATACCTTAAAGCTGCCGGTGGAAAGAAGAAAATCCGCACACCACGCATAATTCCTGTTCCCAAGATCGGTGGACTTTTACCATTGATACCAATTTTTGCTGGACTATCCGCACTAGGAAGTTTGGCGGGAGCCGCTGCTGGTATTACCAAGGCCGTGAATTCGGCAAAAGCCAGCAGAGCGGCTTTAATGGAAGCCAATCGTCACAATAAAACCATGGAGGCTGTAGCATTAGGCAAACGCGGAAGGGGAATATATCTCAAACCATACCGTAAAGGTTTAGGACTATATTTAAAACCATACAAAGCCACAAACAAAACAAAAAACTAATTGAACCCCTACCTCAGAGGCCTCTTACTGATCTCGATCTCAGTTATTATGCACAAAAAATGAAAATTCCACATTTTCGTGGTGTTTTTATGCGTGATAGATTACCATCTTCAGGTCCAAAACAAAACGAGACAGCTATTGTTAATTTAGATGGAATAAGTGGACCAGGAACACATTGGGTGGCATATAAAAAATGTGGGAAAGAAGTCACATATTTCGATAGTTTTGGAGATCTACCCCCACCATTGGAATTGACTCGATTCTTTCGAAAATGTTCGAATGTAAAAATCAAATATAACTATGATCGACAACAGAAATTTAATACAGTTCTCTGTGGTCACTTGTGCTTGCAGTTTCTCTCTAAATAATTTTCCAAATAAAAATGGATTCAACACCAAAACTGGATCGGGAGGCTATCAAGGGAATGGGGTTTTCACTTAGAATGTTTTCAAAATATGGTACCTTGAAAAAAATGGATAAAGTGATGCTTGCAAATATGCTTAAGGAAGTGATACTTGCATGTGTTGCACATGAGATTGCATATGTTTGGGAAAAGTTGCCTAAGCATCTGCAAGATGACATCGATATAATGAAACATAGATATTGTTATGAGCACCACCACCACGATCAAAATTCAGAATTGGATGTTAATGACGGTCCTATACCTCGGAAATCTATGTGTTGTATTTGTAATATAGAGGATGTGAATATTGGTATCAATAAAAATGATACTTATTACAATACAACACCTTCAAAAAGTGTAAATTGTCTCAAATGTGCTGTTGCTGTGTACAATAATAAATTGAAATGTGTTTCAAAATATTCATCAGTCATGTCACGAAAGTTCGAGCTACAAGCTGTCGGGACAAGTTTCTTGAGTGCGGATTTTTTTCCACCAATTGAATTGGATAGGAACAGTCGTTATGGATTAGGACTTTTGGGATTCTATGGGTGCAATACAATCAATAATATAACTGAAGCTAATAACTTAGTTAGTTTTAGAATCAGTAATGACAACTCATCGATACCGCAAAAGTTGACAATTGAAATTCCATGTGGTGCTTATGAAATAGAAGAGATCAATGCCGTTATATAGAAACATATCATGTTCAGATTGTTTCATGATAAAAAACCAAATGATGTCGTTGCAGATGATATTTTCTATCTACACGCCAATAATAATACATTCAAATGTGAAATGCGATCCAAATATGAAATTGATCTGACACATCCAAATTCAATAGCAGAAATGATGGGGTTCGCTCATGAAATATTTCCACCAAATCAGATACATGAATCATCATTACCAATAAACATTACAACTGTGAGACTTATCCGCTTAGATTGCAATATAATATCTGGTTCATATATAAATGGTGAAGAATCCCACATTCTTTTCTCATTCGATATTGATGTTGAACCTGGCTACAATCTCACTAAAGAACCACACAGTATTATATATATGCCTGTCAGTCCAGAAGGTCGTCAATTGATTCACAACATTACAGTGCGTATTTTGGATGAAAAAAATAACCTTATCGATTTTGGAAGTGAAGAAGAGATTTTCATTATTTTGGAATTGAAGAAAATCGAATAACTGTTGTTATGGGTTTCATTTATAATAGACAAAATCGCATTGAACAATCCTAAACGAGTTGCACTATCAAAAAGAAAGGTGTGCATAAAAAGAAGCTCATTCCACAAGTGTATGCTAAACAGTTAGCACATAACGCTCTGTCTGTGAGTGATCTTAAATTTTTGAAATCGATTGGATTGAAAGTGAGAAAATAACAATGGTGCTCGAAACAAACAATGAAAAGTTGAATATATTCAATGAACCAGTGCTCGATCATTCTCTCATAAGTTTACATGAGCACACATATAAGCCCTATGGATCACCGCTATTCAGGAATTCGGATGAAATCAGAATTGCAATCAATAATCAAGATGTTATACTAGATATTGCCGAGAGCTTCATTTACATAGAAGGTAAATTCACCCCCAAAGATGTAGCGAAAACATGCTATCTCTCGAATAATGCAATTGCATTTCTCTTTGACGAAATTCGTTATGAAATGGGTGGTGAACAAGTGGCTGTTGTTAGAAAACCTGGGATAACATCTACAATGAAAACCATGATATCATTTGGACAATCTCATGCTAACACATTATTGACATCTGGTTGGGGACTTTCACAATTGAAGCAAGATATCTTGGATACAAACAGTCATGTTTTTAGTGGAAAACTACCACTGAAATATTTGATGGGTTTTGCTGAAGATTACAACAAAAGTATCTTGAATGCCAAACAGGAATTGATTTTGATTATCGCTCGATCATTCAAAAACTCATATATAGGTGAGGTTGATGCTGATTTGGAAATAAATAAAATCGAATGGAAAATAAGACATATTGTACCAGATGATAAACACAAGCTCAAACTTTTGAGTAGAATAAACAAAAGCGGTCTGAATGCCAAAATCAAGTTGGCGTATCGTATGTGGGACCTCTATGAACTACCATCATTACGTG
Source organism: Leptinotarsa decemlineata (assembly GCF_025532065.1). Taxonomy (NCBI): domain Eukaryota; kingdom Metazoa; phylum Arthropoda; class Insecta; order Coleoptera; family Chrysomelidae; genus Leptinotarsa; species Leptinotarsa decemlineata. Next base: position 6,375,836 of record NW_027412541.1, on the reverse strand, counting down.
GGACTTCTTCAGACATATGGGCCATCAAAACAACTAACGCATTGGAAACTCCTCGTTTTGTCATCATCGCATTCCAAAGTACTACCACATCTGAAGATAGAACACAAGATATTACAAAATTCACAACTGCTGATATCAATAGTATTCGAGTATACTTGAATTCTGAAGTTTATCCATATGAGCGTTGGAATTTGAATTTCGATAAAAAACTTGATGCTCCTGCTTATTATGCTTTTGAGAGTTTCCAGCGAAGTTATTATGATAAAGATATGAGTGAACCTCTGATGGACATTGGACAATTTAGAGAGAATCCACTATTCGTCATCGATTGTTCCCATCAACCGAATGCAACAAAATCATCAACTATTGATATAAAGATTGAGTTTGAGACGAGGAAGACCAAGTTTCCAGACAACACTAAAGTATATGCATTAATTTTGCATGATACAGTTTTAACATACAATGCATTGGATGGTTCAGTTCATAGCAGATATTGACACTTTTTTTTCACTCTATCATGTACTGTTTTATGATCTTTTTTTTTTATTTGTAACTGACTTATATCATGTATTGTATTTTATATCATATTTATTGTTTTGTAATCATTTTCTATTGTATTTCATCAGATTTAAATAAATAAAACATGAAAATAATACAAAGTTTTTTATTTAACATTATTTATGATTTACAGGAACATACAGACTATCTAAAATAACTTCTTCCTCATAATCATCATTTTCGCGACCATCTTCAATTTCCTCTCGATTTTCATCATTCAATTCAAAGTGATGAATAATCCATTCTGGCAAGTATGGTTGGAGGCTATACAGGAATCTTCTTAGGTTCAGTTCAATCATAACCTCACAAAGTTGCCACAATTCCAATTCATTATCCAAAAATTTGTTGCAAACTTCTGCACCACTCCAATAGTTCTCAGCATCACGAAGGCATAATTCGATTTGTTTTTCATCATAGCATACACTCATATCATAAACGCTTGCATGTTCGGCTCCATCACCCAACACCTTCAATTTAGACGACAAATGTTGAACCGATGATTTGAGATCTACAATATCGGCCCAATCTTGACTTGCGTACTGCATCCACATCTTTAAATGGTGGAACTGAAATCGAATAAAAAAAACAATAAGCAACCTCCAATTTTTCAGTGATATAATACTCACATTCCCATTTTACTTGTAGTTACAAAGTGAGTGTATTCAACTAAGTTAGTAATGTTTATATTTCCATATAATTATCATCTAATATATGAATATTAATAAAACAATAAGAAATTCATTATAATTACTATTATTATTCAATCATATTGAATTTGACTAGAGTTATCGTTTTCACACCAAAAAAACTTTGTAAGCTATGACCTAAAGAAATTCACTATAAATTATTACTATTATTCAATCATATTGAATTTGACTAGAGATCGCGTTTTCATGCCAGCAAAACTTTGTTGGCTCTGTCCTAAATACATCATCGTATATTTACCACCTGATGAGTTGATACAAGATATATCGTCATCACTGAATTGCAACGAAATACGTTTTGGTAGCCATGTTTTAAATAATTTATCATTGCTCACATCTTGCAAAGTTAATAAAATTGATTTACCAAATCGTGTAGAATAAGTTGACATATTTTTAATTATGTACACTTCATCAATTGGCAATGATGATAAGGCCTTTTGCTCTAGTATTTCAACCTCCTGTACAATCAAATTATTAATTTTATTCAAGTCTACTTTTGAAACGGACATGATGAAAATATATATGAAAATATAAACAATTTCCAACAGACAAATACACTCACCGTCTTCCTTCTATTACGAACTGAATAACACTCTACCAATTGCTAACTGCTGCAGATATATTCGTCTACTGATTTCATAGTGTGCCAGGCATTTCTTTTATATTAAACAGTGTGAGTCACCCCCACCATGAAACCGTGAAAGATTCATATTGCTAGTTGCTATCCACTAGAGATGCCTGACGTCACAGCCAAGCCCATCTCCCAACTTGATGCGATAACAGTTGCCGGTACGAGCAAGCAATGGTCGTTGCGGTCTCGGAGAGGGTAGACGCTAGGCAGACGGTCCTCGGCTGCCGTTGTGTCACCATCGATAGCGGGGCTAGAGCGAACCTTCATCGCTTCGGGAGAGGTGAGGGCAGACCGATGAATACGCATTACTCTGCCACACGTCGTGGAGTGAACATGTCGCTCTCTAGCCGTTGAACGGTTATTGCTGTGACGTCACTCCACTACTAACTTGGTGCCCTAACACCGATGGAGCATTTATTACTTGGAGGATCTTCGAAGTATGCAGACGTATGTTTGTACATAGACAAACAAGCACATGATGAAACCCTGTACCGTGCATTCTCCTACACACACACACACACACATAAACACACAAAATCTCATATGAAAAAAAAAATCTGAACGATCCATGCACCAGACACTTCAAGGTCACAACGCCTTGACTTCACTGCACAACAAAAAAAGCAAATAACACATCATATTGGTGGGGGGAGGATTAGAACCGGGAAAAAAATTCTGAACGATCCATACACCACACCCTTCAAGGTCACATCACCTTGACTTCACCAAACAACAACCAATAAAAAAAAGCAATTAATACGTCATAGTGGTGGGGGGAGGCCGAGAATCAGCTGTAAACAACTACTATGGTAAAATGGTATTCGTTATGTGTTCAGAAATAGATTAGTCCATAAACCCTCTACTACCTACTATTTAAACGTTGTTGAGTTTTACCTGCGTTCTTCTTCTTCTTAGTTGACCTCATCTCCCCGTTAAGGTATTGAATATGAAATCTGAAGTTTTCACGGATAGGAATATGCTGAACTGGTTTTTCCGGGTATTTGATCCGTGTATGTGATATTATCTCTAATTTCACCGACGTTTCGACAAAATCTCATTTGTCATTATCAAGGTGTGCTGTTACGTGTTCAGAAATTTGTTGACCTTGCTCAACTCACTTCTGAACACGTAACAGCACACCTTGATAATGACAAATGAGATTTTGTCGAAACGTCGGTGAAATTAGAGATAATATCACATACACGGATCAAATACCCGGAAAAACCAGTTCAGCATATTCCTATCCGTGAAAACTTCAGATTTCATATTCAATACCTTAACGGGGAGATGAGGTCAACTAAGAAGAAGAAGAACGCAGGTAAAACTCAACAACGTTTAAATAGTAGGTAGTAGAGGGTTTATGGACTAATCTATTTCTGAACACATAACGAATACCATTTTACCATTATAGTAAGAAGTGAGTTGAGCAAGGTCAACAAATTTCTGAACACGTAACAGCACACCTTGATAATGACAAATGAGATTTTGTCGAAACGTCGGTGAAATTAGAGATAATATCACATACACGGATCAAATACCCGGAAAAACCAGTTCAGCATATATATATATATATATATATATATATATATATATATATATATATATATATATTATATATAATATATATATTTATATATATATATATATATATATATATATATATATATATATATATATATATATATAATATATATTATATATATATATATATATATTCTGCCCCCTGTGATTCAGTGCCTCACATTCGCATAAGCTGTTTCTATCCCTTCGTTTCATAATCTGCAGCTGAGGTCTCCGTTATACAGCCCCACTTTATTCAGGTGTCCTCTAAGCGGACAATGACTGGTTAGTAACCCTGTAATTTTCTGAGCCGATCCCTACTATATTGAAGTAGTTCTTCGGTTCCCTAATTAAGGTTCTACTGTATTTGTTGCCAGGTACTTTTGTCCAGTACTCTGTGTGCTTCTTATTGGTCCATGTCCTAATCTGGTTTTGTATCAATGATTTTGGTACCCCCAGAGCTGGTTCAGGACCTATATATGCAGTTGATGATCCGCGTCTAGCGCATTCTTCAGTTTTATCATTACCTGTGATTCCTGAATGCCCTGGCACCCAGTGCAAGTTCATTCAGTTCTTCATGGCATTCCCAGACCAGTTTTGATGTCACCTTCGGGTTTGTCAGAGCCCCCAGTGCGCTCTTGCTCATTTCTTTGAGGTCGCAATTTAATAAACCTTGCACACTACAAGATAGCATACACTTACGCCTGAAAGACGGATGTGTATTGTCCTAGCAGATAGCTGTAGTTTAAATTTTTATCCGGTCGGTATATTCCAGCTTCCGTTCCGTGTTTGGTCTTCGATCCATCTGTATACCAGGTGTTTTTTCCAAACATTTTTTCGGGATGACTAATGGTCTTCCACTCTTCACGGCTTATGATTTTGGCCGTGAAGTTTGTGTTAAAGGTGTACACGCAAGTCTTTGCACCTTGCCTAATTTGTTGATGGCGGTCGCCTGCTTGATCTTTGGTCACCAGACCAGAGATGCGTATGTTATCATAGGTTTAACCACCATCGTGTATAGTCAATATAGCATGTCTGGTTTTAGCCCCACTGGAGGTTATTTTATACTGAAATACACGTTATGCTTTTGTAAATTGTTTATATTGTATTAGTAACATTCGATTAAAACCTTTAAAACCTTGAACTGTTACTAATACTCCAAGAGATGATGACGACTTTGGAGAAGGTATTTTGAGTAACTTGAAATTGAAGAACAAGTTATTATATCGATGTTCGTGAATCTGAAGTCGGGAGATTGAGGAACATTCGCGGTTATATTGATGAAGCACGTATATTTGCAAACATATCTGTTTTAATAACGTACTCCTCAAACTTAAGTCTATATAGTGTTGATAAGCCTACAGTTCATAACCTAGTCATTTTTGTTTCAATGAAGATACCTCTTTTTTAACACGCTTGTATTAGCTTCACTTTTATGTTTGTTTAGTTGTAACCGACTCCTTTTGACTAACTTTAAACGGACAGATGCATTTTAAACTTTGTACACTTATAAAGAATCGCTGACATCATAAGTATATTTCATTATTCTGATCAGGATCGCCAGGATTAAATAATTTCCTCACACAGTCTCTGTGTGAGAGTAAGTGAGACAACCACACTGTCTGCGCATACGTATATATTTTATATTAAAACAAATGGACTTCAAATAACGAGCCAAACTAAAAAGTGGAAAATAAATAATAGTTTAAAAAACTTAAAAACACGCTTCAATAGTAACACAAAATAAAAAATAATTTGTAACTACAATATTCATCGTTATAAATACTTGGTTAGGAGCTGTTTGCTAGATTGGATCCATAATAAAAATATAATTTAAAGCATCCAACGCTTTTTTACAACAACATTTAATTTTTATGTAAATAGATTTATACTGATTTCAGACTTATTAAAAGTCATTAGTTACATTAAGCCATAGGACTTATTATCGATGTTGAACACAATCTTGAATTAGTTTCGAATATTTTTTTAGTTTGTGTTGCTATTGAAGCGTGTTTTTTCAGTTTTTTAAACTTTTATTTATTTGGATAACTTGTCTGTCAAAAAAGTTTTTTTTCAGTTTCGACTATGTTAGGTTACAGACAGGGCCGTTGCCATGGGGGGGGGGCTGCTTTTTCGACTTGGGAAAAAGTTGGGAAATTTTGGGCTGTGAATAGTAAAAAAATGAATAAAAATTAAAAAAATACAAAATGAGAGAAAAGAAAGGTAATAAGAAAAGGGAAAGAACCAGGAGAAGGTTGGGATTTCCCAACATGCATAACTTGGAGATCCCATACTTTGAAATTCAGATTTGTTTGAAAACTTAAAAAAAAATTAAATTTCTCCCAAGTAAGAGAACAGTCCACAAATTTTGAAGTGACAATTTTACAAAATTCCCAACTTTTTGCTGATTTTTCGACTTGGAAAAGTTGGGAAATTTCGGGCCATGAAGATAGAAAACAATAAGCACAATATTATTTGAGTGTTGTTTCCTTTCATTTGTATTGAATATTTCTATACATGGTGGATATGGTGGAAGACCAAGGACCTTGGTCCAAAGTAGAATGATTCCCATTATTAGTTTTATAATTACCAGAATTTATTTTCGTTTGTGCATACCCTAACGGGCATAAGAATTCAGCCAATCTTTGGATAGCTAAGTAAGAAAATTATTATATTCTAGTAGTAACTAATCCCTCGGCTTTAATTTTTTCGAAAGTTGGGAAATTTTGCTGGTGGGGTTGGGAAAATTTGGATTTCCTCCCCCCCTTTGGATTTCCTCCCCACCTCTGGATTTTCTTTTCGCTACGGCCCTGGTTACAGGTACGATTTGGTTGTTTTCATTAAAAGTTCAATTGCTAGTGACACCCCAGAATGATTTTTCCGTCAATAATAAGGAAATTGAAATCGTGATTCTTTTATTCCTTATTCCAAGAGCTGGTGCCAATGAAGACAACACCAATGAATGCATTAATAGGGGTAACTTCTAAAATGGAGTTTTGACTCAAATTATTAGCTGTCACATTTTTGACGAAAATAATAAGTGCCATCAACCAACCAATGAAATTTATGGTAGAAACAAAAGTGTCTGTTACGACAACAGAGGTGTAACGCGTGCTAACCTGTCATTGGGATAGGTGACGAGTGTTTGGCATCGGCTGAGTTCAAGGAAATGTGGAAGCCGGTTGATTATGGGCGGTCAAAATTTTAGCGCCACTATCTTGAAATCGCCAAATTTTACCGACTCGAGTTTGCCAAGTTGTTACCCATAAATTCATACCAATAATAAAACTCGAACTATCGAATATATTAAAGTTATAAATAAAAAACAATTAATCAATATCCCTCATATTATTTAGAGGTTACCTAATAATAAATTTCAATAAAACTTCTATTTCTATAATACATTTGAAAATTCAGTCCACAAAATATAGAAATATACATAAGAATATATCGTTTTCGTCAATTTTTAGGGCTTTGTTGTTGAAGGTGGGTTCTACCCAAAAGAACTCACAATCCACGTCGGTTGTGAACGACAGAATATCCGATTCAAACCACCAAATTTTGGAAAATTATTTTTACGGCTGATTTTATGATGCACTGTTTGGAACCTTTGGTGCAGTAATGAATATTACTGGAGTTTTTTCCCAACACCAAATCGTTATTTTTAATACCTCGACACATCTTCCTCTTTGAAGATGATCACTTGGTGATCGAAATACATGTCGAGGTGCTAAAAATAACGATTTGGTGTTGGGAAATAACTCCAGTAATATTCTTTACGCCTGATGCTTTGTTTCAATTTTCCCCAAATCAACTTGATGGGATTGAAAACACAAAAATAGGGGGGACGCCTCAGTATGGTGTGTCCATACTTTTCAGCAATACTCTCAAGGGCATACACGTTTTCAAAAGTTTTTGTCTGTGAAACTTGAAGTAGTTGGTTTTTGGTATAGAGATCTCCAAAATACAAAATCTATCCTCAAATTTTTTTCGGTACTTTGATGAGCTGTCGCGATGCGACAGCGTTGTCAAAAACTATTACACTATTCGCATCCAAATTTGGGATCAATGTGTTTTCAAACCAACATTGCAGTCCTCAAGTTCTTTCCCACATAATTACAAAGAATTCGAAACCCATCCTTTACTTCCTCCGCAATGCACAATGATTAGTCGCGATCCTTTGTTTGCAGGCATGTTGGGCGTACACGCTCTCGAACCATCAGTCCACCCTTTCGTAACTGTGTCGTGAGTGTCATACCAAGTTTCGTCCAAATAGAAAATTTGCCGTTGTTCTCGTCTATATTTAGTTATTTGTTCTAAGTATTTGTCACGCAATTCCACTATTCTTCTGTTTTCCATAACTGCTTGACGTTTATTATTTTAAATCTAAATCCTAGTTTTTTTATCCAATTCTGAAGATTTTTATCACAGTAGCTCACGTTATGGTATTCAATTTCTTCCTTATGATTTCAGTTGTAGGAATCTCACTATTACAACAGTCGTATATTGTTTTTTTCAATGATTTTATTAGATGAACATATAAAGGTTTTGGTAATCCCGTATCACACCGCGTCTTGCGTTCATAAGGTTTGTTTTTGACTATTTTACGTACCGTTGAGAAAGGAATTTCGGTCAAATCTGATGTTGCTTGTAATAGTTTGTTTCCTTCGAAACCAAACTTGAGATGTAGATTTATATATACATTAAAACATATTCTCTGTGTTTCAATATTCAAATGCATCCGAATCTTATTCACTGGTGTATCTTTTTCGCATTGTTCACCATCGCTATTGGAATCAGTACACAGGAAAAAGTCTGCGTTATTATCACACTCGTTATTACTATTAGTACTTGTCCAAGGACGCCACATTTTAAACAGATAACAAAAAGTATTTATCACTGCACCAATATCGAAATTCAACACGCAAATCGCGATCAGTTCCTGAACTGAACATTGACAACACGACGGGTATAACCATCCTCGCATTCTATTCGTCACGGTAACATAACTTCAAATTTAATTTTATGACTCTTCAGCCAATCATAAAACTCGGTTAGTAAAAATTATCCAATACGAACCGCCAATTCTTCAGTCCACTTGGACTAGTTGGCACTGTTGGCAGCGGCTTTATTTCTCTATATTGGTTTTTTGCCCTTTGAGATCGCCGACAGCTTCAACTATTCACAATACCGATTACTTTGACTATACCAACTTTTTCTTGATATCTTGTAAGATGGTACTTTAGCGAAAAGATAATGCAAGCATCTGTCAACAAGCGATCAAGGTTTAATTTCGGGCAACGGAAACTTTTTTCTAGCGCATCCGGTTTCTTGGTCTAAAATCCACATGTGGATTCAGATAGCCTTGAAGTGACCTAGAAACTGCATAGCCCCGCTACTCACATCAACTTTACTAAAGTTACATAATAGTAGGCACTAAATTCTCAGAAATATCATATTGCATTATAACGAAAAAATTGTTGTCAGGTTGTGATTCTGTATATTTTATCATTCTGTATATTTCATCAGATGATAAAATATATAGAACCACAACCTGACAACAATGTTTTCGTTTTGATGCAATAATATTTCTGAGAATTTAGTGCCTACTTTTGTGGAATTTTAGTATACTTTATTGAAAATGAAGTCGAATTGTCGACTGATATTGTGATTTATGTTCTGCTCTCGAATATATTTATAAATATGAGGCTCAAAATTCCATTATTTGGCAATACATTACTTGTTATTTCAAAGCAAATGTCATATCCTTTCACAACATAACCTTTCTCATTCGAAATCATAAGGGTGAATGTCGCCTCTGAAGGAGTTGGTGTAATGGAATTAATGTGTAATTATATCCCTTTGAAAACAAATCTATTGTATAAGGGTTTTTTATTTTAGTAAGTCAACTTGTATAAATATTCGCTTTCACGCACTCGCTTTCTACTTGGATTTAAATTATTCTTTACAAGATCGCAGAAATGCACTAACATAAAAAAAGAGCTCTTTTCTCAGTATCAACGGAATTGGCTAGTATGGTCATAATCCTTGTGTTCTGGTTAGGTTTTGATAACTACTTGAGCCATCAGTGGTAGCAAGCTGGGCCAATGATGCTACATTCGAACCCTTTTGTCCTAAACAGAGACAATATTGACTGATGAGTGTCAGTAACGATAGAGGAACCTTGCCTGTTTGTTCTGAAACTTTCACTGCCAGCCTGGTATAATATCCCAAAAGAAAGTGATTGTATCCATGATTCAGTGTTACACAGTAGGTACCGTTTCTATCCGCCATAGATTTTATTAGTGGTCCTGTCATGCATTTTCAGTCGTTAGAAGGACAATCCCGAATAATAATTGGTGGTGATGACGAATGTCATCTAAGAGATCGACAGAAAACTCAAACCCTGAAGGTATATGTCGAGGCTTGGCTTTGCAACGAACCACAGTTGATAACGTTGAAAAAAGAACACAGCAATTTGAACTCTCAGTTTTTGTACGATTCAACTCAGTTATTATTAATTCATGTACATTTTTCAAAAATATATATACCACCAACGATTATTGTTCCTAAGCTAATGTATGATGCGTCATCTGAAGCTACAAATGTAATAGCACCAGTAACGTTATAACTTCGACAGGGCTCCTCCACCAACGATGTTTGTTTCACCGATTATGTATGATGTCATCTGAAGCTAGAAATTAGAAATGCAAGTGCACCAGTAACATTATAATCTTGACATGGCTCCTCCACCAACGACTATTGTTTCTCCGGTAATGTATGATGCGTCATCTGAAGCTAGAAATGCAACAGTACCAGCAACATCTCTTGGATCCCCAGTTCTGAAAAAAACTATAATTAGAAAATTAATTCAAAGTGTATTGAATGTAGGATGACTGCACTAATTACTTCGAGACAATATTTTAGAAGCTCTCAAACTTATTTTGTCTACCGCCCACTTCCGCCCTCCAAATTTTTTTACTCTACTACATCTTAAGAATTACAATCGAAGTCATTATTTCAATAATTATATTATGTGTGTCATGTGAAAATAAGACTTTCTGATGAGGGTAATGTAAGACATCATTTTGTAATATTAGGAAAACTTTTATTCATGTTATTAAAACAAACATTTCAATTTGAATTTTACAACGAATCTAATGTGAAGGAATAATTTGATGATTTTTACCAAGTTTGTTAATATCAGGCTCGAATTTACTCAAAAACAGCCGTAAATCACCGTGTTCGGTAATCTGCGATGATGAGAATGCTATCAAAAATCGTTGAACGATGGACCACAATCCAGCCACAATGTAGCCAACATTCTTGGTATCCATTTTTGAATTTCATTTTTTATTTCCTCATTCGTTATCAGTTCTACGAGTTCTTCTTCCAGCTGGGGTGATCCTGCTGTGTTGACATTTGAAAAAAGATCCAACACCCAGTCCGGTATTTCCAATTTTAAAATGTCCTGGAATCGTTCTGCGAAATCACTGTGGAGGTTCTCCAAATGTTGGCAGTAAACAAGCAAGTCGACGTTGTTGAAGGATACTGCTGACAAATTAGGGAAATTGCGAAACTTATGTCTGCCGATATAATTTTTGTATAAGAGCAATTTGGCTGCAAAAGTAGCAATGACATTAAAATTCAAGTCGTCACTTTGAAGTTGGAGATTGACATCATTAAATAATTTATACAGGTCTGTCAAGTAGGCAATATAATTCTTTGAAGTGATGAGGTTGTCGTGCGATTCTTTGTCTTTGTTTTCCACGAACTCTATTACAGAGTCAAATAGATTGTAAAATCGAGTCATGCAGTTACCTCTTGATAACCAACGTACTTCTGTGTGAAATAGCAATCGGTTGAAATCTTCATCATTAGCAACACAAAGCTGATTAAATAATCTGTCATTTAAAGAGCTGTTCTGGATTTTATTGACTGCTTTGATGATATATTGCAGTAATTGAGAGAAGCGCTCACTCAAATTTTTCGCAAGCAAATGTTGCCTATGAATGACGTAATGTACAGCGAGCACATCTGGAATTTTATTTTTCAAGTATGCTATGAAGCCTTTGTGACGTCCTGTCATAGCCGAAGCGCCATCCGTAGCAGCTGATATAATATTCTTCAGTGGAATTTCTTTCTTATCACAAAATTTTTCCAGAGTATTATATATTGTTTCTCCTTTTGTATCCGTCTCTAAATTTCTGGCAAATAGTAGTTTTTGATATGTTTTCTCATTTTTAATAAACCTCACGTATGACGACAACAATGCTTCAACCAAGTATTGTGCTTTGAACACACCTTCTTCAAGGGGAAAACGTGTTATAATTTTGCATGCCGGGAATGAAAGAGGTTTTGTACCTAACGCTTTGCTTCTGTCGGCCAAAATTATAATAGATTCGTCTGCTGATTACCACGAAGATATGACTGCGGCTTTATTCGAAACCTGGTTCAGTGAGCAGCTTCTCCCAAATATTCCTCCAAACTCGGTTATTGTTATGGATAACGATTTGTATCATTCTCGGTTATTGACTACAATACCAAACAATAACACAAAAAAGCAGATATTGTTGATTTGATGCGAAATCATGACATGGAAATACCCGAAAAGATTCCAACGAAAAGGGTATTACTGGCGACCATAAAACAACGTAATTTCAAAAAAGAGTATATTATTGATTCGATGTGTGAAACACGTGGTCATATTCTCTTACGTTTGTCTTACATTTACATTTTGAAATGGTTTGGACCACAATGAAAGAAAGCTTGCGGAAATGTAATCAGTCACCGACTTTGAATGCTGTGGTACTTGACAATATAAGGCGAGTGGTGAATGAAGTAGGTAATAGTGATGTGTGGAAGAATTGTGTGGCCCACGTTATAAAAGAAGAGAACAAATATTATGTGCAAAGTTCCATAAATCCGATCGTTATTCAACCCGATGATGATTCCAAGAATTTTGATTTTTCTAACAATTTTGTTGACCTCTATTATATTGTAAATATATGTTTGACGAGAATTCGGTGTGATTATTTGTGTTTTCATTGTATTTTATTGTTTTCGACTCGGAAATCAACTACCTTAAATTTCGAAGTTTTTCATAATTACCCAAGGTGGAAAAATTCAGTTGAGATAACTTTTTCATGGGGTGATCAATTGCTATGATTGTAAGAATAAGTAACTGAAAAACTACCACAGAAAAATAATATGCCGACGCCTATGTCGAGGCGGGAATTCCTTCTCTGTGCTGTTCCAATTGGTATTAGAAATACTATACACCTATATAGATAAATAGGGTTAGCCTTGCAAATTTTTCCAGTTTAATCTTCCTCTTGAAGATGATCACTTGGTGATCCAAACACGTGTCGAGGTGTTAAAAATAACGATTTGGTGTTGGGAAAACTCCAGTAAAATTCATTACTACATCAAAGGTTCCAAACAGTGCATCACTAGTCTATACTATGTTTTCAAATAATGAAGAGTAATGAATACATGCAAAATGCTAACAAAGTGTTCCAACAAACTTTTGTGCTTTCGTTATGATTTGCCACAGCTTGTATAGGCCGATTCATAATACTTGACCATGTCCACTATATTTTTGTATACAAAAAGTGTCGCAAACAAAATATTTCATGAGTTTTTGGTCGTTTTATTACCTGAAGTGGCGTGCGTTTGGGTATTGAATGGTGAAACGCGCGTCTGGTGATGTGGATAAGTGCTTGTTTTGGATTTATTCTACGCCAGAGGTTCCAGTTTTATTATCAATACATTATTCTCAGCACCAGAGTTGACAAACTTTTTTCATTATCGATTACAAGATATATTTTCTTATTAAGACGTTCTGCTCTATATTGTCAAGACCGAGGACACACCATAATATCGACTATAAATGGAGGACGTTCCATAGTTGTTCAACCAACATACAATCAGGCATTGTGGATTCAGTTTGTTTCCGTTTCCAACATCATGTTTTCGGGGACTAAGTCAACAGATATTCTCACCATGTTTGGTCAAATAACCGATCTAAAAGATTCTGTGTTAATTGTGGAGGTGCATTCTATATCATATACATGACAATTTTTTGAAAAACGGCTTAAGTGGATAATGCCGACTACTTCTCGTATCTCTGATAGTTTTTTCAAAGACCTTTCTGGTATCGGTGACCCACACCATCTTTCTGGTATTGAAAATCTATTGATCCTTTCCGAGAGTCCATGAATAGGTGTTCCGTGTGCAATTCACCTCTCCCTACAATCAATGTCCAGAGCCAGAGCAACTGACAAAGAAGCGGTTTTGGTCAGATATTGACCTGAAAAATTCGCATCGGTGTTTCTCCAAATACCGAATCATTCTCAATTTTTGATCTTACTGTTTTTCTTTCCTTTCTATTCATCATTCTGAATATTCAAGTAACATCTTGTGATCCTACTTTTTTATTTTATACGCTTATTTTTTCTTCATTGTACTAAATAATTTTTCAGCAACTCCTCTTAGCCAAATTAAATTTTTTTATTTCAAGGTAAGAAAAGTTAAGTGAAATTACGATACTTTTAGAAATTTAACTAATTCATATAGTTAATGAATTCATACCTGACCTTTTCTGATAGATTCAATCATTAGAAAGTAGGCGAACAAGTAGGTAATTTGTTAGAGAATGTAAAATAGTTGTAATTTAGAAGTACCTAACTTATTTTACGCTTGAGAAAGCTATTGTATAGCGAAACATGTGTCGCGGTTTTTCTAAAACCCATTATAGTGAAAATCATACAATAAACTGTATTAATGAGTTTCGATATGGATTTTCATCAGTATTGGCAAGTTCTATTCAATCATCAACTCCATCTCGAGCCACACTATCATTCCAGCACCACTCCAACATTTCAATTTTGTAGAACGATTTATCTTTCACCTCAAAATGGGCCTCAGTTTCAGCAATAACCTCTTCATTCAAGACAAAATTTCTCACCGGTACAATTCGAAACATATTTCATGGAATTTTGTCATCGTTTTCATTAATTTGTGACACTTTGCATTGTCTTGATGAAGCATCACTTTCTTTTTCTTCAAATGGGGTAGTTTTTTCGCAATTTTGGCCTTCAAACGACCCAATAACACTATTTAATATTCACTGTTGATAGTATTTCCCTTTTGAAGATAGTTGATGGACATTGTAGCACGCACATTTCAAAATACCAGGGCCATAACTTGTCCAATCGATTGTTGTGCTTTCGGGCGTTTTGGACGAGGCTAACCAGTTGCTCTCCACTCAGACAACGATCATTTTGATTCCGGAGTGAAATGATGGGTTCATGTTTCATTCATTTTTACATATCGACGCAAAAATTTCGGTTTGTTAAGTTTAAACATGGCCAAATACTACTCATAATCATCAAAACGTCACTCTTAGCACAATAACTCACAACCTTATGAGTATAATAACATGAAATTTCAACAGCTTTCTTTTGAAGGTTGAAACTAACTGAAAAAGCGGTGAATGCAATAAGACTAGCGCCACCTATGTGTTGGACGCCAGACTTTTCAGCCCATGTAGTATGTGGTTTACATCAGGTTAGTCAATTCTGAAACAACAAATTTGATTGACTCAAACACCTCTTCGTGAACACCTTTTCATTTTTCAAACAGTAGTATTCTTAGAATTTATTGAAATGGTTGTGCATCGCCAACGTTGATACTAGATTTGTACGCAAATGTTTTGGATGAGAATACATCGTCATGCCTGTAGAGGGATTTTTTAGCTTTTTGGCCTTCTGAAGTTAAATGTCTCTTTTACTTTTTCAGATTTAGACATCTTCTGAAATCTCATAAGGTCTTTCATTAAGTGCTTCCTATCGATATCATCGACATTTTGTATTCGTTTGAATGACCTATGGATGCCATCATGTGTGGAATATAACATCGTTCAAATGTCCGTCACCGCGTCTCTGTGTGGAGTGCATAAATCAGGCTGAATTTGACCAATGGCATGGATTATGTTGGCTTTGAGGATCGCTGTGGTTTGTGGCTTATTCGCATTCACCTGTGACTTGAGAAAGCCACATGTTGTTGGTGTCCAGATCATTCAATTCAGGCCAAAAGAAGTTGATAATCTTCAACCTATAGTGGTCGCCGTTGACAGTGATGACCTGACCAACGTCGTTCTCAAAGAAATATGGACCGACGACGCCGCCTGCCCAAAATCCACACCAAACAGTAATATTTTTGGGATGCATTGGACACTCTTGGATCTCATATGAATCGGTATCGTCCCAAATTCGAAAGTTTCGTTTGTTCAGGCGCCCATTCAACCAGAAATGGCTCCCATCGCTGAAGATGATTTTTCGATGAAAATTAGGGTCAGTTGCCAATTGCTCCAGAACTCATTCAGCGAAACACACGTCGTTGTCTACGGTCGTTTACCGTAGACAACGGTACGGGTTTTGTACGGGTGCATCAGGCCCAAGGCACGACGCAAAGTTCGCCAAGTTGTGGTCTGTGGAAGGCCGAGTTCTTGTGAGCGATGCGAAAGCGACTGCCTCGGATTCCCCTGCACACTTTCTGAGACAGCGGTGATGTTTTCGGTAGATCATCGACGTATTGGTCGATCGTTTACTGAACCAGTGGACTCAAATTTATCCACCACATTGTGAGTAGTCCGCTCGGTATGACAATTATGGCGACCGTAAAATAGGCGAAGCTTGCGGTACGTTGTTCGAAAGAACACATATTTCGATAAAACAATTTTATTATTTGCACGTGGGTAAATTTTCGTTATGTGGACACCCGGAGATTTAAAAAAAAAATTTTGACTGTACTTACGTATTTTGATGCGTAGATTACGAATCCGAAAGAAAAAAGCGGCGCTCTCCCTTATTTAAAAAGTTACGGCCCTTCAAAGTTCAGAAAAGGGCAACTTTTCAGCCTTCTTTTTCACTAAATAAACTATTTAAAAACACAAGCATTTATTCACTAGGTCACCTTTACACCTTATTCCTCCTTCTTTAACACTTTTCACTTCAATAATCAACTTTTTTCTTATAAAAATGTTAAAAATGTACGGAGCTGCTTTTTGGTTACATATCACTGTATTTTACGTTTTTAAGGTTAATGATATGGTTGGTACGACTGATGCAGTCCATATTCCTGAAGTGATTCAAAAGTTTTTACCTTCATTCTTTAGATCGTAACTTGGTTTTTGGTGGTGTATTACGAATTTGAAATAGTAGGCGACGGCAAATACCAACCGCTTTTTTCAGAAATGTCACTAGTAACTAACCTAAAAATAGAATAATGTCACCAGGTGAAGCATTCGTTTTTAAATTGAGTTTTTTATAAGAAAAATGTTGATTATTGAAGTGAAAAGTGTTAAAGAAGGAGGAATAAGGTGTAAAGGTGACCTAGTGAATGAATGCTTGTGTTTTTTAAATAGTTTATTTAGTGAAAAAGAAGGCTGAAAAGTTGCCTTTTTCTGAACTTTGAAGGGCCGTAACTTTTTAAATAAGGGAGAACGCCGCTTTTTTCTTTCGGATTCGTAATCTACGCATCAAAATACGTAAGTATAGTCAAAAATTTTTTCAAAATCGCCGGGTGTCCACATAACGAAAATTTACCAACGGGCCTGTCGGTTTCGCTATGTTGATGATACTTTTGTTAGTTGGAGCTATTCATCCTCGAATTTAGTTTACCATAAAAAAAATTCCATTTTTAGATGTTCTCTTCAACAAAAAAACTGACAGAAAACTATGTCGCACAGTTTATCGCAAACCTACTCATAATGATCTCTATCTCAACAACAACTCAAACCATAATCCAGGGCAAAAGCGTGCTATAATGAAAACACTTGTTGATCGTGCCACTAGGATTTGTGAACCTCATCTTCTTGAAGAAGATCTTCATCACCTAGACCAAGTTCTACAGGCCAATGGTTTCACAACGCGAAAAATCTAACGTGCTCTACATCTTAGAAGAATAAATATTTCAACTTCGTCTACGATACACCCTCCAGTGGTAGGCACAGTCTATTTGCCGCATTGTGAAACTGTTCAAGCGTCACAACATCAAGATCAATCCCAAGCCGACTAATTAGCTACGCAACACTATCAGACCAACGACCAGAGATAACCTATGGATTCCGTCGGTGTTTACAGGATTCCCTGTTCGTATGGCTGAGTTTACAACGGAACTTCTAAATGCAGCATCAACACCAGGATGTCCCAGTAGAAACAGACCACATAATGAAATATAGAGAAACTGCTATTATGTGGAATTCAACTCATTACCACGCACAATTTCATAGATAATCCATTGAGATCTATAAGTATCCCAACAATTTCAACATAAAAGAAGAGGGTAAGACAAATGTGGTATCCAGTACTCAAGAAGATCAGAAATGGACTAGAATACAACTATGTTCGACATCCCACCAGCGGCATACCTGTCAACAATGTGGACCAATCAGAAAAATCTAGTAACAGTGCGAACCAATGAGAAATGAGAATTTGTATGGACTCCCTGTCATCGCACTTACCATCACCCACACAACCATCTATATCATCACCCCCACCACTCTATGAAATTATGAATACGTGTGAATACGTAACTCACGAGTCAGTCGTTGCTGAGACTCCGAGATATAAGTTTCGTCCTCGCAGTCATCCTGATGACTGCCGCAGTAACAGACGAAACGTTTGGTATTTAAGGTTCCATTTGACTACGGTTTACCAGCCCGGATTTTGTTCTCTTTAAATTTCCTATCGGTCCGTTGTTCATACCTCAAGAAATAGAAGACAAAATCTAGTTTCATGAAGAACTGCGACCAATAGTTTAAAAAATAATTTATTCACAATGACTCCAAAAGACCAGCGGCCAAATGAAAAAGAACTTTGATAGGAGCAGGTTTAAGCTGCATAAAATTAACTGAGGTTCATCAGACTTGATTACGTACCTATGCTTTTGAATTTGTTCCAAAATATCAAGAATTTCAAAAATATCCCACACTTTATCAGTTGCTTGGAAAAATATTATAAAGTATTTGTTGTTGATGGGCATACTGTTCGAAAATAAAAATGTGGATGAAAACATATTATTTCAGAAAAAAAACGAATTAAAACAGTTTAGTGTATGATTTTAGTGAAAATCATACAATAAACTTCATAGTGAAACGGCCAGTTCTATTCAAATATTATTTCAGTTTGTCAAAATAGACATTTCGATATACAATAGTTCGTGTAGATATGAAAATTGATACAAGTCTTGAATATACTGTTATAAACAAAATATCAGAAGTGTAAAATGATCGATGTCAAAGGTCAAAAATAACGGTTTTTAGCATCTTTGTCGTTATAATGGTAAGTGTTACCGTAACAGTATGTGGGATAAAAGTTATAGATCATGCCCCTATTGATAAATACTGTGCATAAACATTTTTTTATGAATCGCCGTTCCTGAGATATTGTCCTTACAAATCGTATTTTACACCTATGAGATAGTGTACTTGTATACGCATTTTTTGGTGTTATTCTCTGTAAGTATACTGCATGATATATAGTGATTTAGTTTCATCCAACGTTATTATATTAACTGAAAATATTACTTTACATAATGATGAGCAAAATTTGAATTTGATGCAAAGGGTTACTAATCTACCTGTGATAAATATCTTCTTTGGTTTCTGTTTCCTTTCTTTGTTGGATATGTTAAATTCATTCCAAATAGAAAAAACCATTGGTTATTTCGTCATTGATATCATAATGACTTTGTCAATTAATACAAATTGGGCTAGGAATTATTCCAACTTTGTTACAGCCAAGTTGCAGTTGCAAAAATACCTACTTTTCAAGAGTTTTTTTCTGTAGAATAGTTGTGGAAGTGAAGACTGAATTGGATTTAAATATTATCAATTCATTTCTATTTCGTTTGCGTCAAGTTGATTCACCTGCCATACTTAATAGTCCGATGTTGATGAGTAAAAGTAGATGTTCCGGAGCTTTTGTAATGAAAAATTGTGGAGAAGAAAAGTTTACGAAAAATGAGGATTAAAACTTCCTATGTTTTTATACTACTTGTATATGTAACTAACGTTACTGCAGTTTCGTCTTACTAGGACATTTTCAAATAAATACAATAAACTTTGGTTTAAAGTAGTATGTGGCTTGTACTTGCTTCTTTCACTCACTACGTTGTAGGAGATCATAGTAAAAAATGAGAATTAAAACTTCTTACAACACTAACGTTAGTTACAAATACAAGTATTATAGAAACATAGGAAATTTTTATTCTCATTTTTCATTATGATCTCCTACCACGTAGTAACAGCTTCATTCAGAGTAGAGTAGAGTAGAGAATTCATTGAGGAAAAATTTATCAAACTATTTGAATAATTTTACCCTAATCGAAAATTGCTGATGCAGTCTTTTCGATACTCTAAATGGCAATATTCTTGAAAAGGCGGTTCATGGGAAAAATTACACAAATGATCTATAACTTTTATTCCACGAAAACATTCACCACTACCAAAAAAAAAGAAAAGTCTTTGACCTTCAACATATTATCAGAATACAAGGGATTGGTGATGATTTTTTATGTCTCTCTTAGAGGAGTATTTTGAGAGATATAGATACCTAATTTTAGATCTGTGTGAATTTTTGTCAACTCAACACTTTTTTTTTCGTTTATTTTGACTGCACTATTGACAGCTGAACAATATGAGTTCACTAAGATGCGTAGAAATAGCATGGTGTAATCACCTCTTCTCCTATGTAGAATATTTTGACAAAAACACATCTACGGATCTACGACGCTCTCGACACAGTAATATTGTGCTCTTGATTCTTCATAAAATGAACAGATCCAACGTACATCGGCATTTCATTCATAAAGGCGCTGACCGCAGGTATAGTCGAAGTAACCGGTATTGTGAATAGTTAAAGGTGTCGGCGACTTCGAAGGACAAAGAAACCAATATAAAGAAATGATGCGATGTGATACGGGATTACCAAAACCTTTAGATGTTCATCTAATAAAATCATTGAAAAAATCAATATACCACTGTTACAAAAGCAATGAGATACCTACAATTGAAATCATAAGGAAGAAATTGAATACTTCCGGTCATAACGAGAGCTGTTGTGACAAAACTCTTCAGAATTGGATAAAGAAACTAGGATTTAGATTTAAAATAATAACAAACGTCAAATAGTTATGGAAAGCAGAAGAATAATGGAATTGCGTAACAAATACATAGAACAAACAAATAAATATAGACAAGAACAACGGCAAATTTTCTATTTGGACGAAACTTGGTATGACACTCACGACACAGTTACGAAAGGGTGGACTGATGGTTTGAGAATGTGTACGCCTAACATGCCTGCAAACAAAGAATCGCGACTAATTATTGTGCATTGCGGAGGAAGTAAAGGATGGGTTCCGAATTCTTTGAAATCATGTGGAAAAAAACTTGAGGACTGCAATGTTGACTATCATAAGAACATGGAAGCTAATATTTTTGAGGAATGGTTTGAAAACACATTGATCCACCCAAAAGGTGGACTGATGGTTCCAGAATGTGTACGCCTAACATGCATGTAAACAAAGGATCGCAACTGATTATTGTGCATTGTGGGGGAAGTAATGGATGGGTTCCGAATTCTTTGAAATCATGTGGAAAAAACTTGAGGACTGCAGTGTTGACTATCATGAGAAAATGGAAGCTAATATTTTTGAGGAATGGTTTGAAAACACATTGATCCCAAATTTGGATGCGAATATTGTAATAGTTCTTGACAAAGCTTCCTATCATTCGCGACAGCTCATTAAAGTACCGAATAAAAATTCGAGGAAAGATGGAATACAAATATGTGTGATTGATGACTTGTTTACTTTATGGTAGTTCATGATCACTTAAATGAAATGAATAAAAAACACTTTTGTCTAAATACCACTGGTAGATTTTATTTATACAATCGGTTTCGGGTTTGACCCCATTATCAAGTATAAAACTGAAATCTGAAGTTTGAAATATCGGTTATATTAGACTTTTCAGGTATTCTGTAAGGACAGGTATTTGGGAGACAGGTAGTTGGGCGAACCAAGATACCAAAATTTTACATATCCTTCAAACCTTTGTCAGCCCCATGCTGTTGGTCAGCCCATAGTTATACAAATCGCTATATGAAGAGCATCTTGGTCAGCCCTACAATGCTGCCACATCGAAGGGCTGACCAGGAACGCGATCCATTTCAGTGTATCATTGGATTTCATCGTGAGGGTATCAAGTGTTTTTAAAATCCTGGCAAATCCAGTTTTTCAGAGGTAAACTATGTGTTAGTTTACCGGAAAAAATATATTAGGAAAAGAAAAAGATGCCGTTACTATTGACTATTTATGTTTCATATAGTTTCTGTATTATGTATGATTGATTACTTGTTTATCACTTTAATGAAATGAATAAAAACACTTTTGTCTAAGTACCACTAGTTGATTTTATGTATACGACCAGTTTCGGGTTTGACCCCGCATTATTAAGTATTTTTTCAATACTTCAAATCAAATCAAAAATCTTTATTTCCGTAGACCTAGGGACGGCATGGAAAAAGTCACATAACTCAGTACAATTACAATGAGGTCACAATCATAAAACAACATAATTATATGATATATTACATAACATTCAGACCATAAAAGGGGTACAAAAATTAAAATCTAAAATTCCAAATCAGACTGAAAAAATTCATCAAGCGAATAAAATACCTTTTCACATAATACTTTCCGAACTTTTTGTTTAGAGAGATTTACACTAGTTATTTTTTAATGGATATTGGGAGCTTGTTGTACAGTTTTTTTGACATGATATGAGGTCCATTAGTCACCTTGGCTAACTTATGACTAGGAATTAAAATGTTATAGTTTTTTCTCAGGGTGAAGCCCGAAAGAAGACATGTATCATCTCTGTTCTAAAACTTGGAGCAATTTGATTTAACGTAGATTACGCAATTAAAAATACACATGCAAGTAACAGTTAATATATTCAACTTTGCAAATAGTGGTTTACAGGAATCGAGTTTTTTTTAAAAACAAATTGTTCTAATATTTTTTTTCTGGAAAATTAATAAGTCATTGATTCTATTGCAGTTGCCAAAACAAATAATACAGTAATTGAGGGCAGAGTAAATATATGCATAATAGTAACTTTTAAGAATTTCAATAGACACAAAATTACGCAGATTCCATATAACGAAACAATGTGTCGCTAATTTCTTCAGTATGAAATCAACATGATGATTCCAATTGAGTTGGGAATCAATAAAAACTCCTAAAAATTTTTTATAGTTTACCTGTTCAATATTTTTAATCTCAGACCTAACCAATACACTACAATCAGTTTCCTGAATTGTAAAGAAAATGGTGTTGGTTTTAAGATTATTTAGAATTAAGCCATTCTTAGAACAATAATTTTGCATGTTGAATACAGCATCATTTGCTCTTACTGACAATGTTTCACATTCCGAACCACTGACAGTAAAAGATGTGTCATCAGCAAATTGTATAGAGCACTGTGGATGATTAATTTTTGAAAGGTCATTAACAAATAAAATAAATAGTGTAGGCCCCAAAACACTACCTTGGGGCACTCCTGTAACAACGTTTCGAAATTCAGAGAAAAATGACCCAGTCTGAAGCCTAACTTTAACAACCTGTGTACGACCAGTTGAATAGGTTTCAATCCATTTCAGACTTGGACCACGAACGCCCATGCCAAACAGTTCATCAAGAAGAAGACCATGATGACTGATATCAAACGCTCGTGTCAAGTCGAAAAGAACACTAAGTGATTTTTCATCGTTGTCGAAGTTTGATAATACATGATTATGTAGAGAAAGGATGGCATCCTGGGTTGACAAGCCCACTTGAAACCCATATTGGTTGTCAGATACGATATTGTATTTATTTAAAAAGGACACAAGTTTTGATATGATTCTTCAAATATTTTCGAAAATGGAGATAGTAAAGCAATACCTCTGTAGTTCGACATTACATGCTTATCGCTTTTTTTATAGACTGGGACGACCATTGCTTGCTTAAGTCGGGAAGGAAAAATACCTTCAGAGAAAGATAAATTGATTAGATAAATCAGAGGTTCCATTATTTTCAAAGCAGCCTTCATTAAAACATTGCCTGGCAATTCATCAACCCCACTGGAATTTTTCGAACATGCGAGTTCAGTTTCATCTATTGGATAGAGGAAAAGACTCTCAGTTTTTACACAACGATTTTCAATGCCACCAGGTGCAGTATTTTTTACTAATGACTCCACTGAATCGACAAAATAACTACTAAATGCTTGATATATACCGGGATCATCGTCAACAAGTACACCATCGCCAATGTCTTAGATGAATCGTTTATAATAGTATTTTTCCTGATGATAGACCAGGCAGCTTCAGATTTATGTTGAGCCTTGAGGAATTGATTATTAAAGTATTGACTTTTTGAGAGCACAATAATTATTTGTCTATGATTTTTTAAGAGTTGCTTATATTGACCCAATAAATGTACATTGGTTTGGCTCTTGTTCAAATTATAAATATCTCTGAGTAATATACCTTCTTCAACGATATCCTTAGTAATCCATGGTTTGTGTCTACTTGAATTTTGATTTTGTTCAATTTTTTGAAACTGTTTAGGAAAGGATATATCAAAAGCTTGAAGAAAAACATCATGAAAATGGGAAAATTTAGTATCGAAGTCAAATTCAGTGAAGTATAGAAAATTGCACTTTTCATCCTATAATAAATTTATGAAATGGAGGATATTATGATCATCAAAATTTCTCTTCAAAAAATAATGGTATATATCAGCGGCGACGAAATTTATAGGTAAGGTAATACTTGGTAATGGGGTCAAACCCGAAAACGGTCATATAAATAAAATCAAATATAGGTAATTAGACAAAAGTGTTTTTATTCATTTCATTAAAGTTTCAGTATTCCTACGAAATCTGCAATTGTTTACTATTTTGGCGCGAAACTCTTTGAGAACCGTTACGATCTTTGCAATGGTCCTAATGCTATTTTGTTAATTGGCTTGCCAATATTTTGGTATGACGATTACAAATAAATATCATAGAATCTACTTAATTTTAAGTAATTCACTGTTTTCCAATTCCTAACTCAAATGAAATATTATTTTCCTGTGTTTTCATTTGTAGTTTGAATGGATGTTCCAAATTTGGTTTATCGATTTGATGTGAATGTGTGTAGAAAGTAGCAAGTATTAGAATAATTATGATACTTCACGGAAGCTCATCAGTTTTTTTTTATCAAATAGATGTTACAGTTTGTTCAGGACTGTTGTATTAAATATTCATTATGCATGTATTTCTTCAAGCATTACGATATCCATTTATCACTAGTGAATAATGAAATCATTACAGAAAAGCAAGTAGGCAAGTTCGTTGAATATGTCAATTCCATCCACCCGTCAATAAAATTTACCACTGAGAGGAAGGTAAATAATTCATTGAATTACCTTGACTCAACCATTACAAAAAATAACAATGAACATGAATTTGCAATTTTCCACAAACCATCTTACACGGACATTATCATACATAATTCCTCTACACACTCTTACCAGCATAAAGTTGCTGCATTCAATAATATTCTTCATAGACTATTGAATAATTTCCAGAGAGAGCTGAGTTTGATCAAACAAATCAAACAAAAACTACAAAAACAAGCCATGGACCATATCTACCCAAATTCAAGATGCGATAACGTCAGTTATGAGACATTGTCATTTTTGGCTGAACCAACCAATAATATATTTTTGAAGAAAGACTGCGTAAACTTAGCTCACAGAAATAGTAATAGTCCGAATAATAGTGTAAGTGCATTTATTAAAAACAATAAAGACAAAACATCGGTATCGGATAGATCAGGAGTATATCAGCTGAGTTGTGGCTCTTGCCCAAAACTCTATAATGACCAAACAGGGATATTATTTTCCAAAGAATTAAAAGCTTAGATGTAATTTTGTGAATAGAAAGATCAATTTCACATTTGCAAACCACCTTTTAGCAGAAGTACATGAGTTCAGTCATGAATATGACATGTTATATTTAGAAGAGAAGAGTTTGAAATTCAATCTTCTAAAATGTCAAGCAATCAATAGATTCAAGAATTCGGGTAACTAACTTTCAATTAGAATTGAATAACCGTTACTGAATATTTTTCAAATGTGGGGACTGGGACATAAGCTCAGGTCATTTAATCCATTACAAACACAAGTACTTGAAATGTAGGTACTTTATATTTTAAAATTAGGTATACCAAGCATTAAATTTGTAAAAAATAGTAGATAAAGATACGCCCGAAGAAGCCATTGTATGGCGGAACACGTGTCGCGTTTTTATAAAACTGTTTAGTGGAACATTTTTGGCTGTGAGTTTTAGAAAGTATTTTGAAGTGTTTTGTGTGAGAAACTTTGCCAAAAATCCGACAGATATAATTCAACGCGACAAAAGTTGTTTTCTGTTAGGAACTTGACAATAGAAATAATTGTTGTATACGTTTTTGTGAGAGATTGTATCAATTAATCTAAAAAGTCGTTCACTTATACTTCAAGGTCCTTCTTCACAGTAAATTAGAAATCAACCCTGAAAAATCATCGTTGAATTCCTGATAAAATCACTTATCCAATAGATGGCATATATAGGGTTATTTTGTTTGATATTTTGAAGAGGAGTGTGTACGCATCTTAGCGATACCTTATATTATTTCACAAAAATTAGGTGTTTCGGGAAATTTACATTACTGTCTTATTTATGGAGATATTGAACGTGGCTCCTTTTGAAAAAAAATCCCTATATGCAATCAATTATTTATATTTTGAGCTGTTTTGGAATCATCCGTATCTCTGAGTATAGGTTGGAAATGAGTCAAATCACTTTTCAGTATCGTCCTTCCATTTTTTATTTTTATCATTCATTTTTGGATCCATTTTCAACCCGTTTGATATCTTGATAGAGTTTTTCAACACTCAGATCATCAGACACGCACAGTTTTGAAAACAATAAAACCTTCTCAAAAACAAACTTGGTCTAAGAAGCAAAACGAAATATAGTCAAAAAGTTTTTCGCTCCGAAAAAAAAAGAAGTGCTAGAATTGAATTAGTTCTTGTTTGTATCTAAAATATGAGGAAAAGAAATATTCATCATTATTAAAAAATAGAAACAGGGCTGCAATCAAAGAATACGTTTACTGTTGTTATAGAAAGAAGAAATAATATTAATAATTTTCATTTGATATTTTTTTACCCATGTTGTAGTTTCATTTCATTAGAAATTATGTTATTTTTTCATACTACGTGTTTATTAGTTTACCGAACAATTTTTGTCAGCAGTTCTCAAATTGAAGAATAATACTCCGTTCAAATAAATGTTTATTCAACCTGATCAAATTTTTTCTGTGCTGAAATATTCCAAGTCTTTTTTATTTTGATTGAAATGTCTGCTGCAGGTTATAATCGATGATGATATGACTTATTCATCGTCATGAACAGTCAACATAATAAAAAAACATTGGTTTAATCTCCACAAAACAAAAGCGGATCGGTTTGAACACCAGGGTTTCTATTCATCTTTGAATCTACTAATGCGAAGGTGTCGATTGAAATGACATTTGAATCTCTTTTAACTTTACCTTCCAAGAGGAATCACCTTCGTGTTTTCGAGTAAGAATTGAAATTCTGGGTCTTCCTTTATATTCTTTACAAATCGGGTATCGATCAACCCCGGGGCCACACAGTTTACAGTTATGTTAAATTCTGCCAGATGAAGTGAACCATATTTCGTCAACCCCACTAATGCTACTTTGCTCACTCCGTAAGCACCCATTCTGGCATAATAATGAAATGCTGCTAAACTTGACATGTAGACTATCCTGCCAGCTTTGCTTCGCTGCAATAATGGTAGGGCCTCCTTCGAGAGAAGAAACGATGTGTTGACATTTATGTTGAATATTTTATCCCATGCTT
Organism: Leptinotarsa decemlineata; assembly: GCF_025532065.1. Classification (NCBI taxonomy): domain Eukaryota; kingdom Metazoa; phylum Arthropoda; class Insecta; order Coleoptera; family Chrysomelidae; genus Leptinotarsa; species Leptinotarsa decemlineata. The sequence goes on along the minus strand of NW_027412541.1, from coordinate 6,348,347 downwards.
CATCTGCACAATCGAACACTTTTGTAAGAGGAGCAGGATTCACTCCTACATTTTGGACCAGTATGTCGAGACCTACAACAGCACGAATTAAAATTATACAGAAAGGGATTATTAGAGAATAATTTTTTAAATTATTAGAAGGGGCTGTACATAAAATTTGTTCAACAATTTTTTTCACAAGCACTGAAATTAACCTGACGTTTTCTACTACCAAAAAGACACTTAGCCAGTGATTTATTTGGTTTACCCCATGGTTGTGAGGGGTGGAAAACGCAACCCCTAAAATTTATTTCCAATGTAACTTTTTGTCTTATTATTTGTTTACCATTTAAAAATTAATTTCTGATATCCTGTTTCATTCTAAACAAGAAATGTCTCTTGGGTTTTTTGCCCAAAATAAACCAGTTCGCAGCAAAAAATTATTTTACGAACAACTACATACAACAACATACATACATACAACTACATACAACAACATACATCGTCATAAATGCGAACTGGATTTATTGTTATTTTGTAATTAGTACCTGCATTAAACGATTAAAGGGTAATAAACAAAACTAATTTATTAATAACAAAACACATAACATGTAGAAATCATAGTAAATGTTCAATATGACTACCTTCAGACATTTTGCATGCGTCTAGACGTCGGCGCATTGAGCCACGTATTCGCTCAAATATTCCTGGAGTCTCTCTGAATACCCTGCACGCATCGATGATGCGGTTTCTCAAGTCCTCTACATCGCGAACAGGAGTACGATAAACCAAATGCTGTAAATGGCCCCAAATAGAGAGGATTGAGATCCGGTGATCGAGCGGGCCAGTTCTGTGGTCCTCCTCGACCTATCCACTGATTTGCATATGTTTCAGTTGAATGCTGACGTGCTACTTGACTAAAATGGGTGGGAGCCCCATCATGCACAAAAAAACATATCCCTTCTGACGCCCAAAGGAACTTCCTCCAGCAGTACTGGATGCACTTTTCTTGAAAATGGAACGTATGCCTCACCATTTAATCGAGGAGGTAGCAAATGAGGCCCAATTAAATCATCCCCAATAACTCGACAGCAGCGTGAGGGTTTTCAGCCCATATGTGGAAATTATGAAAATTAATAATCTTGTCCCGAGAAAAACTACATTCCTCTGTGAATTATATCGTCTTCAAAAAGTCACAATTTCTTCTAATCATTTCCAGCATCCAATTGCAAAATTCAAGACGGTTCGGAAAGTCTCGCGGTAACAGTGCCAGTACTCGTTGCAGATGGTAAGGGTATAAGTTGTTCCTTTGAAATTCGAAATACCGTCATATGCAGCGCCGGCTCAACGAAACTTGGTGCCCTAGGCAAAACATTGGAACGACGCCCATAAAAAACACAACAAAAAAAATACTAGGTACACCTATTAAAGAGTGACAAAACAAAACTCCGCACAAACAAAACTGCGAATTCGGTACTTTTGAATAACCCGGAAATAGCATATTCAAAAATGAAAAAACATTTTTACTAGGTACTGGCATGGGTTCAGGTAATTAAAGCAAAGCAGATTATGAGTGTATTTTTTAATCAAATAATTAGAGCATAATCTTGTGACATGATTCTGTTGCTAGGCTGTAGACATTAATTTATGAAAAATGAATTTTTCTTGTCTTCATTCTTGCAAATGTAGAAACCATTTCTTTTAAATCAATTGTTTCAGCAATTTCTTGCTCTATAGATAGAGTCGATAACCCCAAGCCTTTCTTGAGTCATTGTGGACCGTAGATAGGTTTTAATCAGTTTAAGTTTAGAAAAACTGCGCTCTCCACTGGCCACAGACACGGGAAGTGTGAGCAATACCCTTATTGCTGTTACTAAATTAGGTACGCTATCTATCTATCAACTGAATTTACTGCGGTATCTAGCACAGCAAAATAAAAATTTATTTTGAACTGGTCTTTCGCATCACATATTGGCTCATCTTCCGCTTCATAGCTTAACTGTCTTTTCTTTTTTTTTAGGCGCACTGGCTTCGTTTCTAATGCGAATGATGCTTCAATATTCATTTCTTCTGATATTTCTTTAGCTTCTACTAGCATTTTTTCTAATCCCAAATCACTTCTGCAGCTTTCAAGAAATGTTTTCGTTTTTAGAAGAGCATTTGTAACGGTATTGAGGTTAGATTCCTGGGATTGAAGAACTTTGCTAGTCAAATTAATTTCGAACAAAATATCATACCACACGACAAGTGAAGCAACAAACTTAAAATCCGCAATTTTTTTAGCAATAGACTGAGCCTCAATTCGAGTTTGATTTCCAGATGCACCAATCAGAGTATGATATTCATAAATGTCCACAAGTGCATCATGCACATCAGCTAATTGGTAACGTAATGGACGCAATGCATCAATCCTACTTTCCCATCTTGTATCGCTCAATGGTTTCAGTGTCAAACTAGGCACATGACGCAATAGGACTTCCCAACGATGGGTTGAGGCAGAGAAATATACATATATTTTTTCGACCAAGTTGAAAAAGGATGTCGCTGCCAGACAACATTTTGCAGCATCATTCACAACAAGATTTAGCGTGTGTGAACTGCAGGGTACAAAAAAAGCACGTGGATCTAAATCTAAAATCCTTTTTTGAACACCACTGTGCTTACCTTTCATGTTACTTCCGTTGTCATACCCTTGCCCACGTAAATTTTCTAATGAGAGAGACATCTCATTTAACTGATCAAGAATTTTTTTAGTTAAGCCAGCACCGGTGGTGTCTGAAAGAGGGACAAATCCTAAAAAATATTCTTTGATTTCACATTTACATTTATCAGTAATCAATTTGACAATTCGAACGATGATGGTCATTTGTTCAACATGCCTAACGTCAAGTGTACAATCTAGAATTATTGAATAATATTTAGCTGAGTTAATACACGCCAGTATTTTCTCCTGGACAGCTTTGGCCAAAACACTGATCAGTTCATTTTGGATATTTTTTCCGAGGTAATGAACATGAATATCTTTGTTACTCGCTTTTCTAAGATGTTCATTCATTATAGGATCAAATAAAGCTCGATATTCAACCATTTTCAAAAAAATTCCATTGCCAGGAGTAAATAGTTTATCATGCGTTCCACGAAAAGGTAAGTTTTGACTTCCTAGAACTCTCACTAAAGCAATCAACCTTTCGAGAACCTGTTGCCAGTATTTTTCCTCGTCCCTTATCAAACGTAAATTTTCCTCATCGATTGTTTTATTAGTCCTCAACCGAAGCTCTAACTCTTTCCACTGTTGGTAGTTTGCTAAATGGCTACTACTTTTCTCGTGATTTGATAATATATATGAAATATTCTTCCAGTCATTCGCACCTTTGTTGCATAGAGCGGATTTTTCATCTGTAGAAAATAGCTTACAACAGAAACAGAACACAGAATCCTTTGAAGCTGAATATTGCAGATATGAACGAGGCACACGTTCACCATTGACTAGTTTTCTCTTATAATGCACTGTAGAAAACTTTCTTCGCTGGTTATCTAATGGGAACTCGATATTTTTCACTTGATCTGGCCCGTGTTTGACGAGGATTTGCCGCAGATGATCAGTAGAGACATCCCATGTTGCAGGGTCACTGAAGTTTAAAATGAGACAACTTTCTGTGGGAGGATTATTAGTGTCTTCTTCCATATCATCATTTGTACTTTTGCATGGTTGTGGTTGTTTGGTTATTTCACGCTGTTGTGGAATATTTTCTTTTGCTGAAAATAAAGCGGGACCTTCTGTAGTACAGCTTCCTGTGGTGGGATTGGTTATGTCTTCTTTCATATCATCATTTGTATTGCTGCCTGATGGTTGCGGTTCTTGAAGATTTGGACGAAGATACTTCTTGAACGAGTCTGCTTGCTTTGCTAACGATAATTGTTTCTCTAATTTTCTCTTACGAAATTGTGCTCCAGACATTTTTTTTTGTCATCTGCCATGTCTCAAGAAATGACTGGAACAGAAAAAAAAGACATTTGTGTAATATCAGTTTCAACAATTATCCGTTATAGCGGATACATCTAGGCGCCATGAGCGCAAAGGCCGAGGTGTCCCGCCTATGCGTTATTCACCGTAGCGCGTATCCGTAAACGCGCCGGCCATAACCAGTCTGTGATTGGCTGAGAGATTGACGTAAGAGTAATGGAGAGTTTTGAAGTACCTACAGTTATGTTACTTGTGTTAAGCGAAAAATAATTTTTTTTACCGTGATACAAAAGCGCATTTAATTAAAAAAACCCACCCCGACTACACCGTCCGTTTCATTTAAGCACTGCACTTTTTGGAAGTGGTACGTGTGATAACGTGTGTGACCCATCTAAGTAGGTTCAATTTAATCTCTCTCCACTCAAGATGTAGGATCTAAAGATTTCATAATACTCGCTAAGCGAGTATTATGATGTCAGATGTCATTACACTCGAAAAATGCATGCCTACTGTATGGACATTAGACATAAATTATATTAATAAAAACTTAATTATTATTCTAAATAAAATAATACCTTCACGAATTACTTACTTGTAGCCTGTAGGTGATTGCAATTATTATTATTCACAATGAGAGTCCGAGAAATTCACTTAGCGCATAGAGTTGACGGAGAACACATGAGATAGTTAAGAGTGCGCGGCGGCGACTGGCGCCTGGCGGCGATGGCATGTGTGGAGGGCGGCGGTGGCGCGCTCCGCGAGTTGCGATGCGCATCGCGCCGCACGCACGATTCGATTGATTGAACCATTTTTTTGATCGATCCGCGTGCTCAGTGGTGAAGCCGCTCGCATTGCTATGCCGCCCCCCAAATACGAGCGCCCTAGGCAGTTGCCTAGTTTGCCTATAAGGGCGGGCCGGCCCTGGGAGCAACATTTAGCTGAAAAGCAACCTTTCTAGTACTGGTAGTAGGTTCTTCTTCAATCAAATTAAGTACTGCTTCCTCAAATTGTGGTGTTCGCACTTTTCGATGGCGACTACAATCCTGCGTTCTTTTGTCGAATGAACCAAATTCTCGTAATCGATTGATGAAGTCGAGCAAATATTCTATGTGAAGGATGCTGCCGTTGAGGATACATTTCAGCATATCTTCTAGAAGCTTCTAACCCATTCCCCTGCGACAGACCGTAAACGTAATGTCTTCTATCCGCCATTTCCTCATTTGTGTATGCCATTTTAATAACAAGTGAATTATTAAAGTAACAAATTAAGAACAGAACAACAACACACAATTAGTATTAATTCAATTTCGAAAATTCACAAACTGACAGCGTCATACCTACCAATTGAATTGTCACTATCGCTAATAGCTACCTACTAGATAGATTCGTTTCGTATTTTCGCATTTATGACGATGTATCTCTGTAGTTGTTCGTAAAATGATTTTTTGCTGCGAACTGGTTTATTTTGGGCAAAAAACCCACGAGACATGTTTTGTTTAGAATGAAAGAGGCTATCGGAAATAAATTTTTGATTGGTAAACAGATAATAGGACAAAAAGTTACAATGGAAATAAATTTCAGGGGTTGCGTTTTCCACCCCTTACAACCATGGGGTAAATCAAATAAATTTCTGGCTGAGTGTCTTTTTGGTAGTACAAACCGTGGGGTTAATTTCAATATTGTTTCTTCTTTAGTTCTTGTGAAAAAAATTGTTATACAAATTTTATGTACCCCCTTTAAGGGGCTGTATCTTAACAAGGGATGCTCCAATGAAATTTCTTTATATGAAAGATCCTATCTTTTTTTCGATGAGGAATCACCTCCTTGAATGTTTCACACTTATTTAGATATAGTTATATGCCCGCCGCCGGGCACGCGGTCCCCGATTGATTACAATATGTGAAAAACCAAGAACAGTACTTGACAAAAGTAACCGCGTAAACGCAAGCAAGACATAAGTTGAACCACCTAGTGATTACTACATGGCATGTGCTGAAGTATTTAACGTATACTGATTGCCAAATAATCCAGATATTGAAACTTTATAACACACTTGTGGAAGAAATAATGGAATAGACTAGTTTTGGTAATAATATTTAATCAGAACAAGCAACAATGACGACAAAATTGAAGTTCCCCTAGCTCCAACGATAGCCTACATCCTCTTCGGCATACTCCGCAAAAGGTATTTGATGGTTTCTTGTTGTAGAATTCGATTCCATTCTTCCTGTGCAGCAATTCTTAATTTTGCTATTGAGTTGGGAGCTGGATTTAGTGCTCGTACATGTCTTTTTGGGATGTCCTAAATATGTTTGAAGGGATATGCGTCAGACTGTTTGGTGGCTACTCCACCGCAAACCCAACAACTTCAAGATACTGGGTGACTGTTCTTGCAGCATGAGCATTATCATGCATTAGCACGAAATTGTCGTAACCAATGAAGCCGCCGTAAGGTAAAACATGCTCTTCAAGGATGTTGCGTCCATCTGGTTTCGATAACTGTATTGTTGTTTCATCTGTGAAAACATTTTTTCCCCTCTAATGTTCATTCCAGTTAATATGGGCTTTGGAAAATTGTAACCGTCTAGATTTGTGTCTCTTACGTCCTTGACCAGGCCGCCTTTTGTACTCCCCAGTCTCCTTGTATCGCTTCACAGTACGAGAAACAATCGATTGATGGATATGCAATCTCCGCGCAATATCTTCTTGTCTGCAAACCTCATTGACTAAAGTAACAATTTTAACACAAAATAATTCGCTCAAATACGGCTTCTCACTAAGAAAACTACAGAATCAAGACATAAAGTACTCGAAATATCATTTTAAAAACAATAAACAAAACAATATACATTAATAGTGGCAAAGGCATACTATTCACAGTTCGTAATTAGTACCACTATTTTACTTAAGCGACTATGTTCAAGAATTATTTTTCATTTTCAGGGCTCTGTAAAAATTATAAATAATCGAGATACAGTTTCGGGAGTTGTGACTTTTTTACGCAAATTCATTGATCTTTTCAAATCTTTTTCAAATTTCCAAAAAATAAGCCATTTAGTAGCTTTATCTCACTTCGAAAAACAATTCATAGGACCCACCAATAACATCGCTTGTTTTTTGAAAAGGACAGACTTGGACGTTTCTACCGGACAAATGATAATTTGAAAAAATTTATCGAAAACAGTGAAGACAAAACTTCAGTATCGGATAGAACAGTATATAATTTGACTTGTGATTCTTGCCCAAAACTTTATATTGGCCAAACAGTGAGAACTTTCTCCCACAGTATGAAAGAACAGATAATGAGTTTCTTGCATACCATCGTTTGACAGAGGGGCATGGGTTCAATCACGATTATGAAGTATTCTATTTAGAATAGAAAGGATTGAAACTCAATTAGATTCAAGAATACTGAAAATATACAGATTCACTAAATAAAATTGAATTCTTTCCCTCTTCTGAATCTGTTTTTCAATGTGAACAATGGTTATTATAAAAAGCAAGTTACATGATACCGGCTACATGTGCTACGGTGCCTTATCTACATGAACCCCAGACATTCCAGGAAATGCAAACTCATTACATCTCGAATCACATATTATTTGTCTTAATATAAAATCCATTCTTTGTACTGCTTTTGAAGAGAATACACGCTTTCTTGAGCTTTATGTAAAATCGAGTTTCTTTTTAAAAATTAGGTTTTCGATTTTTCATTTATAATTAGAACAATTTGAGTGGAATTTAGTCAGTATGAAAACGTTCGAGAGGAAGCTATTGTGTAGAGAAACACGTGATGCGGTTTTTTAAACTGTCCAGTGAAAATCCCACATCAAAGTGTAACTGGAAAACGTCATGAAAAGGCACATTTTTTAAAAATATCACCAATAGAATTGAAATCAGGATTCAGCTGATTTTGCGATACGATAAATAAATGAATAAAAAATAATTACGGTAAATGTGACAGTTAGTCCACTAAAGGATATATCTTTGTGTGTGGGGTTATGAGGAAAATAATAATACAACTAACAATTATATACATAAATATATATACAGGCCGTTTTTTTAGCTGATACCACTATTGCTATCTCGGAAACGGTAGGTCCTACAAACACGGTTAAATAGAACAAAAGTTGCCTTTTTAGGGATGCAATATAATGGTATTCTCAGATCGACAAAATCACCAACGGTTTCTGAGATATTTGCAAAAAACTGAAAATGGCAAATTTTGTTTTTTGCTCTACCGCCTGCATTTTCGAAAATATCAAAAAATGACAAAGGAACTGTTTGCTTTATTTCATATTTCTTATAATCGGGTTCAACCCATTCTTCAATCGACGTTTCGTTCATTGAAATCCATCATCAATATATATTTTAACCTACAATTTTGGTAGTCACTGTAATTACATATTATTCTCGACGTTTCTTCCAAAAACACTTCATCAAAATCATTTGATATCTTTTGTTTTAATGAGAAGTCGAATTTCTAAATATCGTTGCAAGCACATAGTTAATGGTATCGTAATAAGAAACATTGAAAAAGAAACAGTTGCGAAAGAGAATGTAACGAAATAATAATTCGTAGAAAATGAACATCATAACGGAATGCCTCACGTTCATTTTGTAAGTAACCGTCTCACGCAATATCGCATTGAATGTTTGAATTGTCTTCCATCATTTCTTAAACAAATACTTGCTCTAGAAATAGTTTGCTTGTGGCAGTTTTCTAACATATGTGGACTGATAGCCATGCAGGCTCTCCTGATTGGATCTTTCAATTCCTCAATATTTTCAGAATTTGTTCTGAATACTTTATCTTTTATGAAGCCTCATAACGAAAAATCTAGAAGAGAAAGGTCTGGTGAACGTGGTGGCCATTCAATAGGACCGTTATTTCCTATTCATCTTACTGGCATAGTTGTATTGAGGAAATCTCTGCAGATTCTCCTGAGATGTGGTGGAGCTCTGTCGTGTTGGAAATACTCATATTTTCTTCTTAGGTTGAGTAGCAAATCTTCTAGAAATTCAATTAGAGTCCCTGATAAGAAATCCAAGTATAATTATCCGGTCAGAGATGTTTAAAAAAAGTGGGGGTCAATAATTTTATTATCAAGAACACCAAGCCATACATTAACACCATATCTTCCTTGAAAATTGGTTACTCCATGTAAATAGTATTTTCTTGACGCCAGTGATAATGTATATTCCTGTTGAACAATCCGTTATTGCTAAATCTACTTTCATCACACCACATTTTTTTGCAAATTCAATAATTTTAGCGAAATTTTCTAATGAGCCATCTACAAAAAACTGTTCTTCTGTTGAAGTCCGTCAGACACAAATGATGGACTTTCCTGACTCGATAAGACCTAAATTTATTTTCCATATATCCTAAATTGAATGAATGTCACTTTATTATTATTGTGAATCTTTTTTGAACTCACCTAAAACGCCGATTTCATCATCGCCACCACATTAAATAACTTCACATTTTCTTTTGAAGGATTTTTCAAAGGATCCAAAATTTCGTGAACTATTTTCGATACATTCAAAATATCTATGATTGGGTTGTCGTCGTTCAGGATGCAATTTCTGATACGTTGTCAGAGATTTGGTAACATTTCTCGAACATCTCGAATAAATAAAAAGCATATGCACTTTTTCGTCTTTGGAAAAATTCATGTTTTTCCCTTAAAATCGCTCACCAAATTGAATAACTGTTTTATTTTGTGTTTGACAATAAACTTGACATTCACATACATGTATTTCATGACTTACCTCAAAAAAAAAAAAAGAAATTATCGCTTATCATGTTTCTCCTGAATATCATCTATGACTTTTGGAAATTATGAATAAATTGGTATTGATACAAATATTATATTGGTCTCTATCTTTCAAGACAACCCTGACAGAAATCTATTTGGATTTCGGTGAATATAAATATTTAGGATCTCAATCAACGACATCACCGACAGGAGAAATCTGGATTTCAGTCACATTCGGAATATTGATATGTTTTCGTGAAAAAAGTCGAGAAATACGTATCTTGTAATATATCAATGAATTTGTAATAACAATGACTACCAAAATGTTTAAAAAAATATACAGGTCCGCATTTGAAAAAAATACATTGATGATGGATTTCAATGATCGAAACGTCGCATTGGAAAATAGTTGAACCAAGTTATAAAAAACATTAAATAAAGCAAAAAGTTTTTTGTCATTTTTTGATACTATTGATAGTCCGGCCAAATTAGACTAAAAAATAAGAGTGAAGGTACATAAATTTACAATGAGCTGCAAATGCGTGTAATTGTTCAAAACATAGTTAAAAATAAGATTTTGAAATTCCGAATGATTGCGATGCCTGGAAAAAAATTTATTCGAGGTCAAAGGTCAAAAATCTCGAAAAGAATTGGTTTTTCGCGATTTTCAGGAAAACGGTAGGTTTTATCATAATATAATATCAGATAAAAATTGTAGATCATAAAATTCTCTACAAAAAATGTATCAATACTTGTTTTTCTTAGAGCCATCGTTTCAGAGATACGACGAGTCAAAAAGTATTATTACTGTATTACTGCAGCATTTCAAGATGAAATTAACAAATATTTTGAACATGAATTGGCTCCCTACCCTTTATCGTTGTTTGATGATCTCGGGATGTGTAAAACACAGAAGTCTGCCATTTACGATTGTTTCCAACAGGTCAATATTGAAATTAACAATACTAATACGACATACATCATTGACGGTGGATACTTACTACATCGTGTTGTGTGGGATAGTGAAGAAACATTTAGCATTATTTTAGATAAATACGTTCAGTATGTACGTACAAATTTTGGTGCCAGAATTGAAGTCGTATTTGATAGCTATGATGAATGTACGAGAAATATTAAAGCTGCAGAACAACGTCGTCGAACTTTAGCAACATCTTCATCTTTCGATATTCTATTTGATGAACTTATGACAGTTCCTACCAGTCAACAGAAATTTCTTGCAAATACTCACAACAAATATCAGTTCATTTCAATGATGAATGATAAGTTTATTGGCGAAAATATGTTGGTTAAACAGGCTAATAACGATGCCGACGTACTGATTATTGAAACAGCTATAGAGCAATTTAATTTGACAAATACAACTATTGTTGTTGGTGAAGATGTAGACTTACTCGTACTTCTTACTGCTCGAACTCCACCTGAAAAAACTATTTTCTTTCTAAAGCCAGGAAAAGCTCAAAGTCACACCGAAATAAATTCGTCAAAAAGTTTATCTACTTTTGCAAAGAGTCAAAATCATGTACTATTTTTACACGCAATAACTGGCTGTGATACGACGTCTGCATTTTACGGGAGGGGTAAAGCAACAGTCTTTAAAATGTTTGAAAAACAAGATATAGTTCAATGTGCTGAAGTTTTCAAAAAAAGTAATTCGACTCAACAAGAAATTGTCACCAACGGGATTCAGTTTCTTTTTTCTATGTACAAAGCTCCGAAAAAAACACCTGCTTAGATGAGTGTCGATATGCATATTTCGTAAAAAACACTAAAAATAAGAAACAGGTGCAATCAGCTTGTCTTCCTCCAACCTCAGTTGCTGCTCATCAACATCTTTTCCGGGTATATTACCAAGTTCAAGTGTGGCTTGGTTATCAGCTAGACCCAAAAGACTGGGGTTGGAAGTTGGTCGACAATGCATTAGAACCTATTCAGACTTTACTCCCACCTGCGCCGGAAAAACTGCGGAAAAAATTTTTTTGCAACTGTAAAAAGGGATGCACCGCTAAATATGGTTGTAAAAAAGTTGGACTGTTGTGTTCTCTGGCATGTGCACATTGTCATGTTCTAATCACTCTTGACGCAGTTTACCTACACCCAGGATAAACATCAAGAAGAAGACCAAGAAGAAGAACGACAAGAAGAAGTATTTGAAGGTTATGACTCAGATGAATAAATTTTTACATTTTTTTAATTTCAATCGCTTTTATAATTTCCAACCCTTCCTAATATATTTTATTTTGCAAGTTTTCAATTCGACAGAATCACAACAGACATGTGGAATAGGCCTACTGGAGAAACCACGTTAAAAAAAAGTACACTACCTCATAGGAGGCGTGGAAACGTGTGCATATAATGACGATTTCAACTTTTACAACTTTTTGACTCGTCGTATCTCAGAAACGGTGGCTCTAAGAAAAAAAAGTATTGATACATTTTTAGTAGAGAATTTTATGATCTACAATTTTTATCTGAAGTTCTTTTATGATAAAACTTACCGTTTTCTTGAAAATCGCGAAGAACCCATTTTTTTCGAGATTTTTGACCTTTGACCTCGAATAATTTTTTTTCCAGGCATCGCAATCATTCGGAATTTCAAAATCTTATTTTTAACTATGCTTTGAACAATTACACGCGTTTGCAGCTTGTTATAAATTTATGTACCTTCCAATGTCTAGATTGACCGGATTATGAAAATGTAGGCGATACAGCAAAAAAATATCAGATTTTATAGATCTGAGAATACCATTATCGAAAAAGTTGCCTACAAATCGATTTTGACCCTACATGCCGAATTTCAACTCAAAATTCGAAATTTGATTTTTTTTGTAATTTTAAGAGGAGGGGTGGACATTGGACTCGAATTCATTTACGACATTGCGAATAGCCCTCTATGTAGGATGATTATGGCGACCGTAAAATATGCGAAACGGACCGTACGCTGCCCGAACAGAACACCCATTTTGACAAAACAATTTTATTATTTGCAATAAAAAAAACATACATGGCTACTTTCATTACATATTAAGTATTTGAAAAAATTGATGAAAAAAATTAATTTATTTATAAAAAATTGTTTTTTAAATGAACAAATAAAAATCGAAAAGAAAATTATTTTTTTAAATCTCAAAGAACAATAGAATTTATGGTTTTTAGAAAAAAAAAATGGTTCCTTAATTTTAATTTTTTGTGGCAAAAACGATTAATAAATGAACGTATTTTTAGCAACAAATAAATTTTTTAAGAAACCATTTTTTTTTCTTTGAAAATCATAATTTCCGTCAATAAGTACAGTGTCATCCCCAAAGTATGCATCATATGGGAAACTTATTTATTAAGGGCTTTTCGACAAAATGTTATTCTTGATAGAAGTTCCCCTAAAACTAAACATGCACCAACAAAATACAGTAAAACACACGTAATATAAGAGTTAAAGTGTTCCTATTTTGGAAAAATCTCGGGAAATGTTATTTAGAAAAGTTGTTCAGCATTAAAAAATACATCTATATTTCAAATCATGGGCATCTGAGTGGAGTTTTATTTTTTTACCATTTTTTTGAAATGGGGACTACGAAAAGAAAATTTGCAGAAACGATAAATAGACATCATCCTGTATAGGATGGTTCATATTACGAATCACACAACTATGCTGTTAACCACGGTCAAGTTTTTGATGCAAAGTTATTTTTATTTTTTGTTAACATCGAAAATTACTCAAAATCATACTGTATTGTAACAAAAACTCAATATTGAATGATATCAAATCACAAAACATAAAAAAATAGGTAGTTCAGAACAAACTCATTGATTTTCTGGAGATTTTCTTGTTCAAAATGATTCTCCAAAATAATCTCCAGAAAATCAATGCCAAAATACCTATTTCATTTTGATGTTTTGTGATTTGATATTATTAAATATTAAGTTCTTGTTACAATACTGTATGATTTTGGATGCTGTCAATTTATCGTTTTAGCATTTTTTTTTTCGTAGTCATCATTATTAAAAAATGGGTAAAAAAATAAAATTCCACTTAGATGGCCATGACTTGAAATCTAAATGTATTTTTCGAAGCTGAACAAATTTCCTAAATAAATTTTCCCAAAATTTTTCAAAATAATAGTACTTAACTCTTGTCTCCAAATCAAATAATTATAAAAGACTCCTCGTATATTACGTGTGATTTACTGTATTTTGTTGGTGCATGTTTAGTTTTAGGGGATGCAGAATAGGGGATGAAGAATAACTTTTTGTCCAAAAACCCTTGATAAATAAGTTTCCCATGTGGTGCATACATTGAGGATGATAAACACTGAATATTACAAAAAAAAATCAGATTTACTCATAAACAATGTCTTTATTTACAACAACAGTGAAAAATAAAAAAAAATTTCAAGTAGCTCAGACATCGAAACAATCAAGATTTAGGGAAAAAAATTATTTACTTTTTTTTATCTTTTATTTTCAATTGTTGATAAAAAAGTGGAATATCAAAATTTTGTAATTTTTGCAACGGGCTATTCATTAGCCTATCGAGAATAACTTCACGATGTGAAAAGGATTCTAGGGTTAATTATCAGGGATTTTATGTTAACTTTCAGTTTATAAAAAATTATTAATTATTAAATGCATAATTGATAGAGAAATTGCGATAAAAATTTTCACAACGCGGATTATTGTTCATTGAAGTATTCCAAAATTACATGAATTTTTTTACTTCTTAATTTTGATATTTATTATGTATTAATAATTTTTTTGTTGCATTGCGCACCGCGCGCAAAAGCCAGACTACCCGTTTTTGTTTCTAGTTTCAGGGCTCTGTGAAAATTATAAATAATAGAGGTACAGCTCCGTGAGTCGGAACTTCATTTTAGCAAATATGATGATCTTTTTGGATCTTTTTTGAAAATTGAAAAATTTTGAATATTTTTCGAGATATTCAAAAAGAACCAAACCTATTTTTTTTAATAGTTTGTTTATTACTTTTGTAATGTATTTGAGCGCCTTTTGGAAGTTTTCCTTAAACTTTCTACGAGACAATAGGAATCGAATGATACCTTGATCATAATTTTTGAAGCTATATAAAACTTTTAGAAGAAAATGTTCTTGTGAACTAGACTAGAAGTAGTAAGAGCAGACACATCAAACACCACACGCAGTTTTATTGTCAAACTATTTGACTTCAATACTGATGGTGTGACCACAGAAAGCTCTACTGTGGTGTGGCATATAATAATTGATAATTTCTGACTGTACACTTCGAATCCTGCGCATTTGTACTAACTCATCATAATCGGTCATAAATTTTTCATAAAGCTGTTTGACACCTAAACGTGTCTGTAACTTTCGTTGAAGATCATAAAATCGATTTTTTGCCATGTCAAAAGAATCGCCCAGTCTATTGGAAGATAATTTTACAATAAATCATCCATCTGGTGTTCGTTTTGTATTGGATACATAAAATTCTTCACAAGAAATATAATCACTCGACCATGATGGTTTTGTCCCAATTTTCTCAACTTCCCAGAGTTTGCTCAAAAGAATTTGAACATTTTGTTCTTCATTTGAAGTCTGAGAAAAATTACACGCAAAAGGAGTTTTTGTTTTTTGTAAAACCGGTTTCCCTAGTCTCAATGATATCTGACCCACACAAAGGATAATACAAAAAATCAGCCCCAAGATAAATAAATCAACCGTATCAGATTCAAAAATAGTCTGGATTTGCAAATTTTATATGATTTGATATTGTAATGTTTAAAACATAAATATTTATCGCTGGTATATTTTGCGATATTGCATTAATAACGTAAAAACAATTCCCAATTGAATAATCATTATGCATCGTTCGAATAGTCGTTGACCATCATATTTACATACTATTACATTTACATATTATTACATATTTACATATATTTACATTTTATTTGAAATCCAAAAATTGAAAGACATTTTATGTCTCCTTCCAAAATTAGATTTGCATGGTTACGGCTCTTTGTTATTCAACAAAATGAGCGAAAGGAAAGTGTGGCAGAGTTTTTACCCGAAAACATCATTTGTAGACACAGAAGTTTCGAGCAAATTATAAGTGATAGAGGGAAATGCTTCACTTCAAATCTAGTCAGAGTTATTGAAGGGTACCTATAGGTAGCCAACCCACGTTTACAACAGCCCACTACCCTAAAGCAAATGGTCTTATTGAACATTTTATTGGCACATTTGCCACCATGCTTTCTATGAACGTTTCAAACAACCAAAAGGATTGGAATACCTATGTTCCTCTAGATACCTTTAGTTTTATTGTATCGCCCGAAGAAACAGCGAAATATTCTTCATTTTTAGTAGTTTATGGTCGCGAAGCTCAGGTACCTATTTATATAACTTCGGGTATGAATTTTAGTGACAATAGGCTTGTTTCATGATTTTTGGTTTATAGTTCACTTGATAGACATTTTAAATTGAAAAACATTGCACTTTGTTTTATCTCTCTAAATACCGTAGTTTTCCCGTAATTAATTATTAAAAATCGAATGTGGTAGGGTGATGACGTCACGCCCCTATTCCCGCTTCTTGTTCGTTTGACCAATAGAAACAATAGAAATAATCAACATTGCCAAATCGTAAAGTTCAGGAAGCCCATAATTATCAATTTAATTATGTAAGTGTATATGAACCCGTTAACCTTTCAATTAATGAAAAATTCTCTACATGGAATAAAATGTACACGAAAAATCATGTTTGCAAATAAGTTCTATATCTAAAATCAGTACACGAAGTCGATAGATCACAAAATATTTACCTAAACTATGATTTTATGCATTATTTGATAATATACAGTTATGAAAATCAAAAAATATAGCAAATTGGATTAAAGAATCATTTCAAATATTCAATTCATTCTACAATCCTCAATATGTACAACTGCAATTTATTATAAAAAAAAACTATTCCTGCATACATACCTCTTTCTAATATAGCTACTAAATTCAAGCGTTTTAGGCTCGCTTGAATAATCTGTTGAATCTTCCAAAACTTGAGGGGAAGGTTGAATGAGGTCCAGTATAAACAGAATTAATTGTACTCGAACTGATCCAACAAAAGCTTCTGAGGTAATAATACCCTAATTATATGATACAATTTAATTAATTTGGTTTCATACTTTCAGTAACAGTATTAACTCCAGATAATACTTTCTGTGGAGAATACTTGAAGTTGAAATAAAAAACTGTGTCATCAAATTCAATATTTTCGTTCCCCTTTCATTTATAATCACTTTTTAAATGATTTCTATAAAGTCTTGGAAGAGTGGAAGGATTTTAGTTCTTTCTTTTCAATACTTTCACCCATTTTTTTCTCTCATAATTTTATCCTTTGGGAACCTAAACTCGTTATATGAAATAACTCACTTATAAACCAATGCGCTTTCTGTTTTCTTGTGCATTTCCGCACAATTAAATTCAGCACAAGAATGCACCATATTAATATTCAAATATATCTCTAAAACACTTCCAAAACACACTAACTAAACTCGATGAAAAAACGAATAGTTCCTACGCGAACTGTCAGCTAAGAAAAAGTTGAAACTCAATGTTGCAAAAACAAGCAGAATGAATCCGATATGACATACATTTTCAAAGCCGAATAAACCAATAAATTGTGATATGGGTACTCCATTTTCCTGAGAAAATGAATCAATTAAAATTTTCTGTAATTATTCATTAATTTTTTTAAAGAATAAAGTCAACAAACAAATATATATACAATAATAAGATCGCTCGAATCCACGAATTAAGCATAATAATGGACAATAATATTTGCCTTGATAACTGATATAGTACAAGTTATATCTAAATATGATTCTAAATAGAATTGAACGAGCTGTATTTTCGAATGATTTTCGAATGCTCATGAACCCTAATAAAATAAATCAATTATGTATTCATGCCACCCACCAAAAAATGAAATTCAACGTTACTGATATATTAGCCATGTTATCATCCAGTCAGCCAGCGCCCTCTGTAGTGTGTGCGACAATGTGCTCTTTCTAATGTCAATGGTTTTCACAAACTTCGTATTTTTGTTAAAGTAATTTCGAAATGAATGTTGAGCCTAGTTTTGTTAAAGCTTACTCCCGACAACTTACCAAGAGTCGATTTTGAAATGATCGATGAATTTTATTTGAAAAATTTGCAATACTTTGGTACCGAAATGAGGAATGAAAAATTGAAACGGAAGGTGGTATATTTAGTAGCTCCCTTTTATTTATATAACATTTATTTCAGACTTTGTTTTTTATCGAGGAATGGAAAGTTTTGATTTGATTTTTATTTTATCTCGGCCAAGGAGCAGTATGTTGACTGAAAAGAGAAGCAAAAATATGTACAGTGAAATGTAGAACTACTCTGAACTACCTGAAAAAATATTTTTCGGAATGTAAACTAATGACACGGAATATGCACCAAAATAGGTACCCGCCGAGACCTACCTTTTACAAAAAAAACATTCTGTAATTATATAATTCTAACAGTTGTATTCACACCGAGTTAACAACAAAAATGGCGTCTGTCAAATTGGATCATCAGATCTGTGACTGGATATCAAAAACCAATACACTTGGCAGCTCCGCTCTAGTCACGATCAATTTTATTGGTCAACAAACACGCAGCCAACTTAAATTCTTGCTTTTCGAATTATTCTTTTTTCTGCAAATATAAAGAGATCTTGGTACCGATTAGGCTTGATAAGTATAATATACCCCTAACTCGATCAGTCTATAAGCAATCCAGTATCATTTTCATTGCATGAAATAAGCCCATTCGGAAGTAATGAAATGTTAAGTCGAATTCAGAAAACTGGTGAAGATGTAAGACAAACATTAGCGAAAGAACTACAAGGAAATAAATTCAGATATGATAGATAAGGTGCATCAACATGTCAATTATTGTGTAGGCGATACAGTTTTAGTGTACGCTGTCTGTTCAAAAAACAAGGTGAATTTTCATTTTTCCCAAAAAATGTTCATGTATTCATCAATTTCTATTTTGTTCTCTTCAAAGTAGTATTCCTCACTTTTTGGGAACAAGAAATAGTCGCAAAGGGTGAACAGTAATAATAATAATAGGTCTTTATTCCCAGAATGATACAATGAATAAGTGTGAACATTTACTGAAACAGGAAAGGCTGGAGATCAGTTGGTTGCATCGATGAGCAGGTGTATTATCGTGATGTAAAATCCATGAGTTGTTTTTTCACAAACCGGACGTTTTCTTCGTTTTGCTTCTTCAAAGATAATATTTCTGATTGACCGTACGACCATGTGACAAGAACTGATGCATTACGCCACGGTAATCGAAGAAAATAGTGAGCGAAACCTAGACATTTGATCCAACTTGGCGTGATTTTTGGTCTTGGCTCCTGGGCTCTTCCATTGGTAAGATTGGACTTTGGTTTCGATATCACAACCATATAACCAGCTCTGTTATGCCAGTGACGCAAAGTACGGAAATTGTATTTAGAAAATGCCAAAATGAGGTACTTTTTAGGTACCGAATTCAAAAATTAGGTGCTCTGTAAGTTACACCGCAACTCAATACTCAAAGTTGCGTTGCTAGCATTATGTAATCCTAGCAATGCAATGAAAATAATAATAAAATAATGAATGTTAAGAAAACACTATTAGGTGATATTTAAGTGCTAAACGGCGAGGATCGTAAAATTTTCTAATTAATGAACAAAAGCTTCCAATTTCGCTAAACAACAGATCTAAGAATCAGGTCTGTCGAAAATGAGGACGAATGCTCTATCAGGTATAAACTAAGCGTGGCAATAAAAATAATTAGGTGCTTACAAGAAATTAGGATGAAAATGACCGTGAATAAACGGAAAAAAATTCGAGATACCTGATTTGAGAAAAAAAAATTAACAATATGCAATAAAGTCTTGAGATGCTCGTCAGCTAATACACAGAATTTCAAAATAAAGTGCTAATTAAGTGATCACTAGATATTCATAGTAAAACTAGATTCTATAATGCCTATGGGGCTCTTGGACCTGAAGACCACCATGACTGATGAACTGAGTTTTTATAGTACGTTTCTCAATAAATAATGACAAGAGAATGAAGTGATAATTAGGTGCTCATTAGATATTTACAGTAAACCAAGATTCCACAATTGTTATAAGGATCATGGATCTGAAAACCACCATGACTGATGTACTGAGTTCCTCAATAAATAAGGGCAAGAGAATAAAGTGCTAATTAGGTGCTCACTAGATATTCATAGTAAACCTAGATTTTATAATGCCTATGGGGCTCATGGACCTGAAAACCACCATGACTGATGTACTGAGTTTTTATAGTACGTTTCTCAATAAATAATGGCAAAAGAATAAAGTGCTAATGAGGTGCTCATTAGATATTTCTAGTAAACCTAGATTCCATAATTGCTATGGGGCTCATGGACCTGAAAACCACCATGACTGATGTAATGAGTTCTTATAGTACGTTCCTCAATAAATTCAAAAAAATTTTCTTCGGTTTCATATAAAAGACGACGCCCTGAGAAGAAAAGTCTCATGCCAATGTCTCAGAAAGTTTGGGATTAGCAGCGATATGACGGACGCCGTGGAGAGCTACTTCATTTGTTCTGAGAATAATCTTATAATTTGTTTCGTACTCATTTCACACGATTCAGCTCTTTGAAATATTCAAAGTCTGCCAGCTTTAGACTGGTAAGTCACACCTCTCGTATATGAAATGAAAGACGAATAATTTTTTCCGCATTGTTTATCTACAGATTTGTATATTATACCAGCGTTTTCAAGTTCAGTAATAATCAGAGTGATTTCTTCATCATGAGGGTGTGTAATTTTTGGGGTTTTTAGAAAATAGTGAGTCCAAGAGATCGGAAGTAATCGAAATCGACACTAACTACGACTGTATGTTTATCATCGAAGCGACTTATGAAGCGAATTATGACTTGATGGAAACGGTTTGTTGCTTTGTTGTTCCAAGGATATAATGTAGCCTTGATTTCCTTAAGTTTGGAAGGTTTTTGAGACCAGTGGTGAATCCACATATATACAATTTTGCCATGGAAATAGGATTTGAGATCTATCGGCAATGCTTTCATACTAAGAGTACATGCTGGATTTTTTACAGTTTCTCTGGCAAGTTTATCGGCTATATCGTTTCCATAAATCCCAGTATGTGAAGGAACCCATAGGAGGGTTACTGTCCTGGTATCTAGTTGTGTCATCTCCTTTTCAATCATATTTACCAGCAAGTGATGGGTATATATTTTCGACAAGGAAATAAGGGAGTTGAGAGAGTCCGTAAATATCAAAAACTCTTTACCAGGTGCCATTTTAATGAAGGAAAGAGCTTTATAGATGGCATAAAGTTCTTCAGTGATAATAGTGACAGATTCATGTAAAGAAAATATACAGTCGGTCTCGTTCGTTACGAATGCACATCTTACACCACGTGTTGTTTTTGAGGCGTCAGTGAAGATTTTCTGGTCAATGGAGGCCATGGAGGAGTTCTTTTTGAAAGTTTGGATTGGATTTGTGGAAATTCTTGCATCTGTATGAGGTTGAGGGAAAGCATTTTTCGTTCATGAAATGGAATATTTGTTTTTGTAGTGGGAGTGACTAGGACAATGAAGGGTTGTCTAGTTTGATGAGCTTGTCGCCTGGCTGCATATGATAGTGTCAGTTCATGTCTTCTAAGCTTTAAAGGTAACTCTCCAAGTTCACAGAGTAGGCTGTCAACCGGACTTGTAATAAATGCTCCAGAGATGATTCTGAGGGCGTTGTTATGTATTGTATCCAGAGCTTTGAGGGTGCTCGCGGAAGCAGACGAGTAGCATATGCAACCGTAGTCTAATTTTGACCTTATTAATATTCTATATAAAGTCAATAATGTCCTACCATCTGCGCCCCACTGTTTATGTGTTAAGCATTTCAACAGATTTAGTCTTTTTTGACACACTGCGACAAGATATTTAATATAGGTTTTCCATGACAGTGACTGGTCAAATATCAATCCCAAATATTTTATTTCATTTGTGTATCCTAGTGTTTCATTCTTGAAAGTTAAGGTTGGAGGATTTTGGATTTTATTCGGTCTTTTTGTGAAGATAATAATTTAGTTTTATTGGAAGAAAATTGAAAACCGCTTTTCCTTGACCAGTCTTCTAACTTATTAAATTCCCCTTGCAGAATATTGAATATTTTGAATATTTTTCCTTTGGTAGTTACTCGTTTTGCAATTGCTCTTTTCAAATTTGAGTTTAACAGATTTTCTGTTGTGTTATGGTGTTTATAAGCATTGAGGGCTTTTTTTCTTTGCTTCATAGCAGTATCGCAGTCAAGATTCAGGTACTATTTTGTCCCTCTCGATGTATTTCGTCTTACCTATCGCCTTAGTAGCCGATTCAATCAAGATACCTTTGAATTGGCAGAGAGTGTTATCAATAGAGCCTTCAGAAGTAATATTCTGCATGTTCATTTTGATACACTCTTGATACAGGTCCCAGTTGGCGGTCTCTACCTTCCACTTTGGTTCGTGTATATAATGATTGCCACTGTGTCGATTTTCTGTTATAATTATTGGGTAGTGATCACTTCCGTGTAGGTCGTCATGAACATTCCAAGTGTGATCAATGAGAATAGAAGGGCTACAAATGGAGAGATCTATGGCTGTTGAGGTTCCCGAGGACATATCTAAATGAGTATTAGAGCCATCATGCATAAGTGAGGGATTCGCTTTATTGGCTGTATTGAAAATTTTTCTTCCCACATTATGTTGTGACCGTTGAAATCGCCCAGAATTATTTTAGGTGACGGGACTTGCTGCAATGAATCATACAGTTTATTCTCGTCAATGTTATAGTTAGGGGAAATCTAAATGTTACAGAGATTAACCTTTTTTGAACAACCTAATTCTATCGCTACTGCTTCAAAGTCAGTTATCAGTGGAATTTGTTTTGATCTCAGATGGCTCTTCACGTAGATGGAAACTCCTCCTGATGCATGGAGTTTTATCTATTCGGTTTTTGTAAAAAATGTCGTAAGTTTTCAGATTTTCATGTTGTAGGTTCTTGAAGTTTATTTCTTGAAGGCATAAAATATCTGGAGAGTAATGGCTAATTAGTATCTGGAGGAAAGGCAGTCGAGCATGGAAACCGTTCAAGTTCCACTGAATAATTTTGTCATACATTTTACTCTCTGTTGATGTAAAATGAAAAAATTAAGTTTATGTAACGTTTCAATAAGTGAAGGAGTCGCTCTCAGTGTCAACAGTGCCGGCTACAATTTGTTTTACTATTTTTGTTTTCAACTTGGTTTTTTGCTTTTTATCTATTGATTTAGGATGGAGGGCTTCCAACATAGAAACTAGTTGGTACTAAAGGTTCGTTTCAATAAAATTCTGTAGTTGTTGAGTGGAAATTTTGAAGGGCTGTTGTCAATAAACTCTTTAACATCGTCTAGTAGGTTATATTCTGTTTGATTCTTTTCAGTCTTATGTTTTTTGGATTTCTTGTCATTCGGGGTTAAAAAAATTTTGGGATGATCGGATGGTGGTGTCAATATATCTGTAACGCTTCTTTTGTTTGATGTGTGGGGATCTATCTGGGTGTGATCTGTAGAATCATCAAAAGTAAGTCGTGGTTGCTTGTTAATAACTCTTGGCTGCTGATCGTTTTCACTTGATGTAGAATTGGTAGGGATTTTATGGACAGTGGCGGTTGTAATTATAAGGTTGTTATCGGGTATTTGGTGTAATATTTCAGGAATGGGCTGTGGCTCTTGAAGTAGGGTGTTTGGAGTATCTTTAGACTGGGATAATGTGGTCTGCGAGGTGCACTGGGATGCTTAGTGCCCAGCTTGTTTACATTTGAAATACAAATGCTTTTCTGCAGAAAGAAATATTCTATAATGCACTTCGTCATATTCTAATTCAATGTATTCAGAAACCTGTGATTTTCCTGGAGGAGAAATATAAACTTGTCTTCGAAACTTCACTAGTTCGGACTTCCATTGTCTATTATATAAAATGATTTGAAATCCCTGAAACAAGTAAAAAAGAATAATTAAAAAGAATAGTTGAAAATAACAATTATATTAAGCAACAATAAACCTGAAATGAAATGATAGTGAAATAACCTACAAGTAAAAATATAATAATTGACTAAATAAAAATTAAAGGAATGCAAAAAGAAAATAATAAAAAATAAAAAGTGTAGAGATTCCAAGTCACGTTAGTTCACGACGTTTCGATTGTTGGTATCTACAATCGTCTTCGGGTGATGACTGGACTGATTCCTCCGAGAGATGACTATTTTATAGGTCGTTGAAATACTTTCACTTTCTCTACTTTCCATTTTCCGCTTCACTGATTCCGTGAGAGATGACCGATTTGGCGGGAGTTGGTCATTTTTCGTTTGATGATGGGTTTCCATATGTTTCGTATATCTACGCTGGCCTGGCTGAATACGTTGTTGGACAACATGTATGCGGCTTCCTTAAATTTTCTCCTGAACCAATGTTCCTCTCTGTGCAAGATCTCAGCTTGGGACCACTCGATGTTGTGTTGATGGGTCCAAACATGGTCTGCTATTCCTGATTTGCTGGTTTCTCCTCGCTGTGTGTGCTTCTTGTGCTCGGCAATGCGAACATTCAATGGCCTCTTAGTTTCACCAATATAGGATTTTCCGCACTCACAGGGTATCCGGTAAATGCAATTCTTGGAATCGCAGTCCGCGTTTGGGGGCCTGGTTTTCGTGAGGCTGCTACGGATAGTGTAACCGGATCTGAAACAGGTTCTAATGTTGTACTTGGAACCAATTCTTCTTATCCTCTCCGATAATCCTCTGATGTAGGGAAGTGCAAGCACTGGTTGTGACGGTCATCACCCGAAGACGATTGTAGATACCAACAATCGAAACGTCATGAACTAGCGTGATTTGGAATCTCTACACTTTTTATTTTTTATTATTTTCTTTTTGCATTCCTTTAATTTTTATTTAGTCAATTATTATATTTTTACTTGTAGGTTATTTCACTATCATTTCATTTCAGGTTTATTGTTGCTTAATATAATTGTTATTTTCAACTATTCTTTTTAATTATTCTTTTTTACTTGTTTCAGGGATTTCAAATCATTTTATATAATAGACAATGGAAGTCCGAACTAGTGAAGTTCATCACGAAACATTGTCAATCACCTTCAAACAAACGTTGTCTTCGAAAACTGAAAATATGGCTGTATGCGGGATCCTTTGCGCTTATTCTCAGACACGTCATTGGCGACATTATCTTCAGGCCTAAATTCTCAAGGATTTTTATAAGGATCTCATGCGGTATGGTAGGACTCACATTTGACAACAGGAGTCTTTTTGATGGTGTTATCAATCTTCTTGCTGGTTTCTCAAGAACTGATCGACGTGTTTTTTGACGGACAAGTATACACAGATCCTGTTGTTGGAGATTCGGAAACAAAAAGTTATATATTTGGGGTTTACTACAGTCCCTAGTTCGAGAAGGTAATCCTGTATTCGGAGTCCATTCAGAGATGTGAAGACGATTGCTTGCTCCTTAGTGGGAAGCTGGTTTGATTTTTGTGATAATGCAGATGAATAAGATTTTGGCTGTTGAGTGATATCTGGGTTTTTAACGGTGGTAATTTCCATGTCGGTAGATGCCATACTGCTATTACTCATAACTGATATCCTTGCTCGTGCACCCACTGAGTCGAATGATGAGAATGATTTTAGGACTCAAATTTAGAAATAATTGTGAAACTGGCCAATAAACAATTTCTGTCACATTCACCCAAAATGTGAATCAAATTTATTATTTTTTCGGTAGATCATTTCATATCGAAAAATAAAAAAGTAGATTTCAAGTATAAATTCACATGCTCAAAAATTATTTTGAATATTTTCAAGCTTTTTTCTATCTTATTTTAATTATCATAAATCTCTTTCATTATGACATCAGTTTCAATAATTTCAATGGACATATCCCTGTGATCTATAGTTCTATCAATTATTTTCCCTAACTGAGTATCAGAAATCAATGGAAACTAAATGCATTTTTTTGGATTCAATGAATTTTATCATGACTTGTGGTTCATAATACTCAGAAATACTCAACAATGACCTGAAAATAACTATTCAAGTGTCTACCCTTTAAGGAGAGGTGACCATTGTTTGATATTTTCAATATTAGGGGTAGTCACCTGTTTCATCGAAAAATAGCGATCCAATGAATTTTTGTTCACGCAACACAAAACAAGTTGCGTGAATTGAATATGTTGGTGACGATATATATCTGAAGTAAGTGTATATATCAAATATTCATATTTATGCCCAAAGATTCATTGTATTTATGGAAATATTCATGAATAAAACAACATTCAAAATAATAATCATGAACCATTTATGGTGAAATTAAAGCAATTTTTAAATTAATAATAAATCTTCATTATGTCGACGGTGAATCAAATTCGTGGGAAATATTCTTTAAATGAACAGATATTCATGGAGTTCATGAAAATTTATTTACAAAAACATGATACTCAAACCTACTAGATTGGCATTAGTATACACAACTCGAATTTGAAGTTCTCTTCTTAGTAAGTTGTGTTTTCTAAGAATATTTAATTTTTAATGCAAAAATAGCACGAATTTATTCGATATGAAAGAACATTTTCAGTGAAAACATATTTTTTGATTTTAGCTTCCATTATAAAAAATGTCCCCATCCTATGATATTAAATTTTTCAGACTAACCATTAACTCAATTGGTGGAGTATAAAAATATAATATGGATAGCTTAAATCAATTTACAGTAGGTATCAGCGAAAGCTACGTTAGTGTTTTTCATGAATCTATTCATTTGAATAGTGAATTACGTTAATAAAATATAAAAAACAGTACATGAAAAGTATAAATGCATAAATCGGTTTGTAATATCAATGAAATCCACGTTTCAGTTTTCATAAACCAATTTATTTGAACAGCGGATTCAATTAATGAAATACATAAATGATTACCTCAGGAGCTCATAAAAGAGTTTATAGTATATTATTGTAAGGTAAGTTATGAGCCCAGGTGACTTTGAGGAGGTGCAGGCAAGGTGATTGAGGTGATGTTTTGGGGTTAACCTTAAATTAATGAATCAAAGAGGTTTTTTTGGTCGTCAAAAGCCACCACATAAAATGAAATGTGAAATTTTATGTGGCCACCACATAAACTTTCACAATCACAACTTTAGCCCCAATAGAAATTCCAAAATATTACATAAAATAGATAATCAAAAATTTCCTTAGACTTGACTTGTTTAAAGAGTTGGAGATTTCTAAAGAACTTTCCAATAATGATCATTGTTAGAATACTCAAGTAAACTTAAACAGAGATTTCCTTCCCCTTTATAAAAGGATTGTGAATTATTAATTAATCACATTTTACTAATATAATTTATTCAATATTTTTCCTCTACATAATTAATCAAATCCACAATGGATCACTCCTCAAGTTCGTGCCATTATTTTAACATGACACTTGACACATTCTGTCTCAAGTTGTCCTTCTTCATATAATACTTTGACTGAATCACATGGCCTCAATCCAAAAATGTATTTTCTTGGCTATAAGCCTATATTGTTTTATATAAGTCATATATTACAAATGTGCAATGTACTTAATTTGATACTTCCTGTGTCCTGACAAGTAAGATATCTTAAACAATTTTTCCAAATTTCTTAACCTTAAAGATTATTAAAAAAATTTTACAACTTCAATTTTCACTAAACTTCCGTTTTAATTAGATCACTTACTTTCAGGTGAGCACTGATGATGACGAAAGTCGAAAGCACTTTGTAAGTGCTTAATACACTTTAATACAAAAAAACCTCTTCGATTCATTAATTCAATTAAGTGTATTCAGCTTTTCCAAATCTATTTAACCTTAAATGACCTTCATTCACTCCCCATATTTTCGACATGGTGACTTTGATCTCGAATGAACTAGAGCTAGTTACGCGGCTTTCTTGAAATATTGAACCTACACGACACAACATACCCAAGGTGACTTTGAAGGAGCGTTTCGGGTTTCACCCTGAACGACCTTGACCTACGTCACATGACCTTGAACGACCTTTAGTTTAGAGCACGCATGATGATTTACTGTAGGTCATTTCAAGATCGAGATATTCTGCCGTTCACCTAACGGATGGCTTTTTACACTTGCTCGCTAAGCAGATGGTTGCCATATTTCGTTCCGCCAGAACGAAGGTGCAAGGATGTTGAAGTGCCGGCCATTTTCTCACAAAATACCCAGTAAAATCGTGGATTATTTTCAACTTCCATTTTCCGAAAATGTTCCTTCAGTTTCATATATAAGACGACTTTCCGAGAAGAAAAGTCCCATGTGAGACGATATTCCCAGGCGTTCTAGTTGAAAAATGAGTTTTGAAGTGTGATCTTTTTGGTATATTTTCAGCCGTAAAATCCAAATAAAACATGAAGAAAATCTGAACGACACACGCTAGAAACGCGGAATAACTAGCAAGATAATGCGGCACGTTTGAACACACCAAAACAAGGAAGCAGAAATCATCCACAGGAACGAATCCCAGAATGAAAAGAAGTTCCAAGAAGCTGAATATATGATGGATAACAGAGAATTCACTTCAATCGCAACCTTTAATTATGCATGTGCACGAATACGAAAGTACATGTTGCCCACAATAGTGCTGGGCGGAGTATAGCTTGAAGAATGTTAACTTTCACGGCCGGACATAACTGTGCGAAAGCTATTTTCCGGGTTTCTTAGTCGTGGTCTGCAGGTTTTTATGTCTGACGTTTCGTCTACCATTGCGGTAAACATCAAAAGCGATGTGGTAACGTTCGCAGTGCGTTCACATCGTTTTGACCGCATTAACTATGATGCTCGTATTTGACTCTGGTTTTATGTTATTGTTAGTGGGCGTGACTAGGTTTCTCTGAATTACCTGACCTTATTTGTGTACCTGTTAGGATAGGTAGCCAGATTGCATTGATGTTAATTGTCTTTTATTTTATACGGAAATCATCCCTTTTTTTGAATTTGAATTTCTATTGCCTCTTTATATAATCTTGGATAGTTATTTTGAGTTATATCGAGTATTACTGTATCTTCGAATGATATAATGAGAGTGCCTTCTTTGTTGAGAGCATGTTCGGCTACAGTTGATTTGTCGGTTTATCCGAGTGAACAATTTCTCTTGTGTTAAAAGAGACACCTACCCACATTTCTATTCGTGGTTCCAGTGTAGACCAATCCGCAGCTACAAGGAATCTGGTATACCCAGGATGTCGATAGAGGTTCTTTAGGGTTCTTAACTGACAGACTTTGTCTGATAGTTTCTGTTGGTCTAAATATTGGTTTCACGTCGTGTTTATCTAAGGTTCTATCAATACGGTCTGTAACATTCAAAACATAGGGAAGCAAAGCAGGTTCCCACACAGCACTAGATATTCATGGAATACTCCCTGTATATCATAAAACGAACGTATATATTCCAAATATTCATAGAATATTCTTGGAATTTATACATGCCTTTAGAATATTCATAGAATATGCTTGAATGAATATGGCAGGATTATTCCCGAAAGAATGTGCATAGAATGTCTATAAATGGATTATTCTCCCTTGAATAAGAATATTGTCGATCGAATATACCATATGGTATATTCTTAGAATATATCCCCACGGTATATTTTGGAATATTCTATACAATAGAATTTTGAATTATATTATAATAACGTATTCAAATAATTCAATATTATTAAAAACAAAAATATTTAAAGATCTTAATCGAATGCATAACCTAATGTATATAACCCTGATAGTGTTAACCAGTTTTTGAACTCAACGCGAAGATTCTGGATGAATTGCTCCAACAGCAACTGTTGGAAACGACAAAAAAATTTGAATGGGCCAATAAATGAACCAATTGCATCAATAAATTGGTTAATTCTCATCCTATTTGTCTTTTTGTATTTGAAATTATTCAATTACAAAGCGAAAAATCCTGGAAACAGAGAAATGGGAAAGTGAAGAATTGGAGTAAACGTTTCTTATTGGTCAATTGAAGTGTAGCGCGCGACAGTCTAATAAGCTCTGTGAAAGCGGCTGTACCTTAATGCATGGTAAATTTGCGTTAAATTCGACATTTGATTCAACATGGCGGTTGCCGTGACAGGTTCGCGTGTGTATTGCATGGTGTGTTGGTGTTATTATCAAAGTATAATTCTGTCACGTTCAGTGTACCATTTATAATTTGGGGTTGTCCAATTTGCAGTACAGCGAATAGTTTGATTTTGGATCTTCAAACAGGAGAGTTGCATATATTCAGTCTTCAAGAAAAGTAAGTAAAATGCAATAGTATCGATAGTAAAGTCATGGTGATTAACCTACTATACTTCATTTTAGGTTCGAGGAGAGTTGGTGTGTGGGATTTGTTGATTTGACTAAGTACATGTTTGAACTAGAGTGATTTCAGTTGTGTATCTTCAATAGAGAAAAGTAAGTGAATGACACATTCTTTTGTATCATTTGTTTTCATAATTTTTATCACTCGTTTTCAAGATAGTATCAATTTGCCCAAAAGGAAACAGAGTGGTACCTGGTACAGGCAGGTGCGCCAAGGAACTGAAAACGTAATGAGTATTTTTCAACACAACAATGCAAGTTGCTCTCCAAGTCATAAAATGTTGTAAATGTTCATGAGTAACCTATGCGAAAAATATCTATTTGATTTTTATTCCAGTTTTATTGTGCCACTTTCAAATAGTGATAATGAACATTAATGTACATTTTGTTCCAGGTATTACTATTGAAACACTGGCTGATGCATTGTTGGACAAATATAAGGAAAACTATTCTGGTGAGCAAAGTTTGGATAACTTTAAGTAAGTGAAATTCCTTGAAGAACCCATCATACCACTCATTTTAAATACTTCATTTGTGGGTTTATTTTTTAAAGTGAGAAACCTAACCTAACCTATTTCTTGATGTAATACACTTTTCCTTTTTCAATGAAATGATATATTTATTATTTTTTAATTAGTGCTGATGAATTCACAGAGTTGTTATATTAGTATATTTTTTAGTATACATTTCTTTGAGAGTAGGAACATCCTAATTTGAATACATTTCTAATATTTGTAATATGACAGTATTCAGGAATATTTTATTCAGTGAATAAATATTTTGAATTAGATTTTTTATTTTTAATATTGGTTGAAACGTCAAATATTTCAGTGTGAATTGTTTTTGAAATATATTTGTTTATGAATATTATGTGTTTTATTACTTGTGTGAATCTTGTATCAAAATGCAATATATACATGCCTAATAGCGGTTACTCGTCACATTCTTGGAATATTCCAAATATTCCTAGAATATTCATAAAATATATTTAAAGAATATTCTAAGGTGTTTCTCTATTGTATATTCCTACAATAAACTAAGAATATCCTGAATATTTTATGAATATTCCTCGGGTTCTATTCCTGGAATATTCTTAATAGAATATACCTTAGATATTCTAAGAATATTATAAGATATTCCAAGAATATTCCCAAGGAATATTCTTAAAATATATCAAAGGTTCGCCAGGAGCACTTCCAGGAAATATTCTCCAGAAGAGATATATATATATATATATATATATATATATATATATATATATATATATATATATATATAAATATATATATATATATATATATATATATATATATATATATATATATATATATATATATATATATATATATATATATATATATATATATATATATCCATGGCATATTCATAGCATAATACAATATCCTTAAATGTATATTCATCAAATATACCTGGAATATCGATTGCCATGTGGGTTGCCGGTCAAGGGAGAAGCTACTATCCAAGAGTATATAGAGGCAATATAAATTCAAAAACAGAGGGATACTTTCAATAGAAAAGAAGAGGCAATGAACATCAATAAAATCTGGCCACCTGTCCTTACAGGTACTCAAACAAGATCAGGTAATCCAGTTAAGAGAAATCAAGCCACGCTCACGGATAATAATATAAAACCAGAGTTAAATAACTCGAGCATCAACTCGGGCACTGCGACCGTTACGCCTTTGATAATAACTACCGCAGTAGTAGACAAAACTGCAGGCATAAGACCTGCAGACGACGGCCAAAATACCCGAAGAAAAGCTTTCACAGAGTATAGCTTAGTTGCATATGAAATATTGGTTGTTTCGCGACTTTATCTTTATTTTTCGATTGAAATTTTCGTATATTTCCCGACTTTTCCTGGTCTTGATTTTTTCCACATATTTTCCAGCTTATTTCGATTATCTTGACCGCTAGACACCCAGCACTCAGTTTTTCGAAAATAAAAATTTATATATTTCGTGTTCAAAGTAGGAATGTAATAAAATTCTGGGTTTAAATTGTAATTCAATAAAATATATCGTATTCAAAGACATACTTCGATAAATTTATTGTTATTAAGTTCAGGCATAAAATTTTCTTGAATTATGTCTTTGAACTCGGAATTTTGTTGGCGTCGTGAATAAACAGAAAACGTACCTCCCAACTTCTCTGCTGTCTCGAATAAATGTTTTCTATCATCTGCATTAGACACGTGACATACTACACCAAAAGCATTATAATTTTTCTCGCGAAGCTTGCTTACTGCTTCATCAACGTGTTTCTTTTGCCTGCTGCACACAATTACTGTTGCCCCTTCTATTGCTAGTTTTTCGGCAATCGCATAACCAATTCCGTATGTTGATCCGGTTACTATTCCTATTTTTCCTTTTAAGCGTTTGGATTCCATGGCACACTCAATTTTTTCCTCGAATAAAAATCATTATATTATTATTTAAAAAATTGCATTGTCATCAAAACTAAATGTGTGTATCAAATATCAGATCAATCTGTCAACAGGAAGGGGGACAAACTTCCATTACTAAATTTGACCCGAACAAATAAACAGGGCAGGCTAAATAAACCGTTTAATAAAAACATGATTTTGTATCAAAAACTTACTCTCAATGTTATTATTATGCTACGAGAAATGGAAATCTAATCCAATCACAATTTTAAAAATTATTCGAAAAGACGCCACACACACACACATAATGATAATAATAATAACCAAATGTACAATGTGCACAAACTACGACAGGACGTAGCCTATAAAATCGTCAAGAGTTCAGATTCCCTTCTGTGCATGGTCCGCGACCTTGGTCATAATAGGAATCGGAACATTTCTCTTTAAAGAAGCTGCTCAAGCAGATGGTGAACTCGGAAGTGAACGAGTAGATCGCAACTCAGTCATCGAGTTGGAATCCGTTTAGTAAAAGGCCCATATAAAAGCCGTATAGATCACTTCACTTCTACGGCAACACAATGATAAGCCAATGCATGGGGTCTTCAACAAAATTGAAGACTTTGGCTTATCAAAGCGCCTGACTTTCTCCTTCCTCAAGTCGAGTGGGCTGAAGTCGGGTTCATCATGGCCTGCCAGGATGGTGTCTTCAACACCTTAGTCTACCGCAGTCGCGTGATGAGTATCGAGGTTCCTGACACAAGGTGCAGGGCCTGCCGCGAGGCATCTCAGAATACAATGCACTTGCCGCCAGTATGTCCAACATATGCGGTCTCGGCTTATATCCATCGACTAACGCGGCTCTGAGAGTGCTTTATTATCAACTACGGCACTCTTACGGTATTAACGAGACACCGGTGTTGCCCTACGCTCCGGGGGATATTGAATCCGTTGTGGAGATCAAGAAGGACCGAATTTATTGGAACTATTCCCATCCTCAGGCTCATACAAGCTAATTAGCCTCATGTAGTCTCGACCACCAGAGCAGGATGATATTTGTCATGGAGTTTTCAGCTCCTGGCGGGACGGTTGTTCTGATTATTAGAGTTCTTGGTGAATTGATGCCATTTCTTCTCTCGAATCTCAAAATCATGCCGGCTTGTCGCACCGCGCTTGCTCAGGGCACATGATTCATGGATCTAATGATCACTTACCCCACGGTGTGGGGAGTCGTAGTGGGTTAATAATGCTGACGCGCCCTTCTGAATGTATCGGGGCTTCAAGGGATAGGGCATGACTAGCCCAACCTTAGGCATTTCTCACATAAATTGTACACTACATATTTGTGATTATGAGCTGATAAACAGGAGAAAAGAGCAAAGTTTGGTGGAAGACTCGCAGCAAAACCGTCAAGCTTTGACAGAAAAGGAAGTGGGAACTCTAAATGAGGCTGAGTTTGGTCCTCTGGCTGAGCCCTCAAAAGAACTAATATCTAATTCAGTTTTGAGCAGTTTTGCTTCGAATTCCTTATCCTACCAGTCCAATGAAGGGGTGAATCATTCTATCCGTGTTTACTCAGAAGAAGATAGTAGTGGCAAATGGAGTTGCAACAATAGATCGGTGATACATTCCTCAATCAAAACTCTTGGGTTCAATGGTTTAAAAAATCTTGGAAACACCTGTTTCATGAACAGTATAATCCAATGTTTATCAAACACGGGATGGTTGCTGGAATACCTAAAAAAGAATGCATACATGGAAGATATCAATACTACTATTTCTAGTATGAAAGGGGTTTTAATCAAATCGTTCGCAGAAGTTATTAAGGAATTATAGTCAGAAGATTCATCTGATAGAGTAATTAACACAGTCTACTTCAAAAATCAGATTCAAAGATTTGCCCCTCGATACATGGGTTCTGCCCATCAAGACGCCCACGAATTCCTTCGATATCTTTTAGAAGGTTTACATGAGGACCTCAACAAAATTACTGAGAAACCTGAACCGATCTTAACTGAGATTGACGAAAAATTGAGCGATAACGGAAAAGCACAAGAGTCTTGGCAGAGATATTTGAATATGAACAACTCCAAGATTGTAGACTATTTCGTTGGTCAATTAAAATCCACTATGAAGTGTACACACTGTGTACACTTATCAGTAACCTTTGATCCTTTCTGGGATTTGTTCCTTCCCATACCACAAAGATCTGGCCAAGTGAGTTTGTCACATTGCTTAGATTCTTTCACAAGAGAGGAAACTTTGGATGGAGATGAAAAACCAATGTGTTCGAGGTGCAAGCAAAGGAGAAAATGTACAAAGTCCTTATCAATCTATAAGTTTCCCCGTATTTTAGTAATTCATTTGAAAATATTCTCTCCGACGGAAAGGTTCAGAGGCAAATTGAATGTTTCCATTTACTTTTCTTCAGATGGATTAGATATGAGCAGTTATGCAGCGGACAATGTGGCTCCTTGTCGTTATAATCTATATTCACTTTCAAATCACAGTGGGACTACTTACAACGGACATTACACAGCATATTGCAGACACCCATATAGTGGCACGTGGCATGAATACAACGATTCACACGTGTTCCCAATTTCGCCAAAATCACTTGTGAGCAATGAGGCATATGTCCTCTTTTATGAACAGGAGGGAACGAAGCAGCACCTTTGATGTGATTTTTTTTCTTCTTTCCTTTTTTTATAATCTTAGTTCTTTGAATTGATTTGTATTTCTTTATTCATAAATAAATAACAGAAGGTGATAGTTGTACTGAACTGGAATCCTTTAAAAATCCGATTATATTATCTTTCAATGAGTTTTATTTATAAAATGTTGAAAGGATAGTTGCTATGAATTCTTTATTTCACAAAGGATTGATTCAATATAATAGGGGCAAAACGACTCCTAGGATCGTCTTGCCCACACTCTGAGGATCATCTTGGATACCGGGGTGTCCAAGATAATGCTTTAGCAAAGATTTAAAAATAGTGAGATATATGTTGTTTTTATTTTGAAAACCAGCAGATAGATAAATTTGCTAACCTAACCTGCTTTTACATCAATTTTAAATTATTTATAATTGAA
Organism: Leptinotarsa decemlineata; assembly: GCF_025532065.1. Classification (NCBI taxonomy): domain Eukaryota; kingdom Metazoa; phylum Arthropoda; class Insecta; order Coleoptera; family Chrysomelidae; genus Leptinotarsa; species Leptinotarsa decemlineata. The sequence goes on along the minus strand of NW_027412541.1, from coordinate 6,312,649 downwards.
ATTACAAGCATTCTCCCTTAGGTGAATCATCTCGTACACCTTTCCCCTACTCTGGGAAAAATAACTAATTGAATGACCTCAATCATAATCACAAACTCAAATTTATTGATATGGTATTTGGTAACTACAAGGTTGCAAAAGAATTACTAGATGCCATTCGAACTTCAAAACATTTGAATAACAGTAACTAAAGTTATTTGAGAGCTTTCTGACCCTTTAGCGATCTCGGTCACGATGTTTCTGCTTACAAAATATTTTAAATGATTCTGGAGATTCTGATTCTCTTCGATAATTGGTTCTCAGATAAATTAAAAGTAAATACATTCCAACTCATAAATCAATTAACCAACTTGCTTTTTTATTATGATCACTTACTTTCAGATAGGTAACAATGTAAATTGCTTAATTTAAGAATTTTCAGCCACAACACAACAAATTTCACAGAGACCACCTCTTCAAATCAAATAGCGACTTAGCAAAAATCCAGCTGTGCCTCTGAAGTCTAAATATTGGATGCATTCGCCCCACTCCGCCCCGGCGGAGTAGGGCGAGAGCTCATTAAAACGAGGTATTCCTGTAAAGAATATTATGTTGGTGTTAGTACAGTAAGCGGAGAAATTTTTCTGTGTGGTAAACTGTCAGTTATCTGTTTTCTTTCGGGGAACATTGGTGGGGCGGAGCGTCTATACGCTTGGAAAATACTTGACTGACTAGCAAAAGACTATATGAGACGACGCGACGTAGACTGATGCATTCGATACCGGTCGAGGAGAATGAACTCGCTTGACTGCTAACGAATTTCGACAAACAGACGGAAATAAAAAGACTACCAGAGAACAAAGCCACCGGGGTAGTTTAATTTTTTTCGCATAATAAATGCAATCATGAAATGCAACACTATCCGTCTTATCTGAAAAAAGCAGAGACAGTGCCTATATACAAAGCGGCAAAAGCCGTACGGATCTAAACGGCTATATGCCCATTCCACTCCTGAACATGGTCGCCAAGATTGTCGATAAAATTCTTCTCAAGAGATTCATTCGCCTTGAAGATAGGATGAAACTTATACCTGTGGAACAATTCAGCTTCAAAACAGGAAGAAACTTAACCTCCCATGCCGTCGCATATGATAAACATTTTAGATTCCTAACTGACTGGCAGGTGTTTTCAGGTGAGTGTGAATGAAGCTAGATCCTGTGAGTACCCGATAGAGGCAATGGTCCCGCAGGGGTCGTGCTTGTCCTCCCCCCCCCCCCATCACCTGTACGCTATAAACGAGTGATTTTCCTAAGTGCGAGAGAACAAATGTGGCCATGTATGCGGATAGTACTGCAATGTATGCCCACAGCAAGGAGTTTTTGCAAAATAAAATCATAAACTTATAGTTATTTTGATGGGGAAAAGTGAAAAATAACAGAAAATATTGACGGAACACCAGACTATTCGACTACTTAGGATAGAATTCTTGAAGTGAAAAATGTTGACCCGTCATTCATATGAATAAAACATATACTCACGTTACACACACGCACTAAAAAGGTTGAAGTCATCATGCCATGGAAGGTCTGGAAAAACCTGTTAGTAAAGGGTAAGGTCTAATCATAATATATGCGAGTGGTGAAAATGAATTTGTGTCTAATGCTTACATTAGATGGAAATCAAATCGTAATGTAGGTGAGTATCATAACGAGATGAATTTTGATGACTATAAGAAATGGGTATCGGAACAGTTGATTCGGAATTTGCCATTAGGAAGCGTTGTGGTGATTGATAATGCACCATAAACAAATCAACAAAACGCTAACGACATCAATCAAAAAAGCCGATATACAACCATTGGAAAAAACATGCTGAAACCTGATAAACAACTATAAGCAAAAATTGAAGTAGTATGAAAAAGATCGCTTCCTTTTGGCAGCAAACCACAGCGTTGTACGATTACCGTCACATTATCCGGATTTGAATCCAATTGAGTTATTTAGGGCTGGACTAAAATATTACGTGGCGAATGAAAATGTTACTTTCAATTTCAACAATGTCATGCACTATTGCGATAATTTTTTTGAACAGTTTTCTTCCGAGCATTGGATATCTCGTTATGAACGAGCAAAGAAATTTGAGGACGAGTTCATGTCAAATGAACTCATGGTAGATTATTGATTTACTTGATAGGGATAGCGACATTGCATCGGAACAGGAATATGGGGATGACGTAACAGAGGATGAAGAAGGTAAACTACCATGAATCGAAACACTTGTATGACGAAAATCATGTATTGACGGTAGGCGAAAAATCATTTTATAATCTTTAGTCAACCAATCTTCTAAAATATTTTATGAATGGTATCTATGTGTACAGTGGTATTTTATTACCAATATTGCAAGCAATACTTTCTAGATCTTCTACCTGCTACATTTAATAATCATTTCTAGTGACTAGTATGCATTAATTTTTCTATCAATTATCAGTTTTAAGTTTATCTATATTCTCTTAATTCATTCATCTCCAATGAGAATGTACATACGCAGATCTATTTGAAAATAGTTTACAATTGAATCAGACTGTTGAAAATACTAATTCGACTTCCGATGATTCGCACATAAGGTTTCCTAAAATGGAAATATATATATATATATATAGTATATATGCAGTTATGCAACTGCATATATACTAATGAAAGATTCAGAGCTACGGCTCACTGGAATGAGTTAGAAAATTGTTTTGTGATAGCAAAAAGAATCTTTTCAGAGCGAAAATAACAAATATTGTAACTAACTTTTTCCAAAAAGCTCATGATAATAAAAATTTTCTTAATTTCCTATTTTAAAAAAACAAAAAAAAATTGAAGAATCATCCAGAATTGATACTTACAAGATCTGATAACAGCAGGGTGACAGTGATTATGAAAAAATCTGATTATATTGAGAAATCTCTTGAGATTATTAATGATAGTGATTCTTATGTTGAACTCAATAGAGATCCTGTTTTAACAATACAACAAAAGGCAAATAAAATCATTACAGATTTGAAAAAATGAAAAATGATATGATATGATTGATAATTCTACATAACCCAAATATTATAGACTTCCTTATGGACTTGACACCCATTATTTCTTCCGTTGATGCTCCAAATAGCAAAATTGCCCAAATGGTCACTAAAATTCTCACTGATGCATATAATTATGAAAATGAATTTTATATTGAGGATTCTTTCGATTTTTCCAATTTTATAAATGAAAAATCATTACCTCCAGGTTATATTCTGATCATCCTAGATGTAATTTCACTGTTCAGCAATTTACCTATGAATCTAGTGGAGAAAAGTATTATCAAAAAATGGAATGATATAAATAAAAAATGTTTAATAACCCAAAAAAATTATTGAAATAATTGAGTTCATCTTCAATCCAAGTTATTTCTCTTTCGAAGGTAAATACTATAAAAAATTCTTGGTACACCAATGGGATTTACTATTTCTCCTATTATAGCTCAATACGTAATGGACGATCTTTTTGAAAACATACTTCCTAAACTTAGTTTTGAAATTTCTTTTTTAAAGAAATACGTTGACGATGTCATTCGTGCAATACCTTATGACAAATCTTATGAAATTCTTGATGTCAATAGATATGATGAAAAATTGCAATTCACTATCAAAATAGAAAATAAAATCAGATCCTTCTCTTGATACAAGAGTTATCCGGAAAACTGTTAATTCCTTGATCACTGATTGGTATGTCAAACCTACTAATTCAGGAAGATATATCAGTTACTGTTCTTTTCATAAAAAATCAATTAAAATCAATTTAATAATGTGTTTGGTAAAAAGAATAGAAAAATTAGTACAACCCTCTCTCAAGCAAAAAAATCTCAGACTTCTTAGAGACATATTGTTCGGAAATTTCTCAATAAAATAATTTGATTACATCGGAATTTGACTCCGATGTAATCAACAGATATTTATTTAATAATAGTTCACCTATCAATTTTTCTTATAAATCTATACCTAATCTTGGAAATTTGTCTTCAAATATCATAAAACTTTTTCATAATGAACAAAATATGCCAAAAATATATTAAAACTATAAAAAATTTGAATACCAAATTGAAAAATAAAACGGATACTACAAAAAAGTCAAATGTGATTTATAACATTCCTTGTAGTAACAATTGTAATTTGGATTATATTGGAACAACATCTAGAATTCTTAAAGATAGAATAACTTCACATAAAAGTGATATAAATCTTAATAAGAAATCATGTGCATTCGATAGAAAGAGGACATAAACCAAATTACTCAAATATCAAAGTTTTACATACAGAAAAAAATATTTCCAAACGCCCTTTCCTTGAAATGGTTGAAATTAATAAGTCTTCTGATTATATGAATAAGAGAACTGACATTGATAATCTCAGCAGTATATACAGTAACTTATTGGAACTACACCAAAAAACATAATGATAATAATGAAAATTGTATCAATCAATTCTCCCTTCAGAGCCAAAGATTATCAAATCATCATGCCCATTGAAAAATGACATTTATGTGAAGGTATGACATTGTCAAACCAAAACATCCATTAATGTTTGACTTTCTTTCGTCGATAAATATTTTCAATTCATTGTTTTTTACTCATTTTTACTGTAACTATGATTTGTAATGTTATTCATTGGCAAAAAAAAACCACAACTCAATAAATTACAGGCCCTGAAGAAGCTTCTAGAAGCGAAAGCTTTGCAAAGTAGAGCAGAGTTTTGGTTTTTTGGACTGAAAGACCCCGTTAATCCAACACTCCAAATATATATATATATATATATATATATATATATATATATATATATATATATAGTATATATGCAGTTATGCAACTGCATATATACTAATGAAAGATTCAGAGCTACGGCTCACTGGAATGAGTTAGAAAATTGTCCAGAAGTTGATTGTGAATATCCAATTTTGTTTCGACATACAGTACCGGTAATAAATTCAAGTATGAATTTCCGCTCTAGAGGTAAAAGTATTTTTCGAAAAATGCTTCATTTTTTGCTAAAACGGAAAACGCAGTTTAAATAATGCCAGAGCAAACATTTACTATTTTCCTGTCCTAACTTTCTTGAGAAAACTGTTACAGATCGCTATAATCTTTGTAAATCGTTACACCGATGTTTTAATTGTCTGAGCAATATGCATGATATTCGAATCTGCAAGTCAAATGTATGTTGTCGGTGGTGTAATATCATTCCTTGTGATATTTGATGGAAAAATGAACTTCATCAACGCCTCAAACCCAAACGTCTACATGTAATTCTAACGTTGGCAACACGTCTGCTGCTCAAGAAGTTACAATAGTGGATTTACGCAACGCAATTCAGTGGTAATATTAGCAACAGCACGGCTTGAATTTTCGAGTAATCTAGGAAATTAAAACAATTTTCGGGCTTTATTAGACCCAGGCAGTCAAAGAACATTCATCACTCAAAAAGCTTTCAACAATTTAGGTTTACCAAAATATCATTTGTCTTTGGCTGTGCAGGGGTTAGGTGAAACTATAACTGTTACTAGTTCAGGTGGGGTAATATTGTGTATCAAACCATATGGAAAAACTTCACCTGCATTTACAACTGATGCTGTTATTTTACCAAAAATATGTGAAAAACTGCTCTCCACAAATATTTCTATTACAAAATGGCCACATATCTCCAATATTGAGTTGGCAGATCCTAACTTCAACTGTCCAGGGCAAATTGATCTCCTTTTAGACGCGGATTTTGTTAGGAAAGAGGGGTGGAAATAGGGAACCGTACGCTTTGGAAACAGTATTTGGTTATGTTGTAATGGGTCAGTTTAACTGTGACGCTTCGCTTTCACTAAATTCATTTTTTTGTAAAACAGATTATGCATCTTTAGAAAACAATATTAATCTGTTCTTGATGTAACCTGTTTATCACTAGAAGATAAGATGGCTGAAGATTTATATAGAATATCAACAACAAAGGATGAGTCTGGGCGCTTCATTGCTTCATTACCTTTTCGAGACTCACCCCCTGCATTTTCTCTTAAGTAGATGTCTTGCATTCAGGAGTTTTCAGCCCTTGTTCATTTATGCGAGAATACTAAGAATACTTAGACCTTAATCACATGGAATTAATTTCGGAAAACAAAGTCATTATATACCGCACCATTGCTAATTAAACTTCAAATTTCAACAACAAAGTTGAGAGTAATGTTCAATGCGTCTGCGCGTGATCCAAATGAATTATCACTCAATGATTATTTATTAACTGGTCCCAAATTACAACGTGATATTGTCACGATTCTTTTAAATTTCCGTATACATAAATATACCCTATGTACAGACGTGCAAAAAATGTACAGGATGATTTTAATCACTTCCGATCATCAAGATTATCAACGCATTATATGGCGGTTCTCGCCATCTGAACCTCTTCAAGATTATAGACTTCGCACCCTTACTTAAGGAATTTCAGCCCTTCCATATCTGTCACTGAAAACGATTCAGCAGTTGGTGGCTGAAGATGGTGCCAATTTTCCACTCGCAACTACTTCTTTGTTGTTCGATTGTTATATTGATGATGACATCGTAACAGGTCATGCGACGTTTGAAGGTGCTTTACGTCTTCAAGAAGAGTTGATAACTCTATTGAAAAAAGGAGGCTTCGATCTACGTAAGTGGTCGAGCAATGAGCCCTCCCTAGTAGCAGATTACAGCCGTTTCTGGGCCTTCCCCACCACTATGAAGTATTAATTGCTTTTTTTGTTGGTTTAGTAAAATTAAGGCGATGTGACCTTGAAGTGTCTGGTGCATGGATCCTTCAGATTTTTTTTCATATGAGATTTTGTGTGTGTGTGTGTGTGTGTGACATAATGACGTAATTACATTTGGTTGGTGTGTGAGAATGCACGGTACAGGGTTTATGTCCTTCAGTTAGGTTCATGAAACATGACCTTAAACATAGAATTCAACTTTGAGATTAGGGAACTAGATTGCATACATGGTAAAGTCAGGGTTTGATATTGTCCTTCATTTGTATTCTGTACCAGTTTGTACAGAATAAACACACGTCTGCATACCACGAAGACCCACCGACTGATGAGCGGTCCTTCTTCACCAGTTTCGATGGTACCCATCGTGACAGAGAGTGTACACCTCTGCACTCCGTGAAGTTTCAACGACCACTGTTTGCTTATATCGCCTTCTGTCAACATATCGAGTTGGAATTGGTGGTGGTGGTGGGGAAGCGCCCGTGGTCGACGCATCGAGTTGGCTTCGACCTTGAACGACCTTGATCTACGTCACACTCTTGACGTACGTCACAAGGTAACAAGGACAAGGCGACTTTGAGCTAGTGTTTTTGCTTTAACCTTGAATGACCTTCATTCACTCTCTATATTTTCACAATCTTTATTGATCAACGTGGCTATTTTAAAGATACTTTCAATTTTGAAATGACCTCTACATACGTCACACGATGTTGACAAGGTGACTTTGAAGAAGTGTTTTGAGTTCGACCTTGAACGTCCTTCACCTACGTTACATCATTGAACTACGTCACAAGATAACGCGGACAAGGCGACTTTGAGGTAGTGTTTTGGGTTTGACCTTGAATGATTTTCATTCACACTTTATATTTTCACGGCAATTTCGAACAACGTTCAAAGTCGCATAACCTTGGAAGTTGACCTTGAGATTTTAGTCTGTCTCGGGTCACATTAACATTGAAATGACCTCTACATTCCTCACATAATGTCGACAAGATGACTTTGAAGAAATCTTTTGAGTTCGACCTTGAACGACCTTCACCTACGTCAGACCCTTGAACTACGTCAGAAGGTGACGTGGTCAATGTGACTTTGAGGTAGTGTTTTGGATTTAACCTTGAATGACCTTCATTCACTTCCCATATTTTCACGACCTTCATTGATTCATGTGGTTATTTTGACCTTGACGTATGTAGACATACGTCACATGATGTCGACAAGGTGACTTTGAAGAAGTGTTTTGAGTTCGACCTTGAATGACCTTCACCTACGACACACCCTTGAACCACGTCACAATGAGAGTAGTGTGGGGCGCTACCACGATCACAACCGAATCATATAAAAGATGAGTTGTGATCGTGAACGTCGTCATTCAGTATATGAAAGCGCATCGAGGTGAATTCCGAAAAAATCGCAGCTGTAGCTTAAATTTCGCTTTTCTTCTCACAGTGTCGTCTTTCATTAGCATATGAAACCGGATTACGGCTAAAAATATACATTTTCATTAAATAGCTTGTCTATTTTCAATTTTATATGAAAAATAGTTATGACAAAAGTTGTATAAAATTAAATTCTCAACAATTTTGATTCCTATACTTTTTTCATAAAATCGATATTTTTCGAGAAAAGGTAGGGATGAAACTTTGTCATTGTATTATCATGTTTATTTTTGACTTCACGAGAAAATTTGTGATGAACAAAGTTGTATAAAATTGAATTTCCTACAATTTCGACCTCATGGCGTCAACATGGCGTCGACTGAGAACCAGCGTATAAAAGTGCTCAGTGTAATTGATGAAAATAACTTAAAAGAATAGTCATTTATATGCTGCAAAACAAAAACAACTACCAAAATAGTGTGTATAAACTGCGGAAATATTTTTCACCAGTCCTGTGCATTAAAAACAAAACTAAAGTGTGTCAAAATTTGTGATACCAGAATAATCTGCTGTGAACAAGCCAGTAGTTCATTTGAAACAACCAAAGAAATTTCTTTCTCAAGAAATATTTAAAGGAGAACGAAAAAAAATATGAATTAATGCAGGAAAATGCTTTGTTGTTAAGAAAGAATAATAAATTACTAGAAGAAATATTACCCTACTAGAAGCAAAACCTAAAGCCAACAAAAAACCTATCAGTGCAGAGAGCAAAACCTCCATTATAAATATGAATAACAAAAAATTGAGTAGTCAGACCGAAAATAATTTAAATACAGTTGTAAACAAAAAGGACGAAATAAACAGAGAATCCGCCATGGTGTCAGATCAGCCTGAAATCGGGGTTCTCTCTCAATTATCTACGTCATCTACACGCTCACAGATTGCAGATAAACAGTTGGAAATTATGAATAATGTAATATACCTCGATGATGACAATAACAGTATTTCCCAGATTCCCAACGATGGTTTTAAAGAAGTCAAATATAAGAGGAATCCTATGGCAAAAAAGACCTTTGGTGAAAATGAAACACATGAAGACTTCGGTGCTCAAAGAAAAGTCTGGATCTATCTATAATGTGTGAACAGACATATTACGGAAGAAAAGATTAATAAATATTTAAAGATCAAAATTGCTTTAAAAACGCTTATATTGTTATAAAAGAGCTATCCATACAAGAAAATCAAAACAAATATTTCATGCGTGGTGTTAATAATGAACTAAAGGATGAAATATACAAACCATCAACCTGGCCGAAATCGGTTGCATACAGTATGTATGCATCAGTATGAAAACCGTCCACAGGATTTTTGATAACATCTCTTTGTCTTCCTCTCTCGACCTATTCTGCCGAGTTCGAACACGTCGTCGACTAAGTTGCAGTAACTCCACTTCGCTGCCAGAGGGTAAGCCGGAAGTTGCCCCATGAACAGTTGGCACAGGCATTGGAGGCGGAGGTACTATGGATCCGGCTTTTGGTAGGTTATGCGGCCCGGTTGTGGTCTCTAAAGATGTCGTGGTGGTAGTTGGCTCAATATTTAATGCAGTAGATGGTATCTGCGACGCCGTCGGTGGCTGTTTTTTCGTCTTTACCGTCTTGGACTTTGAAACGGAGGTATCCAACGTAGAAGGGGCTCGCCACAGGGTCGAGGTCATCGGCGGCTGCCGATAAGAATTCCTTTCATCTCATATTTTCATATATTTCCGTAGCTCCGACTGCTTTGGTTTCACCTTCGGCTCCACCTGAGACGACTTAGCGGCGGACACCCTCTTCTTAGTTGGTTGAGGGGCAGCAAACTCATCATCACAACCGCTCGCAGCCACTCTCTCTTTTTCTTAAAGAATCAATTGTTTTCTTGCCAAAGTTTCGAATTTAATCAAATTCTTCTTCAGGGCTCTGTAACAATGTAGTTTCATAAACATACCTCCCACAAAACTTATACGATAAGTATCGTTTCAATTTTATAAGAAATAATGAGGTTAATTAAATTATTCACCAAAAAGTAGTTTCTCCGTGTTGATATAACTATTTAAAAAAATATTAGACATATTAGATACATTTAAAATGAAATTTTAAAAAATTGCAACAACTTCGACAGAACACCAACACAAAGGGACATGAAACAAACGAAAGAAAAAGAGTGAAAAAGGGGTAAATTATCTAGGTATCCTACTTATCAAATTGAAATATGCGGTATTTTGGTCATCAACATCTCTTCTGGTGTTAACACTATCGCATTTGAAGATATATATTATTTTGCTCAAGAGTCTTTTTGATAAATATAGTTGGACATCTAGAATAGCTGGATGATCAAAATAAAAAATGTGTCATATTCTTTTTCATATTCAATCAGAGCTGTGGGGTTTTTTATATTCAGTTTCTTAGAGTCTCTCATGTGTTCTGAAACTCGTGTTTTATGATACCGTCCAGTTTGACCAACACAGCATTTGTGACAGCTTCCACAGTTCAATTTTTACACTACATTCCATTGCATGTCTTGGGGTGTTTTTGTTTGTTCTGTTTAAAAAATGCTTTCCAACTGTATTATCATTTGAGGAGGCAACGTATCCTTATATTCATTCCGATAATAAAATGAAATATCTGAAAAGATTCACCAATATATTAAAGTTATAAATTACGAACAATTATATCAATATTCCTCAAATAATTTAAAGGTTGCCTAATAATGAATTTCAAATAAAACTATATATTTCTATAATCAATTTGAAAATTAAATTCCGTTCACAAAATATAGAAGAATATTTATTCATCAGAATAGCTTTCGTCGATATTCAGGGTTTTGTTTTTAATTGTGGGTAGTATCCAAAACAACTCACCATCTAGATCGGTTTTTTGCCATTTTGAATACAATCGAAAAGGAAACCGTCCGCTATTTGGAGAAGAACATTCATGGAATTCCGTTGAAATCGGAGAAGTGTCTTCTGATATCCAGGACTTGATACTCCATGATGAGTAATTGCAGAGTTGCATTTTTGTTAGGAATAAAAAATCTCATTCGACTAAGAACATTACAGGAGACCGCCTCCGCCATATTTCACACACGTCAACCACGACCACTGACGGTCGTGATTAACGTGTGTGTGTGACGTTACAACCAATAATACACTTTCCCCAAGCTGGCGTCCTACGCCATCCAAAAAAAATCAACTTCAAACATCCCCAATTCACCCCACAGTGATCCTTCGACACACCCCCGCATCATCCGACACAAAAAATAATGCAGCCCATGCAACATCCATGCAACACACACACACACACACAAACACTATCGGTATCATTGCACCAACTACAACTGAAACTTTTTTCCAACGCATCCGGTTTCTTGGCCAAGAATCCATATGTGGATTCTCTAAGGCCGCTTCAGATGACCTTGAAGTGACCTGGGAACCACATAGCTCTACTACTCACATCAACTACTTTAGTGAAAATAATCGGAATCGCTCTGGTATTTTAATACTTTTTTGTTAATAATGTCCTATACCTATCTCTATCTGTTTTCGAGATAAAAAATAATTGTGTTAAATATGGTCCAAAACACAGCTTTAATTGAAATTAAGTTCATCAGTATTCTCAATTCATGAAAAGTTGATATTTTGATGATAGTTTGGACAAACTCGAAATATTCAAATAACACCAAGAAATCGACTCCATATCATACAGGGCGTATTAAAATTACTATTATTTCCATTGTGCATAAAAGTAGTCAAAAGTTCATTTTTTCAAATGAAACCCCCTGTATATAAATCGGTAAATTGAAATATGGTGAAAAATGCTTCAAGATGATATACATGTCCCTATACCTAAATCGTCAAGTTTTCTCAATAAAGTCGCTTCTTCTAGAAACAATAATTTTTTTTAGAATTTGGATTTAGGTAGCAGTGGAATTATCAAGCTTATAGCAGTTCGGTTACTTTTATAAGTAATTTACAAAGAGTTATCGACGGTGTTTCGAATCATCTTCCAAAATGAATGCAAATATCGATTATTCAAACGAAGTTCTTATGAAGTTATTTATTATACACATGAACAAAGAACGAGAGGAAGTTTGTAGGGTTACAAAATAATTTCCTTAACTATGGCTCAAAGTTTCCAGGGAACAACTGTACCAAAAATCAGTCATTTCTTCTAGGTAAAAAGTAAGATTTTGTGGGCTAAAACATGTGAAAGTACAGACAATAACAGAATAGGATGATTCAAAATAACAAAATTATAAACAAAATATCACATTTTCACAATAAATGCTGAAAATGTTGTCCATTACATTCTAAACACTTTAAAATGTTTTTTGTACGCGACTTGTGGTTGCTTTTTCAATTTCCTGGGGATCCAGATCTTCAATACTCCGCACTATTCGCCGTCGCAATTCTTCTTTGGTAGGCACTGGAGTACTGTATAACCTTTCTTTTAAAACACCCCATAAAAAGTCAAGTGGCGTGAGATCGGGTGATCTCGGTGGCTATCCCACGGCCCTAAACGCCTAAATCAACGATCGTCGAAGAGTTCGTCAAGTTTCCTGGAAACTTCCTGGGTGGAATGAGCTGGCGCTCCGTCCAGTTGAAACCACGAATTCCTATACTCCTCTATTGGAGATATCTCTCTGCATTCAGTGTGTCTTCATAAATAAAATAATTTTATTGTTCTTCAGAATACAGAAAACATTCAGGTCAAATTTTACTTGAAAATCCATTTCTTTTGTAACATGAGGATTATGATCAGCCCAAAAATGTTTATTCCTTCTATTGAAAATACCATCCCTCGTAAATTTTGATTCGTCGCTCTAAATTATTTTTGACAAAAATTCCCGATCTTCCTGTATATGAATCAAAAGGGATTCACAAAAATGCATTCTACGTTCGAAGTCTCCTACTTTTAGAGCTTGAACTTTGGTAAATTTATACGGATGCATTCCGTGATTTTTCAAAATTCGTTGTACTGAAGCATGTGATACACTTAAATCTTTTTCTGCACTGCCAATGGAAGCTTCTGGATATGCATAAAAATATGCCAAAACGTTAACGGTATTGTCCTCCTTTGAAGTAACAGGTTTTTGTAATGTTGAAGGCGTTTTAACATGGAGCCACAGTTAAGGAAATTATTTTGTGATCTTACAAACTTCCTCTCGTTCATTGGTGTTAATTCAGGATGCATTTGGTTGAATTTTCTACAAGTTCTGGCAATGATTTGATCACACTGTCCGTGTATAATAAATAATTTCATAACAACTTCGTTTCAATAATCAATATTTGCATTCATTTTTGGCGATTTTTTGAAACACTGTCAATAACCTTTTATCAATTACTTATAAAACTCACCAAACTAACATAAGCTTGATATTTCCACGGCTACCTAGAAATCAAATTCTTTAAAAATTATTTTTTGTACAACTGTTATTGAAAATCTCTTTGATAGAAACATTTCAATCAGAACACCTACCAAAAAATCATTTAGAGAAATTCACACATTCAGTTCGTGCTTTTGGTAATATTAAATCCCTGTGAAGTTACAGACGATGACGAAGTAGTATTCAGTCCAACTGTAGAAAGTCCTTCATGACTAACCAATAATCCTCCTTAAAATAACGTGAGTTGGGGTATGTACTTGTAACATATGCCTTGTAATCAAAAGATCGTGAGTTCAAATCCCATGGACCCTATATTGTTTTTATTATCAACAGTAACGTTATACAAAAAAATTTATATGATACATTTGTTAAAAGTGATTTTATTTTGCTCGTGAGATTGCTCCACTTGCTGACGCTCGTTTTGTAATAATCTCACAAAATAAAATGCCACTTTCAACACTTGTAGGTAAAACGTGAATAACTATTTTTCCACAAAAACGGCTTTATTAAGAAAACTTGACGATTTAGGTATAGGGACATGTATATTATCTTGAAGCATTTTTCACCATCTTTCAATTTATCGAGTAATATACAGGGCGTTTCATTTGAAAAAATGAACTTTCGACTACTTTTATGCACGATGGAAATAATAGTAATTTTAGCACGCCCTGTATGATATGGAGTCGATTTCTTGGTGTTATTTGAATATTTTGAGTTTGTCCAAAGTATCATCAAAATATCAACTTTTCATGAATTGAGAGTACTGATGAACTTAATTTCAATTAAGGCTATGTTTTAGACCATATTTAGCACAATTTATTTTTTATCTCGAAAACAGATAGAGATAGGTATAGGACATTATTAACAAAAAAGTATTAAAATACTAGAGCGATTCCAAAAATGTATTAATATACGGGGTGTTCCATTTAAAAAAATATAATTGCTAGGACTTTTTGATAGAAGTGGCAACGCCGCAATGCTGAAAATATTTTAGATCGATAGAACAGGTAAGGAAATGTGAGAGGTGAAATTTTCAGAAAAATCATGCTTTGAGTTTTCCAGAAATGCCTAACCTACCATCGACCGTGAGTCACGCTGTATATACGAGGCCCAGAAAAATGTTCAGAATTCCATTGTTCGGCGGTACGTCGCCTAAATCAAATACATTGTTATTTCATAGCAAATTCCTTTTCAAAAGATGTTTTGTAACACACCCTTTCTCATTCGAAAACATAAGGGTGAATGCCGTATTCCAAAGAGTTGATGTAATGGAATTATTATGTAATTATGTCCATTTGAAAACACACGTATGAGGATTTAGGTTTTTTATTTTGATTATCCACCCTGTATAAGTATTTGCTTTCATACACTCGCTTGCTACTTAGGTTTAAATTACTTTTATAATATCGCGGAAATGCATTATTTGTAATATATTTTTTGTGATAACCCCACCATTGAAGAAAAGGAGCTATTTTTTCAATATCAACAGCATTGGCTAATATGGTCATTAGCTTGTGTTCTGGTTAGGTTTTAATAACTACTCGAGCCATCGGTGGTAGTAGGCTGGGCCAGGGATGCTACATTCGATTCCTTCTATCCTAAACAGGGACAATCTTGACTAAGGAGTGGCGGTTACGATAGAGGGAACTTGCCTGTTTGTTCTGAAACTTTCACTGCATGCCTGGTACCATATTCCAAAAGAAAGAAGTTGTATCCATGATGCAGTGTTAGACAGTACTATTTTGATGCGTCATAGATTTTATTAGTGGTCCTTTCATGCATACAGTGATTGAACTCTTTCATCGTTAGAAGGACAATCTCGAACAATAATTAGAGGTAATGACGACTTTCTTATGTCATCTAAAGGAACAGAAAACTCGAACCATGATGATATATGTCGAGGCTTGGCTTTTCAACGAACCACTGTTGGAATATTCGTTTGACTTGTTCGACATTGTTTGAAATTGTTTGATTAGAATATAACATACGAATATGAAATCGTTTCAATACTAGACAAAAATCTGATAGCTTCGAAAGAAGAACACAGTTTTTATACGATTCAACCCAGTTACTATTAATTCATGTACATTTTTCAAATATATACATTATAATCTTGACAGGGCTCCTCCACCAACGATGATTGTTTCTCCGGTAATGTATGATGCGTCATCTGAAGCTAGAAATGCAACAGTACCAGCAACATCTCTTGGATGCCCAGGTCTAAAAAAAAAACTAAAATCAGAAAATGAATTCAAAATGATTTAACAACAAACGTACTAAATAAAGGATGACTGCACTAATTACTTTGTGACAATATTTTAATGTAAATAAGACATATCATACTTTGGATCATCAGATAACTATGATTCATGCAAGCCCATTACTCTAAATTCTTCGAAGTATATAAAGCTAACGAAATTTATTGTCCACTATATGTATAGTGTATATATTTGATATTATTTTTTCAAATCATCTAAAAGAACAATTCGTTCAGGCCAGTCTCAACACCCTACACAGTAGGTTAATGGACTGACACCTATCAGAAAACAAATACTCCCCTGGCTAATACCAACCACCTGTTGGATTATATCCGACAGGTGTCAGTGCAGGATTCAGAAGTTACTCCTGGATATGCTGTTGGCTTTACAACTGCCGCAATAGATTTTCAATTATTGGTACACACTTGCAGACCGGTTTCGGGCTGTTTGGCCACTCGTCAGTGCAAGGTAGTGTAAATTATCAACATAAAGTCGATGATTTCCGATAATTGAAAATCGAATTCCGTCAGAGTATCATTCCTCGAACTAAGCTGAAGACTACAACAAACAACAGGTTTGTCGTCGCCCCATCTGCCTGTGAACGAGGTAACCAACTGCATATCCGAAATTTGCCCAATTCCTCCTTATACGAGGAATTGGGCAAAGGAGTTCGATTTTCAATTATCGGAATCATCGACTTTATGTTGATAATATAGACTACCTTGCACTGACGAGTGGCCAAACAGTCCGAAACCGATCTGCAAGTGTGTTCCAATAATTGAAAATCTATTGCGGCAGTTGTATCGCCAACAGCATATGCAGGAATAACTTCAGTGAAGAATCCTGCACTGACACCTGTCGGATATAATCCAACGCCCTTCGTGGTATTAGCCAGGGGAGTAGTTGTTTTCTGATAGGTGTCAGTCCATTAACCTACTGTGTAGGGTGTTGAGACTGGCCTGAATGAATTGTTCTTTTAGATGATTTGGTTTATAGCCAGTCTTCAAGTATACCCACTGACTATACGTGAACGATTATTTTTTAATTAATTTTTTCACAAAATTCATCTTGCTAGATTTCCGGGAACACTTACACATAATGAACATCATAGAATATTCAAATTGTTAAAGTTGATTATCTAAGTATCAGTTCTCTCGACGGTCAATATTATACAAAAGGATTATGATATTTATACATTATTTTAATAACATGATCGGATGCAGTATTCACTCTTCACTGCATCGTTATGAAATATTAGAGATACTGTGAGATGATCTGATTGGGAAAGATTATATTTCTGTTATATTTATACATGTTTGAATATAAAATCAGCCAACCTCTACATGCGCTCACATTCATAGTCAGAATGAAGTTTCAAGCATGTTCTTCAAGGCCTTCTCATGTATTTCTTGCCCGTTTGAAGAGTTGGGTACACGTTATAAATCATTTCGTCTGAATCATCATATGCAAAGACTCGGACTGTCGGAAGACAGTGTGTGTCGCCTCTGGAAAATGATGAAACAGCAGAGCAACAAACAACAGCAGAGTTTGGTAGAACTACACTTATACCATCTGACCTGAAAGATCACCCATGATATGAACTAATCGGCTTCGTCAAATAGCTGGGTTTATTTGGTCGAGTTTGAATATGTGTGAGCCACGATAAACCCTTGCGGGTTGCGGTGTAGGGTCGAATAGGCCCACTCACTTTTGACCTAACACTTACAGTAGTGACGGTGTGATGTCATGATAAGTTATTCGACAGTGTGCAGTGGTGAATTATAGCCGACAGCCAGTGGTGTAATATTGCCTTCTCAACTTAATTCATTCTATGTAACTCGTCTGCTCTACTCAAAATTTTGTTCCTAATTGGAAAGTAGTTCCAAGACACTCCAAGTTATTGAAGAACGATTTTGCTGTACCATCATTTATTTTTTGACCTTGTCAGGTCAAAGTGGTCATACGTCCAAGTGTATTTACTACGATTCTCTCAGATGATACTGAACCATTCTTTCCGATTCCGGTAGTGGTTTTTTTTCGAAGCCCAAAGGTTGCATCGTTTACACCATTTCTTCGCGTCACGGCGTTAATGACGACCCCTCATAGAACCTCTCTTGAATTAGTGCACTATCTTTGTTTCTTTAGGCTTTCCCAATTGCGATAGAGTAGATCATGGTCTAGGATTAGAAACTCCCACTAAGCTTTGAAAATTGCAGCCTTCAACTTCAAATCATTGTCTTTATTTCAGATTTTTTAATCTCATCCTTTCGAATATGATCTTACGTTGTGAGATGTACCAGATCTTTGCAATGTGATTCTTTTTGAGTGGTACCTAACTTCCATGTTTTTGAAGACTTTGGGGCATTTCTTGCACTGCCATTTGGATTATGATCTCTCACTCTAACTACCTTGCAACCTAACACTCATGCATTTTGTAGTTTATTCCATCTAAAGAACACACTGATCGATAGGTACCCGTGGAAGTGTTCGAATAATGTAATTTTGCCTAAAAATTTCTTTCTGGTAACGTGATAATTTTGTTCAGCATGCCCATGATATAACCTTTTGTTCACTATTAATTTTTCTGGGCTATGACGTATCAAATTTCGTAATAGTTTGCCTGGCAATTAAAAATGGATTCTCGTGAAGAGGTCACAGTGAGTGCTCTTGTTAGTCTGTTTCAATTCACTGAATGGCTGCTGGTATTCTAGAATGATAATAATAACGTGCCCCATTATATGAATGGTCTTAAACTTTGTGCTCTCTGGAGAGAAGGATCTCCATCAGTCCTTGAGGGTGTGGAAGAGTACACGCATGCTATCGGTATGAAATTCGGAATAGACAAATGTGCAATGGTCCATCTCAAAAGAGGACGATGCGCGGACTACGGAGAGGACGTGCAGCTCGTAGATGGAAACATCCTACACCATTTGGATGCCGGAAAGACGTACACTTACCTCGGGGTGGAACAAAATCAGTCACAAGAGGTAACAGCAGTGAAGAACTCTTCTGATGGTCCTCAGAGGATTATCGAAAACGATAAAGAGGATTGGGTCCAAGTACAACATCAGGACCTGCTTGAGATCTGAGAACACTATCCGTAGTAGCCTTACAAAAACCAGGCCACCAAACGCGGACTGCGATTCCAAGCATTGCATTTACCGGGTACCCTGCGAGTGCGGAGAATCATATATCGGTGAAACTAAGAGGCCATTGAAAGTTCGAATTGCTGAGCACAAGAAACACACACAGCGAGGAGAAACCAGCAAATCCGGAATAGCAGAGCATGTTCGGACTCATCAACATAACATCAAGTGGGCTCAAACTGAAATCATCCACAAAGAGGAATACTGGTTTAGGAGAAAATTCAAAGAAGCCGCGTATATTTTGTCCAACAATGCATTTAGTCAAGCTAGCATAAAGATACGTAATATATGGAAACCTCTAATCAATGGGAAAACGACCATTTCCCGCCAAACGGTCATCTCCCGCTAAAAACCAATGAAGCGGAAAAAGTGAAGAGAGGATAGGTGAAAGCACTCGAGCGACCTATAAATAGTCAGATCTCGGAGGAATAAGTCCAGTTATCACCCGAAGATAATTGTGGATACTAACAATCGAAACGTCGTGACATAACTTGGTTTGAAATCTTTCAATTTTTATTTTTCATTTTTTGTTAATGATAATTTTTAATTTTAATTTTTCAGCTTTTATTAATATTTCAATTTCTGTTTGTTTGGTTGTTGCTTGTATGTTATTTCTTTATAATTTCAGTTTTTTGTTTATTAAAATTGTTATTTTCGGTTAATCTTATTAATTTTTACTCAATGTATGATTCAAATGAACCTGTAGTAGCTCTAATGTCTAATAGTCCTATCGGGTCGGCAGCATTTGTTTGTGAAAATAATGGCAAAAAGGACTATAAACTTCAAGAAGCCATATATGTGGTTTATATCGGGTTGGTGGATTCTGAAATAACAAATTTGATCTTCTTTTTCTCTTCTTTTTCTAACAGTAGCACCGGAAATAAGTATATTATGTTGATCAAAGATCAATTATCGAAATAACATGAATTTATACGAATATCATATCAGTAGACAGACACCCAGGCAGAAACTTGATTGTTTTACAGAAAATGAAAATCTTCGGAATGAAAAAACTTGAACGACGAATTAAGAACATCAGTTGGTAGATGGTAAGGTCTCAGAAAGTCAAACAACTCATCGAATATTCTTCGATTTCAATTGATGACAAGCACCATTTTCGTCCTACCACCTAAACTTTACGTCCTTCCTGAGATTCACAAGCCGAACTTTCCACTTCGACCATTTGTTAACGCTATTGGTCCACTTTCTTATCATCTTGCGAAATACCTAACGAACCTGCTGCAGTCATACGTAGGAAATAAAAATTACATCAGAAACTCACCTCACTTCATCCGAGAAAATAAGTACTTTTATTCTGCAGTCAAATGATATTCTGGTTAGTTTCGATTTCGTTTCTCCCTTCATCATGGTACAAGTGAAGGAGACTAAGGAGCAGATGAAACAAGTTTTCATAGGAGACATCCGAGCTCTTTTCAACCATGTTCTCATCACTACATATTTCCAATAGAATAACTTTATTTATGAATTTCTACATAAAAGTTCTCGAGAAGAAAGTGTTCAGCATCGCTCCATCAAAACGGTTTCGTCATGTTGATGACACTTTCGTTATTTGGAGCCACGAGGAACAAGCATAAAAGCTACGCCACATAATTTTCATTTATCCTCGCATCCAGTTTACCATGAGAAAAAGAAAGCAAAGGAAAGATACCATTTTAAGATGTTCTTTTCTACGGATCAACTGATGCAAAACTAGGTCTTACAGTTTATCGCTAACCTACTCATACTGATCGTTATCTCAACAAGAACACATACCACCATTCAGGGCAATAGCCTGCTATAATGAAAACACTTGTTGATTGTGCCACTAGAATTTGACAACCACACTTGAAGATCTTCGTCACCTACACCAAGCTTTACAGGTCAATGGCTTCATAGCCCCCAAGAAATCAAACGTGCTCTACATCTTAGGAGAAGAAATATTCCAATTTCGTCTACAATATAGCCGCCAGTGGTAGGTACATTCTTTTTGCCACATTGTGAAACTGTTTAAACGTCAAAACATTAAGAACATTCATAAGACGACTAATCAACTACGCAACATGATCAGATCGGCCAACGACAAGAGAGAACCTCTGACTTCCGCCGGTGTTTACATGATTCCCTGTTCGTGTGGCTGAGTTAACAAGGGAACTACCAAACGCAGCATCAACACCAGGATACAAAAACACAAGCAGAGCTGCCGCCTCATGCAACCGGAAAAATCCACAACATGTCCTAGTAGAAACAGACAACGTAGTGAAATACGAAGAAAGTGATGTTATGTGTAATTCAATGCATTACCGCGCACAATTTCGTAGGGAATCCACTGAGATCTATAAGCATCCTAACAATTTCAACAGAAAAGAAGAAGGTATACGGGATAAAAAAATGTGGTATCCAGTAATCGAGAAGGCCAGAAATGGACTAGAATACAACTCTGTTCGACATCCTACCAGTAGCATACCTGCCAACAACGTGGACCAATCAGAACAACCTAGTCACAGTGCGGACCAACGAGAATGCAGATAATTAGAATTTGTATGAATTTCCTGCCATCGCTCCCACCGTCAGCCACAGAACCATTTATATCATCACCCCCACCGCTCTATGGAATTATGAATACAAGTGAATATGTAGCTCACCAGTCAGTCATTGCTGAGAATTCAAGATATAACTTTCGTCCTCGCAGTCATTCTAATGACTGACGCAGTATCACACGAAACGTTTGGTACTTAAGGTTCCATTCGACCACATTTTCCGAGTACTACCGCACGGATTTTGTTCTCTTTAAACTTCTTAGTTATCTGTTGTTCATACTTCAACCTCAAGAAATAGAAGATAAAATCTACTCAGAGTTTCTGAAAAACTGCGACAAATAGTATAAGAAAATTATTTATTCACAATGACTTCAAATGACCAGCAGCCAAATGAAAGTTTGATAGGAGCAGGTTTAATGCAGAAAATTGATCAAGATTCATTAGATTTGATTACGTATACTTTTCTCTTTGTTCTAAAATATAAAGAATTTCAGTTGTTTGAAAACATATGAAGTTAATAAGCATACAAGGATGTTCGAAAATAAAAATATGGATGTGAACATTTTATTTAATTTTATTCAGAATAGACCTTTCGATACACAATAGTTTGTATAGAGCTGCAAATTGATATAGGTCTTGAATGATTTGAAAGAGTTATATTTTTAGGAGTGATTAATTTTTTGGGAAAGAAAGTTTTTGGCTTTCTACTAGTCCATCTGATACAAAAAAATGGATGAGAGAATCTTCCAAAGAAAGGAAGGATTAATCAATTTGAAAAAAAGTAACTCTATACATGGATGTGTAGATCATGCAAAGAAGTAACTTTCAGACACAAACTGAAAGAAAGTCCTCCTGAAACAGCTACTTTCATATAAACATTGAATTACACGAAAGAAAAAATTATTTCGAAACAAATACTTCTATATGAACACTGAATTATACAGAAGATACTTTTCTCTATTCAGTTTGTATATCGAACATTCGTGGAGGAATAAGAATCAGATATCATTCACATGAGTTCTACTTTGAATGAATGGTAATAAATTGTACTCACATGGAACACTGTCACCCTAACTGGTATACACGTGTTTCGCCTTAAGACACTTGCCCTAAGGCTTATAGAGTTACTTATTTTCAAATTGATTAATCCTTCCTTTCTTTGGAAGATTCTCTCATCCATTTTTTTGTATCAGATGGAGTAGTAGAAAGCCAAAAACTTTCTTTCCCAAAAAAAGGTCTTGAATATACTGTTATAAATAAAATCAGAAATCCCCAATGATAGAGGTCAAAGGCCAAAAATTACGGTTTTTAGCATTTTTGTCGTTAACGGTAGGTAAGTGTTATCGTAAAAATATGTGAGATGAAAATTGTAGATTATGCCATTATTTATAAAAGATGTGCATATACATCTTTTGTACGAATCGATTCCTGAGATATTGTCAATATGTTACGGGCAACGCGATTAACTGGGCATTATTATTAAGGACCGGGCATTATTAATAAGGACCGGAAATTATTAATAATGCCCAAGAGGGATGGGCCAAGTCATTAATTTATCACTTCGACCGGCCATTATCAATAATACCCGATGGCCCGTGGTCCATGTAACAAGTCAGTATTTGAGATAGCTCGAATTTATCACTTGGACCGGGCAGTATAAATAATTCTCTACTTGTAGCCGGGCAATGTGATAAATTGGACCGCGGCCGTGCCTTACAACATGCGAGGGGCACGTACGTGCGGGGGGAGAGCCGCGCGGGCATGCAGCGACGTATTAGTTCGCAGTAATACTTCGGAACGAGAACACGTGAGTACATTGAGTACGTTTATATCGCAAAATGGCGGCATCCATGGATATGATGGATTCGAAAAGACGTTTTAACGAAGAAATTCATAAATTAAAATTAACGAAGGGGAAAAACACGCAGTTATTTTCTCGCGATGAGTATTATTTATTTTTAACCAAAGTGTAAGTGACAAAAGACAAGATCGCAGGCAAAACTCCGGAGGAATATCAGCGATTATCGAGGTATGACCTAGTGAAGATCAAAACAGTTCAAAAATTACCAGTGAAAAATGACAGAGAACCAATTCAATATTACTGTTATTTGGAAGGTTTGATATTATTCACGAAACTCACATTTCTGTCGGGCGTGGAGGTGGAAATAGAATGATGAAAGGGCTCGAACCGAAGTACACGTTGAAGTGCAATTCTATGTCAATTGTCAGTTCTGTTGTTCTATGACACGATTCAAAATGTATGTCGTTGTTAAGATTTAGTGAAAAATGTAATATGGTAGAAGAATTTTACTTGAATAAATATCTACAAAATATAAAGTAATCATTATTACAAGAAGGAATGCATTCAACAGTACAAAAATATTACTAAAGAGTTTGACGTTGTATTTTGCTTTGTGTTGTACATGTCAAAAAAAATTAAGTGTTCCAAAAAAGGGCTAGTGGTTAAGTCTATAAAAAATAGTGAATTTCACTCACGATACCAAGTCGACTTAATCGACATGCAAACGCAAGCCAATGATTTTAAGTTCATCAAGGTGTATCAAGACTACCTCACCAAGTTTAAGATTCTTAGACCATTAAAAGAAAACGAGCCGAAGAAGTCGCATATCATTTGCTGGATATCTTCAGAATATTTGGAGCTCCATGCATTTTGCACAGTGATAATGGCAGGGATTTCGTAAATAAAGTTATTGTCGAACAATGCCAAATGTGAGAAGAACCCAAAATTGTACGTGGCAAACCCCGTCATAGCCAATCTCAAGGTTCAGTAGAAAGAACAAATCAGGGTATAGAAAAGATGGTATTTACATGGTTGGAGACAAATGAAACCACAAAATGGTCGGAAGGGTTAAGATTCGTACAGTTCATGAAAAATAGGGCTTAGCACTCCGGCATCGATCGCAGTCTTTACGAAGCTATGTTTGGCTGCAAACTCAAAGTAGGTTTAAAATCAGTCTTGCCACCATTTGATGGGTTAACGGAAATAGTAAGTGAAGATGACCTTGAGGCAATGTTAAAAGATGGTGTTTCCGGTGAAGGTCAAAACGTAATTGTGGACAGAGCGAATGATGCCGTAAACGAAGACAGCGATAACACAGATGAAAATTCAGCCGCTGCTACTGGTTCTATTTCTGTTACGATTAAACCTGAACCTCGTTCCACACTGGAACAACAATCTGACGATATTCAACCAAAAAATCAGCAACCTACTGTGGACATAATAAATCTTCGATCAGACGATCGACAGCCTTCTGAACTGGAACAACATTCTGCCGATGTCTACCAGAAAATCAGCAACCCACTGTGAGTGTGGACATGATATATAAAAACCCGCGAGCAGCCGATCAACAACCTTCTGCTAATATGAGCAGTGAAAAGGAAAATTCTGATAATGAAAAGGCTGCATCTTTACTCAACGCAAAATCAAACAGAATTCGGAAGGCTCGTAACGCAGCTAAAGAATCACTTTATGAGCAAGCCGAAAAAATTTCCTATTCTAGAAATAGGCCAAAGCGTTCGAGTAAGGATACCAGATTTAGATCGAGCCAAGACGGATAGTCGATGATCTATTATTATATCTGTCAAAAAAGAAAAACTTTACAAACTTGGAACCAAACACGGTTTTTGAACCAACTGTACTCCAGAAATGAGTTTACGGTGTAAAGAAAAGTTCATTTCGATCGACGATGTTCCAAAAGTTGATATTACTCTTTGCATTCTTTGCAAATCCAAATATCACAAAAGCTCATCTTGCAAGAATAAAAAATCCTAAACTTAATAACTTTCTTGCACAGTCCTTAATTGTTAGATATTTCTGTTGATTTTTCTCAGTTCACTAATTTTTAAACTATTGTTCTTCAGTAATATTTTTATCAAAATAAAAGTAGATAACGACTGATGTTATTACATTTTTAACTATTTATTTTTTCAGTGTCATTTCTTTTCGAGTTCGAAAGCCGTAGATTTTTGTAATGTCTTCCTGACGTTTCGCTGGCGCGAAGCTAACCTGAGGCTAAAGACAAAAGAGACCCAAAAGAGACCCTATCGCATACCCTGCACTTGTGGAAAGGTATATATCAGTACCACCAAACGATCCATGTGAACAAGACTAAAAGAGCATAAAAGGAATTGCAGACTAGGCCAAATGGACAAGTCAGCTGTGGCAGAACACGCACTTAGTGCCCCCAACCAGGGATACCATAGCCGACTGGTACGGGATGCAATAGAGATCGACAAACACACGGAGAAAATTTTGTAAGATTTTTTTCATTTAATAAACAAAAACACTACAGTTCATCTATTTTATTACTTTGCCCAAGATAGGGTGGGCATTATTCATAATGGCTGGAAAAAGTGATTAATCATGCTGTTTTAATCACATTGCCCAATTGAGTCGGGCATTATGAATACAGATCGTATACATATTTTTTAGTGATATTCTTGGTAGGTAGGTATACTTCATGATCTATTGTGATTTATTTTCATCCAACAATTATGTTTTATTTGGAAATATTACTATTGACATTGATAAGCAAAATTTGAATTTGATTCAAAAGGTTACCTACTACTCTGTGATATCTATTTATTTCCTCTCTGTTAAATATGTTACAATTATTCCAAACAGAAACACCCATTAGTTATTTTGTCATCGATATCATAAGAGTCCCTATTTATTTTATCTGACTCAATTTTAGAGTAATAATGACTGTCAATGAATACACATTGGGAAAGAAATATTCCAACTTTCTTACAGTCACAACTGCAAATGCAAAAATACTTTTCAAGAGTTTTTTCTGTAGAAGACTGATTTGGCTCGAAAATATTATCAATTCATTTTCAATTTCTCTGCGTCAAGTTGATTAACCTGCCATACTTGATAGTGCGATATAAGTGTTGATGAGCAAAAGCAGATGTTGGCAGTAGATACTCGTAGTTGTACTCTTTTATTGTTCCGTGTTTCTAACAAAATCCAAATTCTGTACAATCTAGTACTTCGTATTTAGCCACAAGAAACTAAATTTCGTTTGTAATGAAGACTTGTGGAGAAGAAATGTTTATCAAACAATCTGAATACTGTTACCCAATTCGTCGGAACTGTTAAGTTTTTCACTTTCATACTGGAATGACTCGGTAATACACATGGATCAAAATAATACATGATGTACGGTACCTTCTCATCATGAAATTCATTGGTGTTACTTATGATCAAAGAGGTAATAGGTACTTTGTCAGCGCGTTTTGAAATATTAGTGTTTTAATAGCAATTCTAACTTCACGATTCGCGTAGAAGTGCATATTAGTATTTTCGATATTCGAAATGGTAATATCTTTGGATTTGAAAGGCGGTCCGTATAAAAAAAAATAACACAAATGATCTATAACTGTCATTTCATATATTTCACGAAAACATTCACTAACACCCGAAAAAAAATCTTCGACCTTCAATACATTTTTAGCACACGCAAGGGATTGGTGACGACTTTTTATATCTCTCTCAAAAGAGTTTTTTGAGAGCTGTAGATACCTATTTTTACTTCTGTGAGAATTATTGTCAGCTTTACACTTTGACTCATTTATATTGCCTGCACTATTGACATTTGAATCATATGACTTTACCAAGATGCATAGAAATAGCATGCTGTAATCACTCAACCCGCTCTTCGCCAATGTAAAATATTTTGAAGAAAACACTATCTACGGCACTCCTGATTCCTCATAAAATGAACGGATCTAACGTACATTGGCATTCCATTCGAAGAGGCGCTTAGCGTTTAAACACCAGGGTTTCTATGCATCTTTGAATTTTCTAATGCGAAGGTGTCGATTGAAATGTCATTTGAATCTTTTTTCACTTTACCTTCCAAGAGGAATCAGCTTCGTGTATTTGAGTAAGAATTGAAATTCTGGGTCTTCCTTTATAGTCTTTACAAATCGGGTATCGATCAACCCGGGGCTACACAGTTAACTGTTATGTTAAATTCTGCCAGATGAAGTGAACCATATTTCGTCAACCCCAATAGTGCTACTTTGCTCACTCCATAAGCACCCAATTTAGCAAATTGGTGAAATGCTGCTTGACTTGATATGTAGATTATCCGGCCAGCATTGCTCTGCTTCAATAATGGTATTGCCTCCTTCGAGAGAAGAAACGATGTCTTGACGTTTACGTCGAATATTTTATCCCATGCTTCGTCTACACAATCAAACACTTTTGTAAGAGGAGCAGGATTGACTCCTACATTTTGAACCAGTATGTCGAGACCTACAACAGTACGAATTGAAATTATAGTGTTTCCATGCAGGGATTATTAGAGAGTTATTTGAGAAGAATATTCGAGTATATATATATATATATATATATATATATATATATATATATATATATATATATATTAATATTAACATATGTCACAAAAAGGATTTGAAGCTTTATAACTTATAATTATTATATGCGAGCCGTTTCGATAGCTGGCTGTGCTATCAACTTCATTACAAAATAAATATCTAAAGTGTGACATAAACGATCACGAAAATTTGCTATACGACGAACAGAAACGACTTTACCATAAGGTGATTTGGCAACAACAACAAGACCGGACTTGGCTTTTGCAACGACTTTCATGAGTCAAATCAATCACTGTTCATCCAAGCATCACTGGAAATGCACGAAGCATATTTTGGGGTACCTGAATGCGACGAAAAGATATGGATTAGTATATCGAAAATAAAGTAAAATTGCAACTGCTTATTCATATGCAGATTGGTGCGGAAATCACTGAAGCAGAAAAGGAATTTATATTTCTTCGGAAACTGACAGAAGAAATACCTCAGAATACGTACTTCATAAAGAGTTTTCCGATTTTTATAGACAGCTAAGGCGATATGAAACTTGCTGAAAATGATATTACATCGGACAGATTTGAAGTTATTATTTATATGAGATTTGATAGAAGAAAAGCAAATCATTCTGAAATATGTCACATCGAATTGAATTTGGCTGACAGTCTGACGAAGAATATTAATAAATCCAATACAATTTTTAATTGTCAAATGGAAAATAAAATATTACTATTTTTTATTTTATTATTATTCTTTTACCTATCCCTCGAGCTCCGATACATTTGGGAGGGCGCGCCAGTATTATCAACCAACGACTACTCCCCACACCGTGGGGTAAGTGATCATTGGTTCCGAGAAGTTCCGAGAATCATGTCCCTGAGCAAGCGCAGTGAGCCAAGAATGACAGCCTTAGCGACGCAGGCCGGTATGATTTTTAAGATTCGAGAGTAGAGAAGGTATAATTCCACCAAGGACTCTAATAATCAGAATAACTATCTTGACATAGTGGTCTGGATAGAGTCTGTGGATTTCGAAGAGAAAATTTCGATATTTTATCCGTTTCACCTCCTCTTTTCGGACGATATTCGTCGTGCCAGGAGCTGAAAGCTCCACGATAAATATCGTCTTGCTCTGGTGGTCGAGAAGGACTACATCAGGAGTATTACCTTGTATGAGCCTGAGGATGAGGAACGAATAGTTCCAATAAATTCGGCACTTCTCATTCCCCACAACGGATTCAATAACCCCCAGGGCGTAGGGCAACTCCGGTGTCTCGTCAATACCGTAAGAGTACCGTAAATGGTAATATAGCACTCTTAGGGCCGCGTTATGTCGATGGATATAGGCCGAGATCGCATATGCTGGACATTAGGTGCATTTGGGTCTCGGGCGCTTTGCGGCAGGCCCTGTACCTTGTGTCAGGAACCTCTATACCCATCACGCGACTGCGCACCATCCTGGCAAGCCATGATGAACCCATCAGTTTCCGATTTCAGCCCACTCGACCTGAGAAAAGCAAAAGTCAGGCGCTTTGATAAGCCAATATGTTCAATGTTATTGAAGAAGACCCCATGCATTGGCTCATCCTTGTTTCCCCAAAAATGAGGTTATCTCTGCGGCTTTTATATGAGCTTTTTGCTGAACGGATTCCAACTCGGTGACAGAGTTGTGGTCACTTCGTTCAGTGTCGAAAACTATACCAAGTTCATCAACTGCTCAGGCAGCTGCCCTAAAGAGAAATGCTCCAATTCCTGCTCTCTCATGGCGACGGACAATGCAGGGAAGGGAATCCAAACTCCTGACACCTTTACAGGCTGTATCCAGTACCATTCTGTCAATAGCGGATTTCGTAAATCTCATTCGTGTGAATCAGCAATTCAACTTGTTACATGAGACATGATGAATCCTTTGGATAGACCTGGAGTTGGAATATGTATAGTTTTTTTTTAATATGAAAATGGCATTCGCAATAATCGATCGCGAAATATTAATATTGAAATTAAAGAAATATGGTTTTTCGGGTTCAGTAATACATTGGATAACGAGTTACCCGGGCACTCGATATCAAAACACCAAAATGGCAAACATAAAGTCAGAGTGTCAACTCAACAACTATAGTGTGCCACAAACTACCTGCATGACTTCCGGGTCCAGGATATAAATATATAGAAGGATTTGTTATTGAGTGTCTATGATTTAATTCAAACAGGAAATGATTAGTCGGATCAGCACTCAAGAAAAATTATTGGTAAACCGCGGACACGGGTTTCTCGCTATTGGCCTCATCAGTGCGGTGTAGCCAAGTGCAGAGATGGGCAACACTTGGTTGCCAAAAACGAAAAATCTGCACAAACGAACGGAGTCACCAAGAGGAGCCTACCGCGCATTTGTGATTTCAATTGGGGGACCTAGAATTTCTAGGATATCCTAACATCACCACGGTGGCAGCTACAGCTACCTGCCTGACTTCCGGATCCAGGATATAAATATATAGAAGGAGGTGTTATCGAGTGTCTATTATTTAATTCAAAAAGGAAAGGATTAGTCGGAACAGCACTCAAGAAAAATTATTGGAAAACCGCGGACACGTGTTTCTGGCAATTGGCCTCATCAGCGCGGTGTAGCCAAGTACAGAGATGGTCAACAGACACGTGTTTCTGGCTATTGGCCTCATCAGCGCGGTGTAGTCAAGTGCAGAGATGGGCAACACCTGGTTGCCAAAAACGAAAAAACAACACAAACGAACCCACCACGGAGGCAGCTATAGCTACCTGCGTTTTTTGTAAACACAACACAAGATCTATCCACTGAAACCACAAATGTGCGGTTGGCTCCTGCTGGTGGCTCCGTGCATTTGTATTTCTGTCTTTTGGTAACCAAGTGTTGCCCATTCTTGCACTTGGCTGCACCATACTGATGATGGGCCAAAAGCCCGCAACACGTGTCTGTGGTTTGCCACTTCCTTGTGTGCTATGTCCGATTATTAACTTCTGTTTCTACAATAAGACACTCAATGACTTTCGTATTTATATATACATATTTATATTTTTTTTTGACGATGCAACTAATTTTCCTATATTTTCACTATTTTAATATTAATGTAAGTCACAAAAAGGATTTGAAGCTTTATAACTTCTATTTAATTATATATGGAGAACTTACTAACGTAAGAATAAAATATAGAATGGTTCAAAAACAGATAGAAAAAACATGAAATAATGACAGTTGATCAAAATTTCACCGACAATGTCAAGTTGGAAAATTCTGAATAATACTAGAATTACTAGATCTTTTATTTTCTTTGTCACATTTCAGTAGGTATGTATAAATTTTGCTGAGACTTTCAATATCAGTTCATTTATTCATTGGATGTTCTTCGTAATTGATATGTATCTTTTCTAAAAATATTCTTTTAGTTGTATTGATTTCTCTATCTAAAACATGTGGGTTTTCAAAATTAATTTTATGATCAGTTGCTTTTATTGTCCTAAATATGTTTTAGAACAATCCATACAAGAAATTTTGTATACTAAATTGGATTTTTGTTTATTTGAAATTGGAGCTTTTAGTTTACTATATAATTTAGATATAGTAGTTTTGGATATTTTGAGGTTATTATTTCGGAATACATCAATTCTTGAATATATGGGAGCGATTTATATATGAATGAAGGTATAACGTTGTTGTGTTCAACTTCTTCATTATTGTGAAAGTTTGTTAACTACTTGTTTTGTTTGTTAAATAACCACTGAAATACATGATTTTCAACAAGACGGTGCTCCTCCTCATAATACAGCACTAGTAAGGGGACATCTGGACGCGATATTCCCAATAAAATGGATTGGAAACAATGGACCAATTACCAGGTCACCTCGATCCTAAGATCTCCCTCCTTTAGATTTTTTTGTCTAGGAATACAAAGTACAGATATCGACCATCTTAAACAAAAAATAAGAGATGCATGTATTGGTATTACACCTATTATGCTAGAAAATTGCCACAGAAATTGTACGGACACACAACTTATATGCATTCAACAAAGAGGGCGTAAATCGAGCATTACATGTAGGCAATTTGTCATGTAAAATTCATTTTTTGTATTGGTTTCATTTTCCCAAAAAATTTAATACAAAATAGATTTTTTTCTATTTGATTGTTGGCGCTGATGATGCTAGTTACTATAAATGAAACGCTAAAAAAAATATCACTGAATTATTACAAGTCCGTTTTTGGAAAAAAAGTTGATGATGGCCGTGATTCATTTCTACACTGTAATAGTATATTTTGAATATAATGAAACTAACCCTTTTCATTTTTTATATTTTCCGAAATAACAGTTCTATTCGTAAAAAACAAAAAAAAAAACAAAAATATCTTTTTTAGTTTTCCCTATATATAGATGAGAAAGATATCTGATCCAGGTTTTTTTAACACTGTTCACCTCGTAAGTTTGGTTTCGGTTATTTAGTTTTTTTACATGCACTAAAATTTGACCAAGTTTTTGAGATGTTTTCCTTTCGACACTATACACTATACGTACGAGTATATACATTTGTTTTGGCGTCCTTCTCGGATGGAATCACATGCTGAAGTGTCATTCGTTCGTCTTTGACATCATCACGACGTTTCAGCCAGATCCAACTTGCCATATTCATATGCTCCGCTTGGTAGCTGAACTTGAAACTGAAATTATCCGGCATCGTCTTCTGATCAGACAAGTTGGGGTCTATCCCCCTGACCCTTGTAACTTGCTGCCTGCTTTCACGCTTTGTACGGCTCAAGGTGTTGTGTTACACGGTCGAGAATCCGAATTCTCGCCGTCGAGTTCATTGATGAAAACTATATAGCTTCCGAAGTTACTCGGTAACCTCACCTTGCGGATTTGCGAGACCTATTGAAGCGGGATGGGTCATCGATAGCGTTCTCTACCGCAACTCTGAGTAAAGAATTTTCATGAGTTTCGAAAATTTCGAAAACTCTACCTAAAGTACCTGAAATACCTGAGTTGAGACGTTCTGACCGTATAAAGAGGCAGACGATAGGATGACAAGTTCAGTTTGAGGAGTGCCTAGAAGATGACACTACGACCAGCTGTCGAAAGCGCTCGCAGATAATTAATAGAAGATATATAAAGCTTCAAATCCTTTTTGTGAAATTTAATATCAATATATATATATACCGGGTGTCCCAGAGCTTTTAGGCCAGCAGATATCTCAGTTACCTGCAGAACAAAAATTAAAACAAAAATATGTATCATAGGAGAACACAAGCACTTTCATGCAGCACATTTGTGGTTTCAGTTGATAGATGCGGTTGGCTCCTGTTGGTGGCTCCGTGCATTTGTATTTCTATTTTTTGATAACCAAGTGTTGCCCATCCTTGCACTTGGCTGCACCATACTGATGATGGGCCAAAAGCCCGAAACACGTGTCTATGGTTTGCCACTTTCATGAGTGCTATGTCCAATATTAACTTCTGTTTCTATATCAAGACACTCAATAACTTTCATATTTGTATAATTTCCTGGACCCGGATGTCACGCAGGTAGCTATAGCTGCCTCCGTGGTGATTTTGATAGTTTTCTTGTGAACACGAGATCTATCAACTGAAACCACAAATGTGCGGTTGGCTCCTGTTGGTGGCTCCGTGCATTTGTATTTCTATCTTTTGATAACCAAGTGTTGCCCATCCTTGCACTTGGCTGCACCATACTGATGATGGGCCAAAAGCCCGAAACACGTGTCTATGGTTTGCCACTTTCATGAGTGCTATGTCCAATATTAACTTCTGTTTCTATATCAAGACACTCAATAACTTTCATATTTGTATAATTTCCTGGACCCGGATGTCACGCAGGTAGCTATAGCTGCCTCCGTGGTGATTTTGATAGTTTTCTTGTGAACACGAGATCTATCAACTGAAACCACAAATGTGCGGTTGGCTCCTGTTGGTGGCTCCGTGCATTTGTATTTCTATCTTTTGATAACCAAGTGTTGCCCATCCTTGCACTTGGCTGCACCATACTGATGATGGGCCAAAAGCCCGAAACACGTGTCTATGGTTTGCCACTTTCATGAGTGCTATGTCCAATATTAACTTCTGTTTCTATATCAAGACACTCAATAACTTTCATATTTGTATAATTTCCTGGACCCGGATGTCACGCAGGTAGCTATAGCTGCCTCCGAGGTGATTTTGATAGTTTTCTTGTGAACACGAGATCTATCAACTTAAACCACAAATGTGCGGTTGGCTCCTGTTGGTGGCTCCGTGCATTTGTATTTCTATCTTTTGATAACCAAGTGTTGCCCATCCTTGCACTTGGCTGCACCATACTGATGATGGGCCAAAAGCCCGAAACACGTGTCTATGGTTTGCCACTTTCATGAGTGCTATGTCCAATATTAACTTCTGTTTCTATATCAAGACACTCAATAACTTTCATATTTATATATATATATATATATATATATATATATATATATATATATATATATATATATATATATATATATATATATATATATATATACAATCGATCGCTTCAAAACATTTCACTAACTTTCTTCGAAAGTTTCTAATACTTCCTCTTCCATATTCTCCGTTTAACTATCACCGTCGTCATTTAAATCAATAATGATTTTATTTCCACCACTGATATGGAAGTGTCCAATCTCCATATAGTCTTTTTCAAGTAAAATTACTTTTTTAATCATTTTCTGCCAGTCTTCTTCGGTAATATTAGATACTTTTTCTTTAACTAGCTCTATCACCCTCTTATCAAACGTTGAAAAATAATTTTTACGCCAAACGCTTTGTTTCAATTTTCCCTAAATCAACACGATGGGATTGAAAACACAAAAATAGGGGGGAAGTCTCAATGTGGTGTCTCCATACTTTTCAGCAATACTCTCAAGGGCATACACTTTTTTAAATATTTTTGTCTGTAAAACTTCAAGTAGTTGGTTTTTGGTATAGTTATCTTCAAAATACAAATTGTTATCCATTAAAAAACTTTGTATTTCATCTTTCCTCGAATTTTTATTCGGTACTTTGATGAGATGTCGCGAATTATAGGAAGCGTTGTCAAGAACTATTATACTATTCGCATCCAATTTTGGGACCAATATGTTTTCAAATCATTCTTCAAAAATATTAGCTTCCATGTTCTTATGATAGTCAACATAGCAGTTCTCAAGTTTTTGCACATGATTTCAAAGAATTCGAAGCCCATTCTTTACTTCCTCCGCAATGCACAATGATTAGTCGCGATCCTTTGTTTGCAGACATATTAGGTGTACACATTCTCGAACCATCAGTCCACCCTTTCGTAACTGTATCGTTAGTGTCATACCAAGTTTTGTCCAAATAGAAAATTTGCCGTTGTTCTTGTCTATATTTAGTTATTTGTTCTAAGTATTTGTTACGCAATTCCACTATTCTTCTGTTTCCATAACTGCTTGACGTTTGTTTATTATTTTGTATCTGAATCCTAGTTTCTTTATCCAATTTTGAAGAGTTTTGTTACA
Source organism: Leptinotarsa decemlineata (assembly GCF_025532065.1). NCBI lineage: Eukaryota > Metazoa > Arthropoda > Insecta > Coleoptera > Chrysomelidae > Leptinotarsa > Leptinotarsa decemlineata. The sequence continues at coordinate 6,277,234 of NW_027412541.1, read as the reverse complement.
GCAGCTCACGTTATGGCCGGAAGTATTCAATTTCTTCTTTTCAATTGTAGGAATCTCATTGGTTTCGTAACATATTGTTTTTTTTTAATGATTTTATTAGATGAACATCCAAAGGTTTTGGTAATCCCGCATCACATCGCGTCTTGCGTTCATAAGGAATGTTTTTATCTATTTTACGTACAGTTGAAAAAGGAATTTCGGTCAAATCTGATGTTGTTTGTAATAGTTTTTTTCCTACGAAACCAAACTTGATATGTAGATTCTTATATACATTGAAACATACTCTCTGTGTTTCAATATTCAAATCCATCCGAATCTAATTCCATGGTATCTCTTTTTCGCATTGTTCACCAGCGCTATTAGAATCACTACACAGGTAAAAGTCTGCGTTATTATCACACTCGTTATTACTATTAGTACTTGTCCTAGGACGCCACATTTTAAAAAAATAACAAAAATTTTAAGTAATTATAACTTCACCAATATAGAATTTCAACACACAAATGGCGATCAGTTCCTGAACTGAACATTGACGACACAACGGCGGTACTCATCGGTACATTCTATTGGTCACCGTAACATGACTTCAAATTTAATTATATGACTCTTTAGCCAATCATAAAATTCGGTTAGTAAAAATTATCCAATACGAACCGCCAGATCTTCAGTCCACGTGGACTAATTCGTAGCGACATTATTTCTTTGTATTGGATTTTTTGGCTTTTGAGTTCGCCGGTAGCTTTAAGAATGACTATACCAGTTACTTCGACTATACCTACAACTGATATGGTTTTATTAGTTTCCCATCTACCCTGTGCGTGTGTGTTTGTGCGCGCTAGCAACTGTTTTGTTTTGTTAAAACAAGCGCGAGCGAGCATCGAAATCGGGGGTGCGGGCGTGTGAGCGAGGGAAAGTACACTGTCAGTGGGAGGGCAAACCGCGGAGTAACCATCCATTTCTTTTGTGATTTTTCGCGTTTTCATAATATTTTCGTACTCATGCTAATAAGGGTACTAAAAAGCGTAGAGTGGACAGTGAAAATAGGAGGTTTCTGGCGGATTGGAGTGAACAGTATTGTTTTACGTCGCCTGATAGGCCTCAAGCGGTTCCAGTGTGCCTTATATGCAATGAAACTGTCGCTATTGTTAGGACTGGCAATTTGAAGCAATACTACGAAACAACTCATCAGAAATTTCACAAAAACTTTCCTCATGGCAGTGAGGCTTGTAAAGAAAACCTTTATGAAGGAACGTATGTTGGAAGTAGTTACGGAACTTTTTGAAGAAAAACAAGATATTGTCACTGTAATTCGAAGTATTCCATTATCAGCGAGAAGTAATATACGACAAACGGAAATTTTAGCTGCTAATATTAAAAACACTCCTCTTGGACTTCTGCAAAATGTACTTTGCTACGCCATTGCACATGATGAATCATGTGACATTGTTGATGATGAACAAATGTCTATTTTCGTAAGATTTCTTGATATTGAATGTCAGATTTTAAGGAAAGAGTTGCTAGCAATATTGCCGTTGAAAGGCAAGACTCGAGGAGAAGATTTATTTAAGGTCATTGAATTATTGATTTATTACTAAATCTAACATTAGTTTTGATAAAATGGTATCGCTTTCAACTGATGGGACCCCAGCAATTATTTGCAAAGAAAAAGGTGTACTAAAGAGAATCGGGGATACAAACTCGGGTTTAATATCGTATCAGTGCACAATTCACCAGGAAGACCTTTCTGGAAAACTTAGTGCTACACTGAAAGAAGTGACGGACTGCTTGGTCAAGTTGATTAATTTTATGAGATCTCGTTCTGCTCTTCAGCATCGACATTTCAAGGAGTTTTTTCTGAATGTGATTCAGCGTATTCTGATTTACTGCAACACAACAACGTTCGTTGGCTAAGTTGGGGTCAAGTTATTGAACGTTTCTGGTTGATAAAAACTTAGATATGCACTGTAAAAAGAAAAATGTAAAAACACATAAAAAACGTTGGCAATTAGTTGCCAACGTTATATTATGTATTTTTGTCCTCGAATTGGAATAATACACATTTGATGTAAAATTCATTACATAATAATTTATGTATAGATACGCATTAAATTCGTAATACGAACATTAAGACTACGTAAAGTTGTATGTAATTATCGTAATGAAATTTCAATGATGTATGAATTTGACTGTGTGGAATTACACAACAAACGTAAATTTACTAATGAAATTTCAATGATGTATGAATTTTACTGTGTGGATTTACACAACAAACGTAAATTTACTAATGGAATTTCATATTGGAGGATGGAAATATGTGAAACTACATTGTAAATGTTTAAATTTTATAAGTAAATTTCAGTTTTATGTGTAATATTACTTCTCCCTTCTGAATTGAACATTGAAGCCTAAGCGGCCTTTACTTTTACCTTATTTTTCTTCTCTTGTATGTTCCACTAGACAACACTTGCACATTGGTACTACTATGATGTTTCCTGGCATTGTTAACTATATATTAAATAATAAACTACTCTGAGGTTGAGGTAATTGAAAATCATCATGCTGTATATAGTTTAATAATAAATTTAGTGATATAACAAAACTCAACAATGTTTTCATTCATGAAGGTCACTTTGACAAAAAATGAAATAAAAATTTGAATTTTACAATAATTGTGAAAATATTTTGAGTGAACAGGACATCAAAGAGTAAGTAAAAAGAACATTACTTAAATAATATGTTTGTTGAATATTTTACATAATTTTCATTTTGTTCATTAGGTTTATTACTCTCTTCAAGCCAACTGATCTGGATTTTGTTCCTGAGTCTGGATGTATTTTTAAAAAATATCCTTGCACGAATTCCATGGTTAAGGAAATATTACTGGGGTACTTTAAATTCAAATTGAAATAAAGAGAAAAGGCTATTTGGAATGCCTCATTGAAAGTGCTGAATCCTTTTTGATTTATTGCTCCTTTTTCGTAATATACAAAAAAGTTGTTTTCTTCAGTCCCTGAAACAATAAGGACATTGCTGATACTAAGTTTGTGAAATATATTTAGAAAATCAAATGTTCGATTTTTAGGTGGAGTTATTATTCAAGGTATTCATGTGCCCTATCTGAATAAATTAACAAGAATACAAATCATCATTTTTTTTATCAAAAACTGTCAAATTCGATGTCGATTTTAAGATTCTAGATAATAATTATGATATAACTCACCAATTTTCATAATAAGAGGTTCAAGCTGCAGATCTTCGGAGTTTGGAATATTCTGTGAACAAATCGACATATTGGATTACAAGAAAAATTAATTGTGAAATGTTAACTTACATCTATTTCCATATATATTGACTCAAGATTTTCCTTAAAGTATCTTGCCAAAATTTTAATAATCGTCAGTAATTCGTATTCACTTGTTTCATTATTTTCCTCAGGGGTATGTAATTTGAGGAATTTGTCAAGTTTTTCAGCAGCTTTTTTTCCTAGTTGTGTTAAGTCCGAATTAGTCAATTTATGGAAGTGAATTGAGGCTCCACTTTTGGAAAATAAAATGGGCCACTCCTGTTGGATGGTTTCACGGGATGGGTGTCTATTAAGAAAATCTCTTTGCTGTGGAAAGGTTTCATGGAGCGTTTCCAACAAGTCTGGATTATCTTCCGACATCTTTCCATTAGTACTAACATTTTCACCATCAGGTAATGGAGGATCCCAGTGTGAACAGCCAGCTCTCTAGAATAATCTTTGTTTTTTATTCGCCATCGGATTACTCATACTTGCTGTACGTTTTGTGATATGAGGTCTGTTTAGATAATTGTTTCTATCCTGTAATTTTTTGAATACAGAATAAGAACCATCACCTATAACTACATTATCTTCGTCAATGTCTCGAAAAGTTTCGGGATATTTATCAATAATTTTTTTGGTTATAATCTTTATAGCTGAAGAAGTTATGATTTTTTTGATTACTCTCATATTATTAACAACTGTATGAATTATGTAATTCATAACTTGTTTATCCCTTTCACCCCTTTCACATGATTCGATCATTGGCTTTGGAAATTGTTCCCATGGAATTTGGAATGTCTGCCACATAAAATTTTGGTTACAATCGAACTGATGAGTGGTATTTAGATTACTGACGCATTCTGCATTCAAATTTTCCTGAAAATTCTCCTCAGGACAAATATCGGCAATCAATAACGTGTTGTTTAAAACAGAGTCGTTCGAAGCTAGTATACAACTCCCATTAGTGACTGAATCTATAAGGGTGGTCGTCGATGTTCCTGATATATTGGTAATGTTAGAAAGACAAACATCTTCTTGCCATTGCTGAGAGGGTTCTAATAAAATAAATATTTCATTCTTGAAATGCTTGAGAACTATATTTTCGTCTACAGGTGTTCCATCTCTTTCAAGTACCAAACTCGATCCATTGATATCAAGCTTCTGGGAAACTGGAATGGAATATTCAAGAATCAGAACACCCCAAAATTTCGCTTTTTCTTTAAAAAGTAGTTTATTACCATGGTGTTCATATTTTGGAAAATATATTTTTGTAAAAAGTGTAATTTCTTCATGTCATGATCAATTAGAATTAATTTATTAGTACCTATAGATACGATTTTCAATAAAGTTTTGTAATTATGTAGTTATTTCGTATGGAAAAATATAAAACAAAAATCACCTTTCATAATAGTTCTCTCTAGTAAATCCTCTTCATCTTCATTTATATATACCAGACTTTTTTTCTTCCTGGTGACGTCCCAAACTTTGAGAAATATAAGAGACATCTGCAATAAAAATTTTTGCGAGATTGAATATTCTTTTTTATCTATGTAATAAAATATGATTGAATAAAAAAAATATTTATAATTATGCACAAATTTTCAGCAATTCTACTTGATACAAACAAAACCTTGGTATATACTACTTTATGTCAATTTAAATATAAAAATGTAAATAGAAAAGTAGTGTTGGTTTCATTTGGGAAAAGAAGCAACGATTGAAGTGAAAATTGGAATTACTGAAAATTTGGGACAGTCTTGAAAAATCAAATGAAATTTTGTATTATCTAATGATAGGCAAAGTATATACAAAATGTTATTGTTAACGAGTACCACCGAGATATTTTGCATTGTCAACATAGGTATAAAAATTATCAGTAATCGTTTGGGTATCCTTCCAGAGGTGCTGAAGTAAAATAATACCAGTTCTTCTGAGATTTTTTCATTACTAGTACTATTTCACTTAAAATAAGATCATCATAAAAACAAGAGGTTAATTGCATTTCGTCGTGGTCATATTCAACATATAAACCATAATCATGATCAAAATATACATTCTTTAGGTTGCCAATGAATAATACCTTTTCAAGTGTCTCATTTAGTAACATAAAATGTATTTCAATTAATTTATATCCATCGCAAGAATTTTTGTAACATAAAACCATTCTTTTCTTGTAAGTAATATTACGAAGTTTTATTTCTTGAGAAGTAAATTTATATATTTCAGAACCGGGATCTCTCCGAATGATTTCTTGTATATCATTTGAGAATGCGTCAATTTCAAACAGATCCAAATTGCTACATTCAGCACAATTCCTGAATAAAATATTCGAGTTTTGACTGTAATTCAGAGATTGTAGATACTGATGTTTCCAAGTCAATGACATAAGTATATTTTTGAAATTTTGGCAATGTTTTATTATATTTTTGAAATATTTATGCTTACTTTCAAATCTGAGGGTCCACATATGTCGTAGTGGTCCAAACATTCTGATTAAATATGGATAATGACTCAGAAAATGATGCTTTGGTTTAAGTTTTTCATTCGGAAATAATGATAACCGTTCTTCCAAATACTCAAATATTAATATTCTCAGATAAGCTACTTGCTCTACAGATATTCTGAACGATAAAATTATATTTATAATTTTCCTCAATTTCAAAATCAGTTGCCAGCAACTTGTCTTGTTAAATTGCATTATTTTCTCAAGAAGTACAAACGGAATTACATTCAGTAGCCATAAGTTCTGAGATGCGTTACCAGTTAGCTTCTTATCTTTTTTTTAATGAAAGGATAACTTTCTTTAGATTTCATGTGAAAGGATAAATAGCCGATATTTTCGTTCAGATATTCATACGAAAAAAACCGTTTTTTAACCAAATAATGAAGACATAACATAAAATCTACTTGAACAACCCCCTCAAGTAGATCATGTGCTGAACATGGGGGTAATCCAGGATTCATTACATGAAAATATTTTAATTCGTTCAGAGGGGAATCGAATTTGATTCCATTATGAACTTCATTTAACATATTAGCCATATTAACATCATGATTATATGATTCTGGTGATCTCAGATCGCCAGATCTTAAACAATCTTTGCTGAATTTTTTTATTTCACAAAATCTGCAGAATGGATGTTCTGAATTAAAACTTTGAACTAATCCTCCTATTTGATGGCTGCCCAAGTTATCACCAACAACAGCTATTACCGAACCTTTGAAATTTTCATTTTTCACTTGGATACCTTCTGTTTCCAATTTTTTCAAGTCATTTATAATATTTTTGAGAATTGAATTAAATCCAAAATATTTTATGTGATTTTCAAAACACAGTGATACTAATTGGATTTGTTCCACTTGTGTTCTATGCCATGGAGGTAAATTTCCCAGCGTCATATATATAGCAACGATTTTGTATTTTTTTCTTGCAGAACCCAAGGGATTACAGGGCTCGAATGCATCTTGATATAAAATTATTCTCAATCTATTGGATTCATTCAGAAAACTATTATTTTTGAAACATAAACCATCTGTCAAATCGTTAAATATACTAGAAAATACTTGAACTGAAGAAGATTCTTTATTTTTGAAGCATATTTCAAAAATATTTGCACAAAAAAGCATTGCTTTGAGGATTTCCAATATTGGAATGTAATAAAAAAATGCTTTTTTTTGACCCATATACCCTAAATGAACTTGAACTGGTTCAACAAATCTATAATTTTCCTTATAATATTTATTTCTCGAAAAAACACTTCGAAGTGGTCCCATCTGTCTGTCATGTGCGATTTTTAAAAAACTTGAATTTTGAATTTCTCGTATAACTGCATCTTCAATTTTATAATTATTTTTCAAATTGATTGTTAAATACGATAAATTAATCTCATTAAAATCGATAAAGCTATTAATGATATATTGCAATGATTTATCTGTAAGAAAAAACTTGGATTGTAATGTTAAATGAAGGGAAGAGAGGAATTTTATCGCGAAATTATCTGATTCTTTATCAATTTCCATATTTTGGTATTCTGATGCTGGCACGTCAGACATATCCATGTCATCATTTATGAATTCGTTATTATTTGTCTGTAATAATTGATGTTTCCGATGTTTCCTGAAATAGTGACTTCTCAAGCTATTGATATTGTCATACGAAACTGTACACAATTCAGAAAAAGGGCAGAACACATTTTCTTTATTTCTTATATGACTCAAAAAATGATTGAAATTAGGTTTATCATACTCTTTCGTAAAATGACAATTTTTCAGCCTGCATTTCATTAACATTTTGTGCTGAATATCTCGTACAGCGTCTGTTTTATGATGATTTCTGTATACATGAAATTTATATTTATTGTACGTTGCTATTTGTGCACCACAACCTCTTCTAATGCAGACAAATGTTTTCTTTGGCATATTTCTATGAATAAAAAGATGTTTATCGTAACTTCTAGCATCATGACAATGGAAATTGCAAATAATACAAGTAAACATCGCAATTATATAAATTATGTAAATAAAACTATGATACTTACAGTTATACCACGTTGTAATACCACAATAAACAAAACAAAACACTCAATGCGATGTCCGCGACGCTTCGTCAGTTGTTTAATGGAGGCGTAAGCTATTGTCGGGAGGCGCGCACTCACACATCTGTCGTTTCCAGTTTAGACATGTAAATTTACATAAAAAATCGTCGAATAATACAGATATTACGAATATATACAATGTAAAAAGAAAACTTACATAATGTAATTGAAATTCAATAGTATTCTTCCTTTTTTTCTGTGAAAATCAAAAAAAACTGGAAATTTTGGGTAATTTTGTAAGAACACATAATTTTATATGCTTGATAATGAAATACATACAATAATACGGAATATTACGTCATAAAATCTGTAAAGATTATGTAATTTTAATCCAATTTTTTTCAGTGTGGAGGGAGCCAGAAAGCATTTTGAGTTCATAACAAACAAGCGTAATATGCTGGTGGTAGCTTTTCTGAAAGATACACAGAAATACAAGGAATGGAAAATTAACATGTTATCTGATACAAAGCATGTCTGCTTTTCATCGCAAGCTGGATATCTCTGAAAAAGATATTGCAACACAAGAATTTATTAATTTTCCGACAATTCTTCAATATAAAAGAACTCTGAATAATGCATTGCAGTGTTCATAAAATTTCTGGCCGATTTTAGGAAGGAATTTGCTACAAGATTCCAAGGCTTTGCAGAGATGGACAAGCTATCACCGTTTCTTAAATCGCCATTTGAAGTTGATTAGCAGCAGAATGGACGGATGTTGCTGCCAAGTTGTTTAAGGCATCACTTCATATAAAACTATATCCACATCCATATAAAACGGCATCAAACATGTTCCAGAACAAAATGAAAATTGTAAGAAACTAGCTATAAATTACCATTATGTTAGGCTCGATATACGTATGTGAAACATATTTCTCAAAGATGAATTTTTTGAAAAACAAATATCGTTTGAGACTAAAGAACGCCCACCTAGAAAACACATTTCGAATTTGCTGTTCCTCTCGAGAACCAAACTATAAAAAACGGACTCAAGACCACCGGTGTAATTTATCATATTAATTTTAGGTCTTGTGTTTTATAATTCAGAATTTGATTTGAAACCAAAATAATGCACAGGTAGCACTTAATTTTTATCAGTTGTTTTTTTCTGGACATTGTCAAAATTTTCCCACAGTCTCCGGACTCCACCTAAAACTACTTGCCGACCCCTGGTACAGAGAAACACGTGATACGGTTTCGTAAACTGTCCAGTGAAAATCTCACATTCAAGTGTTACTGGAAAACGTCATGGAAGGGCACATTTTTTAAAAATATCACGAATAGAATTGAAATCAGAATTCAGCTGATGATATAATAATATACAGGGTATCCCTGGACTTCCTCTTTTCCTCTCGGGAATGTATAGATGGGGTCAAAATATCACCAGTACTTCATATAACTTTTTTTCCTAAAATCCTTCGTTACCAAGTAACGGGCCCTCGAAGTTACAAAATGAAAAATGTTTTTCTTTGATAACTTTTCAAGTGAATATTCAAAATCATCCAAATTTTGGTAATTGACTAAACAAATGAATTCCGTCGATGAGCTTTCATGCAGGAGTCAGTTGTTTTGCTACAAAGTCAGGAACGGACTACCCCCGATGGTCCACACCCCAAAACTTTGAAATGACAGATATTTTTCAATATTTTTCAACAAATTAAGGTTACTTGGACAATTTTATGAATAAAAGTACTCGTGTGCAAAGTCGATCCGAGCAACGAGTCTTGATAAAAATGTAGTTTCACTCGACGACATCAAATCGCTCGTCCACCATTATTTGAAATGAATAATTATCAAAGCAGAAATAATAATGATAACGTTAATTCAACAACAATTATCCTGAGATGTCTACCATTATTCGAAAATATTAGTTTTTAAGGAAAATGAAAATGATAGGTAAAATGTTCATAACGAATTTTTATAATGCAAACACGTTCAACTAACGAAACTCAAGAGCCTCAAGAGCAAACAGAAATGAAAAATCCGCTACAGAAACTGCTCGATATGACCACCTTCTCTCTCTATACATTTTCTTAGTCTGCGAAGACACCCTCTCTGTACTTGAAATAGCATTCCAGGGTCGTTTCGTATGGCTTCACAATGTAATGTTATTCTATTCAACAATGCATCTCTTGTGTGAATAGGTGTAGCGTAAACAAGGCTTTTTAGATGCCCCCACAGAAAGAAATCCAATGGATTTAAATCCGGAGACCGCGATGGCCATGAATATGGCCCACCTCTACCAATCCATCTATTGTGGAAAATATGGTTCAGATGGTCACGCACAATCAAACTAAAATGAGGAGGAGCGCCATCATGCATAAACCACATATCTCTTCGGGTTTGCAATGGAACATGTTCCAAAAGTCCATTCAAATCGTTCTGAATGAACTCCAAATAACGTTCTCCATTCAATCGGTCCTGTAGAACGAATGGTCCTATAAGATGGTTTCCAATGATACCAGCCCAAACATTCACGTTGAATTTCCGTTGGTGTTTGGTTTGCAATATCCCATGGGGATTTTCTTCGGCCCATATATGGAGATTATGAGAGTTGATAACTCCATCTCTACTGAAACCTGCTTCATCAGTGAATAAAACTCGATTAATAAAAGTCATATCCTCTCTTTGCCTATCCATGAACCAATTGGCATATTCCAGTCGTGCTGGAAAATCTTGAGGTGTCATGGCATGTACCTTCTGGATGTGAAATGGGTGGAGCAGTTGTTCCCTAATTATTCTATGAATAGTGGACTTGGATGTATGGAACTGTTCTGATAGATTTCTGATGCTCATTGAAGGATCATCAGCGACGGCTTCCAAAATATTTTCCTCCAATACAACGGTACGTACAGTCCTAGGAGCGCCCTCACCACCTCGTTTTGGCAAAACTGTACCTACAATAATATCGAAATAAAACAACGTTCTCAAATTAATTATCAATTATTACATACCTGTCTCCCTCAAGCTGCGATCGACACGCTCGAATGTTTCTCTTGACGGTACCGTTCGATTGGGAAAATGCTCGGAATACAGACGACGAGCTTCTGCAGCATTACAAAATGCTCGTCCATAAAATACATGCATATCTGCATATTCATTGAATGTAAACTGTTCGGCCATATCAAAAAAATTCAAAATATCCTATAGAATATTGACAATACAATGATAGTCATATGACAACGCACCACTCAACAAAACAAAATCGCATTCCAGTTTCTCATTTTTTATCAAAACTTTCTAAAAGGTTTTTTTGTCAACATCTGTGGAAGAAATGGAACATAATTATTCCCTGGATATTTTTCACCTGATCATGTGCAGCCGTTTTTGTAGTTCATTCGTTTGCTTTTTATTAGTATAGTAAATATTTTTTCCGATGTGCGTTTTTTCAGCTAAATTCAGATTCGTGTTAAAGAATTTCTTCCATAAAATTATAATTATCAGTGAAACTCCTCAACAGTTTAGCTGTGAAGAAGAATTTGAAACATTCGAATGTTGAGTTTCATGAGATTCAGATAACTGATCAACACGAAACGTGATTATTCCACACGTATTATGTACATACAAAATATGGAATGAATTCGATATTTCATAGTAGAGTAGCTTGTTAGTTTAAAAACACCACGAATCTACAGAACTTGATATTTCTTTTGAAAAAATATCTGCTATCACAATTGTGACTTAAACTTCCATATAGGTACTGTACTTTTTGTTTACGACTTCATTTTAGCATACTTTGTATTATTCCTGTTATAAATGTTGTTGAATTAACGTTATCATTATTATTTCTGCTTTGATAATTATTTATTTCAAATAATGGTGGACGAGCGGGTTTGATGTCGCCGAGTAGAACTACATTTTTATCAAGACTCGTTGCTCCGATCGACTTTCCACACGAGTACTTTTATTCATAAAATTGTCCAAGTAACCTTATTTTGTTGAAAAATATTGAAAAATATCTGTCATTTCAAAGTTTTGGGGTGTGGACCATCGGGGGTAGTCCGTTCCTGACTTTGTAGCAAAACAACTGACTCCTGCATGAAAGCTCATCGACGGAATTCATTTGTTTAGTCAATTACCAAAATTTGGATGATTTTGAATATTCACTTGAAAAGTTATCAAAGAAAAACATTTTTCATTTTGTAACTTCGAGGGCCCGTAACTTGGTTACGAAGACTTTTATGAAAAAAAGTTATATGAAGTACTTGATATTTTGACCCCATCTATACATTCCCGAGAGGAAAAGAGAAAGTCCAGGGACACCCTGTATATTTCCATATTCAATTGACATGATTTTGTGATACGATAAATAAATGAATAAATATAATTACGGTGAATATAACAATTAGCCCACTAAAAGATATATCCTTGTGCGTGTGGTTATAACAATTATATACATAATTATATACAGGGTGTTTCAAATTAGATCCCTGCCATTGGGATCTCTGAAACTATAAGAGATACGAAGATGGTTAAATTGGGACAAAGTTGCGCATTTATTTGACTAACATAATGCCGTTGAGAAAGTCCGAGTATATTCGGAGACATCCGGAAAAAACAGAAATTTCGGAAAATGGTGTTTATTTTTTTTTTGGTTTTATTTTTCGAAGGATTCAAAAAAAAATTGCACTTCCAAACAAGGTCAGGTAATACAATTAAGAGAAACCAAGCCATGCTCACTAATAATAATATAAAACCAGAGTCAAATACGAGCATCGTAGTTAATCTGGTCGAAACGACGGAAAGAACTCGAGCACGGCCACCGTTACCACATCGCCTTTAATAATGTTTACCGCAGTAGTAGACGAAACTGCAGGCATAAAAACCTGCAGACGACGGCCAAAAAACCCGAAAAAATCTTTCACAGAGTATAGCTTAGTTGCATATGGAATATTGGTAATTATTTCGCGATATTATCTTCATTTTTCGATTGCATATGAAAATTCAGTATATTTCCGATTTTTTCTGGTCTTAATTTTTTCCGCATATTTTCAGCTTATTTCGATTTTCTCAACCGTTAGACACCCAGTACTCAGTTTTTTGAAAATAAAAATTATATATTTCAAGTTCAAAGTAAGAATGCAATGAAATTCTGACTTTAAATCGGAATTTAATAAAATATAATAACATATTCAAAGACATACTTCAATAAAGTTATAGTTATCAAGTTCAGACATGAAATTTTCTTATATTTTGTCTTTGAACTCGGAATTCTGTTGGTGTTGTAAATAAACAAGAAACGTACCTCCTAACTTCTTTGCTGCCTCGAATAAATGTTTTCTATCATCTGCATTAGACACGTGACATACTACACCAAAAGCATTATAATTTTTCTCGCGAAGCTTGCTTACTGCTTCATCAACGTGTTTCTTTTGCCTGCTGCACACAATTACTGTTGCTCCTTCTATTGCTAGTTTTTCGGCAATCGCATAACCAATTCCATATGTTGATCCGGTTACTATTCCTATTCTTCCTTTCAAGCGTTTCGAATCCATGGCACACTCAATTTTTTTCCTCAAATAAAAATCGATATATTAATTCTTATTTAAAAAACCCTAAACCTAACCTAAGCCCTAAAAACAGCTTTGCTGACACTCCGTCCATTCACCTCAATATTTTTTGTATATTTTGTATCTTCTTACTTTAGGTGAATAAAGACGTTTAATTATTATTATTATTTCAAAGTTTCCATGATTTGAAATCAAAATCATATGTTTATGTTCTGTTCAAATTTAATTAAACGGATTATTGTATCACTGAACAATTCCAAAAAAAAAGTTTATTCATCAAATAGATAAGAACGCACTTGTTATTTAATAAACTTTTAGGGGGGCTGCAACAAATATTAGAAGGGTTTTATAGCTTAGAAATGAACATTTCATATACTTCATATGATTTTCTTTTTCATAGTGTACTACTATAGTACTAGTCAAGCCCCGTTATTTCATACCCATATTGAGGTAGTTGTGAAATGATAACTAATTCGCCATTTTGTAGCTGCAGCCATCTTGAATTTCTATCTTTTTCAAAGTGCACTGCTATTGTACTAGTCAAGCCTATATATATATATATATATATATATATATATATATATATATATATATATACACGTTCAGATAGGAGAGTGACTAGAAGATGACAGCACGACCAGCTGTCGAAAGCGCTCGCAGATACTCCAATAGAAGTTATTGAACTTCAAATCCTTTTTGTAACTTACATTGATAGTAAAATACTGAAAATAAAGGAAAAATTAAAAATTAGTTGCATCATCCAATATATATATATATATATATATATATATATATATATATATATATATATATATATATATATATGTATATATATATATATATATATATATATATATATATATATATATATATATATATATGGTGAAAGAGTCCACGCATGCTCTCGGTATGAAATTTGGGATAGACAAATATGAAAAGAGGACGATGCGGGGACTACAAGAGAGAATGTACACCTCGTAGATGGAAGCATCCTTCACCATCTGAATGCCGGAGAGACGTATACTTACTCGGGGGTAAAACAACACCAACTCACAAGAGGTAACAGCCCGAGGCAAGTATCGACACAAACTCCGACAGATCTAGCCATCGGAACTGTCGGGAAAGAAAAAAGTTGCTGCAACAAATATTCTTGCCATTCGAATCTTATTCTACCAATTTGGAGTAGTGAAGTGGACTGTATGAACTAGAAGTAAAGATCCAAAAAATGATGCATCTCCATAGGAGTTTGCATCCCAAATCATCCGTTCCACTGTTATACTTTCCCCGACAACAGGGAGGCCGTGGACTTTTGACTTTGGAGTGTACATGATAGAATTGCACTGAATGTAGCCTGTAAAGTCAAGAGTTCAGATCCCCTTCTCTGCATTTTTCTTTAGAGCAGATGCCCGAGCAGATGGTAAATTCGGTTTAATTTTCGCCAGTGAACGAGGTGATCGCAACTCTGAATCCGTTCAGCAAAAGGCCCATATAAAAGCCGTATAGATCACATCACACACACACACACACACACTTATCACAAGGATAAGCCAACAACAACATTGAAGACCTTGGCTTATCAAAGGGCCTGACTTTCGCTTTCCTCAGGTCGAGTGGGCTGAAGTCGGAAACTGAGGGGTTCATCATGGCCTGCCAGGATGGTGTCTTCAACACTGCGTCGCGTGATGGGTATAGACTGCATGGATGCACAGACCGCGGCCCGCCGGTCAAATACTGGTGGCCCGCCGACAGCAAAAATAATACTCTCGTACATTCGAAGAATATTTAATTCTATTCCAGAATAAAACCAAAAAAAAAAAATATGTTCGAAAAGTAATTTGAATATTGCGCGCGCGCTATTTGAATCTAGCGCCCAAAAATGCTAAGTCAAGTAACATCGCTTGCCGCCCTAATATAAAGTTCAAAATAGTAGAAGTAGAGAAATCAAGAATTTTCTAGCGGGGTGTGAGCAAGCGAGATAGCAATAGTCCCGAATTCCGGATTGCTCGCGTAGGTACGAGTAGATACATGAAGCTTCCAGAGTAGCATGCGCGGTATAAAAGCCACGCTTACCGCAGCGACCGACAGTTCGGTTTTAATTTGAGTGAAATGTCAACAGAAAGAAATAAGCGCGAAAATACAAAGCGAAGTAATAAGTGATTGAGAATAAGTGCAGTTTAATAGTGTTTTGGGGAGGCAATAGTTCTAGTGTAGATTTTAACTCGACTAGCCGGTGTCATATATTTTGATCCACATTCAACGTAGATTTCCTGTTAACCCGTCAAGTGCCGTGTATAATTGTGTTGTGAAATCGTATGTAAAACTCTGTTATTAATAAGTGTTTCCCTACCTATTTAATCGATTTTAATCAAATTTAACTTTAATGTTGGCCAAATATTAAAATAAAACAATGAAATTACTATTTTTATCAGAATTTCTCTAACTGTAATAATTACGTCATTATTTCAGATATAAAATCTGTATGAAAATCTTAAAATTTCTGGGGAATTTAATCAATTATTTTTGATAATTTAAAAAAGAATGGGTAATTTAAGTAGATACTGTAATTGTTTTCAGGTGCTGTGTTAATCCTAGCCAGGATTAGAACGCAACTTGGAGAAGCCAGGACCTAGTAAAAAACGTAAGGTTAAAGATGAAAATCGGCAGTTTCAAGAAATTTGGACTGAGAAATACTTTTTTATATGGTCGCATAACAAAGTCGTTTGTTTAATTTGCAAGAATTCTGTTGCGATTGCAAAGGAATATAATGTAAAAAGGCACTATGAAACGCAGCATCCTTCTTTTACCAAGTTTACTGTCGAATTAAGAAAGCAAAAAATGCTGTTTTTAAAACGGGAGCTTATTGGTCAATAAGCTATGTTTACAAAACCCATTCAAGATTCAGAAACAGCTACAGAAGTTAGTTATGAAATTTGTCGATGGGGCGGCTTCGCTTTGCTATAGTCGCCCCTTCAATGATGGCGATTTGTAAAAGAATGCATAGAAATTGCGCTATGAAAATGTGTCCAGAAGCAGCAAAAATGTTTGAGAAAATTCAACTGAATCGTATGACTATCCAAAGACGAATTATGTCTTTGTCAGGTAATATTGCGGAACAAGTAACACAACACAACAAAAAAATATTTTTTGAATGTTTCCTACACTAAATTAGTCAATTTCTACTAATTTTGGGGTGATAAAAACGAAAATAACAATGAAAAATTTTTATTAGCTCTGGTTTTTGAGATACACAGTGAAAGTACATAAAACAATATTGTTATGTTTCTTTTAGAATATTTTAGGTACAAAATTAATAAAAAAAACATTATTCTTAGTGTTTTGACAAATAAAAGAAGTTTGTACCACCAAATTTCAATTAAGTCCATCCGATTCATTGTAAGATCGCTGTCGTTTAGCTTGTCTTTTATAAAACACTTCTGGAGCATCCCTACACACAGACCAGCAGTAGTCTGCAAGCATTGCTTCATTCCAACGGCCCTGATATCTCTGTTCCATTAAGGCAATGTCTTGATGGAATCTTTCTCCATGTTCGTCACTCACAGCTCCACAGTTTTGTGGGAAGAAATTAAGATGAGAGTGAAGAAAATGAATTTTTAAGGACATGTTGCATCCAAGTTGGTGGTAAGCTTGAAGAAGCTCTTAAACCAATGCTGTGAAGTTATTATCTCTTTTGTTACCTAAAAACCCATGTACAACCCCCTTAAATGCTTCCCAGGCTCTTTTTTCATTTCCTGTTAAAATCATGTCAAAAGCAGGATCATTTACGATTTCACGGATTTGAGGCCCAATAAAGATGCCTTCCTTGACTTTAGCATCACTCAACCTGGGAAACTTTGCTCTCAAGTACTTAAAAGCTTGTCCTTCCTGGTCCATGGCCTTCACAAAGTTTTTCATTAGTCCCAACTTAATATGAAATAGGGGAAGGAGAACATCCTTAGGATCTACAAGAGGCTCGTAAACTACATTTTTCTCATTAGGGTTTAGGTCTCGTGTAGGCCAGTTCATTTTTTTATAGTGAGATTTTATATCCCGACTGTCCCACAGACACAAAAAACAACAGTACTTGGTGAACCCTAATTGCATTCCTAGGAGTATAGCAATGACTTTCAGATCACCACAGATGTACCACTTGTGTTGTTCATATTTGATTGATTGGAGAAGTGTTTTCATATTTATATACGTTTCCTTCATGTGAACTGCATGACCTATAGGAATAGAGGGTAGCTGATTTCCATTATGCAGAAGTACAGCTTTTAAGCTTAGTTTTGAAGAGTCTATAAACAGTCTCCATTCAGATGGAGTGTGATCCAAATTCAAGCAGTCCATCAAACCATTAACATCAGAACAAACTACGAGGTTTTCTTTTTTCTCAAAAAAAGGAAGCAAATCTTTTTGACGCTGTCTGTACTGAGATATTTTCACATCATGTTTTAGAAGATTGCACTGTTGTAGTCTTGACCCTAACAGCTCAGCCTTTTCCTTAGACAAGCGAAGATCTCTTATAAGGTCACTCAACTCTGCTTGACTAATTCTGTGCGGATCACTAGACCTATCGCTTACCTCAAAATCAGGGTCATAGGATGTAGAAGGATGGGTTGCTCCTTCTAAACAGTCTTCATCACCTTCCTCTAAAATTTCATAGTTTTGGGGTGGAGAAGGGACTGGCAAATTGTCTGAGTGTGGTACAGGCCGAAGAGCAGATGGGAGATTAGGGTATTTAACCGTTCCTCTTTTCTTCATAGATAAACCTTGCTTAATGGGAAGAGTTAAGCAGAAATAACAGTCGTCTGTATGATTGGTAGGCTCACGCCAAACCATAGGTACTGCAAAAGCCATTGCCCGGTTTTTATTTTTCAGCCACTCTCGCAATATGACGGAACAAGAATTACAACATTTGGATGAGTGTTCAAAAACTGATTTGGACTTATCAAATTATCGGGAGTTGCGACTGACGGTGCTCCTTCGATGATTGGTGTCAATTCCGGGCTAGTTACTTTGCTGAAAAAGCATCTTCAAGGAAAAAACATAAACGCTGAAGATCTCATGCAGTTTCACTGCATTATACACCAAGAAACCCTCTGTTCTAAAAAAAATGAATTTCAAAATGTCATGAAAGTGGTAGTTTCGACTGTAAATTTCATAAAATCACGAGGACTCAATCACAGACAATTCAAACAATTCCTTGATGACATCGAAAGCGAATACGGAGATTTACTGTATTATATAGAAGTAAGGTGGCTAAGCCGTGGATTGACACTGGAACGATTTCTAAATTTAATAGAAGAAATTGGAATCTTTCTGGCGGAAAAGCAAAGGGATGTCCCGGAACTTAAAAATCCTGATTGGTTGTGTGATTTGGCTTTTTCAGTTGACATTACAAATCATTTGAATGTCTTGAACACACGGCTTCAAGGCAAAAATCAACTGATATCTCAGCTCTACGCTCATGTATCATCCTTTCAATGCAAGCTGACACTTTTCAGATCACAATTGAATTCTGGAAATTACAATCATTTTCCGAATTATAAGAAAATGGCTGAAAAATTCAACAAAACTGATTCAATCTTTTCAAGATAGATTTTTGGAGTTTAAAAAATTGAAACCTCTGTTGGACATATTCAGCAATCCTTTCACGATTTCAGTTGAAAATGCGCCAGAATCAATGCAGTTAGAAATTATCGACATTCAAAACGATCAAGATTTACGCAACAAATTTAACGAAGGAGACTTGCTGAACTTTTACCGCTGCATTGATAAAAATATGTACGAAAAGTTGCGTATAAACGCTCTGAAATGTGCCAGCTTATTTAGTTCTACCTATACCGGGTGTCCCACATTTTATGTGACAGGCAATATCTGGTTTGTTGAAGGAGATACACAAAAATATTTCATACAAAAGTTTTAGGAGTTCATGAGAGCTATATTTTGATATAACTTTTAAAAATATAGGGAATTTGGTGTAGGTGCTACATACCAAAATTCCATTTTTTAAAATAGAACGCCCTGTATATCATTACATATTCAGATGCTACGTTGAATTCTGATATCATTTCATGTTTGGTTTTTGAAATTCGGTTACGGCGTTGTTGAGTTATTGCTTAAAATGTAAAGTCTTGAGAACGACTATTATTTTTTTAAATATCTCATACAATTATTCTCTCTGCATCAGATCACATGAAAATTAGTCAAAATTTTGGGTGTTCGAAGTAATGGTTTCAATTTTGAGTTGTGGAATTCAGTCAGGAATCATTTTGAATATGAAACAATTGCGAAAACAAATCTTTAATTAATAACAATGTAAATAATATAACTTGATAAATCATTTCATAAGAATGGTAGGTACCTAGAAATAAGTCATAAAAATTGTTCAAAGTGATGCCCATTAGATATTATACAGGCTTCGAAACGTCGAATCACTTCTCTCGCACAAGTCGCTCTTATAATATCAGGCGTAATATCACTGCACGCTAGCCGAATTTTCATTTTCAGATCATCCACATTCAAAGGGGGAGTAGTGAAAACAATATCTTTTAAATAACCCCATAGGAAAAAATCAAGCGGTGATAAATCTGGGGAACGAGCCGGCCACCGAATTGGACCCTTATTACTAATCCATCTATTTGGGTAAGTTCTATCCAGATATTCAGTAACAACCTGTGAATTGTGAGGAGGAGCACCATCTTGTTGCCACCAAATTCCTTGTCGTTCTGCTATGGGAATATCTTCCATCAACTGGATCAAATCATTTTCTAGAAAATGTAAATATCGCAATCCATTGAGATTTTCATTGAAAAAGTAAGGTCCTTTGATGCGGCCATTGAACAATCCACACCATACATTAATACCCCAAGTAGTTTGAAAATTACTTTCGCGGACCCAGTGGGGATTTTCTTCAGACCAATAGTGACTGTTATGTCGATTCACAACTCCATTATTGTGGAATCGCGATTCATCGCTCCACAAAATTTGACTGAATATGTTAGGAATTTCATGTAGTATTACCTGAATACAAGTAATGAATTCAAGTCGTCGTTCAAAGTCCGTGGGTTTCAAACCTTGTACCAACTGAATTTTGAATGGGTGCGGTATTTATTTTCTTTCAGAATTCTCTGTACATTAGATTTACTCACACCGACTTCTTCTGCAAGAGTACGGATAGAAACATGTATATGAATAATAATATAAGCAAACACATTGATCTCTAAATCTTCAGTTCTAACAGATCTCGTATGATGACGATGCTTTATAGTTGAAGGAAATGACCCAGTTCGCAATTCTTCTACAACTCTCGAAAAAGTCATTCGTGACGGAATGGGTCTGTCTGGAAAACGTTCTTGGTATAGACGTTGTGCTTGACGGCAGTTTTTCTGACATTCCCCAAAAATTAATAACATATCAATGCAATCACTTGGACTAAACGCGAAAGGCATACTGGAGTTTTCGCACAAAGAACACAGTTACGGTTTTGCAAAGAATCACTGAATCGAACTGACAAGTAGATACAATTCAACAACATTTGTTACTATGGCATCAACAAGCATAAGCTACTTGATGAAATTATGCAATATAAAGCAATTCACCCTCAAGTTAGTCACATTCTCAAGAATTTCAATATTATATTCAACTGATATCGATATCGTATCGTAGAGGTGAGAATAATGGTTTGTATTCAGTAGTAGTCTAGTTCAATTTAATAAAAGATATAGACTGGATTCGTGTACGAGTAAATAAGTTTTTTTGAAACTTTATATTTAAGGAAAAGTGCAATAACTCAACAATGCCGTAACCGAATTTCAAAAACCAAACATGAAATGATATCAGAATTCAACGTAGCATCTGAATATGTAATAATATATAGGGCGTTCTATTTTAAAAAATGGAATTTTGGTCTGTAGCACCTACACCAAACATCCTGTATATTTAAAAATTATATCAAAATATAGCTCTCATGAACTCCTAAAACTTTTGTATGAACCATTTCTGTGTATCTCTTTCAACAAACCAGATATTGCCTGTCACATAAAATGTGGGACATCCGGTATATGTGAACAAACTTTTTCAATACTAAATAATAATAAAACAAAAAATCGAAACCGCCTTGCAAATGAAAGTTTGGAAGCAGTTTTACGTGTTATTACAAGTAAATTTGAGCCAAATATAAAAAAGATTGTAAGCACTATGCAGTGCCACGCTTCAAATTAATAAATCCTTTTTGAATTTTAATAAATTATTATCAATTCTTTATTGTCTTTAATTACCTATACTTCTGGCGGCCGGCCCGCCATCAGTTCATGATTTGCCCGAGTGGCCCCTAGTCTTCATAAGTCTGTGCAACCATGATCTATATCCATCGACATAACGCGGCACTAAGAGTGCTTTATTACCACCTACGGCACTATTACGGTATCAACTAGACACCGGTGTTGTCCTATGCTCCAGGGGATATTGAATCCGTTGTGGGGACCAAGATGGACTTGGTGAATTGATGCCCTCTTTACTCTCGAATCTCAAAATCATACCGACTTGTCGCACTGCGCTTGCTCAGGGCACATGATTCACGGACCCAATCATCACTCACCCCACGGCCTGGGGAGTCATCATTGGTTGATAATGCTGGCGCGCCCTAATTTCCGTACTTAGTTCATTTCTTTTCAGATTTGTGAAAAATATGTTTTCTATTCAGAAATTGTGATCTATTTTCCCAAGACAAGATCGCGTTCTATAATAATAATAATAATATCATTTATTAATGAAATGAGAGAGAGAGAATGTATACAGCAAATACAATTTTTTTTTGCATAAATGATACCTACCCGGTAAGTGAGCAAACACTTGTTTCGAGGTAAAATTACCTTACTTAAATAAATAGAAAAATATATTCAATCCAATACAATAATATTACGAAGAAAACATCACAATTAAAAACATATATAGAAATGACAGTGTAATACAAAAAGCAAACACAATAATGAGAACATTTATACAGTAACTAATTTTTTTTTGCATAGTTTTGACAATAAATGCAACTCTGATGTTCTCAACAACACAATTTGGAAAAGTATTTTTCAGGTTACGGGACATGTCCTAATGCACTTCATTAATACATCCGTAGCAACTGGTGAAATACCGCTTCAACTAAAAATGAGTACCATAGTTCCAGTACCAAAAAGCAGTATAATTCATGACCCTAGTAACTATGGTCCTATAAATACTCTACCACCCTTGAAAAAAAAATTAGAAGTGTTCGTTTATGAACAGTTCAGCACATTTATTAATGATAATAATTTACTAATGGACTACCAATCAGGTTTCAGATCAAATTATTCATGTGAGACTGCTTTGCAACTGACAATAACAAAGTGGAAGTCTTTGATAGACGAAAATATATTTATAGTTGCAGTGTTTTCGAAACAATTGATATCGATATCCTGTTGATTAAACTGCAGTATTATGGAATTCATGGGATATTTTTAAAATGGTTTGATAATTACCTGAAAGGTCATTCTCAAATAACCCAAGGTGAATAATGTAATCTTCAGTAAAAAAAATGTAACCACCGGCATTCCCCAGGGCAATGTCCAAGGACCCTTGCTATTCATTCTTTATTTGAATGATATCAATTTTGTTCAACACTATGCATTAATTTTTTTGCTGAGGATACTCTCGTAGTCTGAACTGGATTAGGTCATAGAGAAAATGAACAAATGTTTGGAATTTTTTTGAATAAGCTCAAATTAAATACTCTCAAAACCAAGGCCATGATAATAACTTCAAAATACAAATATAGCCAAATCAACATAAATATATCAATATATAATGAAAACATTGAAATAGTGCAAAAAAATAAAATATCTTGGCTTCAAAATAGATAACTTTATCACTTTCAAAAGTCATTTCAATTACATTCATAGCGAAATAAGTAAAAAAAATTCTTTCTTTTACGAATACGCCAACAATTATCGTTCTCTACATCTATAACGGTCTAAAAACTATAATCCAACCATAGTTTGAATATTGTCCAAGTTCACTGTCGTTACTAGATTCTAACAGTGTTGCAGCATTACAAAAATTGCAGAATCCAAATCATTCTCAAATCCAAAAAATTCCACTCTCATTGATACAATGTTAGTTGTATTGAACTGGAATCCATTAAAAACCCGATTATATTATTTTTCGATGATTTTTATTTATAAAATGTTGAAAGGACCGTCACCTTCTTATTTTAATCAAGTTATCACATTCAATAGTCAAAATCACAATTACCAGACCAGAGGAAGTTCAAACTTTCGTGTAAATAGAACCAATTACAAAAAACCATGAATTCTTTATTTCACAAAGGATTGATTCAATATAAATAATCTACTCATTCATATCAAGGATAGTGCAACACTGACTTCATTCAAATTCAATCTTCTGGGGTACCTGTATCAATGAAAAATAACCTTCATCATGTATTATTGTTTCACAAACTATTGTATTTAGTAATTGCAAATGATGTTCGTTCATTTAATCGAATAATTATGTAATAGTTATTATCAGAATTTTTATATATTAGGATTTCTATTTCAAATAAGATTTTCAAATAAGATTTGATCTCAAATCTGTCTGTGTGTCTGATTAAAAACTGTTATTTCGTTAACCAGCTGTCACACCATTACGAATGTCAACCCTCAGAAGTCGAAACATTTGCGAGGTCTAACGAGGTCTTATCTTTTAACGTGTGATTCCTAACACGGGTTGGACGATAGCAAGTGAAAATCGATCGTTCCCTAGGGCTTGAACCAGCGACCAACACGGCGGTCGATTTGAGTGAGTGAACAAAGCACCCACGTCGAACCGAACGGCTACCGTCCGTCCAAAGTTCAGAAACACCTAAGATTACATAAATAAACACATTTGTAACTTTAATAAATTGTTTTTTTTTCAATTAATTTTACCGAAACTCACAAAATTCCCAAAACAGGAGCAAAACGATATGATAGTCTTGGATTCCGGGGTGTCCAATATAATCTGTCGCGAAACAAAACTGTTTTTGAATTTTGCGAGCTCCAGTACAAGGACCGCCCACTCAGAATGAACATTGAGAAAACATGGAAAAACGTTGGTTTTCCCAGGATATTTCAGATTATTTTTGAAAATTAAGGTGTGAAATATCGTTTCCTAAGCGTTAGAAAAATCTTTTGCAAGATTAGTAGCCTTCACCAATTTTTTAAATAAGAAAAAAGTCGATTTTATGAAAAATGGCTCTCTCAGTTATCTAGATAGGGAAATGGTGCTTTCTTCAAAGAATTATCGATATAGATTCTTGGCAGCTTTTGATTGATACCTCGATCACGTTACCAGTCTCGCGATTCAATTTTTATTAGCATTTTTATTTTGAAAAATATTATAGTAGCAGAGCGGTACTTCTACTTCAAAGACCAACGCCTGCATAAAAACAGGTCGTAAACACTGGCAAATGCATACGAAATGAGTTTTTTTCGTTGTGCAAACATTATAATCTAGGTCAGGCAAATCGTATGATTTTTGCGATCGCCGCTTGGTCGAGATAAGCGCGGAAGAGAGTTCGCTTATTTTGTATAAATATACAAACGTCCGAGCAAAATTAGTTAGTTGACTTTTGAACATAGAATCAGTAACAGCCGTCTTAAAGAACTCGAAGATTACTAAAGTTGCTCATGCTCAGGTACCCTGTGGAAACCAAACGGTGATAACTAAGCAGCGGTATATCGAGCTTAAATTTGAGAGGGTCAAGACATCATCAGTTACGTCCTTCGAGCGAACGACTCAACCTAACCGTTGGGACCTTCCAGGATTACGATACCTTTCTACCTTATCCTGCGAGCGGCCCTCATCCTAGGGTGCTGTTCAACCGTTAGGTTCCTTGTTCCTAAATCACTAGCTCAGTTCACCCTGTAGGCCTTGGATAGAAAAGCTGTTTCGCGATCCAAGGGTGAACTTAAAAATATTAGATTACCGTGAATCCTTCCCTCTGACTCATCAGAGTCATTTTAGGGAAACTAAAATGCAGACTAGGGCAAGACAAGCGCGAGCGCAACTTGCAGAAAATACACCAGTACCACATCGTGAGACCACAAGTTTCGGTCGAACCATTTTCCCGTCAGACACGGTTAGCTGCCTGAGTGCGACTTCGACGAACAGACGCGGGACCCCTCAGGAATCTGTCTTCGCGAGAAGCAGGAATTCAATACTCCCCAGCGAAGCAGCATTTTCCAGGAGCAAAATGGAATGATTTTCCAGGAGGAAAACAACGTCTAAGAACGTCAGGCGACGTCCCTTCGAGAAACTGGACATCATCATCGAGGAGATGCTCCAGCCAGGACGCAGAGCGAACCCCAATTACAGCTTCCCGCAATGCTACTTATGCGAGTACGCGAGTGACGGCGACAACCGGAAGGATTTTTCCTTCCGAAACCGAGAATTCTGCCTGAATGCGAGTCATTGACGCACCCTACGGAGGTGTTACCCATTTATGTGGTAACCCCAAGCCCAAGGATACACAGGGTGTACAGCTATCCTGTGGAATCCGAAAAACCGAGAGAAATATTGCCATTGTCAAACCCGACAAGAGATTCATGCCATAATAGACAAGACTTTCGAAACAGGAAAAGTCTCGAAGGAAAAAACGCCGGACAGAACTTTTGAAACAGGGAAAGTTTCGAGAGACACAGCGACGGACAAGACTTTCGAAACACTAATATTTTCGAAAGATATCGCGACGGACAAGACTTTCGAAACATGAAAAGTTTCGAAAATACCGGCGAAAGGGGATTGGAGAACGACGTAGAACAGGTCGTCCGACGCCAGGCATCGAGATGCCCCCAGGGGAGAACTCTTAGTGATCCCTGGGAGAAGAAGGGTAGGTTGCGCGCAGGAGCGCCGCGTATCCGTTTCCAGCTGGAAACTGGCGTCTTATCGCACGAGCTAGGGGATGGTGGAATGCCAGGGGGCCAC
This sequence comes from Leptinotarsa decemlineata, assembly GCF_025532065.1. Classification (NCBI taxonomy): domain Eukaryota; kingdom Metazoa; phylum Arthropoda; class Insecta; order Coleoptera; family Chrysomelidae; genus Leptinotarsa; species Leptinotarsa decemlineata. Next base: position 6,250,853 of record NW_027412541.1, on the reverse strand, counting down.
CCTGAAGCCGAGAGAGGCTTCATGGTGGCGGGGCTTTCATGTCGGGGCCAGTACCTCCACCAACCCCAATTCCTCGACGAAGAGCTATGTGAGGCATGCCAACTTCCCGTCGTACCCAGGCAGGAGCTGAGTCCTGAAATCCCTAAGGCTCAGGTCAGGGAGGCCAGCCGGCCGCAACGACGAAGGGTAAATGTAGCAAACGGGAGTGACGCTGTGGGACACCCCCAGCCCAACCAACCTCATTTCACCCCTGCGGGGGACAAACGGTTTTGCAAAGATTTAAAAATAGTGAAATATAATAATGAAAGTTTTTTGTTTTGATTTTGAAACCGGTAGATAGATAAATTTGCTATCATAACCTGCCTTAAATATATTCTAAATAAAATATTGTTAAAATTACAAGCATTCTATCTTAAGGGAATTGTAGTAATATGGTCCTTTCTCAGGACAAGAGAAAATGAAAGAAACTGAAGGTTTAGGTTTCAATGTTTAATAATAATAGGAACTTTCTAGCTCGTTTCTCCTTCATTTATTTTCTGAAATGAATTTTAGCAGCGCTGTCACCAGATGCAGATTTCTCCGCATCAAATTTTTAATATTAAGGCAGGTCCGAAAAAGCTGGAGGGTTCGTGCCGATCGCACGAAGTGTCGTGAAACAAAACTAGTTTGAAATTTCACGAGCTCCAGTACAAGGACCGCCCACTCAGAATGAATATTAAGAAAATGTGGAAAAACACTGGTTTTCCCAAGATATTTCAGCTTAGTTTCGAAAATTAAGATGTGAAATGTCGTTTCCTAAGCGAATCTTTTGCAAGATTATTAGCCTTCGCAAATTGTTAAATAGGGAAAAAGCTGATTTTATGGAAAATTGCTTTTTCAGTTAGCTAGATAGGGAAATCGTGCTTTCCTCAAAGAAGCATCGATAGAGTTTCTTAGTAGTTATCGTTTGACACCTCGATCACGTTTCCAGTGCTCGTGGTTCAATTTTTATTAGCATTTGAGTTTGAAAAATATAACATTTTTCAAACGCATATTTTTATAAGAAGGAATAGGAATATCGAGACGCGGCATAAGACTTTTTGTCTTAGGATGCTGAGTTCTATATGAAATCAAGGAAAACGAAAATTCAGGTTTTTCGTGATTTTCCGAAGATTTCCGAGTGAGGCTGAAGACTGTTAGATTTCATTTATCGTACAACGCAAATTGAGGAAGCGAAACGATACACGAAAAGAATGAGACAGAAACAGCGGCATATAGACGTCAATGGAAATTAGCAGAGCGGTATTCCCACTTCAAAGCCCAGCGCCTGCATAAAAACAGGTCGTAAACGCTGGCAAATCCATACGAAATGAGTTTTTTTCGTTGTGGAACTATTGAAAGTAGGTCAGGCAGGATCGCACGGCTTTTGCGATCGCTGGTTGGCTGAAAGTGGCGCGGAAGAGAGCCCGTTTATTTAGAGCCGTTACACATGGGACTGATGGTCAGTCCTGTTCATCCGCGAGGGCCATTATATTAAATACGACATTTCACATGTACAGCGCACTGTCAGTTCGTAGTTTCGTCCACCGGAGCCTACGTCGAGCCCGTGCGCACAGCGTATGGTACGCATCAGGACGAGCTATTGTTCATATGAGATTTAACACACGTATTCTGATGGTCAGTTGCGTACAAAATCGCAGTTGAATACACTGTTGTACTTATTTTTAGAGCCGTTACACATGGGACTGATGGTCAGTCCTGATGATCAGTCGTGATGGTACGCAACGCAAAACGGATGCTTTTCACATGTTGCGTATGAAACAGTTTGAAATATGTATCTGAAGCGCGCGGAACGACGCGCTGTTGCCGCTTTGTGCATTAAACGATTATTAGAGCGAAGAACAAAAAGGAAAAACAGAACAATGTGGGTGCATCCAATTTGTGAAAAAAGACTTCTCCAAGGTGCATTTATGACGCTCTATTCAAATTTAAGAAACGACGAACACAAGTTTTTTAATTATTTCCGAATGTCAAGCAGAACGTTTGATGAATTGCACAATAAATTAGAAAATTCCTTGACGTTTTCTAACCAGATAAGAATTTCAATTTTTTCTGTGGAGAGGCTTTGCGTGGCTTTGAGGTAAGTAAAAGTTTTTAAATTGTTACAAACTCTAAATTAAATTTTTATTTATACAGCATATAATATTAACACAAAAAAGTAATTGTAAACTTTACTACATGTTGTATTCGTCTATGTTAGTCTGTATTAGTTGCAATAAAGATGGTCGAACATAGTCTTCATTGGACGATGCTGGTGATGGTGTTGGTACAGATGTTGTAGACGAAGCCCTCGAGTAGTTTTCACGGAAATGTATTTGTTGATACTGTTCAAAGTTGTCATATGGAGGTCTGTCTTGCATACGTGACATATTGTAGAACTGCTGATCTGTATAATATGATGGGTGCCTATTAGTTTACTGTGGCACATTTGGGTTTGCAAAATCAAATTTAGGTACATTTTTTATTTCCATCATTATACGAAGTACTTCTGAACGAAATTGTAATTTTTTATTAATATCAAAACTGTTTGGCGTTGGCAGTAAAGACTCAAAAAATGCCCATGTCACCATCGTCGTCAGATTTCTTCATATTGTCAATAAAAGCTATTAATTTATCATCAATATTTTTATTTTTTATTGCTTTTTGTAGACCAGATCCAGATGACTTTGTAGGTCTGGAAGCTATTGAATATGCTCTTGTAGGACGTTCTGTAGCTCCAGTCTCTGATTCGCCAGAACTATCACGTGTCTCTTCCTCGTCTGTATTGGTACAGTCGAAATTCGTTTCAGTAGAATTTAACTCCATGACTTGATCCAAAAATTTTAAATTGTCATAGAAAATATATGTTTTATATTTTTTTGCCGCCTGTCCAGACTTAGTATGTTTCACTTTATTGCGGTCTCTTCTGTATGCATCTCGGGCTGTTCTCCATCTCTTTTGCACGACTTGTACTGAAAATAAAAACATTTATTTACTTGGTCATTCAAACGTGCTACAGTATTTTTATTTTTATAGTGAAATTAACACTTTGTTGTAGGTATCTCGCAAGTGGAAACACATTTACCGATTTGCACTATACCTATAGACTAGGCATCTCTACAATTAGTAACATAGTGGAGCAGGTGTGTTACAAAATTTGGGAATTTATAGGACCTGAAAGCTTACCCGAACCTACAACTGAAAAGTGGCTTGAAATGGCATATAATTTCATTACATATGCCAATTTCCCAAACTGTATTGGAGCTGTTGATGGGGAGTTATGAAACCCATCAACAGCGCCTCAAATTTCTTCAACTATAAAAAGTATTTTTCAGTCGTGCTTTTAGCAATTTGTGAAGCTAATTATTGCTTTACGTACATTGATATCGGCCCTTATGGAAAATTTGCTGACTCTAATATATTTGTAAACAGCACATTTTGGAAAAGAGTTGAACAACTACCACTACCAGGAAATAATAAACCACTACCTTTTGTACTTGTAGGGGATGATGCGTTTCCGTTGTCTCCGCATTTAATGCGTGCGTATGCGAGAAAAAATTCAAATAACAAAAAGAAAATTTTCAACTATAGGCTTACAAGAGCAAGACGATTTATTGAATGTGCTTTTGGTAGTTTAACCAACAAATGGCGTATTTTCCATATACCCCTTAATGTTTCTCAGCGCCTTTGCAAAAAAATTATAAAATCATGCTGCGTACTGCATAATTATGTATGTTTAAGAGATGGATATAAATTTCAACACACCTTGTGAATGAAAGGCGTATACAATAATAATCAAAATGATGCACCTCTAATAAATAGGCAGGGTTTCTCCATACGAGATGAGTTTGCTAATTATTTCATTAGCCCACATGGTAAAGTTTCTTGGCAAGACTCAAAAATATAATAATTAAATTTACAAACTTATTTTGCATTTTTAACTGTTAATTAGTTTATTACTAACTATTATTATTAACTGCTATTTAAGTTAGTGACCATTATGAATATTATACCTTATTGATCACTAAATTAAATTAAATACATTGTTTTTTATAGGTAGGTATAGTAAAAACTGTACAAATACGAGACGAAATAAACAATATTAATAACAACTTTTTATATCTACTTACCCGCTTCCCGTTGTTTGGCTTCTGTCATATTATCATAGTTCGATACTACCACAGCGGCCACAGCCGCAAATGCCTTATTTTACATGTCACGATCTTTGTAATGTTCATTTGAGCTGTCCCAAATACATCTTTTTTCTTCAATAAGACTGATAAGAATTTCTGTGTCTATCCGTAACTCGTTTTTCGCCATCATGCTTTTAAAAATAAGTACAACAGTGTATTCAACTGCGATTTTGTACGCAACTGACCATCAGGATACGTGTGTTAAATCTCATATGAACAATAGCTCGTCCTGATGCGTACCATACGCTGTGCGCACGGGCTCGACGTAGGCTCCGGCGGACGAAACTACGAACTGACAGTACGCTGTACATGTGAAATGTCGTATTTAATATAATGGCCCTCGCGGATGAACAGGACTGACCATCAGTCCCATGTGTAACGGCTCTTAAAAGCACGATGGCGAAAAACGAGTTATAGATAGACACAGAAATTCTTATCAGTCTTATTGAAGAAAAAAGATGTATTTGGGACAGCTCAAATGAACATTACAGAGATCGTGACAAACTTAAATTGTATGTTAACTTCAAACAACAGAAATATATACAAATTATTATACAATCATCTAATAAGATGCAAAATTAAAGTATGAATGATTGATTGTAAATATAGTTATGATACTACTAACAATATATTCAAATGTAAACAGAAATTGAATCATATTATGTTCAAACGCATTGAAAAAAAAATCTATATAAAATTAAAAAAAAAAATTAGCAAAAAAAAATAATAATAAGGGAACCAAAAATATGAAACAAATCAAGAAAAAACACTTATTTGAAAATAAAAATAAAAAAAATCAAAATGCAAAAACAAAAAGAAAAGAAAAAAAAATACAAAAACAAACAGAAATGAAAATTCAAAAAGCAAAAAACGAGGGAAAAAATCTATGTTTGAGCTACTACTCAATGTTACTTTCAAATAGTTTTTCATTAAAACAGTCTGGCTAATTGGTTCTCCCAAAGCCAAAAAATTTTAAACCACACACACACAAAGATCGTGACATGAAAAATAACGCATTTGCGGCTGTGGCCGCTGTGGTAGTACCGAACTATGATAATATGACAGAAGCCAAACAACGGGAAGCGGGTAAGTAGATATAAAAAGTTGTTATTAATGTTGTTTATTTCGTCTCGTATTTGTACAGTTTTTACTATACCTACCTATAAATAACAATGTATTTAATTTAATTTAGTGATCAATAAGGTATAATATTCATAATGGTTACTAACTTAAATAGCAGTTAATAATAATAGTTAGTTATAAAATAATTAACAGTTAAAAATGCAAAATAAGTTTTTAAATTTAATTATTATATTTTTGAGTCTTGCCAAGAAACTTTACCATGTGGGCTAATGAAATAATTAGCAAACTCATCTCGTATGGAGAAACCTTGCCTATTTATTAGAGGTGCATCATTTTGATTATTATTGTATACGCCTTTCAGTGACAAGGTGTGTTGAAATTTATATCCATCTCTTAAACATACATAATTATGCAGTACGCAGCATGATTTTATAATTTTTTTGCAAAGGCGCTGAGAAACATTAAGGGGTCTATGGAAAATACGCCATTTGTTGGTTAAACTACCAAAAGCACATTCAATAAATCGTCTTGCTCTTGTAAGCCTATAGTTGAAAATTTTTTTTTTGTAATTTGAATTTTTTCTCGCATACGCACGCATTAAATGCGGAGACAACGGAAACGCATCATTCCCTACAAGTACAAAAGGTAGTGGTTTATTATTTCCTGGTAGTGGAGCATCTTCTGGCAAATTTATCGAATTTTGTTGAACTCTTTTCCAAAATGTGCTGTTTACAAATATATTAGAGTCAGCAAATTTTCCATAAGCGCCGATATCAATGTACATAAAGCAATAATTAGCGTCACAAATTGCTAAAAGCACGACTGAAAAATTATAGTTATATTTGAAGAAGTTTGAGGCGCTGTTGATGGGTTTTATAACTCGTATATGTTTCCCATCAACAGCTCCAATACAGTTTGGGAAATTGGCATATGTATTGAAATTATATGCGATTTCAAGCCACTTTTCAGTTGGAGGTTCAGTAAGCTTTCAAGTCCTATAAATTCCCAAATTTTGTCACACACCTGCTCCACTATGTTACTAATTGTAGAGATGCCTAGTCTGTAGGTATAGTGCAAATCGGTAAATGTGTTTCCACTTGCGAGATACCTACAACAAAGTGTTAATTTCACTATGAAAATAAAAATACTGTAGCACGTTTGAATGACCAAGTAAATAAATGTTTTTATTTTCAGTACAAGTCGTGCAAAAGAGATGGAGAACAGCCCGAGATGCATACAGAAGAGACCGCAATAAAGTGAAAAATACTAAGTCTGGACAGGCGGCAAAAAAATATAAAACATATATTTTCTATGACAATTTAAAATTTTTGGATCAAGTCATGGAGTTAAATTCTACTGAAACGAATTTTGACTGTACCAATAAGACTTGGATGAGACACGTGATAGTTCTGGCGAATCAGAGACTGGAGCTACAGAACGTCCTACAAGAGCAGATTCAATAGCTTCCAGAGCTACAAAGTCATCTGGATCTTGTCTACAAAAAGCAATAAAAAATCAAAATATTGATGATAAATAAATAGCTTTTATTGACGATATGAAGAAATCTGACGACGATGGTGACATGGCATTTTTTGAGTCTTTACTGCCAACGCTAAACAGTTTTGATATTGATAAAAAATTACAATTTCGTTCAGAAGTACTTCGTATAATGATGGAAATAAAAAATGTACCTAAATTTGATTTTGCAAACCCAAATGTGCCACAGTATACTAATAGGCACCCATCATACCATACAGATCAGCAGTTCTACAATATGTCACGTATGCAAGACAGACCTCCATATGACAACTTTGAACAGCATCAACAAATACATTTCCGTGAAAACTACTCGAGGGCTTCGTCTACAACATCTGTACCAACACCATCACCAGCATCGTCCAATGAAGATCATCGTTATTGCAACTAACACAGACTAACATAGACGAATACAACATGTAGTAAAGTTTACAATTACTTTTTTGTATTAATATTATATGCTGTATAAATAAAAATTTATTTTAGAGTTTGTAACAATTTAAAAACTTTTACTTACCTCAAAGCCACGCAAAGCCTCTCCACAGAAGAAATTGAAATTCTTATCTGGTTAGAAAACGTCAAGGAATTTTCTAATTTATTGTGCAATTCATCAAACGTTCTGCTTGACATTCGGAAATAATTAAAAAACTTGTGTTCGTCGTTTCTTAAATTTGAATAGAGCGTCATAAATGTACCTTGGAGAAGTCTTTTTTCATAAATTGGATGCACCCACATTGTTCTGTTTTTCCTTTTTGTTCTTCTCTCAAATAATCGTTTAATGCACAAAGCGGTAACAGCGCGTCGTTCCGCGCGCTTCAGATACATATTTCAAACTGTTTCATACGCAACATATGAAAAGCATCCGTTTTGCGTTGCGTACCATCACGACTGATCATCAGGACTGACCATCAGTCCCATGTGTAACGGCTCTTAGGATAAATATACGGAGTTCCAAGTCACGATAGTTAGTCGAAGTTCGAACAGTGAGCAAGTAACAACGATCTTAAATATTCGAAGATATTTCAAAAGTTTGAAGTTGCGGTTGGATTTTCTTGAAAGAATTCGAGTCTCTGGTTCTTTTCAGAACTAATAGAGACACAGCACAATACAGGAGTCGTTAGGGATCTGCGGTTACCATTAAATTGGAGAATTGGAAGAATTTTCACCGGAATTAGGAATCTCTAGGACCGATAGAGAGTAAATCAGGACAGACCAGTGGCTGGACATTTATTCGAAGGATCCTAGGATTGCGGACACTTTGGAATTCACTAGAGCTGATACTGGAGCAGATTATTGGGTGGATATTTATTGCAGTGCACATAACCATACCTTACGTTTGTCCAGGTTCCTTTTGGCCCTCCGCCAGAGGAAAGCAGCCCAAATCCTGCAAAGGAAGAGCAGGTCCCTACTAAAGTTGCCCGGTCTCACCCCACCCGATCACCTTGCGGTGTTAAAGATCGAGGTGTTTCAAGATTAAACTCGGGAGGGTCAAGACATCATTAGTTACGTCCTTCGGGCGAACGACTCAACCTAACCGTTGGGACCTTCCAGGATTGCGATACCCTTCTATCTAATCCTGCGAGCGGCCCTCATCCTAGGTGCTCCCTGTTCCCAAATCACTAGCTCAGTTCACCCTGTAGGCCTTGGATAGGAAAGTAGCTTTCGCGATTCAAGGGTGAACTTAAAATCATCCTAATATGACTCTGACTATTTCCTCGTCAGAGTCATATTAGGGAATTTGAAATCGAAATGCAGACTAGGGCAAAACACGCGCGAGCGCAACTTGCCGAAAATACATCAGTGCCAAATCGCGAGACCACAATTTTTGGTCAAACCAATTTCTTGTCAGACATTTTTAGCCGCCTGAGTGCGACTCCGACGAGTCGACAAGGAACCCCCCTGGAATCTGGTTTCACAGGAAACAGTATTCCTAGAACTCCGGTAGGATCAGCCAGTCTGAGGCTAGGTTCTACTCACCGTACTCTTTCAGCAAACGAGGACATCAGTGCCTCTCCCTTGGTCGCAGAGCGACAAACCGTGGGCATTGGTGGTTTTTCGGCAAGCCGAATAATTCGAGAATTCGACAAGTCTCAAAGAACAAAGCTGTCCTCAAATCGCGATAAAACAACGCGAAATAGCATGTTTGAATTAAACCGCATTAGGGAAAATAAAACTCCGGCGATGAGAAGGATTGATCTATTACATGCGGAAGTAGAACGTCAGGAGACGTTGCTACAAGAAACTGGACACCATCCCCGAGGAGATGCACCAGCCAGACCGCAAAGCGAACCCCAATTAGGGCTTCGCGCGATGCTATCTATGCGAGTACGATCCCCTATGCTGAGATCGGCTCCGAAACTACGAAATTCGCAATTTTGTTCCCAACCGGAACAAAAAGCAGAAATCGAAGATTTTTGCCGACGGCGACAACCGGAAGGAGCTTTCCCTCCGAAACCGAGAGTTCTGCCTGAATGCGAGCATTTGAGGCATACTACGGAGGTGTTACCCACTTATATGGTAACCCCGAGTCCCAGAATACACAGGGTGTACAGCCATCCTGTGGAAAGGGAAATTGTAAGAGAAACTAGGCCATTGTCAACCACGTTTAGAGGATCATGCCATAGCAGACAGGAATTCCGAAACAACGAATGTTTCGATGAAAGAACCACCGGACAGGACTTTCGAAACAACGCAAGTTTGGAGAGGCGCGGTGAAGGACAGCGTCTTCAAAGCAAAGAAGGCTTTGGAGATGCTGGCAATGCGGAATTTGAACCAAGCGTCGAAGCAAAGGTCGTCCGACGCCAGGCATCGCGATGCCCCCAGGTCGGAGCATTTAGCGATCCCTGGGAGGAGAGGGGTGCTTTGCGCACAGGGGCGCCTCGCACTTCGTTCGAGCCGGATACTGACGACCTAGCGGAAGCGCTAGGGGGTGGAGGAATGCCAGGGAGTCACCCTGAAGCCGAGAGAGGCTTGGGGGTGGCCTCATGGCGGGGTCAGTATCTCCAAAAGGAGTTCTACATTCCACAGGAGCGAACCGAAGCAAACCAACCTCCCGTCGTACTCAGACAGGAACTGAGTCCCAAAATCCCTGGGGCTCTGGTGTGGGAGGCCAGCCGGCCGTTACGGCGAAGGGTACGTGAGGTCGGCGGGGGCGGAGTCTTAGGACACGCCCCCTCGAAGCAACCCGACCGAGACCGTTCCGGAGGACAGAAGGTCGGTCTTTTTGAAATCTGATCATTTGGTATACTTACTTATATTCTCTCTCATTATGTGGTTTCAGAACTGAATTTTAATCTCAATCGAAATGCTTTTCACTCCCTATTCTCTTCTCGATAGATTGGCAAAAGGTCTCTTATTTGTTTTTGATCTCTTAACTTCATCTTACTCTACTAGGATGGTATTTTTCTCAGTCCAAGAGAAAATGAAAGTCCAAAGTTTAGAATATAAAGTATAATAAGTAGAAAAACGACTCCATGGACAAAATAAAAACAACGTGTAAAATATTATATGAAAGGAAAATATTAAATTCTATAAAATGAAAGAAACTAGAACAAAGAAAATGCCGCCCCTTTTACCATGCTATTTACTATTAATCTAACCTGTTGAATAATTACAAATGCGCCAACTCGGTACAAAATACTCTTAGTTTTACTTTTACTTTAGGGAGAGTGGTGTTATAACTTCAAATTTTCGCCCCTTTTCTGTAATTTTATTATCAACTTTGGCTAAACAATCAGCACTAGGAACCCCACAATATATAATATCTTTGCAAATAGGAAGTGGACTCAGACAAAATAAAATCTGAACTCTTTTTAAACATCAACTGGTTAGTAAAAAACATAACAAACACTCACATAACGCCTCTTTGGGTGATTCATGGTCAACCATCGGTTCCGTTGACCTGGTGTGTTTTCAACACCAACACTTTGATTTCGAACTCCCCTGTACCCATCATCGGTTTATGATTTCACTACCGATTTTACTTAAATTTCGCACCACGCGGGGTTCTCATCCCTCAGTCTCGAAGGCTGAGGGATGAGACCCCCGATCTCGTCTCGACGAGATCCGGTGACCGACCTTTTCTGTCTCGCCAGAAACTCCCAAGCCCTCGCGTCAGCTACGCTATCTACAAAAACCTCATATCAGCGTTTTTTCAACCTTCCCAAGTGTATGATCATCGGCAGGATGCAATACATTTATTTGTCTAGTCTAAGTAAATTTTAAATGACCACAACGACGCTCGAAGGTCCGACAGTCATAAAGTAATTCAGCGCTTTTTCAACTGGAAAAATATCGACACCGATGAAACGGGTGATCGACCTCGATCTCAATGAATAAAATAATATTTTATGTTACTCTCGCAATGGCCGTTATTACACAATCATCTCGTACACCTTTCCCCTACTCTGGAAAAAATAACGAATTGAATGATCTCAATCATAATCACCCACTCAAATTTATTGAAATGGCATTTGGTAACTACACTGTTGCAAAAGAAATTGAAGTTCAAAACATTTGAATACCAGTAACTCAAGTTATTTGGGAGATAGTATATCGCTTTCAGACCCTTTAGCGATCTTGGTCACGAGGTCTACTTACAAAATATTTTAAATGATAAATCACTAGAGATTCTGATTCTCTTCGGTAATTGGTTCTCAGATAAATTAAAAATAAATACATTCCAATTCACAAATCAATGAACCACCTTGCTTTTTTTTAATACGATCACTTACTTTCAGATAGCTAACAACGTAAATTGCTTAATTCAACAATTTTCAGCCACAACACAATAAATTTCACAGAGACCACTTCTTTACATCATATAACGACTTGGCAAACATCTAGTAGTTGTGCCTCTGAAGTCTAGATATTGGATGGATTCGCCCCACTTCGCCCCAGCGGAGTGGGGCGAATTGAAACGAGGTATTCCTGTAAAAAACATCGTGTTAGTGTTAGTACAGTAAGCGGAGAAATTTTTGTGTGTGGTAAACTGTGAGTTATCTGTTTTCTTTCAAGTAGTATTTGTCTCCTCAGCGCGGTCGCCAAAATTGTTGATAAAATTCTTTTTAAGAGATTCATTCGCCTTGAAGATAGGCTGAAACTTATACCGGAGGAACAATTCAGATTAAAAAAAGGGAGAAACGTAACCTCCCATGCCGCCGCATATGATAAAAATCATATATTCGTAAATGACTGGCAGGTCTTTTCAGGTGAGGATGAATGGAGCTAGAACCTGTGAATATCCGATAGAGGCAATGGTCTCACAGGGGTTGTGCTTGTCCCCCCCACCTGTACTCGCTATATACGAGTGATTTTCCTAGTGCTTGATAACGAATATGGCCATGTATGTGAATGATACCTACTGCAATATATGCCCATTCGTTTTCGAGCAAGGTTGCAAATAAGCAAATTCAGACTCAGATTCAGATTCAGATATTCCTCAGCACATTTAACACAGAACTCGTGAACTTTCGAAAGAAATTCATTAAGGTAAAATTTTCGAAAAACTACGAACAGGAATAAAAGGATTTAGGAGCAGGAGTCCGCGAGATACCTGGGAGTGGCACTGGACAGGCGAATGAATTTAAATAAATATACAGCGTGACTCACGGTCGATGGTAGGTTAGACGTTTCTGGAAAACGCAAAGCATGATTTTTCTGAAAATTTCACCTGTCACATTTCCTTACCTGTCCTATCGATCTAAAATATTTTCAGCATTGCGGCGTTGCCACTTCCATCAAAAAGTCTTAGCAACTTTATTTTTTTTAAATGGAACACCCCGTATATTAATACATTTTTGGAATCGCTCTGGTATTTTAATACTTTTTTGTTAATAATGTCCTATACCTATCTCTATCTGTTTTCTATTTTATGACTATTTGTGTTAAATATGGTCCAAAACAAAGCCTTAATTGAAATTAAGTACATCAGTACTCTCAATTCATGAAAAGTTGATATTTTGAAGATAGTTTGTACAAACTCGAAATATTCAAATAACACCAAGAAATCGGCTCCATATCATACAGGGCGTGCTAAAATTACTATTATTTCCACTGTGCATAAAAGTAGTTAAAAGTTCATTTTTTCAAATGAAACCCCCTGTATATTACTCGGTAAATTGAAATATGGTGAAAAATGCTTCAAGATGATATATCATATCCCTATACCTAAATCGTCAAGTTTTCTCAATAAAGTCGCTTCTTCTAGAAACATTATTTTTTTTAAAATTTGGATTTAGGTAGCAGTGGAATTATCAAGCTTATAGCAGTTCGGTTACTTTTATAAATAATTTACAAAGAGTTATCGACGGTGTTTCGAATCATCTTCCAAAATGAATGCAGAATGCAGAACGCATCCGACCGAATGCTGTATATGCCTAGCTGTACACAGGTTGGGTGCAGCGGTTAAGAAAATCTACCCTCTTATAGCTAGAAATTCTTATCTAACTATGGAAAATGAATTTTTGATTTATAAATCACTGATTAGACCAGTAATGATATATGCCTGCCCAGTGTTCTGCAGCCTTAAGAGGACTCCACTCAGAGACTTGAGAGGGTGCAGAACAAGGTACTTCGTTTCGTTAGTAATTGTGACAGATACACTCGTACCGGAGACTAGCAGGAATGGAGACCATTATGGATCATATCCGTAGACTCTCCTATGAATTCAATAAATTCTACTTGCCGAAAAGTCCGTTAACAGAAGGAATCACGAGCATCAGGGCGCATCATAACCAACTTCACAAACACGAGGGGCTGATATATGAGGCTATGGGCAGATGCATAATTAATTTCCATATGGAGAGAAACGAGTTCCTGCGCGTAGGGAAATTCATAAAACTATCAACCGAGGTATTGACTATCAGGATAGCAAGAAGTCTTTGAGAAACAAAAATCATAAACTTGGATTTCGATGGAGAAAAGTGAAAAATAACAGGAAGATATTGACGGAACGCCAGCCTACTCGACTACTTAGGAAAGAATTCTTGAAGAAAATGCGGACCTTTAGTGAAAAATTTTGACCCATCGTTCATATGAATGAAACGTATACTCACATTACACACACCAAACAGATTGAAGTCATCATACCATGGAAGGTCTGAAAAAACCTGTCAGTAAAGGGTAAGGTCTAATCATAATATATGCGAGTGGTGAAAATGGATTTGTGCCTATTGCTTACTGTAGATGGAAATCAAATTTCTATACAGCCGATATCAAAAAAGCCGATATACAACCATTGGAGAAAACATGCTGAAACCTGATGAACAACTATAATTAAAAATTTAAGCAGTATGAAATATATCACCTCTTTTTGGCAGCAAATCATAACGTTGTACGATTACCATCACATCACCCATATTTGAATCTAATTGATTCAAATAAAAAAAAAAATGTTACTTTCAATTTCAACAATGTCATGCAATATTGCGATGATTTTTTTGGACAGTTTTCTTCCGAGCAATGGAAATCTCGTTATGAACGAGCAAAGAAATTTGAGGACGAGTTCATGTTAAATGAACCCATCGTGAATGATCTGATTATTGATGTACATGATGAGAATAGCGACACTGCATCAGAACAGGAATATGGGGATGACGTTACAGAGGATGAAGAAGGTAATCTATATCCGAAATTGAAACACTTGCATGATGAAAAACATTTATCGACGGTAGGCGAAAAATCATATTATAATCTTTAGGCAACCAATCTTCGAAAATATTTAATGAATTGTATCTATGTGTATAATGGTATTCTATTACCAATATTGCATGCAATACCTTGTAGATCATCTACCTGCTATATTTAATAATCATTACTAGTGACTAGTATGCATTCATTTCTCTATCAATTATCGGGTGTAAGTTTATCTATTTTCTCTTAATTCATTCATCACCAATGAGAATGTACATATTTATTTGTAGGTATCGTTTCCTTGCTCGTTCCCTGATCAAGAGCAAAAAAGCAGTTCTTATACCCAGTTGGAACGAATAGCTCTTAATTTGTGTCAATTATAAGTGCTGAAAAGGGTTACTAAATCGAAAGTTTTTATTCGGTCGCCATCTACAGAAGTTTCTAGAAATACCTTTTCAATACCTGTCACTGTAGACCAACTTAGTAACATTGGAATAGGAGAAACTGCAAGTATACCAATGAAACAAGAAAAACGGCTTCAATAGGATTTTGCATCCCCAACCTTAAAATTAATAAATTAACAAATACTGAATAATCATTATCGAAGATAAATTGTCACTGTACTTATAAAGAAATCAGAGTGCCAATGTTCTAAAAAAATTTATTACTTGCAATGTTTGCTTCAATAGGAAAAATAATAAAATACAGGGTCTTACCCTAGGGTATGATTCACTCAACCTCACAAATTCTGATCGAAATCCTCTCTCCAGAAACCATCAAAGAAACCCGAGACTTTTGTTTTACACTTCTCCAAATATACTCCTCTGATTCTGATGAGAAGTACGAGAAATACAGAAACTTGTGCTATTAAAACTTTGAATCCAACAAAATTATTAGAAGACGAAATCCATCAGTTAACAGATAAATTGAATGAGAAATATGTTTCAAAATCATATGTTTCAAAATTAGTGTTAAGTTACCCACAACTTCTCATCCACAGTTTATGATGAGGGACAATCGAACAGGTCTTAGAATTAAATTTACGAAAAGTGTTGCCAGATTGCAAATATTTAGAATTTTACCTGTATTTTGATGTTATCATATTAAAAACACGGTATACTATTGAAACATGTCGAATAAATGAGTAAGCATTCTATATAAACTCATTCTATCAACCAACTGTCCCAATACAAGCATTAATACAAAAACATGTAAAATAAGAGTATAATATTATTCAAGAAAAATTCATTTGTACCCAAACAGGTAGTTTATGGGAATTGGAAAATTGGTTTCTCGTTAAAAATTTTATGACTTGTAACTCAAAAGTATGTTATTTGACATATCCTACGTCGAACAATACCGAATGCCCAGGAAAGACTCATTCAAATAAATCAAATTTCTCTCTCAACAAAAATAAGTTAGTTGATGAAAATTCCAGATATATTCTTAGAAAGTATGTCTATTGACGTGATTGAACAGATTTGCGTACCATACGTCCCTTCGGTGCGAAACAAAATAGTTCAGTATATTCAAAACTGAATTATTCAAAAAAGTCGAACGTCTCACTTATCAAAAATAGTTTTTTGATGAAATGTTCCAAATCTGATATGTAAGGAATATTACAATCAACCTCCAATGTATGATTTCAGTTAAGGAAAGAAGTCCGACCTTCAAAGTTCATTTTCATTTCGAAAAAATGTAAAAACATTCCAGTGCCTACTAATGAGTACCTTAACCAGAATATACTCCCATTAATATACTAGAGACACAGTAGAAAGTGTGCTAGAGACTTTAAGTCCCGGCAACGACACCCAATATGGATTCGGCGGTATTGGCACATTTAATTTTCTAGTTTTCAGATGGCAGCGGCTAATGTCTGCATAGAAGTGTTTTGTATCATTATGATTCAACTACAGTAAACAAAATATAAAATCTTTTTACAATAGTTTCGATCATGAAACGCCTCTCAGTATATCAAGTACACTGAGATCATTTTGTTGTATGAATTCGTGGATTAGCTAAACCTATTGATACATTTTATTGCACCAAAAGAAAGTATGGTACGCATACGTATGGTACGCAATAGACATACTTTCGAAGAATGTACTCTGTAATTCTCATCAACAAACTATTTTTGATAAGTGAGAAGTTTGACTTTTTTGAATAATTCAGTTTCGAATATACGGAACTATTTTTTTTTCGCACTGAAGGAACGTATGGTACCCATGAATTTCACTAGTTCGGACTTCCATTGTCTACTATATAAAATGATTTGAAATCCCTGAAACAAGTAAAAAAGAAAAATTAAAAAAGGATAGCTGAAAATAACAATTATATTAAGCAACAATAAACCTGAAATGAAATGATAGTGAAATAACCTACAAGTAAAAAATATAATAATTGAATAAAAAAAATTAAAGGAATGAAAAAAGAAAATAATAAAAAAATAAAAAAGTGAAGAGATTCCAAGTCACGTTAGTTCACGACGTTTCGATTATTGGTATCTACAATCGTCTTCGGGTGATGACTCATTCCATTAATTTTTTTTTTATTCAATTATTATATTTTTACTTGTAGGTTATTTCACTATCATTTCATTTCAGGTTTATTGTTGCTTAATATAATTGTTATTTTCAACTATTCTTTTTTAATTATTCTTTTTTACTTGTTTCAGGGATTTCAAATCATTTTATATAGTAGACAATGGAAGTCCGAACTAGTGAAATTCATCACGAAACATTGTCAATCACCTTCAAACAAACGTATGGTACGCATATCCGTTCAAACACGTCAATAGACATACTTTCG
The DNA here is from genome assembly GCF_025532065.1 of Leptinotarsa decemlineata. Classification (NCBI taxonomy): domain Eukaryota; kingdom Metazoa; phylum Arthropoda; class Insecta; order Coleoptera; family Chrysomelidae; genus Leptinotarsa; species Leptinotarsa decemlineata. Next base: position 6,233,583 of record NW_027412541.1, on the reverse strand, counting down.
AAGGATGTACTCTAAAATTTTCATCAACAAACTATTTTTGATAAGTGAGAAATTTTACTTTCTTGAATAATTCAGTTTCGAATATACGGAACTATTTTTTTTTCGCACAGAAGGAATGTATGGTACGCAAATCTGTTCAAACACGTCAATAGACATACTTTCTAATAATATATTCTGAAATTTTCATCAACAAACTATTTTCGATAAGGGAGAAATTTGATTTATTTGGGTGAGTCTTTCCTGGGCATTCCATTCGGTATTGTTCAACGTAGGATATTTCAAATGACATACTTTTGAGTTACAAGTCATACAATTTTTATCGAGAAACCAATTTTCCAATTCCCATATACTACCTGTTTTGGTACAAATAAATTTTTCCTGAATAATATTATACTCTTGGTATTAATGCTTGTATTGGGACAGTTGGCTGATAGAATGAGTTTATGTAGAATGCTGACTCATTTATTCGACACGTTTCAATAATATACCGTGTTTTTAATAAGATAACATCAAAATACACAGGTAAAATTCTTCATATTTGCAATCTGGCAACACTGTTCGCAAATTTTATTCTTAACCCTGTTCGATTGTCCTTCATCATAAACTGTGGATGAGATGTTGTGGGTAACTTCACACTAATTTCAAAATCGAGGTCTAAGATACGGGATCGGTCCAGCTCAAACTACAGATCAAAAACTCGATCCTTTTCGAATCCACAAAAATCATTCTGCTACTACCATCTCAAATTCGATGAAAAATCTAGATGTATTTCACCTTGTACTTATAAAAACAATAGTGATTCGGAAAACGAGCAGCCGTTGATGACGACCAACGTTCTTGGTCAGGAAAAGAGTAGTGTTTTCATTCACGATCCGGTTATAAAAGTTTATTTTCTTATTGATAGTGGTTCAATTATACAAAAAAATAAGAATTTATTGCGCATACAACCATCCGTGCATTAGATAATTGTTTTGTTGTTAAAACAATAAACGGAGTTACGCCGTATCACCATGTTTTTGCTGAATATCCTGAACTCACCAGAACCACTCTAAATGAAGCAACTCATGAAACAAGGGTCCGACATCAAATAATAACCAGTGCTCAGACTATTCACTGCAAGGTCTATCTATAAAACCTAGAAAAACTGGCTGCTGCCAAGAAAGAATTCGTATATTTGATGAAACAGGGCATAATTTGACCCTTTGCACATGGTTCGTAAATCGAATGGAGACTGGAGAGCTTGTGGCGATTATCGATTATTGACCTTGATAACAGTTACAGTTACATCATACCATGCAAATTCCAATGGAATGATCAAAAGGTTCCACGGAACTATGAAAGCTGCTCTCAAATGCCATTCTGGAAATGGTCTATACGAGTTACACCGAAAGAAGATTTAGGTATCAGTAGCGCTGAGATGGTATATGGAATGACCCTAAGAATCCCTGGAAAGATGGTTGTTGAAGATGCAAGATTCAACCAAAACCACGAAAAATTTTTGAACAGCCTCAAGAAGAAAATGAAAGAAATGAAAACATTACAAGGTTCTGAGCACGGCAATAGGAAAATATTTATGTTTAAAGAATTACCAATTGCTACACATGTCTTCGTTAGAATAGATGCAGTCAAGAAACCTTTGTAACAGCCATACTCTGGACAAAGGTTTTGAAGCGAAATGATAAGTATTTCACGATTTTAATCAACAATAATAAAAAAACAAACCAGCTTTTATAGAGAATTAGGATGAAACAGATATCAACAAAATTGGTCCTCAAAATGTTACTGCTGAAAGTGAAGACGAAATAGGCAAAGTTTCCACGTAAAGGTCCTACACCACCCGCTCAGGAAGGAAAGTAAAATTCCTTATTCAAGACGTCCACGGTCTCAATCAGAAGGGGAGTAATGTGGTATCACATCATCACAGTCATTAGCGCCCAGTATAAAGTGTTTAGAAGAAACAAAATATAAAAAACAATTTTTGTGAGGTTGTTGATCGATTTGTCAGATATTATTATACATAGCTGTCAAAACTTCGTTAATATATTTCCATTGAAGAAGTTATCAGTAGTTATTTGCAAAGTACAACCTCACTTCCCACTCTACTTTAATCACTATGAAAAACAAATCTATGACAGAACAAAAGAGGAGTATTAGTTGACGTCTACTTGTATACCTAACCGTAACATGAATAAAAATAAACAATATGGACTCTCAATAACAGCTCCCCTTCAATAATATAGTTAGGGAGCTTGTTGTTCAATAATCATTTCTGATTATTTAAGATTATATATATGATTATTATAAGATTATATATATATATATATATATATATATATATATATATATATATATATATATATATATATATATATATATATATATATATATAAATCTGCTCAAGTTTGTTTGTTTGGGGACATTGTAGGCTTATACCGGTATAAGCTTATACCGCACAAGTTTATACCGGTATAAACAAACAAGCGTTTGAATGTCCATATTAATCCAGTAATCAATGGTAATAGACAAGTATGCCAAAGATGCCGCACCTACATCGAGCCCAGCTAATATTGTGACATTGAATAGAATAATATATAGATAGGAATATATGATTTTTCTAATTACATGCCAAAAACATCTTACATTGACACTTTCTAAGTTTATCTCAGAAAATAGACTGCCTTTTATTTATAAACTGGGCCCCAGTTTCCAACTAGCCCTTGAAAAGTCAGGTTCAACATACTTGTTGCATGATTCCTCGTTAAAATCTATATCACTTAAAAAAACTTTGTCCCCAGTATTTATATTATGATATAGGTAGGTATAAGTTTATCTATTTCATTCAACGGACCCGTTATTTTTCATAACATTGGATATGACATTCGAAATTATCTCTCACAAACCTCAACTTCGATTTTTCAACTTTAAAGACTGGCAGTGGTTATTTCTTGAAAAAATATTTTTTATTTTGATATATATTTTGATTGGTAACCATATTGGTGCATTCACCTGCTTGCTTGATATGGTCTTGAACAAAAACGGATAGGCAATACCATATAGGCAAATTCTCTACGATTTGAAATTTTCATCTTGAAAGGTTTTTTTCTGTTAACAAGTTGGGCGAAGGATGATAAAAAAATAGATACAAAAATGTTTAACTAAAAATAGCCCTTAACATTTTTTAATAGGCAATATACGACAGTTGTCTTAGTTTATGTGTAAAGTTTTATAAAAAGTAAATTTCATTCGGTAAACCGATAGCGAAGGTCGATTTCTATTCGGATCTAAGACTTTAATGAAATAATGAATCTGAAAATATAGCAAAATGAATAGAAAAAAAATGGCGAGTATGGGAAATAAAACTGGAAATAAATTCAGTATTTTTTGCTTGAGTAGGATAAACGCCATCTAGTACAGCTTTCTAGTACAGCGTGTTAGGAATCACACGTTAAAAGGTAAGACCTCGTTAGTCCTTAGCTCGCACAAGTTTCTCAACTTCTGAGAGTTGTCGTTCGTGTGGGGGCGGCAGCTGATTAACGGAAAAACAGATTTTAAACAGATTTAACGACGCCCTCTAGTGGTACTTCTAGCGGCTGCATGCCTCCTGATTGCACCTTTGTATAATATATGGTGAAACAACACTTAGCAAAATCTATAACAAAGATATCATTGTAAAGTCATGAACAGTTGAGAAGGAATCATAATACTGGATAGGATAATAGTGAATATAATTGTGACTATAATACACATTATACGTCACAAACAATAAAGATATTTAATAAAATGGACACCACCTTAGTAATGAGGTAGGTAGGTACCCACGATGTAACAAGTTGGTTCACGACATGAAGGTAATCTACGAGATTATTAGTACTAACAATTGAAGGTTGTAAAGTAACTCTTCTGATGTATACTATCGAAGTCCAGAATTCTGATGATGACACATTAGTTTTAAACAGATGACCTCACCAGGCAAATACATTATTTTACAAAATGGCATGAAATTTCATGAAAAATTGAATAATTAGTATTTTTATGTATTACAAACTTTTCTGAGAATATGATAAATTTATTCATAATAGAAATTGATTCAGTTGTAAAAAACTTAAGTATCACAAACGTACTGTAAACTTATACTAGGTCTGTGACTAGGTACTTAGGTACTAATTCCATTCAGTTGAGGAATCGGCGAGTTTTAGATTAGGCTGAAACTCACGACAATCCGTTAGTCAAGGAAGCTATAGATTACGCTGTAGACGACCCCTCTCGATAAAGAAGGCCCCGACACTCTGTCGAATGAGGCCTCTATGTCCTCCGTTAACAGATGAATAATATCCATCTCACCCCAGCCAGGTAGGGGTACACCGCGAAGGGCGGTATGGATGTCTGAGGACTTTCATGTCACCATCACAAATCAGTCATGACCCATTCATCCCTCTGACGAAAATCAGCCCAAAGGGTAAGGGAGCAAGGCTCCAGCCGATTAAATTGAAGATGACTTCCACTTAGGTACTAATGAAGCATGTAAGAGAAGTATGTACCACAAGCGGTGTTGTCGGATTGAAGATCAGAAGCTAATAATTCATGGTGCTGTAATAGGAAGTAATAGGAAAATATACCTACTAACATGAAAGGTAATTTTGAATCAACCCCATCGTCGGAATACTTTATAGGGTGCTTCACAGTGTTTTAATGAGAGTATATGTTGTTCAAGCCGCCATATTTAGTACCTACGCCTTCTATAAAAAGTTTATGAGTTTTGATCGTGCTGCCGGAATAATATGTCAACCAGTACCAATAACCACTTCTGGTTTAACAGTAACCACAAAACATACAAATATTTTTTTTAATGTCAACGCATCGACTGCTAGGGTTATTAGCCTCGTGTTTTGAGTGGGCAATGTTAAAATCTTCCCGAGTCATCTAGAGAGTATCATCATAGTTTGCAGTCCCATCAGCCATGTAGTGATGCAAAATCTACTTGACTAGACTGTCCGCACTACCACTTCTATGCCAGAATTAGTTATGGAATCTGGTTGAAATAGGTTTCTCTTTCAACCAGCTGTCGTTTCCATAGAAAAGACAACCTTAAAAAATTGAATCTTATGTAAACTAACTAGTGCACCGAAGCAAAGACTGAAAAAACAGAAGAAGAATTGACTAGGTCTTATGAGGATTATTTGATTCCTAGACGGAATAAGCTAATAGCTAATTATGTATCATTTGGAGTGAAACTAAGATTATTTCACTTTGATTATTACATAAAATGTTTCTATTTTGGTATTAGCAAATATCTAACTTCCTTATTTTTTTCTCTTAATTAAGTATATATGTTGACGCTAGTGCCATCTTTCGATAATAGTCTCTTCATATGGACAGATTAAAATAGTAACATATACACAAAAAACATTAGCTGCGTAGTGTAAACCATTTGTAGGGTTAAACAATTTTTGACGTCAATGAATGTTATTAAAAAAAATTCTAAAATTGCATGCATTGACAAGCGACAAAATGCTATTAGTGTCAAAATTTTCAATAGTCCCTATATCTTCTTGATAATTATTTTGATTTAGGAGATGCAATACATCGCAAAAAAGGAAAAATTTCGTAAAGACGCGTTATCATTGGATGTAAATCAGATATTCTAAAAGTGTATTCATGTAAATGAAAAATGTACACTTCATATTACAAAAAATATTTTGATTCGCAAAGTACACAGCAACCAACACTAGAGCGTGTCTCGACGCGTGTCCCGCTAATCAAGTTAACATCATCAGGAGATAACTGAAACTGCAGGTTTTGATAATCTCCTAATGATGTTTAACTCATTTCTTGATTATGCTAACTTGGTTAGCGACATGCGAGTTTTAGTAACTCCCTCATAATACCAACTTGGTTAGCGAAACGCGCTTCGAGACAAGCGCTTTGGTTGTAATTATTTTACGCCAGAGGTTCCAATTCTATCTATTGATTTAATATTTTTTAACTGCCAAAAACGACAAATCTTCTGAAGATGTCCCATCACTCTTATCAGAACTGTTAAAATAAAGAGCTTATCTGACAACGCTTATCTACTGAAATGCATGAAAGACCGTAGTTGTCTTTAGACACTTTGTGTTTCCGTGTTCTGCGTTTTCGATTCCGTGGTTCCGTTATATTGTTGTCTCTGATGCTATGCTTATCTTATTGCTTATGGTAGATGGTAGCAAATTATTGCAGGTAGAAAATCAATTGATTTCGATAAATTGATGAATGTAGCCGTTACTACGTGGTAGGAAATCATAATGAAAAGAGAAATGAAAATTTCTATGTAATTACCACTTTTATAAAAGTGGCAAAAAACTTAGAAATTTTCATTTCTCTTTTCAATTGATTTCAAGTTTCAATATTCAGATCATAATTGAAACGGATATTAATTTATTACTCTTTTATTTCTTTAGAAAATACTATAATTCATGGACACCACTAAAATCAATATGAAGGATTTACTCAACAGGTGGGTAATAAAAGATTTTCATTTTTTGGTAGCTAATATGAGAAAGTTGCAATGCAAATATTTATTACTGTCTTGATTCATGGTCTCACAGGTAACCATATTTAACGAGAGTACCAACATTATGTAACATAGTATGTGCTGAGTAGTTTTATCATTAATGATATAATATATACAGGGTGTTTTAGAATAAGAGACTGGTCCTTAACCATTATGCATGATTCTGCTCTTTTCATTGTGTCTCCTACCCTGAAATATTCCTGAAGTATTTCTAATAGTGTCACAATATTTTTCACAAAAAAAAACCTTATCTAAACAACACTCCAATGAATTATTTCATTCCCTTTTCATGAATGGATTCATGAAAAGTGTGACACACTGTCGATGCTTCCCAATTGTAATTATTTTATTTTACACATTTTTATTGGTTACACCTAAATTTCTAAATATTGAGATTATTATCAGATTTGTGGATGATTACTTTTTATATGTTGTACCAACTAAAAGTATCAATATCATCTAGAAAAATTTAGTATGGGCTCCCTATAAAAGTATGGGATTTTATGAACTTATTACATTGAAATTCAGTGATAATAGAAAACGTTTGGAGAAAATAATGAAATATATGAAAAGGAATATTAAAACTGGTCACATCCAGTAATTATTTGGAATATAACTTTGAATAAATATAATTTTTGGGAAAAAAGCTTTTTGGCGTTTTGCTTTTCTATCTTTTAACAAGTTAAAAATAAACGCTTAAAAAGATATGTAGATCATGCACAGAATATTCTTTCAGATACAAACTGGAAAGAGAAGCATATTCAGTACAACTTCAAACATATAAACTTAAAAAACAAAAATTATTTTTATTCAAATAATAACTAGATGTGACCAGGATATACATTATACTTACCAGTTCTAATATTCCTTTTCATATAGTTAATTACTTCCTCCAAATGATTTCTGTTATTACTGAATTTCAATGTAGTGACTTTATGACTTCATAAAATCCCAATCCCAACTATCACGTTAAACAATGTTGGTACTCTCAGTACATATGGTTAAGTATGATATGATGAATCGAGACAGTAAAAAAAAATTGTATTACAACTTTCTCATATTAGCTACCAAAGAAATAAGAATCATGTATTATCCACCTGTTGAGTAAATTTTCCATTTTGATTGTAGATACACCTCTTCCAATATTTCAGAGGTTTCAATGAAGTAAATAAATTATAGTATTTTCTAAAGAAATGTAAGAATTATAAATTAATATACGTTTCAACTATGATTTGAATATTGAAACTTGAAATTAATCAATTTCTTACCTGCAATAGCTTGTTACCATAACATACCATCAAAAACAAAAATATAACGGAAATTGTCTTTGTAACGGAACCACATATCGGAATCGCAGAACACGGAAAACAAACTGTCAAGTGTCTAAAGACAACTACGGTTTTTCATGCATTTCAGTAGATGACCGTTGTCAGATAAGCTTTTCATTTTAACAGTACTAATAAAAGTGATGGGACATCTTCAGAAGATTCGCCGTTTTTGGCAGTTTTTTTACGTTGAAAAATATTAAATCAATAGGTAAAATTGGAACCTCTGGCGTAAAATAATTACAACCAAAGCGCTTGTCTCGAAGCGCGTTTCGCTAACCAAGTGAGTATTATTAGGAGAAGACTGAAACTTGCCTTTCGCTAACCAAGTTTACATCATCAAAAGATGAGTAAAACTCGGAGTCACCAGGGGATGACTAAAACCCGAAGTTTTAGTCATCTACTGATTAGCGAAACGCGCATCAAGGCAAGGGGTCTAACTATTTTGCAAGTCAGGAAATTGTTCTCAGTAAACGTGAACGTAATCTTGTAGAAAGGCAAAAATTCTTGCAGGTGGGGTCTTCCAAACATGAATCTCGACAAGGTTAATCATTTTCGACAGAAGAATTTCCTAACACCCACCTAAAAATTTCACAATTCTAAAAAAATTTCAAATACATTTTTCTGGTCGGCATAAATTCATGCAGGTCGGGTCTCCCAGACATTAATCTAGACCAGGTAAATCATTTTCGACAGAAAAATTGTCTAACCAACCCCTTCAAAAAAATTCACAATTCTCAAAAAATTGAAAATTCATTATGCAGGTCGGGTCTTATAAATAAGAATATCGACCAGATTATTCATTTTCGATAGAAACATTTCCCAACCCCCACTCAAAAATTTCACATTACTCAGAAAATTGGAAATACAGTTCGCAGGTCGGGTCTCCCAGTTATGAATCTCGACCAGATCATTCATTTTCGATAAATAAAATTTTCAACCCACACCCAAAAATTTCACAATTTAAAAAAAAAAAATGAAAATACATTTTGCTGGTCGACAAAAATTTTTGCAGGTCGGGTCTCCCAGACATGAATCTCGACCAGGTTGATCATTTTCAACAAAAAAAGTTTCAACCCCCAGCCTTTGACTATGAAAAAATTTCATATTTCTCATAAAATTGAAAATACATTCGGCAGGTCGGCAAAAATTCCTACAGGTCGAGTCTCTCAGACATGAATCTCGACCGGGTTACCCGACAGAAAAATTTTCCAACTCTCACCCAATAATTTCACAATTCTCAAAAAAATTGAAAATAAACCTTGCAGTTCGCCAGAAATTATTGCAGGTCGAGTCTTCCAGATATGAATCTCCACCACATTGATGATTTTCGACAGAAAAAATTCCCGACCCAAACCCTTCGAGTATGGAAAATTTTCACAATTCTCATTAAATTGAAAATAAACTTTGATAAACCTGCAGATTGAGTGTATTATTCCATAAATATCAGATTCCGGAAATATCAGATATTGAAATGTTTCAACTTCAACAATATCGATTGGCTTATTTATTACATAAGAATTCATTTTTTTTTGGTTAATTGCACGTCATATAAGTTGAGTACTCAATTAGTTTTTTTAATTTTTTTTGCATGAATTTTTAGTCTTGTATTTTAGTTTTTTATATATGTTGTCTTATTTAATCTTATATATTTTTTTGTTTGATTCCACGTCATAAAAGTTGAGTACTCAATTAGTTATTTTTCATTTTTTTGCATGAATCTTTAATCTTGTATATTTTAGTGTTTTATATATATTTTGTCTTATTTAATTTTAAAGTCTTCCAGGATGACTTCAGAACCCAATTATTAGGTACCCCTTGGAATCTGATTCACCCTTTATAAGTATGCATGAACATCCCCGGTTACGTAGGTGACATCTATGGAATACAACCCAAACCTTATTTATCTAAAATAACAAAGGTCCTCACGGCAAACTGTTGCAAAGACTAGCATTTACTTTTCGATTCTGGTGTCCTAGCTTCAATACTGACTACCGCTTTATCATAATTTCAAATACTGTGTGTGATTAGATGAGAAGATAATTTATTAGAAATGTGAAATTTTTGTATAGGAACTAGAGGCTAGAGGATAAGATATGGAGTTATCTATTTGAGTTCATTTTCAATTTTATGAGAAATGTGAAATTTTTTATAAACGAAGGGTGCGGATTGGAATTTTTTTTTATCGAATGTGATCAACCTGGTCCAGAATTATATCTGGGAGATGCGACCTGCAAGAATTTTTGCCGACCTGCAAGGTTAACTTTCAATTTTATGGGAATCGTGAACATTTTTCATACTCAAAGGGTGGGGATGATTGGAATTTTTTTGTGGAAAATGATTAACCTAGTCGAGATTCATGTCTGGTAGACCTGACCTGCAAGAATTTCTGCCGACCTGCAAAATGTATTTTCAATTTTTTGAGAAATGTGAACTTTTTGGATGGGGTTGGAAAATTTTTCTGGTCGAGATTCATGTCTGAGAGATCCGACCTGCAAGAATTTCTGCCGACCTGCACCGTTTATTTTCAATTCCATGATAATTGCGAAATTTTTTGTAATATGAAGTATACATTTTTTGTTTACATGAATAAACTGTTAGCATAACTCTAATTTCCAAATAATAACGCGTATTCATCAAACTGTTCCTTATTTTTGATAGTAGGTATTCATCGATAAATTACATTGCTTAAATGGAAATAAATTATCAAGCAGATGTGGGGACTGATGAGAATTTTGACAATAGCATTCTGTAGCTTGTCAAAGTAATTTTTAGAATTTTCTTGTAATAACATTTATTGACGAAAAAAATTGTTCAACCCAAAAAACGGTTACCACAACGAAGCGTGTTTCGTAGTGAAAGTGAACATTTCAAAGTGAAATAGAATTTCGATAAGTTCATTTCAAAGATCAAACTCCAAATTAAAATACTCCCTCACAAAGAAAACGCATTGTTATAAACACGCCCAATATGTATAAAAAAAAATTGCAGTGATATAAAAACAAAAAAAATTATTGAATTTATTTCAAAATTCATTATTTTAAATTCCTTTGGAATCGATGAATTAAATTTTTCAGTATTGCTGTCGATTTGGTTACTAACAATAACTCCTTTATGAAAATTACTTTTTATTTCCTATTTATTGCGATTTGTATTCAGATTTTATATGATTATGAGTTGAATTGATTCATTGAAATAACATATTGATTTTTCTTTATTTTTCACATTACAAAAAATATGCACATTTTAAAAAGATAACTTATCTCTGTCAATGTTTTTTCTTCAATGCCAAGGAATACAAAGCCTATAGAATCTCAGAAGTGGCATTTTCGTGTTACCTAAAATTTTTAGTACTTACCCTGACTACCAGAGGGCGATGTCAGTACAAGTATCAACAGTTAAGTACCATTTGAACATTGGTATCTTTTGGTATGTTAAAAATGATAGGTTACATTTTTATTTTCACTAATGTGTTATGGTGTTATATCAAAACACGTAAATGGTTGTGATCTATCCTTTGAAAATATTTTCATGATCGCAATGTTGCCACATCTGCATGTAACCAGACATCAACTTGGGAATTTAAAATGGAACACTCTATATATTATATAATTTTTGAATTCTGCATCAAAATTCAATTTACTTTTGTTGAACATGTTCTATACTTATCTCTCATCATTTTTAAAATATTAATTATTTTTTTTGGCGAAAACATGGTATTTTTAATATTTAATCTCTCATGAATTAAGTGATACATAGAACTCAACTTCTGGCGACATTGAGATAAGATATGGTGGTTGTTATTTCAGAATGGAACCCAAATCTTACTTTATACAGTGTCTGAAAAATACATCGAAATTTGTATCTTCGATAAACGACCATAACTATTTTTTTTCAAATGGAACACCCTGTATATTATTCAATTTTCGAATTCAGTCAACTAATGTGAACAACTTTATTCAATTATGTCCTATACTTATCTCTGACCATTTATTGTAGACTGCAGGGTATTCCCACTTCTGATGTAGACTGCAGGGTATTTATAATTGAAACTCTCCACGTCCACTCAATATACAATACAATATATTTCCGAATAATGAATAATACGCATTATCGTATTTTACATTCCAACTTAAAAAGACGATAAGGTTTTTGCCTTGCGTTACTCATCTTCGCGTTCACCGATGAGTCGTAATAGAAATACTGGATGTCGGCAATACGGGATGTCCGCATTATGAGATATGAATTCTTCTATACAAATATAACATTTCAAATACAAAATTCAGGGGAAAAATGTATTATTGAACATATCGAATAATGAATAATGACTTTACATTAGTTCAGAAAGGTTTAATAATAAATGAAATTTCATAGCGGGTGTATGACAAAGAACTAACACAAGAACTAACACTTTTCAAAATTAAATTGATAACAAAAATAATTCTACACTAGAAAAAAAGAGATAATATTGTGAAACTAGCTTCGCAATTATTTGACATTTGATACTGATATGACAAAAAAATCAGTAGCTCATGTGCTTGAAATGCTGACCATTTATTTGTAAACATTGATGGATTGATGTTATTACGTGATCGAAGACACATCTAATCCGATCTTTCAGTTCCTGTTTCGTATCGATAGGTGTTCTATATATCTTTTCTTTGATTTTTCCCCAGAGGTGAAAATCTAGGGAAGTCAGATCCGGTGATCGAAGCGGTCAAATCCAAGGACCCAAACGATATATCCATCGATCTTCGAACATATCGGTTAGTTCCCTACTCACTGCACGTGTACAATGTCCAGGAGCTCTATTCAACTAATACCAATAATTCCGAGACAAGTTCAGAGCCAAATTATCCAGAAAATCACTCACAGTCGATCTCAGAATCTCTAAATATTTTTCAGAATTCAACTTTTCTTCATAAATGCAAATATAAACTTTATCATCCATGAGCAAGTTTTTTAAACAAGTTTTTAAACAAGTTTTTTAAATCAGACTTAGATCATGACACATCATTATCCTTGTCGAAATTCGGTTGTGAAATTGAAAATTAATGTTTAAAACTCTTTTGATATTCGAGTAGATGATTGGAAATAGAAATAGTTTCACGAGACCTACGCTGGCTGTAACGGCAGAGTCTCTGATGGAGGTGTAATTGAATGTACCGGTTTTTATACGAAGTTACTAAACAAAAGTCTCAATTTGCCACCGAACAGTGCCAACAAGGCCATCCTCAATTTTGTATTTGTAGCTGACGACGCTTTTGCTTTGCATGAAAACGTACTTAACCCATATCCACAAAGACAATTGACTTATGACTTGAGCTCTGCTCTGCTACTATTCTGCGAGCTCTGCTCAACTACCGTTTGAGCAGAGCTCGCAGAATAGTAGAAAATGCTTTCAGCATTCTGTCAAGTCGTTTCCGGATATTTCACACAGAAATCAACTTGAAACCAGAAAAAATAGATTTCATTGTGCTAGCAGCGTGTGCTCTTCATAATTTTCTGAGGAAGAAAGCAAAACCGTTGTACATGCCATCAAATTCACTCGATGTAGAAGATATTGATAGTGGGGAAGTTATTCGAGGGGATAGGGATGAAGATCAGATGGTGGGTCTACGACAGGGATATAATACACAAGTTTCGTGTGAAAAAGCAAAGGAGAATCGTGATAATTACAAGAACTATTTTGTTGGAGAAGGTGCAGTTTCCTGGCAAAACAAATTTGTCACCAATTAGGGTGAGAGGGTGAAATATTATACTGTGAAAATTTGTTTGTACTGTTGTATGTATTTGATATGAATAAAAGAATAAATTAGAATAGAATCAAAATAGTAACTTACGAGTTGTGATTCCTCACTCCCAATCGTCGCTCTAGTTTCTTCATAGTCGGCTGTAAACAATAGCAAGTCGAAATACTACAGTGACGCGGTATACGCGTCATCTCCCGATGAGCCCGACTTTTGCTGTTTTACTTTCTTCAACTCTACGAAACGCACATCTCAAGTTATTAATTTTTTTTCACTGTGTCAACGGTGGCTGACGGCACAGTTTTTTGATACAACTAGGAGCAAACGCTGTTTCGGGGATTGCGTCCGGGTTAAACGGGTAAATACCTATCGATGAAAATCTAGCCTTAATATTCGCTGCAGTCATTGTCTTGTCCCAGACAGTTGAAAATATAGCCCCAAAGCGTTGTGAAAATGTATCAATATTCATGCTACCTTTAGTAGTCATGTGATCAACCGCACCTGGGGGCAAAGCGTTTGTCCATTCGAGTTTCATACGCTTTCCCTTAAATAATATCATAGGAGGTATTGCCGAACCGAGAGCATTACCAACAGAAACAATTGTTAAGCTTTCTCCATGCTCATTTGCAACAATATGAACTCTTTTTGCTCCTTTTTTGTCAAGACTTTCTGCTGATGGTGAAGGCTCAACCGACAACCTTTCTCATCAACATTATAAATCCTCTCTGGTTTATGAATTATGTCCATATGCCTTAGTATTGACTCTATCTTAGTGAAATGTCCATATTACTATGCACGCCTTTTAGCCATATTGCTCGATACAAATAATCAAATTTTTTACGCAAAAATCAGATATTAAACTCAAACAATACTCGAAACTAATTATGAAGTTACATTAAGTGAGGTCTATGTGAGGTGTATCAATTTTCAAAATGAGGAGAAAGTCACCTGATTCAATATAAAATATACTATTTCACTTCAATCTTTTAACAACGATATCAACGGAATGGCGACTCAGTAGTAAATACTACGTTGTAAACTGCCATGCACAAACCACCTACTAAGTAGTTTGTGCTGCCGTGTATCTATTATCGACATCTAGTGTGCGTTGCCCATACCTGTTACCTTCTTTAAATATCAGATTGCCGCTTTTACGAAGTTTTCTGTAGGAATATAGTAACTGGACAACTTGGCCATATTGCACTATATGGCTATATTACCTCCAGGTACCTTACATTTCACTATTCAAATGCATCCGAAGTCTGAGTTGTTATCACACACGTTATTACTATTAGTACTTGCCCTAGGACGCCACATTTCAAACAAATAAAAATTTTTAGTAATAACTGCACCAATCTCGAATTCCAACACTCAAATCGCGATCAGTTCCTGAACTGAACATTGACGACACGACGGCGATAACCATCCCCACTCCCCACCTTACAACTAATGTATTGTTGATTTATGGAGATCGCCCACTTGGCATTCAATATTTCAATGATTAGTCTCAACTTCAAAATACTATTATACTCTATGAAGTTTTTATAAATCTGTATTATAATGACTAGGTGGAGAATTAAAACATAAAGAAAGCAAAAGGTATAAAACACACAACAACCTCACTTTTGAATTACAACTCGTGAAACGTATAACCAAGAGTGAAAACAGAAGAAGGATTTATTGAACAGTTAATTTTCAGGACTTGAAAATATCCGTTTTCTGGCGTTAAATCGTATTCGAATGTGTGTTCAAAAAGATTGGTAGTGACGTCATTAGTAATAAGATTCGCCAGAATGGAATGATTCAATTTGTTTCAGATGTCAAATTCAATGAAAAAAAAGAATCTTTTCAGTTTTCTCTAACCTCAATTAGAATCGAATTTCTGCATACAATTTTTTGTATGAGTATTGCAAATGTAGTTGCAGGAAACGTCCTTGAATTCCCATCACTTGAATGGAATATTTCGTTTCCTAAACTATAAATTGTCCCCAATTATGACCTAGTGAAATCTGTTATTATCAGTTATTCAAAATAGTAAGATTATAAAAACACCTCCTCTACAATCATATGTCACTTGTCCCGATTATAACTAGCTGTATTCAAACTTGAATTTTTAGTCCCCTTAAACTGTAACTTGTTTTCTGAAACGACCAAGTTAAAAATGTTGATAAACAAATGATACACTGAACTCTGAATTTTCTACCTTCCAAAATAATGGCGTCATAGAAAAAAACACCCCATCTACGTCAGATACATTTTTTTTCGTTAACTGTCACTTGTTCCTGATTGAGACTAAGTATAAAAGATTGAAAGGAAAACGATGTATTCATTCCTTTAAGTTCACTCTCTTGAAATATCGACATTATAGAACATACGACAGCCCCTTCTCACAAATGACCCAGTGAAAAATGTTGATTAAAGAATGATGTACTGAACACCGAATTGTTAGTCTTTCAAAATAGTGGAGTCACAGAAAAAACACTTCGTTTACGTCAGATTTTTTTCTGTCTGTAAACTGTCACTTATCTCCGAATACAGGCAAGTGAAAAGTGTTAATGAGTAAGTGATATATTAAACCCCAGTAACTTTTGATGCTTTATAAAGCTCAAATTGGATTTTCTTTGGAGTATTGTTCACATGTATGAAGCACCATTCCTAAGCATAACCTGAAGCTGCTGGATTCCTTCCAGAAAAGAGCCATCCGCCTGACTGGAGACACAAACATCACTTGCAACCTTGATAGTCTGAAACATCGAAAAAAGGTTAGAGATTTGTCTCTCTTTTATAGATACTTTCGAAGGAGGTGTTCAAGTGACTTAGCACATTTGATTCCACCAAGAGCGGTACCTAAATAACAGAAATACGCGATAGACTGTGGCTGCTCTTCGTTTTGAAGTTCAATTCACTTCATCTCGAAATCTCACTATATCAGAACTGTTTTATATGGAGAACTGTTTTTATGTGAAATAAACTTTCCGAGAACGTTTTTTCAAATTAATTTATTCTCCAGCAATTAATTTAAATCCAACGTAAATCACTACTTTCGCATAGGCACCGCTTTCAGAGAGCCTCAAATTTTTCCTGTAGTTCTTGCGCTTTAAAAAAAAACTGAACACTGAATTTTCAGACCTTCAAAATAATACCGTCATCTTCTTCAGATTATTAATTTTTTTTTTTCGTAAAATGTCACGTATTCCTGATTGAGACAGAGTGGAAAATGTTGGAAGAAAACTATGTATCCATCCCTGAATTGTCAGTCCCTCAAAATACCGGCGTCATGGAATAAGCACCCCCTCCACATCAGATTATTCATACGTCATCAACATTTTGCGCTTGGTCATAATCGGGAACAAGTGACAGTTTACAGAGAAAAAGTTATTCATCTGACGTAGAGGTTGTGTTTTTTCTATGACGACATTATTTTGTGTAGAACAGAAAATTCAGGGTTCAGTACATCATTTCTCTGCTGAATTTCATTAGTTCCGATATTGTCTGATATTATATAAAATGATTCAAAATCCCTGAAAGAACTTAAAAAAAAGAAGAATTAAAAATGAGTAGGTAACCTTTTTCCGCTTCACTGGTTTAGTGGGAGATGACCGTTTGGCGGGAGTTGGCCATTTTTCGCCAGATTATGGGTTTCCGTATGTTGCGTATCTCTACTAGCTTGGCTGAATACGTTGTTGGACAACATGTATACAGTTTCTTTGAATTTCCCCCTAAACCAATGTTTCTCTCTGTGTATGATCTCAGCTTGGGACCACTCGATGTTATGTTGATGGGTCCAAACATGCTCTGCTGGTTTTCCCTCGTTGTGTGTGTTTCTTGTGCTCGGCAATGCGAACACGCAATGGCCCCTTAGTTTTACCTATATAGGATTTTTCGTACTCACACGGTATCTGGTAAATGCAATTCTTGGAATCGCAGTCCGCGTTTGGTGATCTGGTTTTCGTGAGGCTGCTACGGATAATGTTTCCGGATCTGAAGCAGGTTCTGATGTTGTACTTGGAACCAATTCTTTTTATCCTCTCCGATATTCCTCTGATGTAGAGAAGTGCAAGTACTGGTTGTGACGGCTTCTCTTTCTTGCGAGGCTCCTGCTGTCTTTTAGCCAAGGTTTGATGTTCTACCATCGCTTTGGAGTAGCCATTCCTTCGAAGATCATTTTTGATGATGTCTAGTTCCTTCTCGAGACCTTTCTTCGTATTACAAAGCCCGAAAGCACGGTCTAATAGAGTCTTGATGATTCATCTTTTAGTCGATTGATGGTAGTTGGATTCGTGGTTCAGATACTGTCCCGTGTGAGTAGGCTTTCGGTATACAGATGTTTCCCACTCAGTGTCGGTCCTCTTCACCAATACTTCTAAGAATGGCAATTCGTTGTGGAATTCCTTCTCCATTGTGATGGAAGGTCTTACGCTGTTGATATGTTTCAGGAAGGAGTCTAGTTCAGAATTCCCATGGTTCCATATCTACTATGAAGGTGTCGTCAACGTATCTCAACCAGACACGAGGTTTCTTGTGGTCTTCTTCAATGGCTAAAGTTTCAAACCACTCCATATATATGTTGGTTATGACTGGTGACACATACATGTTTTCCAACAATGTATTCAGTATCTCCCGAAAACGATTGTAGATACTAACAATCGAAACGTCGTGAAGTAACTTGGCTTGGAATCTCTCAACTTTCTATTTTAGTTTTTTGTTCAATTGTTCTATTTTACTTGTATTTTAATTCACTATTATGTCATTTCAGTTTTTTTTGGTTTTTTTTGTCTAATAAAAGTGTTTTTTTTTCAGCTACTCATTTTTAATTCTTCCTTTTTTAAGTTCTTTCAGGGATTTCAACT
The DNA here is from genome assembly GCF_025532065.1 of Leptinotarsa decemlineata. Taxonomy (NCBI): domain Eukaryota; kingdom Metazoa; phylum Arthropoda; class Insecta; order Coleoptera; family Chrysomelidae; genus Leptinotarsa; species Leptinotarsa decemlineata. The sequence continues at coordinate 6,215,108 of NW_027412541.1, read as the reverse complement.
CATTTTATATAATATCATACAATGGATGTCCGAAACATTGTCAATCACCTTCAAACATTTCTCTGTTAACATTTTTCACTTGGTCGTAGTCTGGGCAAAGTTTACAAAAAGAAAATCTGACGCAGGAGTGTTTTTTTTATAACGCCATTATTTTAGAGGACTGAAAATTCAGTGTTCAGTACATCATTTCTATATTAACATTTCAAACTAGATTATATTTGAAGACAAGTGACAGTTAAGAAGAACAAATCATCAGTTTGATGTTGAGGAGGTGCTTTTTCTATGACACCGGTATTTTGAAACCGGTATTTGAGTGAGAGGTGGACGCTAGCACAGCATAGCTAACATAGTTACATATGCTGTGACGCTGGCGTCCGACGCTAACTTCACGCAAATTGTCCCCACAATTGTGGCTGGAATGTACAAGTTATGTCTTCACAAATGTATCATATTCTAGTAGGTGTCAGCTATACACTGGCAATTCTACCAAATGACTTTTTCTTCAATATCAAAACAGATATTATTCACTACAAAAAAGCTACTGTGATAGCGAAACATCTCATGATATTTTTTAAAATGAAGTTCATGAAGATCAAATCGTTTTTGGTGTAGTTTGTGAAAATACTATAGATCTTCATCAAGTAACGACCGAGTCAATCAGACAAATAGACTTTGTTTATCATTGTGGCTTTCACAACAACTTTCACTGATACACTCATTCCATTTCTACTGTAATGAACGAAAATACGACAAGCCTTCCAGGCTTGTCGCGCAGAAACACGCGCCACCATGTTTACGTGAATGTAGATATTCAACTAAAAACAAACGCATTAATTGTTAGATTATTGCGTATTATTGCAGTACTACAACATGAGTAGAGGGGATACAAGGCTTCTATGGCGTATTCCCTAGGGGACGTACTTACGGTAGTGAGTGGGAAAGAGACGTGTGCGACGTGATCGACGCATAGAAGGATAGAATGAGCATCGAGTAAATTCATTTGATAGATAAGAGCGCGGTGGAATTACAAAAATAACATGTGTGTCATACAGGGTGTCTCATCGTTTAAGAAAAAACATGTACGGGGTGTTTCAAATACGTCAGCGCGTAAAAAATGATATAATAATAATAATGAACGAAAAATCGGATTGAAGAAAAAACATGGCCACAGACATTAAAGCAAAAAACATGTCTGTCATATAGGGAGTCTCATCGTTTCAGAAAAAACATGTACAGGGTGTCTCAAATATGTCAGCGTGGAAAATAGTAGTATAATAGTAATAATGAACGAAAAATTTAATTGAAGAAAAAACATGGCCACGGGCGTTAAAGAAAAAAACCTGGCTGCTGCCATACAGGGTGTCTCATCGTTTAGGAAAATACATGTACAGGGTGTACGTCGGCGCGAAAAATAATGGTATAATAATAATAATGAATGAAAAATCGGATTGAAGAAAAAACATGACGTCACTATGTACAGGGTGTCTCAAAATACGTCATTTAAAAAAAAGTATAACGAGGCTGTATGGTTTTGACGTGTGTACAATGACGTGTGTACAATGTGTCTCATTTAGGAAAAAAAAAACATGTCAGGTGCGGGGGCCTAACGTTTTAGCGTGCGATCCCAATGGGAAACGTTGGAAAATGGGGCGATGGGGGTATTCAGCAATGACATTTCAAAATACGTCAGATGCGTCTTTTCGTGTTAGTTGGGAAATGGGGGAGTGGGCGTTAAAGAAAAAAACATGGCTGTCATACAAGGTGTCTCATCGTTCAAGAAAAAAACATGTACGGGGTGTCTCAAATACGTCAGCGTGGAAAATAATGATACAATAATGATAATGAACGAAAAATCGGATTGAAGAAAAAACATGGCCACAGGCGTTAAAGAAAAAACATGTTTGCCAACGTAATGGAAAAAAACATCGCAGCCATACAGGACGTCTCATCGTTTGGGGAAAAACATGTACAGGGTGTCTCAGATACGTCAGCGTGGAAAATAATGATATAATAATAGTAATGAACGAAAAATCGGATTGAAGAAAAAAAAACATGGCCACGGGCATTGAAGAAAAAAACATAACTGTCAACGTAATAGAAAAAAACATGGCTGTCATACAGGGTGGCTCATCGAAAATAAACTGTAGGAGTTCTAAAACTTTTCTTATGAAGATTTACATGGAAAAACGGCTAAGGTTCATTCTGACGTTTTTGATTCCTTTCAAGGTCACGCGTACGGCAGAGAATCGAGCAGCGTTATCGCGGTTTGAAAGATAACGATTCGATCGCGCTTGGAATGAGAACAAATAGGTATACAGGGTATTGAAGAAAAAACATGTACAAGGTGTCTCAAATACGTCAGCGTGGAAAATGATGATATAATAATAATAATGATTGAAAAATTAGATTAAAGAAAAAAACATGGCCACAGGCGTTAAAGAGAAACACATGGTTGTCAATTTCAACGTCACGCGTACGGTAGAGAATCGAGCAGCGTTATCGCGGTTTGAAAGATAACGATTCGAACGCGCTTGTAATGAGAACCCACATAGCAATAGATATTCCAGGTATATTTCATGAATATACATTTTAAGGATATTGTATTATGCTATGAATATGCCATGGATATATATATCTTCTGGAGAATATTCCCTGGAAGTGCTCCTGGCGAACCTTTGATATATTTTAAGAATATTCCTTGGGAATATTCTTGGAATATCTTATAATATTCTTAGAATATCTAAGGTATATTCTATTAAGAATATTCCAGGAATAGAACCCGAGGAATATTCATAAAATATTCAGGATATTCTTAGTTTATTGTAGGAATATACAATAGAGAAACACCATAGAATATTCTTTAAATATATTTTATGAATATTCTAGGAATATTTGGAATATTCCAAGAATGTGAAGATTCACACAAGTAATAAAACACATAATATTCATAAACAAATATATTTTAAAAACAATATACACTGAAATATTTGACGTTTCAACCAATATTAAAAATAAAAAATCTAATTCAAAATATTTATTCACTGAATAAAATATTCCTGAATACTGTCATATTACAAATATTAGAAATGTATTCAAATAGGATGTTCCTACTCTCAAACAAATGTATACTAAAAAATATACTAAAATAACAACTCTGTGAATTCATCAGCACTAATTAAAAAATAATAAATATATCATTTCATTGAAAAAGAAAAAGTGTATTACATCAAGAAATAGGTTAGGTTAGGTTTCTCACTTAGAAAAATAAACCCACAAATGAAGTATTTAAAATGAGTGGTATGATGGGTTCTTCAATGAATTTCCCTTACTTAAAGTTATTCAAACTTTGCTCACCAGAATAGTTTTCCTTATATTTGTCCAACAATGCATCAGCCAGTGTTTCAATAGTAATACCTGGAACAAAATGTACATTAACGTTCATTATCACTATTTGAAAGTGGCACAATAAAACTGGAATAAAAATCAAATAGATATTTTTCGCATAGGTTACTCATGAACATTTACAACATTTTATGACTTGGAGAGTAACTTGCATTGTCTTGTTGAAAAGTAATCATTACGTTTTCAGTTCCTTGGCGCACCTGCCTGTACCAGGTACCACTCTGTTTTTTTTTGGGCAAATTGATACTATCTTGAAAACGAGTGATGAAAATTATGAAAACAAATGATACAAAAGAATGTGTCATTCACTTACTTTTCTCTATTGAAGATACACAACTGAAATCACTCTAGTTCAAACATGTACTTAGTCAAACCAACAAATCCCACACACCAACTCTCCTCGAACCTAAAATGAGGTATAGTAGGTTAATCACCATGACTTTACTATCGATACTATTGCATTTTACTTACTTTTCTTGAAGACTGAATAGATGCAACTCTCCTGTTTGAAGATCCAAAATCAAACTATTCGCTGTACTGCAAATTGGACAACCCCAAATTATAAATGGTACACTGAACGTGACAGAATTATACTTTGATAAACACCAACACATCATGCATTACACACGCGAACCTGCCACGTCAACCGCCATGTTGAATCAAATGTCGAATTTAACGCAAACGCAAATGTACCATGCATTAAGGGACAGCCGCTTTCACAGAGCTTATTCGACTGTCGCGCGCTACACTTCAATTGACCAATGAGAAACGTTTACTCCAATTATTCACTTCCCCATTTCTCTGTTTCCAGGATTTTTCGCTTTGTAATTAAATAATTTCAAATACAAAAAGACAAATAGGATGAGAATTAACCAATTTATTGATGCAATTGGTTCATTTATTGACCTATTCAAATTTTTTTGTCGTTTCCAACAGTTGCTGTTGGAGCAATTCATCCAGAATCTTTGCGTTGAGTTCAAAAACTGGTTAACACTATCAGGGTTATATACATTAGGTTATGCATTCGATTAAGATCTTCAAATATTTTTGTTTTTAATAATATTGAATTATTTGAATACGTTATTATAAGATAATTCAAAATTCCATTGTATAGAGTATTCCAAAATATACCGTGGGGATATATTCTAAGAATATACCATATGGTATATTCGATCGACAATATTTTTAGAATATTCAAGGGAGAATAATCCATTTATAGACATTCTATGCACATTCTTTCGGGAATAATCCTGCCATATTCATTCAAGCATATTCTATGAATATTCTAAAGGCATGTATATATTCCAAGAATATTCTATGAATATTTGGAATATATACGTTCGTTTTATGATATACAGGGAATATTCCATGAATATCTAGTGCTGTGTGGGAACAAATAGGTATACAGGGCGTCTCATCGTTTGGGGAAAAACATGTACAGAGCGTCTAAAATACGTCAGCGTGGAAAATAATGATATAATAATAATAATGATAGAAAAATTGGATTAAAAAAAAAACATGGCCACGGGCGTTGAAGAAAAAACATTGCTATCATACAGGGTGTCTCGTCGTTTGAGAAAAAACATGTACGGAGTGTCTCAAATACGTCAGCGTGGAAAATAATGATATAATAATAATAATGAACGAAAAATCGGATTGAAGAAAACAACATGGCTGCCATACAGGGTGACTCATCATTTAGGAAAAAACATGTACAGTCTACGTGAAAAATAACGGTAGAATAATAATATTGAATGAAAAATCGGATTGAAGAAAAAAACATGGCAGCGGGGCTTTCAGTGCAGCGTTGAAGGAAAAAACATGAGAGCAACGTGTACATGGGGTCTCATTCAAGAAAAACATGACAGATTAACGAGGCTCTATCGTTTTGACGTGTGATTCTTCAGTGTGTACAGGGTATCTCAATTGAGAAAAAACATGTCGAATTAATGAGGCTCTATCGTTTTAGCGTGCGATCCTAATGGGAAACGTTTGAAAATGGGGGCAATGAGGGTATTTTTCAAATACATTTCAGAATACGTCACATGCGTTTTTCGTTTTTGTGTTAGTGGCGTCAATGTATGGGTGTCTCAAAATACGTCGGCGTTGTTGAATTATAAAAATGAATGAAAAATCGCATTAAAGAAAAAACATGGTTACCAGCGTCAAAGAAAAAAACATGGTTGCCCTCGAGATATACGGGGTGTCTCATCGTTCAAAAAAAACATGATGGTAATGTGTACAGGATGTCCCAAAATGCGTCATTGAAAAACATGACAGTTTAACGGGGCTCTATCGCTTTAAAGTGTGATTCTTAAAAGTGTACAGGGTGTCTCAAAATACATTATTTAAGGAACATGACGGTTCAACGGGATTCTATCGTTTTGCCGTGCGATTCTTCAATATGTACAGGATGTCTCATTCAAGAAAAAGCATGACAGTTTAACGGGGCTCTATCGTTTTAGCATGCGATTCTTCAATGTGTACAGAATGTCCCCAAAATACGTCATTTAAAGAACAGGACAGTTTAACGGGGCTCTATCGTTTTGACGTGCGATTCTTCAATATGTACGGGGTGTCTCATTCAAGAAAAAACATTACAGTTTAACGGGGCTCTATCGTTTTATCATGCGATTCTTCAATGTGTACAGAGTGTCCCCAAAATACGTCATTTAAAAAACATTACAGTTTAACGGGGCTCTTTCGTTTTAGCATGCGATTCTTTAATGTGTACAGGATGTCTCAAAATACGCCATTTAATAAAAAAAACGTCGTTTCTGGCTCAAAATCCAATGCTTCTCCTCATGGACCTTGGGGTTTAGTCATTTTAAGACCTCGTAGCGGAACCTTATGGAACACCCAACTCAAGGTAGATGTGACGTGTGTAAGAATTATATATGATATATGATAAGAATTATATATTATTCGGATCATCACGCACAGCACGCTAAATGAAAGGAGAAGAAATGTAGAATTTATCGACAGAGAAAAAACAAAGATTGCGGTCAGAAGGGCACTGAGCCACATTTTCGTTAACCAAGTTGGCATCATCAGGAGGAGTTAACCAGATAAAGGTAAACATAACAGAAAAATTCATAAAGGGTGGTCGTTTGAGAGGAGGAGGATAGGACGATATAATGCGATAAAATGTTCAGTTTTGTCTTGAAAAACGCATTGAAAATTTTTCAAAATTTCGATGCGTTAAAGTAGACAGTTTTGTCATTTGAATCGCATCGAAAAAAATGCATTTTTCAAAGTCTCATTTCTTCTAAAAACGCATATGATTTGCATTTTGATGCGTCACGGAAAATGATGCAGAAATGACATGAAAATCGCTTCGAAAAATTGTCAAAAATTTAGCGCGATAAAACGTACATTTATGTCGCGATTATCGTATAAAATATTTCGCAAAATCTCAATGCGTTGAAACAGTCAATTCAGGAACTCCAATCGTTTCGAAAAAACGTTATTTTTGCCACACATTTTCCAAACAAATAACGCATGACCGAACGATCGAAAATCGTGTATGGTATGAACTAGAACCGATTTTTCGGTTCCAATCAATTTTCGTTTGAAAATACAGACTATCAGCCAATAAAATTCACCTCAAAATTACTATGCAAATTTAGTATTCGAAATATCGAAATCATTTCTTTCATAGCATTATTTAGGATGTTTCGCTAATCAAAATTTTATGCACATCAACTGCTTACAAAAAATGCTACATATTTTCAAAAAATAGGAATATCGTCTAACAGAAAGGTAGTAATCTGTTTGTAGTAGAAACAGAACTTGAATTTCTTTGGACGTGCTATTAAGAGAAAAAGGTTCTTATGATATAGAGCAAGGAATTTATGTGAAGTTTATTACGTTGAAAATACTTTTGTGACAATACCTGATGTTGACTAAAACAAGGCATAATACGCGTATACAGAGTGACTTAGTGTTTCAAAATACGATGATATAATAAATGTGATATTATTATTAATATTATAAATTAGAAACAATTTTGTTGAAAAATTTGAAAATGAAAACTTACCTTGTATCGCAAGGTTCATTCATTATTATAAACGCTCGTATAAGGTTGATGAAAACAACTCATATACATAAAATATATTCGAAATAAAGAAATATGTTTGTATGTCAATTAATATTGAATAGGAGTGCCTAACGTGTGATCCAACATGTCAGAAGGACACTTGTCTTTGTTAACCAAGTTACTATCATCAGGAGAAGTCATCTAGATGTAGATAAAAATAGCAGAAACATTCATGTAGGATGTCGTTAAAGAAAAAAATAAATAATGATCTCCTGACATTTGTAATTTATTTTGTAATCGAAATAGGGAAAAATGAAATTTTTCAAACCATTCTAATTTAAATCGGTAGAAGAAGGCTTCATGATTGTATCGTCACCACCTCCCTGTATAGTGTGTTTGTCTGATTAAGTAGAGTTTTTGTTTTCATTTTTTTTGTTTATATTCTTATCGCGAGACGACTGTGGTTTTCTGTCTGCCGCGAGAGGAAGAACATATAGACAAAAGGTTCGATTCCGGAGAAAGAACCGAAAGTGCTCGAGAAAACTGCAGTTGTACTGGAAAAGTGCAGTTTCTTATCTCTCTCTCTCTCTCTCTATTCACCGATTCCTCAAGTGCCGTTGTGACCAAAATCAAGGTAAGGAAATCACAGACACGTTAAATTCTCTCTTTTTGATATCATTATTATTGTTAGTTAATTCTCATTCATTAGCACCACTGAACAGAACGAACTACTCGATAATTTTCAAAGACCTATTAAAACAGTCCACTAAGTTACCCAATATATAACATGGTCCTTCGAGCCGGATATTGTGAATTCTTGAAAATTTTCGTTTGTTCGTTTTGTTCAGACTCTTTAGTTCTCAGACAAATACATTTAATTTTCTCCTGTTGGCAAAAAACCCAAGAAGTCAACGTTCTGTTGAATACCTCTCTATCGTTTTGTTTTTTAATTTCACATCCAATCTTTACTTGTTTTTTTTTTTGAAAAATATTTAATACTTGGAGTTTTTGCTAGAGGTGAGATATTGATTCTCAATATACGAGGTGTGATCGAATAATTTTGTTCGGTACGATTATATATCAAGCTATTTTGAAGCTTGTTATTTAGCAATTCAGTGTAGTTCAAGATGACGGCTAACGCGAATAAAATAAAACAATGTCGGGCTCTTCAACAAATTTGTATAGACCGTATGAGCGATATTGCTGAAATAGCAGAAGCTGCCAAAACGTCTGTGGATCTTCATTCTCTATTTAAATCAATGTGTTCGCACTTAGAAAATATTTATCAAGACTTTGAAAAGCATAATGCAGTTCTTTTGCCACTCCTCATTTCAGTGGATGAATATGACAATGAGGAATTTAAAGTTCTATCCAGAGGATTTTACAAGCATTATTATGCAGCAAAATCTACCTTTTCTCAATTATTCAATACAGTCGATGTTGTAAACAACCCAAGTCCACCCGAAATGAGTCATGTGAGATTGCCAAAAATCGAACTTGTTAAATTTGATGGCAATTTCAAGCAATGGAAAACCTTTATTGACATGTTCAACAGTTTAGTCCATGATAACTCCTCTTTGAAAAACATAGATAAATTTAATTACCTAATCTCATCTCTGTCGGGGTCTCCGTTAGCACTTGTGAAGTGTAACCCTATCTCGGATGCAAACTATATTGTTGCATACAATTCTTTGATAAAACGTTACGAAAACAAAAGACTCCTTGCGAATGCTCACTATCTCGAGTTAGAAAATGCTCCTCGAATCCCTGATAATAATATTTCCTCTCAAAATCTCAGAAAACTCGTAGACACGTTCACAGAAAATATTGCAGCTCTGAAAAATTTAGGGTTTCCTACAGACCAATGGAGCTTTTTGCTTTTTAATATGCTTGTACGGCGGTTAGATTCAAATACAGTTGGTCGATTCGAAATTGAAATTGGTTCTGATGACATACCGACATTTGATGACCTTCGAGATTTCGTGCTAAAACAATCTAGTGCCTTAGATAGAACCTTCGATTGCACACAGAAGAAAATTCCTAAACCCGGTATTAAAGCCAGAACACATTTGCAAAACTCATCTTCCAATTTTACCCCCGAAGATCGTTTCACGCCCAGGTTAAACAAGTGATCTGTTCAGTTTGTGATGGCAATCATCATATTTACAAATGTCCACAATTCATCTCTCTGAATGTTAAGGATCGCTTTAATATGGTGAAAACGAAAAGATGGTGCTTCAACTGTCTCGGTTCAAGACATGTGATAAAAGATTGCACTTCAAAATCACACTGTCTTAATTGTGGGCAGACACATCATACTTTGTTACACTTTGGCATCACCGCTCCTCCCATAAATCAACTTCATCAAGATCAAAGCTCATCTCTGCCTCCTGTAGGAGATAACCTACCACAAAATCAAGCTTCTTCTGCTTTCACGAACATCAAACCCTCAACTCATTCTCAATGTCAACCGTCGAACATGAATACTACCATACTCTTATCAACAGCTCTTATTGAAGTTCTTGATGCCCGCGGTGACTATCAGCAAATTCGTGCCCTCCTCGATTCAGGTTCACAAATCAACATTATAAGCCAAAGTTGCTGCAATCGTCTTGGATTATATAATCAAAACCACAATATTTCCCTCTCCATCCAAGGTATAAATGACATGAATTCCTCAGCTTCTAAAGCAGTCTCCCTGCAGATTCGCCCGTGCACTAGCCCTAAACCTCTTATCAAGTTGAATGCCATCGTAATGCCCAAGGTTTGTAATAAAATGCCTAGTCATGACCTCAATGTTACGTCTTGGTCTCATTTGTCGAACCTCAAGCTTGCTGACCCTCATTTCAACATCTCCAATGAAATCGATCTTCTTCTAGGAGCCGAAATATTTTCTTTGATCCTAAATAGTGGTCGCCGGCCTGGGAAACATAACGAACCCAACGCATTTCATACCATTTTTGGTTGGATTCTCATGGGATCAATTCCCAACCCTTCTAGTTCGGAATTACTCACATCTTTACATTGCTCTTGTAATCCTAATCTCGACTCTACACTCAAACGTTTTTGGGAACTGGAGGAAGTCCCAAGAATATGTAAGTCCTCTCCTGAAGATTCTGTTTGCGAAGATATATTCTCTAAAACTGTGTCCCGAACAGCCTCAGGCAGATATATAGTCTCACTTCCCTTTCGAGCAAATGCACCTATATTCTCTAATTCTCTAGAACTCGCTCTCCGACGATTTCATCTTCTCGAACTCAAATTGAATAGAAATCCTTCATTGAAAGAACAGTATTCTGAATTTATGCGGGATTATCTCTCTCAACACCATATGTCACCTATAACAGAAACATACAATAACGCTGATGAATATTTCATCCCACATCATTGTGTTTTGCGACCAGAAAGCGCTACCACCAAACTGAGAGTGGTATTCGATGCTTCTGCGAAAACCACAAGTGGGGTATCACTCAATGATACTTTATTAATAGGACCCAAGCTTCAGAGTGACTTGGTTACTCTCCTATTGAGTTTCAGAATAAATCCTATCGCTCTCATGGTAGACATTCGTCAAATGTATCGTCAAATTCTCCTTTCCATACAGCATAGGAAGTATCAAAAAATTCTATGGAGATTCTCTCCAAACGAGCCAGTTCAGAAATACGTTCTAAATACTGTCACTTATGGAGTGAGCTCGGCCCCTTTTCTTGCGATAAGAACCCTTCTGCAGCTTGCTCAGGATGAAGGTGAAGAATTCCCCTTGGCAGTCAAAGCCATAAAAACCTCCTCCTATGTAGATGACATCGTGACAAGTTGCCAGTCAGTTCAAGAAGCTCAAAGTCTCAAATCTCAACTCATTTCGTTGCTCAGAAGAGGAGGATTCGAACTTCACAAATGGAAAAGTAATCACACTTCTTTACTTGCCCAAGAAGTTTCGGATAACTCTACCTCGCTTGATCTTAATAATGATTCAACTGTAAAGGTTCTAGGTTTACAGTGGAATGCTTCCGCTGATCATTTTTCTTTCACTATATGTTCCAAGTCAGTACCTTGCTCCAAGCGAAATATACTTTCCGAAATTGCCAGGATATTCGACCCCTTGGGATTTCTTAGTCCTCTTACTCTTTTTGCAAAAATGCTCATTCAACATTTGTGGACCTTAGGAATAGGCTGGGACGAAAATCCTCCTTCGGAAGTGACATGCATTTGGAATCGGATAAAGGATGAGCTTCCAATTCTCTCAAACATTAGCGTTCCTCGCTTTCTATTCCATACCTCTTCTTTTTCCTGTACCCTGCATGGCTTTGCTGATGCCAGTGAACATGGTTATGCGGCCGTTATATACTGTCGATATGAAACTATGGATGACATATGCGTTAGCCTGATATGCGCAAAATCCAAAGTATCTCCTCTTAAAACCCTCTCTATCCCAAAACTCGAACTCTCTGCGGCTTGTCTACTAGCTGATCTCCTGTTTTTCGTTATAAAGATTTTTGACAAACAAATTCCCGTAAGCAATATTTTTGCCTGGTCAGACTCATCAACAACCTTGTCATGGATACGTTCGTCTCCTCATAAATGGAAAACTTTCGTGAGTAACCGCGTAAGTCGAATTCAAGACAAGCTCTCCCCTGAAGTTTGGCATTACGTTCCATCAAAAGACAACCCTGCTGATTGTGCATCTCGAGGCCTTTTTCCATCCCAGCTAATAGATCATTCCCAATGGTGGGCGGGGCCTTCTTGGCTTCGCCAACCTTCGACGTTTTGGCCCTCCATGGTTAGCTCCGCTGAGTTAGATGCAGAATATCTCCTGGAAGAAAAAAGAACTGTTTTGTCCACCCAAAGAGAAAGTAATTTTCTCGATATCCTGTTAGAAAAGTATTCCTCCTTCACCAAAATTCAAAGGATTGTCGCTTATGTAAAGCGTTTCCTTCATAATTGTCAGCTTCCTCCTTCCGAACGAAAGTTGTCTTACCTCACGTTCGAAGATCTCCATCATGCTTCACTCTCCCTAGTTAAACATATCCAATCTCACGTGTTCCACTCTGAAATCTCCTCCTTACTCAGTGGAAAAGTTTTAGAGAAATCACTCCGCAAGTTGAATCTCTTTCTTGACACAAATGGTCTCTTGAGAGTAGGTGGTCGTCTCACACACTCCAAACTCACTTATGACAAACGACACCCGTTATTATTACCCAGCAAACATCGGTTAACCGACTTAATCATCGAAAGTGTACACTGCCAATATTTCCACCCTGGTTTCCAAACTCTGTATTTTCTCTTACTCCAGAAATACTGGATATTATCTGCGAAACGCACCATCCGTAAGAAACTTTCAAAGTGCCTTACATGCTGGAAACAAAATCCCATTCCATCCCGAGCTCCAATGGGAAACCTCCCTCCATTACGCGTGTCACAGATAAAACCATTCTCTTGCATTGGCATCGATTTCGGCGGACCCTATTCCATAACTCTCGGTCGACATCGTGGTGCGAAAACCCACAATGCCTATATTTGCCTCTTCGTGTGTTTTGCGACTAAGGCACTCCATTTAGAGTTGGCGACAGATTTGACATCCGAGACGTTTTTGGCAGCTCTGCGGCGCTTGATTGCTCGACGTGGTAGGGTTACAAAGATATTTAGTGATAACGGGACTAATTTTATTGGAGCCTCTCGAATCCTCAAAGGTTTTCATATTGCTGCTCAACAAGAGCTAATCGAGTGGAGTTTTATCCCCCCTTCTAGTCCTCACTTCGGTGGATTGTGGGAGGCTGGTATCAAGTCAGTTAAAAATCACATCTCTAGAGTCCTTGGAAAACAGCTTCTTACCTACGAAGAATTCAACACTTTATTGGTCCAAGTAGAATCAGTTTTGAATTCTAGGCCGCTCTGTCCAATCAGCTCTGACCCTAATGATCTGTCCGTTCTCACTCCAGGTCATTTTTTAACTCTGGAACCGCTGAATGCTTCCCCCGATGAAGAGCTTGGCAAAGTCACGTTAAATAGACTATCACGGTGGCAGTTGATTCAACATTTACATAAAGATTTCTGGTCGCGATGGAGCAAAGAGTATCTCCATACCTTGTTCCAGCGAGGCAAGTGGACTGATCCTACTGTTAACATTGAACTGGGTACGATGGTTTTAATTAAGCACGACTCAATGCCTCCCTCACGTTGGCAACTTGGCTGTGTGGTTGAAGTTTATCCGGGCACAGACGGAATAATACGCGTTGCCTCAGTAAAAACTCCTACTGGATTGCTCAAACGGTCAGTGGTAAAGCTTTGCCCTTTACCACTCGAAAATAATCAATAAAATGCCTCGGCATTTTAGGTGGGCGGTATGTATCGTCACCACCTCCCTGTATAGTGTGTTTGTCTGATTAAGTAGAGTTTTTGTTTTCATTTTTTTTGTTTATATTCTTATCGCGAGACGACTGTGGTTTTCTGTCTGCCGCGAGAGGAAGAACATATAGACAAAAGGTTCGATTCCGGAGAAAGAACCGAAAGTGCTCGAGAAAACTGCAGTTGTACTGGAAAAGTGCAGTTTCTTATCTCTCTCTCTCTCTCTCTATTCACCGATTCCTCAAGTGCCGTTGTGACCAAAATCAAGGTAAGGAAATCACAGACACGTTAAATTCTCTCTTTTTGATATCATTATTATTGTTAGTTAATTCTCATTCATTAGCACCACTGAACAGAACGAACTACTCGATAATTTTCAAAGACCTATTAAAACAGTCCACTAAGTTACCCAATATATAACAATGATATAGAGCGAGGAATATAGGTCAAATTCATCATCAAACGGCTTGGAAAAATTAAATATTGAGTTGTAGATATTTTGATAGTATCTTGATAGGCTACCATTTAATTTCCGCTCAAAACTGATATTTGAAAGAAAATAAAAAAAAAAACAAACACAGTGAATTTAAAATATTTTATTAATTTTTGTCTTCACCGTGGGTGTTGGTAGTTGTTGGAGGTTGGCTCAAGTTCGGGGAGGCAGCAGGAGGTAGCGGCTCAGCTGTTTCTTGTTTCCCGTCAGAGGTGGGCTTGGGTTTGGGGGAAGAGGTAGACTCCGGTGGAACGTATTCTTCTTGCCCCGTACAAGTGCAGAATCCCCACCACTCGGGACAAAAACTGCATCTTGCATTATCGATGTTCAATCTGCAAACATTCTGACATCCATAAATTGATATTATAATTGAATTTTAGAAAAACTCACGAAAAATCTACCTCCTCATCCGAAGATGAATAATATTTTTCTTCTTCCCCCATCGAATAATACACCTTGTCATTTCTGAAAAGCAATGATTGATCAATATTTGAAAGGTAATGAAAAAATAATCACTTACGAAGAATCATTTGTGTTTTCCATAATCTGCAATGAAAAAGAATACAATGTTATTGATATTAGTGAAAAAGTAGCATTCTTAAATAAAAATCTTTTATCAAGATTTTAAAAATGAAAATTCGAAGGATAGAAGGTATATAAAATCTAAGGTTACCACATGTTACTTTTTTTTAGTGAAAAGTTTACCTGTTAAGGGCGTATTATGCCTTGTTTTAGTCAATATCAGGTATTGTCACAAAAGTATTTTCACCGTAATGAATTTGACGCAAATTTCTTGCTCTATATCATAAAAACCTTTTTCTCTTAATAGCACGTCCAAAGAAATTCAAGTTCTGTTTCTATTACAAACAGTTTACTACCTTTCTGTTAGACGATATTCCTATTTTTTGAAAATATGTAGCATTTTTTGTAAGCAGTTGATGTGCATAAAATTTTGATTAGCGAAACATCCTAAATAACGATCTGATTTCCAATCAATTTCCAGACGAAACCTATAAAAAGACGTACTACTCGATATTTTAATTTTCCAAGTTGTCGAATAATGAAATACGATTTCACTACAAAAAATATGTTTATCAATCGATGATTTAAATATAAAAGTAAATTATATTTTATTCTATCAGAAAAATCGGTTCTAGTTCATATCATAAACGATTTTTGATCTTTCTGTCATGCCTTATTTGTTTGAGACGTATTTTGAAGCACTAAGCCACTCTGTATACGCGTATTATGCATTGTTTTGGTCACTATCAGGTATTGCCACAAAAGTATTTTCAAAGTAATAAACTTCACATAAATTCCTTGCTCTATATCATAAGAACCTTTTTCTCTTAATAGCACGTCCAAAGAAATTCAAGTTCTGTTTCTACTACAAACAGATTACTACCTTTCTGTTAGACGATATTCCTATTTTTTGAAAATATGTAGCGTTTTCTGAAAGCAATTGATATGCATAAAATTTTGATTAGCGAAACATCCTAAATAATGCTATGAAAGAAATGATTTCGATATTTCGAATACTAAATTTGCATAGTAATTTTGAGGTGAATTTTATTGGCTGATAGTCTGTATTTTCAAACGAAAATTGATTGGAACCGAAAAATCGGTTCTAGTTCATACCATACACGATTTTCGATCTTTCTGTCATGCGTTATTTGTTTGGAAAATGTGTGGCAAAAATAACGTTTTTTCGAAACGTTTGGAGTTCCTGAATTGACTGTTTCAACGCATTGAGATTTTGCGAAATATTTTATACGATAATCGCGACATAAATGTACGTTTTATCGCGCTAAATTTTTGTCAATTTTTCGAAACGATTTTCATGTCATTTCTGCATCATTTTCTGTGACGCATCACGATGCAAATCAAATGTGTTTTTAGAAGAAATGAGACTTTGAAAAATGCATTTTTTTTCGATGCGATTCAAATGACAAAACTGTCTACTTTAACGCATCGAAATTTTGAAAAATTTTCAATGCGTTTTTCAAGACAAAACTGAACATTTTATCGCATTATATCCTCCTAGATCCTCGTTACCACATTTCTTTCTCAAATGACCCCTCTATATGAATTTTTCTGTTATATTTACCTTTATCTGGTTAACTCCTCCTGATGATGCTAACTTGGTTAACGAAAATGTGGCTTAGTGCCCTTCTGACCGCAATCTTTGTTTTTTCTCTGTCGATAAATTCTACATTTCTTCTCCTTTCATTTAGCGTGATGTGCGTGATGATCCGAATAATATATAATTCTTATCATATATCATATATAATTCTTATACACGTCACATCTACCTTGAGTTGGGTATTCTACAAGGTTCCGCTACGAGGTCTTAAAATGACTAAACTTAAGGTCCATGAGGAGAAGCATTGGATTTTGAGCCAGAAACGACGTTTTTTTATTAAATGGCGTATTTTGAGATATCCTGTACACATTAAAGAATCGCATGCTAAAAGGATAGAGCCCCGTTAAACTGTCCTGTTCTTTAAATGACGTATTTTGGGGACATTCTGTAGACATTGAAGAATCGTATGCTAAAACGATAGAGCCCCGTTAAACTGTCATGCTTTTTCTTGAATGAGAAATCCTGTACATATTGAAGAATCGCTCGGCAAAACGATAGAATCCCGTTGAACCGTCATGTTCCTTAAATAATGTATTTTGAGACACCCTGTACACTTTTAAGAATCACACTTTAAAGCGATAGAGCCCCGTTAAACTGTCATGTTTTTCAATGACGCATTTTGGGACATCCTGTACACATTACCATCATGTTTTCTTTAAACGATGAGACACCCCCGTATATCTCGAAGGCAACCATGTTTTTTTCTTTGACGCTGGTAACCATGTTTTTTCTTTAATGCGATTTTTCATTCATTTTTATAATTCAACAACGCCGACGTATTTTGAGACACCCTGTATACATTGACGCCACTAACACAAAAACGAAAAACGCATGTGACGTATTTTGAAATGTATTTGAAAAATACCCTCATTGCCCCCATTTTCAAACGTTTCCCATTAGGATCGCACGCTAAAACGATAGAGCCTCATTAATTCGACATGTTTTTTCTCAATTGAAATACCCTGTACACATTGAAGAATCACACCTCAAAACGATAGAGCTTCGTTAATCTGTCATGTTTTTCTTGAATGAGACCCCCTGTACACATTGCTCTCATGTTTTTTTCTTCAACGCTGCACTGAAAGCCCCGCTGCCATGTTTTTTCCTTCAATCCGATTTTTCATTCAATGTTATTATTCTACCGTTATTTTTCACGTCGACGTATTTTGAGACACCCTGTACATGTTTTTTCCTAAATGATGAGTCACCTTGTATGGCAGTCATGTTGTTTTCTTCAATCCGATTTTTCGTTCATTATTATTATTATATCATTATTTTCCACGCTGACGTATTTGAGACACTCCGTACATGTTTTTTCTCAAACGACGAGACACCTTGTATGATAGCAATGTTTTTTTCTTCAACGCCCGTGGCCATGTTTTTTTTTTTCTTCAATCCAATTTTTCTATCATTATTATTATTATATCATTATTTTCCACGCTGACGTATTTGAGACGCCCTGTACATGTTTTTCCCCAAACGATGAGACGCCCTGTATACCTATTTGTTCTCATTCCAAGCGCGTTCGAATCGTTATCTTTCAAACCGCGATAACGCTGCTCGATTCTCTACCGTACGCGTGACCTTGAAATTGACAACCATGTTTTTTTCTTTAACGCCCGTGGCCATGTTTTTTTCTTTAATCCAATTTTTCAATCATTATTATTATTATATCATCATTTTCCACGCTGATGTATTTGAGACACTTTGTACATGTTTTTTCTTCAATACCCTGTATACCTATTTGTTCTCATTCCAAGCGCGATCGAATCGTTATCTTTCAAACCGCGATAACGCTTCTCGATTCTCTACCGTACGCGTGACCTTGAAAGGAATCAAAATCGTCAGAATGAACCTTAGCCGTTTTCCCATGTAAATCTTCGTAAGAAAAGTTTTAGAACTCCTACAGTTTATTTTCGATGAGCCACCATGTATGACAGCCATGTTTTTTTCTATTAGGTTTATAGTTATGTTTTTTTTCTTCAATGCCCGTGGCCATGTTTTTTTTTTCAATCCGATTTTTCGTTCATTACTATTATTATATCATTATTTTCCACGCTGACGTATTTGAGACACCCTGTACATGTTTTTCCCCAAACGATGAGACGTCCTGTATGTTTTTTCCATTACGTTGGTAAACATGTCTTTTCTTTAACGCCTGTGGCCATGTTTTTTCTTCAATCCGATTTTTCGTTCATTATCATTATTATATCATTATTTTCCACGCTGACGTATTTGAGACACCCCGTACATGTTTTTTTCTTGAACGATGAGACACCTTGCATGACAGCCATGTTTTTTTCTTTAACGCCCACTCCCCCATTTCCCAACTAACACGAAAAGACGCATCTGACGTATTTTGAAATGTCATTGCTGAATACCCCCATTGCCCCATTTTCCAACGTTTCCCATTGGGATCGCACGCTAAAACGTTAGGCCCCAAAACCAAAAATCACTGTGTGATTTAATATACATAAAATTGAATTGACATCAAGTGATGCAACCCCTTGGTTGCCAACTGTGGTAAATAATGACATTTGACAATTTGACATTTGTTAATGAATAAATAACCTATCTTTCTGAGTTTCTTCTGCATTTTCATTTTTGGGACATAATTGGGACAGTCCATCTTATATTTCTTCATAGCTGATTCTTCATTCTGAAGCCCCAACTTCATATAGGACGACTGGAAACCTTTTTTCGGCCATATTCTGAAAATCAGTTTCTCATTTACAAAAAAATGAAAATGCAGAAGGAACTCAAAAAGATAGGTTATTTATTTATTAGCAAATGTCAAATGTCATTATTTAACCGCAGTTAGCTACCACGGGTCGCATAACTTATTGAATCTTTAGTGTCAGTGTTTAATATTTTCAATCGCTAATACCGTTTAAGTTGTTATGGTTATGAGATAAAACTGATCATAATCATATGTAAATTTGCAGACTTTGAAATATATTCCCAATTTCGAAAATCTTCGAATCTTGTCATAAATAACTTCCAACTCAAATATATTTTGAATATTTTTTTTTGTACCTTTACCTTATTCGTTGAATATTTGTATTGGTTTACTTATTGAGGATGGAATAAACGAAAACTTTTTTCTTTTTTATTTCAAGGTTACGTAAAGTTCGATATCTCCATAGGAAACACGTATACGTTTTAATTTTAAAATCGAGTTCAAATTGTGGACTATTGTCAAATTTGGATATTTCAAAAAGAGAAGAAACGAAAAATGTATTTCGCTTTTGGAAATATTTGAGGACCACATCGATTATGTGAAAGAATAAAAAAATACAGACATGTTTTCCATTGGCTTTCTTAGATCAAAGGCACAGATTTTTCTCTTTTATGGTCAAGGACAACGGAACGATTTCTACTATTTTATTTATCATTCTTTATAAGCCAAGTAATCTGTCTATGGTTTGAATTATGATGTTCAAATGAAATGATGGTTGGCAATATAGCATCGACAATCGACATCGACAATAGTCTTTTTATCTCAATCAGTCTCAATCTTCTGTTTATTGTGATGGATAGGGTCAAATCGCCAAAAATAAAATGTTTAGAACCATGTTTCATTAAAGTGTCATCATTTTTTGCGAATGAATTAGATAGTTCTTTGAATATATTTTATAATTTTTCTTTCATCATTCTGTGCTTTTTACGATTGCTAGAAAGCAATTATTGCGACAAGTACATGCACACTTAAAATTTCTGTGAATCGGTGGTACTTGCCAGTTTGTTTGGCCTTTGAACACATTAGGAATATAACGAGTTAATTTGATCTTTGATTCATCGTGCAGGACATTTATATTTTTATTAGTTGTGATTGTAATTATTGTTTTGTGACGTGGCAATAGTGAACACAAGAAGAAAGCAGAAGAAAGACTTGTATTATCTTTGTATGGAACATTCAACAATAATAAGTACTTTTATAAAATGATGTATTAACTGTTGGACATCAGAAATTGTGATACTAATTTACTTGCCAAACAATCAGGATGAATCCAGTGGAACAGTATCATTCAAGTGAGAGTGATGATGATGATCATGATGAATTTGAGGATGCAGAAGATACTCCAATTGAAAATGATATGACTATAGATCGAGCTTTAGCTGAATCGCAAAGAGCTATCAATTACTTTTTCAATAACCAGTTCAACGAAGCCAAAGATTTGATGACTCCTTACTCAAATTCGAGTATGTACCATTCCCTCGGGTACTCCATATTTTTGTTTATGGAAGCTATTCTCACATTTGAACCAGAGGCAACTGTAGCAGCATCAAAAGCTTTGAAAAATTCACTGGGTGTTTGCAACAAATCCAGAAGAAAGAACACCATAGGAGAATCTATTGGAAAAATTGTTAAACGTGCCCATTTTGACCAGTATACAGAATTAGAGGCTCATGCTGAGCTCTGCCATGCAGAAAGTTTGTTGTTGAAAGCTATGCTCACTTTCATGGAGGATGAAACACTTTCAAGTTTCATCAAGGCTGGATTGAAAATAAGATCTTGTTTCAATTCATATAAGGACTGCCGCCAAATTCTTTTGAAAAGAGATTGGCACGGAGACAATTCAAAAAACCATTTTGAAAGTGGTGTAAGGATGGGTGTGGGAGCTTTCAATTTAATGATTTCAATGTTACCCTCAAAAATTGTCAAACTTCTGGAATTCATTGGATTTTCTGGAAACAAACAAAATGGTCTAAATGATCTTACTATTGGATGTAAGTTGAATGGTTTAAGACAACTTATGTGTATAATGACCATGTTGGGATATAATTTGGTGGTTTTGCCTGTCCTTAGTCATAAGGAGGGAGACATGGAAATGTGTAAAGAAATTATCGATGACCAGTTGAAGAAACATCCAGAGAGTGTGTGGTTCCTATTTTTCCAAGGCCGGGTAAATTTATTATTTGGTGAACTACAAGCCAGTCAAGAGATGTATACAAGGTCATGGAAATCTCAGAATATATGGCCACAATTCCATCACATCTGCTATTGGGAACTGGTGTGGGTGCATTGTTTGAAAACAGAATGGAGGGAAGCTCTGTATTACTGTACACAGTTGATTGAAAAAAGTAAGTGGTCTAGAAGCTTGTATAGTTATCAGAAAGCAGTTATAATGTGTGCTCTCAAAAATGAGTTGACACAATCCGAATTGGATCAAATTAATCAACTCATGAGGGATGTTCCTAAATACAAGCAGCGAATTGCTGGCAAATCATTGCCAATGGAAAAATTTGCAATGAAAAGGGCAGCACGATATTTTAATCAAAATTGTAGCTTGGCTTTACCAGTAATTGAACTAATGTTTTTGTGGAACTTATTTAAAATATTTAAAAAAAAATCAGTTGGTACTGAAATACTAAAATTAATTGAAAAATCTCTTGCAGACATTGATTCTAACACAAAGCCATCCAAATATGATTATGATAATAAAGCATTAATTTTACTTTTGCAAGGATCATGTCTCAGAAATATGGGTAGTCCTTTACTTGCATTAGAATGTTTAGAATCTGTGATATCTATGCAAAAAAATTTGGTAGAAGATCATTTTATTATTCCATATGCAATTCTTGAACTGGCTCTTGCCGAATGGCAACAGGGTAATAAGGATAAGGCAATTTTAGCTCTAGAAGATGCCAAGAAAAACTACACGGGGTACTCTTTAGAGTCTAGATTGCATTTTAGAATACATACATCATTGAGCGAATTTAAAGCAGAAATGAAACTCTGTTAATTGACTTTATTATAGGCAAATTGTTGAGGTGTATAGAAAAAGATGAGTTGCCTAAAATATTTAAACGGCGAAATACATTTTTCGAAATGCATTGAATGTTTTGTAAAATTTAGTGCCCTTGCTAACTAACCCCTATAGAGTTTGGTAGTCATCGAGACTAATGTATGTTGTGGAATAACAAAGTTAGGTGTATCTTTTCTAGAGATCAATATTTCTACAAGGAACAACAAAATTAATTTTCTCTCACACCCCACAAAAAACTATATTCTATAATATCTAATAATGAAAATAATAGAAAGCTATTTTTTGTAGTAGAATGACTATCTGGTGATATTGATTATATCCCCTATATATGGTAATTTGAGATATCCTGGGATATGGTTGTTGATAAAGTAGAAGAGAGTAGAATACCTTTATACAAGAAGTAGGAAATATAGTAACTGAAGAATTATCTCAATATTTCTTTACAAATGGCATAGTCAACCAGATGACCATCTGGTGATATTGATTATATCCCCTATATATGATATTTTGAGATATCCTAGGTCCTAGAATATCTCAAAATACCATATATTTATAGGGGATATAATCAATATCACCTGATGGTATTTTTCTACTACATTTTTTAATAATTAATTTGTTTCGTCGAAGGAAATTGATGTATTTATTAATAAAATAAACTATATTAAATGAAAATTTCAATATATTTTAATTATAATAATTGTGAAGGAAATGTAGCTGTTCAAAATATTTATTTATAATTATCTCAACCTTATCAGGAAATAGGTACAATTAAATTATTCTATATTGTAGATTCTATATTAGATTTTGAAATGAATGGTTATTTACTATTTTACAGTTCAAAATGTCATGCTATTTAAATGGTTTGTTAAAAATATTGTTGCAAGAGTACCCTAGTATTTATTTTTTATTAAATTTATAATCAGCCTTTACTGCAATAAAAAAGTTTTGAGTTATATGCGTATAAATTATTTGAGCTTTTTTTAATCTAAGAGCCTCCTCGATATTTTAAGTTTGTAGTATTTTTATAATCTATACAGGGCTACTCCAATTGAAGAAGGAGATCTTGTAAATGGTAAGAGATATAAGGCAAAGTTGTCTGTTTCTCAGTTGTCTATTGAATGATAACAAAAAAAATCGACTCTAGCTCTATTGATTCCGAAGATTTAGGGAAAAATCGAAAAATTTCAACTTTCATTTCTAGCTGTAGCTTCTTAGCCACCCTCAATTTTGAAACTTCAAATATGGATCTGTTTTTAACAATCATTATTTCATTAACAATATTCATATAATATCAAGATATTTAATTGGATTCCCTATTCTGAAGAGTTTAGATGAATTGATGATCATTCAAATAAATAATTTTTTTACGGTCCTGATGATTGAAAAGAAACAGCTCATTATAAGGCCGTCACTTTTTATAATGAACTACTAGAATCATTCAACCAGCTAGGAAGTTATACATTACAAAATGAAAAAGCCTCTTACTAGAGAAGTACTATTATAGTTTCTAAGAATGTTTAGGTCATAATCTTTGAAAAGAAAACATTGAAATCTAGATCTGTGAATTTGTTTTTATATAAGTGAGTATTAGTAAGTTTACATAAGTGTATACAAGTACACACAGGTGCATAAAGAATGGGAGCCTTGAAATGTTAACAGATTTTGGATCTTCAGAAACTTGAATATTTAGTCTGATTTTGATCATTTAATTTTTTTAATATATGGAACGAAATTTATCTCGGATTACTTCACATCGAACAAATTTCCTAACAGGGCCCAATTCATACATATTACGCAAGAGAAAACAAAGTTATGTTTCTGTCATCTATCATTTGTAATTCATCACACCCTGTGATGAAATACAACTTTTGAATGACACTCGGAACCATCCTGTATGCAAGCTTGCTTTATTACCTATACATTTTTCATTAATATTGATATCACGATTCGTTTCAAATTTATGAATCATTGAAAGAGTTGTGCATTTTCTCTGTGTATTCTAAGAAATCATCAAGATGCAAATTCTATTGTATCCTATGCAAATCTTATTGAGCATATCTGAAACTATTGTATACGTGTGAGAAGTAGAAAATCTGGTTAATGTGAATTAATGTGGGATACGTTTTCTCCCATTTATTACAAAAATCATCAAAATAAGGCTGAAAATGAAAAAGTTGATCAATATCATAATTTGCTTTATTTCAAGGTGGCTTTTGTGTATTTATGCAAAGTTTAATCTATTTTATTTCAAGTGACACAATATTTCACTGTGTTCAAGAAAAATGAGCTGGTGTTGACTTTTGTCTATAAATAGATTTCTCTTTCTCAATTTGAAACGTATAAAAAGTTCCTGGGGAATTTTGAGTATTATTCGAATAAGAAAAAAAATTATATTGAAGATGTCAACAGTGTCTTTGAAATAAAGCGAGAAATAAGTCGGAATCTTTATCACTGGTTTCTGGATTATACAACTTCTCTCAGTTTTGAATTAGAAGATTTGAATTTCTTCCCAAATCGAGGTCTTTTTCATTCAGATTCTGAAAGTTGTATAATGTGAGAAAACTTCACTGGCAATATTAGAGGTTTGTGACACTTCATGTTTTATCAAATCAAAAGTGTATGGTTAGTCAAAGAACTTTTTTGAAAATCAGCCGTGGTACATAAAATATGTATTGCTTCTATTCAAGTAATTATTAAGACCTTGACATTGTAGACTGAAATATTGCTACAAAAACTGAAATTTCAAAATCTTTGGATGATTTTAAGAAACATTCTTCATATGAACATAGGTCTACAACCGCTTTATTTCTGGGCTACAAGATGTTGGAATTTAACAAAAAAATACGTTCACTCCCTAATATCTAATTGTCCACATATTTTCTCACAAAAATGGTCCCTTGCCCAAATGAAAAGTTAATTTACATCCGACCCAATCTCTTGTCTTATCAAGAGACGATTTTTCTACAGAAAAATCTCCTATCGTTCCTTTCACCATAAGGCAACACGAGAGAATCTTTTGTCTAGGTGGTAATACTGAAAAACGTATTGATAACGATTCTTTAAATTATAGTTATCTACAGGTCATCCACTACAACCGTTGAATGAAAAGTTTCATTCCTTTCATAATGAAAATTCGTTTTGTAGTTTTTTAAATAAGATATGAAAATGAAAATTCTCCATAAACTATTATTGTTAATCAATTGGAGAAATTTCTGCTACCGCAGTCGTCGGTTGATTGGTCAAACCAACAACACTGACATTAAAACTTGGCAAGTTGACTTGGGTGTCGCACCAGTAGGTCGCTCCACTTATGTCTCGCTTGCGTTTACGCAGTTATTTTCATAAAGTACCTAGTTTTCTTGGTTATTCACATTTTGTCCTCAATCGTGGACCGCCTGCTCGGTACTGACGGTGCCCAATATGCTGAAACAGCTGTCTACCGTGGCAATTAAATTGAAATCAATGTAGGAATGATCAGAATAGTACTTATCTATTTATTTTATATATTTCAGTGACTGGAGAAATGTACAGTAAAATGGATTAACAGGGTCTCTCAGTCAAAAAATCAAAACTCTGCTCTACTTTGCCAAGCTTTTGCTTCTAATGGGAAGCTTCTTCAGGGCCTATAATTTATTGAATTGTGTTTTTTTGCCAATGAATAACATTACAAATCATACTTACAGTAAAACTGAGTAAAAACCAATAAATTGAACATATAAATCGACGAAAGAAAGTTAAACATTAATGGATTTTTTTGGTTTGACAAATGTCATACCTTCACATAAATGTCATTTTTC
This sequence comes from Leptinotarsa decemlineata, assembly GCF_025532065.1. Lineage (NCBI taxonomy): Eukaryota > Metazoa > Arthropoda > Insecta > Coleoptera > Chrysomelidae > Leptinotarsa > Leptinotarsa decemlineata. The sequence continues at coordinate 6,189,121 of NW_027412541.1, read as the reverse complement.
AATGGTATCATGATTTGATAATCGTTGACTCTAAAGGGAGAATTGATTGATACAATTTTTATTATTATTATGTTTTTTGGTGTAGTTCCAATAAGTTACTGTATATACTGCTGAGATTATCAATGTCAGTTACTAAGATTCTCAACTTTAAATAACAATGGGGTTCTTCGAAGAGATCGAACTCGACCACGGTTTCCAGACAGCAGAGCAATGAAGGAATGAAGGAATACAAACAAGAAACTGGCATCATATCGCAACAGAAGAATTTTCCTCCTTCGATGCAGAAAAAACAATGTGATACCTTCACATATAAAAAATAATATGAAAAATATAAATATCCTTTTCAATTCTACAAATGGTAAAAATTCTCATGACATTCATTGACAACTTGAAGAAAAAAGTATTGAATCTTGAAATTAAAGTCACACATAATGATTTGAAAAATTTAGAGAAACTTTCTGATAAACAAACAAAATTTGTAACAGAATCAATTCCTTTTAATATTTGCCTAGAATTTGAAAAACCACAAACTGTCAAATACAATAAAATTTTCAATGACATGAAAAATAAAAATATCGATAAACTTCGTATACTCAAATGTAATTCAAAATCAGATATTAAAACTAATGAAAATTGGATACAAAATTTATCATATATCATTATACCAGAAGATATAAAACATTTTCTCGCCTTAGGTTTCAATTTCAGCTTATCACCAACTACCAAAAAGGTGTATATACCAAATTTATTTTCAGATATTGAAAACCTGATAACTGGGTTTTGTGATAGCAAAAAGAATCTTTTCAGAGCGAAAATAACAAATATTGTAACTAACTTTTTCCAAAAAGCTCATGATAATAAAAATTTTCTTAATTTCCTATTTTAAAAAAACAAAAAAAATTGAAGAATCATCCAGAATTGATACTTACAAGATCTGATAAAGGCAGGGCGACAGTGATTATGAAAAAATCTGATTACATTGAGAAATCTCTTGAGATTATTAATGATAGTGATTCTTATGTTGAACTTAATAGAGATCCTGTTTTAACAATACAACAAAAGGCAAATAAAATCATTACAGATTTGAAAAATGAAAAATGATATCAGAAGATGAAGCAAAAATGTGTATGTTTGATAATTCTACATCACCCAAATATTATAGACTTCCTTATGGACTTGACACCCATTATTTCTTCCGTTGATGCTCCAAATAGCAAAATTGCCCAAATGGTCACTAAAATTCTCACTGATGCATATAATTATGAAAATGAATTCTATATTGAGGATTCTTTCGATTTTTCCGATTTTATAAATGAAAAATCATTACCTCCAGATTATATTCTGATCATCCTAGATGTAATTTCACTGTTCAGCAATTTACCTATGAATCTAGTGGAGAAAAGTATTATCAAAAAATGGAATGATATAAATAAAAAATGTTCAATAACCCAAAAAAATTATTGAAATAATTGATTTCATCTTCAATCCAAGTTATTTCTCTTTCGAAGGTAAATACTATAAAAAAATTCTTGGTACACCAATGGGATTTACTATTTCTCCTATTATAGCTCAATACGTAATGGACGATCTTTTTGAAAACATACTTCCTAAACTGAGTTTTGAAATTTCTTTTTTAAAGAAATACGTTGACGATGTCATTCATGCAATACCTTATGACAAATCTTATGAAATTCTTGATGTCAATAGATATGATGAAAAATTGCAATTCACTATCAAAATAGAAAATAATCGGGCCCTCTCTTGATACAAGAGTTATCCGGAAAACTGATAATTCCTTGATCACTGATTGGTATGTCAAACCTACTAATTCAGGAAGATATATCAATTACTGTTCTTTTCATAAAAAATCAATTAAAATCAATTTAGTACTGTATTTGGTAAAAAGAATAGAAAAATTAGAACAACCTCTCAAGCAAAAAAATCTCAGACTTCTTAGAGACATATTGTTCAGAAATTTCTCAATAAAATAATTTGATTACAACGAAATTTGATTCCGATAAAAATTTTTCTTATAAATCTATACCTAATCTTGGAAATTTATCTTCAAATATCATAAAACTTTTTCATAATGAACAAAATATGCCAAAAATATATTAAAACTATAAAAAATTTGAATACCTAATTGAAAGATAAAACGGATACTACAAAAAAGTCAAATGTGATTTATAACATTCCTTGTAGTAACAATTGTAATTTGGATTATATTGGAACAACATCTAGAATTCTTAAAGATAGAATAACTTCACATAAAAGTGATATAAATCTTAATAAGAAATCATGTGCATTCGATAGAAAGAGGACATAAACCAAATTACTCAAATATCAAAGTTTTACATTAAGAAAAAAATATTTCTAAACGCCCTTTCCTTGAAATGGTTGAAATTAATAAGTCTTCTGATTATTATATGAATAAGAGAACTGACATTGATAATCTCAGCAGTATATACAGTAACTTATTGGAACTATACCAAAAAACATAATGATAATAATGAAAATTGTATCAATCAGTTCTCCCTTCAGAGCCAAAGATTATCAAATCATCATGCCCATTGAAAAATGACATTTATGTGAAGGTATGACATTGTCAAACCAAAAAATCTATTAATGTTTGACTTTCTTTCGTCGATTTATATTTTCAATTCATTGTTTTTTACTCTTTTTTGCTGTAACTATGATTTGTAATGTTATTCATTGGCAAATAAAAACCACAACTCAATAAATTACAGGCCCTGAAGAAGCTTCTAGAAGCGAAAGCTTGGCAAAGTAGAGCAGAGTTTTGGTTTTTTGGACTGAAAGACCCCGTTAATCCAACACTTCAAATATATATATATATATATATATATATATATATATATATATATATATATATATATATATATATATATATATATATATATATATATATATATATATATATATATATATATATATATATATATATATATATATATATATATATTTGGAATGTTGTGTCCACGAATTGTTTCATTTTTGATTTTGATCATACTCACTCGATAAAATCTTTATCTATCTATCCGCTATCCGATGTAGCGTTCATAAGGGAAAAAAAACTTTCTCGACAGCATATTGTCAGTCAGGTAAATGCGCAACTTTGTCCCAATTTATAAATCTTTGTATCTCTTATAGTTTCCGAGATCCCAATGGTGAGAACCTAATTGGAAATACCCTGTATATAATTTTCATTTTTTCTTACACAATAGAATAAAGTGATTGATTGGTAGCCAAGTCTGATAGCTAAAGTTCCCATAACAATATTTCTGTAAACAATCGAAAACAGACAAAAATAGAATTCAGAGGTTTTTGGTTTTTCCTGTATATATTTGTAACCAAAGAACGAATGTCGATTTTTCGGTATTATTAACTATAAATCGTAAAATAGACAACTGACTGCCGTTTAATTTTCTTTTTGGTAGATAGGTAGGTGGGTCCATTGCAACCTTCAAGGGTTTATTTTGTTGTATTATTTGATAACATCCATATATGGCAAAACAAAAATGTGTAAAACTGTAGACAATAACTGTGATCATTTTGAGACTAAATACTTGCCATTAATAATTGTATTTGGAATAATATGAAATATTATGATAATGACTACATTTTCCTGTGCATTTGTATGTTCACTAGAAAAACATAAAATATTTCTCGAAAAGACTGTAAATTGCTACTCTACTATTTTTGTTTCAATAATGTTGAATATTTTTCAATTTTCATTAGGTTTTGCGGAAATTCAATACTAAAGAAATGATATAAATTCTTATTTCTACTTGTACATTAGGCTTACTATTGTTGAAATTAATTTGTTATATTTATGTTTGTAAGTATATATATCAAGAGTTTGATGCCATTTTTATTCAATCTACGTACTTACTAGTTTTTAAACTATACTAAATCACTACTTTTGGCATCACATCTTTTCTATTTTAGAAGGCTGTGTGATGTGTTATTACATGTTAATTTTATTGAATTGTTCTATGTTATTTCTATGTATTATGTTTTATTATAAATATATAACATACTGTTTCTTTTTCTTTTGAATAAAAATACAAAAAATCACTTGTAGTTGCCAAGACCAGCAGTACTTACTTGTTAATCTTCCAGACAGCTGCATTTCAAGTCTGCATTGAAATATTAGTTTGGAGTCAGTATTTGATTATATGATGATTGATAAAATTAAATTTTGCAGCATTGATTGTTTTATTAATCTACCTATATTTAAGTGAATAAACAAAAAACCACATAAATAGTATTCAAAAACAAACTCTGTACCACTGTTAATTGTATTAGAACGATCTATAGGTATGTCTCTATAAACCTAAAATATTTCAATTTTTTCTCTTATGCTTACAGCCGTGACACAAAATAATTGACAAAATTGCAAATAATTATTTTTATTGATACCTACTATGGTACTGAAATCTACCACAGATGCCCACTAGTCATATCATTTTCATGGCAACTAAGGTTCTGGATCGATTCTATGTAGTTGAGCATTTAAGGTTAACAAAAGTTGGTTCCCCAAAAACTTTTAATTTATTCCACTACTAACACTTTCCTAATGTGGAATGGTAAACAATATATAATTTACTAGTAAATATTGTTTTTTTCCATTTTTTATTTTTATCAATATACTTGCTATTTTCAGCTATTCATTTTAATTTTCAGCTATAATATCCCAAGGACATTGATAACTAACGAAATAATTTTATCACAGTTTTCGAAAGCACGTTATTTGGTAACATCCCGACGCCGAAGGCGGAGGGATGTTACCTAAAATAACGTGCTTGAGGAAGTTGTGATAAAATTATGAGTTATTTATCAATGTTCGAGGGATATTCGGTGAAAAAATTTTTTGCAATTCGAACAAAATTATTTATTGAACACACAGTTATTAAAAGAACAATTCGTATGATATTCTGTTGATCTTGCTGTATTTGCCTCGGTTACTGCATAGGTGTTTCCACGCATACTATTGATTATTTGGTTATGATGTTCCTGATCAATATTCAAATAAGGTTTTATGGAATTTCCATTATTGTGCCCAGTAATTTTCAACAATTGCTGTTCTTGAACTCCACTCTTAGCTAGTTGACTGACTGCAGTTGCTCTATTAGAGTGATTGGTTATTTTCCTCTGTTTCGTATCCAAGCCAATTGCTTCAGCAGAAGATTTCGTCCATCCGTTGATTATATTTCTACCCAGAGGCATATTGTCATACCAGTTATCGCTTCCTGTCTTCCAGTGACGATTTGGCCTTAAAAATAGTCTATTTGTCTTGATATTTGTGCCTCGTTTTGATAATAATTTAATGAATAATCTGACAGGACAAGCATTGTTATCACTATTTTGAACTAACCATTTGCTAGAGGCGCAGTTTTTTGAACCCCCTTGGCAGGTTTTACTGAAAATTGGATTATATTCTATCCTATTAGTTGGAGATCAATTTCACTAGTTCGGACTTCCATTGTCTATTATATAAAATGATTTGAAATCCCTGAAACAAGTAAAAAAGAATGATTAAAAAAGAATAGTTGAAAATAACAATTATTCAACTATTCTTTTTTAATCATTCTTTTTTACTTGTTTCAGGGATTTCAAATCATTTTATATAATAGACAATGGAAGTCCGAACTAGTGAAATTCATCACGAAACATTGTCAATCACCTTCAAACAAAAGTTGGAGATCCATTGTTATCCTTTTCGATATGAAAATAATCAACTAAGCAAGCAGCACCTTCACCACCTCTCCAAGCCAATTCCACCGCTGCTATGTGATAAAATTTGCGTAGGAGTCCTATAGGGGTATTTTCATCCCAAAAGTTTATAATTTTACTCATTTCATTTGAAGTTAATGGTACTGAGCTTGTTTTGCGTTTAGTGGGATCTGTTTGTAAATTTCTTCGTGCTGCGTCGCGTGCATTCCGCGCTTGTTTGAATGCAACACTTTTGAAGGGGTCTAGCATGATATTATACTCCTTGTAATACTTTTCTTGTAATAATTTGTTTGTTATATTCCATACGGTTTTAACAGTAGCCTCCTTAAACTCTGTGCTATCCTTTTTTCTCATAGGTATTAATCGCCCAATCCTTGAGTATTAATGCAAGCTCTTCGAGAGTACGATTTCCATCCAATTCATATTTTCTGGCGTCACAAAACTCCATAAATATTTTCCAAGTGTATTTTTTACTATTGACAGTATTTTTTGGTGTATTTTCTTCAATTATTTTGTCAATTGCCGCATCATTTTGAACACCAAAGCGAGGAAGTGACATTTTCGAAATAAATTGAATTACTGAAATGTCAAACAACTTTATTGTGTTGGTTGCTTAGCAATGTCATGACATAAGTGATAACTACCCGTGAAAACTATCCATGGGTAGTTATCAGTGTAATAATGGTTTCATTGGTTATTTCGACACACATGACTAGAAATAGACAAATTTGATAGGATAATTTTTTTGGCAAAAAATTTTCAGTTTTATTTGTTCTTTTAGAGATTTCAAATCATATTATATCATATTAGACAATGGAAGTCTGCACTAGTAAAATTCATCATGAGATATTGTCAACCACTTTTAAACAAACAATGTCTATGTTTTGCGAAGTAACATAACAATGTGATTCATTCACGAACTGTAAAACATTGAGCCAAATAATGGAATCATGCTTAATTTTATGTATTTGAATTGTATGTTATGGAATTGTTGATGAAAATTCATAACTCATTCAAGTAACACTTTATTATGAGATTTTCACTGGACTGTTTATTAAACTACCACAAGGCGACCGCCATTAACAAACTAGGCAAGGTGCAAAGACTTGCATGTTTGGGAATGACGGGAGCAATGAGAACTACCCCAACAGCTGCATTGGAGACACTCCTGAATCTACCTCCTTTACACTTTGTGATAATGGGGGAGGCCAGGATGGGCCAATTCAGACTGGAAAACTCACCGAACTACAGAAGAGCGGACCGAACAGAAATTTCGGAACAAGTGGAGGAGCACATATTGAATATGTGCACGGACCACATGACACCGAAGTACACCTTTAACACAAACTTCACGGCCAAAATCATAAGCCGTGAAGAGTGGAAGACCATTAGTCATCCCGAAAACATGTTTGGAAAAAACACCTGGTATACAGACGGATCGAAGACCAAACATGGAACGGGAGCTGGAATATACCGAGCGGATAGAAATCTAAACTACAGCTATCCGCTAGGACTATACACATCCGTATTTCAGGCGGAAGTGTATGCTATCTTGCAGTGTGCAAGGCTTAATAAATTGAGACCTCAAAGCAATGAGCGGATCAATATTTTTACAGACAGCAAGAGCGCACTAGGGGCTCTGACAAACCCGAAGGTGACATCAAAACTTCGCTGGGAATGCCATGAAGAAGTGAATGAACTTGCAAACAGGAACAAATTAACTTTGTACTGGGTGCCAGGGCATTCAGGAATCACAGGTAATGATAAAGCTGATGAATGCGCTAGACGCGGATCATCAACTTCATATATAGGTCCTGAACCAGCTCTGGGGGTATCAAAATCACTGGTACGAAACCAGATTAGGATATGGGCCAATAAGAAGCACACAGAGTACTGTAAGTACCTGGCAACAAACACAGTAGAACCTTCATTGGGGAACCGTCCGAGAAAAGAACCGAAGAACTACTTCAATATAGTAGGGATCGGCTCAGAATAATTACAGGGCTACTGACCGGTCATTGCCCGCTCAGAGAACACCTGAATAAAATGGGGCTGTACAATGGAGACCTCAGCTGCAGATTATGCAACGAAGGGATAGAAACCGCTCTACACATCTTATGCGAATGTGAGGCACTGAATCACAGGAGGCAGGCAATATATGGACGCACGAAGTTACGTCCAGAAAAATATGACGAACATCCAACACGGAACCTGTACAAACTAGTACAGGGAACGAGACTGATGGAATGAGTGTCATGAGAAGATGGGAGAACAAACGCAATAAGCCCAAGAGGCTGCAGTGTTTCCTGGAGACTTGGATTAAATGGGCAAGTCAGACAGCTCCCAAGGTTAATAAAAAAAAACTACCACAAGTCTTTCGTTTCACAATAGCTTCCTCATACTCGAGGATGAACACTCTTGAGGAAGCTATTGAATAGCGACACATGTTGCGGTTTTGTCAACTATCCAGTGAAATTCTCATGGTGAATTTGGTCGATGCGATTTCGTACAAAGATTTTCCACCTTGTGGGATCTGTACGTATCCAATATAAAGCGACTTTGGAATCCGTGAATGCAAATATTTATGTCTAGATGCATAACTTTCATTGACAGATTTCATCAATTTTGAGAGCAACAAAGCGGCGGAAAACTCGAGTCTTGGGAGTGTGACCATTTGTTTTGGTGCAACTTTTGATTTGGCGCAAAGCAGTTTCACAACGGGTTTAGAAAGTTGAGTAAAGGTGTGTACATAAACGCAAGCATCGTAGGCACACGCAGAGCCTACGTCTTCATGTCTGTGCGCTTTCATCTAACCCTATGTGACGCTCAATGAACAAACCTCTCAACGAAGAGAGTGAGCTATTCCTGCACTGACACCTGTCGGATATAATTCAACGTCCTCCGTGGTATTAGCCAGGGGAATAGTTGTTTTCACACTTAGAAAGTGTGAAACCTCCTGATGCGAACATTACCTGTAATTGAGATTGAAGCTGTATTAACTCTCTTTCTGAATTAACAGATGTCACAATATCATCGACATACATATCACGCTCAGTAACTGCAGCAGAAAGTGGATAACATGACCTTTCCTATCGAGCCAATAGAGACGTACAACTCTATTCGCTATATAAGGAGAACTTGTGTTACCAAAAACAACCTTGTTTAGTTCATAAACCATCAGTGGTTGGCTGGGATCTGATCTCCAAATGAAACGCTGAAAACGACGATCTCGTTGATCAACTCTTATTTGTAAAAACATTTTTTTTCAGATCAGCTGTCAATACGAATTGGTCAAGTCTAAAATGTATCAACACATGGAAAATATTTGCTTATAATTTAGGGCCAATAAACAGCAAGTTATTTAGGGAGAATGATGTGCTTGTTGGTGCAGAGGCATTGAATACAATGCGTAGAGGTGTGGTTGAATGATGAGGACGATGGACTCCATGATGAGGTAAATAGTATGCACAATCATCTGGAACATCATGTATGTGTCCAATTGGTGATGCAGTTCCATCCTGAAAATAATTCTCCATCGTCTTTGAATATAATGAGCGTAACGATGTGTTCTTATAAAGTCTGCGTTCGAGCAAAATAAATTTAGCTGCACAAGCATCCTTAGATGAACCCAAAAGTTCAGGCGATTTGTGAAAGGGAAGACGAACAGTGAATGTTCCATCAGCGTTGCGAGTGTAAGTATCCATGAAACATTTTTCATATTTTGCGTCATCTGTTCCCATTAGCCTGTTTGTGGGTACATTTTCTAGTTCCCAGAATCTACAAATAAGTTCTTCAAGTGGAACTTGCATTTGCATAGTCTGAAAACGTGAGAAAAAACAGACCGAATCAGACCTTGTCGCTGTATCAACAGCTGCACGACCCATTACCACATAACCTAGAGTAGTTTCTAAAGCTACAGGACTATTTGCTGTACCTATTACTTTATTTGTGCCAATAACGAATGGCCAAAGTTCTGCTCCAATGAGTAAATCTGCTTCTAGTGGTTCTTTGAAATGCGTATCAGTAAGTGTTAGACCTCTCAGGTGCTTGAGATGTGCTAGTGATACAGGTGTAGTTGGGAGTTTTTCACTCAAACTCTCGACTATAAGTGCATGTGCTACATACCTATGTGTACTGTCAAGGCGTGAATGAAATTTGAGGATTGTGTTAACTAGTTTAGTAATCCAACAATTTTTCTGAAAAAGAGGGTTGGTTGGGTAATAGGATCAATTTAAAAAAAAACAATTGTAATATTGCCGACGTTTCGAATTTAATTAAATTCTTCTTCAGTGCTCGAAAAGTAGTTTTTTCGTGTTGATGATAATACTATTTTAAAAATCATCAGACATATTAGATACGTATTTGAAAAATTAAAATAAAAAACACATTGCAAACAACAAATTTCCGAGACAAGGCCAACATAAAACGACATGAAACAAACGAATTGTGTTTTCAAACAACTAATTCCACGATAATCCGGCTCGAAGGACCATTTAATGTTTGTGCGATTGATAATTGCGTAAATAAATTATTATTCAGATGCGATGTGAACTGTATATAAAAACTCACCCGTTTCTCATCTGCAACAAGATGAGACCTTCTTTCCACTATTTGTTGATCGAAATCAGATTAATAATCGGGCACGATTCAACGCGGTGGAACCAAGTAATTATTACTCTTCGTTGATTTTTTTGAAAATACTCTCAAACACTGATTCTGGTATAATTGCGGGGAAAAAGCCTTCCACTCTTCTCTTTTCAACGTGCGATTGCGATATACAGGGTGTCCTTGGACTTCCTCTTTTCCTCTCGGGAATGTATAGATGGGGTCAAAATATCACCAGTACTTCATATAACTTTTTTTCCTAAAAGTCTTCGTAACAAAGTTACGGGCCCTCGAAGTTACAAAATGAAAAATGTTTTTCTTTGATAACTTTTCAAGTGAATATTCAAAATCATCCAAATTTTGGTAATTGACTAAACAAATGAATTCCGTCGATGAGCTTTCATGCAGGAGTCAGTTGTTTTGCTACAAAGTCAGGAACGGACTACCCCCGATGGTCCACACCCCAAAACTTTGAAATGACAGATATTTTTCAATATTTTTCAACAAAATAAGGTTACTTGGACAATTTTATGAATAAAAGTACTCGTGTGGAAAGTCGATCGGAGCAACGAGTCTTGATAAAAATGTAGTTCTACTCGACGACATCAAACCCGCTCGTCCACCATTATTTGAAATGAATAATTATCAAAGCAGAAATAATAATGATAACGTTAATTCAACAACATTTATAACAGGAATAATACAAAGTATGCTAAAATGAAGTCGTAAACAAAAAGTACAGTACCTATATGGAAGTTTAAGTCACAATTGTGATAGCAGATATTTTTTCAAAAGAAATATCAAGTTCTGTAGATTCGTGGTGTTTTTAAACTAACAAGCTACTTTACTGTGAAATATCGAATTCATTCCATATTTTGTATGTACATAATACGTGTGGAATAATCACGTTTCGTGTTGATCAGTTATCTGAATCTCATGAAACTCAACATTCGAATGTTTCAAATTCTTCTTCACAGCTAAACTGTTGAGGAGTTTCACTGATAATTATAATTTTATGGGAGAAATTCTTCAACACGAATCTAAATTCAGCTGAAAAAACGCACATCGGAAAAAATATTTACTATGCTAATAAAAAGCAAACGAATGAACTACAAAAACGGCTGCACATGATCAGGTGAAAAATATCCAGGGAATAATTATGTTCCATTTCTTTCACAGATGTTGACAAAAAACCTTTTAGAAAGTTTTGATAAAAAATGAGAAACTGGAATGCGATTTTGTTTTGTTGAGTTGTGCGTTGTCATATGACTATCATTGTATTGTCAATATTCTATAGGATATTTTGAATTTTTTTGATATGGCCGAACAGTTTACATTCAATGAATATGCAGATATGCATGTATTTTATGGACGAGCATTTTGTAATGCTGCAGAAGCTCGTCTTCTGTATTCCGAGCATTTTCCCAATCGAACGGTACCGTCAAAAGAAACATTCGAGCGTGTCGATCGCAGCTTGAGGGAGACAGGTATGTAATAATTGATTATTAATTTGAGCACGTTGTTTTATTTCGATATTATTGTAGGTACAGTTTTGCCAAAACGAGGTGGTGAGGGCGCTCCTAGGACTGTACGTACCGTTGTTTTGGAGGAAAATATTTTGGAAGCCGTCGCTGATGATCCTTCAATGAGCATCAGAAATCTATCAGAACAGTTCCATACATCCAAGTCCACTATTCATAGAATAATTAGGGAACAACTGCTCCACCCATTTCACATCCAGAAGGTACATGCCATGACACCTCAAGATTTTCCAGCACGACTGGAATATGCCAATTGGTTCATGGATAGGCAAAGAGAGGATATGACTTTTATTAATCGAGTTTTATTCACTGATGAAGCAGGTTTCAGTAGAGATGGAGTTATCAACTCTCATAATCTCCATATATGGGCCGAAGAAAATCCCCATGGGATATTCCAAACAAACACCAACGGAAATTCAACGTCAATGTTTGGGCTGGTATCATAGGAAACCATCTTATAGGACCATTCGTTCTACAGGACCGATTGAATGGAGAACGTTATTTGGATTTCATTCAGAACGATTTGAATGGACTTTTGGAACATGTTCCATTGCAAACCCGAAGAGATATGTGTTTTATGCATGATGGCGCTCCTCCTCATTTTAGTTTGATTGTGCGTGACCATCTGAACCATATTTTCCACAATAGATGGATTGGTAGAGGTGGGCCATATTCATGGCCATCGTGGTCTCCGGATTTAAATCCATTGGATTTCTTTCTGTGGGGGCATCTAAAAAGCCTTGTTTACGCTACACCTATTCACACAAGAGATGCATTGTTGAATAGAATTACATTACATTGTGAAGCCATACGAAACGACCCTGGAATGCTATTTCAAGTACAGAGAGGGTGTCTTCGCAGACTAAGAAAATGTATAGAGAGAGAAGGTGGTCATATCGAGCAGTTTCTGTAGCGGATTTTTCATTTCTGTTTGCTCTTGGGGCTCTTGAGTTTCGTTAGTTAAACGTGTTTGCATTATAAAAATTCGTTATGAACATTTTACCTATCATTTCCATTTTCCTTAAAAACTAATATTTTCGAATAATGGTAGATATCTCAGGATAAATGTTGTTGAATTAACGTTATCATTATTATTTCTGCTTTGATAATTATTCATTTCAAATAATGGTGGACGAGCGGGTTTGATGTCGTCGAGTGAAATTACATTTTTATCAAGACTCGTTGCTCCGATCGACTTTCCACACGAGTACTTTTATTCATAAAATTGTCCAAGTAACTTTAATTTGTTGAAAAATATTGAAAAATATCTGTCATTTCAAAGTTTTGGGGTGTGGACCATCGGGGGTAGTCCGTTCCTGACTTTGTAGCAAAACAACTGACTCCTGCATGAAAGCTCATCGAAGGAATTCATTTGTTTAGTCAATTACCAAAATTTGGATGATTTTGAATATTCACTTGAAAAGTTATCAAAAAAAAACATTTTTCATTTTGTAACTTCGATGGCCCGTTACTTGGTAACGAAGGATTTTAGGAAAAAAAGTTACATGAAGTACTGGTGATATTTTGACCCCATCTATACATTCCCGAGAGGAAAAGAGGAAGTCCAGGGACACCCTGTATATTTTATTCTACTTTTCACAAACAAACTTTTTATGCCAGTTGCCTTGTTTTTTGATTCAAAGGGTAAAGCCTGGTCTACACAAGCATAAGGCCTGCGCTTCTAAAAATGTTAGTTAAATGGTGTTATTTCATTCCATCTATTTAATGCATGAATTGAATGCAAATTTGAAGATGACATTTTTTCCTTTTTGATTATCATGATCATCCAGGTTCAGTTTGGTGATACATTGGAATCCATCAAAGAGAATTTATTCATCACTTGAAATTACTGTAGGTACATTTCACAAGAAGTATAACATATACATATTTATTGGACTCGTCAAAATTATGAGTCCAGATTACAACTAGTATACATACTGTACATGAATTTGACATTCACATATTTAAAAATGTATCTGTGGTGTAAAGTGCATTACCTAGTAAATATTCACCTATTAGTTTCTCAAAGTTTACTCCTTTCTCTATATAACCAATCATAACAAAAAAATTATTTTGAAATGACACCTGTTGGCAAGTGGGCGTTTTGTTACATTGAAAGTGTGGAGAAGGACTATTGCTTAGTACACCATTTCGAGTGTTATGTTATGTTTTTCCGTTAACCAGTTATCGCACCCCTACGAACGACAACCCTCAGAAGTCGAAACTTGTGTGAGCTAAGGTCTAACAACCTTTTAACGTGTGATTCCTAAAACGGAATACTTATGAATATCGTTTATTATTTGGTCATGTTATTATAAATTGAAATGCATTTTTGGAGAGCGAACACTTTTTGAAAATGCTAACGCTATCCAGAAGACGAGTCCATAGGAGAATATTTACTGTACCAGGTTAAAACTCATTATTCTCAAAACGTCCAATGAGATGTACTTTTCAACAGTCTCATGACAACCAAGCTCAGTTTGGATACAGTGGTACCGACGTGTTTTTCCTTGCCATTTCATTATCTTGAGTAATTAATAAAAATTTAATGGAGATAAACTTTTCAATACACTGACCAATCAGTTCTGTCAAAATACGGATATAAACTTTTTTGGTAGAAAAGTCATAGACGGTTTTATTTTCATTATAGTCAGGCTATTGCTCGAATAATATTGGTGAAACTTGAACGCACAATAGTGTGTGTTTCATCTTCGGATAATATTTTCTCTTTCCTACTCGACAATATGATACTGAACGGAATAAAAATAAAATTCAGGTTGTAAGAAAGTGAAATAGAAAAAATCTTCCTCATACAAAAAATTCTATTTTCCATTTAATTAACACGAGGAAATTTGTTGGTTTTCAACTAAAATTTTTGGTATTATTATTTTTCAAAAATTTGTAAAATTGTGGAGTGGTATGACCCATAGTTTACAAATCATGGAATTCGATAATTTTTAACGAAAAATGGTATTTGTTTCCTACAAACTTTTAATTTATTGATTTTATATAGAACATCAACTAACAACAGATTATTTTCGTCTTAACTTTATATATAGTTTTTATTTTGTGTTTTTGATTTCTTGGTACCATTTCTTGGTATAACGTAGAGCAAAAACAATATTTATTAGGAGGAATACATTTTCTATGCATTTTTATTTCTAGTCAGATGCCAATAAACATTAAAGTCAAATTTCCGTTGTAGAGTTCTATTAATTGAACTCCTCGTTCATCAGTATCATTAACGATATGTATCCCTAAATATAATTCTCATTAGATTTCAATGGGTAAAATATTTTGTAGATCAGAAATATGTTCTCAGATGACAGTGACTTTGTAAGACAGCAGAAATTCTTGATGGTCGGGCAACCTTTTCAGGTATAAACAAATCGAAATTTCTAATGAAACTGGAAATAAACTTTACAGGTCGACACAAATTCTTGCAGGTTGATACTCCTAGAGAAGAAAACTGACCAAATTAATCATTTTCACCTGTTAAGTATAAAAAAAACAACGTTCTCATGAAATAGAAAAGAACCCTAGCAGGTCGGCAGAAATTATTGCATGTCGGGCCTCTTATAATAAAAGAACTAGCTTTTGCCCGCGACTTCGCTGGCGTTAAGGAGTATTATTATTAATTATGTATAGTTTTTGCGGCTTTACTTTTGTTTAGCGTGTGTAAAAAATTAGGGTCTACAAGTCTTATTTGTACACAATATTCTTAACTAATCTGTCATTAGGCGTTAAAACTATCAAGCTATTTGGTGAACTTACTCGTGAGCAAGCAACATAAAACTGTCCATGAGAGAAGCAATGTTCTCTCAAGTCAATACCCGCAAATTTGAGAGTTTGCCCCTGAGACTTGTTTATATTCATGGCAAAGCAGACTTTTAGGGGACACTGTTCTCGTTTAAATTTGAACGGGATATCATTAGGTATTAATGGGATTCGTGGTATAAATACAGTTTCTCCTTTCGCACACCCAGTTAATATAGTGGCTTCCACTATATTGCGATGTAACGCTTTCACTTGCAGTCTCGTACCGTTACAAAGTTTTGGTGGTTTTAAATTTCGAATCAACATAATTGGAGTACCCACACGCATAATAAGCTTATGACAAGGCAAACCTGGCGGTTTCAATTAATTTAAAAATTCTACAGGGTAATTAGTAGCGTCATCTCTATTAACCACAGTATATATCAATCGAAGTATAGACCTTTTCTTCGCCCTCAAACGATATGAGAATGATACCGTTGATACCTGCTGCTTAATCGTTCTTTGCAGTAAGTATGGCACGCTCACATAACCATTCAATAGGCTTGTCGTGTATATGAATAATGTCTGGATAAACTTTAGACAGCAATTCTTGAACCGTAGTAACAACTGTACACAGTATTTCCGGGATGGTTACCATTTCATCAAACGATGGAAAACCACCATTACCGATTTTAAGAAGGAGATCTGAAAATCTACCAGCAGACTCATTTCCGCCCAAATATGCTCTCATATTTTCAGAGAGCTTAAGAATAATAACCTGGGGCCACAAATTAGATTTATTAATGCACGACTTTACTTCGTCAGCTCTGGTTCCCTTTGGCACCACTGGTAGAGTCTGCCGAAAGTCTCCGGCCAGCAAATTATATTTCTTAATGCACGACTTTACTTCGTCAGCTCTAGTTCCTTTTGGCACCACTGGTAGATTCTGTCGAAAGTCTCCGGCCAGCAAAACTGTTACGCCACCCATTAATTTTCTATCACCACTTATAACCCTTAGTGATCTGTTTAGGTATAGTATAGATACGGCGGCCAGTCATCCTCGGATATATGTAACTCAGTGACAACACAACGATAGCGCGTTTTAAAATATTACTAGCGCCATCTATTGTCAACATTTAGAACTAAACATTATTTTGTTTGTTTTAATTCCTACCTACCAGCATGCCAAATTTCAGTCCGATCTGTCCAGTGGTTTGAGCTGTTCGTTGATAGATCACTATGTCAGTCATCTTTGAGTTATATATACTTATTTAGAGATATTGACTGGATTGATCATATTCGACAAAAAAACACCCTTCGAGCACAAATAAATTCAAATATCACATAAGGTTTCTCAACATGGTTTTAGGAAAAATAAATCAACGGAATCAGCCACACACCATTCACTTAATTATGTTTACACTTCCTTAGATAAAGGAAAATATGTTGTGTCTCTTATGTTCGAGTTCTCAAAAGTTTTTGACTGCCTAAACATAAATTTCATATTACAAAAACTTATCTGGATATAAGCCGTATCTTGTTAAAAAATGGTTTCTTTCCCACAAAAGTATTCTCATCAAAGTAGCACAACAATTATCGAATGAATACACTACTTTTATCTGTTTTCCCCAAGGATCTGTCTTGGGACCCTCAATTTTTATCCTTTTTATAAACGATATTCCCAATCATATTACCGTTGGACAAGTAACAATGTTTGCCGATGACACAACACTTAGTCTGTGGAGAAACCTTTGAAGAATTGCACAGTAATATAGAAAAAGGTCTCAATGAAATGAAACAATGATGCCAAAAAAATCTACTAACGTGTCTTACCTTTTAACGTGTGATTCCTAACGTGTTAGGAATCATACGTTAGCTCGCACAAGTTTCGAATTCTGAGGGTTGTCGTTCGTAGGGGTGCGACAGTTGGTTAACGGAAAAAACAGATTTTTTAAATACTAATAAGAAAACCAGCATAAATTTCCATATGGAAAAGACAGTTACAAAAACCTTCTATAAAAATCCAATATTTAGTGACAGCATCAAGTTACTCGGGACATCGCTTAAACTCAGACATTAGTTTCTACTCCCACATAGACTTTGTAAACAACTCAATAAAGCATACTATGTAATTCTTCAGATGAAACCAATTTTGGACCAAAAGAAATTGTTGAATTTATACTATGGGTTTGTATATAGCCATATATCAAATAAAATCTGTCTGTCTGTTTAAAATCTGTTTTAACGTTAACCAGCTGTCGCACCCTTACGAAAGACAATCCTCAGAAATCGAAACTTGTGCGAGCTAAGGATTAACGAGTTGTTACCTTTTTACGTGTGATTCCTAACATGGGTTGGATGATAGCAAGTGAAAATCGATCGTTCAGACTGGGGCTTGAACCACCGACCAACACAGCAGTCAATTCGAGTGAGTGAACAAAGCACCCACGTCAAACCGCCTGGCTACCGACCGACCAACATGGGGACTGGCTACTGAATGTAAGTTTTCGCTTTTCAATAAAGAATAATTAGACTATTATTTAATTTGGAATACAGGGAGTCATGTAGGACTATCTTCAAACAACACTCTATTCTGCCCTTCCGTTCTATTTTCATTTTAAAATGTGTAATTTTTTTGAAAAGCAATATTTCTGACTTCAACGTGTTAGGAAGTCATCATCATAACTACCCATCAAGAAGTTCTATATTGAAAATACCAAAATATAAAACTGCAACATTTAAATAGTCTACATTTAATAATTGCATATTTCTTTATAACAACTTGCCAAAATATATGAAGGATATCAATAGTTGTAACAGCTTTAAAAATGTTACAAAAATACCTCATGGAAAGTAGCTTCTATTCAATAGAGGAATTTCTGGCATTGCAATCCAAACACTGAATGTTCATCGAGTAAGTTTTTTAATGTGTTAATATGTTAATATATAAGATAGTTTTCTTTTTTACCTATATTCTTAAATTCCTTAATTTTTACCTATGTAACGTTAAAATTTTTGAGGTCAGTTTATTTCTTGTATATACTAAAGATAAATAAATGAATCTGTTATATAAAATTATAAATTATACACTGGAGTTGGCTACTGTACATCCCATCCGCTATCTGAATTTCAAAGTTGTAGTGTAGTTGACCTTATCCGTTTGTGAAGACGAACCAAACATAACTAGAATCCTCCTTCATACTCGGAAATATTGATCAACAAAAAGTATTATAACAAGAATCAAATTTAAAATAAACGGTAATCATTGACGAAACTATATATAAAAGACTTTTATTTACAACATTAGAAAAATACACTTTTCTACGGCCATTCTAGCTCAACTTTAATGACATCCAAAGCGACTACATCTACTTGGTTTCCAATTAAATGAGTCAAACTAGGTTGGGTCCTGTGAAAGTCGCTATGGACAAATTCCTTTACATAAGTACCCGCCTGTGTAACAAGTTCCAAATAGAAGAGATCTGAGTTTCCTAAAACAAAACATGTACAGGAATTAGAAAGGTTCATAGGATGGAAATTTTAATTTTACTAAATATTACAATGGGAAGATTAGAAATTGTAGATTGTAGAATAACTATATATCAAGTGCTGCCTGGCTAACTGTGGAAATATTGACCCATTCATGTCATTGAGGGCTCAAATCAATGTTCCTTTAGCATTGCAAGATTGCATATACTTCAGCCTGGAAGACTGATATGTACTGACCGAGTAGGAAAATGAAATGAACTCGCAGAGTTATCCAATCTGAATTGAGACACCATTGCTTTCGTCATTATTACGAGAAGTAAAGGAGATTCAAGAGTGTCTCCAATGCAGCTGATGGAGTGGTTTTCATTGCTCCCGCTATTCCTAAATATGCAAGTCTTTGCACCCTGCTTGTTAGTAGTGGTTGTTTGCTACATCTTTGGCAACCAGACCAAGATGCATATGTTTTCATGGGTTTAACCAATATTTAATTTCTGGTGTCATCTCCCATGTCTTTCGGTAGGTGCATTTGGCCAGCATCAGTGCTACCTCAGCCCAATCACAAGTAAAAAAAAATCTAAGATATATCCTATCACTTCAGAATAAATTGCCAAATTTGATTAGGGATTGTTGATCTGATAAAATATTTCAGAATAGAACAAAAATATTTTTGGCTTTCTACTAATCCATTTTGATAAAAAAATGTGGGAATCTTATAAAGAAAGAAAGGAAGGATTGAATATATGTATATTGAAGTACCAAAATGGTTAATGAAGATTATTATTATTAATATAGTTACCTGGAACTGATGCAGCTGTCATCGAATATATAAGTTTTTTTCTGGTAGCTAATGTTCTTCTGTGCAAAACTCTCAAAGGGGTCTTCTGGTCGATTTCAAGAACTTCTTGGCCAAACTTATTGATTGTTTTAATAGCACATTCCATATCTGGAACTGTTGTTTTACAAAGAACAGAATAATGTTTCTTTTTGAATTCTTCGCCATCTTTAACTTTTTTAACTGCAAGGCGACTCACTGTTTGTAATTTCAACACAGCTGCAACCTCAGATTTCAGAATGTCAGCTTCTATCTCGCGAAAGCGTTCAAACGATATATCATCAGTTAATGGATTCACCACTTGGATGTAAAAAGGTCTACCATTACCTAACATTCTTGTGTCAGCATCTTCTCGGCCACTGGCAGAAAATGTCATTTTGTTTTTGTCGAACCTGAAAATTTTTAACTCATATAAATTATCTTTTTGAATGTTAATGAAAGTTTTCAATATCAGATAAATTTTGACAGATACTTCCATGTTCTGATTTAAAAAATGATAGTTGTAGTTTGAACCCCTCCATAGAGGCTGAAGCAATTGAAACACATTACATAGTTGGTGGGTCAACTTTTCTCTCGCATGCATATATAAATATGCATTATAGGTTTATGATGAAGTAAGATGAATAGTCAACTTATATTTCTAAACATTTATTATTTGTTATAGATGTATACATACAAAAAACAACTGTTTAAATTTTTATCAGAAATACCAATTTCAAACATTCTTCCTTCAATCTGGAAGAAGTTCAACCTAAGAGGAAATTTTTTGTAGTGAATCGAAATAGTAGACAGAATGACTTGACTGAATGACTGAATCAGTGAACATGAAAGAGTAGACAGAATAATAATAATTTATTCGTCTTAAGGATCAGATAAATGATATCAGACATATCACAGACAAAACAAATGAAAAATTGTACAGACTGTACATAAAGGCAGGAAGAACCTATATGATTTCTCATAAGTTGAGTATATTGTTGTAATGGAAACTGTTGATTGGCAATACATTTCATTTACTAGAAGATAGTATCAATAGTAACAAAATTAAACTTTGGAAAATGTATTGCTTGACGTTTCTAATTTGTTAGGGAGAAATAATTCCATTTATAAGTAGCACAGTTGAATGATTCTTGAAGTCAATATTTTGAATTGAAAAGGGTATATTTTTAGGAGAGAATAATTCCCACATTTTTCTACAAAAAATGTGGGAATCTTCCAAAGAAAGGAAGGAAGCAATCAATTTCAAAAAATTAACTCTATATGAAGATGTATAGATCAAGCATTGACTGGAAAAACCCCTCTCGAAACAGCTGCTTTTATATAAACATTGAATTACACTTAAGAAAAATACTTTTAGGACACTGAATTATATAAAAATACTTTTTTCTATTCAGTTTGTCTTTCAAATATTCGTTGTGGAATTGAATCAGGTACCATTTACAGAGTTGCTACACAATATAGAAAATGAAAGAGGTATAATTTCACTAATATGGAACAATGTCATCCTCACTGGTGGACATTCGATGTTTCGGCATATATCACTCAATTCATTCATAAAATTATGACTTTATGCCACGAATGAGTTTAATCTATTCATGTCATCGATGACAGTACATAATGACATTGGTTATATGTTTAAAATATGTTCAAAATAGGTTTGTTTCGTTAACCAGCTATCGCACCCCTACAAACGACAACTCTCAGAAAGATAAGGACTAACGATGTCTTACCATTTAACGTGTGATTCCTAACACGGGTTGGATGATAGCAAGTGAAAATCGAGCGTTCAGCCTGGGGCTTGAACTATCGACTCACACATCGGCCGACTGACTGAGTGAACAAAGCACCCACGTCGAACCGCCCGACTACCGACCGATCGATTCACTTGGAATATTCTTTAAATTTGATTTAAGTGAAATTTAATTTGAATCGATATTGAAGGTCATTTAAATTTAATTTGAACAACACTGGGATTCAATCAAATAAGCAAATGAATATCATTACGTACTGTTATCGATGACAAGAGTAGAATTTACTCATTAATGACATAAAATCGTAATTTCATGAATAAATTGAGTGCTTCATCTTATAATGTTATCCAGATTTGGTGCTGAAGAGACGATAAGGCAAGTGTCTTATGGCGAAACATCGGATATCCACAAGTGAGGAAGAGAGTGTTCCATGTAAGTGAAATTTTCCCATTTTTATTTACTTTATTGTGCAGCAATCCTGTGAATGATATTTGATTCAATTCCTTAAAGAATATTTGGAATAAAAACTCAATAGAGAAAAGTGTTTTTTGTATGATTCAGTGTTCATATAAAAATACTTGTTTCGAAAGTATTTTTCTTTCATGTAAAACAATGTTTATATGACGGTAGCCGTTTCGAAAAGGTTTTTCTTCTAGTTTATGTCTGAAAGTTACTTCTTTTCATGATCTACACATCTTCATATACAGTGTGTCTCATTTCTCATGGAAACACCCCCGTATCTTCCGTAATATTATAGGTAGAATGATGAAGCTCTCAGGACTGATGGAAATACTCAAAATGCATCTACCACCTGAATGAGGTTGGCCAAAGTGATATACATGTACGCCACTCGCGGTGGAACACCCTATTTTTACGGTAAAACATATTAGGGGGCAAAATATGCTCAAAATTCCTTCAGATTCGTGATCAGGACTACCAACTTACTACGATTACACTTTTTTCCTGAAAAAATTTCAGTCCTGAAAAATCCGAAATTGTCTCACTTTTTATGGAAACACCCCCGTATCTTCCGTAATATTCGAGGTGACACGATGAAACTCTCGGGACTGTTGGAAATGCTCAAAATGCACCTACCACCTGAATGGGGTTGGCCAAAGTGATATACACTGTCCGCCACTTGCGATGGAACACCCTATTTTTACGGTAAAACACATTAGAGGGCAAAATAGGCTCAAAATTCCTTCAGATTCGTGATCAAGCCTACCAACTTACTACGAATACACTTTTTTCCTGAAAAAATTTCAGTCCTGAAAAATCCGAATTTGTCTCACTTCGTATGGAAACATCCCCGTATCTTCCGTTATATTCGAAGTGGATCGATGAAACTTTCAGGACTGATGGAAATGCTCAAAATGCACTTACCACCTGAATGGGGTTGGCCAAAGTGATATACTCTGTCCGCCACTCGCGATGGAACACCCCATTTTTACGGTAAAACATATTAGGGAACAATTAGGCTCAAAATTCCTTCAGATTCATGATCCGGACTACCAACTTACTACGAATACACTTTTTTCCTGAAAAAAATGAATTTGTCTCACTTCTTATGGAAGGTGGAACGATGAAACTCTCGGGACTGATGGAAATGCTCAAAATGCACCTACCACCTGAATGGGGTTGGCCAAAGTGATATACACTGTCCGCCACTCGCGATGGAACACCCCATTTTTACGGTAAAACATATTAGGGGAACAATTAGGCTCAAAATTCCTTCAGATTCGTGATCAGGACTACCAACTTACTACGAATACACTTTTTTCCTGAAAAAAATGAATTTGTCTCACTTCTTATGGAAGGTGGAACGATAAAACTCTCGGGACTGATGGAAATGCTCAAAATGCACCTACCACCTGAATGGGGTTGGCCAAAGTGATATACACTGTCCGCCACTCGCGATGGAACACCCCATTTTTACGGTAAAACATATTAAGGCGCAAAATAGTTCGCTTCCAATACCTGAACCCCTTCATTCTTTCTGGAGAGTACTCTCAGGTATGAAAGATACAGATGCTGTGAGATGCTATCATCCATTTTGAGCCTATCTGAGGAAAATGTCACAGCACCATATTCTCAGATTATCGAGATAGTGTGAAACAGTATATGAAAAATTATCGATGGGGGCATCTATTATAACTGAAGAAGATTATTCGTAAAACTAATTCTGGTTGCTGAATATTCAAATTCTATCTCAACCAGAAGTGAGAGCTCTCGTTTGAGCTGCAATTCTGAGCTTTGGCTGTGGACAGTTTCAATCAGCATATCAAGAACTACAACATATCAAAATTTCGGCAAAATTCAAGGCAAGCCATTTCTCACGAGAAATGTGCTAGGTCCTTTATCAAAATATTGAGGAAACATTTTACTATCCGAAACAAAATTAATGTTCATACTCATTGCAACACCGAAACAACGGTTAATTTTTAAAGAAAAAATCGCACTCGGTGAACAGGTAGAATTTAGATTATTTTACCTACTTGCTGAATTGTTGTCTGAAATCATTTGAAGGGATTAAATTACATCAGTTTCATTGAATCATGCGGTGCTCTGAAATCACCATGGTTATTGATATTTAATGTCAACCTGACAATATTGTTGAAAGATCTTGTTGTATTAACCCTAAGAGCAGTTTTCATTGCATTTGTTGTTTCTAGTATTGTTGTTCTTTGAATCACCGTTGTTCCTGTTGTTTCTGCCGTGTTTTTGTTCCCATTGTGTTTATTTGTTTCTGTATTTGTGTTGGATATTGTTCCTGTGTTCCAGTTGTTTTCTGTTCGTGATTTCCTGTTCATATTTTGATATTTCTGAAGTTCCCATTTCAACTGATATCAGCTCATTTTGATTGACAAAGTTCAACATGGCACGTCTGTCACTTCAAGCAAAAATTGAAATTGTTTTAATTGTTGGTGAAGGAGTGAGGTCTTATCGTGAAGCGGCCGCTGAATTTATTAGAAGACACCCGCTAGAGGTAGCTGTACATCCTGGAACTGTACAAAAAATATATAATCTATTCGTGAGCACTGACCAAGTAACAAAGGACAGAAAAATTGTAAAACATCATATTGATGATGTTACGATATTGGCAACTCATCAAGCTGATCCTGGAATTAGTTTGAGAAACTTATTGCTTCAACTTAATATGAACCGCAGTAAAATATGGAGGTGTTTAAAGAGGCATAAAATGCATGCGTTCAAACCCAAATTTTTACATACTTTGCATGAAGGAGATGAAATCCGCCGTATAGAGTATTGTTTATGGATGCAGGAAAATTATCTCAATGACACGAATTTTTTAAAGCATATCTTATACAGTGATGAGGCTACCTTTACCACGAATGGTGTTGTATCTTCCCAGAACATGAGGTTTCGGGCTGAACAAAATCGAAATCGGGTGGTGAATTGTAGAGACCAAATATCTCAGAAAGTTAATGTGTGGTGTGGTATCCTGAACGAAAATATCGGGCCATTTTTTTCGATCAAAATTTAAACGGACGACTATTCGTTGATTTTCTCGAAAATGCATTTTCCGAGGTGTTGGAAGAACTACCTTTGGATGTGAGACACAGCATGATTTTTCAGTTAGATGGTTCACCAGTTCACAATAATAGCATAACAAGGGTTTGGTTGAATAGGAATCTACCTATGAAATGGATAGGACCCAATAGCCCTCTCGTAGTATGGCCACCACGATCTCCAGATTCAACTCCACTGGATTTTTATTTATGGGGAAACTTGAAAAATAAAGTTTATAAGGATAGGCCAACAAATAAGGAAGATCTCCGTGCAAGAATTATACAAGCGTGTAGAGAAATCACACCTAGAGAACTGAGAAGAGTTGGAGGAAATAATAGAAGGCGCAAAGAAAAATGTGTTCGATTGGAGGGAAATTTCATAGAAGGCACGAAAATATAAAATTGTCAACAGTTAAATCATTTGAAATTGTTTTGTTTTTTAATTGAAAATGTGATTTTGAAAGTAATACTTCTAAATAATTTTGAACTACATAACATTTTTCGCCACAAAATATCCTTGTTTTTTTTTTAATAATGGGAAAATGAGAATATCAACTAACATTAACCATCCTAAAACTTCACTGATTACATGTTTCCGTTCCTCTTACAAAATTACCATTTTCTCTCATATTGAGAAGGAATAACTTTCCTGACAACAAAATAAATAATAAATTATTTATGTGAAAACAAAAGTCGAGTTTCTCTTAAACAATTTCGTTCATGTTTTGATGTCAAAACCAAAAAAAAAAACTACTTCAATTATTACGGAAGATACGGGGGTGTTTCCATGAGAAGTGAAACAAATTCGGATTTTTCAGGACTGAAATTTTTTCAGGAAAAAAGTGTAATCGTAGTAAGTTGGTAGTCCTGATCACGAATCTGAAGGAATTTTGAGCCTATTTTGCCCCCTAATATGTTTTACCGTAAAAATGGGGTGTTCCATCGCGAGTGGCGGACAGTGTATATCACTTTGGCCAACCCCATGCAGGTGGTAGGTGCATTTTGAGCATTCCCATCAGACCAGAGAGTTTCATCGTGCCACCTCGAATATTACGGAAGATACGGGGGTGTTTCCATAAGAAGTGAGACAAATTCGGATTTTTCAGGACTGAAATTTTTTCAGGAAAAAAGTGTAATCGTAGTAAGTTGGTAGTCCTGATCATGAATCTGAAGGAATTTTGAGCCTATTTTGCCTCCTAATATGTTTTACCGTAAAAATGGGGTGTTCCATCGCGAGTGGCAGATAGTGTATATCACTTTGGCCAACCCCATTCAGTATAGATATAAGATAGATATAATATAATATAGAAGCATAGCTGTTGCTGTAAAGGTAAGCACAGATCGGTCAACAAAATGTTGGCAACATGTTGATTTTTTCAGGAAAAAAGTGTAATCGTAGTAAGTTGGTAGTCCTGATCATGAATCTGAAGGAATTTTGAGCCTATTTTGCCCCTAATATGTTTTACCGTAAAAATGGGGTGTTTCATCGCGAGTGGCGGACAGTGTATATCACTTTGGCTAACCCCATTCAGGTGGTAGGTCCATTTTGAGCATTTCCATCAGACCAGAGAGTTTCATCGTTCTACCTCGAATATTACGGAAGATACGGGGGTGTTTCCATGAGAAGTGAGACACACTGTAGAGTTAACTTTTTGAAATTGATTGCTTCCTTCCTTTCTTTGGAAGATTCCCACTTTTAGAAGTCGCAAGATTGAATGATCCAATAAAAAATATCTCAGAATTGCAATCCAGAACAAGTGCCCAAAAATACTGTGGATGCTAGAGTTGAGTCGGTATTTGAGAAACGGTATTTTGGAGCTCGATTTTACAATACCGTCGCGGTATTCAAGAAGGATATATGAAGGTATTTTTCAATAGACGGTATTGCAGAGTATGGAACCGGGTCACGTCGCGTCGCCTCTTTGCCTCAGTATACTGTACCGTTTCGCTGTGGCTGAATGTCATCGCATCGAATCTCTGTCGCGGTACTTCGCTTTGGACAAAAATGGAACACGATCGCGATATATCATCCGCAAGCTAACATGGACCTTTTTGACATAATATTATGGATTAAGATATTATTTTTTGATAAATTGGAATTGGCGGTATTCAAAGCATACATTATTGTTTGGTGGAGTTTGAAATGAAAAATTTTTCAAATTTCATCTGAGTGATTTATCATCAGGTGAATGAGATGCATGAAATAAAATAAATAATTCACTTCTGAAAATTTACAAAAAATTAAATACAAACACAAAGATAAAATAAATAAATGAGATTACTCCAAACAAAATAAAAATTCTACATGGAATATAAATCGAAAAGCAAATGTTACAAAAGAAAAAAGAGCTTAAAATCAGGTAAGTACACGAAATAAAACAATAAATTTTATATTATAACATAACAAAAATATCACAATCAAAAATGAATGTGTCTAATGAAATAACTAAATGAGCGGTTGGAAAATTGCCACCATCGTTCTTATTGAAAAAATTATAATCACCCTTTTAGGATCTGATTAGACCCATAAATACCTTGTCAATTTATGAGAAAATATTAGAAATCGCAGTGAAAGAGTAATTGATGAAATTTATAGCAAAATATAATATTTTGATTAAAGAACAATCTGGATTTAGGGAATCTCATTCATGTGAAACTGCACTGCAATTTCTAATCTCTTCGTGGAAAGTTGAGCTATCTAAAAAACGTGTTATAGGTGTTGTCTTTCTGGGTTTCAAAAGGACATTCAAGACAGCCAACATTGAGTTACTTTTAATGAAATTAAATAAGTATGGACTAGATTATAAAGTATAAAAATGGTTCACAAATTACCTCACATATCGGATACAGCTAGTTAAATGTAATCAAGTGACATCCAGTACTTTAAATGTAATTTCAGGAGTCCCTCCAGGGTCAGTATTGGGTCCACTGCTATTCTTGCTATACATAAATGATATTGTGATACATGTTGAAAGGTGTAAGATAAAACTGTTTGCCGACGACACGTGTTGTACTGTTCTGGGACAACTAATAAAATCTTAGAATGTTTCAATGAGGAACTATTAAATATAAATCCTGAAATCAAAGATTCAGGTGGGGATTTCGAAAACGAACTGAATGTAAAGTTGAAACTAAACCATTTCAAGGCAAGCAGGTTCATCGGACCAGAACCTGTCATTGACATCGTTTTAGGCTTTGCCAAACAAACATTGAACACCTGGATGGCAAGAAAATTTATGGAGTTCTGGCAGAATCTTCCAGGATTGGCTCACTCCAAGGCGTTTATTCACCCTTCGAAGATTGATAGCAAACAGTTGTTGGACTACAGTAGGAATGAACTACGATGTTTAACAGACCTTCTTACAGATCACTGTCATTTGAATCATCACATGCAGAGACTTGGATTGTAGAGGACAGTGTGTATCGCCTCTGTTTGGAAAATGATGAAACAGCAGATCACATAATTTGTGTCTGCCCCGCTGCGGATCGAATCAGGTTTTTAGAGTTCGGCTGAGCCGAACTCTTACCATCTGACCTGAAAGACCACTCACCATAAAAAGCTGGGTTTATTTGGTCGAGTGTGAGTAGATATGAGCCACAATGAACCCTTGTGGGTTGCGATGGAGAAACGAATAGACCCACTCTGGACTAACCCAACCTAAATCATTTCAACTGATTAACTGACGTTTCGAGTCACAAATGAATAGAATAGCCCGTCAGAAACTGGTTCAAACAACACACTGATTAGATGTAATATAGATATAAGATAGATATAATATAATATAGAAGCATAGCTGTTGCTGTAAAGGTAAGCACAGACCGGCCAACAAAATGTTGGCAACATGTTGATATCGGTGTTGCCAACGTGTATCCCGTCAACTAAACTAGTTAATGGATACTTGTCAACATCGGGCGGCATGGCAAGAAATTTTTTGCCTGTTGCTTGTATCCATGTTTTCCATTTCACATGGAAAACATCGCTTAGTCCATATTGTCAACAAATAGTGTCGGTAGCTAGTCTTTTCATCACAATCTACATCTAGCACGTAGGCTAATTGTGAATATTTTTATTATTGAAAAAACTTTAGAATGTGGTTCATTGTTATTCTATTCAGCAGCAAACACGATATGGACCAGAGAGCTGCTGATAGAGCTAATTGAAATGTTTGAAGTTGCTCCCGCATTTTGGGACATTAATTGCAAAGAATACAGGGATAGAAATATCAAACAAGATGAATTGTCAAAACAAATGTGGATGAAATAACCTGGAAAATGAAGTCCCTGAAACGCAATTCAGACAGAAACGCAAGAAAATTGGACATAAAAGTAAAAATGGAGCGGGTACCATTTCCGAAGATAATATAAGGTTTGGGTACAAACGGTTATAAACCATACACTATTCGAAAAATAAGCTCCACCCCAAAAACACGAATAATCTGAATACAATATGCAAGATAAATGATACCTTACAGACTGAGATTTAAAGCTTCTATAACGCGACGGCGATACGCATAACGTTTCATAGCGCTTAGTATGGTCGTTCCTTCTCGTACAGTTTTGCTGTGGACTATTTATCGCGGTATTTTCCAGTCGCGATCGTGACTGGAATATTCCAACGAAGAAATGGTATTTCTCATCTCTAGTGCATGCATAAAATGAGCTCTTTCTGGAGCTGATTCGCTCGTCAAAAACGGACTGTCACTGGAACATTGTTGAAATTTTGTTGTTGGAAATTGTTACTCATGTGGTTACGAATTGTTGCAAGACTACATTTCACTTGAAATTAACACTTTCTCCAACTCAGCTACTATAAGAAAGTAACTCCAACTGTTCTGCATTCAGTAACAGGTAACGGTTGGTCTTCCTAATATTAGGCTCCTAATGTAGGACACAAGACCGGTTATCTTTGTCGAGTGATATCAGGTTTCTCCTTGTCTTGGAATGCCGTCTTTTAGTTATATTAAGGCTGTGTATTGAGCTCAATCAGTGGCCAACAACTGAACTATTAGTTTGATATGGTCTGCTGGCCATGAAAGGCCAGTATACACTGGTCGACACTATTCAAGAATGGAAAAGAATACTCCGTTACTCTGGTCAACGATATTCAGGAATGAAACTAAATACTCCATTACAAGGTGCATTATATTTTTTGAAACGTTTCAGACTTTTGATTATATAATATGAAATTGATTCAAATACAGTATTCACTTTGAGATATTTTTTCAAATTTATTGGTTTGAGCTTTATTCAAAAGTTTCTATGACTCATATTATTCAAATGCAGGGAAATTGTGCTTATGTAAGTGATGAATTAATTGTCTCCTCCAGCGTTGAATAATTAGTTAGTTTGTAATCAGGCAAATATACAAATAATTCAGTAACATATACATAATGATACCTACACGACTTATTTTAGTCATACATAAGGGAGAGTCAAACAAATAAAAAAATCACTTTATCAATAAAAAGAAATAGTTTACAACTTACAATATATTTTGCCTATTGACTTCACTATTTGTGCGACACTGATATATCTCTTATTTCCCTTCCAACTGTTGCTGACTCGCTGTGTTATATATAGTCTTCAAATGGAAACAAAATAGAGACGTTATCAGGTACTACATTTTAATAAAAATACAGAGACCCATCAATTTTTGGTTGAAGGGTGGTTGGTGGTCATCTTTTTCAGTATTTGTAACTCCCTCAATTTTACCCCTCAGCGAAAGTAACAATTATGCCAAAATGTTTTAATGGTGTTGGGGGTCGACTAGGACGTTTTGAATTTTTTGAAACGTCCTTTGGAATTATCTTGATGGTAGTCTACAAACTATGAAATTATGCCTAATAGTTTATAATCCTGTACAAATTTTACTTTTTAGGCTTCAGCAGTTCAGCAGATTTGTCGCCCTCGAGGGCGACAAATCTGCCGAAAAAGGAGGCTATTCAATGCTGCGTTTTTCCAATGCATTGCTGTGAAAATGAAAGTCTAAACACAGATGAACAATGAAGGCATATCGAGGTGGTTCACTGACCTATTAGGAGATCAAATAGCCACCGGAATTATACACGACTCCGAGTTGGGAGCAGACTGACCGTCGAAATGAAGTCACTTGATTTGTGGAAATATCTAAAAAGATAGGTCTAAAGAATTCAATCCGCTTCTTTTGATGATTTGTGCCAACGAATTACTTTCAAAATGCTTCAAAATTTGCGAGAACAATTTGAAGTCGATCTTTATTATTATTTGGGCACGGGCGTTGATTAGTTTACATTGAATCAATATTACTGGAGTTTTTTCCCAACACCAAATCGTTATTTTTACACCTCGACACGTGATTCGATCACCAAGTGATCATCTTCAAGAGGAAGATAAGAGTTTTATCTTCCTCTTGAAGATGATCACTTGGTGATCAAAACACGTGTCGAGGTGTAAAAATAACGATTTGGTGTTGGGAAAAAACTCCAGTAATATTCATTACTACACCAAAGGTTCCAAACAGTATATCACAAGTACATTGAATCAGCCTAAAATTTTACATTTCAGAATATATTTTTACAAAAATGTTTGGTAAAATTTTGAAATTCCACTACTGTATTCAAAAATCGACTGTCACCGCAATCTTGATAACAGCTGTTTCATTTGGCTCTCCTATATAAAAGATATTAGAACTCACAAGATATTTTTATTTTGTTGAAGTATCCTTTATCTATGAACCCAACAAGTCCTTTATCATTATGTACATATTGTGAAATGATCCAACTCTCACTTACGTACTTCTTGATAATGGCCGTTTCGATTCTGTAATGTCTAATGTTTTTTCATAGTAATGAAATATTTCAAATATATCAATGAGTGAATGAATCACTTGCCTTATGTGATTATATAAAATTTTGCTTACCCTAAAACTTTTTCAATACTGTCAAATATTATATCCATTAGACAGTATTTAGTCATTGGTTTATTGTTTATGATCCATGGTGATTGTCCCATGTCCCTCGAAAATTTCAAATATCTACCTCCTAGAAACAAAGGTTCAGAGCTAAATGTGAAATTTGCAAATGTCAACTTGTTCGGTATTTCTGGAGGTACAGGATAATGAGATTTGAATGCTTCGTCTGCACATTTACTCAAGACATCACCAATAGAAGTTTTGCTAATATTTTTTGATGATTCTAATTTCTGTAGTCCTTCCATTTCCTGAAAATTATTGGAAAATGTTCGAATATAAAATAATAAAGCACAAAAATAAGTTTACCTTTTCGTCATCTTCATATTGGATATGAATATTAACTAGAAAGTTGGAGGAAGGATTATATTTTCTGGACATTTTGATACCAAACAAGTCACTAGATACTGCTTTGAAAATTCGTTTAACATTTTCCAAATCTGCAATATTAAAATAAATCCTCATTTTACCACAGAAATTATTTCAATAATATATTCTGGATATTCATTAAAAAAATATTTTGATGTCTTGTGAACAATGAACTCCATATAAAATCCTGTTTACATTTTATTATGTGAAGTTATTTTGTATCCCAAAAAGTTTTTATTTGTGAATGTTATTTCAATAAATTTATTATCTATTACAGTATCGATTTTAATGTTCTTATGGAAGCACCCCTTTATTCTTAATATTCGAAAAAAAAATTGTAATTCACATATGCAGCAGAATTTGAAGCAGCTTTCATCAAATTCAAACAAGAAATTGCCAGTGATCAAGTTCTTATGTCTTTCAATCCATCCTTACCAGTGCAACTTGCATGCGCTGCAAGTCCTAATGGTGTTGCTGGAATATTTTCACACGTTGTGGATGGTAATGAACGGTCAATCGCATTCGCTTCAAAGTCCTTGACTTCTACAGATCAAGGTTATTCACAACTTGATAGAGAAAGAAGCCTTGGCCATTATTTTTTTCTGTGGATCGATTTTATCAATATTTGTTTGCACACCAATTCATACTCATTACGGATA
The DNA here is from genome assembly GCF_025532065.1 of Leptinotarsa decemlineata. Taxonomy (NCBI): domain Eukaryota; kingdom Metazoa; phylum Arthropoda; class Insecta; order Coleoptera; family Chrysomelidae; genus Leptinotarsa; species Leptinotarsa decemlineata. The sequence continues at coordinate 6,155,889 of NW_027412541.1, read as the reverse complement.
ATCAACTGCTTGTCATCAGAACGCAAAGATTCCCAAGACGACTTCAGCCCGACTTCAAAAATACACGCTACATTTTTGTCTGGATTCAATTACACATTATCCTTTAGGAAAGCAAAATATAATTCAAATATAGATTACCTTTCAATGGCGCCAGTTTCAGTAGAATTTCAAATGGATTCAGTAATCAATAACGAAGTTCATCATTTGTGTAATTCAAGCATTTCATAAATAACTACATCAGAACTGTCTTATGAAACGCTGAAAAATGTAACATTTAAGGACAAAACACTATCAGCACTTTTGAATGATCTCAAACAGGACTCAAATTGCAAAGCAGAATTCACTGTAGACTGTGATGTGTTATTCAAAGGTTAGCGTGTTGTTATACCTACATCTCTATAAGCAGCAGTTTTGAAAGAGCTTCATCATACTCACATTGGGATGACTAAAATGAAACAATTAGCCAGACGTTACATTTACTGGAAATCTATTGATAAAGACATTGATAGCATGGTAAGAAGTTGCCCATCCTGTGCATCTGCTCAGCCAAACCCTTCAAGAACACCATTGCACCCTTGGATGGTACCAGAAAATAATTGGCAGCGAACACTTATCAATGCAGGGCAATTTCAGAATCATCATTTTCTTGTTGTTATCGATGCAAAATCCGAATGGGCTGAGATTGTTCCGTGTACATCAGCTCCAACTTCTTCATCTTCAAAAGAGATACTCCAAGATATATTTGCTCGTAATGGATTTCCCGATGTTATGGTTTCCAATAATGCAACTATATTCACCAGTGGAAATTTCAAAAAGTTTTGTCTTTTTCTATGCGACAGAAAGTTCGTGAGATACTTTTTCGGTATGGAGCAACACCACTGTCTAATGGGAAAACACCATCAGAGCTATTTCTTAATCAACAGATTCGTATCACGCTGGATGCTTTGAAACTCGTTCATCATGAAAAATCAGCACTATCAAATAAAAAGGCACGACAATTCAGCGTGGGAGAAAGATTTCAAACAAGGTATTACACAAATAATAAACAGTTATGGAAGAACAGGAGAAATTATCAACAGATTTGGGCTTCTTCACTATTAAGTGAAACTCGATGATGGATGCATTTTGAAGAGACATATTGATCAGATAAGATCGACCAACTTGCCCAAAAGTAAATCCGTCTTTTTCCCAGCTGAAGTAGAAGTTTCTTATGAAGGTCAATGAAACAGCCTAATATAACTGATTTGGTGACGATTCCAGTGCAAGATGAACAGACCAATGAAACCGATAATATTCAAAATGAGGTGTTTGAACCAGATCAAATTGAAGAACCTAATGATCAAATACCCCATCCACCAACCAACATAACAGAGTTGAGAAGATCAGGTCGCCCTGTTAAACTTCCATCGCGCCTCAATGATTATATAGTTGAAAGAAAGTAATTTAATAAGCGTGGGAGATTGTGGTGTATTACATATATTTATATATTTGGGACACTCGTTATATCATTAGTCTAAAAAGTTATCAAGTTGTAAACGATATGTCAATTGGAAAGATCACAAAGAGAACGTCACATACTCATTTATAAAGTGTTACTAATATGTAAATTAGATCAAATACCACTCATTCACAACACACTGGATATTATTTTGAATAATTCATTCTTATTTTAGCTTCAATTATCTTTGTTTGTTATTTTTATTTGTTTGTCATTTGTTTTAAAATCATATATTCCAAATTGGCTATTAAAACAAACAGTTTTGTTTTGATATAGAAAATTACAATTTAGCCACCGTTTTGATGTGTTTACAAAGATTGGGGTACCTCCACAAAAAAAGGCACTCAAGAGTTTGGCTTCCAGACCCAAGTTTCTCATAGTGGAAGAAAAAAATTGTCTTGGAAATAACTTTCCACATTGATAAAAATCAACTGTGATTTAATTCAATCCAGTTCCATTTAATCCGAGTCTGGGAGCTTCAAAAACATGAATAATTTGAGACATATCTACACTGATGAATCATTTTAGATTATAGAGAATGATACTGACCATACAGATTTGTGTAGATACTAGGAAACTTCTCTTTCAGGTATAAAAACATACTATGGTCTCTAAGGAACATTGATTTTGGTAAAGATATGATCAGCTGATAATCATTGTATTTGAATTTATCAATATCTTCTAAAGTCATGTTGGCCAGGAAATTTTCAATACTTCGATTTTCCAGAATATCTAGGCATACTCTACATGGGTTAGTCTTCACCCTTTTAACATTAGGTATGAGATCCTCATGACTGTTTTCCTCAAGATTCTGAAACATAAAATTAATGTCAAAGGGATGTACCTAATATGATGTTTATACCTTTATGAAGTCTTCAGATCCTAAAAAGGTGTCTTGAATATTATTACTTGATGAACATTTGATTCCCAGGAATCGTACAATACACCTGGAACAACAACCTAATTCCTTGAGGCATTTCACTATATCTTTTTTTTTGTCCTCTGTGAGCGACATCATTGTAATATAAATATAAATTTTAAACTTGTATGTACATAAACAAACAGTGTCCACTCATGTGGACAAATGTCAAAGTCAAATGTCCACGATTGATGTCAACAGGCAGTGTTGTTCTCGGGGTGCACGAACGATTCGCAGTACTACGTATAAGCAAAATTGCGACCGATTCAAGAATAGGTCCCCTGGGTAGAAATAGAAGCGTTTTGTTAGCACTAATTTTATTCCAGACTGAATCATTTCCATCAAAAGATTTTCATGATCTATAGTTATAGATACAGAATACTATATCTCTAGTAGTGATCGATAATTCGATTATCATGATAATTCGAGTAATCGAATCGATTATCAAGATAATTCGAACTATTCTCAAATATAGGATAGAAAATAACTTTTGTCTAATTTCTGCATCAGTTTACTTGAGAATGGTTAAATAAACCGGAACCAGTCATAACAAATAAAAATCTTGCATCGCAGGACTTAAACATTAATATATAGCGGTTCTCGGTTGCTTTTGTATCAGAATCACAACTGATTATATATTGTCATTTCCAAGTAAACCGCTGACAGTAGGTGCTTTTGTTAGCACTAGTCCTATTTCAGATTGGGCCTTTTTTTGACAAAAGTTATTCTCTGCTCGATGTTATTTGATCGAGCAGGACAGCGAGTAACATAAAACCTTCTCTCATAATTACTCAGACCCAAATATTACCTAAGTGAGTTTTTTCGATTTCGAAGTGTTTTACATTTTTTAATGAGACTAATTCATTCAGGATGCATCATAATCCATGTAGGTATAAAAATATGGTCAAAGAAATTCACTTGTTTTCTACCAAATTCACATTTCTCAAGTTATATTGTTAGTCATGCTTGTCACAATTTTTCAAAAAAGTTGAGGTCTTCGTTGTGCAACCTCATTTTGTTCGGATGTCTTCTTAATGAACATTGTCCTGTGAGTATCCCTGTAATTGTTCTGAACTGATCCCTACTTTATTGAAACAGTATTCCGTGGTCATGTGGTCCGAGAACATGTTTGATGTTTTTCCACACAATGCTAAATTTCTGTTTTGCCAAATCCCACATATCTTGGCGAGTTTTCCAATGTGAGTTGGTCCACTCTTGCCTTTCCCATCAATGCTAGATGTAGAGGAGGAAGATTCAAGAGTGTCTCCGATGCAGCTGTAGGAGTGGTTTTCATTGCTCCTGTTATTACCAATCATGCAAATCTTTGCATCCTGCTTAATTTGTTGATAGTGGTCGTTTGTTTCATCATTGGCCACCAGTTCATAGATGCGTGTTATCATGGGTTCAACCACTATGGTGTAGAGCCACTATATCATGTCTGGTTCAAACCACTTTGTATTTCCGTAGGTGTGTCTGGCCAGCATCAGTACTATCTCCGCCATTCTTTCAAACCTTTTTTAGATGTTATTTCCTGCTGAACTTGGGATCTAGTACCACTCCCAGATATTTGACCCCTCTTTATGTATTCATCTCTGTACCCTCTGTTTTAGTCCTTTGGATGAATACTACTGATGTCAATTTCATTGAGCTTATGTTCGGCTTTTTCTATCGATCCATTCAGTTATACTAATCAGTGTCTGCTGCATGCATCCCTTCACTATACCATTATATTTGCCAAGGACTAGGATGACTGAGTTGTCGCCATAGCCCAGTACTTTGTTTCCATTATGGCCCAGAGGACGAACCAGTACATTCCAAAGTTTCATACGAGTGGGGACAAAAACCTCCTAAGCCAAATTCGACCCTGTCGATTTTTCAAGTTCAAGTTTTGGTAATTTTTGGAGCATTGCCGGAAGAATGCCATCTGGTTCCGGCGAATGATGAGTTTTCGATCCATTTTATTTTCTCCGAATCTACCATTTTCTTCACCACCAGCCAATCCTTTTAGGAGCCTTCAGTTTTGAAATCGTCTAGGACTTCAATGTTAGATTTGTAATTTTTGATCCGGGGGAAGTGCACTCGGAGAAGCTCTCTTATATAGTCTCTCCTCCTGATATTTTGCACACTCCCGGGGTTTGTTTCAAGATCCGGCCCAAACCTAGCGGTGTTAATTAATCTCCGTTTCAACTACGTTCAGGGCCATCAACTGGGCGGGTTGTTAGTAAGGAATACATCGAACGACGAAAACAGCAAATAGCTATCCTTCTCCACTTCTGGACTTCCACCCGGAATTTATCAAGGAAAATAGAAAAAGATATTTTTGTGTAGACATTTTCAAATATGTATATAATAGAGACACCTAGATCAAACTATCATACTGCTAATAGTGAAAATCGAAACGAGTTGAAAGATGCAGTTTTCAACACCCTTTTGTCTATCTTACCTTGAAGTTGAGAGGGACCTGGGGGTTGTTTCATGGCAGGACATCTGATTACTCAACAAAAACACTCTGCAACTGAACAGATAACCGGAGACGGTCTAATCCTTCAGTCTGTTTCATCCGTTGGGTTGAGGTGCGTTGTAAGGAGCACGAACTTCACTCCTGCCCACCTTAAACCTGTATGATAGCTCTAGCCGGTTGACTCCTCAGACCAGAGTTTCAGGGATTTCAAAACTTGTTTCCGGTCTGGGCGCAACTGGAGCTTCAGACGGCTCGGCTAATGTCACGTCCACTAAAGGTCGTGTTGGTTCAGTAAACTGGCGTTTATCTTGGTACAACTCTTTTTCGGGATGGATAGTGGCATAGCTACTTGTATTTGTTCAAACACTTCTGGGTAGCTATTAACAGAGTAATAGCACACCTGAGGTGTTTCCACCAAATAGGTAGGAACTACCCCTCTGGGGATGATTCTCGGTCTCGTTAGTTCCGGGAAAAACTCCGGAACTGGAGGTGGACAACTGATTGTGCGTTGTAGTGCACTCTTCTTGCACATTCTGGTGGGCATCGGTCACTTTGGGGCCTGACAGTCCTGCTCGTGGATTTAACATGGTCTGGAGACTCATTTGGGGTTGATCAACCACGATATTCTCAATCTTAGTCGTTTTCTGGCGAACTTGCGACGATTGTAGGGTGTCGATTCACCTTATGTTTTGTGCATTTCATTTCCTGAAATGGTGTAGAACAAAATTACTAATTTCCGGGCTACCCGTGACGGGTATTTCAACGCAATCTGGAGACAATCATACTTGTCTCTCTCTACATGATAATGGTTATTGCTACCATTGAGGCGCATTAAGCCATATCATGCTTGTCTTTTGTGACGTTTCGATATCTCTACCTGAAAGCCTTCTAACAAAGCCAGCAGTGCGAGTTAGTTGTCGATGTGCGACCAATTCTGATGAGACGTTGCTTGGCCCTAGTCTGCATCTCGTTAACAGAAAGTCCTTAAAATAGATGTATTCGTTGAAAAGTAGAAAGTACCAACGATCAGATAGGGTCGCTGGTCCACTTGGAAAAAGTTAATGATGATTTAAGTTCACTCGTATACCACCGCTGTGTTGTTACCGTTAGGTTTATAGTACAGTTTACACGGTGTACACTCTTTGCAGGGTTTGGTAACTAATTTTCAATTGGCGGAGTGCCAAAAGAAACCCGTAACACATGAAACAGAAATACGCTGACGGTTATACTATTTACTCACACACAGTCCTCTCGCTGGAGCCTCAACTGCGTCCCACGCAGTCTATCACATCTCCGGACTGCGCCTTCGAAGGACGCATTTCTCTGCGCCCAACTCCTGACGAAAACAGTTCTTGATGATAAAGCTATGACCCACGGTTGACGATTTTATTGAGCTTTCAGTATCGGAAAGTGTAGGGAGATCCTGAATTTTACATTATTCAAGCTAATTCCTTGGGATAATCTCGTCACGAGATTATACTTTATTGTTCAGGATGATGGGATCTTTCATATTGTGAAAGAAAATCATAGAATGAAATTGTAGTTTTTCTCGAAAATGCAGGAATCAAGTGTCAACCATAAGTCCCGGGACAATTTTCAGGTGGCTGCTGATTGGCCTAGGGGCAAATTGGGGAAATTCACCACAGTAGGAAGGTGATTTTTTTATAAAATGAACGGATTTTTACTATCGGTATTTATTCTTGCCTTGAAGTTAAATCTATGCTAGTTGTAATCTTGTTGGAGTTTTCTACAAGTGGAAGTGTCTATTAGTGAATTTGATTGAAAAATAGGTTGTTTTTAGAGCCTTATTGGAGACTTCGAATTCCTTATTGTGTTACTGGTTCTCTTTAGAACCGCATTTGTGTATTTTCGATTTGCCATCTGTCTTTTTGTAACAGATACTTGGCGTCATCGTCAATTATTATGGGTCGAAGTTTCATCATCAGGAACTGGTTGCATCAGGAATAGGACGCTGAGAAATGTTTATCGTGTAGGCGGGTCGAAGGCGGATTTTGGAGACGTGATAGACCGGGAATAGAACGCAGTTGAGGCTCTAGCGAGTGGACCCTGTGCACGTAAATGGTATAATCGGCTGCGTAATTCCATTTTGTGTGGTACCGGATTTCTTTTGGAACTCCACCAATCACAAATTAGCCACGAAACCCTGAGAAGGTGAAGCGGGTTCCTACTAAAATGCTCCTGCCCTGTACTCCGTGTTAAAAACCCAACGGTGACAACACAGCGGTAGTCTAAGAATATGGGTTTAAATTCGAGGGGGTGAAACCATCATGAGATTTTTACCAGTGAACTAGCGATCCGACCAGACCGTTGGGACCTTCTACTGTTCAACAAATCCATTTTACCATACTGTGGACGGTCCTAGGGTGCGGTTCAACAGATAGGCTCAGTGATCATTTTTAATTAGCTCAGTTACACTGTAGGTCTTGGTTAGACAAGTAGAAAGTAGAACTTAAATATACAGCTTTCTGTGAATCCTTAGCGACACAATCATTTTTTGGACTTTTTGTTATCGAGATGCAGGCTAGGGCCAAACAAGCACGAGCGTAACTTATAACAAACACAGCAGTCCAAAATCGACAAGTCCAATTTAACTTCCAAACTCCAATTCCCTCGAACAACTTGAATCGACAGACTACGACTTTGTCTAGCCATTCCCGGCTCACTTTGTAGTGTGGATGTTTTAATGAACGGAAGCAAAAAAACCAAAAACAGCTACTGATGAGAATCACAATGTTGCAGTACTAGGTCAAATGGTGTTGGAACCATATAGTTCTACCAGACAAGCAGCGATGCATTGTAACATTTCGAAATCGTCAATACAACGTACTTTGTCAAAAACAAATTCCATCCATACAAAATACATTTGATTCAAAGACTACATCCAAAGATTTGTCTCACTGCTTCTTTTGAATTCCTTTTTGCTTCGCCTTAAATACATATCATATCCAACTTTTCTGCATTTAAAAATTGAACCAATTTTCAATTTAATGAAAAACCAACACAAAACTGAATACACTTTCGTCAAATCTGACAGGTCTTCTGACTGATCGATAAATACATTATTGCATTTATTTTGACTTATTCATGGCCCTCTTTATAATACGCAATAAAATTGCCTTTTTTCGTCAGTATTCAAAAAAAACTACAAGTGTGCTATATGGCTGAATTCAGAATTCAATGCAGAATTCAAAAACCAATTCAGAATACTGGGTTATCATTTAAAAAAGTTGGCGTCGGTGTCGCGACGCCCTAACGGATGACGCCTAGTGCTGGATCTCTACGCAATTGGAGGACTCTTTGACACCAAAATTATCTTTTTTTCCTAAAAGTCTTCGTAACCAAGTTACGGGCCCTCGAAGTTACAAAATGAAAAATGTTTTTCTTTGATAACTTTTCAAGTGAATATTCAAAATCATCCAAATTTTGGTAATTGACTAAACAAATGAATTCCGTCGATGAGCTTTCATGCAGGAGTCAGTTGTTTTGCTACAAAGTCAGGAACGGACTACCCCCGATGGTCCACACCCCAAAACTTTGAAATGACAGATATTTTTCAATATTTTTCAACAAAATAAGGTTACTTGGACAATTTTATGAATAAAAGTACTCGTGTGGAAAGTCGATCGGAGCAACGAGTCTTGATAAAAATGTAGTTCTACTCGACGACATCAAACCCGCTCGTCCACCATTATTTGAAATGAATAATTATCAAAGCAGAAATAATAATGATAAAGTTAATTCAACAACATTTATAACAGGAATAATACAAAGTATGCTAAAATGAAGTCGTAAACAAAAAGTACAGTACCTATATGGAAGTTTAAGTCACAATTGTGATAGCAGATATTTTTTCAAAAGAAATATCAAGTTCTGTAGATTCGTGGTGTTTTTAAACTAACAAGCTACTCTACTATGAAATATCGAATTCATTTCATATTTTGTATGTACATAATACGTGTGAAATAATCACGTTTCGTGTTGATCAGTTATCTGAATCTAATGAAACTCAACATTCGAATGTTTCAAATTCTTCTTCACAGCTAAACTGTTGAGGAGTTTCACTGATAATTATAATTTTATGGGAGAAATTCTTTAACACGAATCTAAATTTAGCTGAAAAAACGCACATCGGAAAAAATATTTACTATACTAATAAAAAGCAAACGTATATGATGGAATCGGCCGATACCATGATGAAAATCCATAACTAACGTATTCCAAAAACACTTTATTGTGAGATTTTCACTAAATTTAGTGAAAATCTCACAATAAAGTGTTTTTGGAATACGTTAAAAAGCAAACGAATGAACTACAAAAACGGCTGCACATGATCAGGTGAAAAATATCCAGGGAATAATTATGTTCCATTTCTTTCACAGATGTTGACAAAAAAACCGTTTAGAAAGTTTTGATAAAAAATGAGAAACTGGAATGCGATTTTGTTTTGTTGAGTGGTTCGTTGTCATATGACTATCATTGTATTGTCAATATTCTATAGGATATTTTGAATTTTTTTGATATGGCCGAACAGTTTACATTCAATGAATATGCAGATATGCATATATGTTATGGACGAGCATTTTGAAATGCTGCAGAAGCTCGTCGTCTGTATTCCGAGCATTTTCCCAATCGAACGGTACCGTCAAGAGAAACATTCGTGCGTGTCGATCGCAGCTTGAGGGAGACAGGTATGTAATAATTGATAATTAATTTGAGCACGTTGTTTTATTTCGATATTATTGTAGGTACAGTTTTGCCAAAACGAGGTGGTGAGGGCGCTCCTAGGACTGTACGTACCGTTGTATTGGAGGAAAATATTTTGGAAGCCGTCGCTGATGATCCTTCAATGAGCATCAGAAATCTATCAGAACAGTTCCATACATCCAAGTCCACTATTCATATCACATCATTCATATCATTTCCATTTTCCTTAAAAACTAATATTTTCGAATAATGGTAGACATCTCAGGATAAATGTTGTTGAATCAACGTTATCATTATTATTTCTGCTTTGATAATTATTCATTTCAAATAATGGTGGACGAGCGGGTTTGATGTCGTCGAGTGAAACTACATTTTTATCAAGACTCGTTGCTCCGATCGACTTTCCACACGAGTACTTTTATTCATAAAATTGTCCAAGTAACCTTAATTTGTTGAAAAATATTGAAAAATATCTGTCATATCAAAGTTTTGGGGTGTGGACCATCGGGGGTAGTCCGTTCCTGACTTTGTAGCAAAACAACTGACTCCTGCATAAAATCTCATCGAAGGAATTCATTTGTTTAGTCAATTACCAAAATTTGGATGATTTTGAATATTCACTTGAAAAGTTATCAAAGAAAAACATTTTTCATTTTGTAACTTCGAGGGCCCGTTACTTGGTAACGAAGGATTTTAGGAAAAAAAGTTATATGAAGTACTGGTGATATTTTGACCCCATCTATACATTCCCGAGAGGAAAAGAGGAAGTCCAGGGACACCCTGTATATATATATATATATATATATATATATATATATATATATATATATATATATATATATATATATATATATATATATAGGTATAGTGATGAAACTGGTGATATTTTACATACTTCAAATCTTGAAAAAAAACATAGGAGAAGATATATATAATTATTCAGTGCTTTCATTTTTTAATTGAATAGATATAATGAGATTAAACTTTGTTTGATACTTCCATATCTTTCTTCGTTTCAAAACTGTCAAACGCTATATTTTCGATTCCATCTACTTCTTTCTTCTCTGTAGAGACGATGTCGTTCCATGGCTGAACATCACCACTTCCAAAAATACAGAATATTATTCCACACCCAATGTAAACCGAGGATCCTATGTAAAATATAGTGTGCCACTCGTTGAGACCGTTCTGAAATTAATTATCATAATCAGTAGTAGTAATAGCAATTTCGAGTCATTAAAGGATGGTTTTTCCTGTGGGTCCGTTCAGAAATAGGTACAATAATCATCATATTGCAATATCTATAGCTGTATCGACATGTTACGTGATAGGTATTTTTTAAATTAATACCTCAATTGAAAAGTCCCTAACAAAATATCAAAACTGATATTGGATTAACAAAAAAAGCTCTTCTGGCTAAATGTTCAATATGGCATTAACTAACCAAGCGTCTTCAGTTCAGACAGGTTGGAGCCTAGCTCCCTTACCCTTTTAGTTGATTTTCGTCAGAAAGACAAATGGGTTCATGACTAAGGAGATGTTGGCGGTATGAAAGTCTTCAAGACATCAGTACCGCCCGTCAAGGGGTACCCCTGCCTGGCTGGGGTGGAATGGACGAAACATTTCTTCATCCGTTAACGGGGGACATGAGAGCCTCATTCGACAGAGTGTCGGAGCCTTCTACATCGGGATGGGTCGTCTACAGCATAATCTACAGCTTCCCTAACTAACGGATTATCGTGAGTTTCCGCACTATCAAAAACTCGCCGATTCCTCGACTGAATGGACTGCTGTACAGACTAGCTATCCGGCCCTCGATCTTTGATTTAACGTACATGATGTGCGGGTTCCAGGTGAGCCTACGGTCTATTAGAAGGCCGAGGTACTTAACCCGCGCTTGCCAGTCGATCTCCCTTCCAGAGATTCTCACTTTTCTGGGCGGAGAAGATAATAACCTTCTCATGGTTTTCCGGGTTCACTCGGATCTTCCATTCAAGGTACCAGCGCTCGAGGTCGTCCAATGCACGTTGCATATAGACGACGCCGAGCTCCCGACCCATGGAAGATGAGAGGAGAGCCGTGTCATCAGCGTACAGAGATATATTCACACGCTCAGACCTCGGAAGGTCACTGGTGTAAAGTGAGCACAGCATATGACCCTGGAAAATAAATAGTTGGAATATTAGTTTTGGATTTCGTCTAATATCGCATCATCAAGAACTCGATGAAGATCATCCCAAACTGCATAGTTTCATCATTTACATCATCAGCAACATTAGCGTTCCTGTTGCGACTTCTCCCTCAAAGGTTGGTTTGGTGAGTTGTCAAAATTGCATGTACTGAAGTAAGGGTAGTTCCTATTTTTGAGAAAATTGTACTGTGGTCATTACCTGGAACTTCCAAGAAATTTAATTATACCTGGCCAGTAATGCAGACATAGCTAGGCACAATGCTGAGATATTTCTCAGCATTGTTCTCAGCATTGTGCCTAGCTATGTCGCAGTGTAATAACACTGCGATGCCATTTTCTTATATCACACGATATCTATGTTTTGGCTGGCAGACTAGTAATATAAACGACATCTCTTTTTAAAAAGATTTATTGAATTCAAAGTTACAATTTTTATAAGTTCAGATAACGATGCCACAGTACGAATGCTAGAAACTGCATGTCTTAATGAAATAAATGAACAGACAAGTATTCACAAGTATGGTATCCACAATCGTCTTCGGGTCATCACATGAAGATTATTGAGGATACAAACAATCGAAACGTCGTTAAGTAACTTGGCTTGTAATCTCTTAATTTTTCATTTTCTGTTTAATTGTTCTTTTTTTTTACTTGTATTTTATTTCTCTCTAATTTAATTTCAGGGTTTTTTTGCTTAATATAATTGTTATTTTCAACTACTGTTTTTAATTTTTCATTTGTATTGTTTTTTTAGGGATTTCAAATCATTTCATATAATATAAGACCACGGAAGTCCGAACTAATGAAATTCATCATGAAACATTCTCAATCACCTTCAAACAAATGGTTATCATAGCTTTATTTTTTATGAAAATTCAATTTTCACAACCTCTCTATCAAAAATTTTCGATATAATAATCGAATTTTTTGTCTTGTGGATAGCCCTCAAATCCCTGCGAAAATGAAATGACAGAAACGGCATTGAAATTTTTATCGTAATATTTTTCACACTGAAAATTCAAACAACTCACATGTTTTTCTGTCAAATATCCAACAATTGCAGGGGATATGAATCCTGTTGTGCTTCCAATGCAATTTGCAATACCATATATGATACCAGCGAAATTTGGAGCCAGATCCTGAGAATTTTGTAAATTTGTCAGAGTTGAAGCTCCATTCGATCCAAGCGACAATGTTATTAATACTATTGCCCATGTTACGTCACAGCCTGTTAGTGTTTGTACAAACAATAGTACCCCAGGTAAAATATGAGCTGAAACATATGATAATAATACAATTCATTCTAAAAGGAAACATCGAAAACTCTGGAAAAAAGCAACAAAAAGATTTGTGTTACACTTCAGAACTGAGTTGGTATCATTAAGTTGTTGGTATCATTAAGAGATGATTCAATCATCTCCTGTTCGAATCTTTGATATGAAATGTATTTTGTTGGATAATTTTTCCTTTGAAAACTATACCATTTTTCATTTATGGTTGAACTGATTTCCAACTGACTTGAATTTGCAAAGATCAATGATGAGCTAGGTTGCTTTGTTAGACCAACCTCAGAATTTTCTACCCAAGGTCAATTGTTTGAAATCTTTTGAAAGTTTCGGAAACTTTTTTCAATTTAGCTATCTGAAAATCTTAAACATGGAGGAGAATCAATACTGCCACAAGACGTGATTGTTAAAAATTAACAAAATCAATATGTTCAAAAATAAAATCGGTGTAGGAGGGCAAGTAGTATAACTGGTTCAAAATGTCTTTAGAAGAGATATGAGTATCCGAACTAGAAAAGCATAAGTAGGTATGTTCGCATTTATATATCAGAATTGTTATATCTATAGTGTACGTATATACTCACAAAACAACACAAAACTTTTTCTTATCATAGTTTTATTCATCCAAGATTTCCTTATGATGAGATCACCTAATTGTCCAAATAGGAAACCAAAAATGAGTCTCGCAAAATACGGCAAGGCGGCCAAAAATCCAGTATGTCCTAGTGTGAAACCCAGAACAGATGACAGGAAATTGGGACCAGCTGTCATGAGGAAAAACAGTCCCCATAAATTGCCAAAGTGCAGGATGATGAGAGTCCAAAATGGGACAGAACAAGCCATTTTTTTGTATGGTGGTTGTCTCTGAAAATATATACCAATATAGAAAACAGATATCAGATAGATATCAAAGTAAACATTGTCACAATTCTCCTAGATTTCCCCTACTGCATTTTTCCCAGCAGCTAATATGCGTGAATTGAGTTGGATGAATAATTCTCGACAGTTTATTGATTTGAAGAATTATTTCGTTTCACTTTTTTTCATTTACTTTTGGAATCTTGAAGGGAAAAGTGATTCAAGTGCCATATCATATCGAAGAGCTTTTAGCTTTTTCAACTGGTACCATGAATTATTACTTTTTGACCAACAGATAGTAATTGAAGCTTGCTCAAGTCCCAGAGGATCAAATTGATGCACACTATAGCGGGATTTCACCCCATTTATTAATTTATTTTCATTTCAGGTGCAAACAATTTGTTTTCTTCACGATTTATTGTGACCTGAGATGTTATTTTTAGTAAATTGATGGATGTAGCCGTTACTACGTGGTACGAAATCATAATGAAGAAAAGAGAAATGAAACTTTCTATGTTTTTAACCACTTTTATTTGTAACTAATGTTACTGCAGTTTCGTCCTATATGGACATTTTCAAACTTATACAGTAAGTTTATTATATAAGTTTGAAAATGTCCGTGTAGGACGAAGCTGCAGTAACGTTAGTTACAAATAAAAGTGATAAAAACATAGAAAGTTTCATTTCTCTCTTCGTCGTTATTTTTAATCTTTTCAAATAACTTATCGGATTGTTTCGAAGCTGCAGTAACGTTAGTTACAAATGAAAATGGTAAGTGGTAAAAAACATAGAAAGTTTCATTTATTGTTATACAATAAGTTTATTGTATAAGTTTGAAAATGTCCGTATAGGACGAAACTGCAGTAACGTTAGTTACAAATAAAAGTGGTAAAACTTAGAAAGTTTCATTTCTCTCTTCGTCGTTATTTTTAATCTTTTCAAATAACTTATCGGATTGTTTCGGTCTTAGTATTCTCTATGTTTTATTCATTTATTGTATTCTTAGATTTCAAATCTGTTAAAACTTTTCAGACAATGGGAGTCTGAACCTTTAACAGTTACCAAGAAATGTTATCAAGAACATTCAAATAAGCTTGGAAATATCAGAATTTGGGAAATAATTATATCTTTCGCCCAATAGCTATTGAAACGTTTGGTGTTTTTGGCCCTGAAGCCTTATCTTTCATCAATGAAATTGGAAAAAAGGTAACCGATGAAACCCACGAATCAAGAGCCACATCTTTTCTCATTCAGAAAATTAGTATTGCCATCCAAAGAGGAAATGCAGCTTCGTTTTTCGGTACACCGGGAAAAATGATTGAAATTTACCTCGGAATTTTCATTTCGAACGAAGAAAATTACTTCAGTTTTATTGAAAATATACTTTCTCTATTGAATAATTCACATCCCCGACCGTAATTTCAGTAGGCAATGTACTTTTCATTGAGAATTAAATATTCGTCTAATATATGTGTGAAATCATAACGTATTATTTCATGTGAAGAGAAGAACTAACTGGACGATGGGTATTCCCCCTTAGTGAAATGTAAATTTTCGCCATCTCTTTATCGAATGTAAAATTACGCTTGTATTTGTGAGTGATTATTGTATTGTTCATTCTTGTCTACAGAAGCGCATCGGTTTGTCTGACGTGTGCATTAGAATATTTTTGTTGTTGGTGAAAATAAGTAAAGAAGGTGAGTACATTTCTTGTGAAATTTCAATAACTAGTCCAATAAACAGATGAATTCATTAAGTTTTCTCGTTATGCATTATAGAGTGTTTTTATATTACAAGTAAATCCTAACCTCACATCGCGAATTATTTCATACTGTATGGAATAATACAACATATTTTAACTGATTTTCAAATAATTACAGAACATATATTTGAAAATGTTTGTGATAATTACTGAATGGTATTGAGAAAAAGAGAAAAAGATATATACTCGATAGCAGTGGCGTGAATCATCAGTGACGCCGTATGCACTATCCATTTTAAAAATGAATTTCGATGAGGAATAAAGTTTCGTATTGGTGGTTGCAAATATCGGACAATGTTAAATCGTAATTTCATTCACCTAAAAAATATCTGAACGTTCTATTCGTATCTCTCATAATTTTGGATAAATTTGAGGATTTGTGATTCTTATTATTGAACTTGAAAACATTTTTGCGATGGGAGGCAAGTTGGAACTCAAAATTGAAGGAATCGAGAAACACTTTAGGACCTTTTTGTTTCTGTTGAAGAGGTGAACAAAACACTTCATCACCACTTCATACCATATCATTATAGCTATATTTGCTATATTTCAGAAAATGTTGGAAAACATTCGGAAAAATCAAATTTTTTATTTAAACGGTTGAATATGTATCAAAAATTTTTGAGAAATATTAATAGTAGTAGTTTTTCTCTAGGAATGTGTGTTCGTCAACTTACTGTGTTTTTAGATTTCTAAACCTATTCATTTGATGATATTTCATTTCTCTTTTAGGATAATACCACCATGAGCAAGAAAGAAAATGTGTTAATTTGAAGAATGGTTTTTTTATTTTGTACTGTTATTTGACTTTTTTGATAATGAAAAAAAAATGTTTTGTAGAATTTCATTTCAAGAATGTATATGAACTTATTTTGTATATACCTATTTTTTTTAATATATCAATGTGTAATATGTCTTGTGCATTCAATTATCTAAATTATGAGGAAAAATGGTCACTTAAGAGTCAAGGATCAACATCCGATTGAGGTATATATAGGTATATATAGTGTATTCAAAACTACTCTGAATACGGACCTTCTTACAACGGAATATCCCAAGGTAATATAACCCGTGAATGAAAAATTACAATGTAAAATTTTATCAGACTATAGAATTCCACTGTGAAATTATATGAAAGTGTAAAATTCTACTGTAAAATTCTGTGAAGAGTGTAATATCTCGATATAAATTTATATCGCAAATTTACCCTATAAAGTTTTATTTCAACACAAAAGTACACTCAAAATGAAAAATTACACTGAAAAATTCCACACTTGTCTTCGGGGTAGAATTACAAAATCATATTCCGCATGGAATGTGAGATCACACACGAAAGTAATTTCTCGCTAATATGGGCGGTAATTGAATTGCCACCGGTACCGGTGGAAAAATTTTTACCAGTGTACTCTCCCTGATTCCAAAAAACTTGATGAAATTTACTTGATTCCTGAAAACCAATTTTATATAGAAAAGAGAGGTAATAAGAAACCACTTAATGAAATTAAAATAAAAGCAAATGAAAAAAATACTTTATCTCAGCAAAATTCTCAAATGGGTTTCAAAGATATTTCGGATTGTTCAGTGATAAATTCTTCAGTCAAAACCTTTGGGTTAAATGGTTTTAAAAATATTGGTAACACCTGTTTCATGAACAGCGTAATTCAATGTTTATCAAATACGAGATGGTTATTGGAATATTTGAAAAAGGATGAATTCATGAAAGATATCAATACTAGTATTTCTAGTATGAAGGGTGCTTTAATAAAATCGTTTGCAGAAGTCATCAAGGAGTTGTGGTCAGAAGATTCTTTTGATAAAGTAGTAAATACAGCCTCCTTAAAAAATCAGATTCAAAGTTTTGCTCCTCGATTCATGGGTAATTCCCATCAAGACGCCCAGGAGTTTCTCCGTTATCTTTTAGAAGGATTACATGAAGAGGTTAATATAATTAATGAGAAACCTAAACCAATCTTAACGGAGATTGACGAAAAATTGAGCGACAGCGGAAATGCACAAGAGTCATGGCTCACATATTTGAGGATGCATAACTCTAAGATTGTAGATAATTTCGTTGGCCAATTGAAATCCACAATGAAATGCACACACTGTGGATACTCTTCAGTAACATTTGATCCTTTCTGGGATTTGTCTCTCTCCATACCACAAAGAACCGACCAATTGAGTTTGTGGCAATGCTTAGATTATTTTACAAGAGAAGAAACTTTGGATGGAATTGAAAAACCGACGTGTTCGAAATGCAAGGAAAGGAGAAAATGCATAAAGTCCCTATCAATCCACAAGTTTCCCTATATTTTAGTAATACATTTAAAAAGATTCTCTACAACTGAAAATAGAGGCAAATTGAATGATGTCATCGAATTTCCTCTAGAGGGATTGGATATGGACAATTTTGCAGGAGAAAATGTGGCTACTTGTTATAATCTATATGCACTTTTAAATCACAGTGGGACTACTAACAGAGGACATTATACAGCATACTGCAGACACCCGTATACTAGCGCGTGGCACAAATACAACGATTCACCCGTATCACCAATTTCACCAAAGTCGTTTGTGAGTGGAGAAGCATACGTCCTCTTTTATGTAAAGGATGGAACAAAATCGCGCCTTCAAGATAACCGAGGGAAAGTTTAACTTTTAGTTTCTTCAATTTTTTAATTTTTTTCAACATCTCATTTTTGTAAATAAAACTCATTTATTATTGAATAAGCTTGGTGTTTCACAATGAGTAAAAACAGTTATTCGTAAGATCGATTCCATATATTTGCAATAAACGATTATTATTGACTTTCGTGATATTGTGAATGAATAAAATCATTATTGAAGATGGCATAAAATTTCTAATTCGAATTGAAGAATGACAAGCGTGCAGAGAAAATTTTAAGTAGAAATGTCATAACTGACACATACTTATATAGGCCCAATGACATGTAAAACCATTGTCTATTGCGACAATTCTAAAACGAAGTGAGTGAATTTTGCATATTCTCACTTCATATTTATTACGATAAAATTATGAACAAATAAAATATATTCTTACTTTTTCTTTAGCAATATTTCCAGATAAACTATCAGTGATGTATGCCTTCTCTTCTTCTGAAATCCTTGGATGAACTTCCGGAGAATCAGCAACTAGATAGAACCACAACACAGTCCAACATATCACAAATATTCCACAGCTAAGAAATGCCCATGTCCACCCAAACGATTCTATAATGGCTCCGAGCATTGGCCAGGTAATCATAGTACCTAAAGACCCACCTAGAAGAGCTCCGATAAATTTTCCTTTTTCGTCCGGAGGTGCCCATCTCGAAACAAGAAAATGGAGACTGGGAAACACCACTCCCTACAAAAAAATTGATTAATAGTTCAAACTAGTCATCGAATTTTTAAGATTCAGTTTGGTTGTAAAATTCGTCATTCCTAACTTAGGAACGGAACAGTTTTATGATCTTCTATTATCTATTAGCGATCCCTCCGGCTCCCCGGGCCGTTACCGCCGCAACCGCTATGTCACTGCATATTGATCTATATTGAATGCACAATGTATTTAAGGTACTTGATTGGATAGAATTAATTCTATATTGCTTAAAATCGCTTCGTAAGTAAAGGATAAAACTTTATTTTTGTCGTCGGTTATCCCTAAGAGATAGACATGTACCATCGCGGATTTTTTTGTAGACCTTTTCGTCGACCTTTATATTATTTTGATCTATCTCGTAGGGTTCAGCTAGCGTTTGGACTGTAAGCGCAAACAATGATGACATCACATTAGAAACCTCCAAAATCATAAGTGTTTCTCTAGTATATTATGCATGTTATATAGGTACATATAAACCTTTCACTTGAATCACTCCATCTATTGAAAAAACCCGCATCAAAATCCGTTGCGTAGTTTTAAAGGTCTAAGCATATATAGGGACAGACGGCGGGAATCGACTTTGTTTTATACTATTAGTAATATCGGAGAGGACAACGCTAGTTTTTTAGTGGGCCACCTTTTAGTCTAATCAACAAGTTCAAAAACATGAAAAATAGAGATAAAGGTCCTTAAAATATGAGCGATAGCTCATTCGATTCACAATCACCTCTAGAAAAATGTTTTTGAAGGATTTTGGTGCAGGTAACAAAATAAGATTAAAAAAATGGTATTTAGTTTTTCGTTAATAACTCAAAAAATATTGAAATTTAAGCAATTTTGAAAAAAGCTCGTTAAAGAGGAGGAAATTTCCGATAAAAAAGTTTAACTTTCGAAACTCTATCTCCATTATTTATAATTTTAATTCGACGTTGAAAATAGGGTTCCGCGCGGCTGTACGGCATGCGCGCGCTGCCGCTAAAGAGAGTTTATCAAAAGAAATAATTTTTTTACAACATAAAATGTCATTTTGAAAATTTGAAAAAATCTAGTATCTTCTTAACACTTAAATGAATCGAGTCCCGTAGAAAAAAAGTTTTATCACCATTTTTCAAAAAGTTATTCAATTGTTAACTAACAAATTTTTTCCCAATCTCCGTTGGCATAAATAAATGGGATAAAAGGTATAAATAATTGGCCTATGAATTTTAAACTTCGTGGAGCCCTTTTGATATATATATATATATATATATATATATATATATATATATATATATATATATATATATATATATATATATATAAAATCTAGAAAGGTTAATGCAGTCAAGCTGCTGGAAAATAATTCCATGAAAATCAAAAAATGAATAGATTAGTACTCTTTGATCATTCCCATATTGATTTCAATTTAAGAGCCACCGGTATACAGCTGTTTCAGCCTATTGGGCATCGTCAGTACCGGGCAGGCGGTCCTCGATTGAAGACAAAATGAGAAAAAACCAAGAAAGTACTTGATAAAAATAGCTGCGTAAACGCAAGCGAAACATAAGTGGAACCACCTATTGGTGTGACACCCAAGTCAACTTGCCAAGTTTTTATGTCAGTGTTGGTGGTTTGACCAATCAACCGACAACTGCGGTAGCAGAAATTTGGGAAGCTAACCTGAAATGCCATCGGAAAACGAATCCACATGTTTCTAGAAATGATATGAAATCTAGAAAGGTTAATGCAGTCAAGCTGCTGGAAAATAATTCCATGAAAATCAAAAAATGAATAGATTAGTACTCTTTGATCATTCCCATATTGATTTCAATTTAAGAGCCACCGGTATATAGTATATATATATATATATATATATATATATATATATATATATATATATATATATATATATATATATATATATATATATATATATATACTATCAAGTCAACTTGCCAAGTTTTTATGTCAGTGTTGGTGGTTTGACCAATCAACCGACAACTGCGGTAGCAGAAATTTGGGAAGCTAACCTGAAATGCCATCGGAAAACGAATCCACATGTTTCTAGAAATGATATGAAATCTAGAAAGGTTAATGCAGTCAAGCTGCTGGAAAATAATTCCATGAAAATCAAAAAATGAATAGATTAGTACTCTTTGATCATTCCCATATTGATTTCAATTTAAGAGCCACCGGTATACAGCTGTTTCAGCCTATTGGGCATCGTCAGTACCGGGCAGGCGGTCCTCGATTGAAGACAAAATGAGAAAAAACCAAGAAAGTACTTGATAAAAATAGCTGCGTAAACGCAAGCGAAACATAAGTGGAACCACCTATTGGTGTGACACCCAAGTCAACTTGCCAAGTTTTTATGTCAGTGTTGGTGGTTTGACCAATCAACCGACAACTGCGGTAGCAGAAATTTGGGAAGCTAACCTGAAATGCCATCGGAAAACGAATCCACATGTTTCTAGAAATGATATGAAATCTAGAAAGGTTAATGCAGTCAAGCTGCTGGAAAATAATTCCATGAAAATCAAAAAATGAATAGATTAGTACTCTTTGATCATTCCCATATTGATTTCAATTTAAGAGCCACCGGTATACAGCTGTTTCAGCCTATTGGGCATCGTCAGTACCGGGCAGGCGGTCCTCGATTGAAGACAAAATGAGAAAAAACCAAGAAAGTACTTGATAAAAATAGCTGCGTAAACGCAAGCGAAACATAAGTGGAACCACCTATTGGTGTGACACCCAAGCCCAAGTCAACTTGCCAAGTTTTTATGTCAGTGTTGGTGGTTTGACCAATCAACCGACAACTGCGGTAGCAGAAATTTGGGAAGCTAACCTGAAATGCCATCGGAAAACGAATCCACATGTTTCTAGAAATGATATGAAATCTAGAAAGGTTAATGTAGTCAAGCTGCTGAAAAATAATTCCATGAAAATCAAAAAATGAATAGATTAGTACTCTTTGATCATTCCCATATTGATTTCAATTTAAGAGCCACCGGTATACAGCTGTTTCAGCCTATTGGGCATCGTCAGTACCGGGCAGGCGGTCCTCGATTGAAGACAAAATGAGAAAAAACCAAGAAAGTACTTGATAAAAATAGCTGCGTAAACGCAAGCGAAACATAAGTGGAACCACCTATTGGTGTGACACCCAAGTCAACTTGCCAAGTTTTTATGTCAGTGTTGGTGGTTTGACCAATCAACCGACAACTGCGGTAGCAGAAATTTGGGAAGCTAACCTGAAATGCCATCGGAAAACGAATCCACATGTTTCTAGAAATGATATGAAATCTAGAAAGGTTAATGCAGTCAAGCTGCTGGAAAATAATTCCATGAAAATCAAAAAATGAATAGATTAGTACTCTTTGATCATTCCCATATTGATTTCAATTTAAGAGCCACCGGTATATAGTATATATATATATATATATATATATATATATATATATATATATATATATATATATATATATATATATATATATATATATATATATATATATATATAGCTTCCCAAATTTCTGCTACCGCAGTTGTCGGTTGATTGGTCAAACCACCAACACTGACATAAAAACTTGGCAAGTTGACTTGGGCTTGGGTGTCACACCAATAGGTGGTTCCACTTATGTTTCGCTTGCGTTTACGCAGCTATTTTTATCAAGTACTTTCTTGGTTTTTTCTCATTTTGTCTTCAATCGAGGACCGCCTGCCCGGTACTGACGATGCCCAATAGGCTGAAACAGCTGTATACCGGTGGCTCTTAAATTGAAATCAATATGGGAATGATCAAAGAGTACTAATCTATTCATTTTTTGATTTTCATGGAATTATTTTTCAGCAGCTTGACTACATTAACCTTTCTAGATTTCATATCATTTCTAGAAACATGTGGATTCGTTTTCCGATGGCATTTCAGGTTAGCTTCCCAAATTTCTGCTACCGCAGTTGTCGGTTGATTGGTCAAACCACCAACACTGACATAAAAACTTGGCAAGTTGACTTGGGTGTCACACCAATAGGTGGTTCCACTTATGTTTCGCTTGCGTTTACGCAGCTATTTTTATCAAGTACTTTCTTGGTTTTTTCTCATTTTGTCTTCAATCGAGGACCGCCTGCCCGGTACTGACGATGCCCAATAGGCTGAAACAGCTGTATACCGGTGGCTCTTAAATTGAAATCAATATGGGAATGATCAAAGAGTACTAATCTATTCATTTTTTGATTTTCATGGAATTATTTTCCAGCAGCTTGACTGCATTAACCTTTCTAGATTTCATATCATTTCTAGAAACATGTGGATTCGTTTTCCGATGGCATTTCAGGTTAGCTTCCCAAATTTCTGCTACCGCAGTTGTCGGTTGATTGGTCAAACCACCAACACTGACATAAAAACTTGGCAAGTTGACTTGATAGTATATATATATATATATATATATATATATATATATATATATATATATATATATATATATATATATATATATATATATATATATATATATATATATATATATATATATATACTCCATACGATCCTGCGATGAAAGTTCATAAAAATTTATTAATTTGTTAATTATGATTTTTTATAACTATTGCAAAATGAAATATCTAAAAATTGTTGATACATTTTTTTTTCAATTGATATTCAGCAATGTCTGTTTTCACATTAAACAATGGCAGTTATTAACATAGGATATATATTTTTTACGTAATTTGTTTATTGAATTGTTTTAAACAAATAGAGAAATTCAATATTTTTGAAAAATGTTTTCTGCTATTTTGTTGTCTAGAGATAATTATGATTTTTGAAAAACAATTTTTTTTTAATTTCAATTTTTAATTGTTTAATTATCGATTTTTTTTATATTTCGATTGTTTAAACGATTAGCTAAGAAATAATTTTGCTTTCAAAAATCATAATTTACACTTTTAAATAGTTTGCCAGAAAATTTTTTGAAGTGAAAAATTATAAAAACAGCTATAATATAAAAAAGTGCCATAATATTCTTTTTTATTTATTATAATACTTTATAATATCATACGATACGATAAAAAAAATTTATGGCACTTTTTTATATATAGCTGTTTTTATAATTTTTTTCTGCTTCAGAAAAAAATATAACGTTGGTCATTATTTGTTTATAACAAATTCTTAAACTAATAAACAATTAAATGATGAATAAAACTTTTTTTTTGCCATACTATTCAAAAGTGTGAATTATGATTTTTAAAAGCAAAATTATTTCCTAACTAATTATTTAAACAATCGAAATATAAAAAAATCGATTTTGAACAATTAAAAATTGAAATAAGGAAAAAAAATTCATTTTAAATCATGATTATCTCTAGACAACAAAATAGCAGAAAGTTTTTTTTCAAAAATATTGAATTTCTCTATTTGTTCAAAATAATTTAATGAACAAATTACGTAAAAAATTCATATCCTATGTTAATAACTGCCATTGTTTAATGTGAAAACAGACATAGCTAAATATCAATAAAAAATTTTTCAACAATTTTCAGATATTTCATTTTGCAATAGTTATAAAAAATCATAATTAACAAATCAATAAATTTTTATAAATGAAGTATATGTATATATCAAAAGGGCTCCACGAAGTTTAACATTTATAGGCCAATTATTTATACCTTTTATCCCAATATTTATGCCAACGGAGATTGGGACAAAATTTGTTAGTTAACAATTAAATAACTTTTTGAAAAATGGTGATAAAAATTTTTTTCTACGAGACTCGATTCATTCAAGTGTTAAGAAGATACTAGATTTTTTTCAAATTTTTTAAATGACATTTTATGTTGTAAAAAAATTATTTCTTTTGATAAACTCTCTTTAGCGGCAGCGTGCGCATGCCGTAACAGCCGCGCGGAACCCTATTTTCAACGTCAAATTAATATTATAAATAATGGAGATAGAGTTTCGGAAATTAAACTTTCTTATCGGAAATTTCCTCCTCTTTAACGAGCTTTTTTCAAAATTGCTCAAATTTTAATATTTTTCGAGTTATTAACGAAAAACTAAATACCATTTTTTTAATCTTATTTTGTTACCTGCACCAAAATCCTTCAAAAACATTTTTCTAGAGGTGATAATGGAGATAGAGTTTCGGGAAATGAAACTTTTTTATCGGAAATTTCCTCCTCTTTAACGAGCTTTTTTTAAAATACCATACCATTTTTTTAAATCTTATTTTGTTAATAACAAATGCAATTTCTCACCTGCACCAAAATCCTTCAAAAATGTTTTTCTGAAGGTGATTCCGAATCGAATGAGCTATCGCTCATATTTTTAGGACCTTTATCTCTATTTTTCATGTTTTTGAACTTGTTGATTAGAGTATTTCACAATCTGAAGAATAAACGTAGGCAAATCAATAGAGAATCAGCTGGAGTGTAATAATGTATGTTACAAGAAATATATGCGTGGTTCCCAAGTGAATTATTTTGGGTTTGAAAAACAGAAAAAAATTATTTTCCGAAACTTCCTTTTTATCTGCCATATGGCAATTCCAACACCCAATAAGGTTGGTTAAGTTATTTTTTGTTTTTAAAACGACAAAAAATGTCAGTACGACTAGTAGGAAGGTACCACGTCAACAATCTCTAAAATGATCAATTCTCGTCCATTGGAAGAAAAAAATTAAAGCGATTTTTATTTATGGTGTGACGCGTAACTTTCATGAGACCGGAAGGATTTTCAATGAACGTTTTCCGAATCGACCTATCTGTAGAAAATATTTGAGGGAACTTGTATCCAAATTCACAACTACCGGTTGTGTGCACAACAAAAAGCCTTCAGGTCATCCGTCCATTCCGGAAGAATAGCAAGTGGAAATAATTGGAGAGATGGCAGTAAATCCTGAACAGTCTACTTATTCCGTCGCGAATGTTTGTGAGGTGTCTCCTTCTACTGCGTGGGGACTTTTGAAGAGGAATAGGTATCATCTATACAGAATTAAAATGCTACACCAATTAACTGAAGATGACCCTGATCGAAGAACAGAATTCTGCGAAATCATGACGGAAACCATTACAAGGCATCCTACCTATCTCCACAATATTTGTTTTAGTGACGAATGTACATTTTTTTTAACGACAATGTTCGCAGACAAAATTGCCGTTATTGGAGAGACACCAACCCTCACGTTTTCCACGAAACAAATACTCAATATCCAGAAAAAATTAACGTTTGGGTAGAAATATTGGGAAACCATATATTAGGACATCCATTTATTGATCAAAATTCAACAGGGGAACTGTATTTGAATAGTCAAAGTCAAAGTTAAAATGTCTTTATTGTCTGAAGATTCATATCTTATTGACAAAGCTTGTTAAAATAATTGAATAAAAAAACAAACAACGAAATTATACACAATAGCTATTGCTACTTAGTCATATAAAATTATAAATTATAAAATAATATACAAATTCAAGTAGATACTAAATATATGTAACAAAATAGGACAGAAACATAACAGAAATCGTTTGTATTTACTTATCACAATATAACACTTTGGGAAAATTGCCAGTAATAATGTATTTTAAAAATTTCCAATAATCATTACATAAACTGTATTGAGAAACTACTGTTGACCCTCTCATCACTGAAATCGTTGAAGCGAATCCAAATGAATTCGATATGGATATTGTATTACAACAAGATGGAGCACCACCACATTACTCCAGACAAGTAAGAAACTATTTGGATACTACAGAATTGCCAGCCCGCTTGCCAGATTTGACGGCTTTGGACCTTTTATATGGGGCTATTTGAAGCAAAAGGTGTACGAAACTGATCCTGCTTCAATATTGGATATACGGCAGAGAAACCTATAGCGGATCGAAATAGCGCTGTCTAGTGTTGGTTTCCGAATGCTTTGTTTTTGGGCTCTGGTTTCATCTAGTTACCTTGCATTGAAAGCTGCAGTGGAAAACAGAGGACGACTTTCCAATAGCGGTCGATGTCGAAGCTTGAACTTGCAACGGACAACCTTGGCAATATCGTTCATCTTTGATATTCGTGGATTGAGTCTTCTGTCTATCCCATAGATGGAGTATTCATAAGGAGAGATGTAATCAACTTATATGGACCCGACTTCATGGATTTGGCCAAATATTTGTTAACAAATTCAGATTATATTCAAAACTATATTGAAAAAAATCATATTATTGAGCCAGCTATACAGATGGCTCAATAATAGATGATAAATGTACTTGTGCATTTTGCCATAATAATAACAAATAATCAGAAACCTTTGGACTATCTGTGTTAGGAATCACACGTTAAAAAGTAAGACCTCGTTAATCCTTAGCTCGCACAAGTTTCTCAACTTCTGAGAGTTGTCGTTCGTATGGGGGTGACAGCTGATTAACGGAAAAACAGATTTTAAACAGATTTTTTAAACAGATCTAATGAGGCTGGAAATCGTGGCTATTCAAAAAGCTCTTGAATATTTAACACCTCGACACCGTTATTTTAACACCTCGACACGTGTTTCGATCACAAAGTGATCATCTTCTAGAGGAATATCAAACTAAGTAGTAAGTTTGATATTTCTCTAGAAGATGACCAATTTGTGATCGAAACACGTGTCGAGGTGTTAAAATAACGGTTTGGTGTTGGGAAAAAACTCCAGTAATATTTATATCAAAGGGAATGATAAAACGAATTTTCATAATATTCACAGATAGCGAAAGTGCTGTAGATAAACTCAGAAACCTACAAATGGACAGCAATCTTTCACACATTCTCTTGAATATAATTGATTTGAATGAAGAAATTCTAGAAAGTAACAGAACTCTAGGAATTGTATGGATTACGGGTCATGCAGGAATTGAGGGACATGAAATTGTGGATAAAATGGCTAAGAAAGCAGGTGGGAACAATATTCTAATATCAAAACACCATACACGGATCTAACGAGTGTTCAGGGGAGAAATGCTACATCACTGGCAGGAATTATACTCTGGATCAACTTCTGGTCGGATATATAGGATAATTCAGGAGAATCCGTAAAGGTATCCGTGGTACAGATATGAAATTAATAGAAACTTCATCAGATCAATCTGCAGAATGCGAACTAAGCACGCAATGTACCCAGAATGTAAATTCGGAATACGAAATACTGAAAAGTGAAAATATGACATTCCCAATAAGATTGGAAGAACTTCCAGTCAATAGAAATAAAATCTTTTCAAAATTCTGTTCAAATATACAACTTACTAAAAAAAAATAATTCAGAAATATAATTTTATTTTTCAGTGGGTATGTATTCTATATATATTGTAGAATAAAACGAACAGGACTTCCAGGTAGCTTATGAGTCGAGTTCTGTCACGTCCCAAACGAATTAAATCCGTTCGTGAAGTGTGATGTGAAGATAAGAAAAACACAAATAAGGAAAGAAAAGGGAAAAAAAGAATGAAACAAATTAAAAAGAATTGAAAAAAAATTAAACGAGAAGAGAAAAAATGAAAATAAAAACAAATATTGAAAAATTAATGAAATAGTAAGAGGAAAAAAGAAAAAGAAAAATAATTTATTAGGACTAACCAAATACTAACTTTTAGAACTAAGGAAGAATGTATTTCACATTCCATTTCATCTTCAGGACACTATCTTCAACAAGAAAAGTCAACAACTGATGGCATGTACTACATGAAGATATGCTTTTCAGCACTATATATAGTGTCACCATTAAAGTGCGCACCATATGTGAAACTTTTTTTTTCGAAAAGTTTCAATGAATTCAACTTCAGGACTTGTTTGTGCTTTGAATTTAACTTCAAATGATGCGGCCAACTGCGACCCACTGACGTTCAGTGTTTGTCAAATTCAACTTTATTTATTTTTTTTATTGAAAAAGTGCATTTCTAGATCGAATTTAACAAAAAGTTACTTGAAAAAGTTGTGTCTACGGCAATTTTATATCTATGTGTCAAATTTCATGCAACTAGGATAAAGTTAACATTTTGCTTATTTTTGACAGATATCCCCTTTATTTTAAAAAACAAGTTCGGTTAATTGTCATCAATTCATGTATACATCATCATGGAATTTAACTTTTCTGATACATTTTTACTTATATGGACATTTTTAGAGAGAAATCATTTGCTATAAAAATTTTAACATGACTGGTGCAAAGTTTCAATCAGTTGGCTATTTTCTTAAAGAAACCTTTAATTTCGAAAAAGCAGAGGCAACTAAAAAAAATGCAAATAATTTCGATAGAACTATTATTATTATTATAAATTTTAAACAACAATAATATCATAGAAAATACGAATGGGTACAAAAAATTACTTATTGATCTAAATGAGGTTGTCAAACACTTATAGCCTACATTTCAGTATGTCGTCCTCCACGTCCTTCTACTGACATCTGTAACTGCTCTTTTAATAAATCGGGGATTTATATTCGCACAGCTCTCACGAATGGTATTTTCCAGACGTTGTCTGTCAGTAAATGGGCTACTTCGGTACACTTTTTGTTTCAGGTAACTCCACAAGAAAAAGTCTAAAGGCGTCAAGTCGGGTGATCCAGGTGGCCAATAATGTTCCCAGTTACGTCCAATGACTTTGCCTCTGAACATTTGTTGGAGAGACTGTTTTACAGCAACCGTGTGATGTATTGGTGTGCCATCAAGCTGATACCATAGGTCGTATTTAATATTTAAAGTCATATTATCTAAAACTTCACTAACCTCATTATTCAAAAGGTTGAGATAACCGACGAATGATAAATTTTCCCTAAAGAAAAATGGCCCAATTATTTGGTCGTTAAGTATCCCACACCATACATTAGTTTTAAAGGAATACTGATCACCACATTCAACTGTGAAATTGGGATTTTCTTGGGCCCACCATCGGCAATAATGAGAACTTACCGTTCCATTCGAAGAGAACGTTGCCTCATCTGTCCATAAAATTTTATAAGGAAACTTTACATTTTCTTCTCTCTCTTCTTGAAACCAGAATGAAAAAGCCAAACGGACATCAAAATCTCGTTCTTTCAATGTGTCAATAAATTTTGGCTTGTAAGGCCAAAATTTATTCTTTAATAAAATGTTTCTAACATTTTCTCTCTTGTAATCGGAATTTTTTATAATATCGGTTATGCTCGTTTGCCCGTGTTCAATAACTTTTAAACAAATGTTAAGTTGGACCTCCTCATCATATTTACTTGGAGTGTGCTTTTTTCAAATTGATTTGCTACGGATCCTGTTTCTCTGAATTTCAACATTATCCTTGACACAGTAGTATGTTGAACATTTTTTCCTGGATGCCATTCATTAAAAATGTTAGCTACTTGCCGGTATGGTGTATTCTCACCACATATTAAAACTATTTCTATTTTTTTCTGAAGAGACAACATTATTGCAACTGTTAAAAATTTGACAAGTAAAACAACAATTTGACACTACATAGCATGCATTTTGTTTGTTAAGACCTACTTAAAAATTTTATTCAACGTGATTAAGCATCCTTACCGCCCTGTTTAGTGTTTATAAATAATCTGTAAATACTGAATATTGAAATTTTTATGTAATTTCAACTCTAGTAATTTTATTAATACTTATTGCAGTTTTTGAGTTGTGTCTGCTTTTTCAAAATTGAAGGTACTGACGTTTGTTTAAGAAAATAGCCAAGTGATTGAAACTTTGCACCAGTCATGTTAAAATTTATATAGCACATTTTCAATTTCTCTCCAAAAATGTCCGTATAAGTAAAAATTTATCAGAAAAGTTGAACTCCATGATGATTTTGTTATGTATACATGAATTGATGACAATTAACCGAACTTGTTTTTTAAAATAAAGGGGATATCTGTCAAAAATAAGCAAAACGTTAACTTCATCCTAGTTGCATAAAATTTGGCATATGGATATAAAATTGCCGTAGACACAACATTTTCAAGTAACTTTTTGTTAAATTCGATCTAGAAATGCACTTTTTCAATAAAAAAAATAAATAAAGTTGAATTTGACAAACACTGAACGTCAGTGGGTCGCATTTGGTCGCATCATTTTAAGTTAAATTCAAAGCACAAACAAGTGCCGAAGTTAAACTTCATTGAAACTTTTCGAAAAAAAAGTTTCCCATATGGTGCGCACTTTAATGGTGACACTGTATTTCCAACCTTTGAATATAAGTGAGTTATTTGAGTTTCCATTTATTCGTCTATCGACTGTACACAAAGTAATCAACAAGTCATGATAAACCATAAACCTTGAAGGTGCTCATATTTGATTATCTGTTTGCAAATGAAATATCGGTAGTTCATAAAAGATATAACAATCAGTTTGTTACCTCAATACCTTTTAAATGCCACGATTTCGAATGCACTATGAATACTCACAATTTATAATAGTTCATAAGTAACCTTAAGGTGTATTCTATTAGGTACTAACTGTCCAGTAACTCTCCAGTATGATTCACTCTGTCTATGATAGTATCTTGAGGTTAATTACTTTCATCGAGTGAAAGTTTTTTACAAGTTCATTGCAATAATTTCAAGTATACATAATAATATGCCAATTAGTGTACCTTAATTGGTTGGAATGACAATTCCAAATACAGAGTATATGTTTACGAATTGAATTATCTGTTCTATAGAAACTTGCGTAATAAGTATTAAAAAAACCTATGATATAATGTGAAGTAGAATTATTTTGTACGAACTGCCATAACCGTTATAAAAATTTAAATGAGTAAATGCAGGACTGTAGTTTTGAATTCTATATTGCAAGTG
Organism: Leptinotarsa decemlineata; assembly: GCF_025532065.1. Classification (NCBI taxonomy): domain Eukaryota; kingdom Metazoa; phylum Arthropoda; class Insecta; order Coleoptera; family Chrysomelidae; genus Leptinotarsa; species Leptinotarsa decemlineata. The sequence continues at coordinate 6,124,044 of NW_027412541.1, read as the reverse complement.
GTTGACGATATTTGAAATCTATAGGAGAGCAAATGAAATAAAAATTAATGTAATGTTACCATTATTGAAAATCCTAAAAATAATCCTACCAAAGTATTCGGTTCAGTAAACTGAAACAGAAATAATGTCTTGACAAGGAACTAGGCCAAATTAAGAAAGATATTCAGCAGAATGGTAACTACAAAAAATTGCTGGAACATATTTTGTTCAAAAGACAACAAGGCAAAGAAGCGAAGTCGTCAAACCAGTGCTATCCCTTCCTTATGTGAGAGAATAAGGTTCAACTCGGACAACTTTATATCAAATTACTGACGGAGGAAACCTATCGTGGGTTTGACAAATGTCATACCTTTTTCAATGGGTATGATGATTTCATAATTTTTGACTCTAAAGAAAGAGTTATTGATTGATACAATTTTCATTATTATTATGTTTTTGATGTAGTCCCAGTAAGTTACTGTATATACTGCTGAGATTATCAATATCAGTTTTCTTATTCATACAATCAGAAGACTTATTAATTTCAACCATTTCAAGAAAAGGGCGTTTGGAAATATTTTTTTCTGTATGTAAAACTTTGATATTGGAGTAATTTGGTTTATGTCCTGTTTCTATAGAGTGTTGTGCTAATGCACATTATTTCTTATTAAGCTTTATATCACTTTTATACATACATACATATAATATTAATACATAGAATGGAACTCGAGAAAGGTTAAGTATTTTCACTACCCTGATATTTAAGTTGTACTAAAACATGTATCATTTCAACATTTACATCAATTCAAATATCATCTCGTGTTTAGCAAAATGCCGAAATGAATAGTGGTTTGATCACCATAATCATTTTATCATCGGGGCAAGTTCCAGATAGTTTAAAACCGGAACGTAGGTATTTAAATATTATTATGCATCTCATTTTCCCGTCAATCATTTATTTGGAATACCTTGACTCAAGGTCAATCTATAGAATTTGTTTATTCTAAGAATCATGTTATATACCTGTACAAGCGAACCCGATCCATACCGAGTGACCCAGCGCAGAAGTAATGTCAAAGTGTTGAGAATGTCAGAAATATATAATACCAAATAATCCTTGTCTCTCAAAGGAGGTCTACTTCTTTAGAGAACTGTGTATCATCTGACGGGCTGTAGTTTTAACTCATCCTCATCGTAAGTACTCAACTTATTACAAATGAAGGGTCGAAGTTAATTCCATTGTTTCAGAATGTTGAAGTGAAGAGTTCATAGAAGAGTTGAAAAGTATGATAGATACTGCAAATCAAGTTAAGTTGCACACACACCGATTTTGGACGGCCAGTATAAAATCGGCCGATATTTTATTGGTAGCGGGTGCTTGCACACTCATCGGATTCTTATCGGTCAAACAATCAGTTGCTTTGTTGTCGTAATTAGCACGCACTACCAGAACGAAGTTAATGGCGTAGTAACTACAATTTCACCGAGCATTCGACACTGGAATGGTCGGTAAAAAACCGGTGAGTATGCAAGAGTGTATTTAGTCATGTACGCCACTACTTCTCGGTACTGCCGGCAATACAGTGGCAGTGGACGGCTGTTCCCCGGCTGCCGTTCAAAATCGGTGTGTGTGCAACTAGCGTTAGGTTTCATAATAAGCTCATAGTAATATAGGAGAGGGGTATGGATACTTATTCAAACGGAATTATGAAGCCAATTTTATGAAGCCCGTTACGTAGAGCCCCTGTTTTGGTTGGTACGTTTGCGGGGGTTGTCTCATTTGGTTATTTATGGTTTACAAATTGTAAAAATCAATTATGGGAATCAAGAGAGAACTATCATTTAGCGCATGAAAAGGTATTGAGGTTTAGATAGAATATTTTGATATATTATGAAACATTTTACCTGTTCGGAATGAAAATTTAATACTATATTCTAAAATATTTTACTCTCCGATGATCGAAAAACATATGACATTTGAACTATTCAAGTTCATTCCAAATTGATGAATGGAGAATGTGAATCAAACAAATGGCCGGGTATAACTATTTTGCAGGTCTGCAGGTCAGCAAATTGTTCTCAGTAGATATTGCTCTCGTAATCTTGTAGGAGGACATACATTTTTGCAGGTCGGGTCTGCCAGACATGAATCTCGACCAGGTTAATTATTTCCGACAGAAAAAAATTTCAACCACCACCCTTTGAGTATGAAAAAATTCCACATTCCTCATTAAATTGAAATTAAACCGTGCAGGTCGGCAGAAATTCTTGGAGGTCGGGTCTCCCAGACATGAATCTCGACCAGGTTAATCGTTTCCGACAGAAAAAATTACAACCCCCACCCTTTGATTATGGAAAAATTCCACATTCCCCTTTAAATTGTAAATAAACCGTGCAGGTTGGCAGAAATTCTTGCAGATCGGGTCTCCCAGACATGAATCTCGACCAGGTTAATCATTTCCGATAGAAAAAAATTCCAACCACCACCCTTTAAGTATGAAAACATTCCACATTGCTCATTAAATTGAAAATAAACCGTGTAGGTCGGCAGAAATTCTTGCAGGTCGGGTCTCCCAGACATGAATCTTGACCAGGTTAATCGTTTCCGATAGAAAAAATTCCAACCTCCACTTAATAATTTCACAATTCTCAAAAAATTGAAGATACATTTTGCAGGTCGGTGGAAATTCTTGCAGGTCGGTTCTTCCAGACATGAATCTCAACCAGGTTAATCATTTTAGACAAAAAAAACTACAACCCCCTCCCTTTGATTATCGAAAAATTCCACATTCCTCATTAAATTCAAAATAAACCTTGCAGGTCGGCGGAAGTTCTTGCAGGTCGGATTTCCCAGACATGAATCTCAACCAGGTTGATCATTTTCAATAAAAAAAATTACAACCCCCTCCCTTTGAGTATAGAAAAACTCCACATTCCTCATTAAATTGAAAATAAACCTTGCAGGTCTCTCGACCAGGTTAATCATTTTCGATGATCATTTTTGCATAATCAAAAGGAGGAAAATGATCAATCTGGTCGAGATTCATGTCTGGGAGAACCGACCTGCAAGAACTTCCGCCGACCTGCAAGGTTTATTTTCAATTTAATGAGGAATGTGGAGTTTTTCCATACTCAAAGGGTAGGGGTTGGAATTTTTTTGTCGAAAATGATTAACCTGTCGAGATTCATGTCTGAGAGATCCGATCTGCAAGAATTTTCGCCGACCTGCAAAATGTATCTTCATTTTTTTGAGAATTGTGAAATTACTAAGTGGGGGTTGGAATTTTTTTCTGTCGAAGATGATTGAACTGGTCGAGATTCATGTCTGGGAGACCCGACCTGCAAAAATTTCCGCCGACCTGCAAAATGTATCTTCAATTATTTGGGAATTGTGAAATTATTAAGTGGGGGTTGGAATTTTTTTCTGTCGAAATGATCAACCTGGTCGAGATTTATGTCCCTGCAAGCATGTCTGCCGACCTGCAAGGTTTATTTTCAATTTAAAGAGGAATGTGGACTTTTTCCATACTCGAAGGGTGGAGTTTGGATTTTTTTTTGTCGAAAATGATTAACCTGATCAAGATTCATGTCTGGTAGGCTCAACCTGCAAAAATTTCTGGCCTCCTACAAGATTACGAGAGCAATGTGTACTGAGAACAATTTGCTGACCTGCAGACCTGCAAAATAGTTATACCCCAAATGGCCAGCGTGAGTACTTACCCCTACTGCCCCAATTAGAAATCTGGATATTATCAATACAACTGGATGTATTGCAGCAGCCCAAGGTCCTACCAATGTAAGAACTCCACTGACAATGAAAGATATGGTAATACATCTGGTTGGTCCAAATCTTCCTGCCAGAATTCCTCCTGGTATTCCAGTAAGGAAAAATCCCCAAAAGTAAGACCCTAATATCAGTCCTTGGAGATTACTATCCCATTTGTATTGTTCACCATACTGAAAACACACCATACTGTTAAACACAATCTTAAATTAGTTTCGAATTATTTTTTAGTTTGTATTGCTGTTAAAGCGTGTTTTTTTAGTTCATTAAACTTTCATTTATTTTCCACTTTTTAGTTTGGCTTGCTATTTTAAGCCCAATTGTTTTAATATAAAATATATACGCATGCGCAGAGACTGTGGTTGTCTCTCTTGCTCTTATACACTTTTTAGTTTGGCTTGCTATTTTAAGCCCAATTGTTTTAATATAAAATATATACGCATGCGCAGAGACTGTGGTTGTCTCTCTTGCTCTTATACAAACATATAAGTGAAGCTAATAAAAGCGTGTTGATTAATAATTGAAAAATTATTTTCCAATTATGTTCAGGTTTAAGGGAAATCGCCAAACTGCTTTAGAGTTATTGTATTGGATATGATTGGGTAACATTGTTATTTTCAAAGGTGTATCGGTTACTGAAAAAACACTTACATTTGAAACTTTCGACTCTATTATAACATGATCACTGATATTTGCTGGAGTCACTTCTCTCAAACATTCAGCAGTAACCGTAATATTTCCTTTCTTTGGTTCTACCATTGCCAGAATTATTATTGACAGATTAATTCTTATCATATAGAGAAAAAACGTACAAGTAAATAACATAATCCATATTATGGCTCTTGTTGGCAGGAAACCTAAAAACCAAAGATAATATTAAAGTATGTGAAACTTGGACTAAGAAATTGAGAAGACATTTCCCCTACCCTGTACCAGGGGTAGCTGTTACTCTGGACTCTGGGGATGGATGACACCCCTTCTCGTGGGTGAAAAATGTTTCATAACTACGGATTTGGATATGGGATTCTAAGCAACTTTTGTTTTCAAAGTTGTTCTGAAAGTCCGTACTTGTTGACCTGTTCAGGAGTGAAAGTGTCATTTTTCAACCAATGAACGTTTTTTCTTGAATAACTCAAAAAATTAGTATTTGACAGAAAAAAAAATCACTCTAAGTGAAAAAATTCAAAGGTGAAACACTAGTACAACAGGAAAATCCATAAGGCACTCTAAGAGCGGTGAATGTGCCAAAGTAGCGATTCATGTTGGATTTGTATATCTGGTGATAAAGATGCATGAGCAGCCACAGTCCAGATTATTAAGGTTGCAAGCTATAAATATAGCTCAAAGTCTTCAGCATTAAATCTACACAAAGATGTGTAGATCTTGTGAAGTAATTTTCAGACATAAAATGAAAGAAAAAGCTCTCTCAAAACAGATATTTTCTTATAAACATTGAATTACAGGGAAGAAAAATACTTTCGAAACAGATACTTTTATATGAACGCTGAATTATACGGGAAAACATTCATCTCTATTCCAAAAACTTTCTTTCCCAAAAATTAATCCCTCCTAAAATACACCCTTTCATTCTTGGGAAATAATGTTGTTTACCATTATATACTTGACTTCATTCATGAACTACTATAAAATAATATGCTCTAGACTCTAGAAGTTTGAATGGTTTGTAGTTTTGAAAAAAAAAAGAGTTTGATTTGATATGAAAATTTTTGTAATTTTGCAAAAGATTACATTTCATTCATTTTCAAAAAGACATAATTCAACTTTTTCAAATGGAACACCCTGTATTTTTTCATTTTTATGAAATGTTCCAACATTTCACTACATTTTTCATCAGAGATATACTATACGAAAAACAGATATTTTACAAATTATACCCAGTTTTATTAATTGTTGTAACCACAAAAAATTCATTTATTTACGTTCACTTAGTCAACACTTTTTCAATTTGAACAATAAGGCTTAAATTTATTATTGAATGGAAGAGCCCAAAATGCGACCATTTTCTGCAACACATAATGTCAGTCTTTTTTTGAACGAACTCTCTACACGTTCCAGCTTATTCTCTGGGATTTCCCTGAAAGCTCTAGTGATTTTTCATTTCATGTCTTCTATAGATGTTGAAGGAGTTTGGTAGACAATCCATTTGATATACCCCCATGAAAAAAAAATCCATTTTGGTCAGGTAACGTGATCTGTGTGACCACACCACAGGCCCTTCCTACCTATCCATTTTTGATGGTTGAGGTATTCCCGTACCTCAGTTTTAAAATATGGTGGTGCACCGTCTTCTTGTAGCCATATTCTAAGTCTTGTTCCATATGGAACCCAGTCCAATAAATTCGAAAACTCATGCCGAAGACATCTTACATATTTTCTTCCAGTGAGATGCCCATCCAAAAAATAAGGACCGATAACTCTTTCCGAGAATTCCACCCCAAACATTCATTGACCAACGCTGTTCATTGTTCAGGCAACGAACAAAATGAGGGTTTTCCGTTGCATAATAATGCATGTTATGCTGATCCATAGTTCCTTTTTTTTATAAAAAGTCGCTACATAAGAAAACATAACAAAATCGAAAAAAAATCATTTTCCTGATTGATCTTTTTTCTAAGCCCCATCGGCAAAATTGAACACGGTTATTAAAATCTCTTCCTCGTAACTCAATTGCATGTGGTAAGGATGAAATTTGCTTCCTCGTATCATTCGAGACACATTGGTTTGAAAAAATCACAGTTACCTACTCAGGTCTCGGGTACTCACATGGGGATTTTCAACAAGATGAAGAGCAGTTGGAAACGTATTCATTTCATTTGTTACAGGGCAGACAGACACGTTCGAACTTCTTGTGATTGATATTACCAGTTTTTTCAAATCTTGTTTTTAAAGCCCGAAATGCCCTTCCATCTGGGTTTCTTCTTTCGGGGAACTTCTTTTTGTAAATCCTAGATGCAAGAAGGCAGTTTCCGTCACTTTCAGACCATTTATACCATATCTTCTAATATATAATTCGTAATGAAAATTATTCAATCTACACGCGAAAGACACTTCAACACATGCCGTTATTGACAAGTACCAAGATTCATTTTTTGATGTCAGTCATGGATAACTGGGTTTTTTAAGAAAAAAACAGTATAAATAGTCTTTAGGTTTTTTATGTATTCCTTACCGTTGAAACCGCAGATAACTATAACTAGATGGTATGCTAATGTACTAGTGATTAGTTTGAATAATCGAAAAACAATTTTGAGTAAGTGAACGTAAGAAAATCCTTTTTTTTTGTGGTTACAACAATTACAAAACTTGATATAATTTGTTGAATATCAGTTTTTCCTATAGTATACCTTTGATAAAAAATGTAGTGAACTGTTGAAATATTTCATACAAATAAAGAATGAAAATGAATGAAAGGTTTTACCGAGCACCCTATATATTGTTTCAGAAAGTTGAGATTCTCGAAATTATCATAGTGCTGTTGACTAACTATGTCTAAAAAAATCCACTTAATGGCTGTTGATATGCGGGTAGTGAATTAAAAAACATATTGTCTGCAAAATAGGTTTTTCTGGAATAACTTGGCAACGTCGCAATGGAAATTCAAAAACAAAAATTTCTCAGCGAGCTAAAAAATATGAAATCGAATGACATATACTGGGTGTACCATTTGAAAAAATATAACTTTGGTTGGTATGCAAGAAAATAATTTTGAAAGATAATATTCATCGATGTGACTGCAAAAAAATGAGCAGTTCGAAAAGTTGTTTCCTCTGATAGCAATGGACCGAAGGAATTTGTTGACTCACCATTTATATGGGTATCATTGATAGTACGAGTAATTGAGTTATTTTGGAGAAAATCCTTTTTTTTTTAAATTTTCCAACCAGTTAAACTTCTAGAGTATATCAGAAGTACATAAATGAAGTGAGATGAATAGTGATAACGATTATTTTCAATGAGGGTGGTAAATAGGGATTGATTTCACATGTATTTGTCGTTAAAAAGGGACCAATATTATGTTCGTCATAAATCCCTTAGTTTTGATGCTGGAGATTTTGTTCAAGCCTTCAAAAAAGATTCTATGAGTTTTCCTTAAAAAATGCATTGTTTTTTGGCTACTTCCCTTCATATGAATCAAACTTCAACAAGCCTTTTATCCGTTTGAATTGGGTCTACAGACACCGCAAATCCACCATTCTCAAGCTACATTTTTACTGGGAATGATTTGTTCGAAAGAATACTTTTTGGGTCATTCGCGAGAAATCGTCTGAAAATGTGGATTTATTGATTGAATTAAAATATGTAAAAAAGTGTTTATGTACTGGAAACGGAAAAATAATTCGGAAGGTCCTAGGTAGCAGTCATCACACCACTCTCCTCAGCAATCTACGGTATTAATCAGATGAAAAAATGATAAAATTGTTGAGCGTAGCGTAACCTGACTAAATTTGTAAATAAGGCGCCTAACAATTTTATTTTTTTATCTGATTAATACCGTAGGTTGCTGTGGTGTGATGACTGCTACCTAGGACTATCCGAATTATTTTTCAGTTTTCAGTACATTAGCTATATCATTGATTTTTTTTTCAATAAAACCGTTCAAAATATTTTTTTTATATATTTTATTTTTAAGTATTTAGTTTCTAATTTTTATCCATCCTAACGCCACACAGTCCTCGACACGATACAAAATCTTGACTTGGGTGGAAAATCCATGCTTGTATGCCGATTTTGAATTGACAAAGTTCTATGTATAGATTATATTAGATTTGCATCTTTTGAAACCCATATTGAGGTAGTTGTGAGGTAGATGTGAAATTTGTAGCTGCGACCATCTTGAATTTGGATCTGGTCAAAGAATACTACTATTCTACCCCAGTCATTTGATACCCACATTAAGGTAGTTGTGAAAAAAGATGTAATCCGCTATTTTGTAGCTGCGACCATTTCGAATTTACAATGATACAGAATTTTTTAAATTGTATTGTCATCAGAACCAAATATGTGTAACAAATATCAGATGAATTTGTCAACAGGAAGGGGGTCAGACTTCAATTGCTAAATTTGACCAAACAAACAAACAAATAGGGCAAGATAAATAAAACCGTTTGAAAATGAACACTTTCACTCGCGACTGAGTCGAAAAGTATCGACTCCTTATGAAACTGTAACAAAATTGGAATCTATCCATCCCTGGACGTATCTCATATCTATAGGGTAAAATAAACTGGCGGTACAGGGTCAACTTTGAAATAGAGGGCAAGTAGAACCCAAAAGTGTTCATGAACATAGATGCTATTTGACAAAATTATAGGAAAAAAATACATTACATTACAATAGTAATTGTAATCAAAAGCACAGAACCAATTGCAACCGAAAACAAGAATCTGACTAACTGTGCTAAAATGCATTTGATCAAACTAATAGAAATATTGAAGGTTGTATCTGCTGTGAGGACAACCAGAGCATTTTGTTCATTGTTTCATTGCCTTTGATAAACACGCAAAATAGCTTTGTCATAGATTATATTCATGTCTACTTGACAAGCGGTTTGGAACTATTTCTACCCATCATTTAATTAGTATTTTTACGTTTTTCCCCGTTCGTTGGCCAATAATTGACTACAACGAACAATAATCAAACTTAACTTTATTTCTTTTTTGATACAAAAAAACACTTTAACCAAAACTATTATTCGAATGTCTATCGCCTCATTAGATCGTTCCGCGTACCGCACTGTCATTTCCACTTGACTGCATCGATGGGTGAGTGGATGGCGCTTATATTTGACAATCAAAGGCGCCGGAACATTCCTCGGAATTTCATCGAAGCCGGTATCATTATTATCGCTACATATAGAACGGCAGCGAACATCGAACATTCGCGCGCTCTTAGCTACGTCACAACTGGTTTATGGCTCCCAGTGGCGGCCAGCGTTATTTTCTTTAGGACATGATTTACAATAGTACTTCGAATGAAGCCGGACAAAACTCTTATCGACCCAAATTTAAACTGTTGAGATGAATGTAATTATTGATTTGGTATTTTATAATACGTGGATTAATGGAAAATGACGTTCTCCAAATAAAATGAAAACATTTAAAAAAGTACATAACTTTCAAGTATAATCTTTTTTCAGATTTTCATTGATTTTTAGTAAAGTGAAACTAAGTACAGAATTTTTTATATTAATGATTGTGTAGCTAAAAGTACAAAAAGAAGTAAAAAAAGTAAAATTGTAAACAACAACAACCGAATGGATAAGAATTAGTATGGAGTACACACCAAAAGTTTTTATCATGAAATAATACATATTTTCTACTTATCGGATTTTAAGGATATGTCTATATTCATTTTGAGTAGTTTAATTTCGGTTTGCACTGGAATTAGCATTAACGAGAGATCTATATAGAGCTGAACATTCAGCTGAATGGTCGAGTGCATATGCGACAGTGCCGTAATCCAATTTTTATTAGTGAGGATCTGCAGAAAGTTGAGTTTTTTGTAGCATGTTGCTGTTAAATCTGTTATGTGGTCTTTTCAGTTTGATTTCTGAACGTACCTGTTGACTGATGTAACAAAGCTTTGGTTATTGAGAATTAGGCTGGGGACACTTCATTCGACTTTTTTAAAAAAAATATAACAAATTTTGTCTTCTTTTCAGAGAACAGAAAACCCGACTTGTCTCACCAGTTTTCTGAATGATAAAGGAAAAATTGAGCATTCGAAACTGAGAAGTATGAATCTTACTCTGCAGAAAATTTTTTGCCAAAAAAATTATCCTATCAAATTTGTCTATTTCTAGTCATGTGTGTCGAAATAACCAATGAAACCATCATTACACTGATAACTACCCATGGATAGTTTTCACGGGTAGTTATCACTTATGTCATGACATTGCTAAGCAACCAACACAATAAAGTTGTTTGACATTTCAATAATTCAATTTATTTCGAAAATGTCACTTCCTCGCTTTGGTGTTCAAAGCAGTAACCGAGGCAAATACAGCAAGATCAACGGAATATCATTATACGAATTGTTCTTTTAATAACTGTGTGTTCAATAAATAATTTTGTTCGAATTGCAAAAAATTTTCTCACCGAATATCCCTCGAACATTGATAAATAACTCATAATTTTATCACAACTTCCTCAAGCACGTTATTTTAGGTAACATCCCTCCGCCTTCGGCGTCGGGATGTTACCAAATAACGTGCTTTCGAAAACTGTGATAAAATTATTTCGTTAGTTATCAATGTCCTTGGGATATTATAGCTGAAAATCACGAAATCATCGCCATACAGGCAGACTTCCATAGGTTTGTTGATAATCAAGTTGCGACTTTCTGAAATGCATATCATCTTCTGGTTATGATTTCTTCAGAAGCTAGCATATCACTAAATCATCTGTGATAGGCCTGTATGCTCTTTTCAGAAGATTCATTCTTTTGTAAGAATTGATTCTGATTTTTATCCATACATTCGTCATGTGAGTTTTTTATATCTTGCTGCGCTCAAAAGTTGAGAGGAGTGAAAGAATGTTTACGTCCGCACTCTATGACTGTATTCTGGCTGTGTTGTGCTGATTTTCAGAAATGTTATTGGAGAAACTGATGCGATCGCTCTTCATGTTTTTGTAACACAAGGTCTTGGAGAATGGTTTGGAGATATATTCTAAAGCGATACTAGTTTTCATGCTCTTGTAATTTTTCTATTAATTCCAATTACATAGTAGTTCAAGAACTGGTTCACTGTTCCTTGACTTGATAGGTACAAAATGATGTTTTTGTGATGAATTTTGGTTCCCAATTTTTATCAGTTTTTTGAAATGGAAAGAGTCTACGACTGTGGCGACAGCTCGAATATTGGCAATTTTATTTGAATACATTTTGATGAAAATTTTACGTCATTGGTTGAAAATTTCACTTATCAAGTCATGAAAAATGGAAATCGGTTTGTGAATATTTTTTTGAAGTATTTTAGTTAACGATAGGTACTCATGAAATTTATTCATCACTTATGGAAACTATTATATAAAAATCATTTCAATAAACTTCTCAGGTAAAACTTTTGTATTGTGAACTAAAACACATCTGAGAATTGTCAGTCTACTATCCATGCCAAATATGAACCAAGCTCATCTGCATAATATATAGCTGAATTATGAAATAATAGGTACACTTGTACTTACTCTTAATATTGATGATTGCCATTGCTCTATACTTGGGATGAATCTGGAAAAGTATGTTATTTAAGAAGGTGTTGGGTAATATGAGTGACAAATTAAAAACAAAAATTTCATAACACTTCCTAACGTATTTCTAACATTTTATACACCTCAATACTTTCGCTAATGTTATGCACAACGAAAGCAGTAATTATAGATATCAAAATCTATCAGGTAACTCAAAACTGGAAACAGTAAGGTCCAAAGAAAAATCAGTTCAGTGTGGTATTGAGAATAATAAATCAATGAAAATATGTGAGTTACTTCTTCACTTGGTGCTTTCACAAGTAACGTATACAATACCATAATATTAGTACCTAGTACAATAATAAGTCATAATATTGATAGATCTTTGATTACATGGTGATATGAAAATTTTGAAATCGCTTCACGAAATATGTATCATAGCTTTTGTTTACGGAGTTTGCAAGAATATTAGTTCATAAATTGATGAATTCAGTTTTCAAAATGAACATACTAGAAATTTTCAATGTGTTATCATAAAAATAAGAGAATGAGAAGTAAGTTGGAGTTTTGTCCGAAAACTTCGAGAATGTACTCGAACAAATTGATTTGAATGAGTTTTAATATCCATTTATACTCTCCAAAACAATGAAATGTTTAAATTTATCAGAATTTATTTGTTGAAAAATATATCTACAAAATGAATTAAGTTTGAAACATTTCAACTAGTTCAAGAAATGAAAATTTCAATTTAATTATACTGCTCGCGATAATTTTTCAAATTCAAATACATTCTCGCCTCAAGTTTTTGAGTAGCAACGATTTCGTGAGATTTTTATATATATATATATATATATATATATATATATATATATATATATATATATATATATATATATATAATGTGAATTTGGCCCAAAGCAAAAGGCGAAGTTCAGTTTATAGGATGATATAAAATCAGCTGATAAACTGTTCTTTCACTTGACCTTAAATATATCGCTAGGTGTGTTGAACTCAACAATATAAAAGTATGAAAGAATGAAAGTTGAACAATTACAGCTATTTCTAATCTAATTTCCATTGTACGTATATCAAGATTGCATTGAAAACAAGTGTTTCTTATATATCTTCTTGAATCTTTGCAAACTGTAGGATTTGAACATGGTAGGGACCTGATTGTATATTGAACATATTTGATAAGTATAACTAATCTGAAGATTAGTAGTGAAAGGGTTCTTTTATATCGAATATTTAGATTATGTATGTCGGATAGATAGACGATTTTTCTGTGCAAATATGAGGTTTTGTTTGAAGGTGGTTGACAATGTTTCGTGATGCATTTCATTATTTCGGACTTCCTTTGTCTAATATGATATAAATTGATTTGAAATTCCTGATAGAATTTATAAAAATAAAAAGATTAGCTGAAAATTAATAACTATATCAAGCTGAAATTACAATGGAATAAAATACAAGCAACAATTAAAAATTAATAACAAACTGAAGAACTTCCTGAAGAAGAAATGGCAATGAGAAATATACCACTTGAACAATTGAAGGTAAAAAAGAAATAACAGATAGGCACATTCTTAATCCGTAATGAATCTAATTCTTTATTTGTATATGTATTATAAAAAAAGGCAGAATCACATAACACTTGCCAATTCAATAATATAATTATCACGATATCTGAAAAAGAACCGAAAAACTACAATCGTTCAAAATGTTTTACTTTTTTGGGATCGAAACTTTTCAATGAATCACCAACTGACTATAAAAAATTATTTCATTCTCATTTTCCAAGAAAAAAAAATAAGAGCTCGATTTTCAGTATATCTTTAAATGGAGCCCGAAACTTTGTATCCCCCACTAGGACATGTTATAGTTTGGAATGACTATATTGTAATGATTTTCGAAAATGTCAAATAACCATTCAAATGTTTACTCATTTGTATAATATCTTAATGTCAGTTTATGTTCGAATGTATAAGAAGTGTACGTGTGTATACGAGTACACATTGTGCTGGTACTGCTACTTACTATTCATCTAATATATAAAAATGGATGTTTGTAGGTTGGTAAGTGATAAACTTCTACATCGCTCAACCGATCGTGATGAAACTTGACATGTATAAGTAATTTTTCATAGAGAAGGTTTTTAGGCTATCAATTTTTCTGTAACTCGCCACTAGATGGCGCTGTGGAACGATATTTTTGAAAGCACTGTTCTATAATGCTGCGCACGCCTATGTTCGTTGATTCTGATTCTGTCAAAACATTGGAACAGCAGCGATACAGCAACATAGTACTAGTCATATATATAAAAATGGGTTGTTGGTTGGTTGGTGGGTTGGTAAGTGATAAACTTCTACATCGCTCAACCGATCGTGATGAAACTTGACATGTATGAGATTTTTTTCATAGAGAAGGTTTTTAGGCTATCAATCTTACTGTAACTCGCCACTAGATGGCGCTGTAGAAATTTTTTTTTGAAAGCACTGTTCTATAACGCTGGAACATTGGAACAGCAGTCATACAGCAACATAGTACTAATTAGTACTACAACTACTAAATTTTACGCAGGCGAAGTCGCGAGCAACAACTAGTATTATATATATTTTTGTTTCATGTAGGCCACATTTTAGCAAATCAATTTCATCTCCACATCACTTCATTCGAGAAAGTAAATATTATTTATAAAACTAAGATTCACTCCAAACGCGGATTCATTTCCGTGTTGGTTGTCTACGTTTATCTATCGAACGATAAATTATTAACGTCATATTTTTTCCATAAAATTGTATTTCTAATATATATATGTATTATACTATTGGTATTATTATTATCATTCAAGTAATTTGCTTAGCAAAATTTCGAAACTTGATTAAACTTGGTGCACTTCGGGTATAACCTTTAATAAAATAAGAAGATATTGTCCTCATAGCGAATAAATAATGCAAGATATCATTTGAAAAATGTCTGTAAAAATCTTCATTGTGTTTTATTTTAATACTCAAAAAATTTTCAATTGGTTCTATTTAATTTAAAATAACATAACTTACCTTGTAACTTGAATGTAAAAAGTGTTTTGATCGAAAATATTTCTTATATTCTTTTCTCTAGTAATGGTTTATCCCATTGTCGTAATCTGGAAAAAATAAATAAAATCCATTATAATAAATTCGATTGAAAGGAGTATATTTTTAGGAGAAATTCATTTTTGGAAAAGAAAGGTTCTGGGATTCTACTTCCCCATCTTCATACAAAAAAGTCCTTTCAAAAAAAGGACGAAAGCAATTGATTTCTGAATTAAATATATACAAATATACGAAGTTCATGTAAAGAAGTAACTTTCAGACACAACCTGAAAAAAATCTCTATCAAAACAACTTTTTTCAGTGTTTGATTATATGAAAGTAGTTGTTTCGAGAGGGTTTTTTCTTCCAGTTTGTGTTCGTCAGTTACTTTTCTGCATGAACTACACATCTATACTATCTATACTAATATTATAAGTGTGAAAGTTTGTAACGATGGCTAAATGTATGTAGGTATTTTTGTGGCTCCTTCACGCCTAAACGACTAACAGATTTAGATGAAAAGAGAACGTCTGGTATCAGACTCAAATAAGTTATGTACAAAATTACCCAGACCTTATTGTTGAATTCCTGTCTGTTCTTAATATAAAAGAAATACAATCGTGAAAAATATATAATTATTCAATGACATACATTGTCATTATTCAATAATAACTAACTAATTGTATTTGAAACTCTCTAGCGCTCATTAGTGAAGTGTATTCAGTAATTAGTACGATTATCATTGTTTAATTAATAATATATACTTTTTACACAGCTATTAAACACAAAGAGTAGATATCCTGAAAATTTTCATTTATTTGTGGAAACCATGCTAATAATCGTTGAAGATTTTGAAGTATTTTGAATACATCAGAATTTATTGACTCTATGATTTAGGATAACTGATAGTGATGATTTTTTGCCCTTAAATATTAATTATGATACATACAGTAGAAAAGTAACTAGTCTTATTAAAAATAAGAAAAATTTCAAACATTTGTTTATGAAAACCTTAAGAGTATAAAATAATGTTTGTTGAAGACCATGGTTTAGAAAAATAAGTTTATATTAATTCAACATGGTTTCAATATTCTGGGTAGCGTTTGGTCCCTTCTCTCTAGCCTTCAAATTTGCTTGCGTGGCATCATTCGTATAATTTTTTGCTTTATTATTCATTTAGTACATTTCTGAAACTGTTCCTTTGTACCAGTTTTCATTTCATATTTTTTTCGGTGCCCGAATTCCAGACATTAAGAGACAAAACACACGGAGCGGTTTCTGGCGAGTCGGCGCCGACTCGGCAGAGAAGCGGCTCAAAACACATGAGGCGTCACCGCAGCTTACGACCGACACGTTTTTATCGAGACATCTTTCGCAGTTGTCTAGTTGTGTCTGAGTGGTTCGCATCGTTGGCATAAAGTATGAATTCTTCTGACAGTGATGATGATTTGCTTTTTTTAATAACTGCAGGCTTAATATATAACAAAGTTAAGAAAAAAAAGAAACACAAATATTGGATACATCCCATAATAAATGAGAGGAAAAATAGAGGATTTTTTTACACACTGTATGACGAACTTAACGGAGATCCAGATAAATTATTTAATTTTACCAGAATGTCAAGAGGAACATTCCAAGAATTGTTGTCAATAATTAAAGATTCATGTTCAAAAAGAAATACTACCATGAGGGAAAGCATACCAGTAGAAGAAAAGCTTCTTATAACTTCAAGGTAAGATAAATAAATAAAATCTAAAAAAATATTTTCATTCTTAAAAAAGTATTATATTATCATGTTTTTTAGCAAAATAGCATTTGAAATAATTGGGTTATATCCGTATCTTGGGAATACGAGCTTCCAGGCGACATCAAAGGGGATTCAGTACTCTGCCGCTGAATCCCAGAAGGCCCAGCTTGGGGCTCTTGTTGTGAAGGACTTTGGTTGAAGTCTAGAAGTCCGGAAGGTCCAGCATGTGGATTTAAATATTGCCATTGATGTAGTATTCCAGATTGGTGGCTTGGAGCCTGGGTGCGAATTTGGTTATACGGTAATTGTGGTGAGTATACAGAGGGGGCTGGTGACTGTATGGGATTATATTTATTTATGCTTTGCATAATGTCCATTCTCGCAGCAAATTTAAAGTGTGGGGGAATGGATTTCATAAAAGGCACTAATGATAACAAAAATAATCTATCGTCGTCTTCTTCAGAATTTACTGTTTGTGCTTTTTGTTTTTGACGAATACTATGATTATCAAGGGCCTCCACAAGTTTTTTTTCCAATGTGTTTCCTTTTCTTTTTTTGGCGACATGAACAGTAGGAGAGTTATCATGTATTGTAGCAGGACTTTCTGACGCAGATTCACCCTGACTGTTTGGTGATAGAGGAGCCCCATCATCCATAGATGTATCTGTGGGGCGACGTTGGATTACATCTGACAAAGAGCCCAATTGGTTGGCGTACATATAGGAACTTTCGACTTTTCGTCCTTGTCCTGACTTTCCTTTATTTTCTTTAAGTTCTCTGGCGTACCCTTATGTTTTTCCATTTTTTTTTAAGCAAAATGCCTGAAAAAAAAAGCTTTATTTAATAAGTACCCTTTTATTTCAGGTACCTAGCTACTGGCAATTCATTTGTCGATTTGCACTATGCTTTTAGAATTGGAAAATCCACAGCAAGTTTAGTCACCCAAGAATTTTGTTATGGACACATGCTAGACATATAACTTTTCCGTACTACTATTTATTCGTTATCTCCCAAACAAATAAACATTTTTTATTCAAACTTTGTACACTTAGTCATAATATAATCCAGACAGAAGCCCATAACTACGCCATTGCTTTTCCAAGGAAAATTTTTGGAACATCAAAAAATTGGTCTTTTATTATGACTGAAGGATACAAAATTTAAATAAAAAATCTGTACTTATTTGGGAGATAATAAATAAATATTGATATTTTTTTAAAAGTTTAACACCCTGTATCTTGAAAACGAAGCGTTTAGAGAAAAATGTTAAAGAAAATACTTTTATTATTTTGATATGTTCTATCGTTTACTGAAGTTATGAACGAACAAACTGAAACACCCTGTATAATTAAATACTGATGATGATAAATAAATTTAGTTTTCATGTAATTACCCATTTGTCTTTTCTCCTCCACTGCAGCACCCTCATCAACAAAGGCATTGGTTACCTCTTCCCAAGAACTTTTCTTTTTTATTTTGTTGGAATAATCCTCTGAACGCATATCCCAAATCGCTGGTCTAATATGAATCTCATTGATTAATTTCTCAACGTCCAAAGTTTCCATACTGGTCTGACAACGCCGAGTTACTTGTTAATAACAAAAACCGCCACAAAACCGCTTACGTGTGTTTAGTCCCATAAGCAAACATGTACTGATGTGCCGACTACAGTCGTAAACCCGCGCGCGGTGCATGATGGCCAGCAGGATACGCGCTGCCACAGCCATCACGAACCGCGCGTTGACGCACCGTCTGTTTCATTCAATAGAACTGCCATAAAGGATGCACCGCTTCGGCAGCCGAGTCGGCTGCCGACTCGGCAGAAACCGCTCCGTGTGTTTTAGTACTAATGAGAGCGTGGTATTTTCCTCGTTCCCAACCCTTCCGCCTGATCACCCGATAGGAATTTTTATTTTTTTACGATGGTGGATGATAAATGGAGCATTTTGGTATCTCAGTCTGGTCTGATAAAAAGTATTGATTTCTGTTTGGATTGCATATTGAATATGCTTAAACGATTTATTCTTCCAATTTTGGAGGATAGCCTCAATTTTTTTATGTACTCAATATATGGGATTTTATTTTAATGTCTTCACTCATCATCTACGTTTTTTCCCTACCCCTTTGAGTTTCTACTACTAGGGTATTTGAGTAAAATTTAATTGTCATATTTCAAATAGTTTACATAGGCATGCCTAAAGAAGCTACTGTATATTGAAACACGTGTTGCGGTTTCATAAACTATTCAATGAAAATCTCCATTAGTCTTGATTGTTAGTTTTCCGATTTTTCTGTTTTCTCCTCCAGTCATCCAGCTCACCGCGGGTCCCTTCAGTTTTTTCAGGTATTTGTATAAGGTTGAAGATATGCTAGGTAATTTTTTGACGCCCTTATATATATTTCCTAGGTATTCCATATCTCCAGGAATATTGGAATTGTCAGATATTGGAGTTGGAAAATGAAATACAGAATAATAAATAATAGTCAGGTCAAATTAGACCAAAAAATAAGAGTAAAACTACCTAAATTATCACCAAGCTGAAAATCAGTAAGAATGTTTAAAATATGATTGAAAATAAAATTTGAAAGTTCCCCATCTTTCCCTGCATGGAAAACATTTTATTCAAGATCAAATGTCAAAAAATGAGTTTTTCGCGATTTTCAGCTAAACGGTAGGTTCTATCATAAAAGTACTTGAAACAAAAATTGTAGATCATAAAATATCTACAAAAAATGTTTTTGAGATATAACGATTCAAAAAGTTGTAAAAGTTGTAATCGTCATAATATGCATGAGTACGCCACGTATATACATCTCTGTAGTTATAATATATGTTAAAATATTTTTCTATCAGTCATTGTAACTTACACTTATAATATAAAATATACATAAGTTATAACTATAAGAATATCACGTAAAATGAAACCCAGTTTCTTAATGTACCGCTGAAAATATATTGGTACAACATGCTAATAATGATGCTGATGTATAGATAATTAATTGAAACAGCAATAGAGCAATTCAATTTAACAAATACAACTATTGTTGTTGGTGAAGATGTATGCTTACTCATATTACTCACTGCTCGAACTCCAACTGAAAAAACTATTTTCTTCTTGAAACCAGGAAAAGCTCAACATATATTCATCAAAAAGTTTATCTACTTTTGCAGTGTCAAAATCATGTACTATTTTTACACGCAATAACTGGCTGTGATACGACATCTGCATTTTACAGGAGGGGGTAAAATAACAGTTTTCAAAATGTTTTATAAACAAAATTTAGTTCAATGATCTGAAGTTTTTTAAAATAGTAATTCAAATCGACAAGAAATTATCACTAACGGCATTCGCTTTCTTCTTTCAATGTACGGAGCTCCTAAAAAAAAACTACCTGTTTAGGTAAGTATAGATATGCATGTTTCGTTAAAAATACTAAAAGTAAAAAACGAGTACAATTACCTCGTCTTCCTCCAACCTCAATTGCTGCTCATCAATAGCTTTTTCGGGTTTATTACCAAGTTCAAATGTGGCTTGGTTAATAATAATAATAAACAGCTTTATTTCAGAGTAGATTACAAACTTTTATTGCAAAAGGTCGGTAACATATAATAAAATGGCGTCAAACAAGAAGGTACAGATTTTTTGTTATAAATATTTTAAAATGAATGTTCCAGTGAGATGTGCATTCAAATCATAGGGCTCTAAGTCTATGAGAAGTTTTTTTAGTTCTCTTTTGAAAACTCCAATTTTCTTAGTTAGTTTTAATCTGTTAGGAAGATGGTTGAAAAGCTTGATTGACATATAGTGGGCGCTTTTTTCAGTTACTGTTAGGTATATTTTCAGTGAAGAGGTGTGAATTTTTATAAATAAACATTAGGCATTCATAGATATACATCGCGTAGATTGTCATTATATTGGTGGATTTGAATACTGTTCTGCAAGTTTGGTTATAATTTAAGTTGTTGATTCCTCTTATCATTCTTTTTTGAACTATGAAGATTTTTTCGATATTTCGATTGCTACCCCAAAAAATAATTCTGTATCGAGCAACCGATTCGAAGTTAGCCGTGTATATTGTTTTTATAGCCTCGTTGTGCAGATATTTTGATGTAACTCTAATTTCGTACGATATTCCACTTAGTTTGTTTGCGAGGTTATCAATATGAGAAGTCCAATTCATGTTCTCGTCTATGTGGATTCCAAAAAATTTGGTGTTGTGGGACAGTTCAAAAGAAGAGTTTTGAAGGTCCACCCTAACTGGATAATCAATGTTGTCTTGGTTTGTTCTAAACAAAATTATATGTGTCTTCGATTCATTTAGTACAAGTTGATTTTTATTGAACCAGTCCTTAGTTTTGTTGAATAGATCTGTACTATTTAACATCATCTCTGGGAAGGTTTCACCACCTGATAACAGACTTGTGTCATCTACGAAAATAGTTTCGAACTGACGTTGGTTTAGGTTTAAATTACATAAGTCGTTCAAATAAATGACGAACAAAAGAGGGCCGGAAATGCTCCCCTGCGGAATTTCCACGTCTATGGGAAGGGTTTCGGATTTATAGACTATTCCATTTCGTTTTATTTCTACAGATTGAAGGCGATCTGATAGGTAGGATTCAACTCACTTTAGCGCTGAACCTTTTATTCCATATCTTCCTAATTTTATTAACATTAGTTGATGATTCAAGCAGTCAAATGCGTTGGATAAATCCAAAAACATCCCGCGAGCTATCAATTTTTCTTCCATCATGTTCGTTATATTTTGTGTGAATTGATGTATGGCCGATTGTGTTGATCTACCCTGTAAGTATCCATGTTGAAGCCTACTAAATAAGTTACATTGATTCATAAACTCTGCATATTGGTCGGTAATTTTCTAGGCTCTCTGGATCACCTTTTTCAAAGATTGGCTTCATAATGGAGGTTTTTAATCCTGTTGGGAATATGCCATACTTCAGTGAATTATTGATGATATATGCTATGATGTCGTTAATGTCAATTAAACTTTTTTTCATAATACCAGCAGGAATTTCATCTTCTCCACTGGAATGTTAATTTATTAGTTTTCTAGATAGTTATATTATTTCTTCTGGGGTTATGGGTCTCACGAACATCGGCTGCATATTTACAGGGATATCACAGTGAAATGGAATATTTGAGGAATTTGCCATATCTACCAAATATTTATTGTAATTATTACCTATTGCGTTTGGGTCACCTTTTATGCAACACTCTTCATTTCGAACTCTTTCCGTTATTTCAGAGCAAATGCTCCACATGCATTTTGATTTATTATCAGAATGGGTAAGAATTTTTCGAGTCTGTGTCCTTCTTGGCGTTAATTAATAAATTGTTGTAGTCGTTTCTCACCTTATTGTACATATGTTTGTAAGTATGTTGTGTCAACACCAAAAGGGTGTCTAACCTGCTCTTACAGTCCATTATAATTTTACTGTTTGAATGTTTTTTTCTGCTATTTCTTTTTATTTGCCTTAGAGGGAAACTTTCATTGAATATTAATCTAAAGATGTTTAGGAAGAGATCCCATTGTTCATTTATGCTTTCTTTATGAATACTATATATATATATATATATATATATATATATATATATATATATATATACATGTCCAATCATGGACTTTCATGCCATTAATGAATTTCTCAGTATTAGTTTCGTTAAAGAATCTGCGTGATTGATATTGGCTTTTATTCTGAGGGTCTATATAGAAACTGATTATTAGGGCAGTATGGTCCGATACATGGTTTTCGACTACTTTAGTTTCATATTTTCCATGGTAATTAGTGAAAATATTATCGACACAGTTCTTTTTTTGGGTGTGATTCTAGTATATTCATTGATCGTTGGTCAAAAGTCGAAGGATTTGGTTATATTTATCAGATCCCTTCCTATTTTATTTTTATCTTAAAGCTCTATGTTAAAATCTCCTGCTATAAATGCAATTTTATTTTGACTATCTAAAACAATCAACAATCGTTCAAATCGATCCCAGAAAATATCCTTAGAAGCTTCACTTGGTCTATATAATGACACAACTATGATATGAGTTTCATCAATATTTACTATTGCCGAACATTCGAATTATCTTATTACCGAAAGATCTACTAACATACTCGCTGGTTTAAATTGGGTGTACTTTCTACAATAAATCGCCGATCCGCCATGTTCGTTTAGTTCTCGACAGACATATGATGTTAATTTGAAATCGTCTAATCCTAGGTATTTCAATTGTTGTTCCGTTTTCCAATGTTCAATTGCACAGAAAAAATGGCATGTCTTATTGTTTTTTAAAAATGTGTCTATTTTATCTACACTATTTCCTAGAGATTGTATGTTTTCATGTATAACACTTATTTTCATGGGTTGTTTATTTGATAAGTCATATTTATTTACATAAAATTTGATGGGGAGTCTTGCTGATTATAAGAGTTGTACTTGGCGAAATCAAAACGTCTGAAGCCAACCCCTCTGGGCCAGAAGCTTCGGACAATATATTTGATCCTTGTTGGACAACTTTACGCCGTTATCAGCTAGACCCTACTGACTGGGGTTGGAAGTTTGTCAACAATTCATTAGAACCAGTCCAAACTTTACTTCCACCTACGCCGGAAAAACTGCTGAATCCAATTTGCAACTACAAATAGGGGTGCACTGCTAAATGTGGTTGCAAAAAAGCCAGACTGTTTTGTTTTCTGGCATGTGCAAATTGTCAAGGCCGGTCGTGCTCTAATATTGAATCACCAACAGTGGAGGATGCGATTAACGCAGTTTACATGTACTCAGGATGAAAATGAAAAAGGATAAGAAGAACAAGAAGAAGAAGAAGACGAACAAGAACAAGACGAACAAGAACAAGAATATCAAGAAGAAGAATAAGAAGAATTTGAAAGTTACGGCACGGCCGATTAAATTTCACTACTTTTTTAACTTAACCTTTTATCTTTTCAATTTCTGCTAATATACATTATTTTGCAAAAGTTTCAAATTAAATAGGATCACAGCTGACCCGTGAAATAGGCCTACTGGGGAAATCATGTTAAAAAACGCGCTAAGTACACTACCTCATAGGTGGCGTGGAAACGTGTGCATATTATGACGATTACAATTTTTACAACTTTTTGAATCATTGTATCTCAAAAACGGTGGTTCGTAGAAAACAAAGTAATTTTTTTGTAGATAATTTTATGATCTATAATTTTTGTCTGAAGTTATTTTATAATAAAACTCACAGTTTTGTTGAAAATCGCGAAAAACTAATTTTTTTGACCTTTGACCTTGAAAAAAATTTTTTTCATATAGGTGAGAGATGGGGAACTTTCAAATTTTATTTTTAGTCATATTTCAAATAATCTTACTAATTTTCAGCTTGGTGGGAATTTAGGTAGCTTCGAATGTCTAAATTGACCGGACTAATAAAGTGCTATCGAGTTTGATAAAATTGACCAAAAATCGTAACATGGGATTCCTTTTGAGTGAATTTCATAATGAAAGCAATTCTTCATCAAAAGATTGGATTGTTCGGAGCAGTAGTCTAATCGTTTCGTTGTCAAGACTTTGTTCACTAATATTGTTTACACAATTCACGACGCATGTGTAATTTGTTGTTGCTCAAACTGAGTTGAATAGGTACTGGTTGTTGCTGTGAAAGCTGCAAAGAGATAGAAAGCAATTTATTTTTATCGGGAATAAGCATTTGCAACATCTGACGGTTAATTTCAAAGATTTTCATAAAAGTGAGATGTAATAACTAACCGTCAATTGCTAACCTTGATGCTAAAACAAATATTAATCTTCAGAATCTTAAATAAATCTAAGATTCTTTTAAAAAACCTGTTAAAATGAGTTTTTCAGTTACCCACCTGTCGCCCCCCCACGAACGACAACTCTCAAAATTCGAAATTTGTGCGAGCTAAGGGCTAACGAGGTCTTAACTTTTAAAGTGTGATTCCTAACACGGGTTGGACGATAGGGAGTGAAAATCGATCGTCCGACCTTGCGGTTTGAACCACCGGTTCACACAGCGATTGACTGAGTGAGTGAAGCAAATTACCCACGTCAACCCACCAGGCTATGGTTCTTCATATAATAACTTTAGTCCACTCTGTTGATAATTTTCAAGACTCTGGTAATCGATCATGTACTCAGGCATTTTTTCAGTATTTTTGTATTGAATAGTGTTTCAATTGGTGATTATACAAGAATGTTCGTTTAAAGTAACAATGAGAGAAGGAAATATCACATATCACAATTGAAATCGAAGGCAAATCTTGAATGTGGCGAGATAATAGCAATGAACAAACCGCATTCTTCCCAATTATATGCTGATTCAAGGTGAGAGTAACATTCAGGAGGTTGAAATGAAATTATACTTCGACCGGAAAATCTTACTCTTCTTTTTGGAATCGGCTTCCGTGTTGCAGGATTCGGTCGTATATTTTTTGTGATAAACAGATTAACTGCCGATATAAGGTCATGTTAACAATGCAAGTTATTCAAAGGGTACAGGCATACTTTCAGCAATGCCAACTCATATATTTTCGAATATATAATGAAACTTCTCTGTTTTGTTGTTGATATCATTGTAATGTTTGTTTTCTATATATATAATGTTGTTTGCTTTCTTTATGTGAATACTGTTGGCACATATATGTGTTATAGTAGGAAAGTCTATAACTATTTAAGAAAATATAATTCTTAGTGAATAAAATTGAGTAATCACTTGAAACCTGAAGTTATGAAAGAGTTTGCCATCCTTTAAAACAAGAGAAATAGTCAAATATACTACAACTATTTGTATTGGCGACATCAATATTCATATTCTCTAAAATACGATCAGGATATTTGAATTTTACATGAATATTTGAATTTTACATGAACTAAATTGAATCCTAATGAAGGAAAGAGAATTGAAACTTTCTATGTTTTCACCACTTTTATTTGTAAGTAACGATTCTGCAGTTTCGTCCTATAAGAACAGTTTCAAACTTATATATTAAACTCTCCTTTTAGAACGAAACTGCAGTAACGTTAGTTATAAGTAAATAAAAGTGGTAAAAAACATAGAAACTTTCAATTCTCTTTTTTCCCTTATTAGTCTAGTTCACATGTACTTTTTTTTGTAACATTTTTCACCCCTGTCCAAAAATTACGACCAAGGTGTCATTCGATTCGTATTTTTGTCTAGAGAGGTCCGAAAACGCGCCGATGAAAATTACAGAGCCCTGAAAATAAGGACAAACGCGGGTAGTCTGGCTTCCGCGCGCCTTTCGTCACTCTGACATAAAAAAAAATATTGAAACATATTAAATGTAAATATTAAGGAATGAAAAAATTCATGTAATGTTGGGATACATCAATAAACAATAATCCGCAGTAAAAAAAATTTTATCCCAATTCTAACGTTAATTATAAATTTGTTAATTAATAACTTTTTCTGAATTGAAAGTAAATAAAAAAATCCCTATAATTATTAAATTAAAACCCTGGCATTTTTTCCTTAGGTGAAGTTATCCTTAATAGGCAAAAAAATAGATTACCTTTGCCAAAATAAAAAAAATGTCATTTTTTTTTATTGACAATTGAAAATTATAATATTATAAAAAATACATTACAACATTTTTTTTTCAAATTTTCTGTTTCAGTGTCTCATGGATAAAAAGTGATTATTAATATTTTTTAAATTTTTTTTTACAGCCATTGTTAATGAATTTCTTATAAACAAATACATTGTTTACAAGCAATTCGAAAATTAATTTTTTTGCATTATGTCAATTGAAAAAAATCATGATTTTTAGAAAAAAAATGGTTTAAAAAAATTTCTTTGTTGCTAAAAATGCGTTTGTTGATTAACAATCGGTTTTTGCAACTAAATAATAATTTATATAATTTAAATCATAAATTCTATTGTTCTCTAAGGTTTTGAAAAAACTTTTTTTTATTATTTTTTCAATTGTTTATTTAATTTTTTTTTGTTATAAACAATTTTTATTTTTTCAATACTTTGTTCTATAATAAAACTGACTATGTGTTTTTTTTTCAATTTATTCTGTTTTTTATAAAACTTTTGATATTGTGGTATCTTGATACTTGTATTCGCTCCTTCATAATTATAATAACTTTCAAACTATTATGTTATGTTAAATATGATAAATATGCTTCAAGTCTTTTTTGTTCATTATACATTTATTAACAATTTAAGCCTTTTACTAAAGTTGTAGTCCTATTATTCATTTAATTATTGATCGTTATTTATTAAAAAAAGAAAAATTTTCAAGTCTTTTCAACATAAACTTCGTGTCACGTAACAATAAATCATAAGGATTTTATTACTTGCACTTTTAGTAGTTGTAGTATCATTAACATTCACTTATTGTCATATTTGTATAGAGTTTAAGAAAATTAAATGAAGCAATCAGTCATTCTGTTAATTTAATTTAAATGAGTTTACACATTAACCTTCTTTAAATTTCATCATAACTGCAATAGTTTGAAAGTTATTATGATTATAAAACCGAAGGAGCGAATGAAAAAAACAAGTATTGAAGTATCACAATATTAAAAGTTTTATAAAAAATAGAATGAATTAAAAAAAACACATAATTACTTTTATTATAGAACAGAGTATTGAAAAAATAAAAATTAAAAAAAAATCGTTTTTAACAAATTTTTTTTTAATACACAATTAAAAAAAGAATAAAAAAAAGTTTTTTCAAAACCTTAAAGAACAATAGAATTTATGATTTAAAAAAACGGTTCCTTAATTTTAATATTTAGTTGCAAAAAACGATTGTTAATTAACAAACGCATTTTTTAGCAACAAAGAAATTTTTTTAAGAAACCATTTTTTTTCTAAAAATCATGATTTTTTTTTCAATTAACATAATGCAAAAAAATTTCGAATTGCTTATAAACAATGAATTTGTTTATAATAACTTTATTAACAATAGCTGTAAAAAATTAAAAAATATATTAATTAGTTTTTAGCCATGAGACATTGAAACATTAAAAATTGAAAAAAAAAATTGTAATGTATTTTTTATAAAATAATAATTTTCAATTGTTAATAAAAAAATAGAAAATAACAATTTTTTTTTCATTTTGGCAACGGTAATCTATTTTTTTGCCTATTAAAGATAACTTCACCAAAGGAAAAAAATGCCAGGGTTTTAGTTTAATAATTATAGGGATTTTTTTATCAACTTTCAATTCAGAAAAAGTTATTAATTAACAAATTTATAATTAACGTTAAATTGGGATAAAAATTTTTTTTACTGCGGATTATTGTTCATGGATGTATCCCAACATTACATGAATTTTTTCATTCCTTAATATTTACATTTAATATGTTTAAATATTTTTTTTTTGTTTTTATGTCAGAGTGACGAAAGGCGCGCGGAAGCTACCCGCTTTTGGCTCTATTTTCAGGGCTCTGTAAAAATTATAAATAATCGAGATACAGTTTCGAGAGTCGGGACTTTTTGTACGCAAATTCATTGATCTTTTCAAAATTTTTTTAATTTATTTATTAAGAAAAAACTAATGCCCCATTTTTTTTCACTTAATTGTTTATAACTTTTTAATTTTCATCGGCGCGTTTTCGGACCTTCCCTTAAACTTTCTAGGCAAAAATACGAATCGAATGACACCTTGGTCGTAATTTTTGGACAGGGCTGAAAAATGTCACCAAAAAGAGCTAAATCGAGTACATGTGAACCAAGACTATTTGATTTCCTACCACGTAGTAACGGCTACATCAGTTTATTAAATTGCATCCATTTATAAATGGAATATACCTACACAAAATGAAACACCATGAAATCTTCTAGGATAAGTTGCACATGTTTTGATGATAATTTCATGCTTGGTATGCTTCCTTTTTTCAATTCTTTCAATACTAATACTATAATAGTCTTCATTACCAAAGAAATGTTCTGAGCATATCATCTGGTCTGTCTTATGCAATACAAATTGTCTTTCCATAAGTTTCAATCAATAATTTTTCATACCATAGGTATTCTGAAATACGGCATTTTACGTTTGTTATGAATGTATGAAATTAATTAGTAGTTCATTTACTTGTGAAATGTAATGATAGATACCTGTAAGATTGAGGCAACCGGATAAATAAACGTCATAGCAAGTTTTCACAATTTCAATGTCTTCAACAATGAAAGTAACACATTACACACGGAATAAACGAAATAAATCAACATTGGACAAATAGACCAACGTCCAAATAATTATTATGTACTCTAAGTTCTGCTCGTAGAGGAAATGATGCAGTTTCTGTGATCATCGTCTGACGGATTGTTGGAATATATTTGAAAACATTTGAAAACATCCGCCTGACGAACATCACTTGCAACCTTGATAGTCTGAAACATCGAAGAAAGGTTGGAGATTTGTCTCTCTTTTATAGATACTTTCACGGGAGGTGTTCAAGTGAATTGGCACATTTGATTCCACCAAGAGCGGTACATATCATACGCGACGGACTGTGGCTGCACATCGTTTTGAGGTTCAACTCGGTACACCTCGAACTTCACTCGTCAAGAGCTCTTTTATTTGGAGAACTGCGTTTATGTGGAATGAACTTACTGAGACCGTTTTTCCAAAATAATTTAATCTCCAGCGATTCAAATTCAACGTGAATCGTTACTTTCGCACAGGCACCGCTCTCAAAGCGCCTTGAGAATTTTCCTGTAGTGCTTGTGTTTTGTCTTTAAAAAAAGTGTTTAAAGGTAGAGGATATGTATATACAATGAAGTACAGCTGAGAAATAACGTTTTATCCTTTGTTTTAGTCTTTATAATTAGTAAAAACATGCCCGAAGGAGCCATTGTAGCGATTTTCACTAAACAATTTTATAAAAACGCAACACGTGTTTCGCCATGCAATTGGCTTCGAAACACGTGTTTCGTTTTTTGTAAAACTGTTTAGTGAAAATCTCATAATAAAATGTTTCTTGAATACGTTTTGAATTTTCATCAAGTATCGGCCAATTCCATCATATACAGTGCATTTCTGTAATGCAACCCCTTTTATTTTTTAGACGGGTCAACTCAAAAAATTGAAATTTGGGATAATGAAATTTGTGCATGAATACTTTATTTTGAAGTGAAATTGACAGATGAAACTTTCAAGATGGCGACTGGGTGCCATCTGTACAAGTTAGCCTTTTGGGCGATAACCTCTCTGATGTTTATTTGATCAGTAAATATTGGAACATTATTCAAATGAGCTCTATAATGGTCAAATTTTTTATAATACAACCGACTCACGGTTTAAAATTTTTTCATGTTGGCCATTCTTATCTTGGACATATGTAATAACGAGTTTACTTCAAGTATCTGAGAAGAGTTTTGAGTCAAGCATGAAAATATGATTAAATTTATTGAATTATTCTCAAGAAACTATGACTCTTGAGTATATAATTGCCTTTTCCTCAACACAAATTTCTGATTCATCATAATTACAATGAAAGGAAAATTACAATGAAAAATCATTTAATCAATATTTTTAAGGAAAAATAAAATATTAAATTCCACCGAGATTCTTTTTCTGAATATATTTGACTCAACGAGAGCTTCTTAGTGAGTCAGCAAATGATAAAGAAAAATGTTTTCTCCTGAAACTGTCATGAACGAAAGAAAATGTCACTAACAAATATTGCATGTCATTTGCAAAGAAGTTATGCGATATATGATACAAACCCACGGTGCTGATTTCAATATTATTCCAGGATGAGGCATTCAAATACATGTCTCCAAACTTTTGTTTCTTTTTTAACAAACGAGTTCGTAGGTATCAGGAATTCAACCTGTTATTTCGTAGTTTCATATACATTCAAAGAGAACATGCATTGGGAAGGTCTGACTCAACAAACTGGTTGCAACGTTGTTTCAATCATGGAATGTATTATGAATGCCATTATTATAAAGAGAAGTATAACATAAAAACTAGATTGAAATTATTCGATTCTTCGTTA
Organism: Leptinotarsa decemlineata; assembly: GCF_025532065.1. NCBI lineage: Eukaryota > Metazoa > Arthropoda > Insecta > Coleoptera > Chrysomelidae > Leptinotarsa > Leptinotarsa decemlineata. The sequence goes on along the minus strand of NW_027412541.1, from coordinate 6,093,237 downwards.
CTTTCTAACCAGCGCTTAGTTAAGATTTTTTGTTCATTTATATTCTTTGCACAAAATTCATTTTCGGGAATAGGTGCATAAAAACAATTCTGGAACAGAATTACTTTAACCTACTTCTGTGTACTAAAAAAGAAATATATGCAGAAAAACGAAACTGAAAATGCGATTATAAATGTGTTGAAATTAAACATTCTATTGTAAACTGGCACCCAAGCACAACGCGTTTATGATTCAAAACCAGAGAGCGCTGTTTTGCCCCACCATTGGGCTCATCAGTGGTGCCAAGCTGAACCACATCACACCAGATGGCGTCTTCGTAAGGAAAGATGTCATCGCCCTTAATTACTCAGGCTTGTCCTTCAAGGATAGCCATTGCCTTTGCATTGCATTGCATTTGATCAGCGATTATACGGTGCTGATTTCAATATTATTCCAGTATGTCGTTCAAATACATGTCTTCAAACTTTTGTCTCTTTTTCAACAAATGAGTTTGTAGGTATCAGGAATCTAATCTGTAATTTCTAGTTTCATATACATTCAAAAAGAACATGCATGGCAGGGAATTGTGATTAGGAAGGTCTGACTCAACAAACTGGTTGCTAGTTGCAATAATAAATGCGTCGTGTTTGGGATACTTTAGAAGGCTACGATCATCATGATCCCGAAGCGCAACAAAGACAAATTCCCCGACAATCACCGGCCGATAAGCTTGACGATAAGCTGGTATCTCAATAGCCACAAAAGAAATAACCAAGAAAGGAATTTCTGGCAAAAACATAACAATCTGCACTGACAGCAAACAAGCCCTATTAGCCTTGAACAGACAACGTATAACCTCAGGGCTAGTACTAGAGTGTCACCAACATTTAGCCAAAACCTCGGTAGATAATAACATTATCCTGAGGTGGGTTGAAGGGAACGACAGGAATAAAGGTAATCGCATTGCTGACTCTTTAGCCAAGGAAGCGGCTGGACTAAGAATTTCAGAACCCAGTGGCACTTACGGCTTGATGACTTCGACAATTGCGGAACTAGTCAAATGTTACACCCATGCTCAATCCTTAAAGGAATGGGATGGAATCAAAGGATGTAATCTTGCCAGGATCACCTTGGGCGACCCTGGGAAGCTGGCGCCGAAAAAATATCTGGCGATAACCAGGAAAAATCTACGCCTAACAGTAGGGTTTCTGACTGGCCACTGTCAACTAAGGAAACACCTCCATAATATGGAGCTAGTGAACATACCCCTATGCAGGATGTGTGTACGGGAAGATTAGACTGTCAGGCATGTCCTGTGCAAGTGCCCGAAGTTATCGTCAATAAGAGAGTGTATGTTCGGCGAGTCTTGGCCTACACCTGACGATATAAAGGACAGGATGGATGATGGCCTAGGAGGACAACTCCTCGGGAGGATGTACAATGGGTCACATGTGGCCTAAGTGCTGTGGGCTTACACTCACCCTCCCTACAGCAAAGCAAAGTGGCAGAACGCGTCATACGGATCTTCAAATCCTGAGGGTGGTAGATTACGCGATTGAAGGTTTCAACCTGGGCAAAGGATACCACACCGAATTGATATTCCTAGACATCTCCAAGGCGTTCGACAGAGTTTGGCACGACGGCTTGTTGTCAAATTTGGTCATTTTGGCTACAAGCCGTGGTGCTAAACCCAAAACCAATGGTGAAACTGATCGACTCTTTTCTGGCAGACCGACGATGCCGATGCAAATTACGACAAGAACTCTCCATCTGACAACTCTTGGAAGCAGAAGTCCCTCAAGGTGGAGTTCTATCCTCACACCACACAGCAGACATACTCAAGCCAGAAAACAACTTCAACAAGTTGGCACTCTACGCGGACGACACAGCTCTACTGGCGAGATCCACTAGCTACGCGCTAGTTACAAGATACCTGCAATAGCTAGAGGCGATCCTGTTCACCTGGAGGAAGGTACACCATGAAGGACACGTCATCTTTAACGGACAGAAGATTCCGTGGACCACCGAAGCAAGATACCTGAGTGTTACCCTCGACAAGAAACTGACATTAAGGTCTCACATTCAAAAGAGGTTTGTGTCGAAAGCCGCTCGACAAAATTTCTGTTTCATCATAGGACGCAGGAGTAACATGTGTCTCCAAGTGAAACTGTTTCTTATCAAGAGCGTTCTACTCCCCATCATTCTATATATCTCCACTGCTTGGGGCTAATGCGCATCAACATACAGACGACATATCCAAAAGTTTATGAACTCTTGCTTACGGGCGGCCGTAAACGCTCCACGAAACCGATATCTTCCAGGACCTGAATATCAGCACCCAATACGTGAATGTACTCATGAGGAACTACGCCGAAAACATTCTCGAGCGAATTCCGACACACTCAGATCTAGTGCTGCGTGATCTCCACGACACACTCAACGCACTCAATACGGACGACCCCAGATTTCGCGAGACGGACATGCATCTGAGGCCAACGAAACAGAACCAGAGACCACCTCGCCGTCTGGCAGTTCCGGTAAGCATGAAACATTTAAAATAACATAGCTGTCACAAAGTCTGACAAAAACACACACATGAGCTTGAGATAAACAACACTCGTCTCCGAACAGGTGAGAGGTCCACCATGCGAATACTACACACACAGTGGAGACAGGTTCAAAATTTAATTAGATAAGAAAGTTAAAGCACCTAAAGTAAAGACTGACTTTCGACCAAAAAGAGATCAGACGTTAATCTTGCTGAAGTGCCAAGCAGCAGGTTGAGGGCTACTCGAAAGTGAGTGGGAAAGGATGGATGAGATCTTAGCTTATGCACACAATAACCCTGTGGGGAAAGGCACTCAACCCCGCTGGGGGGAGGGGGGGGGCATGGTGGAATGCTTTTGTGGTTCAGCCTAGCACCACTTATGCACCACCACTGTGGCGGGTCGAAACAGCGCTGTCTGGGACTCAGGGATCAATATCTCAAATATCTTAGAGCTTCATCAAGTCTAAATTTGGCCCTGTATATAATATTTGATAAATATTTTTGATTCAAATGCATATATTTCAAAAAAGACTGTCTTCATTACTGTATAATTGATGAGTAAACAAAAATACCAATAAAGTTATTTAACTACTTCGCAAACCACTACTTCTTACACATAATGTGGTGCACCAGAGGAATTTTGTTTGATTGGAATCAAATATGAGGTGAATTGGTAAAAACATTGCACATACATGTAATATATCTCTTATGAAATAAAAATCGGAATTGTCAGTTCGCATTAGTGTCATTATAATTGATATGTTCCTCTATTCATTTTCTCACAGTTATGCATAGGAAAGTAATATTATTTACGTATATATAAAATTGCATTATTGTTTTTAGAACCACAAACAACTATACAAGATCAAAAACATCTACTAGTTGATCAATCCTGAGAGTCTGAAAGTGTTTTTAGATCACGAGCTGATTTCTTTCAACTGCATTTTCTGCTAAAATTTAGGATAAAACTACTTCAGGTCTAAAATTCCCTGGCTCTCCCAAGAAGGATTGATCAACTAGCAGATGTTTAAAAATCTGTTTGAATCTGTGAATTGTTATCTTATTGTTCTGGATCTTGTGATTGATATGCGAATTTTGAATAGAATCAGCATACTAACTACGTTAGTGGTAAACTGTGTGAATATAATGAATGAACTGAAAGGAAAATATTTTGAAAAGAGATTAATTTTTGGGAAAGAAAGGTTTTGGCTTTCTACTCCTCCATTTATACAAAATATGTATGAATCCTCAAAAGAAAGGAAGAAATCGATTTCAAAAAAGTCAACTCTACACAAAGATGTGTAGATTATGCAAAGAAGTAACTTTCAGACACAAAGTGGAACAAAAATCCCTCCCGAAACAACTATTTTCATATTACACGAAAGAAACATATTTTCAAAACAAATACTTTTATATGAACACTTAATTACACGAAAAACACTTTTTTCTATCACATTTGTATTCCAAACTTTCATGATGGAATTGAATCAGATCTCATCCACAGGATTCCTGCACAATATAGTAAATGGAAGTGGTGACATTTCACTTACATAAAAAACTGTCATCCTCACACATCCAAATGTGGATAATTATGAGGAAAAAAACTCAATTCATTCATAAAATAATGACTTTATGTCACGAATGAAGTTGATCTACTCATGTACGAAATGATTAAATTTGATTAAATTCCAGCCATAGGAATCTTGTTCGAATCTTGTAATTCGAAAGGGATATATTTTACTCCTCCAGAAAGCCAAAACTTTTCTCTCTCAAAAATTATTTTTTCACAAAAATATAATAATGAATAAAATATTGGCAGATACCTAGGTGGAAACGAAATTTTGACAGCACTCATATTATTTCAATAAAAGTCTCAAAACTACGTGACAGATACATTACAGTCATCTACGAAACATTTGTTGATTTCACTACGAAAATACATCACATCAATGATGAATGTCGTCAGTCTCTTGTACAACAAGGTGCACGTATAAAAACGTATGAAAGATTTCTCATGCCACACCTATTATTTAACGTTTATTTTTAGTTATTGTAGGAAACATATTATTGAAATTTTCAGGTAAAAAAATCTGAAGAATTTTGTAGACTCCAGTTTGGCTCCTGGTAATTAGAATTCTTTCATAGCTTTTTTGTCAAAAATCATTTTCACCTTGATTCAATAGTGTATGAATAGATGGGTGCTAATGAGCAAAATAAGACTCTGAAGACAGTCATTGTTGTATAGTCTATAAAGCCAATCCGAACAGCTAAATAACAGACTGATGTACTGGATCTGATAAATTTACTAGTCAATACCATATAATACTTCTCACATAAAATTATTGATAAGTTTATAAAATTTCACCATGCCGTCCAGGCCATATAAAGAAACTGCCGACGTTCGGAACCTTTTTTTCAGGGACAAAACACAAGCACTACAGAAAACTCCTTGAGGCGCTCTCAGAGCGGTGCCTGTGCGAAAGTAACGATTTACATTGGATTTGAATCGCTGGAGGTTGAATTCATTTGCAAAAACGTTCTCAGGAAGTTTATTCCACATAAACGCAGTTCTCCAGGTGAAAGAGTTTTTGAACAGTGGAGTTCGAGGTGTACTGAGTTGAACCTCAAAACGATGAGCAGTTACAGTCCGTCGCATATTTCTGATATGTACCGTTCTTGGTGAAAGGAAATGTGCCAAGTCACATGAACACCTCCCGTAAAAGCATCTATAGAAGAGAGACAAATCTCCAACTTTTCTTCGATGTTCCAGGCTATCAAGGTTGCAAGTGATGTTCGCGTCTTCAATTAGGCGTATGGTTCTTTTCTGGATGGAATACAGCAACTCAGGGTATGTTTGGGAGCTTCATACATGAGAACAATACTTCAAAGAAGGTCAGATCAAAACTTTATAAAGCATCAAAAGTTCCTGAGGTGTGTACAGTTTTCTGGTTCAGAACAATGATCCGAGAAAGAAAGTTTTTGGCTTTCTACTACTCCATCTTGATACAAAAAAAGGGGATGAGGGAATCTTCCAAAGAAAGGAAGGAAGTAATCAATTTGAAAATAAGTAACTCTATACATGGATGTGTAGATCATGCAAAGAAGTAACTTTCAAACACAAACTGAAAGAAAGTCCTCCTGAAACAGCCACTTTCATATAAACATTGAATTACACGAAAGAAAAAATTCTTTCAAAACAAATACTTCTATATGAACACTGAATTATACAGAAGATACTTTTCTCTACTCAGTTTGTATTTCAAACATTCGTTGTGGAATAAAAATCAGATATCACTCACATGAGTTCTACTTTGAATGAATGATAATAAATTGCACTTACATGGAACACTGTCACCCTCACTGGTATACACCGGTTTCGCTTTAAGACATTGCCCCAAGGCTCTTCAGTACCAAATTGGATAACATTATAGAAAATACACACAATTCATTTATGAATTACGATTTTTTAATGTCACGGAATAAGCTTGATCTGTTTATGTCATCGATGACATCGTAATGACATTCATTCACCTATTTGATATAATCCCAGCCAAGAGGAATCTTATTCGAATTGAAAGGGTTATATTTTTAAGAGTGATTAATTTTGGGGAAAGAAATTTTTTGGCTTTCTACTACTCCATCTTGATACAAAAAACAAGGATGAGGGAATCTTCCAAAGAAAGGAAGGAAGTAATTAATTTGAAAATAAGTAACTCTATACATGGATGTGTAGATCATGCAAAGAAGTAACTTTCAGACACAAACTGAAAGAAAGTCCTCCTGAAACAGCTACTTTCATATAAACATTGAATTACACGAAAGAAAACATTCTTTCGAAAAAAATAATTAAGCTTAATCCGTGACATTAAAAATCGTAGTTCATAAATGAATTGTGTGTATTTTCTATAATGTTATTCAATTTGGTACTGAAGAGCCTTGGGGCAAGTGTCTTAAGGCGAAACATGGGTGTATACCAGTGAGGGTGACAGTTTTCCATGTTAAGTGCAATTTATTATCATTCATTCAAAGTAGAACTTATGTAAATGGTATCTGATCTCATTCCACAACGAATGTTTGAAATACAAACTGAGTAGAGAAAAGTAACTTCTGTATAATTCAGTGTTCATATAGAAGTATTTGTTTCGAAAGAATTTTTTCTTTCGTGTAATTCAATGTTTATATGAAAGTAGCTGTTTCAGGAGGACTTTCTTTCAGTTTGTGTCTGAAAGTTACTTCTTTGCATGATCTACACATCCATGTATAGAGTTACTTATTTTTAAAAAGATTACTTCCTTCCTTTCTTTGGAAGATTCCCTCATCCCCTTTTTTTTGTATCAAGATGGAGTAGTAGAAAGCCAAAAATTAATCACTCCTAAAAATATAACCCTTTCAATTCAATGATCCGAGCTTTTAAGAAGAAGCAGACTTTGCAATTTCAGCAACATGATTGTGCTAAGATATACTGGTATCCATTTTAACTCCCAACAAACTTATCGAAGCAGAAAGTGGAACTGTTTGATCTGACATTATTATATCCGGTTCGGAGACATTTATCTTCTTGAACAAAAGCGATGCATGGGTTTTTCTAGCATTGAAATGAAACTGTTTACTTAAGATACGCAACCTCCTGCCATCTATGAAGATGTGTATCCGTAGCCGATTTCCTGGAATCCAAATGAAATGTCGAGACAAGTATGCTGTCGTCAGCAAAGCAATATATTGGATTTTTGGTTTCATCCAATAAGTCATTGATGTACAAAAAAAAGAGGGTTGGAGACTATATGGATCCCTGGGGAACACCAACGTTGATGGTTAAAGTATTCAAGAGATATCCATCGATGGCCACTTGCAGGGAACGTTCATTCAGAAAGCTGAAGAGGCACACACAGAAATGATCCGACAAGCTATAGCACCAAAGTTTGGCCAGCAAACCCACACAATAGGTCTCGATTCTCGATTTCTCAATTGCGTTATTCCAAATATGGATGTTATATGGTAGCGGGTCATCTGTTGATCTTTGTTTCCGAAAGCCATATTGATAATCGCTCAAGATGTTGTAGCCTTGTCGTGAAACAAAGCTGTTTGGTTTTGTTTCCCGAGCTTCAGTGCAAGCTCCGCCCACTCTAAGAGCACAACTGGAAACTTGGAAATTATGTTTTTCTATGATATTTCAGCTTGGTTTATTGAAATTGAGATGTGGGATATCATTTCCTATGTGTTAGGGAAAATCTTTTGCAAGATTAGAAGTTTTCGCTAATTTTAAATAGGGCTATCTAAATAACTGAAAATGGCTTTTTCAGTTATTTAGATAGGGAAATCGTGCTTTCTTCGAAGAAGCACCGATATACTTTTCAATTAGTTTTCGTTTGACACCTCGTTCACGTCTCTAACGTGAGAGAGTCAGATTTTATTAAGATTTGAAATCGAAAAAGATCACACTTTCAAACGCATGTTACAGTCAGAAGGAATGAGACAATCAAAAAGGTTATTTGATTTTTCGATTCGGATCGATGAATATTACCCGAAAATGGAATAAAAATTTTTGACAAATTTTTGCAAATTCCGAGTATTTCCGGGAATGACCGAAGGCACCTCACCCCCAGGGACCAACTAACGTCTGTTTGGCTGGAAGATATCGGATGATTATTGGGTAAATTGTAAATGTGCAAGGTATAAATGAATAGTTTATGATACAATAACGTACATGATATATGAGCGTATGTTTAAATTTGAGGCGAGTCAAACTAGATAAAATAATTCTACACATACACAATAAAATGGACCAATTCATAAGAGATTTCGAGGCGGAAACGATTTATACAACTGAAGTTGATTCTATACAGGCATTGAACAATATCCAAGAGATCCAATGTTGGGATCAAATATATGCAAATAAAGATTCAAATGATGATTTTGTTATATTCCATAACATATTTGAGGGTTTAATTGAAGCCGCGACAACAACATTCACATGGAAAATGAGAAGGAAAAATAACTGTGGGTAACACAGGGACTAGTGAATTCAATAAAGAAATGAGACAAACTATTTCAAATCCATATAAAAAATCCGGTAGATGATGACAAGAAAATAGAATATTTAAATTATAGAAACTATCTGAATAAATTATTGAAAAAGTCTAAACGAGACTACTTTAAATTAGAAATCGAGAAATCTGAAAAAACACCAAAAAAATTGTGGGCAGTCATAAATAAGTCATAAAGTGAGATCAATCTTATATAAATTCTATTTATGTCGTCAAATACTTAATATCACTAAGCTCAAGATCATATATTTGGCTCTGGTCGAATCTCTGCTTGGTTATGGAATTATTGGGTGGGGCGACGTTAGGAGGATTCACTTCCAACAGTTGAAAGTAGTCCAAAAAACAATTCTTAAAATGATGTCATCCAAAATAAGGACTTTTTCAAGCGATCAGTTATTCGAAGATCTGGCTATTATGGATATCCGACAATTATATGTCAAACATTGTGTGAATTTCGTTTGGAATAACCCAATTTATTTTGAAAAGATATTTCATACTTATTGAACGAGGGCAATAGTTGCTGATAATTTCAATATTCCAAAAGCCCGCAAATCGGTAGAGCAGAGAACCTTTTCGTATATAGCACCCAAGATATACAATGCATTGTCAGAAAACATTAGAATTAATAATAATAAAATCAGATTCAAGAAATATGTGAAAAAGAAGATTCTCAGGACGGATAGAAACTTTTTTCATGTTATGATAGACCCTTCATGAGGGAAAAGGGGGTGGAAGAAGGAAAAAATAAAATAAAAAAAAAATTAAAAAAATTGAATATAAAAAAATATACCTTGCACATCGTTTGCCTTACATGAGCTGAACAAAATGCCAGGTTACTGTTTCATTCTTTATTTTGGGTAAGATCCATAACTTCTGTAATTCTCAGTTTGTATTCATTTGTTTTTTCTATTATATTATTTTTTTGATTAGTTGAGTACCTCAGCGATATTCGTACATTTATTATTTTTCTGCTCTTAATAAGTTGTCATGGACAGGTTCACCAGAACCTAAATGACTGCACTGTTTTGTTTGCAATACTGTAAATTATGAAAAGTTGGTTGTATTTTGGAACTGCAAATAAATTATTGTTATTATTATTATTATGATTATTGATTTTCTGGTCGATCGAAACAGAACGTGATTTTTTGAGCGATTCGATTGGCGGAAGATAACGCGTCCAGAATGTATAAATATGAAGATTTTTACAAAATCAGCCGAAAGGGTATGGGAGCTGGGCTCCATCCCGATTGAATTCGAGACGTTGGTTAGTTCGAAGTGAGATACTTTTTGGATTGAGAGCATGCTACTTGGTTGATATTTAAAAAGCATTCTACAAGCGATTATTACGATTCCTGGCTGGCTATTGAGATTTTCTGATTATTATTGGATATTTACGATTTATTTGAAGGAGATTTCGACAGGACAATTGGAGATTACTGGGGCATTTTTTAAATGAATTCTTTTCTCTAGTTCATATTAGAATTAAAAAGAGAAAAAACTTCTTCGATTTTAGGTGATTTTTATCGAAAGAATTCAAGTCTCTGGTTCTTTTCAGAACTATCAAAGAGACAAATTGTAGTTGGAGTTTTACGAGGATTTTTCTTGGATTAAAAATCTCTGGTTCTTTTTAGGACCCGCTATAGATTTTCAGGAGTATTGAGGATTGGTTTTTGGATTTCTTTTGGATTGTTTACCCATACCTCAGTCTGTGCAGGTTTCTGCTTGGCCAAAATCCTATCAAGGAAAAATAGGTCCCTACTAAAGTCGCCCAGCCCCAGGCATCCGACTAACCTGTCCGGCCAGTTAACACCATCCGGTGTTAACTGGCCGAGGTGTATCGGGAATAAATTTGGGAGGGTCAAGACATCATTAGATCAGTCTTCGTGCTATCGACTCAACGTAACCGTTAGGACCTTTCCAGGACAACGAAACCTTTTATCCATATCCTGCGGACGGCCCTGATCCTAGGATACGGTTCATCAGTTAGGTTCCGCGTTCCTTAAATATTAGCTCAGTTCACACTGTAGGCCTTTGTTAGGAAATTAATTTCGCGATCCAAGAGTGAACTTAAAGTTTTAGCTTTCCGTGAATTCTCCCCTCTACCTATCTCCAAGTCAGGGTCATTGTAGAGAATTTTTGAAAACTGAAAATGTAGACTAGGGCCAGACAAGCGCGAGCGCAACTTGCAATGGATAAGAAAGTGCAAAATCGCGAGGTCACACACTTCGACCAACTCAATCACGAATCAGACAATTTTAGTCGCCCTAGTGCGACTTCGACAGAGAGACGCGGAATCTCAGCAGAATTTGTATTCACTGGACACAGTATTCCAAGAACTCCAGCAGAGATGACTAGTCTGAGGTCGTACCTCTTCCCTGGTCGCAGAGCGACAATTCCCTGGCACTATCGGCTCAATTGCAAGTCGAATAGTTAGAGAAAACGAAATGTCACAAAGGACTTCATCTTCAAAACGCGAAAAAACTTCGGAAATTCAATCTCCACTAAATCGCATTAGGGAATTAAAAACTCCAGAAAGTCAGCAGAACAGCATTTTCCAGGAAGAAAATGACAAGAGTTTCCAGGAGGGAAACAACGTCAGGAAACATCAGGAGATGTTTCCCGAAAACAGGATAAATACCAGAACACACAGAGCGCGCCCCAATTAGGGCTCCGCGCGATGCTAAATGCATCAAGAAATCCGCCTATGCTGAGATCGGCCGCGAAGCCAGCGAGCTGACAGAATACTTATGCGGGAGAAACGGCCCAAATCGACGAATTTAACCAGCGGATAGAACCGGCAGGTCCATTCCCTCCTAACACGACGATTTTGCCTAGGAGTAATTTCAAAGCTACGGAGATGTTGGCCCCGTACGTGGAGACACCTAAAGTGACAATGTAAGGGTGTACAGCCATACTGTGCCACTGACGAATTTGGAAACCACAAAACCATTGTCAATCCCGAACAAGAGTTCGTGCAGAATGGAACCCGGACAGGACTTTCGGAACACAGGGTGTTTCGAAAGCAACGTGAGATTTTTCAACGCGTCGCCGGCAGGCGTTAAACGCAGAAACGATGTAGGACACCTTGGAGTTGGAAAACTCGAGCTAGGGTCGCCGGCGGGAGTTAAACATAGAAATAGAAATGGAAATGGATTGGAGAATGGGCAGGCTTGTGAAAAAATGTAAACCGACGACACCAGGCGTCGCGATGCCCCTAGAAGGCAACCCTTAGCGGTTCCTGGGAGGAGTGGGACGTTTTGTGCACAGGAGCGCACTACGTCTTGAAAGAGTCCGAAACCGGCGTCTTAACGGAAGAGTTAGGGGGTGGTGGAAGGCCAAGGGGTCACCTCGAAGCCGAGAGAGACTTGGGGGTGGCTTCATGGCGGGGCCAGTGTGCTACCCGGATACTTCTCATGAGCCAACAACGGGAGCATTCAATCCAAAAGATACTAAGTTACAATGAGTAAGCCAACAAAAAGCCTGACGTCGCGCCTTGACGGGAATTAGACCTCGAAATCCCTGGAGTTCGGGTCGGGGAGGCCAGGAGGCCGATGCGACGACAATGGTGTTGTAATGGCGGGTGTGATGTTGCAGAAGATTTTTCTTGCCCTTTTTCGGAATAGACAGAACGCGAGCAAGTTTCCAACAACAAGGAAAAAAAACCCTTTCTTGTAAGATAGGTCGAAAAGTCTGCAGAATACTGGTGCGAGTTCATTTGCGAAATTTTTTAGTACGATGACGGGCACTTCATCATGGCCAGATGCTTTGTTGATATTGAGTTTGTGTTAATATTGTGCTGTCGAAAAGTAATTTCCGGCATTGGGGATTCTAGTGTGGGAATAGTGGGTGGTGCCTTTTGCAGAACATCGACAGTGGAGTGGGACGCAAATTGTTCATCCAGTAGATTAGTTTGTTCTATGGCTGTTGTTGCAATTGAACCATCGGCTTGTGTTAGTGGTGGAATTATAGATTTTGTAAAGTTCTGATTAACAGCTGTACCTACCGACTGGAAGGATCTAGACCCCTTGAGATTGGCAAGCAGTTTATCCCTAATTCTTTGCTTTCATTTATCCTAGGTTTGCAGCTGAGATTTTCGTACCACTTCCGGTAGGCTAGATGCCAAACTTTGCGTGGCTTAGATTGTTTTCCAACATTTATCGGTAATTCACTCAACACTAAAATGAGTTTGTGGTCAGAAGGTCCCAATGGAGACCTCACGGTGACCGTGTAAATTTCTGGATTGGTTGTTTGGTATAGATCCAGAAGACTGGCATATTCTCTATCACGTTCAGCAATCTTGGTTGACTCATTTATAATTTGAGTAACTACGCTGCTCATTGCAAAAGTCTCAGCTTCGCGGGCTTGTTCGTCGTTGATACTTGAAAATTTGTGCCATTCGATATTGTGGACATTGAAGTCACCGAATATGGAAATTTTGGCACTGGGATGATTGATTTGCAGAAAATCAATGGCGTTTGCAAGTGAAGAAAATAGTTCTCTATATCCATAAATGCAGCATATGAATTTGGTGATCTTCTATGATATTATTTTGAACCAGATAATATTAAAGTTTCGGGGTTCCAGCATTTCCTCTCGTCGACAGGATTGATCGCTTCTAATAAAAAAAGATATTCCAAAGTTACGTCTGAATCGGAAGTGGAAATCATAGCCGGGTTTGTTGGTTGGTTTTTATACCATTCGAATTGACTTCGTATACACTATACAATAAAGTATCGTCGATGAATTGAGACAACAGAAAACTCTAACGGCTGGGCTGGTCCGATAGAAAATTATCACTGCATTAGTTTCGTCCTTTCGAAGTCAGGAACCACGTAGTTTACCACAACCCACAAATATTTTCCAAAAAGTCAATACAAAATATTTTTGATTTTTCCGATAGTTTTAGGATTGATTAGTGTCAACTAACTCCACTCCTACCGATGAGCCCGTTGTTAATAATGGATTTTCACAGCGATATGGTATTGAATGACATGAGATCAATCTATAATTTCTGTTTGTTTTCAGTAGCCCGGATATCTCTCAAACTTGCGAAAAAACATGAAAATTTTCAAAAACAAACGATTTCGTTAAAACGTGGGGAAACTATTTGTTAAGAATCTGTTAAAATCTGTTAACCATCTCTTGCACCCCTATGAACTACAACTCTCAAAAGTCGTAAATTGTGCTAGCTAAAGACTAACGGGGTCTTACCTTTCAACGTGTGATTTCTAGCACGGTAGGTATGTAGGTATATTATCATTGTGTCATCGCATTATCCTCTACTTTCCAATCTCAGATGGTGGTCCTCGAAAAAGTTTCATTTGGTAGTATGATATCATATCATAATTGGAGTAAAATCCTGTTTTGAGGGTGTCAACGGCTGTTCGTTGTAAAGAAAATTTCGTTGCATTAATGATCTTTGTTGGGACAACAATCAATAGGAAAACTTTAATCAATAAACTGAAGTATTATGGTGTAAGTGGAAAGCTTTAAACTGGTAGATAGTTATCTTGAGGATTGAAATGTGTGATGTAATGTCAGATCAAATTATAAATGACATAGGTGTACCACAGGGTAGTGTTTTGGGACCACTGCTGTTAATTATTTATATAACACCATATTAATTTATTTGCTGATAATACCCTTGTATATTCAGATTTGTTGATGATACCCTTGATCAGCGACAGCTGATTAACGGAAAAACAGATTTTAAACAGATTTCCTTTCAAACAGAGATTTAAACAGATATACAAAAAAAATGTGATTTGAAAGAAGCTTCACAAAATATCGATATGTCTTTGAAGAACATCGAATTATATCTTCAAGTGAATAAACTCAGATTTGATATCAATAAATCTCACAATTGTAAGAGAAATTAAGTACTTAGGATCTATTATAGACTATCAATTGAATGTGAATAAGCATGCTGAATATACCATTAGAAAGATATGTAAGAAAATGTATTTTTTCTCTAGAATTTCAAAATCTTTATCAACCTTTGCTAGACTTACTTACATGTTACAACTGCATAATGAGGCCACACTTTGAGTACTGTGCCACACTGATGTATCTATTCAACCAAAATCAATAGAGAAGTGTTACAGAGGTATGACAATTATTTTGAGATGCAACCAATATACCCCTATCAAATCTATGTTGAATACTTTACAGTGGCAGCCGGTACATAAAAGACTGTTTTATTTGAGCATGATTTTCATTTCCAAAATTACGAGTGGGATACCACCAGCCTATCTTAGAAGATATATAGTTCGAAATAGTGACCTTCATTCATGTAACACAAGAACATGTAATACATTTTATAAATCCCGAACAAACTATAAGAGTTGAATGAATGAATTATTCTTTAAAGGTCTAGATAGCTTCAATAAGTTACCTATTGAAATAAAAGATGTAAGTTCCTTAAAAGTATTCAAAAAATTGTTATTATTAGAATATATCAAGTTATAATACATGACGTATTGTGAAAAATATATATGTAGGTATATAAATTATTTATATATGCATAACTGTATATTGTATTATGAGGATTCCTAAAATAAAGTCTACTACTAATACTATTAATGCAAATGCTTCTGGCTTTTGTATCTTCTCATTACAAGAGCAAGTCCACGTTATCTATTTAAAAAAATCTGTTTAAAATCTGTTTAAAATCTGTTTTTCCGTTAACCAGCTGTCGCACCCCTACGAACGACAGCCCTCAGAAGTCGAAACTTGTGCGAGCTAAGGATTAACGAGGTCTTACCTTTTAACGTGTGATTCCTAACACGGCAATATATATATGATATATATTGAAGTTACAAAACACAGATTCTCAATGCAGTTCAAATAAAGTTTGTGGAGATCAAATTATGAGTTGTAGTTATGAAATTACTATGGATCTTCATCAAGTAACGGCCGAATAAAAAAAGCATTACAAATTATTTCTTGTAATACAAACAATTTTTTTATTTTTTGCTAACTCATTAAAATAACTAGAACCAGCATGGAGAGGCAATTTTTCATATTCAAAGTGACTAAATTTTTCAAATAACTGTTGTTTTTCGTCTAATAAGGGTAAAATTCACACCAGTCTGTTAGACTTTTGAGCTCGAGATCAAATATCTCTACTAGTATACCAACTGAATCAACACAATTTTGTTGTTTTTTGTTTTAGCTTGTGATTTGATACTTTCTGAAGTGTTTCTGGTCTATTAGCTGATCAAATATGACTGTTATCTTTGTATAATTTTTTTTCTGCAATAATTTTTGTGGTTGACGATTTTTTGGCATTGTGAAATTAACTATTTGGGTTATAATTATCTGTTAAATCTTTTCGCACGCAATTTGTGGCTTTCCAGTTATTGAATTCCAATGTCTATTTGATTAAATGTATTCCAATGTCTATTTGATTAAATGTACCCAGTTTCATTTGGAATTAAAGTATATACTCTGATAAAAATAAATATTCTTCATTTTTTTGTTGAAGCAGATTGATGAGTTTTCTCATTATTGTTCCATTTGAATATCCGGCCACAATGATGAGATATATTGAATTCAATAATTTTATATTACTTCAATGAAATGAAAAAAAAAACACTTGTATCTAATTTCCACTAGTTATTTTATTTGTACGAATGGTTTTGGCTTTTACCCTATTATCAAGTATAAAACTAGGGAGTTTTCAGGTAAGCTTAGAAGGCGAGGCAGTTGAATGAACAAGGGTGCCAACTATAAAATTCCACACTGAAGATTATAGGGGTTGTCAAACTTATAAATTCAAGAGCGGAGACCTACATAAATCGAGTTGCTCGTTTAGGGGTATATATCGAATTTAATAATTTCCATGGCTTCCAACAAATTAATAAATCAATTGAAAACCCAAAATATATACCCCTAAATGAGCAACTCGATTTATGTAGGTATCCACTCTTGAATTTATAAGTTTGACAAACCCTATAATCTTCAGTGTTGAATTTTATAGTTGGCACCCTTGTTCATTTAAATACCTTGCCTTCTAGCTTACCTAAAAACTCCCTATATAACCTAGTTTTCAATTTCACATGTAAATTTTTTACTTGACTAGTTGTTACCCGCAGCTTCGCTTGTGTAGAATTTGGTAGTTTTTGGTAGAATTTGTTAGTTCATTATTTCCTAGCGTCCCAATTCCACAGACCTTGCAATACCTCAGGGAACTACTAGAGAAAAATAATTTCAATAACAACGAAATCGATGAATTCGTTTCTCTTACCAATTTGTGTATGAAACAAAATCGTTTCCAGGTAGAAGGTTGCTTTTATGAACAACAGGAAGGAACGGCCATGGGAAATCCCCTGTCCCCCTACCTGGCAGACCTGTTCATGAGCAGATTCGAAATGGAAACTAAAGGAAAGTCAAAGTATTTTCCTAGGATTTGGCTAAGGTATGTGGATGATATTTTCGCGGTATTCGATACCAAAAAATCGAATATCGAGGACTTTGTTTCCTTTTTAAATAATAGATGTCCATCAATAAAATTCACGTATGAAGTAGAAAATAAGGGACAACTACCATTTCTTGACGTTTTGGTAATGAGGAGCAAAGATGAAGGGTTAGAATACGATATATTTAGAAAAGAAACAAGCACGTACAGGTATATTCCTGCCAGTTCACATCACTGTGGACAGCACAAACGTGCTGGGTTGAATTTTTTGGTTCATCGTCTTTTGACTTTCTCTCTAACACATGATAGGTTCACAAAAGAAAAACGTACAATACAGGAAATAGCAGCCACTAACGGTTTCCCGAGGGGTATTGTAGATGACATAATTAGGAAAAAGAAGTTTAGGTTAAGAATGAACGAAATCTCGACTTTCAGAAAGGACAAAAACCAAGATAAATACATCTCAGTTCCATACCACCAATATACGAAGAACTTTGGAAAGATTTTCAAGGAACTAGGTATGAAGGTGATTTTTAAAACAAGTCATACACTGCAGAACCTTTTGGGAAGTCCAAAAGACAAAGTCGAGAATTCGGAAAAGTCTGGAATTTACGAAATTGAATGTAAGGACTGCGATGCAAAATATTGTGGACAGACAAAAAGATCTATTAAAGTGAGATATAAGGAACACATAGCACACTTAAAATATGGAAGATTTGAAAAATCAGCAGTCGCCCATCATATTTTGCAACAAAACCATTCCATAGACTTCAGTTCTTTAAGATTAGTTAGACAAGTTAAAAACAACAGGCAACTAGATGCCTTATGAGAGTGTGGAAATAAGTAAACATAATAATATTATGAATAACGACAACGGACCAATACCAAATAGCATACTATATAGCTTGTTGAAATAATATTGTTGGGTTTACTGATTACTACAAAAAGACACATTGTAAATATATTTAGATAGGCAATATTGTAAAACTAATTTTATATAGCTGAAAATTGTTCTATATATAGCTGTAACATTTAAACATACATAATGACATATTGTAAATAATAGAAAGGCCAATTGTAAAATTAATTTAGGGTGGTACACTTGTATGGGTGGTATTACTGATTACCTACCTGTATGATGTACCTGTATGATGTACCTGATTAGTATAAGTAGCTTTAGTTTTGAGTAGTTATTAGTTTTATCTTCCTCTTGAAGATGATCACTTGGTGATCGAAACACGTGTCGAGGTGTAAAAATAACGATTTGGTGTTGGGAAAAAACTCCAGTAATATTCATTTAGTTGTAATACTAATTAGTACTATGTTGCTGTATTGCTGCTGTTCCAATGTTTTGACAGAATCAGAATCAACAAACTTAGGCGTGCCCAGCGTTATAGAACAGTGCTTTCAAAAAGTTGTTCTACAGCGACATCTAGTGGTGATGTACAGAAAAATTGATAGCCTAAAAACCTTCTCTATGAAAAATTACTTATACATGTCAAGTTTCATCACGATCGGTTGAGCAATGTAGAAGTTTATCACTTACCAACCAACAAACCAACCAACCAACCAATAAACATCCATTTTTATATATTAGATTAATTTAAATATCTTGCTTTCTAGTTTATCTAAAAACTCCCTATATAAACTAGTTTTCAGATTTCACATGTAAGTTTTATACTTGTCATGTCAAGTTTCATCACGATCGGTTGAGCGATGTAGAAGTTTATCACTTACCAACCACCCAACCAACAAACATCCATTTTTATATATTAGATAATAGGGTAAAACCCCAAACCGGTCGTATAAATAAAATATCATGAATGAATAAAGTGATCATGAATTTCCACAAAATAAACACGTCATCAATCACACAGATTAATTTCATCTGAGTAATCATTTTTATTAGTTAGTCTGCTGCCTATAAACTCTTCATTTTCTTCTACTGTTTTCGTCTCTTGATAAAAAGAATCAATAAGGATATAGGAACATAATATTCGCAGATCATTAGTATTGGAGTAGTTTACGGAAAAATAATAATAATAGTTGAATAAAGAAAAATGACGATAAGTGCGGAAGCACTTGCTTCCTATAATACGAACAATACAATTTCAAGAATTTATTGAAACACAGATATAATATATAGATATAGAGTTAAACCTATAATATTAATGACAGTAAACCATAACCATCCCTATCCATAACTATCGTTAGTGGCAATTTCAGTTACACAACGTAAAATACAGTGTGAAAAAAGTAAAACTTTTAAATAAATGGAAAGAATAATACAAACCTATATACTAGTAAAAGAAAATGGCACAATAATTGGAACACAATAAAATATATAATATAAATAAAACGATGTAGTGTGTGGTTTCCTAATCGAAATGATAGTGCCTGATCATGTACATTGATTTCAAGATTTTTTTTCTGTTAACAAAATCGGAAACTACTATCCTAGGTTGGGAAAAAATGAGTAGTCTTAATTGTTTTCAAACAAGTGGATCATTCGGAAAGTACGAATCTCTTCAGAAATAGTATTATACAGTTTCGGAGCCAGGTAAATATAAGAGCCAATTTTTACATACTGAAGTCTATTGGCAAGATAGCTCTTGAACAAGTTCAGAGCATCACCTCTTTTACCAATACTTTCTAGATTTTTCAGTGAAAGGTCGTAGTAAAAATAACTTTCAGATAGTTCAAGATTCAGTGAAGATGAGAATAAAACTGGAGATGGTTGAAGTACTCAAATATTAGGTACTGGAATATTTGACTAGATCAAAACTATATTGTGGTTAACGGTTGAGAGAATAAAGAATTTAATTACATAAGGGAATTGTAAACTCTTTTTAGATTACATAGTCACCCAGTATGTGAGAATCCGCTAACGTAACGGTGTTTTAACACGAATTTCATAGCAAATATTTGCATGCTTCATTAGAAATGAGAACTACCTTGTAAACTATTCATCTCATTATATATAGATTTAATCATGAAGAAAAAATGGTTACGTCTTATGCAAATGAGAAATCACAACTATTTTTTTGACTATCAAATTGATATCATTTCAAATGGGAACTCCGATTTGAATAAACATTATTTCAGTACTTTTTCACTAACGAAATGACTATTTTATAGTTATCATGTTTTTTTAATTCCTCAACTAGTTTTCACTTTTCATTCTTTCCGAATCGACTACTTGGAAATAAAATATGTTAGTCTTGGAGTTTTTTAAAATAATTTTTCGTTTTAATGTAGTGGGAACAAGCAATCATTCAAATAAGAGCTCGATCTGATGGTTAAACGCAAACGTTAACGGGTTTTGTCTTCTTGATACTTTTTCAAATTCAATAATAAGAAATTACCTGATGAATATGGCATTGCCAGCTCACATGTCCCACTCTCAAGTTATGTGTACCTTGACGCTTTTCCCGGAGCGGTGGATAAAGAAAGGGACGTTATTAGTCAGTTTTGCTATATCAATGAAGGTTTTTTTGGGAACTTATCACTCTCCTGTTTAAAAAGTTATATTGAATTTGATTAACCCAATATGAGAAAAAAATATTGATCAATTTACTATTTGATAATGAAAAAACTATTACTTTAAAATATTCTCATGATTGAACAGACTTTTCAAACGAGTTTGAATTTAGTTAGATTTATTTTTCGATATTACCTTTGGAATAACTTCTGAACCGCTCGGTAAACCCATATACTCTGACAAAAAAATGTCTAACTGAAACTGAATCTAAAAAGTAATATATATGTCATTTCATATGAGAATACCTAACTTTGATATGCCTTGCTATTAATGGGGCCTCATATATTGGAGAATATTTTAGAAAAACCTTATGCGTTGAGTCTTAGATTTCATGTGAAATATATCTCGATAAATATACTTACTCCTTTCATTCCAATCTTTCAATGGAAGCTCGATGTGACACACGCTGTATATACATTATTATTTTTATCCTATTCATTTTTTCAATATTGTACTGAACATACAAAATGTGTATAGTCGAAGTAACTGATATGATAATTCTTAAAGCTATCGGCGAACTCAAAGGCCAAAAAAAGCCAATACAAAGAAATAATGCCGCTACGAATTAGTCTACGTGGACTGAAGAACTGGCGGTTCGTATTATAATTTTTACTAACCGAGTTTTATGATTGGCCGTAACATGACTTCAAATTCAATTTGAATTTGAAGTCATGTTACGGTGACCAATAGAATGTAGCGATAAGTACCGCCGCGTTGTGTCGTCAATGTTCAGTTCAGGAACTGATCGCGATCTGAGTGTTGAAATTCGATATTGGTGCAGTTATAATTACTCAAAATTTTTGTTATCTGTTTAAAATGTGGCGTCCTTGGACAAGTACTAATAGTAATAACGAGTGTGATAACAGCGCAGACTTCTTCCTGTCTTTTTTTTTGAACATAACAAGTTTGGTTTAGAGGAAAAAAAACTATCACAAGCAACATCAGATTTGACCGAAATTCCTTTCTCAACTGTACGTAAAATAGTCAAAAATAAACCTTATGAGCGCAAGACGCGATGTGATGCGGGATTACCAAAACTTTCAGATGTTCATCTAATAAAATTAAAAAAAACAATATACGACTGTTACAAAAGCAATGAGATTCCTACAATTGAAATTATAAGGAAGAAATTGACTACTTCCGGCCATAACGTGAGCTGCTGTGACAAAACCCTTCAGAATTGGATAAAGAAACTAGGATTTAGATTCAAAATAGCAGAAGAATAGTGGAATTGCGTTACAAATACTTAGAACAAAAAACTAAATAAACACAAGAACAACAGCAAATTTTCTATTTGGACGAAACTTGGTATGACACTCACGACACAGTTACGAAAGGGTGGACTGATGGTTCGAGAATGTGTACGCCTAACATGCCTGTAAACAAAGGATCGCGACTAATCATTGTGCATTGCGGCGGAAGTAAAGAATGGGTTTCGAATTCTTTGAAATTATGTGGAAAAAAACTTGAGGAGTGCAATGTTGATTATCATAGGAAGATGAAAGCTAATATTTTCGAGGAATGGTTCGAAAACACATTGATCCCAAATTTGGATGCGAAAAGTGTAATAGTTCTTGACAACGCTTCCTATCATTCACTCATCAAAGTACCGAATAAAAATTCGAGGAAAGGTGAAATATAAAGTTTTTTCATGGATAACAATTTGTATTTTGAAGATAACTATACCAAAAACCAACTACTTGAAGTTTTAGAGACAAAAACATTTGAAAAAGTGTATGCCCTTGAGAGTATCGCTAAAAAGTATGGACACACCATATTGAAACTTCCCCCCTATTTTTGTGTTTTCAATCCCATCGAGTTGATTTGGAGAAAATTGAAACAGAGCATCAGGCGTAAAAATAATTTTTCAAAATTTGATAAGAATGTGATAGAGCTTGTTAAAGAAGAAGTATCTAATATAAGAAGAAGACTGGCAGAAAAGGACTAAAAATGTAATTTTAGTTGAAAAATACTATATGGAGATTAGACATTTCCATATCAATGGTGGAAATAAATTTATTATTGATTTAAATGACGACATTGCTAGTGGAACGGAGAATATGGAAGAGGAATTATCAGAAGCTTTCGAAGTTAATGGAGTGTTTCTGAAGCTATCGATTATATATATATATATATATATATATATATATATATATATATATATATATATATATATATATATATAAAATCTAGAAAGGTTAAAAGGTTAATGCAGTCACGCTGCTGGAAAATAATTCCATGAAAATCAAAAAATAAATAGATAAGTACTTTTTGATCATTCCCATATTGACGGTACTGACGATGCCCAATAGGCTGAAACAGCTGTCTACCGGTAGACAATATGGGAATGATCAAAAAGTACTAGTGTGGGTCTATTCGACCCTCCAAGGGTTTATTGTGGTTTACACCTATTCATTGATTGATTGATATTCATATTTAAATCAGCATGTGCTCTGATAAGTGATCACAGATCACGAAAACCAGGTTCATCTGTTAGGAAAACATTTAGCATATTACGGAAATTTGGTGACCTCGTCTATTTTCAATAATTTTTTAACGTTTGTTCAGTATCCTATTCCAGTATTTTACTACCGACACGAATCTACCATAAATAATTATGATCGTTAAATGAAAATTCAAGGTGATATGTCGAACTCCATTTTGATTCTCTTTTGAGTTATGTAGACAAAGTTCCATCGAAAATGTAACACATTTCTTTTCTGGAAGTAGCACGACAAACGACAAATGGTAAGACCAAGTAAGTCCTTAGCTCGCACAAGTTTCAATATCTGAGAGTTGTCATTTCTTAAAAAGGTGACAGCTGGTTGAATAAATATCAATAATTATTTATTTATATGATGGAATCGGCCGATACTTGATGAAAATCTATAACGTATTCAAAAACACATCATTGTGAGATTTTCATTGAATAGTTTCACAAAAACGCAACACGTGTTTCGCCATACAATGGCTTCTTCAGATATGTCTTTACTAACTAAATCTACATATTCAATGATTCATATTTATTTTTTCAACTAGACAGAGCAGTAACAAATTTACTGCCGCGGCTAACAGTTCTGACTAGCCAAGACAGTTGTTGCCGCCCTTGCCTCTACAATTGTCATGTCCTACATTATTTTTCAACCCAATAATTTCGCTGAAATTGGAGTATAAATAATTTATAGGTATATTTTAAGCTAATGAAATATATATATATATATATATATATATATATATATATATATATATATATATATATATATATATATATATATATATATATATAAATATAGATAAGTACTTTTTGATCACTCCCATATTGATTTCAATTTAAGAGCCACCGGTAGACAGCTGTTTCAGCCTGTTGGGCATCGTCAGTACCGGACAGGCGGTCTTCGATTGAAGACAAAATGAGAAAAAACCAAGAAAGTACTTGATGAAAATAGCTGCGTAAACGCAAGGGGAACCCCCTATTGGTGTAACACCCAAGTCAACTTGCCAAGTTTTTATGTCAGTGTTGGTGGTTTGACCAATCAACTGACAACTGCGGTAGCAGAAATTTGGAATGCTAACCTGAAATGCCATCGGAAAACGAATCCACATGTTTCTAAAAATGATATGAAATCTAGAAAGGTTAATGCAGTCAAGCTGCTAGAAAATAATTCCATGAAAATCAAAAAATGAATAGATAAGTACTTCACTCCCAGCTGAAACAGCTGTCTACCGGTGGCTCTTAAATTGAAATCAATATGGGACAAATATGAAAATACGTCCAGTAGTAACCAAGACATTCCAACAAATGAGTATTTAGCTGAATGGCATTAAAAAAACATTTTTTTGAGGGCGGTATAAATAGATATTCCTTTGAATTATACCGTCATCAGACACACTGCACCCATCAATAGGACCGACTTGGCTTTTTCCAGTATTTTCTATTGGGAGTTTAAAAACCATGGTAGAGAGGTTAGTCTTATTCTTAGTGATATTCTTCAGTTTATTTCGAGAGCGCGTTGAATAAAAAGCTAGACAATATAGAAACTAGTTGTTCGGGAACCGTGAAGTGTCCGAAACTGTCAGCATTAAATATAAATGAAAAAACAATTGTTATGAATGTTTACAGTTTTTCAAGAATACAATATCCGCCCGATATAAAAAGTAAGGAGTATGACCGATGCCAATAGATCGACAGTTTTCAGAATTCTTAAGGAACTCAAAGAAAACATCTTTTTGGAGCCGAAAGTATCCAGTGGCAGAAAGTGTTTGGTTTTCGACGAAGAAGTCAAGAATTCTATTAGGAGAACAGTATACTTTTTTCACATACTCGAATGAAACGAAATACCTACCTTAAATATAAGAAGATCTAGATCATGGAAGATTTTACAAGAGCTGACCTTCACTTTTGGAAGACAAGATAGAAAGAGCATGTTAATAGAAAAATCAGAAATTGTAGAATAGAGAAGAAACTATTTGAAAGAAATAAACAATAAATTGATGGATGTAGCCGTTAATACGTGGTAGGAAATCATAATGAAGAAAAGAGAATTGAAAGTTTCTTTATTTTCATATCACTTTTATTTGTAACTATCGTTACTGCAGTTTCATCATATTTTCAAACTTATACATTATACAGTGTGTCTCACTTCTCATGGAAACACCCCCGTATCTTCCGTAATATTCAAGGTAGAATGATGAAACTCTCAGGACTGATGAAAATGCTCAAAATGCACCTACCAACTGAATGGGGTTGTGGCCAAAGTGATATACACTGTCCGTCACTCGCGATGGAACACCCCATTTTTACACCAAAACATATTAGGGGGCAAAATAGGCCCACAATTCCTTCAGATTCGTGATCAGGACTACCAACTTACTACGAATACACTTTTTTCCTGAAAAAATTTCAGTCCTGAAAAATCCGAATTTGTCTCTCTTCTTATGGAAACTCCCCCGTATCTTCCGTAATATTCGAGGTGGAACGATGAAACTCTCAGGACTGATGGACATGCTCAAAATGCACGTACCACCTGAATGGGGTTGGCCAAAGTGATATACACTGTCCGCCACTCGCGATGAAACACCCCATTTTTAGGTAAAACATATTACGGCGCAAAATAGTTCGCTTCCAACACCTGAACCCCTTCATTCTATCTGGAGAGTACTCTCAGGTATGAAAGATACAGATGCTATGAGATGCTATCATCCATTTTGAGGCTATCTGAGGAAAATGTCACAGCACCACATTCTCAGATTATCGAGTGTATGAAAAATTATCGATGGCGGCATCTATTATAACTGGAAAAGATTATTCGTAAAACTAATTCGGGTTGCTGAACATCCAAATTCTATCCCAACCAGAAGTGAGAGACCTCGATTGATGAGGAAAAACTGCAAAAAATGGAAAAAATCAATATTCCAAGGTTCACATCTCGAAAACTGTACAATTCTGAGCTTTGGCTGTGGACACTTTCAATCAGCACATCAAGAACTACAACATATCAAAATTTCGGCAAAATTCAAGGCAAGCCATTTCTCATGAGAAATGTGCGGGGTCCTTTTTCAAAATATTGAAAAAACATTTCACCATCCGAAACAAAATTAATCTTCATACTCATTGCAACACCGAAACAACTGTTAATTTTTAAAGAAAAAATCGCACTCGGTGCGATTTTTTCTTTAGAATTTAGATTATTTTACCTACTTGCTGAATTGTTGTCTGAATTCATTTGAAGGGATTGAATAACATCAGTTTCATTGAATCATGCGGTGCCCTTAAATCACCATGGAAAACAGTTGCTCATTGATATTTTCTGTCAACCTGACAATATTGTTGAAAGATCTTGTTGTATTAACCCCCAGACCAGTTTTCATTGTATTTGTTGTTTCTAGTATTGTTGTTCTTTGAATCACCGTTGTTCCTGTTGTTTCTGCCGTGTTTTTGTTCTCATTCCCATTATTGTTCCTGTATTTGTGTTGGATATTGTTTCTGTGTTCCAGTTGTTTTCTGTTCGTGAGTTCCTGTTCATATTTTAATATTTCTGAAGTTCCCATTTTAACTGATATCAGCTCATTTTGATTGACGAAGTTCAACATGGCACGTCTGTCACTTAAAGCAAAAATTGAAATTGTTTTAATTGTTGGTGAAGGGGTGAGGTCTTATCGTGAAGCGGCCGCTGAATTTAATAGAAGACACCCGCTAGAGGTAGCTGTACACCCTGGAACTGTACATAAAATATATAATCTATTCGTGAGCACCGACCAAGTAACAAAGGACAGAAAAATTATAAAACATCTTATTGATGATGATACTATATTGGCGGCTCATCAAGCTGATCCTCGAATTAGTTTGAGAAACTTATCGCTTCAACTCAATATGAGCCGCAGTAAAATATGGAGGTGTTTAAAGAGGCATAAAATGCATGCTTTCAAACCCAAATTTTTACATACTTTGCACGAAGGAGATGAAATCCGCCGTATGGAGTATTGTTTATGGATGCAGGGAAATTATCTCAATGACAGGAATTTTTTAAAGTATATCTTCTACAGTGATGAGGCTACCTTTACCACGAATGGTGTTGTATCTTCCCAGAACATGAGGTTTTGGGCTGAACAAAATCCAAATTGGGTGGTGAATTGTAGAGACCAAATATCTCAGAAAGTTAGTGTGTGGTGTGGTATCTTGAACGAAAATATCATTGGGCCATTTTCCGATGTGTTGGAAGAACTACCTTTGGATGTGAGACACAGCATGATTTTTCAGTTAGATAGTTCACCAGTTCACAATAGTGGCATAACAAGGGTTTGGTTGAATAGGAATCTACCTATGAAATGGATAGGACCCAATAGTCCTCTCGTAGTATGACCACTACGATCCCCAGATTCAACTCCACTGGATTTTTATTACATGTTTCCGTTTCTCTTACAAAATTACCATTTTCTCTCTTATTGAGAAGGAATAACTTTCCTGACAACAAAATAAAAAATAAATTATTCATGTGAAAACAAAAGTCGAGTTTCTCTTGAACAAGTTCGTACATGTTTTGATGTCAAAACCAAAAAAAAATCTACTTAAATTATTACGGAAGATACAGGGGTGTTTCCATGAGAAGTGAAACAAATTCGAATTTGGTAGTCCTAATCACCAATCTGAAGGAATTTTGAGCCTATTTTGCCCCCTAATATGTTTTACCGTAAAAATGGAGTGTTCCATCGCGAGTGGCGGACAGTGTATATCACTTTGGCCAACCCCATTCAGGTGGTAGGTGCATTTTGAGCATTTCCATCAGTCCTGAGAGTTTCATCGTTCCACCTCGAATATTACGGAAGATACGGGGGTGTTTCCATAAGAAGAGAGACAAATTCGGATTTTTCAGGACTGAAATTTTTTCAGGAAAAAAGTGTATTCGTAGTAAGTTGGTAGTTCTGATCACGAATTTGAAGGAATTTTGAGCCTATTTTGCCCTCTAATATGTTTTACCGTAAAAATGGGGTGTTCCATCGCGAGTGGCGGACAGGGTATATCACTTTGGCCAACCCCATTCAGTTGGTAGGAGCATTTTGAGCATTTCCATCAGTCCTGAGAGTTTCATCATTCTACCTTGAATATTACGGAAGATACGGGGATGTTTCCAAGAGAAGTGAGACACACTGTATAATGAATAAGTTTGAAAATACGATGAAACTGCAGTAACGATAGTTACAAATAAAAGTGGTATAAAAATATAGAAAGTTTCAATTCTTTTCTTCATTATGATTTCCTACCGGAATACGGGGGTGTTTCCATAAGAAGTGAGACACACTGTACATATAACACCACAGAAGTTAGTCAGAAAATAAAGCCGTACATTCACTTACAGACTAATATACTCCCAGATCAGGCAATCAGAAATCAAGAAATGGGTAACTCTAACATATTTTGGTGAAAGAACAGAGATAATTGCGAGTTTCCTCAAAAAAAAATAATGTGGAAGTGACATTCAGACCACATGCCAGGTTATCTGATTTCCCTTTCAATGGCAAAGATAAAGTGGACAAGTCGAAGAAATCTGAAGTTTATAAGCTTAAGTGCCCGTAGTGTAATAATGTTAATGTAGGACAACGTGGTCGGAATTTACAAAAACGGTATGCTGAACATGAAAGGTCCTTCAGACTAGGTAAAAATAATTCGACGTGGTTTCAAACCATTCCTTGGCATGCAACCACAAGTTCACGAATCTAAAAGATACGGAAATTTTGCACTATGCAAGAAAGGGTTGCAAACTCAATTATCTGAAACCCTTGGAAATTCATAAGCATAAACATTGCGGGTGCAACCTGTTGAATGATCAAATCGATCTAGTTTACTCACCGGTTTTCAAATTAGCATATCCACATTGTCACAAGTAAATAAATTTCAAGTTCTCAATCAAGCTTTTATTACCTTTTATTACCTACAGGCAAATGTAATCGATCATTTTTAGTTTACCGTATAAGTTCTAAAATGTCCTTATAGGACGAAACTGCAGTGACGTTAGTTTCCAAAAAAAAGTGGTGAAAAACATAGAAAGTGTCAATTCTCTTTTCTTCATTAGAAATGAACAGAGCCACAACACTGGGTAAATCTATTTTTATTTGGATGAAACATGGGTCAATGAGGCTCACACCGTCTCGAAGGATTCGCAAGATCAGAACATCAAAAGTGAAAGACGAGCCTTCATGGAAGGTTGGTCCACTGGTTTGAAAATTCAAGTTGGAAAACGTCGTCGTCTGATCATCATTCACATAGGCAGCAGTGAGGGATTCGTGAAAGATGGATTGATGCTGGTTGGATCGAAGAAAAATGGGGATTATTATCAGGAAATGAATGCCACACTATTCGAAGAATGGTTTGAAAACATACTTGTTAAACTTCCGCAGGGATCCGTAGTAGTGATAGATGACGCAAGTTACTACAGTAGACGAGTCGAGAAGCTGCCGACATCATGTTGGAGGAAGGCATATATTACTGAGTGGTAACAAATGAAAGATATTCCTTTTGATTCAACCATGTTAAAATTTGTGCTCCTAAACTTGGCTAAACTTCATAAGTCAAAATTCGTCAGGTATGTCACCGATGAGATGGTGATTTTTCGGTTGCCGCCTTATCACTGTGAAATGAATTCAATAGAGTTGGTTTGGGCTCAAGTTAAGGGATTCACTCCAAGGAATAACAATATCATCAAACTGTGTGAAGTAAAGAAAATGCCTTTTAAGTGCTCTAGAAACAGTCTACCAAAAAGTTTGGGAAAAATGTATTCACATAACATTTAGAATCGAAGCAGACATCTTTGATCTGGATGATCGCATAGACTCATTATCAGAAAAAAATATTCCAGTTGTCATAATGCCTGATGGAACTGATTTATCCAGCCAAGAATCGCTCTGCGACTCCCTGTAGACTTTTTTCAGATTATAAATTATCTAAATATCTTATTCGATGTACATATTCCCATTAAATCTATAAAATTGTTTCTGAATCAACTATTAAATCCAGTAAAAATATGAATCTTCATTTCCAAACAAACAAAAAATCGTTTAACTAGCTTTCACTTATTTTTGACATGGTTTTCTATTTGGGATTGCAAATTCAGATATTCAAATTTCTAACCACGGAAACCTATTCTATTTGTATACGTATCTGGTGACGTTTCGAAGACTATCCATTTTCATTATCAAACCTACGATCATTTTGATATTATTAGTGTCAATAATATAAAAATGATTTAATTACATCAAAAGACGAACTATAACTACAAATTATTATGTTTCGATTTAAATAGGTTTTGGATAAAGAAAACGGATAGTCTTTGACACGTCACCAGATGATACATATTTATTTTTATATGCAAAATTTTATAAATTCAAGTTACTGATAAATTGTATTTTTTGTTTTTAAAAGCTAATTTATCAAATTCAGTAATTTTTTGCCCTTTCTACATTAGCATTTATGTTAAAATTTAATATTCTGATTATTTTATAGATCTGCTGTCGGTAACTATCCTTAACAAAAAAACTATTTTAAATATAAATAAATAAATTAAATATTTAAACAGAATTAGTTTTCACGATATTTCAATTATTTTTGCATCATACAGAATGTTTCATTAGGAAATGTATATTAATACACCCAGTCCGACGACTATTAATACCTTTTTCAACGTAATATGAGAGACGTCGTCGGCCGCCTCTTTTGAAGCTCTTTGTCGCAAGTCACTATTTTAATGGCATCTTAACGGCGTCCTCAAAGGGCAATGCGAGTAGGAATATCTCAGTGACTTTGTGGATGAATTGCAGTGCCACTTGCTTGAGACGACTATGTTGCTTTTTTTTATGTACCGGCATGTTTGCAATATTGAAATTCTTTACTCTTAGACAAACCGAATGTACTATATGAAAATTCACAAGAAACATCAATATTATCTTCATCTACTTACATTTTTGTTATGTTTCATGATATGTTCGTTATGTTTCGTGATTCGTGATAGTTGAAAATAAGTTGAAATTATAATAAAATTCTGAATTTTGTCGTTCGTTTCATAAGTATACCGGCAGATAATCATATTTTCCACAAGAATATATTCACAGTATCTTTGTTTACTTCATATAAAAAGTAGGATTTCAAAATAAAGAAAGAAAACGTTTTTTAATGCCTAGACATTAAAATTAAAAATATCACTTATATGATCGATAAATGTCACTAAAATTGACGTTTAATGGCAACTGAAAAGAACAATTTCAACTCACTACCTTGTTTGTGAAAAACGTTACTGCTAAGATTGCATGAGCTATTTACGCTTTGGTGTCCGGTCAAATAATGATTCGTAGTATGTATTTTTGTTTGTTTTTACAAAATATTTCAATAACAGTCATATAGTTATCAGTAGATATTTCAAATTTCTTTCATCAAAACATGACAGAAGAACAATAAGGAGGTACTTATCTGAACGAATTATTGCAAAATGAATCACTAACACCTGATTCATTATGATTGTAACCGCAATGGCATTTATACATTCTGTGATTATTCAACAAATTATGTGATTAATTTGTCTGAAAATTGTACTGATAACGATTTGTATAATGGTCTTGGAAACACCATCAAACATATTAGACGGTATTGGGAAACAAGTATCTTCAATGAATTGTGCGATCTGCAAAAATTCTTGAGGAAGGATGCATATTTTCCAGTGATTTGCAATGACGCACTTAGGAAAATTTGGGAAAAATACACAATTTTGAATTCTAGTGTAAACTTAAATTAATTCTGGAAATCAAGCAAGCATCTTTGGTGATCATAACATTACCAAAACACAAAACGTATTGGTCTTGCTGGTGCCAACAGAAAAGTGTGGCTGTACATTAACCGCGTAAAGAGGGCCGCAAAAGAAGAACACATTGTGTTCGGAGAAACAAGGTTTTGATGAGAAGACGATTACTGTTAAAGAACTACCAAGTAACCCAAATCAACTTAAAAGATTTGTAGTTACCGCACCGTTCGAAAAGCTGGAAGAAATGTATCGAGATGAATTTTGGCCAAGAAATGTGGGTGTAAAGAGATTGAACTTCGAGAAACATAACAACGCGGGGGGATTTTTTATGACCCAATGACCCAAAGGTACACAAAGCAAGAGATGATGATGATGATGATGATGATGAAGCTGAAATAGGACTCAAATAAAAACAGACGCCAAATAGCATACAAAAACGAACTTGAAAAGCAATATCAGCATTAGCATTGAATTTTCATTCTTGGAAGAGATTGTTATCTTACCTCAAGCATTTCAATATCATAACTGCGGATCAACATGATTTTGTGCAAAATGAATCGACTACAACTGCAATACACTCATATGTTCTTGAAGTCATTAAATGCATTGATGCGGGTGAGTGCCCTATTGGGCTATTTTGCGACCTAAGCAGGGCGTTCGATTGCATCAGTCATACAATCTTATTGAATAAACTATCTCGATACGGTATCCGAGGTGTCACTCATGAATGGATAAAAAGTTTTTTGAGTAAACGTAACAATCGTGTCACTATTGGTAACCATATGTCATCGTGCAATGATTATTCTGACGTAGGTGTTCCTCAGGGTTCGGTCCTAGGACCTACCTTATTTATACTTTATATCAACGATATTGTGAAGATATGTGATAGCTCAATCATTGTTTACGCTGATGATACATCAGTAATTGTATCAGATAGGGATGAATATTGTATACGTCAGAAATGCAAAAAAAATCCTTTGATATGGCTCAGTGGTTTAGAGCCAACTACTTCATCTAAATACAAATAAAACAAATTGTATACGCTTTCACGATAGACAAAAAGAAGCTAGTGTAGTTGATTTCGGAGACTTACAGTCTGTTGATAAGACCGTCCGCTTTCTTGGATTATATATCCAAAAATTGAATTCTGTTTCCTATCAATTACGTAATTTGAGATCAGCTCTGTCTAATGATCAGTTGCTGATGCTCTAATATGTCAAGTGGACTCCAGACTTCGATATGCCATCTCCCTATGGGGAAGGTCTTCGAGAGCTAATGATGTATTTGTTGCACAAAAAAGAATACTCCGAGTAATGGTCTATCCTCTCGACAAAGCCATGTTGATGTATTCAAAACATGTAAAATCATGGCGCTACCATCACTCTTTATCTTTGAAGTTTGTGTGTATATATTCAGTAACTATAACAGTTTCTCAACCAGATCTAGCATTCATAAACATGACACAAGAATAAAAAATCAGCTGAATATACCCTTTTCCAGGGTCCAATTATCTAAAAACTCTCCAAACTCACTAGGTCCTTTATTATTTAATAAATTACCAGACTATGTAAGAAAGAGTC
Source organism: Leptinotarsa decemlineata (assembly GCF_025532065.1). Taxonomy (NCBI): domain Eukaryota; kingdom Metazoa; phylum Arthropoda; class Insecta; order Coleoptera; family Chrysomelidae; genus Leptinotarsa; species Leptinotarsa decemlineata. Next base: position 6,059,844 of record NW_027412541.1, on the reverse strand, counting down.
GAACCTTAACATGTTTTAAAAAAAACTTAAAACATTTTTTAATTGAAAGATGCTATTATAAAGTCGATCAGGCACTATAATGAGTATTTGTAAATCCTTTATGATTTGTCTGTTATTTGTGTATTTGGGTGAATATATGTATATGTTATATATTCCAGCTACGATACAACATGTATATATGTCTGTATATGTATATATGTGTTACACAATTATTCTATACTATAGATGAACGACTATAATATCTGCAAATTTACTGTTTTGTTATATACAATTTAACTGAATAATATCATGTTCTGTTAATTTCAGATAAACGACTACTCCTATACAATACTTGTATTGTCCTTCTGGAGAATAAATAATCATTATTATTATTATTATACACCAGAATGTATTCTGGTGTATAATATGTAGAGGAAATACAGGAACTCCTGAAACATCATTTAAACTGCTGTTTTCTATGTTTGACAGAGCATTGGAAAACAAACTCACAACTAGAGGTACACAAGCTGAAGGACTTCAAACTGGTCTACTATTTCTGCAGACAGCAAGAAAACGCCCATGGAGGAAGTGCACTTTATGTGAAGGAGGGTACAACAGGGATGGAGCGAAAGGATATCACAAACCTATCAGTTGCAAATCATATTGAAATTTCAACTGCCGAATTCAAAGTGAATAATAACTCAGTTATAGTAGTTGCTATATATAGACCCCCAGGTGGTATAGCGGTGATAGCTGGAGATATTAATCTAAATTTTTGTAATGAATCAGCAGAAACATTTGAGTTCATTTCCCTAATAAACTCTTACAACTTCAGACATACAATCGAATAATATACCTGAATTACATAAAAATGCAGCTCTGCAATTGGCAATGTTTTAACAAACTGTGAGTATGTTTGTTCAGAAGTAATACATTCAATGATTTCAGACCATACTGCTCAAAAACTCACGCTCTATAATGATTTCCAGGAAAGAAATAAAGGTGTTTACAAAAGATCTTACACAGATAAACACATCTTACACATACAAAATTCTATATCTGTAATGAAAACAATATGCTGGATTGATATTTACACTCTATACCAAAATGATGTCGATCAACAATAGAACCTATTTATGCAATATTTCCTAAAAAATTTCAATCAATTCTTCCCTAAGAAGAAAGTGTTGATGAAACAAACGAAATGAAAAACTAGTAACAAAGGAGTATGATGCTGAACTCACTGAATGTAAAATTAGATTAGATATTCTCTATGTATGTAGCACGGAGGACCAAACTCACAAAGAAACATATAATCAAGTAAAAAAGAATACAACAGCAAACTAAAAAAAAGTAGGGCAAAAAAGTATAAAACAAAAGTAGAACAATCAGATAATAAATCTAAAGCGGTATAGGAAGTTGTTTTCACACAAAATAAAATCAAATGACAAATCAACACTGCTAACACCAACAACTGCAAATGAAATTTTAGAACTTGTTAAAAAAAATTAAGAGTAAGATGAGTAGTGGACATGATGAAATCCCCTATTAAATTATTAAATTATGTAAAGAAGAAATGAATGTGAACAATTCTCTAAAATACGGAGTTTTTCCTGACTTACTCAAGCTAGCATTAGTCAAACCCATATTGAAAAAAGGGTATCTCTCTAAACTAGAAAACTTTAGACCAATTAGTCTACGGTCTTCATTCTCAAAAATTTTTGAAGTTGTATTATGCAAACGGGTGATGGATTTCTTCAGGCAGTGTAATCTTATCAGTAAGTGGCAACATGGATATCAGAAAGGGAAATCAACACGTATAGCAATTTTTCAGTTCATTCAAATATCTTGTTACAACTTGAGAACAATAATTTGGTATTGGTATAGTGTTAATTAACAAGGAAGGAATCAAAGCTGAATCAGACAAAATCAATTGATACTGGGGTACCACAGTGTAGTATAATTATCCCAATGCTGTTTATCATTTTTCTAAATAATCTGGAGGAGATTCGTGGGAAAAATTGCAAAATGACAAATTATGCGGATGACACAAACTTGCTGGTCAATGCAGGAGACTATCCCGGTAAGATATATATAACTGAAGAAAGCCTCTGTAAGGCAGATGAGTGGTTCAGGAGAAACAAACTTATAATGAACTGTAAACTGTAATGTTCAAAACAAACCATGCAAGATTTGACTAACCTCAAGAAATTCGGCTGACGGATATTTCACTCAAAATAGAAAATGAGTGCATATCTTAGGACTGCACATAGACAGCACACTGAGTTTCAACAATTATATTCAAAATGTTCGTCAAAAGTTGGATTCAATGATACTTATTGGTCAGTATGTTGACACAGATGTCATCTGAATGGTCTATCATTCAAATTTTGAATCTGTTTGTAGGTATGGCATTATTTTTTATGGAGGTAGTAGAAATGCAGACCAAATTTTTATTGTACAAAAAAGAGCCTTAAGAACTATGCTAAAACTAAACTCAAGAGAATCATGTAGAGGCAAATTCAGTAGTGTCTTAAAATACTTACACTTATAGGAGTCTTTATACAGAAACTCTTGTTATTCCTTTTTAGAAACAAATATTTTTTTGAGAATAGTCTACCACAAAATGTATATAACACTTGAAATTGTGACCCAAAACATAGACTAACTGTTACAGAAAGGAGCCCGTCTATCAAGGCATAAAAATGTTCAACAAACTCCCCACCAGCATCAAACAAATGAATAAACTTGGTGAATTCAAAGAGGGAATTCATAAGATTCTGCTGAATATAGAACCCTATACTATTGCTGAATAGCTCAACCATACTGTCTGATATAATATATCTTACTGGTGACGTTATTTCCGTTTTTGTATTCTTTTGCGATTATTCTTCAGAAACAAAGATATTTTTATTATTATTATTCTGAAGTGTCAATTCCGTTTTTAAGTCAAATATATAAAATACTAGCGAACCTCACCAGCTCCGCACGGGTGCAATGCTGATACTAAATATAAATTCATCCACCGGAAATTAAAGGGCATGGAGAAACAGTGATGAATAGATAATTTTGTTTGATGTAATTTTCATATGTAAACGCGCCCTTTTTATCCCCACGGGGGCTCCACAGTTGAAATATTAGAAGATTCTTTCTTGGTGCGCATCCAAGACCTAAAAAGCAACTATAAACCAAATTTTAGCTTTCTAGGACTCACCAGTACGAAGAAACTGAGATGAACCAGTGAGTGTTAAGTGAGTGACTCTTGCATTCATACTATAATATAATATAATATAATATAATATAATATAATATAATATAATATAATATAATATAATATAATATAATATAATATAATATAATATAATATAATATAATATAATATAATATAATATAATATAATATAATATAATATAATATAATATAATATAATATAATATAATATAATATAATATAATATAATATAATATAATATAATATAATATAATATAATATAATATAATATAATATAATATAATATAATATAGATCATTAGGCGAAATGTCCCTTCTTAATGGCTGAATGTCAACTAGCATGAAATTCATAATAGGAAAATTAAAAATATTTTACGTAAGTGGCCTCTATTAACTGCATGTGACTTAAAGCTATCTATATGTATCTCATTGTCAGTGGCATATACCAATAACCTTGGGGTGGAACAATGACACTCCCAAGACCTAGACACGATTACTCTTTCCGTTGGAAGTATCAATGTATGAATATGACTTTTGAGATTGATTTTGTTACATGTTCATAGAAGTCTATGAATGAAATTTCACACGTGATCGGGTTGTATTGACACAGAGGAACAGAAAATATCTCTATTTCTCTCCACACCGTGGAGTAAGTGATATTTGGGTCCGAAAATCATGTGCCCTGATCAAGCGCAATGAGCCAAGAATGACAGTCTTCTGCATTTGTGCGGCTAAGATTTCTTGGAAATCTTAGTGCGGCAAGCAGGTATGATTTCAAGATTCGAGAGTAGAGAGGACTCCAAAAATCAGAACCATCTTGACAGAAAGGTCTGGATAGATATTTTATCCGTTTTTCCTTCTTTTATTAGCTTGTACGGGGTCTAATGGTGGGGAACGAATACTTCCAATAAATTCGGCACTTCTCTATACCCATCTCACGACTGCGATAGACTAAGGTGTTGAACACACCATCCTGGCAAGCCATGATGAATCCCTAAGTTTGCGACTTCAGCCCACTCGACCTGAGGAAAGCGAAAGTCAGGCGCTATGATAAGCCAAGGTCTTCAATGTTATTGAAGAAGACTCCCATGTATTGGCTCATCCTTGTGTTTCCGCAGAAGTGAGGTGATCTCTGCGGCTTTTATATGAGCTTTTTGTTGAACGGGTTCCAACTCGGTGACAGAGTTGTGGTCACCTCGTTCAGTGTCGAAAACAAAACCGAGATCATCACCTGCTCGGGCAGCTGCTCTGAAGAGAAATGCTACAATTCCTGCTCTCTCATGCTCACAGGAGATCCGAACTCCTGACGACTTTACAGGCTATGTCCAAGACCATTCTGTCATGTAGACACTCCAAACTCAAAAGTCCATGGCCTCCCTGTTGTCGAAGGAAGTACAACTATGGGACGGACGTCCCATACCGATAGCATGTGTGTACTCTTCCACCACCCTCAAGGACTGATGGAGATCCTTCTCTCCAGAGGCATGAAGTTCAAGTTTTATTATTTTTTTTTTCACCGTAGTGTGCGCAGGTCAGGCCCTATCCCACGAAGCCCCGATACATTCGAGAGGGCGCGCCAGCATTATCAACCAATGACTACTCCCCACACCGTGGGGTAAGTGATAATTGGCTCCGAGAATCATGTGCCCTGAGCAAGCGGTGTGAGCCAAGAATGACAGTCTTCTGCATCTGTGCGGCTAAGATTTCTGCCTCAGTGCGGCAAGCAAGAGAAGACATCATTCCACCAAGGACTACAATAATCAGAACAACCTTCTTGGCAGAGTGATCTGGATAGAGTCTACAGAGTTCTAAGAGAAAATCTCGATATTTTATCCGTTTCTCCTTCTCTTTTCTGACGATATTCGTCTCGCCAGGAGCTGAAAACTCCACGACAAATATCGTTTCGGTCTGGTGGTCGAGAAGGACTACATCAGGCTTATTAGCTTGTATGAGCCTGAGGGTGAGGAACGAATAGTTCCAATATATTCGGCACTTCTTGTTTCCCACAACGGATTCAATATCCCCCGGAGCGTAGGGCAACACCGGTGTCTCGTCAATACCGTGAGAGTGCCATAGAAGGTAATATAGCACTCTTAGGGCCGCGTTATGTCGATGGATATAGGCCGAGACCGCATATGCTGGACATGCTGAAGAAGACTCCATGCATTGGCTTATCCTTGTGTCTCCGCAGAAGTGAAGTGATCTCTGCGGCTTTTATCTGAGCTTTTTGCTGAACGGGTTCCAACTCGGTTGGTTGTTGTGGTCACCTCGTTCAGAGTCGAAAAAAATACCGAGTTCATAAGCTGCTCGGGCAGCTGGCCTAAGGAGAAATGCTCCAATTCTTGCTCTCTCATGGTCACGGACCATGCAGAGAAGGGGATCCGAACTCCTAACGACTTTACAGGCTGTATCCAGTACCATTCTGTCATGTAGGCACTCCAAACTCAAAAGTCCACGGCCTCCGTGTTGTCGTGGGAAGTACAACCGTGGAACGGACGATTTGGGATGCAAACTCCTAAACAGATGCATCATTTTTCGGGTATTCACTTCGAGTTGATACAGCTTCTCCCGAGTCCACTTCACTACTCCAAACGAGTAGAGTAAAATTGGAACGGCAAGCATATTTGTTGCAGCAACTTTGTTCTTCCCCGACAGTTCCGATGACCAGATCTGTCGAAGTTTGTGCTGATACTTGCCGCAGAAAGAGTTTTTCACTGATGTTACCTCTTGTGAGTGGCGTTGTTCCATCCCGAGGTAAATATACGTCTCTCCTGCATCCAGATGGTGTATAGGATGCTTCCATCTACGAGCTGCACATTCTCTCCGTAGTCCCCGCATCGTCCTCTTTTGAGATGGACCATTGCACATTTGTCTATCCCGAATTTCATATCGATAGCATGCGTGTACTTTTCCACCACTCTCAAGGACTGATGGAGATCCTTCTCTCCAGAGGCATAAAGTTCAAGATCATCCATCTAAAACAGATGGGTGACCTTGTGCCTCCGGTTTCCGGGGGTGCCACATTTATACCCTCGAGTATTTCTGAGCGCAACAAATAATGGCAATAGTGAGATGCAGAAGAGAAGGGAACTTAGGGAATCACCCTGAAATACACCCCTTCTGAAAGTGACCCACCCTGTTTAGACTCTTGCTTGACCAGATGTTATGGTGAAGCGAGTTCGCCAAAGTGGTATCAGTTGTTCAATGCATCTCACTTTGTTGTCGGGCATCGCAAGGCATCTGAGCAAATGCAAGATGAGCTCATGCGAAATTGTATCAAATGCCTCACGGTAATCGATCCAGGCCATAGAGAGGTTACGCTTATATTGTATCTAGTCCTGCGTTACATATCTATCGATGAGCAGGTTCTTTTTACTTCCAGCGACTCCTCTCTTCGACCCTCTCTGCTCGTATATATGTTCGAACACACGGTCAACATTCATTATTATTATTAATATTTTCGCTGTAGTGTGCGCTGGTCAGGCCCTATCCCCCGAAGCCCCGATACATTCGGGAGGGCGCGCCAGCATTATCAACCAATGACCACTCCCCACACCGTAGGGTAAGTGATCATTGTGTCTGAGAATCTCATGTGCCCTGAGCAAGCTCAGTGAGACAAGAATGACAACCTTCTGCATCTGTGCGGCTAAGATTTCTGCCTTAGTGCGGCAAGCCGTTGTGATTTTAAGATTCGAGAGTAATGAGGGCATCATTCCACCAAGGACTCCAATAATCAGATAATCAGAACAACTATCTTGACAGAGTGGTCTGGAGAGATTCTGCGGAGTTCGAAGAGAAAATCTCGATATTTTATCCGTTTTTCCTCCTCTTTTCGGACGATATTCGTCCGTTATTATTAGTATTACTATTATCATTATTATCATACTGTGAATTAAATCGAATTGAACACATATAACAAAATTTACTAGGTAGGTTCAACATATTTCATTCATTTGAAAAATGTTCACCAACAAATGAATAAATTATTCTTTTTTTGTTAATGTAATTTGTAATTTGAACACAATACAATAACTTAACTAAACACGTATTTCTGCTATTGCTCTTGCAAACTTGAATAATATTTTCTCAACTGAGAAATATTTTCTTAACGATTTGAAAAACATGGGAGCATTTTTATAAATGGAAGAAAGAATTCTACATCGTTATTACTTCGCTAATGAATATACTGTCAATGTATACAAGAACTGAAATATATGAGAACTTTTCGATTATGGCGATAAAAGTTGAAATCAAATTACAAAACTTTTTGTTTGATTCAGTAATATAGATGCCGAGTTACGGCCATAATTACTGGTCACTTGCGAAGCATCAAATTACTCAACAGTTTAATCAGTAGAATTAGGAATCTCTGCCATGAAATGAATTTATTGAAAACACTTTTCCATCACCAGAACAAAAATGCGAATTAAGTCAGATTCAGTCATTCTCTGATGATGCCAACTTGGTTAGCGAAACGCGCGTCAAGAGGCAGCATTTATGTTCTGGTGAGGAAAAAAGTGTTCAAAATAGATACTTTCAAGTTTATTACAATAACTAACTATTTCTAAGGAGTATTCCTCAGATGAGTTTTTGTGAAGCCTGTGCAAATTGAACAAAAATACACTGTTATATCAAGACGTTCAACTATATGTACGCTTGAATGAGAATCTCTTTATTATTTAGGATGAATTTGTATAAATTTCATTTTCTTATCCCAAAAACTTTCTTCGAAATGGAGAGAAAAGAGAAAATAAGCAAGGTAAAATCACAAAATTATAATTACGCACCTTGCCATTAAAAAATTAGAAATCTAAACCTATACATAATTATCCTCAACATTTCTAATGTGATGCAAACTACTTATATCTGCAAAAAAGTTGCACCTTCAAAAATGTGAAAATTTTCATATAAATATGTTTTTACCATCTGATTATGACAGGAAAATCACGTTATATATCCAACACGTCTTCGAAAAAACTTTTGAAATATCACACACACCACACACTATTATTTTACAATTTTTATAAACATTGCATTCACCACTACTTAATCGAGCAGTTACTATCACCAGTACTACCGCGATACTACCTCAACAGGTACATCGTAAGCACTATTTAGTCATTCCAACATAGGCGAGATTGCAAAACCGAATCATCGACTACTCTCGAAAGTCCAGATCGGTTCAATATTAAACTATGCTAAATAAATTAACTATGTTTCTACAGTGTTTGAAACTAAATTTCAATTATGGTAGCAAGCTCATCCTTAATTATTGTGTTGCATCTGATACGTTTTTTATAACTTCTGAAATATTGTTCTAGAAAATCACGGTAACTTTAGAGAGAACGGTATAATTCCTTTTCAAACTTATCCGCGTTTCCAACTGCCCGCACTCTCAAAAATAAATCCAGGTCAATAGAGAATCTGGGCGAATGCGATAAAGGGCTGGGAAGCCCACTTCAGAAAGTTACCTTGTTATATGAACATCTGAAAAAAATATTTGAAATACATTGAATCAATTATTTCCTATGGGATCATATTTTAGGGCTCTTCATCAAGCTCACGAAGAATTTTCGTAATATAAAAAAATTATAAGATGTATATTAAGATTGGATCGTAATACTTCATGTAGGACATACTTTTCTGAACTTAACATTTTGACAGTGCCTTCATTGTATTTTCGGGCCCTTGTCAACTTTCTAAAGAAGTATCCCCATCTGTTTCCCAAAAACGTTGATCAATATTCTGCAAATATGAACCTCAACACTAGGCATCGAAAAAGCATATACCTCACTACCTCAATTATTGAAAGATATTAATAATAGGGGAGCCCACGATGCAAAATGGGGATTTACTCGAGCGTCATAGAGACATATTTGGTTGCAAAGCTTGGATGATAAGAAGAAAAGAATGTTATATAATATATACCTTTTCATCGGTGGGGAAAGCGTCTATAGATATTTAAATATGTGAAAAAATACTGTTGCATGGATATAATCGAGCGCGTCAGATATTGATAGCATCAATGTCCTATGTATTTTTAATAATGTTCGTATGTTAATCTAATCATTTGCATGATGCGGAGGGTTGTACGTAAGGGTTAAAAGTGAAAAGAAAAAAAAAAGAAAATCGAGCGCGTCAGATTTTCTAAGGGGGTGTTGAGTACAACAAAAAAAGCTCTCATTCAATAATCTGACGATTTCGATCTGACGCAAACTCGCGGTCATTATTATAATGTGCGAAAAAAATTCGCCATTTTGAAATACTCAAGCGCGTCAGATTAAGATAATATATCGTTTATCTTCATGTTCTAGACGTGCTGTCTCATAATCTGACGATTATCTAGAGGGATTCGCCTAATCTGACGAAAAAAATATTTTTTCAATTTTTGTTTGAATCGTTGAACGTAATTAATTGAAAAACTCAGGAAATAGCATGCAAATGAATAATAATAATAATACAATTTCATTACAATACAGTTTGTTTTACAAATTGAGTGCACCTGATCACATAATGAGATCGTCTTGTGCCTAAATAGTACTAATTAATTAGTGTTTGAACATTTGATATGTGATATATTATAAGCCTAAATAATATAACAATAAATGAAATAAAGAAAATAATCTAAAATTATCAGGAGCTAAGAGACTGAACTAATAATAATGAACATTTTTGATGGACTCTGGGATGTAATGGTAAATTTTGGGGCCATTGAATGTTATCGATTTCTTATATAGGGTAGAATTAGGACGGGGAATAATTAAATGTTTCAAACCTTTTTGTCTTGTACTGTGATTGTGGGAAATCTCTTGGTGTTGCGTTCTATTTTTGTACATGAATTTCGCAATATGAAAAATATACAGATGTTTTAAATCGAACATTTTACTTTCTTTGAGGTGAAATAAGTGTATGTTTTTAAGTAGAATACTTAATTTTTTATAATCAATTGATTAATTAATCATCATCTTCATCTTCATCTTCATCACGAACGAGTCTCTGTGATCAGCTGTGATCGCGTCCTGGAAACAGAATTCAGAGTGGGGACGAAGTGAGAGAGTAATAGATAGAAAAAAAAATGAAAGAGGAATAGAAACTCGGAGAGGGAAATATAGGTATCACACAGCTGCACGCATTAAACTTTATCGACAAATTTTTGTTATTTCGGCTTGCGGAAATCGTCAGATTATATATTTTTCGTTATCCTTGAATTATTTCCTTCAAAATAAAAATAAAATTAGCTAAGCTCGAGAATGTCGAGTGGTCTGGATATTGTCTGCGGAGTTCGAAGAGAAAATCTCGATATTTCATTCGTTTTTCCTCCTCTTTTCTGACGATATTCGTCTCGCCAGCTGAAAATTCCACGATGAATATCGTCTTGCTCTGGTGGCCGAGAAGGACTACATCAGACTTATTAGCTTGAATGAGCCTGAGGGTGGGGAACGAATAGTTCCAATAAATTCGGCACTTTTTGTTTCCCACAACGGATTCAATATCCCCGTAGCGAAGGGCAACACATAGACCGAGACCGCATATGCTGGACATGTTAATAGCATGTGCATAAGGGTCCCCTGACACCTTGTGTCAGGAACCTCTATACCCATCACGCGACTTCGGTAGACTAAGGATTTGAAGACACCATCCTGGCAAGCCATGATGAACCCCTCAGTTTCCGACTTCAGCCCAGTCGACCTGAGGAAAGCGAAAGTCAGGTGCTTTGATAAGCCAAACTCTTCAATGTTATTGAAAAAGACCCCATGCATTGGCTTATCCATGTGTTTCCGCAGAAATGAGGTGATCTGTGCGGCTTTTATCTGAGCTTCCTGCTGAACGGGTAGCAACTCGGTGACAGAGTTGTGATCACCTCGTTCAGTGTCGAAAACTAAACCGAGTTCATCAGCAGCTGCCCTAAAGAGAGATGCTCCAATTCCTGCTCTCTCATTTTTCACGGACCATGCAGAGAAGGGAATCCGAACTCCTGACGAATTTACAGGCCATATCCATTTGGAATGCAAACTCCTATAGAGATGCATCATTTTTCGGGTCTTTACCTCGAGTTGATACAGCTCCTCACGAGTTCACTTCACTACTCAGTTACGTTATCCGTAAAATTTTAGAAAAACTCCTAAAAGGTAGGCAACCAGGAATACATTTCTATTATCTTTCATATCGCATACGAGAGCTGCTGCCATCATCGATGAAACGAGGAAACCTTTTGTTTGTAGCGATAGAAACTATCGGGTACAAAAAAGGGATTGGAGAGTTTTTTTTTATTCAGAAAATGGCTCGAATGTCTTGAACGCTGAATTCTGTCGATTGCATATTTTACGCTTTAGGTGGTTTTAATTGATAAGTGTTCCTTTCGACAGTGATATTTGGTTGAATAATTCGTCGGATTAGATTATCAACTGTCGATTTGTCTCTACGGAGGATTTTAGATATCAGTCCTTTTTTTTTGGTGGAAAAGGAAGTCAACGTCTCGCGATTATTAGGGAATCGGTAATCGGAGGTGAGTTCTTATAATTTCACTTAGTTGAATAGGTTTCCTATATTTCATACAGCTCAAATTTCTGTAATAAAATCACTACAATCATAAATATGATTTTCTAGGCTTTAACCCCATATATTGAAATCATCTCGAGGAAATAAAAGTTACTCGGAAGAGAATATATTTCATTCGCTGGTCGCAATACCGTAATATTCATGGTCGCTTTCTAAGAATATAATTAAGGGAGTGAACACCCGTTCCAGGAAGTGCAGTACTCCGCACAATCCAGAAATCTGGCTAAGTACCGCATAGCGGAATTTGTTCTTGATCATTTAGGTATTTTGCTTTCCGTAACTTCCACGGGCCAATATCTACATTTAGTAATCATCAACGGGGAATTACTCTTAGCGAATATTGTTTGAATGTTTTCTGTCATTTGTATTAGTTATGTAAGTTTTGCGTAATGTCTTTAGGGGACTGGACGAAGACTTAGGTACAATACAGATCTCATCCACTCCTCTTCTTCCCTCTCATGAGAGTTTTCTAAGTGCACGAAACCATTTTAAATCTTGTTTTATTCATTATATATTTATAGATAAGCCAGTATATAATATATTTATATTAAATTGTTACCTGCCAAAGTTCATTATCAATTGGTTACTTTTTAGAGTAGATCTTATAGATTCAATTTCTCTAATTTCTTTATTTTGAATCAGGGTTAAATATTTGAATCTATTAGCTCCAGTTAAAGTGACACCTAGTATTTCAGGATCTCACCCCTCTCTCCCTGTTTTTTTGTACAGTTCAAAGCTGATAAATTACGTAACGAGTAGTGAAATTGGCGCCCAACGTGGGGCTCGAATAAATCTTTTTGGCAGTATTTCCAGGAAATGTATGGTTATTCGAAATTTTTCAAAATCATTAATTCGAAACGGTAGATCCTAATAAGAACAAAAAAAGAGGTTGTTTGTTTTTATTTCAAGTACCTACCTTGATTTTATATCGAGTTAGAAAAATAAGCATTCTATGTGAAAGATACTGGCTCGTTGGAGTATTATTTGGTCAATTTTGTTTCTAAAAGTTATTTCAATAGTACGAGAGCTTCAATAAAATTTAATTTTGGTATTTTCCTATTTTACCGTGTATATAAATTTCATGTTTGAAAATGGATTGTTCAAGACTAGTTCGCGATGAATTGATTTATGAACTCAACGTTAGGGGTTATTTAAATACAGCGGGAGAAACGGTCAGGTAGATGCGTGATAAATTGAAAGAATTATCGGAGAAAGATGAATTCGGAACAGTAGAGTATCACGCCTCCTTTAGTCCGAATCCCAGGGATGAAATAGATGTTTGTAATGGAAAAATAATTGCTTTGAATGACTTTTTGAACTCTCGTCCCATGTTGAACAGAAAAGTAGTGATGCTAGATATTTAGAGGCGAAGCTCAAACATCTCTTTGCGCGATTGGAGAGAGTGAAAGTTCCACAAAATGATAAAGAATTAGCTAATGCAAAAACCAATGTTTTTCGTCAATTATCAAGTTTAGAGCAACAATTCGATGCGACGTTGATTACTGCTGTTACTGATAATGTAGTACCTATTCGTGATAATTTATCTTCTGTACAGTTAAATAATAGTTATAAACCATCCTCTACTCCTGTTCATAAATGGAATATTTCATTTTCAGGTAAACCTAATACCCATGGCGTTAGTGCATTTTTAGAAAGAATCAAGAGTACAAAAAGTCACGTCATGTATTCGAACAAGATTTGCTCGCTTCCCTGGAAGATTTATTAACAGATAAAGCATTAATATGGTATAGGTCCGTAAGACCAAAAATTAGTACATGGGATATTTTTACGCGAGAATTAAGAGCTGAATATTTGGGTCACGACTATCAAATTGAATTGTGGGATGAAATTCGTAAACGAAAGCAAAAGCCTATGGAAAGGGTGGGTGAATATTTCGTGTGTATGATTAATATGTTCAACAGATTACCGGAGCCGCCAAGTGAATAAGACAAATTGAATACTTTGCATCGTAATATCGACCCTTATTTCATTGATAGATTATCCTTGGTTACTACTAAAAACATAGATGAACTTCGCGAAAAATGTAAAACAATTGAGATTTCTCGGGACTTAGTCTTTAAGTAAAAAATGCTGAAATCAGTCTGCCTTCTCGAACCAGATTTAGCTTACGAAACTCCCTCTAGTGTACCCTCAGTTCCGGTTAATGAAGTCCATCCTACTCGAACAGTTTCAGCTAGGACAAAATGTTGGGATTGTAATTCCACGGAACACGGTTTTTCTCAGTGTACCTTACTTAGATCGAAACAATTTTGTTTCCTATGTGGCAGGCTGAATGTTATCAAATACTCGTGTTCTTGTAGTTCAAAAAACGGATTTGGAGATCGCCGTCACCACATCAATCGACGGGGATCTCAAAATTAACATTATCACATAAACCTATAGATGACTCATGGAAGTCTTGGAAAATTTTTGTACAGGGTGAAGAAAGATAGGATATCGGCATTTTTTACATCTCGGGAAAAGGATCCAAGAGCTTATTTGAATGTATCTATTTATGATATTCCTTTTTAAGGTCTACTAGACTCTGGAGCCTCACAAACTTGTATTGGTCGCACGGGGTGGCAATAATTATCAAAATTGAATTTGTCATTAGAAGATAGTATCCAGTCACGATGGCTAATGGGAATAAGTGCACAGTTTTAGGTATAGTTAATGTTCCGATTGTGCTGGAACAAAAAATTAGCTTGATTAAATGTTTGGTAGTTTTAGATTTGAGTGAAGAAATTATTTTTGGAATTGACTTTTGGAGGGACATGGATATTGTTTCTTCTTTTCGTGATAACACTTTCACTTTAGGAAAACCAGATGAATCTATATGTAAGATTGAAAATAGTTCTCAGTATTTAGTAATGGATCAAAAGGCACAAGTACGCGAATTAGTTCAATTCTTTTTCGATCAAATGGGGCATAGTTTAGGATGCGCTAAGGGCGTGAAACATGTTATTGATACTGATGATAGTCCTCCAATAAAACAGAGGTATTATCCGTGCTCGTCTTTTATTCAAGGGATTATCAATAAGGAGATTGACGAAATGTTATCGCTAGGGATTATTGAACCATCGAAATCTGCGTGGTCAAGTCAGGTGGTGATGGTTAAGAAATCTAATGGAAACTATAGGTTTTGTATCGATTTTCGCAAAGTAAATGTAGTCACCCGAAGAGATGCTTAACCGCTTCCGTATGTCAACCATATTCTTGCTCGTTTGAATAATGCCAGATATTTTTCTTCCATCGATATTAGAAGTGCATATCACCAGATTTTGTTGGAAGATTCAAGTAACGAGAAAACTGCGTTTACTGTTTCGTCCCGAGGACTGTACCAGTTTACCCGGATGCCGTTTGGGTTACATAACAGTTCAGCCACTTGGCAAAGGCTTATTGACACAATATTAGGTCCAGAGCTGGAAGAATTTGTTTTTGCATACTTAGACGACATTATCATAGCTACTCCTGATTTCAATCAACAGTTGAAAACTTGAGAAATGTGTTTCAGAAGCTATGGGATGCTGGACTGACGGTGAACCAAAAGAAATGCGATTTTCTGAAATCTGAGCTGAGATATTTAGGTTATCTCGTTACAAAAGACGGACTCCATACGGACCCAGCCAAAATTGAGTCGATGGTTTGTTATCCTACTCCAAAGGGAGTCATGAGGTTCGACGTTTTGTGGGTATGATATCGTGGTATCGTCGGTTTGTTCCGAATTTTTCATCTTGCATTGCTCCACTCACTAAGCTGACACGCAAGAATTGTAAATTCGTCTGGTCATCAGAATGTGAGACCGCCTTTCCGAAGATAAAACAGTTGTTGATTTCAACTCCCATTCTGACATCTCCAGATTATTCTCGTTAGTTTTTCCTCCAGTGTGATGCTTCACAGATAGGACTGAGCTGTGTTTTGTCTCAAAATTTCGAGGACGGAGAACGAGTCATATCGTATGCTAGCAGGACCTTAACGCCTGCCGAAACTCGCTATTCCACAACGGAATTAGAATGTTTGGCTGTTCTTTTTGGAATAGAGAAATTTAGAAATTTATCATAGTATTCGTTGATGTTGACCCAAATGATGTTGGTACATGGTATAATCGATTGAGGTCTAATATTATATCCCAACCAGAAAAATATCCTAAGCGGAAAGTGTCAGAAAACAAGGTATATAAATTGGTCAATTCAGATGCACCAGTGTTTGGAAGCAAGTGGTCCCCAAAAACCTACGCTAAGCTGTGTTTCATGAAAACCATGAGAACCTTGCGCTGGTCATCTTGGTTATTATAAAACTAGGAAAAGAATTTCTAACCTTTATTATTGGCCAGGCATGAATAGTGATATTTTAGGGTATGTTAGGAAATGTGAAATTTGTAAATCTCAGAAACCAGATCAAAAGCCTCCATTTGGTGTTATGTCGAGTCGTATTGTCTCCAAGCCATGGGAAGTTGTCGCTACTGATCTGATTGGTCCTATGCCTCTATCTCATAGACGACATCGATTTGTCTTGGTTGTTACTGACCTCTTTACGAAATTCACTATGCTTTGTCCCTTAAAAACGGCTACTAGCGAGGCTTGCACTAAATTCATTGAAGAAAATGTATTCATGGTCTTTGGTGTCCTAGAGCGCCTACTCTGTGATAATGGTAAGCAGTACGGTTCGAAAAATTTCAAGAAAATGTGTGAATCGTATGATTGTCGAATCTGTTTCAATGCGCAGTATAGTCCTCATGCAAACCCAACAGAAAGAGTTAATAGGACTCTCAAAACTATGATTCGTAGTTATATAAATGAATCTCAACGTGATTGGGATAAGAAACTCCATCAGATAGGTGTTCATGAAATTACCGGATATAATCCGTCTTATTTGAATTTCGGCAGCGAAATTCATATGTCTCGTAAAATATTCAGACAAGGCAATGGTTTACAGGATCAGCCGTTGGATTTTGCCCCAAGTCATAATTTGGCAAACCATGTTCAGGAAATCCAAGATTTATGTCAAAACTGAAACAGTCGTACTCGGCCAGTGCACAAATATACAATCTTCGTCACCGTACTCTCTCCTTAACGGTTGGGCAAGTGGTTTGGAAAAGAAATAAAAAGTTGTCTGATGCTGCTGATTATTTCCAGGGGAAGCTGGCTTGTAAATTCATTAAATGTAGGGTGATAAAAAAACTATCTACCAATGTATATGAACTAGCTGATTTCGAAACAGGTCGTTCGTTAGGTTCGTGACATATCAAAGATCTGAAGTTGGATTGAAAAAAAATGTTAGTTTGTCGAAATAGATATTGGTCCATTTTTTTTAAGGAAGTGAGGGGAGTGTTACGTTATCCGTAAAATTTTAGAAAAACTCCTAAAAGGTAGGCAACCAGGAATACATTTCAATTATCTTTCATATCGCATACGAGAGCTGCTGCCATCATCGATGAAACGAGGAAACCTTTTGTTTGTAGCGATAGAATCTATCGGGTACAAAAAAAGGGATTGGAGAGTTTTTTTTTATTCAGAAAATGGCTCGAATGTCTTGAACGCTGAATTCTGTCGATTGCATATTTTACGCTTTAGGCGGTTTTAATTGATCAGTGTTCCTTTCGACAGTGATATTTGGTTGAATAATTCTTCGGATTAGATTATCAACTGTCGATTTGTCTCTACGGAGAATTTAAGATATCAGTCCTTTTTTTTTGGTGGAAAAGGAAGTCAACGTCTCGCGATTATTAGGGAATCAGTAATCGGAGGTGAGTTCTTATAATTTCACTAAGTTGAATAGGTTTCCTATATTTCATACAGCTCAAATTTCTATAATAAAATCACTACAATCATAAATATGATTTTCTAGGCGTTTAACCCCATATATTGAAATCATCTCGAGGAAATAAAAGTTACTCGGAAGAGAATATATTTCATTCGCTGGTCGCAATACCGTAATATTCATGGTCGCCTTCTAAGAATATAATTAAGGGAGTGAACACCCGTTCCAGGAAGTGCAGTACTCCGCACAATCCAGAAATCTGGCTAAGTACCGCATAGCGGAATTTGTTCTTGATCATTTAGGTATTTTGCTTTCCGTAACTTCCACGGGCCAATATCTACATTTAGTAATTATCAACGGGGAATTATTCTTAGCGAATATTGTTTAAATGTTTTCTGTCATTTGTATTAGTTATGTAAGTTTTGCGTGATGTCTTTAGGGGACTGGACGAAGACTTAGGTACAATACAGATCTCATCCACTCCTCTTCTTCCCTCTCATGAGAGTTTTCTAAGTGCACGAAACCATTTTAAATCTTGTTTTATTCATTATATATTTATAGATAAGCCAGTATATAATATATTTCTATTAAATTGATACCGTAGTCTTTCTAATTGTTACCTGCCAAAGTTCATTATCAATTGGTTACTTTTCAGAGTAGATCTTATAGATTCAATTTCTCTAATTTCTTTATTTTGAATCAGGGTTAAATATTTGAATCTATTGGCGTCCGTTAAAGTGACACCTAGTATTTCAGGAACTCACCCCTCTCTCCCTGTTCAGGCTAGTTGTGAGCATAACCCTTTACTTCACCTTGTTTACGTAACCATTTGGTATAGTTGTTTTTTTGTACAGTTCAAAACTGATAAATTACGTAACAACTCCAAACGAGTAGAGTAAGGTTGGAACAGCAAGCATATTTGTTGCAGCTACTTTGTTTTTCCCCGACAGTTCCGATGACCAGATCTGTCGAAGTTTGTGTTGATACTTGCCGCGGAGAGAGTTCTTCACTGCTGTGGTGGTGTTCCACCCCGAGGTAGAACACCGCCCAGATGGTGTAGGATGCTTTCATCTGCGAGCTGCATATCCTCTCTTGTCTAGGGTTGATCTGAGTGACATACACCGCCTGTCCGCCAGGAGCGATGGAATCTTCCAGTTTTGCGAAAAGTAGTATTAAAAGACAATATATAAGCTGAAAATTCCAAAGGATTCGGAATTAGGACATC
Source organism: Leptinotarsa decemlineata (assembly GCF_025532065.1). Classification (NCBI taxonomy): domain Eukaryota; kingdom Metazoa; phylum Arthropoda; class Insecta; order Coleoptera; family Chrysomelidae; genus Leptinotarsa; species Leptinotarsa decemlineata. The sequence continues at coordinate 6,041,091 of NW_027412541.1, read as the reverse complement.
AATTTCACAACCAATACAGATTTCCGCTGGAAATTTTTCAGTTCTGATGGAAACATCCCCGTAACTTCCGTTATAAACCAGATTTCATTTCGCTTTTGACATCATCAAAACATGAACCCGACCAAGAAAATCAGAATTTCGAACAAAAAATTGATTGCTTGTGAGTGATTTGACATTTTGTTTCACATAAATAATTCACTTTTTATTTTGGTGTCACAAAAGTTAAAAGGTAAAACCTCGTTGGTCCTTAGCTCGCACAAGTTTTGATTATTGAGAGTTGTCGTTCGTAGGAGTCCGATAGCTGGTTAACGGAAAAATAGATTTTGAACAGCTCCATTTCGTGAATAAAGCCCTAAGCGGGAAAGATACATCCCATGTACCTCACACAGTCTTCGGAGACGTTTTGATCTCTGTTAGAGTATTGGTACGTGGAATATGTTTCTTTCTGTTCGAGTCTTTTTTCATGAGATTGAACTGTTATTGGTTAACCATGTTTCTTTTAGACGAAGGTTTCATTCATGCAGTCAAGCCGCGTTGGAATTAATGGAGTCCCAGGCACTTTGCTGTTTGGGTCGGATCTTTCCTGCACTGATTAAACGTAATACCCCGAAATCGGTCTGTAGGTGATCTTCTCGAATAATATCAGTATGGTCTTGCTGCTGGATGAACGAGAAACATCTGCGAGACTAGCCTTTGTAAGGTATCTTGCATAAATGCATTTCGGATATAATATCCAGCGTGGTATTAGACGGGAAAATAATTGTTTTCCGGCGGGCATTTACCAGAACCCACTGCGTAAGTAGTTGTAGAAAACAAATATTTCGAGATTTTATTCAGAAATATTTATTTTGTTATACGTATATATCTCTCGTCGACACAGTCTTCAGACAAAATTCATGTGACTGATTCTATTCATTTGTTTTTGGTGGAACTATGCTGAGACTGCTTCATTAATTTTAATTTTCCTACAAACATTTATAAAGAGTGATTTAGGACTCCAGAAAATTCAGTTAATGTATAAACATCTGACGATAATTATCAATTGCTTGTTCCCTTTCGTGTGGGGTGGAAATATTTTCATCAGGTTTGTAAATTCATCATGTTAGTTTAGCATAAACCTTATCTGATTCCATGCATTTTTCGATTTCGTATGAATTTTTGCTAACCGAGTTTTATGATTAGTGGAAGAGTCATAAAATTGAATTTGGAGTCATATTACGGTGACGAATAGAAATCGGGGAAGGTTATCGCCGTCGTGTTCAGTTCAGGAACTGATCGCAATCTGAGTGTTGAAATTCGATATTGGTGCAGTTATAATTACTAAAAATTTTTGTTAACTATTTAAAATGTGGCATCCTTGGACAAGTACTAATAGTAATACCAAGTGTGATAAAAGCGCAGACTTTTTCCAGTGTAGTGATTCCAATAGCGATGGTGAACAATGCGAAAACGAGATACCAGTGAATGAGATTCGAATGCATTTAAATATTGAAACAAACAGAGAGTATGTTTCAATGTATATAAGAATCTACATCTCAAGTTTGGTTTCGAGGAAAACAAACGGATACAAGCAACATCAGATATTTGACCGTAAAATACGTAGAATAGTCAAAAACAAACTTTATGAACACAAGACGCGATTTGATACAGGATTACTAAAACCTTTAGATGTTCATATGATAAAAAATATTAAAAAAACAATATACGACTGTTACAAAAGCAATGAGATTCCTACCATTCCATAAGAAAGAAATTGAATATTTCCGAACACAACGTGAGCCGCTGTGACAAAACTCTTCAGAATTGGATAAAGAAACTTGGATTTAGATTTAAAATAATAAACAAACGTCAAGCAGGTCTAGAAAGCAGAAGAATAGTGGAATTACGTAACAAATACTTGAACAAATAACTAAATATAGACAAGAACAACGGCAAAAATTTTCTATTTACACAAACAACCCCACTTGACTTCTAGTTTTAGGAGCGCATACCAACGGAAATCCCAAATCAAGATGTTTTGCTTTTCTAGAAGCTCCAGTTCTTTGTCTTCTGCTGATCAACGTATGTAAATGCAACAAACTTTTTATTCAATTAATAAAAGCATGTTCAATGAAAATGTTCTCAACAGAGTTGATATGTAAAGTGAATGGTGATATGCGATTCTGATTCTGCTCCTCCAAATTAATATTCAAATGTGGAATCCATACTCGACCCAATACAATGGAGAGTGAACTTCTTTCAGGATGATTTTTCAAAAGAGTCTATAAGCTGCTCATTAATAATTGACTTAAAATTGTTGTGTGCTACCTTGAATATTAACTGTTATAAGATATATTTTCAAAAATTATCGTTGAGGTTTTCACTTTCATAAAAATCGATATTATTGTTGATTTCATTGGCTTGATATTGCGAAATATTAATTGACATTTTATCTGAAGTATATGGTTTCCAAGCGTAGTAGTACTTGGGTGATTAAATAGATTCAAACGCAATGAGATTTTACGAATGTTCGAAGTTCAATCTTCAGAAATTTTGAATGTTATGTTTGAAGGTAGATTTATGAAAATGGGAAAGATTTTCAAGAGGAAGGACATATAACAATTTTCACCACATGAATTTAGTGTTCGAATACGTCAGTGGTTGATGATTTAATCATTAGGGAGACCTGACTTACATTTGTGGAAAAATTATTGCCTTGAATGAATGACACAAATAATATTTTAATTTTTGTTATCTCTCAGTTTTGCAACGCAATTTTTTCCTAACGACTTGGTTTTTTTGAGACGATTCTGATTTCCGAATGGAAATTTACTTTGTATGTTCTTCAATTGCTATTCCAGTTGATACTCTTCAGCACATTATCATGATCGACAACATCTTTGGAGTGGAACAGTGGAGGAACGCGCGAACTTATATTTCATTCGTCGATATGCTTCTCAAAATTGTAGATATCAGTGAACATTATTCTCGACAATTCTTTGGTGTAGGTACTTCCGATATTTCTAGTTAGGTAAGTTGTACTCCTAGACAAACACTTTGTTCCGAAGACAACTTTTGAACACGGTTGTTAAAAATTAGGAAGAGGAGTGTCGTCTTTAAACGGGTTAACTGTGCTATGACGGTGGTCAATGGTCAATGTTGTCATTTGACAGTTCAGTCTTATATGTCAGAAGTCACGATGAAAAAGTCAAAATAAAATGAAAGAGTGTCTAGCCAACAAATATTTGTTTTAACATTTCATTTTAGTTATTAATTTCAACTGTCTATGAAAATCGGTCCCATAGTTGTGTAATGGAATACTTTTTTTAAACATCGGACTCGGATTCTCGAAAGGGATATGAATTTATACCGTTTGTTTGTTTGACGTATGATGTGGGAAATATGATAGAAATTTTACAAATGTTTTTATTTTTGTTCAAGTCCAAATATCGACGAAAACTTTCTGTTGAAAATTTTTTAATTTGTTGTCTTGTGAGTGTTGGTGCTTTGTCTTTGGTGTCGGATGTTTCGGCAAAATGCAATGACACTATTTGTGGGAGTAATGGGGTATGCAGAAATGATTCCTGTATATGTTATGATGGCTGGCAGGGTCCCTATTGCCAATTTTGTGGAGGAAAAGTGAGGTAAATTTCCTCAGAAGTATTTCAATCTTAGGAACTACTAGATACATGTAACTCTCTAGAATGTTATACTATTCAGTGTAACATTCAGTAAACATGACTGCTTAGATTTTTAAGAAACGAGAGAAACTCGAGTTTATCAGCATTTTGTTTAGATATGCAATTTAGAGTTTGAGTTCTTATTGATGAGTATTTTGGACATTATGTTACTATAGTCTACAAGTTTTACTATTTTATGTGTAATCCTGAACTCCTTTTGTATTTGTAATGAAAACTTCATCTTTTAAATGAGAAAAAAAGATTGAAAATATTTGTGAAGTTTTATTATTTGCAAAACATCTTATGGACAGAAATAATAAATGAAATGTCAATATTAAAGAAGTATACACAAGCAAGAGTCGCTTTACACTAGGTAACTTTTATTGCTTGCAATTAGTTTCTTTTTTTTTTTTTGTTACAATCATAATTGCAGTTTTGTTTTATTCTTCACAATTGGCATTATTCAGGTTTTCCAAAATACATTGATAATAAGAGAAAATATATAACCGTTGAAATTTGAAATTACATATGTGCACATAATCAAGAAAAATGGTTTCAACTAAGAAAGTTGAAATATTACTTTGTTATATACAAAAAACATAGTCTAGTCAGCATTTACTGTTTCAAATTTCAAGTTATATGAATAATCAGTAACATTCAATGATATTGGCAAAACTGAAAGTAACAATATTTATTACTAGAATTGCTTTTGCAAGAAGAATTGTGTCAATGAATTAAGGCTCATTTTCTACCTAAATTTATAAATGCAACAGCTGATGGAAGCGCCTCAAGGTGCATGCACACAATAAAAATGACTGCTATGTGGGTATATGTGTTTTCATCAATATCCAGTGTACTTTCATCAGTGGATTCAATGATTCATCCATTTCAAAGATATTCTCATAGTATTTATTTGTTGATTACAAAAGAACATGAGACATTGCCTTTTCTTGTTATATTTTTCAAAAATACAAACAGAAAATAAATGAATTACTAAACTGGAAAATACAATACATACAAGTATACGAAAAAAAAGGTTGTAAATATGTTTATTATATCTCGCAATAATCATTTTTTAGTTTCGATTATTTCAAACACAACTCTACATTTATAAAAGAACATTTATACAATGATGGCATATAACAAGAGTGCATGGTGAAGTATTTCAGATAGCTGTTCATTACAAGTGACAGAGCGTTAAGCAATATTGATGAGTGCAATAAGAAAATGATTTATAAAGTGTAATAGTCTTATAGTTTTTGGAGATAACTACAAGTAAATAAATGAAGTTGTTGATTTTCATAATTGTACCACTTATAAAAATAAGAACCAAATAGAGACTATTGGCCCATGAAAAACTAACAAGTTTGTTTCATGTGCAGAACAAGTCATAATACATTGGTTATTTTTTTTATTTTAAGTTTATCTCATTATATATCATCTAGAAATCACCCATTTCAACAGATTCTGAGGTAATGGAGTGATATTTCATATTAGAAATGTATATATAGAATTGGATATGAATTTTTGCATGAGAGACATTAATATTGTAATCATTTTGGAAAGTTTAAAAAAACTACCAATTATTTCAATTATTTTCAGACTAGGCTCCTCAACTGGAACAATTCATGATGGCTTGGGAAACTATTCTTTAACAAGCAAATGCAGTTGGCTAATAGATGCTCCAAACTCAACAATAACTCTCCACATTGAAGAGTTTGCCACAGAATGTGGATGGGATCATTTGTATATGTTTGATGGTGACAGTGTGGATTCCCCACTTCTGGCAGTCTTTAGTGGCTTGATGTATAAAGACTCTTACAGCATCAGGAGGATTCCAGAAGTTATTGCCCATTCGGGTTCTGCATTGATACATTTTTTCAGCGATGATGCTTATAATATGTCAGGATTTAATGTATCATATCGCCTTAATTCTTGCCCATCTACAGTAAGTGGATGATTTAGTATAATTTAAATTACATATACTTTCAAGTGGACCTTCATTTCTGTTAATTCTACTAACTGGGAGAAATATGAGTGCCTATTGCGGCAGACAGCTGAATTTCAATTTCAAGAGGGATACTTTACATGATTATTTTTAATCCTTATGGTTCAACCTTCTGAGAGAGGTAGATATTAGCCTTAGATTGGGACATTATTTTGAATGGCCTTCCAACTCTCATTTCGACAGTGGCCTAGCTTATTACTTTTTGATGAGCAGTTTCCGAAAAATGCCATGCCATACTTACAGAACTAATCAGAACTTTCAAACAAATATTAATATTGAATCTTGAACTGGTTAAGAAATGAAGTAGCCTTTCGAACTTTAAATTAGAAGCAACATCAGCCATTAGCCTCAAAAAATTAACATCAATAAGTAATCTAATCTTGTAGTTATTATTCTATTTGTAATTCAAATCGCCGAAATTCCAGAGATGGCCTCCTTTTTTTGCTGCTTCTGCTTCAAAATATTGTTCAGCAAATTCAAACGATTTGGTATTATTGTTGATTTGGTTTTATTTGTTGAGCTGTTCAGTGATATCTTCAACAAGTGTTGACGAAGGGTGGCATTTCTTTGAAAGGATGGAAGAAATCCAAATTATAATCTAAATTACCGATATGTGGCTTGATTTGCAACTGATTGGGTAAACAATAAAAAAAAGAAAAACCCCAGAGTACTTAGTGAAGAAGCTCAAATGGAAATGTGGGGAACGTTGCATAACCCATTGAATTAGCTACTTCTGCAGAACAGACGTGAATGTCGTACGAAACTGTGAGAAAAGCACTGAAAATACATACATTTCATCCATATGAGATGCAGATTATTCATGAGCTCCATGAGGATGATTATGATAAAAGAATTGAATTTTTGTAAAACCATGACACACCGAGACACCGCCATGATCTACACATCTTTGTATAGAGTTACTTTTTTTGAAATTGATTTCTTCCTTCCTTCCTTTCTTTTTGTATCAAGATGGAGAAGTAGAAAGCCAAAACCTTTCTTTCTCAAGAAAAGTTCATTTATTGTATAAATACACAATATTTATGAAACATAACCTGCTGATATTGATGAACTCAAAGGACGAATTACAGCAGCATGCCGTTAAATTCTTGATGAAGTTTTTTAAATGTTCAAGAGGAGTTTGAAAACATACTGCTTGGAGCAAAAAGGACAACATTTTGAACAGTTCATGAGATAGTGTGTAAATAGATGATTAAAATTTGTTTCTCGTCATTTGACAGTTTGTTTGTAAACGTTAAATAACCAAAGAATAAAAACTCACACGCATTGACTAGATTTATTCCTGTTAGTCAAGGGTTGGAACGATATCATCTAATCTTCAAACTATTTCTATTAACAGGACAGTCAATACTAACTAACTGAATACTGAATACTACCCCTAGTAGGGAGTTGAAGCATGAGGGAGAAAAAAATTCATTTGAAGTGTCCCTCTTGAAAAAAATTACCTGCTTTTTCAATTTTTCATATTATGTATTATGTTCGTTTTCAAATTGACACACTATATAAGAATCTATAATATTTTTAAAATAAAATATATCTCATGTTACCTTCTTTCAGTAATATTTTATGTGGTCAATTTTTTGTCAGTTTTGAAGCATCATTATGATTGAAATATTTGTTATTGTTATAGAATGTCTCGACTAAAATCTCGAATGGGTAATATATCAAAAGAATCAACAATGATAATTGATGAGGTTATATGAATTTCAGGTATCCAACTTGAATTGTTCCGGAAATGGTGTATGTATTGATGGATCTTGTATCTGCGATGGTGGGTGGGGAGGAGCTGCTTGCCATTTGAGAAATTGTCCCAATGATTGTGGATCTGCTCAAAGCAGAGGTATCTGTGAACCTGAAAAAGGTTGCTTATGTATTGACAAATACAAAGGAGATGATTGTGGGCAAGTGGCAACAGATGGGTACTGGGAAACTATTACTGCACAGAGTTTCACACCTCCTGGATCAGCGTCACATGGAGCTGCAGTTTGGAGAGATTCCATGTATGTAATAGCTGGAGAAAGTTACAACAGAGGTTATTTATTATCCGTTTATGATTTCAATGGTAAGCAAGTTTTGTGATCTGATGGGAATAAGCAGTTGTGAAATATCCAGTTATCCCACTGCAACTGACAAGTATGATTTTATTTATTTACTGTATTAGTCAAGCGAATAAGTCTATGATGTGAATTTTACAAATATCACCTTGCTGGATATTTCAGAACCACATTTTTTAATAATTGGATCATGCTTATGAGAAGAGCACCAAGCGACATCTGCGTAGTGCCTTCTAAAGTTGTAACATTGCAGACACTTACTTAACTGCCTTCAAATGACAACATTCATTTATGATTGATGTGAATAATTCGATTTACTTAATTTCTGAGAAAAGGGGCCCTAGAGTAGGATTTTTCATATAATTTTGAGACTTTTGCAGCATAGTTCCTTTCTAATAAATACACTTAAATCCATTTTATACTAAGAAAGATGCTGTCAGTCAATGGTCTTTTATGTCGGCAATGCTTCTTTGTGTTTATATAATAATCGGTTGAATGAAGCCTTTGATTCATCTTTATTGCTTTTTCAAAAATCTGAATCATTTGGTAGAAAGCTGTGGCCCGGAACTATATACTTGAAATAAACTGTTTCTAATGTTTGGTGATTGCTGAGAATTGTTTTCATCATTAAAACTATCCTAATATTGCGATTCTGTCCGACGCAACTATGACCACATTATCAGCGTTTTTGTGTTTGGACTGAGATGATGTTCAATGAACTTCTTCAGTACAAATCCAACTTCCTGGACCCCTCGCCTAGTTGTTCCCTCTTTCCATACAAAACTGTATCCATTTTTTCCTCAATGGACACCTTCATTGTACATCCAGATTTGCCTTTTATAGAAAACTAAGTTTGCGGGAATATTGGGCAGTGGTAGAGTTTTTTCCATGTCATAAGTCAACATCTCAAGATCAGGAATTTCTTCCTCTTCTTTCATATCTGCCTTCAATTTCTGCTTTCAGCTTCTTGCAGATGCTTCTCGTGTGCGTCTTTCGTGTTTTGTTGGCTTTTAGATGCCTTACATCTATTGCATACTCGTACGCTACATGTGTCTTTTACCAATGGCTTTCTCCGTAGATTGAAATTTTCGTAAAATATTTTCTTGAACATAGTGAAAAGAAGCTTATTGACCTGCGAATACAACCCCAGACAAGTGCAAACGTCAAAAAATAGTGCATTCCTTAATGAACGATTATGAACGAAACTAACCAACAGTATAATTAGGAAGTGAACAATGATCAGAAGAGAACCAAGTCACAAGGAAGACGAGTCCAAGCGACATTGCTACTCGTTTCGTTGAACTTTGTTCCCTGGTGTGATATAAATCTACTGCAATTAATTATAGACAAATGTCAAAAATTTACTTTTTTCCTAAACAAAAATCCCATTAACTGGCGATACAAAATCAATCAATCAGAACTGAAAACAACAAACACAATCAGAGATTTAGGAATCACTCTCGATCCAAAAATGTCATTTAAACCCCATATTGCAAATATTACTTCTAAAGCGTTGAAAATGTTAGGTTTCATTCTTAGATCTGCAAATGAATTATCTCTCACTTCAATAAAAATCATATATTGTTCAATTGGTATATCAATAATCGAATACAATTCCACAATTTGGTGCCCTTCATATCATGTGGATATTGATATGCTTGAAAGTGTTCAAAATAAGTTTTTAAGGTACTCTGCATACAAACTGGGATATCATACTGGTAAATATGACTATAAAATCATATTTGACATTCTCAACTTGAATACTCTGGCTCATAGAAGATTAGAAGCAGACCTTACACTAATTCATAAAATAATCAATGGTAGCATCAATTCCCCAGAACTTGTCGAACTTATAACTTTAAATGTGAATCCAAGGAAAACAAGAAATTCGGATATCTTCAAAATACCTTTTTTGTCGCACCAACTATGGCCTGTAGAATTTTGAGAATTGCAAATACATACAATGTAGATTTAGAATTTTTTAATTCATCTTTGAAAACATTCAAAAAGACTGTGAAAAGATTGTAATTCATTATTTTTACGATTTTTTTATTTTATTTTATATATTTTTTCCTTAAACCTAGCTTATATTACTGTTAAATACATATGTGTGAACTTGTTAATTATCTTGTAAAAATAGGCATTGCCATAAATAAATATCTAATCGGAATCAGGCGTTTAGATCCTTTCTGATTTATTTCGTATTTGCAATGATCCACTTAGTTCCCAGTGCAAGGTCATTTTTCAAGCGTTAATACACATCGGGCGCTTGATTTTAGAAACATGACCCGAGAGTACTTATTTGTTGTATAGTGCCATAAACTCATTTTCACAAAAATGTCACTTGGTTCCTTTCTGATAAGCATTACCCAATTATAATATGATAATTTATTGAAATATGAAAATTTATGAATCATCTTTACTACAGGAAATGTTTGGGAAACACCTCATATACCAGAAAGTCCTTCGCAGAGGTATGGCCACTCTGCTGTGTTATATGGCGACAAGATATTTATTTATGGTGGTGTTCTGGGCAATAGAGGACCTACCTCTGAGCTTTGGGCTTTCGACATTAGTGCCAAAACATGGGAAAATATAACAGTCAAGGCAGATTCATGCAATGGTAGTTTTCTGATGTGTGGACCCTTAAAATCTGTAGGTCACACTGCAACTGTTGTCATGAATAATATTAACAAAAAAGTTGATAGGATGATAGTAATATTTGGTCATTCTCCTCATTTGGGATACTTGAATACTGTGCAAGAATATTACTTTGGAACGAGAGAATGGCATATCATCAACACCAAGGGTTACCCTGTGAAAGGAGGGTATGGACATAGCGCTAGTTGGGATCCACTCACAGGAAAAATCTATGTTTATGGTGGTGTAGTTTCTGAAAGCGAGTCATCCCAATATTTAAGTAAAAATTTATATTCCTATGAGCCAAATGAACGAATTTGGATGTTACTGACTGATGCTCCCTCTGCAAGATTTCTTCATACAGCCACTTTTGTATCTGAAGGTTTGATGTTGGTTTTTGGAGGAAATACCCATAACGATACTTCTCACAGCTTCGGAGCAAAATGTTATAGCTCAGAACTTCTTGCATATGATGTTCTCTGTGACACTTGGAGTGCTCTGAGTGTACCAAAAGATTTACATGCAGATTTAGCCAGATTTGGACATTCTGCTGTTGTTTTTGAAGGATCTTTGTATATCTATGGTGGATTTGATGGACAAATGCTCTCTGATTTACTTAGGTATACTCCAGGTGATTGTCAGTTCACAAGTGAAACTTCATGTTTGAATAGCAAGCCTGGCGTTAAATGTGTTTGGGATTCTAGAACAAGTTCCTGCAGCCCTGTTCTAGCAATTCGTAAAGATTTAGTTTTGAGGAAGGAAGAGACGTATATTATACGATGTCCAAAATTGAATAGGTCTGCGGCTACTTCAGGGATAATCCATAATACAAAAAAATGCGAAGAGATGGAAGACTGCTTGAGTTGTGTTCAGACCACTAGTGAATGTGTATGGTGTGGTAATTCATGTAACTTGAACAAAAAGTGTTCTAAAGGAAGTGGGAACGGAAATAGTACTGACATGAATCCTATAACAAAGCTAGCTCAGTGTCCTTTGGATCCGTCACCAATATGTCGACAGCTTCACACTTGCAAGGCATGTACTTCTCAGCCATTTTGTCGATGGAGATTTGAACATGCTAAATGTGTTCCACATCCTACCCACTCTAACAATACTGCTGAGGCAGTAGAACCTATACAGTGTCAAAACGTCTGTTCCGAGTACAACTCATGCTTGAACTGTACTCAAGAAGAATGTATTTGGTGTCAAAATGAAGGTAGATGTGTTGACAAAAATGCTTATACCTCTAGTTTTCCTTATGGGCAATGCAGGGAGTGGACTACTGTGCATACAAAATGTCGAACAAGAGGAAGTGACGAAAATTCTCAGTGTGGGTTTTACAAGACTTGTGCCAAATGTAGAGATGATCCTGCATGTGGTTGGTGCGATGATGGTTCTAGAACTGGATTGGGAACCTGTATGCCAGGAGGATATGCAGGTAAATATCAGAGATCATATTGAATTTTAATATGATCACAAAATTAAAATTGATTACTTTCTTCCTTTCTTTGAAAGTTTCCCACATTTTTCTGTATCAAGATGGAGTGGTAAAAAGCCAAAAACTTTTTTTTCCAAAAAAAGGAAGATCTTTTGAAAAATCAATATGTGATTAGTTTCAGCTTTTTACAATTATATATATATATATATATATATATATATATATATATATATATATATATATATATATATATATATATATATATATATATATATATATATATATATATATGGAAAATAATTCCATGAAAATCAAAAGATAAACAGATAAATACTTTCTGATCATTCCCATATTGATTTCAATTTAAGAGCCACCGGTAGACAGCTGTTTCAGCCTATTGGGCATCGTCATCTGGTTTTTCACATTTTGTCTTCAATCGAGGACCGCCTGCCCGGTACTGACGATGCCCAATAGGCTGAAACAGCTGTCTACCGGTGGCTCTTAAATTGAAATCAATATAGGAATGATCAGAAAGTATTTATATATTTATTCATATATATTAATATAAGTTACAAAAAGGATTTGAAGCTTTATAACTCCTATTTAATTATATGCGAGCGCTTTCGACAGCTGGTCATACTGTCATCAAGGCTCTACTCAAACTGGCAGTTTGAGTAGAGCCTTGATGACAGACACCACAGGGTGTCATCATTTCGACAGACACCATGGGGTTCAGAATGGAAGAAAACTCTACAGTGACTAGAGCTTTTTTTATAAGTTTATTATTAGATTCATGCCTTGAAAATCTACGAGAACTAAATTTATAGCTCAAGCCATGGTAACCATATTTTTTTATACAGTGGAACCACATGTGACTAACACAAATTGAAGTATAACTTTTAGCTGTGATTTCGAATTGATAAAATCAAACTTATTGAATTTAAATGAGCCTACTACTTAGAGTCGCATTATTGGTGACAGCTAAAGTTCTTAACAATATTGATAGCTTTACAGTCCAAGAAATCCAAACATCAACAAATTTCATAATTTTCAGGCCCAACCCTTCATACTCAGTCTCTCCCGTCTTCTACTTGCCCTCCAGATCGATGGCATTTCACCACATGTCCTGCATGCCAGTGTAACGGCCACTCTAGTTGTGTTGATAATTCTAGTACATGCTTGCCATGTGGTAATTTGACAAGTGGTTCCCATTGCGAAATCTGCATGAAGGGTTATTGGGGCAACCCAGTAAATGGCGGCAAGTGCTCACAATGCCAGTGTAATAAACAGGCCGATGAATGTCATAGAGAGACAGGAAAATGTTTTTGTACAACAAAAGGGATAATTGGAGACCAGTGCGAGAAGTGTGATACTGCAAATCACTATCATTCTGATCCTAATAATAAGTCGTGCTATTGTAAGTATTGATTTCTTAGAATAGGATAAAATAGAATAGTTTATTGGTGCTGTCAAACATAGAGTTTTAGACAAATCAAAATGAACTATTGAAATAAACTAAACCTACAACATATAAAATACATTTACAAAGTTAATCATGTTATTATTTGTCTAATATAAGTATGTTAGTCTACGTCAACCATGGTATTACTGTTGAGATACTCATCATAATTATATAAAACCTGATCAGATAACTTTTTAAAACAACTTTTAGTTATTCCTCTCAAGTTTTTTTGCATGAGATGGCAGGTCATTATAGAATTTCAGGAGTTCAATGTAAAATGCATTCACTGTTATGTGAAACAGCTGAAATATTTCAGTACATAGGTATTTTTTGAACGAACCCTTTAATAACCATACACGAGGATTGCAAAGTGACGAAAGTGTTTTTCGTCACTTGATATATATTTTTTTTCAATGCATTTATTTTTATAAGACGATGCATATTTCAAAAATAAATCTTGAAAAATTAATCTCTCTGAAAGTATCTACAACGTAGGTTTTGGCAAATGCCTACCGGAAAACGAATTACTTCCCCGGCTGATACCACGCTGGACATTGAAATATATCCGACAGATATTTATGCAAAATACCTCACAGAGGTTAGTCTTGCGGATGTTTTGGGTTCATCCAGTAGCAGGACCATGCTGAAATCTGTCTAATAAATCATCTATAGACCGGTTTCAAGGTATTACCTCTCACCAGTGCAGAAAAGGTCCGAACCAAACAGCAGTGTGTTTGGGACTCGATTAATTTCAACACATATCGACAGAATGTATGAAACCTTTCTCTAAGTGAAAAATTGTTAACTAGTAACAGCTCTATATCGTGAACAAAGTCTCAAGAGGGAAGAAACATCTCATGTATCGACGGAAATTAAAATATGTTTGAAGATACATGCATTATAAAACAATAAATATTTCCAAATAAAATCTGGAAACATTCATCTCAAAGTACCTACAGCGTAGGTTCTGGTAAATGCCTGCCAAAAAACAACTTGGGATTTTGCATAACTGTCTGTTGAATATAATTCAATGTCTAGCATGATATTAGCCGGGGAAGTAGTTGGAATTTACCCTAACCTATGTTATAGGTACTTTGGTAGAGATAGGAAATACTTTTATTGTCTAAACAGGGACTAGACCCAATTACAGGACACAGTATACAATTTTGTTATGAAAGTGTTAATAGGAAATATATACATATCGTAATAGTAACACATTCATGGAATATTAAAAAAAACTAATTTCAAGTAAGCGTTTGATGGTTTGCAAATATAATACAGTAGAATCTCACTAATCGTACTATTAAAAACCAGAGAGTGCCGGATGATTGGAATGTTCAAATTACTGGATTATAGAGAAAAAAACATTATAAATAACATAGTGTCTTGTTTTTTCGTTCACTTGACATTTTTAACTTCAAGTGAAAATGGTGTGAACACAATATTTTAAACAACAGGTACGTGCATGTGATAAGTTTTGAGGTTAGACTGCTAGACGACGACGCGGCGACGGAGACGCAAGCTGAGGGTGCCGGATTATTGGATGTATCAGTCTGTTGCCGAGTTAGTGAGATTCTACTGTATACAGTTTTGGGATAAAAGTGTTGAATATAGGAAATATACATATATCACTACAGAAATAACTTCATGGAACAAAAGACAAAGTTCAAACTATTATTTGTTACTTTACAACATAATGCCTTATATTACAATTGCATTGAAATATGTATAATATGTTGAATGTTTATTTTTTCTAAGTGCCACCAGTTCTAGAAAATTATTTTTTGAAATAAGAATTATCTTGAACAAAAAATAAATTTGAGGAAAACTTTAGAGTGACTTTTCGAAGTTCTGTGGATGCTATTTGTTGAGCATTTTGAATGATGAGACTAGTGAAAGACACATCTCTAATTATAGCTGGTAAGGATATTGAAACATATGAGAAATTGTTTGGCCAAGTAAATTTAAATATAAAATCCTTTGTTTTAGAGCAGCTATATTTTCTAAATTTGTGGAGGATATTAGTTAAAAAAATTTGAAATAGTAGAGTGTATTGTCAATTTTCATTTATTTATTCATTTATATATACCATGTAATCCCCATGAGGAACAAGATATATACAAATACAGTATTACCTTAATACTAACTTAACCTCAATGTATGAATAAATGTAGACATTTCACTGTAAATATATAAAACTTAAATAATGTAAACCCAAAATTAACATTAACGTCCTAGCTGGTTAACTATTGAATTCTGTTACTACAGTGTTTTTTAAAAGTATTCAGTGAAATTCCTATAATGTCCCAATTGAAATGGTTGGCTGCTCGCACAAATCTTGACATGGGTGAGAATTATCCATATTTAGTATGGTGATTAGGGACAGTAAAAAGATTATTGTTCCTAGTTGAATGACGAGGTATACGGAATGAGACTTCATGTAATAGATCATTACAATTAATGTCACTAGATATAATTTCAAATAAGGTAATGATATCGTTATTTGTGCTACAAAAAGAAAGGGTGTGAAGATTTATAATTTCAAGTATATCCAAATAATCATATTCTCCAACTGTAAGGCCAGATTTTAAGGCAAAAATTCTGGGGAATCTATTTTGCTCTGATTCAACATTATTTATATTTATGAGGAGACCAGACTGGTGATGCATACTCCAAAACAGATCTCACAAAGGCTAGGTAAACAATTCTGATGGCATCCACTGTTAGATCCTTATAATTTCGGAAGACAAAACCAAGAAGTTTAAGAGCTTTCTTGATGCTGGTGTTGATGTGGGTGGTGAATGAAAGGTTCACATCAAAATTTATACTTAACTTTATCATACTACACTTTTTAAACTAATGAAATTTGAACAATGATGAATTTTTGAGGTACGAATTTTCAAAGTACTCAAAAATTTTCACTCATATTTCGTAAATGAAACAATGATTTTTTTGTAAAAATTAAATGATTTTTTTTCAGATGACCTAACAATTGACTACCAGTTTACATTTAATTTATCAAAAAAAGAAGATAGACATTACACTCAGATTAACTTCAGGAATTCTCCAATCAAAGCAGATATTGATGCAGATTTTCTGATTACTTGTTCTGTGATGGCTAAAATGAATATAACAGTAAGAACGGAAAATTCTGAGGAAAAGCCCATATATGAGAATTACAACTGCACTACAGTCAGGTCAAAATTTTCAAAGTCTTTATATAAATTTGGAGTGGACGATAATATCACCCAAACAACTTTTTATGTGTATGTCTATGATTTTCAACCACCTCTGTGGATCCAGATATCATTTAGTCAGTATCCCAAATTGAATTTGCAGCAGTTCTTCATCACATTTTCTTCGTAAGTATTTCATGTTCATTTCTGTCTTATTTTTGTGTTTCAGAACAAATGTTGTAGAAATGTTCTACAACAAATGTTGTAGAACAAATGTTCTACAAATTAAAATTGAAACCTCTGACATAGAATGAATACAACATGAACTCTTTTTTTATACACTAGTATTGTAAGATACTTTCCAATATTTGTTTCACCATCCAACTTGCCATTATCAGGATCTGTTCTGTACTGAAATGTAGTAAACAGGGTACAATGCGATGACTGTCGGTAAGCCATATTTTGGGAAATAATAGGTCCTGAAAATTCCAGGGATCAATCAGGTTTACCTATTCACTAGCATGGATAACTGTCGTCTAGCCACTTTCAAACCATCTCATCATAATAAAGAGGTAATTTATCTTATTGAAACCTAATTAGAAACTCATTCGGGTTTGACAATTTTCTAAACCAATAGACAGACAAAAGTGATCCTTCAGAAGAGCCTACTAGATCACCAGGCGTGATGCCTGTGGATCTTTTTGAGGGAATATGTGACATCTGAAGTGTACAATACACAATCGCAATCCCACAACATTTCATATAGTGTAGGAAAATTATTTTTTAACAGACTTCATCATTGACAGGTAGTGAACAATAAACATTTTGAATACCTATTGGAATGAACTGGAGTGAGTTTTGAATAATTTTTTTAAGAAATTATGATGTTTACAATTTGTTTGCAAATTCTTATAACCAATATAAAAATGCTCATCACTAGAAATTTGTATAAAGAATTGAAATTTCTATCAAACGAGTTATCACAAGACCTCACTTTCTATTTAAAAAAAAAGTTGATAGTGCCCTTTTGGCGACATAAAATTTTTTCTGACCTTGATATCTGGTTCTGTTCAAAAATTAGGAAGAGGGGGGGGGGCATTTTCGTCCGTACTGTACATAAATAATAAACATAAAAGAAGTAAATATTGAAAATGCAAAAAAATTGACGAAAAAAAAAACAAAAAGAATAAAAGAACACAAGACCTTCGATTATTAGTATCCACAATCTTCTTTGGGTGATAAACTGGGTTTTTAGTATTATTAATTCTCATTCATCATTTTTTTTTTATTATATTTTTCTCATAGATTTCATATCTGTTGACAATTTGTAGACAAAGTCCGAATCTGTAAAATGAAAAATAGATATCGAAAGTATGACAGAATTAATTGAATTTCCAATAATTCCAAATAATTAGGTTTCTAATCATTGCTCAATTATTCGGAATCCTTGGAAATTCACAAGCATAAGCATTGCAGATGTAACTTACTAAACGACCAAATTGACTTGGTTTCCTTGCCAGTTTTCAGATTAGCGTACCTACATTGTCACAGGTAAACAAAATTCAGATACTATATCAGGTAATATTATCATTTGTTTGTATTCGTTTGCAAAATGTTCGTATAGGAATAAACTGCAGTAACGTTAGTTACAAATACAAGTGGTATTTGTTTTATTTGTTTCTTTCATAGACTTCAAATCATATTAAGACAATGGAAGTCTGAACTAGTAAAATTCACCATGAAACAATGTCAACCATTTTCAAACAAACTCGAGTATACTCTTCCATATTCTCGAGAATAATTTATTGTAACGTATTTTTAATGAAATTCTGAAAGATTTCAAAATATCAGTGTTCCATGTAAGTGAAATTTTATGTTTTTCATTGACTATATTTTGAATAATTTATTAAAAAATATTGAGTTGTACCTTGGAATAAATAAACTGAAACTTAATATTACTAAAACTAAGGCGATGATCATTACAACAAAGTATAAACAAAATAAAATTGGGAGAAACACAGTCAAAATTGAAATTAACGAAACTGATCTAGAAATAGTGAGTAAACTCAAGTATCTAGAGTTCATTGTAGATAATATAATTTCATTGAATGATCATAGTGACTATGTAATAAGCAAAATATCAAAGAAACTGTTTTTTTTTTAGAGTGGCGTCTGTATCATCAATGTATGCCAAAATAACGTGCTATAATTGCATAATAAAACCTCATTACGATTTTTGCGGGACTCTCTTATATCTCTTGAATCAGAACAAATTAAATCAATAAAAAAAATAACAAAATCGTGGAATGTGAATAATATTACTCTGCAATAGAATGACACCTATACATAACATGCTCTGTAGTTTAAGATGGCTTTAATGTCTCTCAACAATTCTATCATCAAACTATGATATTTATATTTAAAATAATAAATACATACTTAGTAAACTCTTTAAGTACATCATCATGATACTAGATCGAACACCAATTTTCACATCCCAAGGACAAATTCACATAGCAGTATGAACTCGTAATTTTTAAAAGGTCTGGACAATTTCAAGAAACTACCAAATAATATAAAAAACTCTTCTTCTCTCCATCTATTCAAGAGGGACTTGGTAACATTCATAACGAAAATTTATTATTATTTTTTTGTTTGATTTTTATGTATTATATTTTGATAAAGTACATTAATTATGTTTATATTAGGCTTGCATATCTGGAAATAAAGTTCTTCTTCTTCTAATCCTGTGAATGATATATAATTCAATTCTATATTGAATGTTTGGGATACAAACTGAATAGAGAAAATAGTTTTTGTGTGATTCAGTGTTAATAAACCTAAAAGTATTTGTTTCAAAAGTATTTTTCTTTTGTGTAATTCAATGTTTATATGAAAGTAGCTGTTTCAAAAGGACTTCTTCCAGTTTGTGTCGGAAAGTTACTTCTTTGCAAGATCTGCGCATCTTTGTATGGAATTAATTTCTTGAAATTGGTTGCTTTCTTCCTTTCTTTGGAAATTTCCCACATTTTTTTCTATAAAGATGGAGAAGTAGAAAGTGAAAACCTTTCTTTTCCAAAAATTATCCTCTCCAAAAATATATCCCTCTCAATTTAAGCAAGATTCCTTTGGTTGGGATTGAATCAAATAAGCGAATGAATACCATTATTTACTGCCATCGATGACATGAGTAGAGAATTCATTCGTGACATAAAGTAGTAATTTTATGAATGGCAAGTGTCTTACTTCGAAATATCTGGTGTAGTGAGGTTGACAGTGTTCCATGTAAGTGAAATTTTCCCTTTTTTACTATATTGTGTAGCAATCCTGTAAATGATATCTGATTCAATTCCATAACGAATGTTTGAAGATGATTGAATTCTATTCATACATTTCAGAACAAGTCCTATTATTAAAAAAAATCACAGTAGTACCCTATATCAAATGTACTTATGTACTTTAACGGTAAGGTGAATATTCAAACTCTGATTCTTTTATCATGACCATGCCAACTAGGTAGAAGAAACGCGCTTCGAGGGTCAATACTTTTGTTCTGTTGTGGAAAATGTGTTTTCAATAGATTCATTTCATGCCAGGGGTTCCAATTCTAACTATCACGACAATCTATTATTATTTGCAACCATTGTATCCACATTGTACAATTCACTTGAAGATATAACATTCTTATTTTCATAGGTGCTTTTTACTTCTTTTGCTGGTTGCTGCAATACTGTGGAAAATAAAACAGCGTTATGATATGTACCGACGACGTCAGCGTCTCTTTGTTGAGATGGAACAAATGGCTTCACGTCCATTTTCCCAAGTGCTACTAGAATTAGAGAGAAGTATAGATTGTGAAAATAATTCTGAGGTGAAACGTAAAAAGCGTGACGCTCCTAGTCCCATAGCTTTAGAACCATGTAATGGAAGTCGTGCGGCAGTGCTCAGTTTGTTGGTACGTTTGCCAACTGGTGGTGATTCTTATACTCCGAAAGGCCAATCTGCAGGATTGGCTATTGCCAGCGCTCTAGTTACTTTGGGGAATCCCAGAAAAATGAGCTTAGATCAAGTTAAAACTGAATTGAAAGGTGGTAAAATGAGAAAATCACAAAGTCAACATCCGGATAGTTGTCTTTGAATTTTTATCACTATGAAAAAATTATTTAAGATTTGAAATCTCCCAAAATGCACTGTGTTGTTTGAGATTGGTGATATTGTGAAATAATATTTATATAGAGGATGGCAATAACTTTAAAATTATAATTAATAGTTTTACATTCCCGAAATAGGTATTCCTTGATTAATTACCATCCAGTTTCTAATATTTAACTACTTTTATTCACTACTTTTTATCTTTTTGTTCTGGAACAAAGTGAAATCTTACCCATAATGATGAAATTGTGTCGAAAAGATGAGAATATTTGTACACAACTTGAAGTTTGCATACTGAAAAAATACGTTTTGAATAATTTCAAATTTTTAGCTCGAAAATAGTTCCTCTATATTAATAAGCTGAGAGGAAATAGTGGTCATGCATTGTACTATCATTGCAATTTGTAAAACAATTTTTTAATTTGCTACCCGTGATTACTTATTTGATTTTATTTTTGTCCAGACTTACTTTTATGATCCGATCTCCAAAAAATTTTCAAGTTGAATTAAATCTACTTGAAAGTTTACTATCTCATTATATAGAAAATTTCAACTAATTTTTATGGGACATGTTCTCAAAGCTTACTGCCTTAAGAAATTTTAAAGACGCAATTTCTGTTTTTTGTTCCTTTCAATAATGAAAATTGATATGACATATATATTGTCTGTTATGCATCACATGCCTTGAATATTCTTTTTTGGGTAGCAAAACGTAACTTTGAATAATCGTCTTCATTCATCATATCAATTACACAAAAAACAAACTTCAGAAAATGGAAAAAATGATGAATAGGCGAGGTTAGGCTTGGGAAGTTTATCGAAATAAATTTCTTGAAAACCATACCTGCAAATGCAAATTTAGTTTCAGTTTGAAAAGGAAAAGAGCCAATTTTTCATAATTTATGCTAAAAGTTGAGCGATTTGGAAAAATAGAACTACAAAAATATTTTTCTTCGTTAATGTTTGTTTTCTACTTGAAGACACCTGATATACATGTATTACAATACTATAAACTTTAAATGGAAATGAAAGGCAGAGATGATTATTTTAAAGGTGTTGAAAGAATCTTTTGACATTCCTGTAGATATGGTTTCTGATGAATTTCTAACCTAATTAGCATACTTCTTCACTTGTCAAGAAAAGGTGAAAAAATATTTTTTCTTCCCAATCATCAATTTTCCAGTCTTAAGTACCAATTTTTTTGAGTGCCAGTTTGCCTTTCTATCTTTATGAGTGCTTTCCATGAATTTTGTCATTTTTCGTTGAATGGGTTGGGTTGAATGGTAAAATTTTGGTAACTAAACCACCAATCACTTAGCGATAATTTTGCACCACCAATTTAAAAAATTCTATTGACAGGTTTTACCAAATATTTAAAAAATCATCTACATTTATCTCATTCCATTACAACATGCTTCTTGGTCACTCGAAATTATTACTTCCAATGGTTTTTTAAGAAATATTATGTAGTATTTGAAATCACTTCATTTGATGGTGCATTTGATATATTTTTTTTATTAAAATATTTTGAATTTTTGGATATAATTGAGATTATGTTACCATATTTTCTTTGCTTCATCATGTTATCTCATATGATGTAAATATCTTTATTCATTCGTTAAATAGAAAAGCAGGATTTTATAAATACCTTACTATAAAAAAATTGTCACAAATATGATATTTTTATTTATTTTTGGAATTGTTATCATTAACTCAAGTTCTCAGGAGGTGTGCATACTTGATTCCCTCAACAGTTACATATTAGAGCTATGAATACTATAGCTGCCCATAACACCAAGATTTTTTATCTGGACAGTGGCTTCCTTGTGTGTTGAACTTTCTCTTAAACGTGAATCTTTTCTTCTGCAAAGACATCTCGTCTTAAGGATTTTCCTGCAATGTTTGGGCATCTCCATAAAAAAGTTGAAAAACAGCTTCACGATTTCTTTCTAAATCAATAGGTATTTGTGATGTTTGATGGAATTTAAAATGATACAAATTCCAATTGACATTTATCTTTTGAATGATTAAATTCCACACGATATAAAAAAAAACTGAGAGGTTCATCATGGCCTACCAGGTTGGTGTCTTGTACACTTTAGTTTATCGCAATCACGTGATGTGCATAGAGGTTCCTGGCACAAAGTGCAGGGCTTGCGACGAGATGCTGAAGTCCCTAATGTGCCTGCTGTCAGCATGCTCAGCATTTGTGATCTCAGCCTATGTCTATCGAAATAACGTGGGCGCTTTATTACCATCTAAGTCACTTTCATGGTATTGATGGGATATATTGATATTTGTCCTAGAGATTTGAGCTCTTCCTGAGACAAATATTGTCGTCCGAAAAAGGGAGGAAAAACTGATTAAATATTGAGGTTTTCTCTTCGAACCCTGCAGACTCTATTCAGACCATTTTGTCAAGACGGTTGTTTTGATTATTGGAGTCATCTCTACTCTCGAATTTCAAGATAATGCCGCTTGCCGTACTAAAGGTATCTTTGCCAGACAAAGCAAAAGGCTGTCATTCTTGGCTAATTAGAAAACTTGCTTAGCTCGATTATATTTCAGCACTACAAATTATTTCGTTCATCTATAGTGTTTGGGTTAAGGTTTGGATGTGTCTATAAAATGTGAATTTTCTTGATGACACGTAAAAATGAAATGAAATGAAACATTATTCTCGGACCCAATGATCACTTAGCCCACGGTGTGGGGAGTGGTCGTTAGTTGATAATGCTGGCGCGCCCCCTCTAATATATCGGGGCTTCGGTGTTGTCGTACCAGGTCAACCTCAGAAAAAATAATAATAGTAACGCGACATAACGCGGCTCTGAGAGTGCTATATTACCATCTACGGAACTCTTACGGTATTGACGAGACACCGGTGTTGCCCTACGCTCCGGGGATATTGAATCCGTTGTGGAGAACGAAAAGTGCCGAATTTATTGGAACTATTCGTTCGCCACCCTCAGGCTCATACAACCTAATAAGCCTGATGTAGTCCTTCTCGACCACCAGAGCAAAACGATATTTGTCGTGGAGTTTTCAACTCCTGGCGAGATGAATATCGTCCGAAAAGAGGAGGAAAAACGGATAAAATATCGAGATTTTTTTTTCGAACTCCGCAGACTCTAGCGAGAGCACTCTGTCAAGATGGTTGTTCCGATTATTGGAGTCCTTGGTGAAATTATCCCCTCTCTAATCTCCAATCTTAAAATCATACCGGCTTGCCGCACTAAGGCAGAAATCTTGGCCCACAGATGCAGAAGTCTGTCATTCTTGGCTAACTGCCCTTGCTCAGGACACATGATTCTCGGACCCAATGATCACTTACCCCACGGTGTGGGTAGTGGCCGTTGGTTGATAATGCTGACGCGCCCTCCCGAATGTATCGGGGCTTCGGGTGATAGGGCTTGACCAGCACACACTACGGTGAAAAAAAAAAGATAATATTAATGGTAATTTATTGAGGCACTGTGGTACAATATGTACACATATGGTATGCCAATCAATTGTAAACTAAAGCCCAAACACAACTTGACAACTCAATCCTCGAGCCTCGTTTTTTTTTTTTGATATTCGAGGATTGAGTTCACTGTCGATGACATAGATGGCGTCTTCGTAAGGAGATATGTCGACCTTACTTATGTCAACTAAGCCATAGGAACTCCTCATACTAAGTATGTATTCTGAATATAGTCATTAAATTGAAAAAACAACAGTAAGAACATGTGAAACTATTAAAACAATATGAAAGAACATATAATTGAGAAATCTTAACGAAAGTTTGATAATCTATAAAAACAATAATTAAAACTCGCTTGAAGGAGCTACCTAGATTTTCTTGGACAGTATAAAAACATTTTTCAATGAAGAATCTAAAATTATGAAAATTTTCAAATTTGAAGTTTTGTAAGAAATTAGGCAATTTATTACTAAACGTATTAACACTATACTGGGGAGAGCTTTTAACTTTAGGGGCTGGTATTATCATATATTGGTTGCAAAAATGGACTTGTAAAATTGACACCTGAAACCGATAATAGTTTCATTCTTATAAATACCAGTTTACAGATATCTCTAGATTACATATTAGAAAATTAATGTGCGGTATAAATATCCCATTGAAATCTTTGCCACAACCTTAAGACATGTAAAGCGGAATAAGCCATAACATAATATATTGCCGATAGGCCTTATTGGACAAAACAGTCTCGCATTTGCCTCATCGCAAAAAATGCTTCATTCAGTTTATTGCATATACTATCGACGTGCAAATTGCTGCTTCGAGATTCATCCAAAATTGTTCCCAAAACTGTAACTTCATGTGAAATTGATATCGTAATGACCATTTCATTAAAGGTACTTTTACATCTTCTGTAAAATTTCACCAATACCGACTTTGAGGTATTCAAAATCTAACGGTTATTTTCACACCAACTTGTGGACTCTAATCAGTCTAACCCTCGTTATTAGCACTTAGCACTTTTAGTTTGGTGAAAAAAAAATCATATGATACGATGTCAAATGCTTGTGATTACATATATTATTTGAGAACATTTTCTTCTTACTATCGTGTGGATGAAATTATTTTCCAGCAACTTGACTTCATAAACCTTTCTTGATTTTATATCATTTCCTGATACATATTGATTCGTTTTCTGATGGTATTCCAGGAGAGTTTCCCAAATTTTTGCTAAAGCATGTTGTTGGGTCGAAAGATTGATTAAACCCTCAGCGCCAACTAAAAAATTTGGCAAGCTAACTTGGGTGTCACACCAATAGTTGGTTCCACTTATGTCTCGCTCACATTTACGCAATTATTTTTATTAGACAGATATACTTGTGTATATCAGACTCACTGAAAGCCACAATAGATTAGAGGAACTAAACGAACTCAAATCCGCCCTTCACCAAAATGACTATCCCGAATCCCAAATCCAAATATCAATCCAAATTCAGCAAACCCGTACCCCACATCCCAAACAGACGGATTAACAGATGTACCACCGAGAAGCTTTTCTTCCTTATATTCATCATCGTTTCCACTACCGGTCCTTCCCTCCATTCATCCAGGGACATAAATAAAGATAGATAATTGATATACCTATCAAACGAGATATAAAACCCAACGAGATGACGCGACGATATTCGCACAAGCATTGCAAGGAAGATCATGGAAAACAAATACGGTGTCTGCGCAAATTACAATGGTTTTTAAGTAATTTAATTTATATTCATTTCGTGAAACGGTATTTTTAGTTTATTTCACAAGGACGCCAAATAAATTCTTTAAAAAGTATAGTTCGAGGTGTGCCGAGATGAACATCGGATCAATGGATAACTCTAGTAGTTTCGCATGCATTCTGAGACACACCATATTTGGGGGAATCAAGCAAGTAAAGTCAGTCGAACTATGAGACAGAAGGTTCTGTTTTGAATGAAATGAAAAAAGGTCTAATTTGAACTAATTAAATCAATGACAAAATGGTTAAGGCTTTCTAGAACAGTAAACATGACGGCAGGTAGAAAAAGGTTGACGAACGTTATTGATAATTTACTTGTACATGTATCAGCTAACCAAACTACCTGAGTCAACATGATGTACAAATCTCTGAAGAAGCTAGCCACTCGCGCCAGCGAAACGTCAGTAAAAAATTCCATAAATCGACGGGGTTCAAACCCGAAAAATAGAGATAATGAATTAAATTAATGCTGACTTTGGTGTTGTGTTCACATTCTGAGAGAAAATTGATGCATGGATTGTCTTAATATTTAATTTTACTTGATTACTGAATTACCAACACAACACTCTCAAAAGCATTCCTTATTACCCAAATCGGAACCTAATTTTTGTTTACTTGAAACAAAAGATACCCTGTGCTTCAATATCAATAAATAATTCCAAGATGTTCAAAATATGAACAATGATATATACATGTTTCAGTTCAAATTTTCACTATTTTGAAATTCATTTCAGGCTATTATGATTTTAACCGAATTTCGTGAATTTTGATAGTTCGTTCAGGAACCTCTGGGCGTAAAATGAATCTATTGAAAATATTTCCCCAACACCAGAACAAAAATTACGGTCTCTCGACGCGCGTTTCGCTAACCAAATTAGCGTCCATAGGAGATCATTATGACTACATTTTACTACTATGTTAGTGTTTTTATGCGCTAGTGGCCTAACTCCAGCTGTTAGTAGTACCTAACTACACTGGTTAGTATTACTTAACTACTACCTGTTTTTCAATACCACTAATTTGTTATGTAGTTCCTCTATGTTAGTGACTACCTCTATTCATAGAACTTAGAAGTTCTATACTTCTTATACTTCCTATAAGTCTTATACCTAATTCTAAATAAAAACATAAATAAAGATAGTCACCAACATTGAGGAGATACATAACAAATTAGTGGTATTGAAAAACAGTTAGTAGTTAGGTAATACTAACCGGTAGTAGTTAGGTACTACTAACTGGTAGTAGTTAGGCCACTAACATATAAAAACATCAACATAGCAGTAAAATTTTGTCATAATTATCTCCTGAGGAGTCGAACTTAGTTAGCCAAACGCGCGTTGAGAGACTGTAATTTTTGTTCTGGTGTTGGGAAAGGGTTTTAAATAGATTCGTGAATATATTTTGAAAAATAGGGACATTCTGTTGACAATCTATTATCACTTTGAGATATTTTTTTAGCTAGCAAACTACCAATTGAAATATATATTTGTGAAGTTGACAACTTTGTTTTTCTAGGTGAACTATCAGGATGTACCTTTGTTGTTATATATTTTCAAATTTTACCATTTTTAGAAATGAAATGCTGATGACATTATTTGTGCTATTTTCGTGCTGATTTTAGTTTTAAAATCTGATGAGATTGTGAGAAAGTTGACAATTGATTAGTGATTGATAACCTTTTTTTGATTTTAATTTACAGAAAGAAATTTTTCTATAATTTTACAAATGGAAAGGCGTTATTATCCCAGTATTTGACATACATTCAAATTGTGATGATGAAAACAGATCAAAAAGTCTATAAAGTTTTTTTTAATTGTCATAAATGTAGGTTTCCTGTATCTTACATGGCAGTAAGTGTTTTGAGAATATTTTAATTTCAGTAACTTTCATATTGTAACTCTTCTCTGAAATTCATGAACAAAAAATAACGTGTAAGATTTTGGAGAAAAGTGTCAAAACTTACTGTTTTTTAATCGTCTGGGTAAAATCAAAAAAAAATTATACTAACTACAAAGCCCCAGGATGAAGGAAATATTGTACAATGTGCTTTGAAATGAATATTTATTTATATTCCAAATATTTCATGCACCAAAATGTGCATGTAAATAGTTTTTTACGAGACTGACGTTAATTTTATTTCATATTTTTGTAATGTTTAATAAATTGTATTAAGAGCTTGTTAATTGTTTTTAATTGTTGGTTTCTTAGAATATGTTATTGGTCTTAGTTGATAATTTGTGTATTCAAAGCAGGGTTGTTACGGATGCAATAATTTCGACATCCACGGATGCAGTAACTTGGAACATTTAAAAAAAAGATCGTTTCAAAGTTCATAAATGAATGAATTTTGAAACAATTGTAATAAATATTTAGGACCTTGTCAACAATGTACTATTGGTTAATTAGCGAGAGAATTCAGCTTCATATATTATTAAAACAATAGCATTCAAAATTAATTACATAAGTAGGCAATCTAAGCACTTAAACCAATGGTCGCTTTTACTTTTGTATAATAGCTTGATTTTACCTCATTTTACTTATTGTGGAACCATCTTGTACTTACTAAACCAAAATGAAATTGGAAGACTTCAGAAACTTCAAAATAGAGGAATGAGAGTAATATTATCTTGTGATAGAAGAACACATATAGCATTAATGTTGAATACATTAAAATGGTTATCAGTAAAAAATTACTTTCTTTATTTAGCATTAATATTTATTTTTAAAATTAAAACTGGTGATGTTCCTGTATATCTACGTGACAAATTAAAGTATAACTTTGAATATCATGAATACAATACAAGAAGTCGCAATAACTTTCATATACGTCAGACTAGCAATGTCAATTCAAATAATACAGTTTTCATTAAAGGAGTTCAAGCGTTCAACGAACTACCGGAGGATATTAAGAATGCTACCTCTCTAAATATATTTAAAAGAAAATTAAAAGTGCACCTTTTAGACCTACCAAGTGTTTAGTATAGGAACCTGCTAATACAGTTTTTTTTTTCTTCTTTTTATTTTATTTATTGTGCTGTTTTTATTTATATGTTTCAATGTACATGATTTTAAATTTTAAATTTTAATTGTGACATTTAAATTTTTAACCTAGATTAAGACTAATATTGTAACTGCATTAGCTTGTGCTAAATAAACGATACTTTAATGAAAAAGCACGCAAGCACACGCTACTCTTGTCCTGCATACTTTCTTTACTTGTGTTTGAGGTGGTCAGAAGTAATTTCGCATCTGTGAAAACTTTACATTAAATGATACGGATGCCGATGTCGGCAATTATGCGGGTAATCTGCAATTACGGATGCTGATGCCAACATCCGTAACACCCCTGATTCAAAGTTAGGAAGGTTAAGGGTAAATTAATATTTTTTTTTATTGAATAGATTTCCTACTGCCCATTTGAGTACATATTCAGAACTTCTTGATTCTCTTTTGAAATAATTGTCCAACTTAACTATTTTGGATATAAACTTTTTTAATTTTCTCTAGCTTTTTCTGATTTATTTCAAGCTAGTCGTTTTTAACATTTTGTTACTGCCATGTACTTTTGTTCTTTAATTCACCTGTAAATGAAATATAAATTCATGAATATAGTTGTTTCACTGAAAATAACATCAACATAATTCTTGGATGATTTTTGTGTGAGGATACTCTGTTGAGAGTCATTTGTTTTGAAATTTTCATTAGTTGCTATAATTCTATCACTTATCAATATGTTTTATTTCATGGTTAATTATTGTTAATCTTTAACTTGAAATTTTTTAATGTGAATAAAGGAGTTCTCACTTCTTTTTTGTCAAAGATATACAGTGTGGTCCACTGAGTGGACAAATGGGAAACTTTTTTATTATCGATTTCTCAGAAAATTTTATTCCTGACAAAAGTTGGTGCATGTTCCAAAACTATACCAAGTGTACCTGAAATGGCTTTATGACAAACACATGATACGCCAAAAAATATAAAGTTCGTTCACGAGTTAAAGTACCCGATTTCAAAAAATATAGAAATATGTTGAAGAGAAGAGTTGCTTGGAATTAAAAGTCATGTTCAGATACGAAGTCATGGCCTGCTATTCGATTTTTTTTTTGTAAAATTTTGAATTACCCCCGTATGATACATATTTTTACTATTTTGATGATAAAACAAATACTCTTTTTAACGAGGCAAATACTTTACTAGCTAAATGTTCATATGAATAAACTGTCAATAAAAGTTTAAAATTTCTTTTATTCTGACAACAATGCCTCAACTGGAACAGATATTAAAAAACAATCCAAAATCTATCGCGGATAGCCATGAACAAAAAAAACATACGCCCTAAAACAATACTGTAGTTTGATAGTGTGGCTTGTTAAAACTTGCCTGTAAAACTTTTTCATATTTGTCCTTAATTAAAATTGCCTCGCCCGGTATTATTAACGTTAACTGAAAAGGCAGAATTAGTTTCAATCTGTGGTGATGGTTGTAAAACAATGCACGAAGCTGCAAATATTTTCAACGAGCGGCATCCAGACAAACAAATTTTCTTTTCAAGTGTAAGTAGCATTTTAAAGAATTTCAAAAAGACCGGCTCATTGCAGTTCAGCATTGAGTTCATTGCAGAAATATTCCCGCTAATGTGTTGCGATCTACATTAAACGAATTTTATGAGCGAACAATTAGATGCATCGAAAGACAGAGACGCTTCGATAATTTTTATTGTTAGCACCTGTTAAGTTGTTAAGTTACCTACTGTATTTTTCTGTACTATCGCTTATTGGTTCTTTTTTGTTCATGGCTATCCGCGATAGACTTTGACAGTTTATTCATATGAACATTATACTTAGTAAAGTATTTGCCTCGTTAAAAAGAGTATTTGTTTTATTCTAAAGTTCTGTTAAATATCGTTGCAACAAACATAAAGGTGACGGTCACCTAAAAAAAATACAAATCCAAGTAAATTTCACAAATACACTTTAATTTGATAAAAAATACTCTAAACTAATTTGATTGTGGCTACTTCAAATACATATTAAATCAAAATAGTAAAAATATGTATCATACGGGGGTAATTCAAAATTTTCCAAAAGAAAAAAAAATTCGAATAGCAGACCATGACTTCGTATGTGAACATAACTTTTAATTCTAAGCAACTTTTCTCTTCAACATATTTCTATATTTTTTGAAATAAGGGTACTTTACTCTTGAACGAACTTTATATTTTTTGCCGTATCATTTATGGTGTTTGTCATAAAGCCATTTCAGGTACACTTGGTATAGTTTTGGAACATGCACCAACTTTTGTCAGGAATAAAATTTTCTGAGAAATCGATAATAAAAAAGATTCCCATTTGTTGCACACTTAGTGGACCACACTGTATATTACATAGCTGTCTTGCTAAACCAATTTGGGCAATGTAGGAGTGTTGAGATCCTTTGTTTAGAAGATGAGGTTAAAAAGTGACAAATATCAAAGATTGAAATTTACCTTGGAAATAAAAAAAAAATCTATACATTTTTTAACGCAATTGACAAAACCTTCACCGTTTTCCAAATATTTTGAGACTATTTTCACCACAACATTTTTTTTTACTCATATTCAACGTTATTAAAACTTTAAATGTCACAAGAAGAATATTGAATTACCAAGATGCTGCAGATTTGGTCATACTGCAAAAAAATATAATCATCAATGGAGAGTCTGCTTATATTTTTCCTGTGATCACGACTTCAAAAATGCCAGTTTGAACCAGATTGTTATTATTGTGCCAGTTGCCGTTTTGCAAATGAAAATTATGACGGCCAGTATAATGCAAATCATGCTTCAAATTCTAAGATGCTCTATTTATGTTCAAAAATTCAAAAGGTATAAACAAACCATTGAATATGACGAGCCAAAATTCAAAAGTTAATGAATATTCATTCCTATTTGATTACCCAATTGACCGGCAAAAAATTCTTGGAGTACTAAATCCGAATGCCAGATTCATAAACTTTTTGAATATGGATTTACCATTTTTAAATGAAAAAAACTACACGGCGTGTAGAGACACGTCCGAAGAAGCCATTGTATGGTGAAACACGTGTTGTGTTTTTGTAAAATCGTTCAGTGAAAATCTCACAATGATGTGTTTTTTGAATACGTTCGTTATGGATTTTCATCAAGTATCGGCCAATTCCATCATATAACAACAACTTAGGCATGCATATTAAGAATAACAAAGATGAAAGATCAGTTTCAGAAAAATCAGGAGTGTATCAATTATCATGTGGGTCATGTCCGATGTTTTATATAGGTAAAACTGGAAGAACGTTCAAAGCCTGCATAGAGGAACTCAAAAATCTGTTTAAAATCTGGTTTTCCGTTAATCAGAATGGGAAAATTCATAAGTGGGTATGACTTCGATTCTTCAGCCTATTTAATTTACTACTTTCCTTTTTTGAAGAGATATTATAATTTGGGATAATAGTAAACAAGTTGGGATAATAGTACCTAAACAATAATGAAAGATAATGAAAAAGTAATATAAACTATACTAAAGTGATAGCCACAATAAAATAATTCGGAGCAATGATTCTTTGTTAGGTACATAAAAGACCATGAAACTGATCGTCTCCCTTGAGGGTGGGTAACTTGAATAAAAGAGTTATCACCCGAACAAAGCATGTATCGCAGTTATTTCCTTAGATAATATATACAGTTTAGTTTGTTTTTGAAACACTATATTTGGGGCCTCTTTGATGGTCGATCTGAGGGATGTGTGTTTAGGATGTTTTTATAGCTATTCTTAATAATTATGACTATAGTCATTAAATAACTATTATAGGAAGTCAACTCAGTAGTCAGTATATTAGTATCTCAAGAGTTATCTACTGCGAAAACACTAAATTTAACAACCCTGAACCAGTGGTTTTTCGTAGGATTTATTCATCTGTGATGAATTGATTCGCAATATTCCGCAGTTTAATTGCCTTAAGGCAGTTACGTAATTACGTCCTCGTTGTGAAAGTGAGAGATTCGATCTTCTCGCTCGCGGATTTGTGAGTGATATGCTTCTATTATGTCATAACTATTATTCCTGTGCGCACAATCAGACATGTCATAACCTCAATTGCCTTTACTCGTACCATGGCAACTGTCAAAACCTAGCAATAAAAATAATAAATCTGTTGACAATACTTGATAAAAATACTAATAATTCGACCAGAATTTAGCTATAAACTAATTATGAATTTAAATATGAATAAAAAATTTTATCAACTCATTAAGTGGACATGTAATGAACTATAGTTCATTAGATATTGTCTGAAAGTGAAAGAATTTCAAGAATGCAAACATGCCGGTACACCAAAGAAAACAACATATTCGTCTCAAGCAAGTGGCACTGCAATCCATCCACAAAGTCACTGAGATATTTCTACCCGCTTACCCCTTGAGGACGCCGCTAATGAGTCATTAAAATAGTGACTTGCGACAAAAGACGTCGAAAAACGTCGTCAAAAGAGGCGGCCGACTGTTTTTCCTCATATTGCGTTAAACATAGTATTGATAGGTGATGGACTGAGGATATTATTAAAAATTTTCCAATGATATATTCTGTATGATGCAAAATATCGTGAAAACTAATTTTGTTTGAATATTTTATTTTGAAAAGGACAATTTATATTTGAATAGTTTTTCATTTAGGATTGCAACCTTCTACAGATCTACAAAATAATCAGAATAATAATATGAAAATAAATATGTAGGTATCATCTGATGACGTTTTACAGACTATTCATTTTCTTTTTCCAACCTACTTAAATCAAAACATAATTTGTAGTTATATTTCGTCTTTTGATGTAAATCAATTTGATATTGACACTGATAATATCATGGTCGTAGGTTTGATAATGAAGATGGATAAATTCTTCAAAACGGTGACATATACCTGACAAATTTTTACTTATGACATATAGCAAAGTTGAAGAGCTCCGCTTTCAATATGGTAAGTAGATTAGAAAGGAATATCTTTCATTTGTAACCACTCAGTAGTATCTGCCTTCCTTCAACTCGGTGTCCGCATCCGCAGCTTCTCGACCTGTTTACTGTGGTGATTTGCGTTATCCATTACCTACTACTACGGATCCCTGCGGAAGTTTCACAAGTATGTTTTGAAACCATTTTTCGAATATTGTGGCATCGATTTCTTGATGATAATCCCCATTTTTCTTCGATTCACACAGCATCAATCCATCTTTCACGAATCACTCACTGCTGCCTATGTGAGTGATGATCAGATGATGACCTTTTTCTAACTCAATTTTCAAACTAGTGGACCAATCTTGCATGAAGGCTTGTCTTCCACTTTTGATGTTCTGATCTTGCCAAACTTTCGAGACGGAATGACCTTCTGGTTTTGTTTATTTTTCTAAAATAGTTTCTTCTCCATTCTACAATCTCTAATTTTCTATTAACATGCTCTTTCTATCTTGTTTTCTAAAAGTGAAGTTCAGCTCTTGTGATATCTTTCATAATCCAGTTCTTCTTATATCGGGAAATAAAGTGTTTTCACGAATAACTGAAAGTACTGTTCTTCGTTCTCAGCCTTCGTCGAGAACGGACGTGTTTTTGGGAGCTTCTCAAATTGTTTTTTGTGTGGTATAATTGAAATAGTGAGGTGATAAAGCACATAGAAATAAAGGCATACCTACAAAGGATTATGAAACATATGTTTATACCATTCACTTTATTGTGTGCATTTAATCAATAATTGAAGAACTATTTGATTCGATTTACAATATAATCTGAGCTGTGGTCGTAAAAGTGGAACTCGATAAGAATTTTAACGGAGAAGTTTTCACATGTTGATCTGGCGAAAGGCGATAAGAAAACCTTCGCCAATATATTAACTCTAAGAGCCAGTTTGCACGGATCAACATTCATCGATTTGGATACATTTGGAACAATTTTCGCATGAAGAGGAAAAGTATAGTAGACAATTCAGAGAAACCGACGATATTAAAACCCAGGGGATCATTGAGTAGTACACCGACTGTGAAGGCCAACGATGGAAGGGACAGTCAAGGACATCCTTTACAAACCTAACGAATTTAAACAGAACCTTGAAAGACAGTGAAAAAGACATCGAAGTCAAAGAGGAAGAGCAACTGGAAGAATCATTTACGAAATTTGTCAGAATGGGCAGGGAAACACATCGGAGGCAGATTTGTGGACAACCATGATTGGGTGTATGGTCGAAACCATACAAAATTACTAGATTTTCCGGAAGCAAATACAATTTAACAGGGAAAAGCAAAACGCTGTAAGCGGCAGCTCACAGCAAATTATGAGACTGATTGGGAAGTTAGGAAGCAAGCTCAAGTCACTTGAGATAAAAGAGGGGTATGCTAGAAGGGAAAATCATGGAGTTAGAAAAGAAAGTGAAGGTAGTTGAAAATGAAAGGGAGGGAGAAAATAATAATGTTATCCAATTTGGTACTGAAGAGCCTTAGGGCAAGTGTCTTACGGCGGAACATCGGTGTATACCAGTGAGGGTGACAGTGTTCCATGTGAGTGCAATTTATTACCATTCATTCGAAGTAGAACTCATGTGAATGATATCTGATTCTTATTCCACAACAAATGTTTGAAATACAAACTGAGTAGAGAAAAGTATCTTCTGTGTAATTCAGTGTTCATATAGAAGTATTTGTTTCGAAATAATTTTTTTCTTTCGTGTAATTCAATGTTTATATGAAGCTGTTTCAGGAGGACTTTTTTTCAATTTGTGTCTGAAAGTTACTTCTTTGCATGATCTACACATCCATGTATAGAGTTACTTATTTTCAAATTTATTACTTCCTTCCTTTCTTTGGAAGATTCTCTCATCCCTTTTTTTGTATCAGATGGAGTAGTAGAAAGCCAAAAACTTTCTTTCCCAAAAATTAATCACTCCTAAAAATATAACCCCTTCAATTCGAAAAATTGAATTCATGGGGAATCGTGAAATGTTGGAAGATTTCCAGAAGAAAACGATATCTTACCGAACGGATGTATATACCTATGATTTGTACGTGCTAAAGGCATATTTCTTAACCACAAGATACAGTGGGTTCATAGTTACTTTGTAAGGGCCAGACGAAAAAACTCATTATTATTGATAGCTGAAGACACTCTGCTTATGAAACCCAGTTGATTTTTTTTGAAAAGTCAGCGATACTCTGGGAATGGTATGCTAAAAACAAATTAAAGATGGCCGAAATACTTAACGAATCACGAAGCAACCGAAAGACCTAAGTGATAGAATTGAATTTTCTGATTGGATGTATGGGCCGTAACTTGCCATTTAATTTTAAGAAGAAAAATATCCGCTGGCTTAGGGAAAAATGCGTCGCGGGAAATGGAACGCGGTAGAGTGGGTTAAGGGGGAGTCGAGAGGTGTCCGTCGGTGGTTTTGGGTCGTCGAAAGGTCGAGTTGAGCAAAATTAATTGGAGGTGAATTTTTTTTGTGGGGAGATAAATTTGGAAAACTAATAAAATATTCGAAAGAAAGGGAAAACGAGAGGTCAATCGCGAGTTATTCGAATAGTGTGATATTCGAGGTACGTTTGGGAGTTTGGGGAAAACCCGGTTTTTCCTTCTTCTCTTTTGTGGTTGCCAGTTCAACCAAGTTGAATTTAGTTTTGGTGTCTTGTGTTAAATCAGTAAAACATAAAAGTATCAGCCGCTATCTACAGCTAAACGGAGGAAGAGAGCTATTGGTAAGACATTTTTAGGTTTTTTTCGTCTGGTGGCTAACCATATACTTTTATTGAAATACTGTGGTTGAACATTTATTTGAATAGCTTGTCTCATATAGAGTTGCCGAATAAAGGGCATATTTATGAATATTCAATTGAATGCTGATTGAGCATTCCTTTACAGTCACAAGGTTAATGTGTTCTTTTTGATGGTTTGGTTTTGTTTTGTTTATTCTGTCATTCATATCATATTTGTAACCTTTGTATTTCTTATATATTTTTTTATTATACTTATTAACTTTGAATACGGTGTATTTTTGCCGGTAATTATACTGGTAGGAGAAACAGGGGAAAAAGGGGAACGTAGAGTATATTCATATCTCACATAAATAAGGGAACTCCCTAGGAAAAGTTCATATAAGAGGTATCAATGGCATATCCCGACAAAGCGCCTACAAGGACTTAAGTGAAGAAGTTTTCTATTCTAAAACAGTGCCTATTTGATAAGGAAAAGCTAAGCCAAACCTTTGGAGGGTGATCACTTCTGCAGGCATCATCTAAGATAGTTCTCTAGTATCATTCTCCATTTCTAAATTTCAAATGGTGACAGCGGCTGCTCTAATTTTAAGTTCTGGCTATAGTTTTACCTATCAAAACTGATAAATATAAAGATCAAGGTATTTTCTGTTTTCCTCTATATAAGCCTAGCATTGCGGCTTCGTTTGGGAAATAAATATTCCTATCAGAAAGTATCTTTCGCTTTAATACAGAGTTCAAACCCATCATAGGGGTTACAAAACTGTTTGGTGAAAATTTCACAATAAAGTATTTTTTGAAAATATTTGAAGGTTGTGTTTGTCGGATCCTGTCCCTGATACATACGCCAGCATACTTACCCAATGACTATTATTATTCATGTCGGACAATTGATTGACTTGAACTTCTTATCAACTTCTTATCAGAGAAGATTTTTCTCACGTCGCCCAAACTTTCAGAAGCCAAAAAAACATATATATGTTATTGAACGATTCCATCTCTAACGTCAAGTAGCATTTCAGTACTGATATGATGCAAAGAAGTTCAGACAATTATAAGTTGATCCAATTTTCATAATAATTAGTTTTCACTTGATCAGTCCAGAAGTTATTGAAGGTACGTTAACTAAGTAAATTGTTTTTTGAAGTTAACTCGCACAGGTATGCACTGTGTAACAAAATCCGAAATAATTCGCAACAAGGTAAATTGAAACAACAAGCCAAACAATTTCGGAGCGGCGGAGTTCCCTTTTCATGGTAGACTGGAATATATAGGTAAATAATACGTGTGCAATGATGAGCATCCAAACACAACTTGCCTTCAATTTCATTTTAAATTAAATTTCTGATATATGATTCGTGCAATGGTGTCTGGGTATACATTGAACGGTATCTTCTGTTTATCAATATTCATTTGTTTTACCGAGTTGGAAATTCGAACTTTCAATCATCACATCAGTGACATTTTCAGAATGGGTTTTCATAAAAATTTGAAGCATGCTTGCTATTCGGCGAGAATTTATACAGTTCTAGTAGGAACTAGATCGAAGAACTGAAACATAAGGTCATAAAAATATAAAAACTTCACATATAGTCAGTGGGCATACTTGATGACTGGCTATAAATCAAATCATCTGAAAGAACAATTCGTTCAGGCCAGTCTCAACTCCCTACACTGTAGGTTAATGGACGGACACCTATCAGAAAACAGCTTCTCCCCTGGCTGATACTACGAAGGGCGTTGGATTGTATCTGGCTAGGAAAATCATTGGACTGCCATTAATTAGGATATTTTCAGCTGAGCTATCTGAATTTAGATTCTATTAAAGAAGATATGATGATTAGCATACTCTTTATTATATTCATTTGAACAGCTTATTCACAGTGAGGAGCGATTGCTTTCAAATGATTGAGTCAAAGCTTGAAGTGAGAGGTAGAGGTTGATCAAACAAAATGGGTGATGCTTTCACTCAAATTTTTTGATCAGAAGCAAAACCTACTTTTTGTTTCAACTCGAAAGGATTTGCTTTGTTGTCATTCTTCTACCTGTGATGATAATTTTTTTCTCTGTCTCAATTTTACAATTTCCGAAAAATATGACTAACGTTTGAGAATAAAAAACACATCTACGATAAACGAACAAAATGAAACTTCAGCCACGATTACTTACTACCTCAAGAATATATACCAGGTTGAATTAAAATCTGCAAGGTTTCTGCTGCTATATTTTCTAAGTGGATAGATGTTTAGGCAACGGATGAAGTCTTTGATATCAAGATATCGTATATTAAAACATATCTAATAATAGTTATAATATGATTCAGCTTTGCTTTTGTAATTTTTCAGACTTCCAATCTTGCGAAACCTCCAACTCGAAGTAGGTTGGATTCGTGTAAGAGTGAGAGGTAGTGCAATATGTATGTGTGTATATGAGTGAAAAAAATATGACGTAGTACAGGAAAACAAACATGGCGGTATATCATATTTTTGTTATTAATGATCGTAATCGTCACGTGCACATCAAAAGAAACGAGCAGAGATGACCGGTTTATTTACAAAAAAATTGTGGCATGTCAAAAAGAAACTAACTCATTTATAGGAATGTAAGCTCTCACGGCTGGCGTCAATGTTTTGGTGCCTGGTGGCCGAAGGCTTTACAGAAAACGGCCCAGGTGAAGCTCTCTGGCTTACAGAGACAGGCTTGTCTGGCTATCAGTGGTGCCATCAGTTCCACACCGTCAGCGGCCATGGAGATTCTCCTACATCTACTTCCTCTCCACATTCTTCTGGAGAGAGAGGCTAGATGGACTGCATACAGACTTGTGCACATTGCCAATTGCACAAATCAATTTAATGCAGGGTGCTGTTGGTTGACACTGGAAGTCACAGCATTCTGGAAATGACCTCTGACTTTATGCTTTCAACTGTCAACTACGAAATGCCTTATAAAGTACTATTCCCGAATAGAGAGGACAGGATCCCCCGGGAGAAGGAGATATTAAGAGCAGATAGTTGTTGGTTCGCAGAAGGATAAAAAACACCCTCCGGTTGTGGTGCAGTTGTTTTAGTCGCAGACCCAGGACAGAGATATCAACCTGCCTAGGAACCTATATGACTGTTTCAAGCGGAAATTTTTACGCTATTGAATTGTTTGCGGAGAGCTTGAATAAATACAACCTCATACACAAGACAGTAAAAATATTCTCGGACAGTCAATCGGCGTTGGAAGCTCTTGGCTCATACCGAGCAACGTCTAGATTGGTAGGTAGCAAATTGCCAAAAACGACTCTCCTCGATAGGAAGACTTAACGCACTGTCTCTGGTCTGGATTCCTGGCCATACTGGCCTGTAAGGCAATGAAACTGCTGACTCCCTTGCAAAGGACCAGAACCTGTCATTGGCATCGCTTTAGACTTTGCCAAACAAATATTGAACACCTGGATGGCAAGAAGATTTATGGACTTCTGGCAGAATCTTCCAGGATTGGCTCACTCCAAGGCGTTTATTCACCCTTCGAAGTTGTAGAACTACAGAAGGGATGTTTTACGATGTCTAACCGGCCTTCTTACAGGTCACTGTCATTTGAATCATCACATGCAGAGACTCGGAGTGTCGGAAGATGGTGTGTGTCGCCTCTGTTTGGAAAATGATGAAACTGCATAGCATATATTTTGTGCCTGCCCCGCTGGGGATTGAATCTGGTTTTTGGAATTCGGCAGAGCTGTACTCTTACTATCTGACCTGAAAGACCCCTCACCATAAAAACTAATCAGCTTCGTTAAGAAGCTGGGTTTATTTGGTCGAGTGTGAATAGGTGTGAGCCACAATAAACTCTTGCGGGTTGCGTTGGAGGGTCGAATAGACTCACTCACTTTAGACCTAACGTAACCTAACCTAACCAATGTTTTGGTTGGTTTCCGGGTATCCTTTGGTTATGATCTACAAACGTTTCGACTGCAACTGCGGCAGTCATCTTCAGTGGCGTGGTCGAAGTTCTCTTCTTCACTGACACTGACACGACACGACAAAATCAGGAAACCAACCAAAACACCAAGTCATGTATTCGATACTAATAAACAATAAGTGATGTGCGTGCGTGTGATAGAAGAATTTTGAAACTCGTATGAAGAGCATATGTGAAGTTGCTTGGAGATGTTAAGACAAAATATGAACATTTTATTTTCAACTTTCGACATATCTTTACGTTACATGAAAAAATTACCACTGTTGTTAATGATAAAATCATCGTATTGTACAACAAATTATAAATTCGTAATTCTTATATTGAAGAGGTTTCGAATCCGTCAAAATCAGGTCACTTCCGGATTTTACTTCTGATCGTACGATTTTGTTGAAAATTCTATAATTGAAATCGTCTGAATGTTGAGAAACATAATTGAGCATTTTCTAAAATTACTCGTTTCCAATGATTTCATCTGTAGATCTTCAAAATTATGATATTGAGAAACTAATTTGATATAGCATAGAGAGAATCGCCAATTTGAAGAAAATAATGGGATAATTTGAAATTTGAAGTTGTTGGGTTATGAACAATTATAAGTCAAATTCAATATCACCAGTTAGAATCTTAAACAAACCAGAGAGGCTTAATAGTTTTGAAAATTTTTAGGAATAAGATTCTGAAATTTACAACACATATTTTTACTTTTCATTAGTTCGGACTTCCATTGTCTAATATGATATAAAATGACTTGAAATCTCTGAAGGAATCAATAAAATTAAAAAGATTAGCTAAAAAAGTAACCATGATCAATGGGAAATTTAACTTTATATGTTTTTACCACATTTATTTGTAACTAACGTTACTGCAGTTTCGTCTTACAAGGACATTTTCAAACTTGTACATTTTATAAGTACATAGGTACCTATATAAATTTGAAAATGTTCTTATAGGACGAAAATCCAGTAACGTAAGTTACAAATAAAAGGGATAAAAAACATAGAAAGTTTCATTTCTCATTTCTCATGATATTTTCCTACCACGAAGTAACGGCTACATTCATCAATTTATTGAGCAAAAAACCGAAATTACAATGAAAAAATTGAACAATTAACAAGAAGTGAAAATTAAGATGGAAAGATTTCAAGCCAAGTTACTTCACGACGTTTCGATTGTTTGCATCCACAATCGTCTTCAGGTGATGACATCACCAGTGAGAAGAAAATCGCACAGTCGCTTGCCATGGCGACCCGTCGCTATGCCAGCAATCGGTTTCACGTGCGGCTATAGACCGGCAGCCCGTGACAGAAATTTTGACCCCATTTTTTACCGTCTGCCTTTTTCAGAGGACATATTTACAGCCACAAGCAACAATATTATGCGTTGAACGAATTTTTTTCCCATGTTACACATGCTCAAACATCAACTCTAGTTCGCATAAAAAAACTTTTTCCGTTTTCCGTCTGCCATTCATGCGACTGGAAGGCTAGGTTCCGCAACCCACAAAAAAAATAATTGGCAGACGGTCACATGGTGTTCTGGATAAAGCATGATCTTTTCATTCAACCAAAAAAATGGTTAACTAAAATCAATTTTTTACCGTCTGCCAAGCACAGCGTAGACTAACAGTAGCATGAAATGAACGAATTTTCACAAGGCAGACGGTTTGCCATTGTATTAATAATTCATAGGCATTAG
Organism: Leptinotarsa decemlineata; assembly: GCF_025532065.1. Lineage (NCBI taxonomy): Eukaryota > Metazoa > Arthropoda > Insecta > Coleoptera > Chrysomelidae > Leptinotarsa > Leptinotarsa decemlineata. Next base: position 5,998,825 of record NW_027412541.1, on the reverse strand, counting down.
TTAATTAACAATTTTTTTACAGTGTTTATGAAACTTGGTAAGATATAAACTTCAGTATTAAAATTACAGAGAAAAATTAATGGCAGACAATAGACTGTGTTAATATAACTGAAAAATATTTTTAATTTGTTGAAAAAAGTAATAACTTTTACCGACATTTTACCGTCTGCTATTGTTTCCTTGCAATATAGGGCAGATGCACCGTTTGTTGCCATTGCACCCCTTGTGGCCAACCGCGAAAAGATGCTTGAATATTTCTCTTTGGCATAGAAATAGCCAATAACATTTCAGTTCTCCCAATTGTTTGATATTCTGTATCTGTATCTGTAGAGTAGGGAGGGTGAGTGTAAGCCCACGCACTTAGGCCACATGTGACCCATTGTACATCATCCCGAGGAGTTGTCCTCCTAGGTCGTCGTCCATCCTGTCCTTTCCAGGAAGGTGGACAGGTCGCTGGGAGACATCTCCTTTAAATCGGCAGGTGTAGGCCAAGACTCGCCGAACACACACTCTCTTATTGACGATAACTCCGGGCACTCGCACAGGACATGCCTGACAGTCTCATCTTCCTGTTCACACATCCTGCATAGAGGTGTGTCCACTAGCCCCATATTATGTAGGTGTTTCCTTAGCTGACAGTGACCAGTCAGAAATCCTACTGTAAGGCGTAGATTTTTCCTGGTCATCGCCAGATATTTCTTCGGCGCCAGCTTCCCAGGGTCGCCCAAGGTGATCCTGGCAAGATTACATCCTTTGATTTCATCCCATCTCTTTAAAGATTGAGCATGGGTGTAACATTTGACTAGTTCCGCAATTGTCGAAGTCATCAGGCCGTGGGTGCCACTTGGTCCTAAAATTCTTAGTCCAGCCGCTTCCTTGGCAATGCGATTACCTTTACTCCTTTCGTGCCCTTTAACCCACCTCAGGATAATGTTATTATCTACCGAGGCTTTGGCTAAATCTTGGTGGCACTCTAGTGCTAGCCCTGAAGTAACACGGTGTCTGTTCAAGGCTAATAGTGCTTGTCTGCTATCAGTGCAGATTGTTATGTTTTTGCCAGAAATTCTTTTCTTGGTTATTTCTTTTGTGGCGATTGAGATACCAGCCAGTTCTATTTGGACCACGCTGGTATTTCTTCCCATTCCCCATTTAATCCTTAGGCTTAGTGATCTGGAGTACACTCCACATCCTGAACCTTCTTTGGTTTTTGAGCCATCTGTATAAATCCGTATTGCATTTGTAGCAGACTCTGTGTTCTGCTTAATTTGTATTTTGTAGGGTTTATTAAACACAAACCTGGGTTCAATTGCATCACTTGTTGCCTGCAGCAGAGATTGCGCACTAAGCGCTTCCAGCCATAGGCTCAGCCTCAATCGACCCATTCCTACTTCTAGGTTTACACCAGCCGTGTGCAATCGTACCATGGCCATTAACGCAACCTCCTTAACGTACAGATCCAGAGGGGTCAGACCCGTGATCAATTCCATTGCCGTGGTTGGTGTTATTCTCATGGCTCCTGTGATGTTTAAACAAGCCAGTCGCTGTATTTGATATAATTTTTGGATGGCTGTTGCTTGTAGAACTTTCGGTCCCCATGCAATGGCTCCATACGTTAACATAGGTCTTATTATTGCAGTGTAGATCCAGGCGACTACACGGGGTGAAAGGCCCCATGCGCGTCCCACTGTCCTCCGACATTGCTCATAAGCCACGTATGCTCTTTTTGCTCTACTCTGTAGATGAGAGTTCCATGTTAGCTTCTTGTCGAGGATAATACCAAGGTATTTAACCTCTTCAGAGAAGTTTAGTTGGCACCGTTGGCAGATGCACCGTTTGTTGCCATTGCACCCCTTGTGGCCAACCGCGAAAAGATGCTTGAATATTTCTCTTTGGCATAGAAATAGCCAATAACATTTCAGTTCTCCCAATTCTTTGATATTATTCGGACTTTAAATGCGACGTTCTGTGTTTTGCGTACGCAACAGTTCAGTGTAAATTCAGCTTTCGTTTGGTGATGGTGGCATTTCATGTTTTACTTGAGGAATTCGTTAAGAAACATAAGGTAAGTTCAAACAACATTTTGATGAAATTACATGAGACTGATGGTTGTCATAGGTGTTATTTGACTTTTGTTACTCATTCCGAAGTAATTTTAATTGTCACAAGGAGCTTTGTAACCTTTAAATATTTAAATCAACAGTGGCCACAACTTGTGCGCGAATTGGCTGGTCGTTCTGAAAGTAGCCACTTAGTGGCCACAAATGGAACACGAAATCCAGTTGTGGCCACGTGATAGAAAGAGATAATAATTCTCAAACCAACTGCATGAGAAAAGGATAAAGAGATGTTTTCTTTTACAGGAAAAATGACTTCAAGAAAATTATTCCAATACACAGATAATGCCATGAGAGAAGCCTTGGAAGCAGTCAGGGAAGAAAACATGCACGTCGCTACTGCTGCCAAAAAATTTAATGTGCCAAGGACATCTTTAAGAAATAGACTAGAAGGCAAAACGGCTGATGAGTGTAGACGAGTAGGACCTGAATGTGAATTGGGACTGGTTGTAACTTGGATACTTGATTGTGCCGCTAAGGGTTTTCCTATGAATAGAGAAGGCCTAATGTATTCTGTTCGAAGAATAATGTGAGAATGTCAAGTAGATCCAAAAGTTATAAAAAAAACACCAGGAAAAAATGGTTTGAGTCGTTCTTGAAACGTCATCCAGAAAATAGTCGAAAACACGCCGAGTTCATCAACAAAGGAAGAGCAGCAGTTTCCGAAAGTCGCATACGACGTTGGTTTAACGAAACTACAGAACTATTAGGCTTAGACCGTGAAGCATTGAACGATCCGAAACGCATATTTAACATGGATGAGACTGCCATTTTTTTATCTCCCAAAGGTTCACTGGTCCTCGGTCCTATAAGGTCCTATGAGGATAATGTGACAACATTGATGACAGTTGATGCAGAAGGAAAAATTGCACCGCCACTCACAATCTACAAGTTTAAACGATTACCAAAAGTATATGTTACATCCGCTCCTAAAGACTGGGCTGTTGGGATCTCCGATTCAGGATGGATGCAGAGCAAACAATTTTACGAATATTTCGCGAATATTTTCATAAGTTTTTTGGACTCTAATGCAATTCCAAGGCCAGTTATCGTGTTTATGGATGGACACGCTTTCCATTTATCTTTACATCTAAGCAATATATGCCGTACGAATGGTATAATTTTAATTTGCCTACCACCAAACACTACACATTTACACCAAAACATTTACGACGTCGATACGTCTGATAAGGATAATGTGACAACATTGATGACAGTTAATGCAGAAGGAAAAATTGCACCGTCACTCACAATCTACAAGTTTAAACGATTACTAAAAGTATATGTTACATCCGCTCCTAAAGACTGGGTTGTTGGGATCTCCGATTCAGGATGGATGTAGAGCAAACAATTTTACGAATATTTTGCGAATATTTTCATAAGTTTTTTGGACACTAATGCAATTCCAAGGCAAGTTATCGTGTTTATGGATGGACCCGCTTCTCATTTATCTTTACATCTAAGCAATATATGCCGTGCGAATGGTATAATTTTAATTTGCCTACCACCAAACACTACACATTTGATGCAACCATTAGATGTCGCCTTCTTTTATCCCCTGAAGCAAGCCTGAAAAAAAATTACTAAAAAATGGATATATGAGCACGAATGTAGAGCTATCCAGAAAAAGGATATACCTATTGCATTGAACTCAATCCTTACTCAACAAGATTTCTCTCAAACTATAATTTCGGGATTTAGAACATGTGGACTTTATCCATTTGATGAAGATGCTCCAAAATACGAAAAATGCATTAAGAAGGATTAACCAAATGAAGAACAAAATAATGGTGAATATTACTGCTGCGCAATGCAGAAAAGTGGGATACATTATTGGAAATGGCCTGATCCACCGGACCTCCTCTGATATGAAAGGAAGGATATTATTTTGAAAATAAATGAGCCTAATATCATGAATACAAGAGGGGCTTTGTCGGTTCCTGAAATGAAGCAATTCCTATAATAATTTCTTTATTGTGTATATGTATCTGTTTGTAATTTTTGTTGTTTTCAAAGTGAAAATTAAATATTATCACACTTGATTCTGCATTTCACTTATGATATTTAATAAAATATGTATTAAATGATTATTATATAGGTGCCTATCTTCCTATTGTGGCCACACTCAGTGGCCACAACCGGATCTCTTCCTGGCCAGAACTGGTGAAAAGGTGGCTACAACTGGCGAAATTGTATTCAACTAGAATTTTATTGAATCTATCTCTTTTTAATCCGTATACCATATTATTATAACGTATTCCAAAAACACTTTATTGTGAGATTTTCGCTAAATTGTTTTACAAAAACGCAATACGTGTTTCGCCATACAATGGCTTCATCTGGCGTGTCTTTGAAAGACACGCCAGATGAAGCCATTGTATGGCGAAACACGTGTTGCGTTTTTGTAAAACAATTTAGTGAAAATCTCACAATAAAGTGTTTTTGGAATACGTTAGTTATGGATTTTCATCAAGTATCGGCCGATTCCATCATATACCATATTATTATGCCCGTCTTTCAAAATCAACAACATTTACAGTTTCCTTCAATGTGATGAAAGTGAAAAATTGTCATGTAATTAATGGTCTAGCTTTAATCGACGACACCAAACTCCTTAAAGTGGCCACAAACGGTGCATCTGCCCTATATTATTATTAGGTAGACAAATTGTCAATCGGCAGACGAATAGATCGTGTATATACAACTGAAAAATATTTTTTAATTTTCAGAAAGAAACTAATAACTTTGACCAACGTTTTACCGTCTACCGTTGTTTCCTTGCAATATATAATTATTAAGTAGACAAACTGTGTAGATGAGAGTGGTAGACAATTTGTGATGACACGAGTGTCAATGTTACTTCACAATTTGGTTTTAGAAACAATTGCAGATTCATAAATGCCACATAAATCGGCCGGGCTCTTGGCTTTCAGCTTTGCGCTGGTTTAACTGCATTCCATGCCTTAACCGGCTGTTATTTTACACCAGCTTTTTACAAAAAATTCAAAAAACCTTTGTCGATTTTAATGGGCAACGAAAAGTTTAAAAAAGCTTTTGCAGAATTGGCGAATCCTTCTTTGGTTGCCGACACTGCGCCAATAATCGAAGAATTTGTATACCGTATGTATGGAACAACCAAACATATGTTATCCAAAGTCTCATGAATGAAGCGAGAGTTCGAATATTTGAAAGATATTACGGAGTGATAGATGACATGGAGTCTTTTAAGAAACAAGTTACATCGTTTGACGCATCCAATGTACCACCATGTGTCAGAGAGTTACAGCAACAAATATGAAGAGCAGCATATATATCAAACATGTGGACCAATTCTTTTGATAAAATTCCATCTCAATTAGGCCTATTAAATTATGGCTGGTGTCACAATGATAATGGACAGTATACATTTAACTGGTTCGAAGGACCTGCTACGCCTGAACACATTCAAGAAAATTATATTAACATCTGCAGGTACGTCAGTATTTGAGAAATTATGAGAACTCAATGAAATGAAAATTCAGCATGAAAATATCGAAAATACTACCTCACGTAATTGATCGAAATTGAATAAATGTAGTAGCATATGTTCACGTATCATTCACGGTCTATTCGTCTGCCAATTGACAGTTCGTCTATTCAATAATTATATGTTGCAAGAAAACAATGGCAGATGGTAAAACGTTGGTCAAAAGTTATTACGGTTTTTTTGCAAATTAAAAAATATTTTTCAGTTGTATGAACACCGTCCATTCGTCTGCCAATTGATCAATCGTTTACTTAATAATCATATACATATATTGCAAGGAAACAATGGCAGACGGTAAAATGTTGGTAAAGGTTATTAATTTTTTTGCAAGTTCAGTCGCGTCTGCCTGTACTTAAAACATTGCCAATTTGTCTGCCAACAGTTGTCGCAGGACATTTTAATTATGGAACTTTATTACATTCGAGAGGCAGACGGTAAAAAATGTTTCAGTGTCACTGTAAAAAAATTGTTAATTAACTAATGCCTTTAAATTATTCATACAGTGGTAAATCATCTGCCTTGTGAAAATTCGTTCATTTCATGCTATTGTTAGTCTACGCTGTACTTGGCAGACGGTAAAAAATTAATTTTAGTCAAGCATTTTTTTGGTTAAATAAAAAATTCATGCTTCATTCAGAACACCATGTAATCGTCTGCAAATTTTTTTTTTGTGGGTTGCGTAACCTAGCCTTCCGGTCGCATGAATGGCAGACGGTAAAATGTTGGTCAAAGAAACTTTTCTTTAATACAAACTAGAGTTAATGTTTGAGCATGTGTAACATGGGAAAAAATTCATTTAACATATAATAATGTTGCTTGTGGCTGTAAATATGTCCTCTGAAAAAGGCAGACGGTAAAAAATGGGGTCAAAATTTCCGTCACGGGTTCCCGGTCTGTGATGTTTCACATCAAAGTCAAGAGTTTAGTCATTATCCCAGTGAAAAAAACGAAATTCATGTATTGCCCGATTAATTTTATTGTATTGAATTCGATCCTACCTCAGTTTTTGAATTAGTTAGGCATTCTTTTGACTTGTGTCAAAAGAAATTAGAATCATTACAGTTTGAGGCGAGAATTTTATAGTGAATACTGGTTTAGAAAACGTTAACCACTCGAGAAAGCTCAGTGTCAATATATTTTTTTATAATATATTTATTTACTAGAATAAATGACAGAGTTAATTATATGATACATAATAATTTAAGCAGGTAGGTAAATGGTTTTGATGCTATTTTTGTACATAATTTACATAGTATTATATTATGGAATGAAATATAAATGAATAAATATGAGTGATAATTCCCAAAAACACATGCTTGTCGTGGAACAATGAATAATGATAGTAAATAATAAAAGATAAAAGTGTATACGTGTTGACGAAAAATCAATTACCGTATACATACATATACACATCTGCTTAAAAATCTGTTTAGGCATATACACACACATATATATATATATATATATATATATATATATATATATATATATATATATATATATATATATATATATATATATATATACATATATATTGTATTATTTCAGAAATTATTCTTTATATCGATCAGTTGATGGGTGATTGATCTAGGAAGGTGTGAAATCAAATTTTTCTGTTTTTTCTTGAATAGGCTTAGCGAGTGGATTGTTTTCAGTTCACTAGGAACTGCATTGTATACTCTGGGTTTAAGGAAATATGATGAACGTTGGGATATTGTTTTAGAGACGAAAGTCACTGCGAGGTGGTTATCTCCTTTCCGAGTATTATACATATATGTGCACATAGTAATTTTTAGATCCTTCTTTTTTCTGCTTCACTATCAAGGTGTTCAAAAATAATTGTTTAGTATCTACAATATTTGCTAGTTGATAAATTCCATCACTGGAATGTAATCGATCTCTCGAGTATATTATCTTTAGTATCCATTTCTGGAGTACGTCGAGTCCGTTCATTTGAGTATTGTAGGCACCTCCCCAAGCTATTATTCCGTACCTCAATTGTAATTCCACCAGTGCGAAGTATAACATTCTCAAGTATCTTATTTCAAGAAATTAAATGATATGTTTAAACTTTACTATGAGGCTTGTCAATTTGAAAGTGAGCTTTTTTTTGTGAGTGTCTCATTTCATGTGACTATCTAAGTAGACTCCCAAGTATTTTATGTTACTGATTATGGGTATAGTGAAGGTGTTATTATTGTCGGTGATTGATAGATGTGAAATATCCGGAAAATTGTTATTGATGCTTAAAAACGGAAGACATTTTGTCTTATCAAAATTAATCGTGAATAATTTGGAGTCGAACCATTGTTTTTTTTAGAAAATCTTTCTCGACTCTGCCAAATAACTGTTGTCAATTTTCACCAGAATAGAAGATTGCGGTGTCATCCGCGAAGCTGATTATGTGACATTGTATAAATCATTTAGGTATATGTTGAATAAAATGGGGCCCAGTACTGTACCTTATGGGACTCCAAATTCCACAGTTTCAAAGTGATTGAGTCTGCCGTCAATTTTTACGCATTGCATTCTTCTTTCTAGATAACATCAGTTTATATATATTGCCTCTCAACCCTGCACTTTCAATGGGTATCAGTTGATTGAGTTCAATTGATTTTTCTCAATTTGTAGGCAAAATTTATGAATACAAGTTACTGACTAATTGGACTTTCGAGTAGTTTAAATTACGCAGTAACTTTTCGGGTGAACTTTTCAGTTTGCCTTTTACTACATTTCAGGGGATTCTCTATTGATTGAAACAGTATGAAAAAATAGACAGACACTTGTTGAAAATGCACATTTTTCGGTACGTAAAATTTTTGTTCCAAATAAAAATCATTTCAGAATTTCCCGATCGATTTCGAACAAGATAGCTCTCCTGAACTTCCTCACCAATAATTCACCATCTGTGACATTTTTCAGTTGATACATCATGATGATAAAAATATATTGATTTTGCTGAATTCGAAATTAAAAGATATTTCTGTTGATGAAATTTACTCTACTACTTCATGTTCGATTGAAATGCAGTTCTTCCTTATCTGTATTGGAATTTTGTGTACATTTTCAGAGCAATTCCCTGCTCCCAGATCAGGATATAAATCAAATTGTCATGCAGCAGCGTATTCCCGGAAATCGAAACGTAACACGCAAACCACAAACCACAATACGGATGTTGTATCAAACGAGTTTATGGCTGGCTTTTTGATGTCGAATACTGACTTATGATTGGTGATGTTATGACTGGAATTGAATCAATATGTAAAGATTATTAAATACGTTTAATGGTTATATTGACGATTGAGTTCACATCTAATGATTCTCGAACGAAATATGATATTTATTCATAAAGGACACTTAAAGTGTTCTTTATGAATAAAGTTCTTGATCAAAAGTTGGTTATTTCAAAAATATCTAAATGAGATACCGCAATTTCGGTTTCAAGCTTTTGTAGAGAAATTGGAAATCAAGATCATTTCATATATTCGCTGCATCACATCGTTAACATATCACTAGAATATGGAATGTTTCCTGACAAACTGAAAATTGCTAAATTGTTCCAATTTATAAAAAGGGTGATAAAAATTTGTATGAAAACTATAGGGGCATTAGTTTGCTTTCTAGTGTATCAAAAGTATTTGAGTTGAATATCAAAAATCAATTAATTTCCTTCCTTTCTATGAATAACATTCTCTCATCAAACCAACATGAATTCACCAGGAAACAGCTCTATGTGATTTCAGTGAACACATTATAAATGCTCTTGATTGCAAATTACACATTTGTGGCTTATTTATAGATTTTTCAAGAGCTTTCGACACCGTGAACCATGAACTACGGCTACAGAAATTGGAACGATATGGCGTGAGAGGGACTGCTCACAAGTTAATTAAATCATACCTGCAAGGCAGAATTCAACGAGTTATTGTTGACGTCACTGTGAGTGAACCACGGAAAATAGAGCAAGGTGTCCCTCAAGGATCTATGTTCGAACCACTTTTCTTCATCATTTTTGCGAATGACTTGTTCCACTATTTTCAACAACTTTCATCAGTACACGTGGTGACATATGCGGATGATACAAATTTCTTTTTAACAGAGGAAGACTCGGCAACTCTATCAGTTCTTACTGGAAAGGTATACCAGCAAGTTATAATATGGGTAAGTAAAAATCACCTAAAATTCAATATAACTAAAACTGTGCTGATGAAATTTACTATGGTTACAAATGAGTCCGAGATTTTCAGTATATATAAGGATGATGATTTTCATAAAGAATCCTCTAAGGAAACTGAATTATTAGGCATCACAGTTGATTACAGACTCACCTGGACACCACATATCGACTCACTTTGTGAAAAGCTACGTAAACATTGTTATGCGTTAAGATTCTTGTCTAACTACTTTAATGCTGAAATCTTGTTTAGTCTGTACTATGCCACTATTCATTGTCATTTGCGATACGGGATTTTGAATTGGGGTACGGGATCATCCGTGGAAAGGATTTTCATATTACAAAAGTCGACAGTTCGAATAATTGCTAAACTTGGATGGAGAGAGTCATGCAGGAGCTCTTTCAAAAACCTGAAACTTCTCACAGTTGTTGGGATATCTATATGTTTATGAAATATGTATTTTTGTTCATAATAATAAATCAAGTTTTCTATCGAACAAGCAAACTCATGATTATCCAACTCGCTCTGGAAATTTGCTAGTATCTCGATCACATCGAACAGCCGTCTACCAGAAAAGCCATCTTTATCTTGGACCGAAAATTTTCAACAAATCAGACGTAATATAAATATTTTTAAATCAACATTGAAAACTTTTTTAATTGAAAAAAATTGCTACTCCTTGGAGGAATTTTATCGATGATTTTATCCCTCTCCATGTTATTTGTGTTTCTTGTTCATTTGGCAAATCATTTGTAAATACCTATAGTTTTTTTCTCTTGTAAGCTGACGTTTTCCTTGTTATTGTATATTGGAAGATATGTTTTTTTCATATTTTTCCAATGTACCTTTCAGCAAGTGAAATATTTGATAATAAATAAATAAATAAATTTCCATGAGTCTCTTCAAATAGGTTTGCTAACTAACTAGTCTTGAATCGCAACATTGACAAAAGGATTATCAATATCACGGTTATCAATTTTTGAGTAATGTATGTAACATCAAAGAAACTTATAGATATTGTACATAACTATGTTCTTTTATAAACTGCCTACACTTTACGATTTGATCTCCACAAACTTTATTTAAAAAATATATCACGATATGTTTCGCTAACACAGTAGCTTTCTCGTAGCGAATTACGTACTAAAAGTACATTCCTACTCCGATATTTATATACTCGACGTAATCACAATTGAGACTTCCTGTTGTAAATTGCATTTACCGGATAGCCTGTGAGTGCGGAAAATCCTATATCAGTGAAACTAAGGGGCCGTTGAAAGTCCGCATTGTCGAGCACTACAAACACACACAGCGAGGGAAAACCAGCAAATCAGGAATAGCAGAGCATGTTTGGACTCATCAACATAACATCAAGTGGTCCCAAGCTGGGATCATACTCAAGGAGGAAGACTGGTTCAGGAGGAAATTCAAAGAAGCCGCATATATGTTATCCAACAATATATTCAGCCAAGCTAGCGCAGATTTACCCACTCGATCAAATTACCTAAAACATCTACAACTTTCATATACGTTAGGTACATCTCCAATGATGGTTACCTAAATTACATTGTATCAATTCTCTTGAAATGATCACTTGGTGATCGAAACACGTGTCGAGGTGTTGAAATAATGGTTTGGTGTTGGGATAGAACTCCAGCTAAATTCATTAGAATGTTCGAATTTTTAAGTTTAATAATTTCCATTGCTTCCAAATGATTCAGCTTTAAACCTTCAATTTCTATGTGTAAAATTTCGAAATCTTCGTTGAAGATATGATTTTCTTCTAAAAGATGATTTGAATGTGGTGAACTTGTTTTCTTATTTACATAGATCATATGATGTACCTGGATACGATTCTTTTATGTTCTGCCAGTTCGACCAATGTATATCTTAGGACACGTTCCACACTTTGATTTTTATACTGCCGATTTCTACAATTTGGATGTTTTATTTTCATTATTTTTAACTAACTTTCCTAACGTATTACCATCTGTTCTATATGCAATTTCAATATCCCGTTTATTCAAATATGAATCCACTTTTTCTGTTGTTTGTCAAAAATATGTTGAAGCCCTAAAATTTTGATTTCGAATATCTAACTCATCAATAGGAAAAACGTATCGAACCGCTTTTGCGTAGAATTTTTATGCAATGCGGACTTTCAACGGCCTCTTAGTTTCACCGATATAGGATTTCCCGTACTCACAGGTTATCCTCATTTTGTGTAAGGAATTCGTCCTTCAGCTGAAAACAGCAGTTTCGTACATAGCATCCTGGTAATTCCATAACTACTTCTATCGGTAAGTTCGTTCTGAACGATTCAGGTCCGCATCTTCGGATGGCTTCCTCTGTATGCCCCCTCCCTTGTATGGACTACCCAAAATCCACAAGAAGGGTGTTTCGCTCAGACCGATCATCAGCTCCAGAGATTCGGCTACTCAAAACTTGTCTAGATTTTTACTCCCGATAATATAACCATTACTAGAAAAAACATGATCTTTCGTGAAGAATTCAAGGCATTTCGTCGAACTACTAGGGGCAATCGAAGTCACAGAGCAAAATCAACTAATCAGTTTCGACGTAAAAAGCCTTTGCACCAACGTTCCGGTCTAAGAAGCACTCCAAATCATACAGAGCACTCCAAATCATACATCATACGAATCCGAAGACGGGGAGCTGGAAGATAGAACAAACTTACCGATAGAAGTATTTATGGAATTGCTATGATGATGTGTACCAAACTGCTATTTCCAACTCAAGAACGAATTATTTACACCAGTTATAGCCAACATATATATGGAGTGGTTGAAACTCTGGCCATTGAAGAAGCCTACAAGAAACTCCGAGTCTGGTTGAGATACGTTGACAACACCTTCATATTATGGAACTAGACGCCTTCCTGAAGCACATCAACAGCGTAAGACCTTACATCACTTTCAATATCGAGAAGGCAGTCATGAAAGAATTGCCTTCTTAGATGTACCGGTGAAGACGACCGAAACTAAGTAGGAAACATCTGTATAACGAAAACCCACTCACACGGGACAGTATGTGAACTATGAATCCAACCACTATCAATCGGTTGAAAGAGGAAATCATCAAGACTCTAGTAGATCATGCTTTCGGGCTCTGTAATCCGAAGAAAAGTCTGGAGAAGGAATTAGGCATCATCAAAAACGGTCTTCAACAGAATGGTTATTCCAAAGTGATGGTAAAACAGACTTTGGCTAAAAGACAGCAAGAGCCTCGCAAGGAAGAGAATCCGTCAAAACCAGTGCTTGCACTTCCCAACATCAGAGAATTGTCGGAAGGGATAAGGATATCGGGCACAATTTCAGAACATGCTTCAGATCCGAAAACACTATCCGTAGCAAACTCACGAAAATCAGGCCAACGAACGCGGACTGCGATTCCAAGAATTGCATTTACCGGATAGCCTGTGAGTGCGGAAAATCCTACATTGGTGAAACTAAGGGGCCGTTGAAAGTCCGCATTGTCGAGCACTAGAAACACACACAGCGAGGGGAAACCAGCAAATAGGAATGATGTTTGGACTCATCAACATAACATCAAGTGGTCCCAAGCTGGGATCATACCCATGGAGAAAGACTGGTTCAGGAGGAAATTCACAGAAGCCGCATATATGTTATCCAACAATGTATTCATCCAAGCTAGCGTAGAGATACGCTATATATGGAAATCCATGACCAAGCGGAAAATGGCCAACTCCCTCCAAACGATCATCTCCCGCTAAACTGGTGAAACGGAGAGAGGGAGGAGGGAATAAGTGAAAGTACTCGAATGACCCATAAATAGTCATCTCTCGGAGGAATTCGTCCAGTCATCACTGGAAGACTATTGTGGATACTAACAATCGAGACGTGAAGTAACTTGGCTTGAAATCTCCTAATTTTGATTTTTATTTATTTTTTGTCTTATTGTTTTATTTTTTTTATTGTATTTTATTTCACTGTAATTTTATTTCAGGGTTTGTTTCTCAGTATAATTATTTTCAGCTACTCTTTTTATTTTTAATTGTATAGGTTCTGACAAAATGGTTTAGACTTTCACGGCTGAGATTTTCAGTGTCGTTGCTTTTCGAGTTTGAAAGCCGTGGGTTTTTGGAATTTCCTTCCTGACGTTTCGCTGGCGTGAGTGGCATTAACATTAACAATCTTGCTACCTGCTAGGTAGCAAGATTGTTAATGTTCCAGGTTCAAGTGCAGGTACGAATACAGGTACAAATTCAGGTACAAACACAACTGATTACTTGACAAGGCATAAATATGCTTTACGAAGCCTAAAAGGGTAGTCATCGGACAGCAAGCCATGATGGTTAAACCTCTGAAGAAACTAGCCACTCGCGCCAGCGAAATGTCAGGAAGAAATTCCAAAAACCCACGGCTTTCAAACTCGAAAAGCAACGACACTATAGGTTTTTTCAGGGATTTCAAATATTCGACAATGGAAGTCCGAACAAATGAAATTCACGAGAATGATTGCCAATGAATCTCACTCTCAGCGTATATTCTTATATCTGGAGAAATGTGTATTTCGGAAATCTCTTTAGAAATTGATCGTACTTGGCTAGCTGTCTTTATGGATAACTGTGAGACTGTAACACACTAATATGAAAGAACACCTTTCACTACATCGAATATTTCAGAAAATCCATAACATAACATTGATATATTCCACATTTCAGAACTTTTTTGCCATTTGTCGAGTACGTTGGATACTGAAGCGAACCAGTGAAGACAAAACTGTGAAAATCATTAGATTTTTTTCCAATTCTGGAAACAGAGGCAGGTTTTATCCTTCGACACTTAAAATAAGTGTATGCATAATTCCTCACTTTTTTTGCCAATCAAAATTATTAAACACGAGTTACTGATGACACAAAGCACAAAGAAATCTGATGCAGAGTATACTAGACTGCTGGCTGACACTGGAAGTCACAGCAATCTGGAAATGACCTCTGACATTATGCCTCCAACTGTCAACTAGGAACTGCCTTTTGCTGTACTTTTTCCGAGTGGAGAGGATTGGATCCTCAGGGAGAAGAAAATAGTTGTTGGTTCACAGATGGATCAAAAACACCTTTCGGTTCTAGCGCAGGTATTTTCAGTTGCAGACCCAGGACAGAGATATCAACCTATGCGACTGTTTTTCAAGCAGAAATTTACGCTGTTGAATTGTGTGCGGAGAGATTGGAATAATTCAACTTCATAAACGAGGCAATAAAAATAATCTTGGACGGTCAAGCGGCGTTGGAAGCTTTTGGCTTCCGAACAACGTCTACATTTCGATAGATAATTGCCAAAAACGACTCTCCTCGATAGAAAGACTTAACAACAGATTGTTTCTGGTCTGGATTCCTGGCCATACTGGCCTGGAAGGCAATGAGGCTGCTGACTCGCCCTTGCAAAGGAGGGTGCTGCAAGCAATTTCATCGGACCAAAACCTGTCATTGGCATCGCTTTAGGCTTTGCCAAACAAAGATTGAACATCTGGATGGCAAGAAGATTTATGGATTTCTGGCAGAATATTCCAGGATTGGCTGGAATTCACCATTCTGGCTGGAATTCACCATTCACCATTCGAAGCTTGATACCAAACAGTTGTTGGACTACCAGTAAGGATGAACTAAGATGTCTAACAGGCCTTCTTACAGGTCACTGTCATTTGAATCATCATATGCAGATACTCGGACTGTCGGAAGACAGTCTTTGTCGCACCTGTTTGGAAAATGATGAAACAGCAGAGCACATACTTTGTGCCTGCCTCGCTGGGGACCGAATCAGGTTTTTAGCGTTCGGCAGAGCCGTACTTTTACCATCTGAAAGACCACTCACCATACAGCTTTATCGGCTTCGTTAAGACGCTGGGTTCATTTGGTCGAGTGTGAATATGCGTGAGCCACAATAAACCCTTGAGGGTTGCGGTGGAGAGTCGAATAGACCCACTCATTTTGGACCTAACCTAACCTACTGATGACGACTTCTTGATAAACACACTAACTTCTTTCACAAAAATGACTTAGAAACACAAAATAAAAAAGATGAATCAATTAGGTAGGTCGGTGGCCGGGCGGTTCGACGTGGGTGTTTTGATCATTCTCTCCATCGACAGATGTGTAAGTCGGTGGTTCAAACCGCACTTGCTGTCGCACAAGTTTCGGCTGTCGTTCGCAGGGGTGCGACAGCTGGTTAACGGAAAAAACATATTTCAACATATTTACTCACTACCTCATTTTTTTGAATATCAATTCATATTCTTTCATATTTCTCAGTGAATCAGGGTGCATTTTTTAACTGACTGGCTCTCGCGGGAGGTTACGACGTATAGTAAATCACTGTACTCCGCGATACCCTGAAATTATAATAATAATAATTATATTGAATGACTTTATTCATCACATGTTTGCATGAATTCATAATTATTCTATTCCAAATGTGGTAAAACATCTGGAACAAAGGAAAAAGGCAAACTTAGTCGATATCAGGCATGATTTCTGATTACAGTGTAACTTGACAAAAAACTCATTAAGAAAAGGAGAGAAATGAAGTAAAACAATACAAAATGAAAAATAGTACTTATTACACAATCATCAGGCAATTATAATCACTAATTATGTAATAATATACCTGATGCATGACTGATATCAATCCAATGTTCGACAAAATATAAATAATCGTCTTCGATTCAGGAATGGTTATTTGAGAAACCCTAAAATTTCACGAGACTACCTGTTCTTTATCCGTTTTGACTATCTAAAGTCTTTCAGGTTTCATCTGATAATGATCGAAGCGTAAAAAATTATACTTATTTAATATGAGTATTCATACGTGGCGGAGACACTTGGAACAAAATCTGAAGAACGCTAAGGGCAATCATCGACAAAAAGAATACAGGGAATAGGAGTTGAGGAGTTTGTATTAAACTTGAAGAACTCAATTATAGATTATTAAATATAAACGAGACTTCCCAAAGCGGACAGTTGCAAAACTAAACTTCGATATCGACCGCCGACGAGATTTATTCTTTGTCCTTCGCAGCAGTTTTCACTGCAAGGCATGAGGCCAAATATCAGAGTCTTAACTTATGATTCAACAGCAGACAGCTTTGGGGAGCCATGTTTATCGTTTATCTCTGTCTGTCCCACAGATCGAATCTTTTTGGGGAAGGTGGACAGGACTGTGGAGTCCAACAATGTACTTGTGGTTTGGCCTTACACCACTGATGATACCTATAGCGGGTTGAAACTGCGATGTCTGCTGTTGAATCATAAATGCGTTGTTTTTGGGCTCTGGTTTTAAATCACCTCAAAATTTAAAACCAATGATGGAAAGACCCAAAAATCTAATAAAGTTGCAATTTGGGGTTTTATGGAGTTCAGTTTCTTCGAAATCAAAGAAAAAATCTATCATGTGACAGTTATCATAACTTTTTTTCTTCGAATGTGCTTTTGAAGTAACTGCGGTTTTTCTATCAGGAATGGATGCATGTATTCCATTGTATTCCCCAGATGTTCAACCCATTTCTATTGAACATCGACGTTCTACCGGAGAAATCACAAATCCAACATATTGCTCTGCTGATAAAAACAAGAATGAATCTGGAAAAAAAATTCAAATGGTAGAATTCAAGTTGAATTCTATTAATTCTGTAATGAATTCTTCGAAAGAGTTTTTCCAAATGAACGAATCTGACGTAAATCATTAATTTCTGGTATGTTCTTGCGGTGCAAAATGAATCTAGAACTGAATTAGATGTTGAGTACTATTCTACATAGAATCTGAGTATTCTTGTCTGAGACATTAGTTCCATGAAACTAGAATTATATTATAATTTACCTATGTCATTTGATCAGTAGATCAGCGACCCTCGCATCTGAATGCGTTTCTGCTAAAGTTATTTCGCTTGCATATTACCAGTGGTTACGAGCAATCGATGTACGTCCTTGTGATGTATGATGTTATCCAATTACAATATGTAATTACGGTGTCATTCAATTATGAAGCTCTGAACGAAGTATTAAACCCGAACATTGGGTTATAGCCTTAATCTATCGCTTCAGCAAGACTAAGAGGATTTCGAAAAGGATTACTTCGGTTCCATTTCCACATTTCTGATTGTTTTCAACTATGGTGTATCTATCCTGGATGAAACCTTACTATTGAGGTTCCTTCACACACACGAAAATAACTTTTGTTTGAGAGTGCTTGTCATTGTTTCATGGTGAATTTCATTAGTTCGGACGTCCATTGTCTAATATGATTCTAATATTATTTAAACTTTATGAAAGAACAGATTAAATCGCAATGAATTGCTGAAATATCGATTATAAAAAGCAATAAAACGTGAAATGAAATTGCAACAAAACGTTTATAATAATCACCAGTTATAGCTAACATATATATAAAGTGGGTATGGAACTATGGAAATGCAGAACTAGAATGGCATCACCTTCGAAATGGAGAAGGAAGTCCACAACGAATTGCCATTCATAGACGCATTGGTGAAGAGGACCGACGCTAAGTTGAAAACATCTGTATATCAAAAACCCACTCACACGTGACAGTATCTGAATGACGAATCCAACCAACATCAAGCTATCTAAAAAAGGAATCATCAAAATCTAGTGGATCGTGATTTCGGGCTCTGTTATACGAAGGAAGGTCTCGAGAAGGAACTAGGCATCATCAGAAAAGATCTTCAATGGAATGGTTACTCTGAAGTGATGGTGGAACAGACTTTGGCTGGAAGATAGTAAGAACCTCACAAGGAAGATAAACCATCACAATCAGTGCTTGTCCTTCCCTATGTCAGAAGATTGTCGGAAAGGATGAGAGGAATTAGATTCAAGTACAACAATAGAAACTGCTTCAGATCCGAAACCACCATCCTTAGCAGCCTCACGAAAACCAGGCCACCAAACGCGGACTTCGATTCCAAAAATTGCATTTACCGAATACCCGGTGAGTGCCGCAAATCATATATCGGTTAAACTAATAGGCCATTGAAATCCCGCATTGCCGAGCACAAGAGAAACATATAGCGATGTGAAAACAGCAAATCGGGAATAGCAGAGCATGTTTGGACTCATGTTTGGATATCATCCACAGGGAGGAACACAGGTTTGAGTGGAAGTTCAAAGATGCTGCATAAATGTTGTTCAACAAAGCATTCAGCTAAGCTAGCGTGAAGATTCGCAACATATGGAAACCTGTAATCAAGCGCCGCTAAACCGCTAAATCGGTGAAGCCGAGAGAGGAAAAAGGGGATAGGTAAAAGCATTCGAATGACCTATGAATACTTATCTCTCGGAGAAATAGTCCAGTCATCAACCGAAGGCGATTGTGTGAATACTATCAATCGAAACGTCGCGTGGAGTTGGTTTGAAATCCTTTTCATTTTTTCAATTTCTTTTTTAATTGTTCGATTTTTGTTTCTCCAATTATTTTCATTTCTTTTCATGTGGTCATTTTTATTTTTCATCTTGATTATTTCATTCGTTTTATTGTAATTCCATTTCAGGATTTATTGCTCAATATTTCGGCTGTAAATTTTAATTGTATTTGTTCTTTCATAGATTTCAAATTACATTAGACAATAGAAACCTAAACTAGTGAAATTCACAAATCGCCTGGCTACCGACCTGTGGTTGTTGAAACGATTTTACAAAGATATTTTTTGGAAAACTGACATTTATAAAAATGAAATCTTCGTGACGATTGGATTAGAGTTAATTCATTTCTTGGTTTATTTTATGAAACTGCATCACGGAACCATCCTGTATAAGCAAACAATATCCTCAGTCGTGACAGTTCTATAGCGATTAGAGCTCCATCTTGCAACGATGTGTATTTCCGGATAATAGATGTTGTATTGTATATGTGTATACATCAAATTAGTAAGATAGCATTTGAAATTTTGGAAGGGCTGTTTCATTTGATAACAAATTGGATTGACTCGTAAACCATCCATTCATATGGTTGAACGTCTGTTCGTTTTGAATAGTATGAATGGTGGTAGAGAGTTGCGTGATAGGGCACAGAAAATTTAAACTAACGATAAGGTTTGGAGCAGAGTTGAAAACTCTGCTCAGGTTATCAGCAATAAATAATCACCTGTAAAAACTTCAGACTGGTTCTGATTCTCAGAAGATTATGGCAGACTAAAATGAAAAGTCAACTCGACAAGAATGAATTTTAAAGCCAGTAAACCTATTTTATGCATCACGTAATTATTATGAAAAACGAAATCAACTGAAATGTATCAGGATTTGATTGTTTTGAATCTTCGGAAATCAGAGAGTGCAGATCAGTGTAGGAAATTGATTTCCTTTGTTTAAAAAAATGTCTGTATTTGATACAAAAAATAATAAACTCTTCATATTCGGAAATGGAAATGGATAAATCAACTGAAAATCAAATGGATAGCAAAATTCATTAATAAAAGTTCTGAAAAAATGACGAGTACTCAAACAAAATAACCATAATAATGAAAAGGTGGAAAATCTCGAAAACATTCCTGAAACTCAAAGATTGCGTTTATCCAAATAACTTCAAAATACTCTTTACCAAACTTTCACATCAAACGAAATTATGCCTTCATTGAAGCGTACTTTAGAAATATAGACATGAACTGGGAAAACTTGCTTAACTTTGGTGGAACGCAGAACTGATTATTAGTTTGGGAGAGTTATTAGTGAATTGAATGAAAAATGGGTATAAAAAATTTCTTTCGGAAGCAAATCACTAGCCTAACCAATTCGTGATTGAGTACTCTGTCCCTTATTGATATTTATTACTGAAAGGAAATATACCATAAAATATGTTATGACATTGTCCGATACTTGATGAAAAGCCATGATAAAAGTATTCAATAACATCTCATTGTAAGACTTTCGCAAAACAGTTTACAAAACACATGCTTTACTCTCCAGCATGATTTTGATTAGTGACGTATATAATCGATTTCGTTTAAATCTGTTTCCTGCAACGTTTAAATCTGTTTCCTGCAACCAAGTATGAACCAACCTTTTGGCTATACCGTTAGGTCAGGTTAGATCCAAAGTGAGTGGATCTATTCGACCCTCCACCGGAACCCGCAAGGGTTTATTGTGGCTCACACCGATTCGCACTCGACCAAATAACCCCAGCTTCTTAACGAAGCCGATTAGTTTGGATGGTGAGTGGTCTTTCAGGTCAGATGGTAAGAGTACGGCTCTGCCGAACTCTAAAAAGAGAATTCGGTCCCCAGCGGGACAGGCTTAACGTATGTGCTCTGTTGTTTCATCATTTTCCAAACAGACCCACACTGTCTTCCTAAAGTCCGAGTCTCTGCATATGATGACTCAAATGACAGTGACCTGTAAGAAGGCCGGTTAGACATCGCAATTCATCCCTACTGTAGTCCAACAACTGTTTGGTATCAAGCTTCGAATGGTGAATAAACGCCTAGGAGTGACCCAATCCTGGAAGAAGTCCATACATCTTATTGTTATCCAGGTGTTCAATATTTGTTTGGCTAAGCTTGAAGCGATGCCAATGACAGGTTCTAGTCCGCTGAAACTGCTTGCAGCACCCTCCTTTGCTAGGGAGCCAGCAGTCTCATTGCCTTCCAGGCCAGAATGGCCAGGAATCCAGACCAGAGACAATCTGTTATGTCTTTCCATCGAGAAGAGTCGTTTTTGGCAATTTGCTACCAATTTAGATATGACACGATAGGAGCCAAGAGCTTCCAACGCCGATTGACTGTCCTAGAATATTTTTATTGACTTGTGTATGAGGTTGGATTCTTCCAATCTCTCCGCACACAATTGAATAGCGTAAATTCCCGCTTGAAATATAGTCGCATAGGTTTCTAGGCAGGTTGATATCCCTGTCCTGGGTCTGCGACTGAAAACACCTGTACCAGACCCGGAAGGTGTTTTTGATCCATCTTTGAACCAACAACTATCTGCTCTTAATATTTCCTTCTCCCGGAGGATCCAGTCCTCCCTAATCAGGAACAGTACTTTATAAGACAGTTCGTAGTTGACAGTTGAAGGCATAAAGTCAGAGATCATTTCCAGAATGCTGTGACTTCCAGTGTCAACCAAAAGTCTGTTGCACTTTGCATTGAATTGATTTGTGCAATTGGCAATGTGCACAAGTCTATATGCAGTCCATCTAGTCTCTCTCTTCAGAAAAATGTGGAGGGGGGGGGTAAATCTAGAAGGAACTCCATGGCCACTGCCGGTGTGGTACTGATGGCACCACTGATGGCCAGACAAGCCTGTCTCTGTAAGCTAGAGAGCTTCGCCTGGATCGTTTTCTATAGAGACTTCGGCCAGCAGGCAATTGCACCATAAGTGATCATTGGTCTGACAATTATCACATAAATCCAATGGATTTTTTTGGGAGCTAAACCCCAAGTTTTACCACAAATCTTTCAACATGTCCATAGGGACAGTCTGGCTTTGTGTAAAACTTTCTTCAAATGAGCGTTCCAGGTGAGTTTTTATCAAGGAGAATACCAAGATATTTCATTCCTGTTCCAAATGGAATGACCTCACCATTGAGGGAAAGTGGCGTTAGATCGTCCGATTTTCTCCTCCTGGTGAAGGGGATTATCACAGTTTTGCTGGGGTTGATATTCTGCTCCTTCAGGCACCAATTGTGAACAACTTCGATCATGCTTTGGAGGATATTACAAGCTATGGCTATACCGTACTGACAGGTAATAGGTTCAAGTTCAAAGTTATATTTCAAAAAAACGGTTATTTTCTATTGGGTTACCAGTCTGATCAAGTGTGTGTATTCCATCCTGAATGTTGATATCACAGATACATTATATTTACATATTTACGATATATGATTCAATAAATTGTATTTCTTCACCCTGGCGCGCAGTGGCGGTTCCAGAAAATCATTTGGAGGGGAACAGTTACAACTCAGTGTATAGGGTGTAAAATCCCTTCATAAAGCACTGAGTCCTTGGAGGTTTTTTATTGATGTTCAGTAGTATGCATTCAAGAACAAACATTCGAAAAATAAAATGAAATGAAAACCTTTGCTCAGTTTTAAATATAGTATTTCAACTAACAATTAAGAAAAATATGTATATTGAAATTAACCCTTATCATCATTATCATTGAGTGAAAAACTTCTGTTTAAAATCTGTTTTTCCTTTAATCAGCTGTCGCCCCCATACGAACAACAACTCTCAGAAGTTGTGAAACTTGTGCGAGCTAAGGACTAACGATGTCTTGCCTTTTGACATGTGAAAGCTATTTAGGTACAACCATAACGAATTGAAAAGTAGGTTATATAGTGACATTTTATCAATTAAATTTATTAATGGTCGAACATAATAATATTTTCATAATATAAACATAATATTATTGATATGTAAATTTTCATGACAACTTCAGATATACTTTTCTCCTTTGCTTTTTTATGTATATGTCCATGACTTCTTCAGCCGTCATTGCATTGGAAATATCCTGGTGTACGTGCAGTAAAGCCAAACCATGTAGTTTCTCTTCAGACATTGTTTTGCGTAGAGATGTTTTCAAATGACGCAAATCTAAAAAAGTTTTCTCTGCTATACTGGTAATCATAGGAAGAGTGCACAAACAGCTGTTGCCATATCTTGATGTTTGGAAAAGAATCAGCAAACTTGTAAGCTTACGCCGGCATTTAATTCCCACATGTGTTTTCAGATTTGCAACTCATCTTTCAAGGCCGAAAAGCAGAGCACATTAGGAATAACAAAGATAAAAGTTCAGTTTCAGAAAAATAGTAAGTATATAAATTATCATGCTCTTCAATTTCCAATAGAAAGGTTCAACACTCAACTTGTTGGAGAGTATGGAAATTAACAAATTTAAAACTACCAATATCTTATGAACGATCAAATTGAACTGAATAATTCCCCATTATTGAATCTGTTCATTTCCAGGAAAGAAAGGTTAAGTATAATTAAGATATTTTCGGAAATTTAAGTCATTCATATAGTTAATGAATGTATACCCAACCTTCTCAGGTGGATTTATTCATTAGAAAGTAGGCAAACTAGTATGTAATATGTTAGAATATAAAATAGTTGTAAATCAGAGTGAACTTATTATTAACGTTTGAAAAAGCTATTGTATAGCGAAACACGTATCGCGGTTTCTGTAGAAAATCATACATTAAACTGTATTAATGAGTTTTGATACGGAGTTTTTCATTTTGCACCCTTACCTGCCTTTGAAGAGGCGTTTTCTTCAGGCAAAATACTGGACAGTCGTAGGGTAAGATGGGGTAATGCCGGGCAGTTAACGATATTTGAGCATTAAAGTGAAAATGCAAAACCTATAATTATTATAATGAAAGCAAAAGATAAAGTAACATTTATTCTATGTAATTAAACACAATTGAAAAGAAAAAACTGACATTTTGTAATATAAAACACTCAATTAGAAAAACTTGTCATTGACCGGAATTGTCCTGACCTGTGGGTATTACCGGTCATGGGCATGGGCAATACCGGTCATACACAAAAATCACAAATATATCCCCTCGGTGTATCCTTCCCGGAACATAACTGATGTGCCCATTGTCCACATGTTGTACATCTATACCAAACTTCACTATTTGGTCCATAATCATTGCACACAAGGCAAACATTTAAATCTGTTTCATAATTTTTGCTATCACTACAGATTTCCATATCAATATCAGATTCCGAGGACGACTCTGTTTGTTTTTTGCTTAATTTTGTTCGAAGTTTTTTCCGGGTAGTGATGTCTGCTATCTTTGGTTCTTCAATACTACTTTTATCAAGCGAGTCTATTATGTTTCTCTTAGCGTTCTTTAAACCTTTTCTTTTATTCGTCTTACCTTTATTCTTCTCCAGTTTTTCATTCTTCTTAAATTCTTTTTCTTGCAATAGGTCCTTAAGAGGTGTAGAAGTTAGAATGGTCGAGTGCTGTTTAGGTCTCCGATTTGGTTTTTCAACTCTCGTAGTCTTTTTTGGTTTTGGAAGGAGATCTTCAACAGTGCAATAGAGTGAGGACAGAGGTTTTGAAGTAGAAGGTGTTGCAGAGACTATATTTTCTGAAGAGTAATGTTGTTTCGAGCATCCTGTCACTTCTTTGCCCGGCCCTATATTTTAAGCAATATCATCGTCAAGTTTAGTATCATTTTCATTGATGAAAACAGTTATTTCTTTTGGCTCATTTAAAGCTTCAGCAGCCAAGTAGTCTTCATCTTTGAAGACATGCGGGTTAATGGGGTAGATTCCGGTTGCTTTGAACCCTGCCTCTCCTTTACCTACCGATGCAGCGTTAGCAAAAGCTTTTCGAAACAATGAGGCAACTTCATGAGGTGATATTTTTTCTCCTGCATGGGATTTCATGTAGAGATTGCACTCATTCCTATAATAGGACTTGAGTGGTCCGTAAAACGAAACGTCTAATGGTTGAGTCCTGTGAGAGGTATGGGGTGGTATGGATAACATGGTAATATTATTCCTCTGCAAAAGTCATAGGCTGCCAGTGAAACGTGACTTGAATGGTTATCTAATATTAATAAGACTTTGTCAGATTCGGATGGTTTTGCATGAACCACAAAATGTTTTAGCCATTTAACGAATAGTTCTTCTGTTATCCAACCATTCTTGGAACATTCATATGCAGCTGCAATGGGACCATCTTTTTCCAATAGGGATGAATGCCGTTGGCGAGGAAAAATAAACATTGGAGGTATAAACCTCCAGCAGCACTCATTGCACAAACAACTGTTATGTTGCGACCTCTTTCCCAGCTTGTGCATCGAACCAACCCTCTTTTGACCTTTTGCCGCTAACACTTTTCCCGGATCCTGGACCGTGGAAATTCCGGTCTCGTCGACATTGTAGATGTTTCTCGGTGAAAAGTTGTGCTTCTCATTAACTTGTTGTAAAAGTTCGTAGAACCGGTTGACTTCTTCTTTATTGAAGGCAGTAGCCCTGTTTAAACTAGTTGCTTCTGCTTTTTGTATTGAAATTTGATTTCTCTTTTGAAAGGCTATCAGCCAATCGCGACCTGCTGGTTTTAATTCGGTATTAAAATTATGGATTATGCCATTTTTTCAGCATACTGAAATGCCATGCGTCGGACTTCTTTATTGGTACAGCCATAAAATATGGATGTTAGATATTTTATTTGGTTTGCCATTTCTTCCTCCTGCTCCCTGGTGAAAACAGTGTTTCTGCCCATAGTAGGAGTAACCATTTTTTTCTTTTTAATTCTTTCTTGCAAGGTGGAAAATGGAATTTCAAATCGTTTAGCAGCAGCTCGCATAGAAATCTCACCTTGTTCATATAATCGTTTGGCAGCATTAAGATGTTCAACAGACCACTTTGCCCTCTCAGTTTTTCTGATACATGGCTTCGGCATCTGTAATAAAAAAATTAAAAAAAACATTAAATAATACGTTTTTCATATGGGCAATGCCGGTCACTTGACCGGTTTTACCCTCACATGCATGCCCTTATTCAAAAATCATTTGAAGTCTTAACGGTTTTAATAGTATTCATATTGAAGCGTAAGAGGATTATACGGTGTAGTAACCTACTCTTGAAATAGGTATAGTTCTAAAAAATAGTAAATATAAGTACTTACAACTTATTTTCAGAGTTGGTGGAACTACAAGAAATACCATAAAAACAAAACCGCCAATCGTGTTACTTCAACGCTTGTCTCTGACTGAATTTACTCAAGGCGGTCGGTACGACAATACTAAAATCCGCCGCTAGAGCGATTCGCTGTTGCCAGATTCAACTCCTTTCAAGGTAATATTGGTATGACCGGTATTGCCCACTGACCGGCATTGCCCTATTTTCCCCTATAGCATTGCTGGTCTAATCAGCTGATTGTATATTAATAGTTTGTTATCGGTGCTGAGCTTTGAGTTTCTGGCAGTAAGCGGGCAAGTCCGTTTTATTGCCGCTCCAACCCTTTGTATGGATTGGTTGGTATGCTTATGAAATATTAGACGCTTGTCCAAAATTACTCCCAGGTATCTCGCCGCATCCTGCTACTCGATACTTTTGTTCAGAACTCGTAAATTCCTGAAGATCTTCGTATCATTTAATTTCTTACCAACGTTGAAATGGATATAAAATAGACCACATAATATATCAAAACGAAATTATTGCTCTGCGCTGCGACATATTTCTAAAAGCAAGATCATCCTCAGGTTTTCAATTCTGGGCATTGGTTTCCAACAAAAAATATTCAAATTTGATGAAATTTGTCAAACAACTACATTTGTGTTTTGGTTCAACATATTTATGTTAGTCAGCAGTTTTCTACTCAAAACGAACAAAAAATGAATACCGTTTTTGCTTGAAAGACGCTCATACATTGGGTTCTTAAGGTTGCTAATTTCCAACTGCAAACCTGATTTTGCTAATCTAGCAGAAGATGCTCAGACGCAATGCTCACACCAAAATAACTGAAGGTTTTGCCTTAATCTGTCTCTCACAGTAGTGTACGGATATTATACTAAACTGATGAGGAAAAATGATGATGAGATATATAAAATCATAACCTTGACAACAGTTTTTTTGTTTTATTGCAATGATATTTCTGAGAATTTATTGTCCACTATTATGGAATTGTACTATAGACAGTTTTATGTGTTTCCTCCCAATAAAATAAAAAAAATAAAAAAATTCTACATGATTGTGTAGGTACTGAATTATGCTATTCCATTTGAGATTTCAAGGAGTAGGTACCTAATTTATATATAGCACAGGGTTTCGACAGTGAACGGTATATCTTGGGGCCAATCAAGTCGACCACCCCTGTTATAGAGGGAACGTCCGAGGAAAGAACTGAAGAACCGGTTCAAAAAAGGACAATGAAAAGGCTGGACTAGAACCTGTTCATTGAGAGGACACAAGAATGAAATAGGACTGTAAATCGGAGACGTTTGCTGCAGGAAATACAACAAGGCACTAGATCACAAATAATTTATGAACGGCCTCAATTATATCTATGAGAATATGACATATATCCAGCAAGGTACCTGTAACAACTACTACAGGAAAGAAATTTGTTGGAATGGATGTCATAAAAAAAGATGTAACAATGATTCCTTGAAGAGGAATGTGTTTCGATAACTTGGGAGAAAAGGATGGGGCCCAAGTAGTAGGGAAAAATGTAATAGGTTGTAGTTTAAAATCTGTTTAAAAAAATCTGTTCAAAATCTGTTTTTCTGTTAATCAGCTGTCGCCCCCATACGAACGATAACTCTCAGAAGTTGAGAAACTTGTACGAGCTAAGGACTAACGAGGTCTTACCTTTAAACGTGTGATTCCTAACACGGTGAAAAATAAACTCTCTGTCCTCTGCGGAACAATGGTTTCCGAATGTTGAATTGGTCTTTCAATTTCCAATTCAAAAAAATATCTAGATTCTATTTTTGTCTATTGGAAAAAACTTCTTTCCGGTTAAACTATTTTGAACTTGAATGTTTCATTATTGATCAACATTTTTGCAACTTTATATTATATATCTAACATATAAAATTCTCGTGTCACGGTTCGACCGATTTTTATGACATTTTATATGTGTATTTGGTAGGTCTGAGAATACTCCTAAGTAATAAGGGTGTTCCACCCCAAACATTCTTTAAATTTTTCTGTCAATTTTTTTCAATGATGTGGCATTGAAGAATACATATAACCCTTAATTTTCACTTTTCTATCACCAACCCCTATTTTTCAATAGTTATTTTGGTAATTTATTCATTTTTCACCCTGATCATAAATCAGTTACTCCCGCCAGGCGTCTACCGATGTCACTTATCACAAAATTTCAAATGACAATATACAGGAAACCTACAAAAATAAGCTTCACCATACCCGCAAGTTCTAACCACCCACCCTCACACAAAATGACTGCCTATAACGCACTCATCTACAGAATGCTAAGGATACCACATATATAGCAATGAAGCCCGGAACAAGGAAAGGAACATTATACACCAAATAGCAAATGAGAACGGATATACTCAAAAGACAATAGATAAATTAGAAAATAGAACCAAACAAAAAATACAGAACAAGGATCAAACTAGTCCAACAGATAAAACAACACAAAGATGGACTGCATTCACATACATAGGTCACTAAACCAAAAATTAACAAACATCTTCAAATCCTTGAACATCAACATCACTTACAAGCCGAACACGAAAATAAAACAAAAAATTAACAACTATGACAAACAGTGTGTACAGCATACAATGCTCGGACTGCAACAAATTCTGTATCGCCCAAACCAAAAAAGACCGGATCCAAAGGTGTGACGAGCATAAAAAGCATACATAAATCCAATAACATATAAGTCAAAACTTGCCACACACGCCATACAGAACAAATATAACTTTCCTCCACCAGAAAACATCAAACTCGTAAAACATGTCAATAAAGGAAACCGTATGAACATCTGAGAAAACCTAAACATCCATAAATTCAAAAGCCAAAAGCCGAGGAACAAATACAAATTGAAATACAACCAGATCTAACATTCAATATACTCCACAAAATAATAACAGATGTAACCCTAGTACAGACAAAATAAGACATCCGGAGGACAAATACCTGCCCAAACCCTAATTAATGAACCATCAACAACAATAACAAATTCACTAAGGCGATCTAACTGTATGAAAGAATAAATAAGAAGATAACACATTCAGTTTGAGTAGAACCACGAAGATAGCACAGTCTGCTATTTAAAGTGCTCGTATATAATAACTAGAAGTTATTGAAGCTTCAAATCCTATTTGTGAAAAAGTGTTGATATTAAAACATTGAAAATAAAAAAAACTAGTTGCATGAATCAAGAAGACTCCCGAAGTGAAAGAAAGTTTTTGGCTTCCTACTTCTTCAAAACCTTTCTTACCCAAAAATTATTCCCTTCTTGAAATACCCCCCTTTCAACCCCCGAACTATTATAATTTCTCATACAGTAATAATATTTCTCTTCAATGTCACATTTACAAATTAAAAGTGAAGGTATTCAATTTCCTGATTTTCCAGGCGGCGCGATGTCCTATTTTAGAATTATGTGTATGTAGTGAACCCACATCCACAAAGTTCAAGGACTTTTGCAATCTTCAGCCATGAACTAGCTTTAATTAAGATGGATATCGTCTCCCATTTTTCTGCTGTAATTACAATGTAGCGGCACGGGAAAAATCTGATTAACTACGGTAATCTCGTTCATCTGAAACCCGTTGAAAAAAATATCATGCGGTCAGAATTTTTTTCTCGCGAACTGAAAACAGCGAAAATGAGCTTTTAAGCTTTTATAAATTGAAGAAAAAGTACCTGGATATAAAGTTATGCTTCCACATTCAGCTCTTCGTGAAAGACTGTGTGAATAATAGGGGTTTTTCTTAGAATATACAAATGTTTGAGAATTGGTGAAAATGTGTCTAGCGACTTTTTTTCTGAAAACGGATTGAAGTTGAAGGAGACGAGAAAGCCTAAGGAATTTTATTAGTCTGGTTGCCACAGTATATAATTATATTTTTCGATTTCTACTTTAGTGAGAGTAATAGTTTTCGCAATTAATTTTTTTTTTGTGAAATTATAAAACAACGATAAAAATAAAAACAACAATAAAAATTAATTGGCGCTCCGGGGCGACTTCATTGATTCCAGTGGCGCATTTGCTTTTTCAGCTGCAGGAAAATCCGGAGAAACCTGCAGCACCACTTAATCTGAAGATCTTCATCTGCCAATGCCCTCTCTCCCATAAAACAAAATGTAGGGTGTCACCAGAGGCTCCAATAGATTCAATACATCGCCAGAACACTTCGTGACACGACTATCGTCAAACATAAACACCAGTGTTTCGTCTTTGACCAAGGCGTAATAATGACCAAATTCAACGCCAGAAACTCCAGTGAACAATGACTGCATGACTATTATAATAGTGGTGTGCTAGATTGAAATGTTCATCTTTTTCGAACCTACGAAAGAGTTTCTTGCTTCCATCAGAGGTTGAGTCTTGTTTGAAGATCATCAGAGTTATGATTAAATTGACTGGTGCCTCAGCTATACTTGTTTCCTTACAACACTCAGTTAGTTTGGCGCATGTTTGGCAATACAGTCCATCGTCACCTGTTAAAAATTCCATTTTGGGATGATTTAACAATAAACTTTGCACGGACTGGTTATTAGTCATATTAGGAAACGCTAGATGAAGTTCAAGAAATTCACAAAGTTTTCGCTACCTCTTGAACATATACTACAAAGTAAACAAGTGAGGATTTTTGCAGCAAAAGATTTACAAACACAAAACAAGATGGACTGTACGGAATCATTCAATCCAGAGCGGTCAGGAGTGTTGATTTTGCTATTGTTTTGCTCACGAAGAGTATTCAACAAGAACCCCAAGAATTCGGAACAATCCTCTTGTTGTCCTAACAAGTATCTAGTGGACTTCAAAGACTCCAGGAAATCGGTTGGAGGGAAAGATGATACATTCTTACGAAACTGCAGCTTCATGAACAGGTGTTTGAGTTTGATGAATAAGTAGGAAACATTCCTGTTCTCGTTCATCATTAAAACCTTGTTCTTGAAATTCTTCTTCATGAACAACTTTTGTAAAATGCTATTCATGTAGCAAGTGTTTCCTACATTATCCAATCCAATTTTCTTCTCTAGATTCTCAGGACAACTCTCTACTGATTCGTAAGGAAGAACATGTTTCACAGAATCTCCATAAGAAGCATTTCTCAAGCTGTGATCGAAGCTTTCCTAGTGAAGAAGGGTTTCGTAAAGGGATCGATTCGACTCTTGCTTCATGAAGCTCTTCCACTGAAAGGGAACCAGAACTACGAGGACTGCAACTCATATTTGGAAGGCAAGAATGACCATTGACCGCACTGAAAAAGAAGAAGGTGGATCAATCACTTGTGAATTAACCTTGATAGGAGACTGATGAATATCCACATATTTCGGCTTGTTTCGAAGATATTTCAGCTCCGTATTGAAATTAGGGCAATGAATGAGCTCATCAAAATTATGTGAAGGAGGAATAGTTCCAAGGACCGAAGCAGCATTGCCACGTTGAATAGCAAACGATTTTACAAAAACGCAACATGTATTTCGTTTTTTTTTTAAATCTTTTGGTGAAAATCTCACAAGAAAGTGTTTTTTGAATACGTTAGTTATGGCTTTTCATCAAGTATGCCAATTCCATTATACACCTATAGAATTATATTTATAAATGTTGCGGTGAATTACATGACAAATTTAAGACATGCATACGTCGCCGATTATCGAGGCAATTCACGGCGTTACTAAAAACATCCTACCATGGATCTTTATAAACCTTCTATTGAAGTACAGTGTTGTGTATTCTACAACATGATGATATATCTAAATTTAGAAATAAGTAGCAAACTTGTAGAGAAAATAGTTTTTAAGATATCAAAGTTGAAAATTTGAGGATTTTCAACTGTTTTATCAACAAATCATTCTTCTATTTGCTCCCAGAATTAAATTAAAATATATAGACAATTAATACTAGGAAGAAGTAATAATAATACTAACCTGTATAAGCCACAGTTTCAATCAAGGATCTTATCAAGAAATTTATTACCAGCAGACGAGAGAAGAATCCTGTAAATACACGATTTACACTGCACAAAACCCACAGAAGGAAAACCAGGTAGGTATAACTTTTTTCCATATCGAATATAAAAAAATATATACATTAACTGACATTTCACAAACTGATAGTGCGTTCCAAAATTCACATTACATAGTTCGGTGTAGCATAGAACATTTTTTCTAAATTAATTTGCTGTTCTCACTAGTTAATTTAGATTTAGAATTTAGATTTCACATTTTATTAAACTCTTTCATTTTTCTTTTGTCATTTGTGTCTTTCCAAAATTTATTTACAGGTACACCTGCTATTCAGAATTGTTTCTGAGTAAGTAATATTTGTGTTTGTGCCTCAATCTACCTGGGGTGTTGAGAAAAATATCTATACATTGAGTTATAGGGATTTGAACTCAATAAAAGAGTCTAGCTGAATCAAAATTTTTATTTCATCGGAAATACCTCGGAAGAAGACAGCCACTCGTGACAGCGAGTCAGGAAGATATTCGAAAAATCCACGGTGTTTATTGATGTTTGAGATGTTTTGAGACTTTTGTGGGTCGCTACCATTCAGAAACTGTGAAAGGTAAGGGTAGTCTTGATAAACAAAGAGACCGCTCTCGACGTCTCTCAAAACAAGACTGCAATTTTCGAATAAAGGCATTTTATAGGTAGGTATGCGCATAATGACTATATATTTGAATTTTTCATAAATGCTGACTATAAAAGTCGAAAATTCGGAATAAAAGTCGTGATTTTTCGTTTTAATGTTCAACCCATTGATTGATTCATTTTCAATTCAAGTCACAATAGTTTGTTTTTCATCACAAATCAGAGTTTCGACCTAATCGAATTTTCTACTCATTGTAAAAAAATTCATCTTTTATATTTTATTCAATTAACTCATCTGAATGTTTCGGTTCTATTATTTTTAGTGTATTTAATATATTTATCATTACAATTTCTTTCATTTTCATTTTATTATTCGATACATTTCAAATCTATCGACTCTTTTTAGACAACGGAATTCTAAACGTATAACATTCAAATAATTGAATGTCATCTGAGACCTGCTCTGCCATTTTTTAGCTATATTGGAAATGTAATGCAGATATTCTGCAGTGAAATGCAATATTTGTTTGTTGTGAGAAGTGTTTCAACACATTTTCCTAAATAGGAGTAGATTTGGAATAGGACGTAATCAATTCTTAGCTTGCACAAATTTTGATCTGTAGAAATTGCTAATCGGAATAAGCCTACAACTACTTATGAATAAAATAAGTGGTTTTTTTATGGTCAATGTTTTCATTGAAAAAATAGTCAATAATGATGTAGATAATTGAAAGGGAAACTTCCAAAGAAAGAAAGAAAGCAATTAATTTCAAAATATCAATTATGTAGATCATGCAAAGAAGTAATTTTCAGACGCAAACTGGAAGAAACAGCCCTCCAGAAACAGCCACTTTCACATAAATATTGAATTACACGAAAGAAACATTCTTTCGAAACAAATACTTTTACATGAACACTGAATTATACAAAAAACACCATTCTCTGCTCAGTTTAAATTCCAAATATTCGTTATGGAATTGAATCAGATATCATTCATAGGATTCGTACACAATATACTAAATGAGAGGTGAAAATTTCACCTGCATGAAACACTGTCATCCTTATTGGTGGACATGAATGTTTCGCCGTTAAGACACTTGCCTTAGGGCTCTTCAGTACCAATTTAAATAACCTTATAAAAACACACAATTCATTAATAAATTACGACTTCTTGTCACGGAATGAATTTGGTCTATTATTTCGTGTAATTCAATGTTTATGTGAAAGTAGCTGTTTCAGGAGGACCTTTTCTTTCTTCCAGTTTGTGTCTGAAAGTTGCTTCTTTGCTTGATCTACATATCTATGTATGAAGTTACTTTTTTGAAATTGATTGCTTCCTTCCTTTCTTTGGAAGTTTCCCACATTTTAGGCTGAGTGAAAGAATAACTATGCTAAACTCCGCCAAGTGAATGAAGACCCTTTATTATTATTATTATTATTTTTCATCAATATGGAGTAGCAAAAAGCCAAAAATTTTCTTTTCCAAAGATGTAGATGATACAGTAAAAACTCAACAATTATTCGGAAGATCCTAGGCAGCAGCCATCACACTCTCAGTAACCTGAGTAAATATGTAAATACTACACCTCACGATTTTATTATTTTTTTACTGATCAATACCGCAGATTTCTGGAGAGAGACGTGTGATGACTGCTACATAGGACTAACGTATTCAAAAAACACTTCATTGTGGGATTTTCACTAAACGATTTTACAAAAAACGCAACATGTATTTCGTTTTTTTAAAATCTTTCGGTGAAAATCTCACAGTATAGTGTTTTTAAAATACGTTAAATAATTTTTTCTTTTTTCGGGCATACTTATAGTTGAGTATTATGATTGTGATATGAGCATTGATTCATTTGTTGATTATTCTTCATCATTTTATTTTCTGTATGCAATACAGTGCTTCTGAGTACTTGTGCTAACTGAGCACAATGGAATGGAATTCACGTGTTGATATTGATGGTATAAATTATAGGTCAATTGAGTTCCTACCCAAACGTTCAGCGAAAATTGTTGCTGAAAATGACTTTCTATAATAAGCTAGGGCCAAAAATGATCATGGTGAAAGTTCATAATAGCATCTCGTGAAAAATTTGCTTCGTGTGCCATCGTATGAATCAACCACCTCCAATACATTATTCTTGTATGAAAATGCCGAAGCAGTAGAGCTTGGACCGACTGTATCTGATATCGGTATAGGAGATTTCTTTTTAGAACTGTCCATATGGTTCTTGAGCTGACTTCCAGCTGCAGTGCAGTGGTATAATTTGAAGGATCTTCTTCTATTGCATCAAGAATAGCTTCTTCTAGTTCAGGCGTTGTTACAGGCGTTGTTTTTATTAAAACTTCCAGTTTCACATAATCTAGCATTTAGCGTTCTTAATGTTTCAGTACATGAAATTGTTCTGTTAAGATATCTACCTAGGTAAATTCTCCATGCGTCTTCCGCATTTCCATCAGTAATCCATAAAGTGCATGTCAGCCATTTCAGCGTTAGTAAAATTATTCACGACGGAATCACTGCTAATTGACAACTCTGACTTTCACTGATATGACAACACTAACACTGTCAGCTGGTCTCCAAAGAAAGTGATATGCAAAGTGGCTTCATTTTTTTCTCTTTTAGTTGATTAATCTAAAAAAATAAAAAACTACAAATCAGTGGCGTACTTTTTCCCCAATATTATTGGTTGTGGTGCATTAGCTATATTAGTCGCTACACCAGTGAGACAACCAACATTACCTAGCTCTCTTTAGGTTGCATTTTGGAATGCCAATAGGATTCTGAACAAAAATTTAGATTTCGAAAATTTTCTAGTCGACAAAAACATCGATGTTGCACTTGTGCAGGAAACCCGCCTGCACAACAAACCTTTTGGAATTGTAGCAACGCCTAAGTTGGCTAAACATGTTGTGCTACAAATGCCAACCGAGGAAGTTGAAGACAGAAATGTTGTACCTAACGAACAATTCGGCTTCAGGAGGGCACACTTCACCGAACTGCAGGCCCTGAAATTGATCGACTCTGAGCTAAATAACAGAAAGACAATCCATTTTGTTCTCCTGGACATTTCAAAGGTCTTCGACCGAGACTGGCACGAAGGGGTTCTCCACAAACTGCTCGACTTCGATCTGCCTCGTAGCCTGGTCAGGTGGATTAGGTATTTTCCGAAAGGCAGATACCTGTTGGAAGAACCCTGACCCCTGTCAAGGAAATATAAGCTGGAGTGCCATTACTTCACAGCCTGCACGTGAGCGACCTTCGTAGGTTCAATCACGTGAAGGTTCCCCTTTACGCCGATGATACGGCTCTCTTCGCTTATTCCATGGGTCGGGCGTTGGGGGTCGTCTACATGACTTCGAACGCTGGTGCCTCTATTGAAAGATTCGGACGAATCCAGGTAAAACGCAGGCGATAGACTTGGGGAGACACAAGGGTTAAGATCTCAGGTAGGGATATCGAATGGGAACCGCGAGTCGAATATCTAGGCATTTTGATAGATCAATAATTCACCTGGGTACATTACATTGAGAACATCAAGGGCAAGGTTCAATCGAGGATAGCCAGACTCTATCCTCTGGTCAATAGACAGTCAAAGCTCAACATTAGAATTAAGGTGTTCTATACAATACGATGTTCAATCCTGTCATTATGTATGCTTCAGGCGCTTGGGGACAAACCGCCGCCCATTCTGAAAAGATTACAAAATAAGATCTTAAGGATGCTGGTTCGTGCGGAATGAAACCATCCGCAAATATTTGAAGCTGTTGACTATACAGCAGTCCATTCAGTTGAGAAATCAGAGAGTTCTCGAGTCAGTGGAAACTCATGAAAACGTACTAGTCAGGAAAGTTGTAGATTATACTATAGACGACCCCACCCGATTCAGAAGGCCCCGTCGCTCAGTTGAGTGAAGGTCCCACGACTTCCATGAAAAGTGAACAGTTTGTTCATCGAATATCTCAGTCAGGAGGGGTACACAGGGCCATAGCGGCAAAGAGGTCATTGACTTTCATGTAGTAACCAAACACTTTGAGTCTTGAACCATACGTCCCTCTGACGAACCTCGGTTGGAGGGGTAAGAAAACATTTTCCAACCTGATTGAAATGAAGATGACTATGCTGCGACAAGTGCATTTCATAAATTTGGTACATCTCAGGTCATTTTTTCTACAAGTATGCTTACACGCGAAACTTTTTATTGAATCGACATGAATTGTCAACAAATTTCTCTTATCTCTTTGGTCCTTCATTCTTCAATTCAGGTCATTCAATTTTTCAGTCACCTCATAGGTACCAAACAAATTATGTGAGGAATCATTTCTCGTAACAAAGTTTCAGCTTTTCGTAATCCTAGGGCCGAACGTTTCTTTGTGATGTTGTTTTCTACTTGGGGGTTCAACTCAGCTTTGTCCTTTTTTTCTGTCTGTGGATCAATTGTAACTTCAATAAGAGCTATACAATCTTCTTCGATTGTTTTTAGGAAATCGAGTGAGGTCTCAATGAGGTAACAATCACTGCAACAATGTTGTGTTTTCACTATATTCGCACAAATTGCGCAAATGAAGTTTATTGTAACGACTGTTAACACTTTCCTTTGCAATTCTCGGAAAATATTTTCAGCTCACCGAAGAGGAAACTTCGCGATGCATTGACTGCTGTTGATTAGTTAGTGTTTTTTCTTCCGTGATCAAGAAATCGTTTATAATTTGATGTTACTTTTTTCAACATGAAACATAAAATGCCTGGTGTCTTGAACAATTTGTGATTCTGTGAAGACTGTAGAAAGATGATTTGTTTTCACAATATTTTTTTGAGGTTCGCATGCCGTTAGTCTGACTGACTAGGTGATGACACTGCTGACTGGTAATAATCTTCATATTCAGTGTCTCGCTAGTAGAATGGTGCTCTTGAGACAATACACTACGTCTACTACATCTAAGCCAACTAGGGTGCTGAACCATAGTGGGCTTCGTCCAGTTGAAACCGGCTGGTTCCTAAGCTCTTTACCAAGCTCCAATTCTGAAAACTAACATGATACTGAAGTACCACGACTAATAATATTCCGAAAACAAAAAATTCCAATCGTAAAAATCCATATACCTCTTTTGATCATTTTGCCCTGGATATAATCCTCAACTTTGAACAGGCAACGGTTTGCTGGCTGGAACGTCTCTTAGATACATCACAATTAGCAGTCACTTCATGTTTATCTTCGATGTTATTCACATGAAATTCGAGATATAAATGTGCGCTGTATTTGATGTTTGTTGTTTTGAGTAAATACAACAAACACTGCGAAATAATCCCTAGTCTTTATGTTTTCGAAGCCAACATTCATCTCAATAAAAGTAATTCTCCTAGGAATGTTTTGTGGAGTTTATGGATATTACTGATTTCAGCTCAATGAAGGAAACTTTTTCTCGTTCAGTTTTGTACCTGTGAACTTCCACTTCATAAGTTTCGATTGATATTTTACGATGAATTTTACTGACCATTACTCAATTAAATTACCAAAAATTCAATGAAACAACTGTAAACTCATGAAATATAATTTTTTTGGCAGAAACCTTTTGAATTGATAACTTCTTATAGCAGGTTGAACCGTTTAGTTATGTAACGCGTAACGGCGTCAATCTGTCTGCCGCATTTCGAAAGGTCGTTTCTCTCTCTTTTCTTCGTATGACTCAGTGTTCAGTGTGCGATCGACATCTAATGTTGACAGTGAGCAAATAATGTGAAACTATCACTGCTTTGGAAATTAATTTAAAAAAATCTGATGAAACAAGCAGAAGATGATCCTCGGAACATTACAGAATCTGGTAACGGAAGGTAAGTTTTATAATATAATATAATACTATCTATCGATAACAAGCATTCAACAGTTCTAAACATACACACACACATATACAGTGTCACCATTAAAGTGCGCACCATATGAGAAACTTTTTTTTCGAAAAGTTTCAATGAAGTTTAACTTCGGCACTTGTTTGTGCTCTGAATTTAACTTAAAATGATGCGGCCAACTGCGACCCACTGACGTTCAGTGTTTGTCAAATTCAACTTTATTTTTGAAAAAGTATTTCCAGATCGAATTTAACAAAAAGCTACTTGAAAAAATTGTGTCTACGGCAATTTCATATCCATATGCCAAATTTTATGCAACTAGGATAAAGTTAACGTTTTGCTTATTTTTGACAGATATCCCCTTTATTTTAAAAAACAAGTTCGGTTAATTGTCATCAATTCATGTATACATAACAAACTCATCATGGAGTTTAACTTTTCTGATAAATTTTTACTTTTACGGACATTTTTAGAGAGAAATTAAAAAAGTGCTATCACAATACAACAAAAAAATATTTTTTGAATGTTTCCTACACTGAATTAGTCAATTTCTACTAATTTTGGGGTGATAAAAACGAAAATAACAATGAAAAATTTTTATTAGCTCTGGTTTTTGAGATACACAGTACTTAATCTTAAAGAGTAGTTATACTATACGTGAAAAGTGAAAGTACATAAAACAATATTGTTATGTTTCTTTTAGAATATTTTAAGTACAAAATTAATAAAAAAAAAACATTATTCTTAGTGTTTTGACAAATAAAAGGAGTTTGTACCACCAAATTTCAATTAAGTCCATCCGATTCATTGTAAGATCGCTGTCGTTTAGCTTGTCTTTTATAAAACACTTCTGGAGCATCCCTACACACAGACCAGCAGTAGTCTGCAAGCATTGCTTCATTCCAACGGCCCTGATATCTCTGTTCCATTAAGGCAATGTCTTGATGGAATCTTTCTCCATGTTCGTCACTCACAGCTCCACAGTTTTGTGGGAAGAAATCAAGATGAGAGTGAAGAAAATGAATTTTTAAGGACATGTTGCATCCAAGTTGGTGGTAAGCTTGAAGAAGCTCTTTAACCAATGCTGTGAAGTTATCATCTCTTTTGTTACCTAAAAACCCATGTACAACCCCCTTAAAGGCTTCCCAGGCTCTTTTTTCATTTCCTGTTAAAATCATGTCAAAAGCAGGATCATTTACGATTTCACGGATTTGAGGCCCAATAAAGATGCCTTCCTTGACTTTAGCATCACTCAACCTGGGAAACTTTGCTCTCAAGTACTTAAAAGCTTGTCCTTCCTGGTCCATGGCCTTCACAAAGTTTTTCATTAGTCCCAACTTAATATGTAATGGGGGAAGGAGAACATCCTTAGGATCTACAAGAGGCTCGTAAACTACATTTTTCTCATTAGGGTTTAGGTCTCGTGTAGGCCAGTTCATTTTTTCATAGTGAGATTTTCTATCCCGACTCCCACAGACACAAAAAACAACAGTACTTGGTGAACCCTAATTACATTCCTAGGAGTATAGCAATGACTTTCAGATCACCACAGATGTGCCACTTGTGTTGTTCATATTTGATTGATTGGAGAAGTGTTTTCATATTTATATACGTTTCCTTCATGTGAACTGCATGACCTATAGGAATAGAGGGTAGCTGATTTCCATTATGCAGAAGTACAGTTTTCAAGCTTAGTTTTGAAGAGTCTATAAACAGTCTCCATTCAGATGGAGTGTGATCCAAATTCAAGCAGTCCATCAAACCATTAGCATCAGAACAAACTACGAGGTTTTCTTTTTTCTCAAAAAAAGGAAGCAAATCTTTTTGA
Organism: Leptinotarsa decemlineata; assembly: GCF_025532065.1. Classification (NCBI taxonomy): domain Eukaryota; kingdom Metazoa; phylum Arthropoda; class Insecta; order Coleoptera; family Chrysomelidae; genus Leptinotarsa; species Leptinotarsa decemlineata. The sequence goes on along the minus strand of NW_027412541.1, from coordinate 5,958,066 downwards.
CGCTGTCTGTACTGAGATATTTTCACATCATGTTTTAGAAGATTCCACTGTTGTAGTCTTGACCCTAACAGCTCAGCCTTTTCCTTAGACAAGCGAAGATCTCTTATAAGGTCACTCAACTCTGCTTGACTAATTCTGTGCGGATCACTAGACCTATCGCTTACCTCAAAATCAGGGTCATAGGATGTAGAAGGATGGGTTGCTCCTTCTAAACAGTCTTCATCACCTTCCTCTGGAGAAGGGACTGGCAAATTGTCTGAGTGTGGTACAGGCCGAAGAGCAGATGGGAGATTAGGGTATTTAACCGTTCCTCTTTTCTTCATAGATAAACCTTGCTTAATGGGAGGAGTTAAGCAGAAATAACAGTCGTCTGTATGATTGGTAGGCTCACGCCAAACCATAGGTACTGCAAAAGCCATTGCCCGGTTTTTATTTTTCAGAAACTCTCGCAATATGACGGAACAATAATTACAACATATATGAGGAGCCCATGATTTATCTTGGTCCCCAACTTTCACACCAAAATAATGTTCATAGTCTGTCTTAACGATAGGTGTCATTTTACGTTTCTGAGCCTTAAATGTTATTTCACCACATATATAGCAAAAGCTATCGACAGAATTCACACACTTTCGAGGCATTTCAGATCAGCACTTAAATTAATTTAAAAATCAACTTCACACGATAATTTCAATAGCAACCACGTGCGTACAATTGACAAACTCACATAAGTTTTGTTTACTACTTAAGAACAGCTGATGAGAGGGGTGTTATGTAAACAAACATGTGTACCAACTGTTGGTGATGAAATATTTCATTTGTTGAAAACTCAATATACATATATATAATATAATGATACTATATCTTGAAAACAAGAGCTATTAATATATAATTTTTATGGTCACTTTCGGTTTTAACACGTGGAAATACATTAAAATCATCTAATTTCAACCCCGAAACAAAAACTTTCTTGTGTTGTGAAATTTCAACATGACTGGTGCAAAGTTTCAATCACTTGGCTATTTTCTTAAACAAACTGCAAAAACTGCAATAAGTATTAATGAAATTACTAGAGTTGAAATTACATTAAAATTTAAATATTCAGTATTTACAGATTATTTATAAACACTAACTAGGGCGGTAAGGATGCTTAATCACGTTAAATAAAATTTTTAAGTAGGTCTTGACAAACAAAATGCATGCTATGGTAGTGTCAAGTTGTTGATTTACTTGTCAAATTTTTAAGTTATTGTTGCAATAATGTTATCTCTTCAGGAAAGAATAGAAATAGTTTTAATATTTGGTGAGAATACACCATACCGGCAAGTAGCTAACATTTTTAATGAACGGCATCCAGGAAAAAATGTTCAACATACTACTGTGTCAGGGATAATGTCGAAATTCAGAGAAACAGGATCCGTAGCAAATCAATTTAAGAAAAAGCACACTATAAGTAAATATGATGAGGAGGCCCAACTCAACATTTGTTCAAAAGTTATTAAACACGGGCAAACGAGCATAACCGATATTATAAAAAATACAGGTTACAAGAGAGAAAGTGTTAGAAAATTTATATTAAAGAATAAATTTTGGCCTTACAAGCCAAAACTTAATAACACATTAAAAGAACGAGATTTTGATGTCTGTTTGGGGTTTTCATTCTGGTTTCAAGGAGAGAGAGAGAAGAAAATGTAAAGTTTCCGTATAAAATTTTATGGACAGATGAGGCAACGTTCTCTTCAAATGGAACGGTGAGTTCTCAAAATTGCCGATGGTGAGCCCAAGAAAATTCCAATTTCACAGTTGAATGTGGTGATCAGTATTCCTTTAAAACTAATGTATGGCGACCAAATAATTGGGCTATTTTTCTTTAGGGAAAATTTATCATGCGTCGGTTATCTCAACCTTTCAAATAATGAGGTTAGTGAAGTTTTAGATAATATGCCCTTAAATAGTAAATACGACCTATGGTATCAGCTTGATGGCGCACCAATACATCATACGGTTGCTGTAAAACAGTCCCTCCACCAAATGTTCAGAGGCAAAGTTATTGGACGTAACTGGGAACATTATTTGCCACCTAGATCACCCGACTTGACTCCTTTAGACTTTTTCTTGTGGGGTTACTTGAAACAAAAAGTGTACCGAAGTAGACCATTTATTGACATACAACATCTGGAAAATACCATTCGCAAGTGCTGTGCAAATATAAATCACCGATTTATTGAAAATGCAGTTACAGTAGAAGGACCATAATTTGTATTGAACGTGGAGGACGACATACTGAAATGTAGGCTATAAGTGTTTGACAACCTCATCAAGATCAATAAGTAATTTTTTGTACCCATTTGTATTTTCTATAATATTATTGTTGTTCAAAATTTATAATAATAATGACAGTTCTATAGAAATTATTTGAATTTTTTTTAGTTGCCTCTGCTATTTTGAAATCAAAAGTTTGTTTAAGAAAATAGCCAAGTGATTGAAACTTTGCACCCTTCATGTTAAAATTTTTATAGCAAATTTTTAATTTCCCTCTAAAAATGTCCGTATAAGTAAAAATGTATCAGAAAAGTTAAACTCCATGATGAGTTTGTTATGTATACATGAATTGATGACAATTAACCGAACTTGTTTTTTAAAATAAAGGGGATATCTGTCAAAAATAAGCAAAACGTTAACTTTATCCTAGTTGCATAAAATTTGGCATATGGATATAAAATTGCCGTAGTCACAACTTTTTCAAGTAACTTCATGTCAAATTCAATCTAGAAATGCACTTTTTCAATTCTTTAAAAAAAAAGTTGAATTTGACAAACACTGAACGTTAGTGGGTCGCAGTTGGCCGCATCATTTTGAGTTAAATTTAAAGCACAAACAAGTGCCGAAGTTAAACTTCATTGAAACTATTCGAAAAAAAAATTTCTCATATGGTGCGCACTTTAATGGTGACACTGTATATAAAAGTAGGATATTTAACGACTGCAAAGACAAATTGATGAGATGGTTGAAAACATTGAAGAGTCATTGTGCAATCATCTGAAGACTTCTAAATTCGCAATTCAGTTAGATGAGTCCACTTTACCAAACAATGTAGCATTGTTGTTGTCATACGTGAGGTTTATTAAAAATGAGAAAATATATCAAGAACTATTATTTGCCAGAAATTAAGAGACGGATACAAAAGGAGAAAGCATATATATATATAATACACTGAAAACATTTTGTGATGAGAAAGAAATTCCTCTGAAGAATATTATATCAGCTGCTACAGATGGCCCTCCAGCTATAACAAGACATCACAAAGGCTTCATAGCATACTTAAAAAATGAAATTCCAGATGTACTCACTGTACATTGCGTCACACATAGGCAACATTTGGTTGCAAAAAATTTGAGTGAGCGCCTCTCTCAATCACTGCAATATATCATCAAAGCGCTCCAGATGGCGCTCCAGCTATAATAGGATGTCACATAGGCTTCATAGCATACTTAAAAAAATGAAATTCCAGATGTGCTCACTGTACATTGCGTTATTCATAGGCAACATTTGAATGCAAAAAATTTGAGTGAGCGCTTCTCTCAATCACTGTAATATATCACCAAAGCAGTCAATAAAATCTGAAACAGCTCTTTAAATGACAGATTATTTATTCAGGTTTGTGTTGCTAATGATGAAGATCTCAACCGATTGCTATTCCACACAGTAGTGCATTGATTATCAAGATGTAACTGTCTGACTCGATTTTACAATCTATTTGACTCTGTAATAGAGTTCTTGGAAACCAAAGACAAAGAATTGCATGACAACCTTATCACTTCAATGAATGACATTGCGTACTTGACAGACCTGTTCATATTATTTAAAGATGTCAATCTCCAACTTGAATTTGATTAAAACAAAAAATGTCATTGCTGCTTTTGTAGCTAAATTGCTCTTATACAAGAATTATATTGACAGACGTGAGTTTCGGAATTTCCCTAATTTGTCAGCAGTATCCTTCAACAACGACGACTTGCTTGTTTACTGCCATCAGTTGGAGAACATCCACAGTGATTTCGCAGAACGATTTCAGGACATTTTAAAATTGGAAATACTGGACTGAGTGTTGGATCCTTTTTCAAATGTCAACACAGCAGGATCACCCTAGCTGGAAGAAGAACTTATAGAACTGATAAAGAACGACGAAACAAAAATAAAATTCAAAAATGAATACCAAGAATTTTGGCTGCAAAAGCCAATCCCGCAATTGTACTCTGGATTGTGGTCCATCGTTCAACTATTTTTGATAGCATTCTCATCATCGTATTTGTGTGAACATAGATTTAGTGCTGTGGCAACGTTGCTAACTAAAGGGAGAAATCGGTTGCAGATTACCGACCGCGGTGACTTACGGCTGTTTTTGAGTAAATTCGAGCCTGATATTAATATTCATCAAATTCATCCTTCACATTAGATCAGTTTTAAAATTCAAATTGAAATGTTTGTTTCAATAACATGAATAGAAGTTTTCTTAATATTACAAAATGGTGTTTTACATTACCCTCATCAGGAAGTCTTATTTTCACATGACACACATAATTTAATTATTGAAATAATGACTGCGATTGTGATTCTTAAGATGTAGTTAAGTGAAAAAAATTGGGGGGTGCTAGAAAATAATTAATTCTCGAAGTGGGCGGTAGACAAAATAAGTTTGAGAACCTCTGTCATAGGTATAACTTGAGTATTTGCTCACATAAGAAAATATACAGATGGAACCGTTGTTGAACGTAGGAAATTTATTTCGATTATGAATGGCTTTAGGGAATATTTGAACTAATTGAACTTCTTCATTGTTTTCAATTCTACTGGGTGTAGGTTGTACAGGTTTGGACCATAACAGAACACGAATCTTTGTGCATGGCTTTTCCTGTAGAGTGGTATTCTGAAATTCAAATTTTCGACTGCTCTAGTTGTCACTCTTGTATGAGTTACGTAGTTGGAGAACATCCATATTGGACACTGGTAACTATTAGGTATAATTATCTTACGAAAAGTGAATTATTATCTTTATATACATAGATGATTCGTTGAATAACGCCTGTTTTTTTGTTTTATTTTTCGGGGCGTTATCGGCATCGACTACATTGGTTATTAGCCTCGTGTCCTGGGTAGACAATGTTAATAACTCCCCTAGCACCTTAGGGAGCATCATGGCTATTCGCAGTCTGTTATCCATGTAACCTTGAAATATTATTTTCAAAATTGAGTTCTGTGCGATTTGAAAGTTAATAATGTGGTTGTTGAAGGTACCACGCCATGCTATTATACAATATCTCATTATGGATTCTGCCAAAGACTGTTACATTGAAAATTACTTTTTTAAAGAAATATCTGTAGAGTATACAATTTGCACATGAATAATCTTATTCTTTGTGTTAAATATAATACTTGTCTGACCCATCTCTTATGTTGATCAAAAACAATACCCAAAGAGAAATTGTCGACTCGGACAAACCGATAAATCAGCTGTAGCCGAACATGCTCTCTACAAAGAAGGCACTCACATTATTGCATTTGAAGATAGAGTAATAGTTGATACTCGAAATTAATATCCAAGAGTATGAAGAGAGGAAATAGAAATTCAAAAATGGCATGACAAACAAGGTCATGTAAGTTAATCAAGATTCATCAAGCCGCGCCCACCAAAAATAATATAAAACCAGAGTCAAATACCAGCATTGTAATTTCTGTGTTGTGATCAACGGAAAGAACAACTCGAGCACCAACTCGGACACTGCAGACCAGTCTGACCTCTGGGCTAACCTCTATGAAGTGTCTTTCATAAATGTCTGTCGCATATAATCCAATATCCAGTCTTGTTATGCCAACGAAGTAGTTGTTTTCCGACAGTCATTTACCAGGGTGCCTTAGACACGGTTACAATATTGATACTTTGTCAATTATAGGATATAATATATACAGTGTGTGCGATTTCAAACCGCAACACCCTGTTATTTTGGAACCCGTGAACTGATTTTGAAAAATGAATTATTCTCAGTTTCAAGGGTTACTATGATCTGCAAAAATTGGTCGAAATTTCTAGAAAGACCTTTAGGCATTTTTAATCGGAAAAGTGGACACCCCATTCGATTCAAAGGCACCAAACTCGGTGAGATTTTGATTTAATGACTTGAACATAGTTCGATGTGGTAGTCGTCTTTCGAGATACAAGTTTAAATACATTTCCGATGTCATAACACTGTTTCTATCGTATTTGTAATACGTGAAAACTATTTTTCGCCAAAAATTCAATGACTTATACGATAACAAAATGTCATTGAGTGTAACAAATTGAAAGTTAAATTCAGAAACATCAAAGTCAAAGCCCATTATGATAAGAATAATTTTTTTTCAATATCTCCAATTTTTCAAAAAAGAATGATAACTTATGATATATCATTGAAAAGGTAAAATCTGATTCTATTCAAAATGGAAAGAATCCAATGTAGCGCCCACAAAAAAAAAGTTGATGATGGTGTCCTGAAGACGAAAAGTCGGATCGCAAATCTGAAAACACCATTATGCTCTTTAGTGAATCCTGGTGTACAATAATTCAGAACAAGATCTCTCGGCCTACAGTATCGTGATTTCATGAAATTATTGTACATTCAAGTTTTTGTTCAGACCGAGAATGAAATTATAATTCAATCGTAACTGATCATGATATCGCTGGCAACAGCGATAACAATATAATAGGACAACAAAATTTAATGTTTGGAACATTGCCAATCTCTGATCATTCATAATGTTTTCATACCTACTCTTGTCATCAGTTTTTTCATCTAGAATATATGCTTGAAAGAACGCCTCATATAGGGGTGGGGGGCGTAACGGGGATGTTAACACTAACACTAAAAAAATGAACATAAAATATTTTTAATGAAAAATAATAACAACTCTTTGGTTACCTGTTAATTTATCATTTGGCACCGAATTTGGTGAAGTGAGAAATCACTTCACAAAATTTCACAAAATCATGAAAACTCTATCGGGCCGCGGAGGCATGGGCAGTTTGTGGTATCCAGTACGGGGCAGTACGCGGTACACTATTTTATTTCTCACAGAATAAGCAAAAGGATTTCTTCTGAATATGTGTCATCAACTCCTACAACTCCTACATGGGCCCATTTTCCACATAGTTGGCAGGCCACCCAACGCTCCGAAGACTTCAAATAATTGTGGTTCGAGTCAACACAATAAGACATCCTCCTCAACATTTTCTCCATCAGAGCGAGCTTTTTGAGTCTTCTGTTTTTTCAACTGTGGATCATTCGAGTTTGAACCCTTCTTCGTCCATTAAAGTTGTTCGCGTTGTTCTAGTTCGTTTTTGTAATCTGTGAAATTAATTAGGGCAAATGGCTGTATCCCACATTATTCGAATTCATTAATTGTCGTGAATATTATTGCAGCTTGAATATAAGCATTTGCAAAAATTTCGCTCAGTTGAAAAGTTGTTATTAATCGCCCTGGATGTGACCGTAACCAGTTAGATCAAGAATGATCATAATACACACTCAATGGTTTTATGAAGCCAACATCCAAGGGTTGGAGTCTGTGGGTGCGATGTGGGGAAGGGGAAGCAAAGGAATAACAACACCATTCTTACGTGCATTTTCAATAACCTCTATATTTTGCGTATGCGTTACGTGCCCATCTAGAAGTAACAAGACCAGGTTAGTTATTGAGGCCCCATAAAATTTGACGAACCGTTGGAACCAGCTCATGAAGGTTTCATTTGTCATCCAGCCTCGAGTGTCACATTTTGCCGTCGTCCCTGGAGGTGCTCGATCCAATAACTCCTGCTTCATTCTTTGTCGAGGAAATATTAGCATAGAAGGTATATAAATTCCAGCTCCATTGAAATATATTCCGACGGTAATCGTCTGCCCTTGTTCTGTAGACTTGCTCTCTTTCTTTTTCAGCAATGATTTTGCTCTTTGTTTTGGAGACGCATGATATTCCAGTGTCGTCGCAGTTATATATTCTATCTGACTGTTTTTCCCAACACCAAACCGTTATTTTAACACCTCTTCACGTGTTTCGATCACCAAGTGATCATCTTTAAGAGGAAGATCAACAAACCTAAATGAGTTTGATCTTCCTCTTTGTGATCGAAACACGTGTCGAGGTGTTGAAATAATGGTTTGGTGTTGGGTATTTGTCATAAACTTTCCCTAGCAAAGAATCAAATTTATTCACAGCCTCTGAACCAATGTACGCCAGCAATCTTTTCAAAATGGTTAAAATCGTAGGTCTCAAATAATCGTTTCTCCATATCTTTTACATCCCTAACAAGCTCCTCTTCTTCTTGTTTGGGAAATACGGGTTTAAAGTTACCTGGAGCTGAATTATGAGGTTACTCGCCTCGCAACGTGACGCTCCAATGTGGTCTGTGGAACACCGTGCAATTGAACTGTTTTTTTGCAACCCGCTGATTTGCTTAAAACTGCATCACTGCATCTATAGACCAACTGCCTCTGGTTTTTTTTGTAAGTTCGTACCATTTTTTGAAAACCTAAAACAAAATGAATGATATCATTGTATTATTATCAAATGAACAGATCATTCAGGGGCGTAATGGGGACGGGATAAAATGGTATATCATTGTTCTCCATAGCTATGTCCCTATGTTTCACAGAATTTTAAATAACGAACAAAAAAATTATTGAGAGTGATTATGTGCAAAACATATCAATCAATTGTTGATGTTAGTAGAAATAAATATTTAAAAAAAAGTATTTCATCAATTTGGACTTCCATTGTTTAATATTATTATAATATAAATTGATTTGATAACCCTGTAAAAATCAAAAAGATTAACTGAAAATAACAATTTTATTAAATACAAAACTGAAATTACAAAGAAATAACATACAACAACAACCAAACAAATAAAAATTGAAATATAATTAAAAGGTGAAAAAATTTAAAAATTAAATACATGACATATCATTATTATTTCAATTTTTATTTGTTTGGTTGTTGTTGTATGTTATTTCTTTGTAATTTCAGTTTTTTGTTTAATGAAATTGTTATTTTCGGTCATTTTTTTTTGATTTTTTGCAGTGTTATCATCAATTTATATTATATTAGACAATGGAAGTCCGAACTGATGAAATACACCACGGAACATTGTCAACCACCTTAAAAAAATAGTAGTAATCTTAACACTTACCATTTAGACGCGTTTTGGTAACCGCTCAACATTACATGAAATATACAAAAAAATAACATACAACACCAACCAAACAAATGAAAATTGAAATATTAATAAAAGCTGAAAAAATTGAAAAATAAAAAATATTAATAACAAAAAATCACCTGAAGACGATTGTGGATAGTAGCAATCAAAACGTTGTGACATAACTTGGTTTGAAATCTTTTAATTTTTATTATTTTTTTCATTTTTTGTTATTAATATTTTTAATTTTTCAATTTTTTCAGCTTTTAATTATATTTCAATTTTTATTTGACGATTACTATCCACGATTGTGGATAGTAGCAATCAAAACGTTGTGACATAACTTGGTTTGAAATCTTTTAATTTTTATTATTTTTTTCATTTTTTGTTATTAATATTTTTAATTTTTCAATTTTTTCAGCTTTTAATTATATTTCAATTTTTATTTGTTTGGTTAATGTTGTATGTTATTTCTTTGTAATTTCAGTTTTTTGTTTAATAAAATTGTTATTTTCGGGTAATCTTTTTGATTTTTTTCAGGGTTATCAAATCAATTTATATTGTATTAGACAATGGAAGTCCGAACTGATGAAATACACCACGAAACATTGTTAACCACCTTCAAAAAAAAATTGTAGTAATCTAAACACTTACCATTTCAGACGCGTTTTTGTAACCGCTCAAAATTACATGAAATATTGGCGGAAAAAAAATTTGTCGTCAAAAATAAACTCGTGCACTCTAATCACCGGAATGAGAAATTCCCTCTTGAGCTTGTCACTCACTTGTCCGGCACAGCACAGTACGGCGCTGTCCGTCGCCTGATGGCGACGGGTAGTAGTATCCCCCACCTGTCCAGCTACAACCATCATAGTGAAGGGGCTGTTTGTTCAAATTTTTTTATTCGAAAATTTCAGTTGACATGTCTATCACTAGCAATTCTGACGAAGAAGTCGTCATTATAGTGGCTGCATTATCATGTTCCGTTATTTGCCGGACAGGATCGGAGAGCTGGAATCCTTTCCGGCGGCGGACGCTCTTGGCTGTGCCGTGCCGGGCTAGTGGGTGGTTGTCTATTCATTTCTATTGTTCTAATCTTTTCCGTATTTTGACGGGACGGGCCGTGCTGTTCTGCGCCGGACAAGTGGGCGGCAAGCTTTATCGTCTAAAACAAAACACAGCTAATGTGCGAAGTGCGTAGTGGGTGGCCCAGTCGTGCCTCGCGTCCCCATTATGCTCCCCCTTCCCTACCAATGAAGTTACTCACGTAACTTTATTGATTTAATTCAAACGATAATATCATTTACCTCAGCACTTTATTATTATTGCCATTCCAATTATAATTTTTATACGCCTTGTTGCATATTGTTCATCAACCCATATAAAATAGTTTTTCAACTATGTACGTGAAACTATCCCACTCAACATTTTTCTCTGGGATTTAATTAATATATCTGAGTAATCTGTGTATTTCCTAACCACTGCTCAAGACTGGAAAAGTTTTAGTCTTCAGCAATGAACAAAGATTTATAACGATATTAACATTGTCGTCTTCACCGTCATTTGTTTTCAGATGTCCACTAAACACTTCTGAGAGTCATTATTGAATTAAACAACGTAATTGGCAATGAAAGATGTTAGCGCCAACATCAATTAAATCATGAAATGGCTCGCTTTATTCAGAAGTATTACTCGGGATTCATCCTCCCTCATGATGTATCTGGGGAACAAGAAGTCTAGATTTGAGCATTACCATACCATTATAGTCACAGCGCGTTCCTCAGAGCTATCTTGAAACTGAAATGTCTTATCGCGTAGTACAGATTGAAATTTCACGTAATATTCACTTCAATGAAATACTTATTCAAATCATTGTTTAATGGTGACAATTCATTCGTTTCTAACATTTGTCTGTGAGGAAAATTATACCTTATTCTTGTTGTTCAGAAAATGTATTCTCCAAATTAATTTTGAAGCCCGAAGTTCCAAAATATAAGGTTGTTTCAAAAGTTATGCCCGATTTTATTAGTCTACTTTTAATTGTAATATCATAGTGATTTTTTTTTCAATTTGATCAAAGTCAGTTCACTTTTGCCAATAAATTCGATAAATTCCATTAGGAATTTATGTTACGTTGTATTCAGGATTCAATGAAGTGGACGAAGGCTGTTTTTGTCTGGTCCTTATTGGCGAAAGTTCTACCGCTGAGAAAGTTATCGAAGTGCTTGAGAAGATGGTAGTCAGTCGGCGTCAGGTCTGAGAAGGTGGAGAAGGATTTCAGAATTGTTATAGTCGAAGTAAACGATATCGTGCACATTTAAATTTGACAGCACTCTCAAAGGCCTAAAATCAATACATAGAAATGAACCGGCTGTGAATTAGTCTACGTGGGCTGTAGAATTGGCGGTTCGTAATGGATAATTTTTACTAACCGAGTTTTATGATTGGCTGGAGAGTCATAAAATTAAATGTGAAGGCATGTTACGGTGACGAATAGAAATCGGAGAATGAAAAAGACCATGGTTACTGTATGTTGGTCAGCGGCTGTTGTGATTCACTACAACTTTCTGCAACCATCAATTCCCAAGCACTCAATTTCTATGCTGACGGAATTAATCGACTTTTGTTTCATTGGCAAAAGTGCACGGAATCAAATGGCTCTGATTTAGATCAAATTGAATAAGTATTCACGAATATATTACCGTTCAAAGTGGATTTCCAGAAACGGACAAAACTTTTGAAACAACCTGATAATATGGAATTCATTTGGGCCACATGTATGTATCGTTAGTTGCGTACACGGTTCAGTTATCACTTCCGTTGTTCAGGATAATAACTATTGAAAATAAAAAATAGGCAAGTCAAACATTATTAACATATAACAACTGACACTGATGACAAATACCCAGAGTAGCCATCATAGAAAAAGTATATGTGGTTAAAACAAAATCATCACTCGATATGATCTATTGTTATCATTTCGAGTAGTTATACTACTTTCATCTCTGCTGAGTTTTGATGATGTAAGCTCGTGATGCGAAATCATTTCAGATATATTGGCGTTGAGATTAGAAACCAGAAAAAAACGTCGTTCCATCCGCTCGATTTGTTGATTATTGGCGATATTTACACTCCAGTTTCCGCTATTCTGTTCATAACGCGATAACAATGTTGAGGTGTGAATATGGCTCTCTGAAATGACTACTTACGATACACTATGACATCTGATATTGATATGGAAATAAAATGTGTGTCACCAAAGATATTTTGAATAAAAAGTACACGTTAATATTTTTAATTTTTTACGAGTTGATACTATCCAACACCAAATCGAAATATACAATAAGTTGGCGTCAAATGCCTGAAGGGACCAAAATTGTTTCAAAGCCGTACAGTACACTGAAAGATGAATTTTATTTGGTATCGAATTTTTCAAGTTTAGCTTCATGAACTCGGTCGAAGAGATCGAGAAGCATAGAACACTGTTCCGAACCGGAAAACTGTACCCACCTCAGAAACTTTTCATGCTTTATAAAGCTCAGATTTGCTCTAGCCCCAAACATACCCTGAAGTTGCTGGATGCCATTCAGAAAAGAGCCATTCGCCTGATTGGAGACGCGAACATCACGTGCAACTTTGACAGCCTTAAACATCAAAGAAATGTTTGTCTCTCTTTTATAGATACTTTCACGAAAAATGTTCAAGTGACTTGGAACATTTAATTCCACCAAGAACGGCATATATCAGAAATAAGCCACGGACTGTTGCTGCTCATCGTTTTAAGGTTCAATTCAGTACACCTTGAACTTCACTGTTTAAGAACGCTTCCATCTGGCGAACTGCGTTTACATGGAATAAACTTCCTGAGAATGTTTTTCCAAATGGATTTGATATCGAGCGATTCAAATCCATTGTTAATCGCTACTTTCGCACAGACACCGCTCTGAGAGCACTTTGAGGATTTTCCTTTGAGGCTCGTGTTTTTTCCTTAAGAAACCAGATATTCGATAGAAATTGATTGTGCATGATGTCGTTTCCCATTTCCGTTCAACATTGTATGAGACGTTTTTTTCTAAAAGAAAACCGAAAGATGTACCATAACGGCCATAACGTGAGCTGTTGTGACAAAACTCTCCAGAATGGGATAAAGAAACTAGGATTTAGATTTAAAATAATGAATAAACGTTAAGCAGCTTTGGAAAGCAGAAGAATAGTGGAATTGCGTAACAAACAGTCAGAAAAAATAACTAAATACACACATGAACACCGACACATTTTCTTGCCAACACACGACACAGTTACGAAAGGGTGGACTGATGGTTCAAGAATGTGTACGCCTAATATGCCTGCGAACAAAAGATCGCGACCAATCATTGTGCATTGCGAAGGAAGTGAAGGATGGGTTCCGAAATTATGTGGAAAAAACTTGAGGATTGCAATGTTGACTATAATAAGAACATGGAAGCTAATATTTTCGAGGAATGGTTTAAAAACACTTTGATCTCAAATTTGGATGCGAATAGTGTAATAGTTCTTGACAAAGCTTCCTTTCATTTGCTATAGCTCATCAAAGTACCGAATAAAAGTTTGAGGAAATATGGAATACAAAGTTTTTTAATGGATTACAAATTGTATTCTGAAGATTACTATTCCAGAAAACAACTACTTGTAGTTTTACAGACTTCCCCCCAATTTTTGTGTTTTCAATTGCATCGTGTTGATTTGTGGAAGATTGAAACAAAGCATCAGGCGTAAACATACTTTTTCAAAATTTGATAAGTAGGTAATAGATCTAGTTAAAGAAGAACTATGTAATATTATCGAAGAAAACTGACAGAAAAGAATTAAAAAAGTGATTTCATTTGAAAAAGACTATATGGAGATTGAACATTTCCATATTAATGGTGGAAATTAATTCATTATTAATTTGAATGACGACAGTGATAGTGAAACAGAGAATATGGAAGAGAAATTATCAGAAGCTGTCGAAGAAAGTTAGCGAAGTGTTTTTGAAGCGATAGATTGTATATATAGATAGATAGTATTTTTTGATCATTTCCATATTGATTTCAATTTGAGAGCCACCGGTGTACAGCTGTTTCAGCCTATTGGGCATCGTCAGTACCGGGCAGGCGGTCCTCGATTGAATACAACATGAGAAAAACCAAGAAAGTACTTAATAAAAATAGCTGCGTAAACGCAAGCGCGAAACATAAGTGGAATCACCTATTGGTGTGACACCCGAGTCAATTTGACAAGTTTTGATGTCAGTGTTGGTGGTTTGACCAATTAACCGACAACTGCGGTAGCAGAAAACGAATCCACATGTTTCTAGAAATGATATGAAATCTAGAAAGGTTGATGCAGTCAAGCTGCTGAAAAATAATTCCATGAAAATGAAGAAATAAATAGATAAGTACTTTTTTATCATTCCCATATTGATTTCAATTTAAGAGCCACCGGTAGACAGCTGTTTCAGCCTATTGGACATCATCAGTAGAAATGAATTTCGTTTGGTTGATCCGACCAACCGATAGACCGGTTTCGGGGTGATCGCCCCATCATCAGTACCGGGCATAGTCTCTTCAGAACGGTGTGAACCGTCTGAGTAAAAGAGCGAAATTCATCTTGATTTTATTCAGGTTGGAGCCTGGCTCCCTTACCCTTTGAACTGATCTGAGAAAAAGAGAGAAGTAATAGAATCTCTCTGCAGTTAATTCAGTGGGATATCCACTGCGCCACCTGTAGACAGAGCCAGAAAACAACTTCACAAGCATACTGCGGGGTGGAAGTCATAATGAGTAATATTCCGGAGAGGTACATTATGACATGCTGAAGGTTGCCTCTTTCCTCTCATGCAGTTATGTTATGATTTTTTCGGAGTGGTGCTGTAACTATCAAATTTTTCAAAAAAAAAAAACAATATCTCGAAAACTAACAAATTTGGGTATAGGCATTGTTTTACAAAGTGATCCTAAAATGTACTGAGAAATTCAAAAATGTAATAAAATACAGGGTGTTTTATTTGAAATGAGGAAGTTGACCTCATCTTCCGGTATAACGAAAAGAGACCGGAAGTTGGAAATATTTTAGTTGAGAAGGCCGTTTCGTAAAACCCACTACCAAAAAATTTAAAGTTTTTATTTTGAATCGTTCTCCATATATTCCTAACGAACGCTCGTCGTGAAAGATCCTGTATAAATAAGGTAGATTCTAGCGGTACGATACGTGTGATACCTCCACAACGAGACATTACTCATTTATAATTTTCCGCATTACTTTCCACTGATGGACCCAGAGCCATACATTGCAGAGACTGACTGACTCATTTGGAGTATAGGTTCAATAGATAATTTTCATGATGAATTAATAAATTTGACTCTTGAGACTACATTTTTTGAAGAACCCGAATGAGTTACGACAAATGTCAGAAAGCAAATGAATAATGTCATCGTTGAGCAGTGATTCTAATGAGTATTTCATTAGAGTGAATATAATATGAGATTTCTTCCTGCAATACGCAATGAAACGTTTCAGTTTCAAGATGCCTCTGCGGGACGCGGTATGAGAATTATAGTATGGTAATGCTCAAATCTACACTGGTTGTTTCTCAGTAGGGGAATGAATCCCGAGTAATATTTCCGAATGAAGCTAACAATGACTCAAATGATGTTGGCATTAACATCTTTTTTGCTAATTACGCTGTTTAATTCGATAACTACTCTCGGATGCGTTTCGTGGCTATCTGAAAACGGCGAATATTACAAAATTGAAATTGTTATGAATCTTCATTTGAAACGCCCTGAAATATTTATGTCTATGTTGAAGGTTGAAAACTTTCAGTCATGAGCAGTGATTGAAAAGAAAAAGTACGAAAGCACATATATTGCCTAGAAATTTGTATTTCATTTTAGAGGAGAATGGAGTGAGATAGTTTCACGAACAAAGTTCAAAAACATTCTATCTAGGTTACGTGAGTCAGTCAATAAAAAATGATTGATAGTATTTTACAAGTAAAATGTTATTTCAGGAATAATTCCTAGATAAATAACCAATCACAGGGGTTGTTATCACGAAAAATATTAAGACTGATGAAAAATTGGCGAAGTCTCAATGATGGAGTTTGGTTTTTTTATAATAATCAGTTGCACTGAAATTGCTACTCTGTCTTTGCCAACGATATCATTAGTAGTCACAATAAAATTATACTTTTTTTCTTCATCTGTTTTGGAGATAAACCGTATTTCAAAATTATTCTGTGGAATTCAGGATATTAGCCCTTTCGGATTGATTTTGCCTTCTGTAGGTACCCAAAAATAATGAAAATACTGACTGAAACCTTGATTATAGTTTGTGGATTTTTAATCGAATGGAAGAGCAGTCACCAGTATCCTTGGATAGGGGCGACTGAATTCCGCCCTTAAACACTAGTATGGGATATAGTATTGTATTATAGTATTATAATTAAGTGTGAATAAAGACATATTATTATTATTATTATATTATTATTATAAGTGTTCAACGTTTCCAATTTTCTCATGATTATTTGATATTCTTTTCTTTCTCTCAGATTTCAAATCTGTTAACACATTATTAGGTAATACAATTATGAACTTCAAACATTCGACAGGATCATCCTATTGAGTAGAATTTGGAACCTCTGCTGTGGAATGAATCTATTGAAAACACTTTCTTGTCACCAGAACAAAAATGCTCTTTCTCAACGTGCATTTCGCTAACCTAGTTAGCATTTGATGATGCTTACTGGAAGTAAACATTTATCAGAAAATCTTTCGTCTTTTCAAAATGAATGCCGATTAGTAAAAATGATGTTCTGACTGGTGAGGAACAATGAGAAAATAGTTTGATGAGATCTGTTTTCTGGAGTATTTTTCTTCAGTTTTATGGTGGGTTTCACTTCTTTCAGTTTCGAGTGTGAATTCTTTCAACATTAGTTCCCGCAGTTCTCACTCTCTGTCTCTAGTTTGGATGGTCGTTGCTTCCCACCTTCAGGCGCATTTACCAATGCTCCTCCTGTTACGTAACGGGCTGTTACATGACAAAAGCTTCGTCGGCGGACAAAGACTGTCTTACAGTTTGCAAGTCTGTGTCCGAAATGAGGTCTACTGTGCTTGGAAAAAGAGTTTCAAGGGAAACTCTATGGTCGTACTGCTCTAAATCCTTTCAGTTATTTATTATGAATGCTTTCAAATTTGGAGAATCTGAACTTGATCACCAAGTCGGCTATGGCTACCCCTCCTTCTGATTTTGATTCATTGGTATATATTATAGTGGTTGCTTGGATATCAGATGGGAGTGCACGGAATTAACACTGGGGTGACCGTTGTGTTTGTTGAATGGTTTGCATTTCTGGATGTCTTTGCGGCAAATGGCAGGCTCAGAAATTGTATGAGTTGTTTACCTGATTCGCAGTACAGGCTTTCAGTAGATGTGTTTTGATAAGCACCTAGTGGCGTTTTTATTGCCATATTGTGTATTGAATCTTTATCCCCAATGAAGATTTGCTGCTGCGATGTAAATGATGAAACTGTAATCAATAATTGGCCTGATTAGGCTTCTGTATAGAAGAGGAAGATAAAGGTTGAATATCTGATCACCATCAGTGGTTTGAGATTTGTCTTTGGGGGTTTTCCCAACTCAGTTTTTCATCAAATCACTACTTAGTATATTGTTGATGAAGTTTCCTCCTGAAAAAAGTTACATATCTACATTGGAATACCTGTAGTATTTAGTAATTTTTCTCTACCGTAGACTGTTTGTTGGAGATTGTTATGGATGATCCCACTTCTTTATAAATAGATTACCAAGTCATCGGTATATATGTTGGCTTTTGAGTTGTTCCATTTTGTGTACCTATGCTTCTGCCAGATGAATGTTCGTCAACTGTCACTTGTTTTCTGTTTGTTGGCAAATCTATCGTTGCTTTATGCTTCCGGATCTATTGCAGGGTGTCGGGTTCTGAGGTGGAGTTTCCACTGTATTTTGAGCCTTTTTTAAATTCCCAGAGCGTGAGTACTGTGTTTGTAGGCTTGTTCTTTTTCTTATGATATTTTGGCGTAGTAGATTCTTTCCAAAGTTTATATTCTAGAAATGTGCCGACTTTTTCAGGAGATGAAAAAACCTATTCCTCACTCCAAAACTTTCAATTTATTTCTAACAATGTACACTTCCACGTCTTGATACACATCAATGATTTCGAAAGGAAATTTGCACAAAATTGTGTCATGGAAGTTTCCGCAAATTTCAACAGAGTTTCAACACATCAGTGATATTTTTGTTCAACTCTGCACTGAACCCAAAGGCATTGAACTGTTGACAGAGTTGACACAGTTTCTCCAAAAATCTATCTTTGATGATCCAGCTGGCTTCAATTTCTTTAACGAGATCGACCCTCAGGATGGAAGAACCAGCAGCCACGTATCCGATTTATTATTTGACAGCAAATAAAATCTCAGACTTCCGATCCAAGTTGAAAAAGGTTCTACACCATAACCAAATGGATACCACCGCTTTGATTGACCATTAACAACCTCACTTGTGCTAGTTATGCATTGAATGGTTCGTTGATCATTTCATAGATATTTACCAAATGATGAGAGTGGAGTTCTTAGTTGTATGTACCGTCGAAAAATTGAATTTTGTATGGGTTTTCGTAATATAATTCAGGCATCCCCGCCGAAATTCTCTGAAGCAGTCTATTTTTTGTGCCGACCCAATTCAAAATAAAAAAATTAACATGAAAAATACGAGATGTGCACAACCAGTATTGACTCAATTTGAAATGCCTCCTGCACTTGAAAGCACTCAAGCACATCAACTCGAATGAGAGATTCTCAAAGAAATTGTGTGGGAGTTATCCTCCATCATTTCCAGCCTCCCAAAGCCAGGATTCGAATTTAGTGGAAGTATGCCCTGGTCGTTTCGTAGCACGATTCTCATAGTTAATTTCCCTCTTCAAACAAACAGAGAACCACTACAAAGATATGAACATTGCGTTTCTCAGACAAGTAGAATAGCAGAAATTAATCTTGAAATCAAGGATAGTAAAATCTATGCGAACGGTTGGGAATCTCTTCGCATATGCGACGTTAAACCACAAAGGGTTTCCGGAAAACTCATGCCTTTGCTTATTATCGAGCTTTTCTCATGCCCGCTGTCCATAAATTATCGTTACATAGGGCTTCTGCATGTTTTATCTTCAAACACAAGCGGTAGATGCTCGTTGAGATGCTTTTAAAGTGAATATTCACGATGTGAATGTACCAGGACGCTAGGATATACCTCTCACAAGATGGCACGTACGGACGGCAAAAAGTTGGTATTATTACTTTTATAGAATCATAATCTCATTGAAATGATTCTAATTCAAACACGTCATATTTTGAAGGAAATTTCTAGTGAAATCATAAATTTGGTAGAATGGGTACGGTTGAAATAAAAGAAGGTTGAAATAGAGCAAATATCATAAAGAATTACGCGGGGAGTGACGATAGGTCCGAACACCACCACAGAACATAAAACTGATAAAACAAGTCGATAAAGGAAACCGTATGGACATCCGGGAAAAATTAAACATCCATACATTTAACAGTAATAATTCATTTATCGAGGAATAAATACAAATCAAAACACAGCAAGACCTAACATTTCAGTATATTACACAAAACAATACACATTCCTGGAAACAGTGAATCTAGAGAGAATCCAACACATGTAACCCAAATACAGGTAAATTTACCTACAGTACCTGAAGTACCTGCACTTAGGCGTAAACTCATAACGCATTAAAGAACAAACAAGAGGATGAAACGTTCAGTTTGAGTAGAGCCTTGAAGATGATAGCACGACTGACTGTCGAAAGCGCTCGAATATTATTGCATTTTCGAATTACCCAAAACGACTAATTTGCACAATACTATAACTTTTCGTAACTTATCTAGTAAAAATTCGAATGATTTTCGTATGGATCTTGAAGCTATGCAATGGAACAACATTTATGATATCAATCACATTGATGCAAAAATTGATTTTCTGAATAATATCATTCTTTGTTTAGTAGATGTCTATGCACCACTTACGGTTGTTTTTATTTTTAGATCTGAAAGATTTCGTTGTAAGTCACTTACAACGAAATCTTTCAGATCTAAAAATGAAAAACAACCATGGATAGCGGAAAATATTAAAATTATGCAGAAATTGAGAAATGAAGATGAATAAATATAAAAAAACAAAATCACTTCCCAATTGGGAATACTATACTATAAGCAACTCAGAAATGTTACTTCATCAGCAATCAAAAGAGAGAAAAAGGCATACTTACAATTTAAATTACGTGGTTGTAATACCAAAGAAAATTTGAATGTACTCAAAAAACTTGATATAAAAAAATAACCAAAAAGATTTACCCATATCATTGAAGAACGTCAACGAAATTAACAAGTATTTCGCGAATCATTCAATACTTGAATTCTCTTCCACTACAGAGGAAGAAGTTTTGACAATTTTACTCAAAATAAAATCAAAGGTTTACGGATATGACAATTTGAAATACAAGTAATTTTTCTCTGTTGCCCTCATATTGTATCACATTTAACACATACAGGGTGTTAATTAAGTATGTACCATAAATGTAACTGACGATTCTTTAGGTAATTTTAAAACGAAATGTTCATAAAAACATGGGTCCGCAAATCCTTCGTTCTTAAGATACAGTTGAAATAAAAAAAAAAGTTATTAGTAAATATCTTAAATATCCTTCACCCAATGTCATTGTAATTTAGCAATGGTATTTATAACATTAAGGAGCTAATTTATCCCGAGCGTGATTCAATTTATTGAATCCAGTGGCGTCCCGAGCGGGATTTGAACGGATATTTTTGACTTAAAAATGTACGCCACTGACTTCTGTGCAATTTTCATAATCTCTTTGGATTAAGCAATTAGAAATACAACTTTTTTGTCGTTTGAATTTTTTTCGTATCTTGCTCAGTTTTTAAGGACCTCACAAGGAATAATATGGGAAATTAAATGTTTCTTTTGTAAATTATTATTTTCACAATTTTTCATTACCAATTATGTAACAATAAAAACAAATATTAAATAACATCAAGTGTTGGAAATGGCCTCCTTCGGCTTCAATACAAGCGTCTAGCCGCCGCATCATTGAATTTCGAACTCTTATGAAAATACCTGACGTATTTTTTTATTATGTCACATGAATAAATTATTTTA
Organism: Leptinotarsa decemlineata; assembly: GCF_025532065.1. Lineage (NCBI taxonomy): Eukaryota > Metazoa > Arthropoda > Insecta > Coleoptera > Chrysomelidae > Leptinotarsa > Leptinotarsa decemlineata. Next base: position 5,936,588 of record NW_027412541.1, on the reverse strand, counting down.
TTCCGTAAATCCTCTTCATTTTGAACAGCAGTTTTGTATACCAACGCTTTAAAGTGTCCCCAGAGAAAATAATCTAAGGGATTCATTTCGGGCGAGCGACGTGGCCATGGGCGTGGGCCTGCTCTCCCAATCCAGCGATTATGGTAGATTATGGTAATTTTCATCCAAAAATTGCCGTGCCACTACACTGAAGTGTGGTGAAGCACCATCGTGCATGTACCACATACGGAATCTTTCCATGACTGGAATTTCTTCTGAAAGTCCAGGTAAAACAAATTCTAAAAACCATCGGTATTCTTCTCCATTAAGTCTAGGTGGAAGGAAGTGAGGCCCAATGAGATGGTCACCGACAATTCCAACCCAAATATTAAAAGAAAAAAAAAAATTTTCTATCAAGGCGTGTGGATTGTTTTCGGCCCAAATGTGATTATTGTGGAAGTTGATAATTGAATTGCGAGAAAAACAAGCTTCATCTGTAAACAATATTCGACTTAGGAAACCTGGATTTTTTCTTATATTTTACCGTGTAACCAATTAGAAAAAGCTAGTCTTACAGAAAAATCTCTGGGCAATAGAGCTTGCACACGTTGCATGTGATAGGGATATAGCTGCTGGGCTCTTAAAATCTGTCCCACTGTGACATGGGTAATATTCAGTTCTTCAGTTATTTTCCGAGTACTGGTATGAGGATTTACTTCAATCTCATTTAAAACAGCTTCTTCAATTTGAACTGTTCGTACCGTTGCAGGCCTCCCAATGACAACCGTCGATCTTTTAAAGCTGTCTGTTTCAGAAAGTCGTGCATGGAGGCACTACACGCTGAGGAAATATTTCATGGTAAATGCGTCTTGCATAACATAAATGCATATCTGCCATTTCACTGTTAGTAAATTGAACCATGTTTTACAAAAATGGTTCGAAAAATAACCACTAAACACACTTTTTATAACAATTATAAATTAAAAGCTTATAAAGTTGACAAAAACTGTCAAGTTGTTTATTCGAAGAGACAAATTCAAGAGACAAAAACGTTGTATTTCTAATTGATTAATCCAAAGAAATAATAAAAATTTCACAAAAATCAGTGGCGTACATTTTTAAGTCAAAAATATTCATTCAAATCCTGCTCGAGACGCCACTGGCATAAATACCATTGCCAAATTATAACAAAATTAGGTGAAGGATATTTAGGATATTTACCAATAACGTTTTTTTTTATTTTAACACCCTGTATTTTGAGAACGAGGGATCTGCGGACCCATGTTTATATGAACATTTAGTCTTAAAATTACCTAAAGAATCGATTGTTAAATTCATGGTACATACTTAATTAAAACCCTGTATATTCAATAAAGAATGCATTACACATCATTTTTTCCCAAAAAGTTGGAAACATGCAAGGAATCATATAGAAATCAATAAAATATTACCACCAAATCAGTCTGGTTTCAGATCTGGTTACAGCTGTTTAACAGCTTTAGCAATTATAACAGATGATATTTTGTATGCCTTGGATAAAAATGAGGTGAGTGTTTTGGTATCGATTGACTATTCTAGGGCATTTGACACGTTACATCATCAAATATTAACTGCAATATTGCAAATATTAACATTTTATTGGTTTGAGTAATTCTGCTTGTTCTTTTCTCAAATCATATTTATCAAACCGAACTTAGTGCGTTAAAATAGAAAATGAAATATCAAATAGCATAGTGCTTCACCAAGAGGTTCCACAAGCAAGTGTATTGGGACCAATTTTATATACATTGTAAACCTCTGATTTTCATAATCATCTGACATATTGCAATTACCACATGTTTGCTGATGATACGCATTTAAATGTGCATTTAAATTGGAAAATAGGAGGAAAGCTAATTCATAAAAATCAATCGTGATTCAGAAATCCTCCTTAATCTTTCTAATGATCATCTTTCATCTATAAATTGTAATAAATCTTCTGCTGTAGCGATACTCACAAACATGTAGCTTTGAGTGAAATGCTAATAAACTAGGGGCTGATAAGCTTACTTTCAGAGACAGCTGCGAAAATTTAGGTTTACTCATATATTCTAAATAACGTTTTGAAGCACATGTTACGGAAAAACTTCGAAAGGCCTACGCGTCGTTGAAGTTGCTATATCAGCAGAGAATGTATTTAAGTTTGGAAGTGAAGAAAATGTTGAGCGATACTATGATATTGTTACATTTCAATCACTGTGACATCGTGCATGATTCATGTATAGATTGAAGTGACATTCGTCGAATCCAAAAAGTTCAAAATTGTTGTCTTCTCTACATCAATTCACACTTTCAAAAAAAAATACAAAATAACATTTGTTTGAGAAGCAATGAAACAAGATATGTTTGTGATTATTATGACGCTTGTAGAATAAGGAATAGTAACTATTTTCCATGTATTATTACTACTATTGAAAATGAAAGAAGTGGCGAACTGATTGAACAAATTGGTATACCACAAGAGACTATTTTTGGGCCGGTACTTTCTCTCATTTACATTAACAGTATAACAGAAATCAACAATTCCATAGGCCGTATAATATGCTATGCTGATGATACTGCTCTAATTTACACGGGAACATCATGGCATGAAATGAGAGACACAGTAGAAACAACTTTACTGAAAATTTACACTTGGGGAAATAATACTAAACTATCACTGAATGTGAATAAGAATCTAACCTGTTCTCCCATCCTTCGTGATCAACCCAACGACAACAAAATGAAAATGAATACACCGCTCTGTGATAATCAAGATACTTGTTACTATCAGACCATAGAACAAACTTCATCTGTGAAATATCTCGGAGTTATACTATAATGGACGGAACATATCAAATTTGTTATAAAAAGGCTCAAAGTATTTCTGTACATTTTTTATGAACTATTTTTTATGAACATACTATTAAAACAAATCTCATAATACTCTACCTCTCTTGTCGAATCTATAATAAAATATTGTTGTTGAATATTCATTCACTATACACTTATCACTGCCTAATAAGAATGTTTTATAAACGAGCAGATTTCGCGCAGAAATTTTCAAGAGAAACTAGATCAAAAGTGAACCAGGATGTGAAAATTGAATTCTTTAATGAAACAGTCACCCAAATTTTTTTCTTTAATTGTCCAAAAATATTCAACATCTTACCTAAAAATATAAAAGATATAACATCCTTCAAACTATTCAATAAAAAAAAGCAGAGAAATATGTACATAATCACTCAATTTTGTACTCCAATTTTATACTGAAATATTCACAAATAATTGTATATATGGTGTATATAATACCACACAAAGTTTGAAAAAATGGTTATATCCCAATCGAAATGTTTCAACTCATCCAATCTCATTTAAATCGTAATTTCAAATATTGAATTATATATTTTTTTTATTGTTTTTTCTCTTCTCACTCCCTGCCTCTTTCTATATTCATAAATAATGTAAGTAAACTGCACTTGCCATTTGAATACAATCACATAAGATATACAATTGTTCAAAGGCCATGCTGATTTAGACATCACAAAACAGGTTATAATTGCCTAGCGTAAGTTTACTACAGTGAGTCATTTTAAAACTCGCCTACGAAAGCCCTGTATGTATTTAAAATAAATGTTAGTAAACTTGGCAATAGTGTTGATGATGACCAACGTATTCTTTCTTTAGTGATCATTCCTTTTGATCAAATCAAATTCAGTCAATCACAAAAGGAAGAATCACAAAGAAAGAATACAGTGGTCGCTATTATCACTAGGCTCAAGGTTACTAACATATCTAAAATATATACAGGGCTTTTGTTGGCGAGTTTTAAAATGACTCACTGGAGTAAACTCACGCTAGGCAACTATAACCTGTTTTGTGATGTCTAAATCAGCATGGCATTTGTACAATTCTATGCCTTATGTAATTGTATTCAAACGGCAAGTGCAGTTTACTTACATTATTTCTGAATATAGAAAGAGGATGGAAGAGAGGAGAGAAAAAAATGATAAAAACAGAAAAAATACATAATTCAATATTTGAAATTACGATTCAAATGAGATATGATGAGTTGAAACATTCCGATTGGGGTATAACCGTTTTCTCAAACTTGCTGTTGCATTATATACACGATATATACAATTATAAGTGAGAGTTTATTTCAATAAAATATTGGAAAATTTTCTGGGTGATTATGTACATATTTTTTGCTTCTTTTTTCGGATAGTTTGAAGGATGTTATATATTTTATATTTTTAAGTGAGATGTTGAATATTTTTGGACCATAAAAAAAAGAATTTTGGGTTACTGTTTCACTAAAGAATTCAATTGTCACGTCCTGGTTCATTTTTGATCTAGTTTTTCTTGAATGTTTCTGCGCTAAATCTGCTCGTTTATATAACATTCTTATTAGGTGGTGCCAAGTATAAAGTAAATGAATGTTCAACATGTTATTTCCTTGATATAACTATGCTGTTGAAAAAGTAAAATTTTTATGAAGACCTTCTTTAGTAGAATGTTTTGAGCGGTTTATAACGGGCTGATAGAGTTTCTGAATGTTGCACCCCAAAAACTATAATATTTTATTATACAGAGTATAACATAAGTACGTTGAAATATTCAAGTGATGTATTTTTGAGACAATTTTAAGAAAAAAAGTCTATATGAACTTGTGTCCGAAAATGCTTCGTTTCGGAGATACGGGGTGTTGAAATTAAATTTTTTGTTCACTTTTTGAAATTACCTTTTGCAAAAAATAAGTTATTTGCACGAAATTTGGTACTCGGGGTATTTTTGATGTGGGAAATCATAATTTCGTATTAATTTTCATGTAACATTCAGAGGGCGCTGTGTACGCTGTCATTATTTATTTCAAATTGCCCTAACTTTTTTGACAGTGAAATGAAAAAACCTTATTCCCACAACATCTCCAAGTAAACAAGGTACACTTCCTCAACAACGCTGGAGGCGGTCGTTTTCGAGATATTTACAATTTTCTATATCGGTGCATATTACTTAGCTTCTAGGGCGCTAAGTGAAGTTGCTGAGAACATTACAAAAACTAAGTATGTGGTGGATCTCGTCAAAATAAACATCTTTTTCCTATAAAATGTTTTCGAAATACAGATTGTTGAAATTTTTCAAAACATGGTAGGTTTTTGTTATAAGTTTTTTGTAATTTTAGTTATTTTCATCGAACTTTATATGCAGTATACACGTACAGACTTCTTCTAAACTGAGCCTTATGGAACAGCTTATTCAATTCAAATAAAAAAAAATTGTCAGGTTTGATTATTCAATTAGAAAGTGCTACATTTCAGAGTTTGTGAAAAAAAAAAACAATTCGGAGAAGTACTATGTTATTTATTAGGAAAATAAATATATGAAAATTGAACGACACAACTATTACAACAACTGTTGAAAGTGACGACGCCCAACAGTAATACAAGTTTCTGCTCTCATCAAAGAATTCCGCACCCGTTTAAAAATGCCCCGAGTGTTTCTTATCGTTTCGCAGCAAGCTATGATGCCATTCCTCAACATTTCCCCATTTTCAATGGGGCTAGCATAAATTAGTGGTATTAGACGGTATTGAGGTCCGGTGACCTCGGGGGCCAATGCTCAGTGCCTCCTCTTCCTATTTATCGTTGGGGATATGCTACGTCTAAAAAGTTTCTTGCTATCACACTAAAATAATCAAGAGCTTCATCGTGCAATAACCAAGAGTGATTTCGGAGACCAGTGGGAACATCTTACATAAGTTGGTAGCATGTAGGTGAGCATCTCCATTCAAACGTAAGAGGAGAAAATAGGGCCCGATTAAAATAGGCTCCAATTACGCCTACCCATACATTAAAAGAGAATCTGTCTTGGAAATGAGTTTTCGTTATCGCATGTGGGTTATCTTTCGCCCAGATGTGGTTGTTATGGAAGTTCATGATACCATTTTTTGAAAAATTTGCCTCATCTGTGAAGAGAATTTTCGATAAAATTTGCAGATGTTGTTCGAGTTTTCTTTGAAGCCATTGAGCAAGTTCGATACGTGGTTGCAAATCACGTACCGTAAGTGCCTGGACACGCTGAATATGATAAGGATATAATTGCTGTTTCTTCAAAATTCTGTAATCTGTCATGTGACTCACATTTAAAGTTTGACTAATTTTTCTTGTACTCGTCTCTGGATGTTCATTAATTTCTTCAAGAACCGCCTCCTTCAATTCTACAGTTCTTGTAGTCCGTAGCCGTTCTACTGCAGAATTTGTTTCGAAGCTTCCAGATTCGGAAAGTCGCCGGAACAGATTCTCAAATGTCGCTGCACAAGGAGTCACGCATTGGGGATACCTTTCCTGATAGATGCGTCTGGCCCCGCTTGAATTTCCGTCAGCCAAGCCGTATGCAAAAACCATATCAGCCATTTCAGCATTCCTAAAGTCGGGCATGGTACCAAAAAATTACTTTATAAACTCAGAACTGTGAATTTGCTAATTAATAGTCAAAAATATGACAGCGAACTTCTATTTTTATAAACAGACTTTCATAGCCTACTCGATTTAATTAACTTAATTTGCAAGCGGAGAGTGACAAAAATTATTGAAATCAAATTTGGCTATAAAGTAATATGCATTGATATAGAAGATTGTAAATATCTCGAAAACGATCACCTCCAGCGTTATTGAAGAGGTGTACCTTTTTTACTTGGAAAAGGTGTGGAAATTAGGTTTTTTCATGGTAAGTACCAGAAGTTTACTGTAAAAAAAGTTAGGGCAATTTGAAATGCAAATTTCGTGCAAATAATTAATTTTTTGCAAGAGTTATTTCCAAAAAGCGAACAAAAAAAAAAGTATAACTCCAAGGTATTTTAAAGATAAGTACTGTTTGTTCTATGGCTTGACAGTCACAAGTATCTTGATTATCTGATGCAGTTTCATTTTGTAGTTTTTGGGTTGATCACGAAGGGTGGGAGAAAATGTTAGATACTTTGTCTCATTTACATTCAGTGTTAGTTTAGTATTATTCAACCACATGTATATTTTTTTTAAATTTTTTTCTACTGTCTCTATCTTATTTCATGCCATGGTGTTTCCGTGTAAATTGGAGCGGTATCATCAGCATAGCATATTATATCGCCTATGAAATCGGTAATTTTTGTTATATTGTTAATTTAAATGAGAAAATGTTTCATTTCCAATTTTCATTAGTAGGATTCGATTTGATAGGTAGTTCTTCATTAAAGCCAAAGCATTGCCTCGAATACCACATTTATTAAATTCTCCCATTAATAGTTCATGATCTACTGTATCGAAGGCCAAATTCCAGGAAAACGGAATTCACAATTGTTTCGAAAAAATCTATTATGACATACTCAGTGTTTGAGTTTTTTACGAATCCCAATTGCCTGTCAGTTATTATATGGTGTTTATCCAAAAAATTAAATAGTCTCTTCTTAACACATTGTTAGAAAACTTCAGCTAGTGTATTTATGACAGATGAAGGTCTATAATTTGGGGTTTTTACCAGCTTGAAAATTGGTGAAAATTTCATTGTTACCTATACCGATATTGGTGTAGTTGTGAAAAAAAATATAATCCGCCATTTTGTCGTTGTGGCCATTTTTTTAAAGTGTACTAGTATTTTACTAATCAAGCCCTGTCAATTAATACCTACATTGAAGTAGTTGAGTAGTTGATAGCTGCGGCCATTTTGAATACTTTTATCTTTTTCAGAATTTACTACTATTTAACTCATTAAACCCTGTGATTTGATAATCATATTCAGCTAATTGTGAAGAATATATAATCCTCCATTTTGTAGCCACGGCCATCTGGAATTTGCATTTTTTTCAAAGTGTATGGCCATGTTGAATTTACAATGATTGATACATAATTTACTGAATTGTATTGGGATCAAAACTAAATGTGTGTACCAAATATCAGATCAATCTATTTCATCAGTTCAGTCTTCCATTGTCTAATATAATATAAATTGATTTGATAACTCTGAAAAAATCAAAAAGATTAACCGAAAATAACAATTTTATTAAACAAAAAACTGATATTACAAAGAAATAACATACAAGCAACAACCAAACAAATAAAAATTGAAATATCAATGAAAGCTGAAAAAATTGAAAAATTAAAAATATTATAATCTAACCAAAAAATGAAAAAATTAAAGTGAAAAGATTTCAAACCAAGTTATACCACAACGTTTCGATTGTTAGTGTCCACAATCGTCTTCGGGTGATAACTGGACTTATTCCTCCCAGATCTGACTATTTATAGGTAGGTCATTCGAGTGCTTTAACCTATCTCCTCTTCCCTCTTTCTGCTTCATTGGTTTTGGCGGGAGATGACAGTTTGGCGGGAGTTGGTCGTTTTTCGCTAGATTAGAGGTTTCCATATGTTACGTATCTCTACGCTAGCTTGGCTAGCTTGTCCAACAACGCATTTAGTTGAGCTAGCGTAGAGATACGTAACATATGGAAACCTCTAATCAAGCGAAAAACGACCAACTTTCGCCAAACGGTCATCTCCCGCCAAAACCAATGAAGCGGAAAGAGGGGATAGGTGAAAGCACTCAAATGACCTATAAATAGTCAGATCTCGGAGGAATAAGTCCAGTTATCACCCGAAGATGATTGTGGATACCAACAATCGAAACGTTGTGACATAATTTGGTTTGAAATCTTTTACTTTTCATTTTTTAATTTTTTGGTTAATAATATTTTTAATTTTTCAATTTTTTCAGCTTTATTAATATTTCAATTTTTGTTTGTTTGGTTGTTGCTTGTATGTTATTTGTTTGTGATTTCAGTTTTTTGTTTAATAAAATTGTTATTTTCAGTTAATTTTTTTGTCAACCATCTTCAAACAAACATCAGATCAATCTGTATATAACCTGTATATTACTCTCGTGTAGGTATATTACACCCGATTCTCAATATTTTTTTTGAAAAACACTTCGCTAAATAGCTGATTTTCACAAATCACAAATACCGATGAAAACATATGAAACCTACCTCTCATATATTTATGAATAATGTTCGATTCGAAATTAATGTGATTTGATTGTATACCAGTATAATAATCAGAATATATATTTTTTCTCTGTATTTACCTTTTTTCATGGAAAATAAATTACCTTTTATTGGTTTCAAATAATCTCTTCGGTATATTTAGGAAATTCGAAAAATAAGGAAAACACAATCTCAAAGAATGCATCATTTCCATACATTCGAATTGTTCTCGAAGAGAAACGTTTTATGTTCAAATATTATCATGAAGAAATGGAAAGCAATGAAGGAAAGTCATTCGCGGAATCATATTATTACAACAAAATCCTTCGCAAAGGCAGAAAAGAATTAGATTAGTTGCAGAAACAGAATCGGTTGTTGGATAGAGCCGCATTAACATTTATCAGGCATTTGTTGGAAAAAGAAATATTAAGGTGATTTTATTCTGGGGTTTTTCGTAATAAGAAAAGTTGGAAAGCGTTTCCGTTTCAGATATAAGGAAAGATATAAGTCCTTAATCGCGATCAAAATCGCTTATATTTCACAACAACGTCTGATTGAACTTCGATTTAAAAAAGGCATTGAACGTTAGACATCTATTATTCGAGGATTTTCCAGGCCAACTGTAGTAAGTGAGATTTGGTTTTTTAAAACATGTGACACTTCTCAAAATTGTTGATTACAAACAATCACAAAATTTGGTTTGCCCAGAAAGCTGTTGAAATTTTCTTCCTTTGTATGTAAGGTCGACCGGGGTAAGTGGATACGCTAATTTTATTAGCTCAATATTGATTTGTAATATCTTTGAACCTTTTACTCAAAACGACTTAAAACTTTATGTGGGTATTGATGGTTATATGTGCTATCACCTGGATATTCTACATACGTGAAATGGGAGCAGTTTTTTTTATCAAGAAAAAATATGTATCCATGTCTTGGTTTCCACTTACCCCATGGAAAAGGGGTAAGTGAAAACTATACAAGGGACAAGTGTAACACATACCGAAATTCCTGCATAGAAACCCATGTAATCACAAATGGGGAGAAGTAAACAAAGCTCTTCACTTTACGAAATAATACAATGAAAATTATTTTATTACAATAAACGTAAAAGTACATTCTAACTTATTTTAAATTTTTTAAGATAAATTGTAAGAGTCAAAACGAACATTAAAGTTGATTCTTCCTCGTTTATCAATAACAGGTGACGGTAAATACTTGAAAATTTCTTCAGGGGTAATGACACTACTATCTTCAATATTTGGCCAATGGAATGATGAAGATAAACCAATTCTTCTGGCAAATTTGACATAGAGGCTGGGTTCCTTTTCCATAATCTGAGCAACAAAAAGCTTAACCGTTTTCTTAGTAGCAAGTTTTACTATAACCCAATCATCAACAGCTACTGTACCAAAATTTTTATTCATTTCGTCCATGAAATTATTTTCGTTCAAGGATTCTTTGAGTTCATCGGATACATCACTGGCATCATCCATGATCATTTCTTCTTCATCTTCGTCACTCTCGACGACAGAAACGGGTTTCTTCTTTTGTTTGAATTGTGGTTTTTGGGTACTTGTTTTTTCCAATTCTTCAGCTTCTAATATTTTGAGAGCTTCATCCGACGTTATAACTTCTGCTCCAGGGCAAACGCGCTTTCTTCCAGCTTTTACGTTAGGTCCTTGCTTGACTTGTTCCAACAACAGTGCCTCAAATGATTTTATTGGGGTAATTATAGGCTCGCCTTGCACTTCAAGATATATTTCCCCTGTAACGGATTCTTGTACAACAGATGTTGATGGTGAATTAATTTGTTCTGCATTATTTGATTTTGAAGGTAGAGTGATGTTTTCTCCACGGGATGTTGAAGGTTTAGGTGCAGATTTATCTCTCCCTCTCTCTGTCAATGATTACAGCCACCTTTGGTATGCTTCAGGTTCGAATTTGTCTTGACGAATCACTCTATCAGAAAAGGGAAAAATTCCAGCTTTTTCAAAACCGTTTTTTATCATTTCAGGCTGGAGATTTTTCCAAATAGTGCCAATCATGCTTGAGAAAACTGATTTTGGCAATTTTTTTCCATAATTTTGTCTCTGCCACTTTACTAGTTCTTCATCCCATTTAATTTTCATAGGTCTGAAGACACTAAGATCTAGTGGTTGTAACACGTGACTGGTGTGTGGTGGTAACTTAAGTATTGTGACATTTTCCTCTCTTGCTTTCAGCACCAGTGATAAACCTACATGCGTAGAATGGCCATCATATATAAGAACTACTGGCCGTTGAGGGTGAATATTGCGCAAGAAATTTCTTGTGAAAAAATTTATGAAGGTTTCCGCTTCCATCCAGCCGTTTTGAGTAGCACTGTAGGACATACCTTCAAATACAGCATCGGGTGACATCCACGAGTCCCATACATTTTTACCCTTAAACACTATTAATGGCGGTAGTTTCTCACCGGCAGCATTTGCAGCTAATAAGACTGTAATATTTTCTCTCCCAGGACCGCTAGTTGCTCGGTGAGTAGGTGTTCCTATCGGTCCAAGAACTTTAACACGGCTGGGATCTAAACAAAAACTAGTCTCGTCAAGGTTCCAAATCTCTGTTGGAGCAACATTTAGAGTAACTTCCTTCAGATGTTGATAGTATTCATCAATTATGAACGGATCTATACTCTTTTTTCTGTCCACTTCCACAGCTTGAGGGTTCTTCAGACTCAGCTTGTGACTTTTCCTAAATCGGACAAAGAAGTCATCACCAGGAACTCCGTCTTTAAAACGTGTGACTATATTGTTTTCTTTAACATATCGGCCTATAATCTCCAACATTTCTTTTTTTGAGAGACCGAAGCCCCATTTCGTCATAGTTTTCAAACAATCTGCAATTTTCTTTTCATCCTCAAGAGGAATTGTAGTGGGCCGACCGAACGATTTACTTTTTATGCCTCTTTGTCCCTTTACATGTTTAAACAGGGTTGCCTTCGGAATATTATATAATTTAGCGGCACGGTATATGGTTAGCACTCCTTGTTTTACATTGTCCACAGCATTTTGTAACTGCTCACGAGAATAGGATGGCTGTGCAGTTTTCCTAATGTACTTGCGAACCATATCTGTAATGAGAAAAAACCAACATTAATCGCTGATATTCTTATCTGGGGCAAGTGTAACTCATTGGGTTTCACTTGCCCCGGCATTAGTTTTTACCGGGGCAAGTGGAACCCAAACAAATTCTTGAGTCTTTTTTTAAATGAGTCTGTTGGACGTAAAAATACCCTTAAACTACTTATTGACAAATGCATACCACGAAAATTTTCAAACGTTTCTAGAATTTCACTTAGTTAAGGTACTTACTGTAACAATTATATAAGCTCGTTATCGAGTGACATCTGCATCACAACCTACTGCAACCAATTTTATAACGGACTGTTGAGTTGCCGCTTCCGCCCGCATACAGCATTCACATGTGATCGTTCGGCGATGTATTTACAGTGTTGCCGTTTTTTTTTTCGATTTACTTGAAGATAATTAATAGTCATAGGTTCCACTTACCCCAAATTTACACTTACCCCGGGTGACCTTATATCATATGTACAACTAATTAGTAAAGTTTCGGTGTTATGAACATTTATTGGTAAAAATTTACCTTCAAAATAGTAATCCCATTCCGTATTTTGTGAGCAGGCTATGATTACTTTTTAACAATAATGTTGTAACATTTTCCTGATAATATTAATTATTAAGAACAATATATGCATTTGAATCAACTTTACAAGGATCAAGAAATTTGCCTTTACCCGTAACTTCTGAAGGCAACCTGATTAATGTCTTAGCATATTTTCACGCATTTCCTGATGTAGGTACTGAAGAAGATTTGGATATAAAAAATTCATCGGTTAAAAAAATCTTGCGAAGACATAAAATGCATGTTAGAAATTCACCAAAATTCAAGCAATGAAACCTCAAGAAGAGAATTTAATTTTGTGAAGTGTTGTACTCAGACATGTGTGAGAGATTTGCCAAAAGAATTTACCAGTTTCTTGACAGAATATACTTGTTACGACAAAAATAACACTACAGAATTATTTCCGATGCCATTAAAAATTAATTTTGATTTATTGCTAGTAGAATGTATGAGTGGTGATCTGAAATGATTCAGAGCGATACTCTATAATTTTCGAAGACATTGATTACATACTTGATCATTGAGTTACATTTCATTTTGAAGCCATAGTTTTGTTCTCTAATCCTACCCAATCATTCATGGAGATTTATTATAATAACAGACGAAGTCTGACAGTTGTTTGTCACTTGATCAAGGGCAAACCATAAGTCTACCAAATAGAAGTGTCACTCGTCTTTGCCAGACAATGATTGGCGAATTCAACTAAAATAGCATAAATTCTAAGGGGTACTTTAGGAGCGATCAGTTTTTGGGAAAAACTCTTTTGGACTTTCACTTTCCATCTTCATCTAAAAACTTCCAGAGGAATAAAAGAATCAATTGAGCTCAAAATAAACTCTCTAGAAAGATATGTAGATCATACATAGAAGTTACTTTCAGATACGAACTGAATTCAACTACTTTCGTATAAACAATGAATTATACGAAAATAAATTTTTCTATCTAGTTTTTACTCCAAATAATCGTTATGGAATTGAATCAGATATCATTTAGAGGAACGCTACAAAATATAGTATATGAAAGACTTGCAATGTAAAATTTTCCCTGCATAGAACACTGTCATTATCAAGTGTGGACTTCAAAGTAAACAGGTAGATGAGGAGGTCGAAGGAAGAGCCGAATCATTTTCGTTTCTGATGTTCAATGGAATTGAGTGGTAAACTTCGAGAAGTTGTAGAATTTTGTATTTCGTTGGACCTTCATGGTTATTTGTGAAAAAACCCTCCACAAATAGCTGCGTCAATATAAAAACTTTCTCAAATTCATTGAGATATTCGTGTTCATTCAGAAACATAGTTTTGCATTGTGTAGTTTTGCATGAACATATGTCCCAATAATGCCCAAAAATCAATATTTTGATAAAAAAAGCGCTCTCATAGATACTGGTACGGATCTGAGAAAACGGTTCAAAGAAAATGTCGTTGGAAAAATTACGAATGAATAAGGAAAATTGAGTTGTGCAGGCAATCGTGAGTCTGGAATTGAATGGAAACGAATCGGGATTCGCGAATGAACACGGTTCATTCTTCATCCAGCTTCCAGTCCGTAGGTATTATGAGAAAGCGTACATGTGGTTGTTTCGCTAGAACAATAGTATCGGCTTCGTATCCTACGAAATAAAATTCCTTTCCACTCTCATATCCACATCTATCAGAGGTACTGAATACTGGATATTCATCGAAAAGTTTCTCTACTGTACGAGTACGGCTATTATATAGAAAGATCGCGTTTAGTCATCATTCTTTCTCGAACAGAGATATCAAATTGTCTCTGAACAGTCACTACCAACTAAAGCGTATTTCAATAATGCGGAAATTTTTAAAAGATATTCCAATAATTCTTTCCTCTAGCATTACTTTTCAATATATATTTTATCATAATAACTTCATTATGCATTTCGTAATAGGCGTCCCACTCACAACTCCGGTTTTAGTGGGTTTCTCTGTCTTTGTTTGTACTGCATTTCTTAATGTCACTGTTTTGAATTATTGTCATAATTAATGTATTCATGTATGAATAAACCTATTATTATTATTATTATTATTATTATACTATTAACATTGTCAATAAACGTAAACACCCGTAACTTCTGATGAACAAGGACGAATAATAAAGAAATCGCTGAAAATGAATTACTAGGTGAAGAGCGTACGAATTTCACGCAAATAAATTTGTCGGACTCTTCTCATCTTTTGGGTCGTTTCGTAAATTTTTTAGTATACTTGGTACAGTGACACTCTCATTAATTTGTTTCACTCTTCATTTGAGCAATGACTACATGACTTGAAAGGTATTGCGATTTTTCTTTACATTTTCCGAAAAAAAAATTATTATCGTAAAAATCATCACCAGTCACACTCACACATGCCATTATGAATGGATTATTAGTTTACTATGCGGTGTCCGTTTCGAGTGTTGAAAGTAAAGTATTTGGATGTAGTTCCCAAAATCAGCTGGAGTTGAATAGTTTGTTCATTTTCTTCCAAAACTGATTGAGATAATGGAAATGTATTTTCATTTCAATCTCACTCAGGCGCTAACCCCTTTCGAATAAACCAAACAAACTGCTATCTCTTGAATGTTATTCATGCTAAGGTAAACCCTAATGTATCCCATATCTTTCAGCACAAACTTTTCTCCATGTTTTTTGGTCAGCAGTTGTGGCTCAGAATCCCTAGGTACATGGAGAACCTGGTCAAGAGTTGTGGCATAGAAGCCACATAGTCATACTACTATTGACATGAACTATTAGACAACGATTTTGGGTGGGTACTATGTACTTCAACCTTTTTATTCTCGATGGAAGGCTAGTTTTTTGTTCCATGTTTTATACGCATTTGTGGAAAACAAAGCAAGTCACGGAAATGAATCACGGGATGATTTTTTCCAGATCAAATGTTATGAAAAACATCACAGTCGTACATTTTATGGTGAATAATGTTAACTAATTTTGTGATGCACTGTTAGGAACCTTTGGTGTAGTAATCAATATTACTGGGGTTTTTTTTCCAACACTAAACTGTTATTTTAACACCTCGACGAGTGTTTCGATCACCAAGTGATCGTCTTCAAGAGGAAGTCGAGAATTAGGGAAATATTTGAATTTACGGAATTGAATGTAAATTGATGGATGTAGCCGTTACTATGTGGTAGAAAATCATATTGAAGAAAAGAGTATCGAAACTTTCTATGTTCCTTTACCACTTTTTTTGTAACTAACGTTACTGCAATTTTGTCCTATGACGACATTCTCAAACTTATACATTTATTTACATGTTATATATACATGGTCCACCATCGTTATTCAAAATATTACTATGTTTACTCATTTCTACACTCTCATAGGCATCTAGAAGTCTATTGTTGTTAACTTATCTGAATAATCTTAATGAACTGAAGTCTATCAGAAAAATCAGCAGTCGCCCATCATATTTTGCAACGAAACCATTTCATAGACTACAGTTCATTAAGATTAGTTAGACAACTCAACAACAACAGACATCTAGATGCCTATGAGGGTGTAGAAATGAGAGTTAAGAGTTGCTTTTCGGAAAATAAGTTTTTAAAAAGTTTATTTTATTCAAAAACACGTGTTACAATAAGGAGGTATCAAGTCACATTGAATATAAAAATGAAAATTCTCATAGGAATAAAAATGCAAGTTCATCTTCGTCAGCGGTGTCGAGTATCGCTGACCCATCATGAACCTTGTCGATTCTCCGTGGATTCAGATTGTAACTTCTCCATCCCCTGAAGAAGTTTTATGAGGGTGGAATAAAACTTGAGTCCTGGTAGCTGGTACTGGTGGTGTTTCAGAGATCCTCTGGCATCGTAGGGTGTGACGGAATTTGAATACCAACATTCCAATTACCGCTGTAGATATTATGAATACAGGGGTAGTCCAAAAGTGTGTACTGTCGACTGGAATGTCCTCAAAACCTTGGGGTTGCAATAGGCTTTGTTCGTGAGTTTTGTGAAGTTCATCTAGCTGGATAGGTAGCATCTTCTTCTCATGTGGTATTGAAATTGTTCGGACTTTTGGCAAGGCTAGGGGCTGCTCGTATGTGAAGCCGTTGGAATTGATGTAGTTGGCTTCGGGTGTCTCAAATCCGCATCCTGGAGGCACTTCTATAAGGTAGGTGCCGTGCAATGCCTGCATTCCGGGAGTGGAACACTCAGTAGATATTTTTGTTGGCTTTGGGAATATACCAAAATAGTGAGCTGATGTTATTTCCTCTATCAGGGTACCCTTTATTGAAACCGGAACTTGTTGGCATCTGGCTTCATCTTCAGAGATGTGTAAAATTTGAGAAATGCAATCTCGAGGCTGAAGGTCACCTCGAATGATTGGAATTTGGCAAAGGAATCCAGGGTTGATCTTCTTACATGGTCTCTGCGAATAGTGGTGTAGTCCAGTATTCAATGTCAGATACGGAGCTGGAGGGATGATTGTGGTAAAGTTACTAGTAGGGATTGAATATAAATGGAAATGTGTAAATTTTTCTGGGTGGAGGAGAGGAAAGTGCAGAACAAACACGATTATTGCATTGGAATAATAAGCATCGACAGTGATCAAATCGTAATATTTCCTAAAGTCTTCTGGTTTAGTATAGAATAGTTGGCTAGTTGTATGGTGTCGAGCCATCGTCTGAATTATCGTATTCATTTCGGTTGGTTGTATGATGTTGTATGTTGTATGAAGGTATTGGTTTCTGCAAACACAATTGCATTTTCCAGGTCGGTCAGCAGTTGTAAGGATATTTGCAATGACAAATTTAGTTGGTCTGAAACATTCCTGATCTCCATAAAGTGATTGAAATCGAATGTTATTGTATCGATTTCTTTATTAATTCTATCAATTTTCTTGGAGATTATATCGTCGTTATGCCTGATAAGTGACACGGTTTTATTGAAATTCTCTATGAGTGAGGTGGTGAGAGATATGTGCTGGTTCAATCTTTGTAGAATATTATATCTACCCTTCTGTAGTGATGCTATTGCTTGGTCATACCGCTGAGCATCTTCTTGATCTAAATTTCCGGATATTGATTTTATGATGCTGCCAAGTCCGTTGATTAGTCCTCTTTTGGTTCTGTGGAATGGGTTGATGCTATAAAATTTTTGATATACAATTTTCAGTTGATATTTCAGTGCTTGATTGAAATTGATTAGTCCTTCTAGGTAGGGGTAACTCGGGTCGTTTGTGAGGGTTTCAGTAATGTCATCGAATTGCTTTTGTATTAGATCGATTTCCTCGGCAATCGGCGTCAAGTTAAAGTAGTGCAGGAAGTCGTGAATGCTAGTCTGGATCCCGGATTCTCCCAGCTTTGGGGGAAGAATTTCCGGGTTGTCTTTGAGATCTTGGATTCGTTTTTCTAGACCCGATGCGAGGGTGCACCTATAAAACCATTTTCTTGTTATGTTTTGGGATGTGTTTTATATTCTTTTTATGAACAGTAATATAGGGTGTACCTACTGTTACTTTTTTGTTAGATTCAACTACACGTGGTACAAATCTAGGTAAAAGCTTATTTCTAACACCTGTTGTTTTCGTATAAATTTTTGGGCTAGATGAGCAGGCTACAGGGTGGTGTCTGCCCTCATTTCGTTTATTCATAGTCCTTTCTTTCAGTTTGACAGCTTTTTCATTGATTTTTTGGTAGACAGCTTTTGTTTTATCTCGATGTTGTTGCATGTAGTTGTTCAGTAGAATCCTTTCGATGTCGATATCAAAGAGGTCCTTACTGTCGAAGTGTCCATTGAGAACATCGATGGGCTTTTGTCCCGTTATTGAATGGATTGTGTTGTTATAGCCTAATAGTGCATAAAGCATTTGTTTCTTGATGTTCAGCTGTTTCTTATTTTGCAATAATAATCGTGAATGTTCTATAATGGTCGAGTGAAAATGTTCAATCATTACATTCGATTGTGGACTCTCCAGGGTTGTGTGGTGGATCAAAATTTTATGTGTATCCACAAATTCTTGTACAAGGCCGTTTTTGAATTCGGTGCCACTGTCTGAGACAATGATCTGTGGTAAACCATGGTGAGTAACGAATATCAGCAATGCTTTCAATATGTTAATGGCATTGGCTCCTTCTAATGGATAGGCTTGTCCTTATTCTGAAAAGGCGTCCACAATTGTTAAAAATGTCTGTCCATCTGCCTGAAAAGTGTCTAGGTGAATAATTTCGAGAGGTTTACTTGGTGTAGGAGTTATCATAAATTTGGGTTTTGGTGGGTTTCTGTCACACTTATTCATTTGACATGTTTCGCACATATTGATGTATTTTTCAATGTCTTTTTTCAAAGTTGGCCGGTAATACTTTCTTCGTACTGGCAATTCAGTTTCGTTTATTCCACGATGGTTTGACTTCCCTTCGTGGTAGTTTCGAATTATTATTTGTTGTTGATCTTCGTTGTTAACATCTTCCAAGATTTCGTTGCATTTTACCAAATCGAAGGCAGTGTTTCTGAAAATTTTCTGAAGAATATTGCAGGTTGACTTATATTGGGTATCTGGGTCCAAATGTACAGCATGTTTGACTCTTGGTGGAATATAGTCCTTGAAGAATTTCACAATATTTTCTTCTTTTGCATTCCTACCAATTTGAACATGAATTCGTTTTTTATTTGCGAACGCTTCTTCTATACAGATTGGCCCTGGGTTATAATGGACAGATGTCATTTTTATCTGGTTATTGTAATAATTGAGAGGCTTCTCTGATATTGGAATTGTGAATGACGGTTCTTCTTGAGTTGTGTGTATGGTTATGTTACTTCCTTCGTTTTCAGGTTGGTTAATGTCATTTATAACTTCATCAGCTGTATTCGTTGACGACGTTCTTTTTTGTTCAGGCTGGTCGGGATATTCGTCAGCTGTGAAAGTTGATGATGTCCGTTTTGGTTGGTCGAGGTCGGGATTTTCGTCAGATGTATCGGTTGATGATGTTCTTTTCTGTTGAAGAAGGTCGGGATTCTCGTCTGCAGTGTCAGTATCGAAGGTGTCTTCGCTGATTCTTCTTTGAGATTGGTCGGTAACGGTATTTTCAGATGGTGCATTGTTGTATAACGAAGCATTTTCTTCAAGTTCCTTGTTGAAATTTTCTATGTATTCTTTCAAACTGAAGGCTTCTTTGATGTGTACTTCTATTCTTGAAAGGGCATCAGCGTTCATATTGCTTTTTCCTTTCTTGTAAACGACTTCATAGTCGAATTCTTCTAACTTCAATCTCCATCTCACGAGTTTGGAGTTTGGATCTTTCAAAGAGAAAAGCCATTGTAGAGGGCGGTGATCGGATAAGATTTTGAATTTTTGGCCAAATAGGTACGGTCTAAAGTACATAGTCGCCCACACCATAGCAAGCATTTCCTTTTCTATGGTCGTGTAATTTTGTTCGCTTTCGTTCAACGTATGAGAGGCATATGCAATTGCGACAATTTCCAACAGGTCCTTGCGATAGGATAGCATTTATAGCAAAATTGCTGGCATCCGTCGTGAGATTGAATGGTTTTGTGAAGTCGGGATATTGTAGAAGCGGTTCGTTTACTAGAAGATTTTTGCATGTTTCGAAACATTCTATGAATTTCGGTGTATGCTCAATTTTTTGGTTTTTCTTAAGACAGGAGGTGAGTGGTTTGGTTATTTTTTCGAAGACCTTGATGAATTTTCTATAGTATCCCAGGAGTCCTAGGAATCCTTTGATTTCTTTGGTTGTTCGGGGTATAGGATACTTTAAGATTGCCTCAATTTTTTGGGGATTTGGTCGAATTCCTTCTGAAGTGATGATGTGTCACAAAAATGCTTGCAAAAACTCTAATTTGTCTAGTTGAGCCTTCAGATTTGTTTCCCTGAACCTTTCGAAGACTTTGAAGAGGTTGATCATATGCTCTTGCAATGAAGTTGAATACACAATTATGTCGTCCATATATGTAAGACATATTTTTCCTTGTATACCTTTCAAAACGTTATCTCTAACACGTTGAAAGGTAGTTGGAGCTGATTCTAATCCAAACGGCATCCTGGTGTATTCGTAGTGCCCGTGCTCCACTGTGAAGGTTGTTTTTGGAATATCCTCCTCTGTCATCTCAATCTGGTGGACTGAATATAAAAATGAAAATCCTCATAGGAATTAAAATGCAAGTTCATCTTCGTCAGCGGTGTCAAGTATCGCTGACCCATCATGAACCTTGTCGATTCTCCGTGGATTCAGATTGTAACTTGAGTAAACATAATAATATTATGAATAACGATGGTTGACCAACATCTAATAGTATACTATATAGCTTGTCAAAATAATATTTTATTTACTAGAGTTACCTGACTATTACACAAGGACACATTGTAGAATTAATTTAAGACTAGTAGATAAGGCAATATTGTGAAATTGATTTAAGACACTCAAGATACAGGTACCTAGAAGAGGTATCTATGGTATAAATAAGGATAACAGTGTGATTTTTTTTTAATCAAATTAGTTTCTTAATATGACTTCACATTTTTTTTATCGCAATTAGGAAACAGCCTTCATGAATCTCGTGAATGTCACATTGATTTAGATTTCAGCCCGATTGATGTTCTCCAAAGTTAGTCTTGAGAAATTCAGTTTTCTCAACAATATGTACAACTTTTTCTTATCATTTAGATGATAACTAGATTGTAAACTTGCTGAGAGTTGTAGAAATTCGATTTTGAATCATTCGACGCATGCTTTTGATCAAATGTGTTTGAAATAAGGGTAATTTTGCGAGTGGTCTAAATTAATGCCCTTAATTATGCTAATTTTTATGTTTTGTAACACCAATGAAGTGTTTGAATCTAAATTTTACTATTATGAATCTGTCTGTTCTGTTTTTCCGTTATTCAGTTAATAATCATTTCATTTGAACATTTTCTTCATGAAACTTCTTTCATTGAAACAGACAAAGAGAATATCATATTGATCTGGAATTATGAAAAAAAAACGGACATACCAATTTCTGTCGAACTTATCTCCCAGAAGTGAAATGGAAAAAGTTACTTGCAAACGACCTCAACCGCACGATGTCCAGAAATGTTGGGAGAATATAATGGGAAAAGTTGCAATAAGCGGAATATTACCAGAAAATTGAATTCATTCATGAGGACTAGACCCGGAACATTGCAATGGATGGCAATAAAGCAAATGCTCCAGTTTCTCATTTTTATTTCGGATTGTCTGTTGTGTATGTCTCTCTGGATTTTTTCAAGCGGAGATTGAACAATCTCCTTCAATGCATATTCGTCCGACTTCTTTTGAGAAAGGTAAAATTCTCGACTCTCTAATAGTTCAGTAATTCCAATCCCTGATGTAACATGAAGGCAAGTGACTGCAAACCTATTAATATACTATTTTTTCTAGAGATTGTTTCAGAACTAGCAGTTATTGAGGTTTACTGGGGGTAATGTTATTTCTTTTATCATCCAGTGAAACTCAGTAAATATGACACAGGAGGAGGGTTAACGATTAGATATCGTACTATCTAACTGGAAGAAAACAGGCAGTAAGAATGAATTGGTACTTTTTACAGAAATTATTCATCAATACATATATAGGAGTACCCTAAGGAAAAGTAGTTGATCATCTCTAAATTATTTCGTGTTTCCATGACACAAGACAAACATAACACAAACTTGAAGGAATTTGAATGTAAGAATTTATCTTGAATCACGAATATGCACTAGGAAATTGAAAATATAGTTGAATGATCCTAAACAGTGTTGGAGTTACTATAGAAAATAAACGACTTGAACTAATATCAGTAAAATTTCAAAATTGTATATAAGAATCATCTCACTTTTGATCAATACTTAAAAAAAGAAGATTCCTAAAAAATTTTACTTTTTATTCAGAATTTTCAGAAATCTATCAACATGAACAAAACGTACTGCTTCAGACAAACTTTGATCAGATAGCTTTGGCTACCTTTCGTTATCTTCTCAAATGAGAAGTCTTAATTGCAGAAATTACACAATCAGTGAATGAAAGACATCATGAAATGAAAGAAGTATGTAGCGGCTACACTACAAAGGTCATCGGTGAAAACGATATTGCAATACTTTAACATAACTTATATTTATAAAATGATTAATAATTATGACATTGGTCCTTTTTTGTATCCATAACTCTCTATATTCATCAGCATTCAACTTGAAACAATAACAACCTATATATATATATATATATATATATATATATATATATATATATATATAGTCAGGGAAAAACTTGAGAGTAGTATATACGAATCCAGTTTTCCACTAAATATGTTCGGAATAAACCAACTGAATTTCATAAATGATTGAGCTTGATTCCTGTGATACATTTTTCCGATGTATCCTCCCATTTTATAATTTCGATTAAAAGTGGATTTTGAACAAAAGGTTTGGTATTATTGTATTGTGGACACTTTCTTCATAGTACTCTGCTGAAAAATCTCTTGAAATTTGATTTTCCGTTAACCAGCTGTCGTCCTCTTACGAAGGACAACCATCAAAAGCATAAACTTGTGCGAGGAAAGGAGTGACGAGGTCTTACCTTTCAACTAGGGAAAAAAAAAAGAATCTGATAACGATGACCACGCATGCATTGAAAAAAATCCGTTCGTCTTTGGGAAAACTGAAAGACAATTTCTGGGGACCAACGTTCTTTATTCAACCGGATGATTCTGGTAGGATCTAGCAGGACATAAAGACATGGGTAAGAAGTTCCTCCATGCCTTATCCAGAACCTAACACTTCATTCAGAAATAAATCTATTCAAACTAAAAGCGGTTTTAGAAATGAAATGAATACTATCACAACACCAAACCGCTATTTTTAACACCTCGACACGTGTTTCAATCACCAAGTGATCATCTTCAAGAGGAAGACTGAACTCAGTTCGATGTTTATGTGAAAGTATTTGTTACGAGAGGGCTACACATTTTTGTAAAAAGTTCATTTTGAAATCAATTGCTTCCTTCCTTTTTTTGGAAGATTCTCAAATTTTTGTATAAAGATGGAATAGTAACTATAAGATGTTAAAGAGGAAAGTAATACAAATCATGAAGTTATGAAACAACAAAAATTAATTGGCGCTCCGGGGCGACTTCATTGATTCCAGTGACGCATTTGCTTTTTAAACTGCAGGAAAACCCGAAAAAACCTGCTGCATCATATCATCTGGAGACCATTATCTGCCAATGTCTTCTCTTCCATAAAACAAAATGTAGGGTGTCAAATAAATTCAAGACATCGCCAGAACACTTAGTGACACGACTGTCGTCAAACTTAAACTAGTCCCTTTCGTCTTTGTCATTGGTCTTCTACTATTAGTTTTTTATCATTTGCTTTCTTGTTCAAATTTTTGAGTATAGCCCAATAGCTTTCATAAATTTCATAATTCTATCCAGACTTTCATTATGATCTTTCAAACATTCCTTCATAGAATTTGGTATTTCAAATCGTTGTCTAACTTCATCATTTTGGATACAATTCAGCAAGATATGTTTCACTGTTAACCTCTGCCTACATTGTTGGCATATTGGTTGTTATTCTCCTGAGAGCATGAATATGTTAGTTAAGTTGGTATGACCTATTCTTAAACGTGTAATCACAGTTTATTCTTTTCGTGTCTTTGGAATACAATGCCCCCAGTGTTTTTAGATTTACTGATGCTTCAGCTAGACTTGTTTTCTTAGAACATTCAGTTAGTTTGGCGCATGCTTGGCAATACAGTTGATCATCACCCATTGAAAGTTCCATTTTCAGATGATTTAACAATAAGCTCTGCACGGACTGGTTATCAGTCATATTAGGAAACGATAGTTGAAGTTCCAGAAAATCACATACGTTTTTACTACATCTGGAATATTTACTATAAAGGAAAAAAGTGAGAATTTTTTCAGCATGAGACCCACAAACACAAGACGAGATAGATTGCATAGAATCATTCAATCCAGAGCGGTCAGGAGTATTGATTCTACTATATTTTTGCTCACGAGAGTATTCAACAAGAACTCCAAGAATTCAAACCAATCCTCTTGTTGTTCTAACGAGTATCTATCGTCTTCCATGGGGCGGGAGCTCGGCGTCGTCTATATGCAAGTGCATTGGACGACCTCGAGCGCTGGTACCTCGATTGGAAGATCCGAGTAAACCCGGAAAAGACTCAGGCGATAACCATGGGAAGATTACTATCTTCTCCGGCCAGAAAAGTGAGAATCTCTGGAAGGGAGATTGACTGACAAGCGCGAGTAAAGTACCTCGGCCTTTTAATAGACCGTAGGCTCACTTGGAACCCGCACATTATGTACGTTAAATCCAAAATCGAGGGTCGGATAGCTAGTCTATACCCTCTGATCAACAGGAAATCTAAAATGAGTTTAAAGAACAAAATCACGATATACAACACGATGTTCAAGCCTGTCATCATGTACGCTTCAGGCGTCTGGGGACAAGCGGCTCCGTCCAACATTTCCATTTTGGAAAGGTTGCAAAATAAGTTAATTAGGATGATTGTGAATGCTCCTTGGTTCGTGCGGAATGAAGCCATCCGCAGAGATTTGCAGCTGCCTTCCATTCGGCAGTCCATTCAGTCGAGGAATGAGAGAGTTTTCGAAAAAACGGAAACTCATGAAAACCCGTTAGTTAGGGAAGCCACAGATTATGCTGTAGACGACCCCTCCCGATATAGAAGGCCCCGACACTGTCGAATGAGGCCCTCATGTCCCCCGTTAAAGGATGAATAACTTTTTCATCCATCCCACCCCAGCCAGGTAGGGGTATCCCGTGAAGAGCGGCACTGATGTCCTAGGACTTCATGCCGTCATCTATCAGTTGTGCACCCATTGGCCCCTCTCAAGGCCAACAATCAGCCAAAAGGCTAGGGGAGCTGGCCTCCAAACCTGGATGAAATTAAGATGGATCTCGTCTCTAACGAGTATCTAGTGGACTGCAAATATTCCTGGAAATCGATTTGTGGGAAAGATGATACATTCTTACGAAACTGCAACTGCATGAACAATTGTTTGAGTTTCGTGAATGAGTAGGAAACATTCTCGTGCTAGGATTAATTTGCATATTTCGGCCCTCACATTGATATATTGTATGCAGTTATTATATTTCAGTTAAATAATTGGTTTTACATGATAAAAATATACTTTAGTGCTTAATGTAAACTGAAAATAAGATATGCTATTGAGTCTGATATGTTATGCATTTGTTTTATAATAACTAAGTTTTGAAATTGATTTTCATTTTTTTGAGAAGATACATTTTTTAGTTTATTTGAAAAGTTCTGTTTTGTTTTCGATGTGGAATATATGTTGTCTGATTTATCAGTTAGTGAACATGTCATGTAATGAAAATTTGACTAATCTGCCTACTTGATGTAATACAAACTCCTGTCGTTACAGTAGTTAAAAAATACATACGATACGATTCCATATTCGCCAGAAAATATTCAATATATTCAAAATTGTGCTCATTCTTACTGATAAATGTTGAGCCAACAAATCTTTGAAAGCAATAAATGATGATCTCAGCTGGAGAAACCATTACAGTCTGTTTTTATGAGTCTACTGTATTAAGTTGGTAAAATTGTTGCTCCGTGAGAGCTCCCAGGGAAAAAAATACCTTGACGCAACGCTGTAAGCGATTACGCGTCGCGCCTACTGTAAGTCGACGGGAGGTCGATTCGTGGGGGTAGAAGAGCGGTCTAAGCAATGAAACGTCATCGCCGAGACCGCCACTCGAACGCGGGCAGACTCGTGAAGACAGACGTCGTTGACGGTTGTGTTAGTTTTGCGAATTTCTTCATAGGTAACATAAGTCGATTCTCGAAGCTATTCAATACTTGGTTCAATATTTTTTTTAGTTACTGTACTAGCTGTTGCCCGCTCTTATATTAACATACAGCCAAAGCTACTGAACCTAGAATTTCGAAATATGCAGGTAGATTCTTTGTATAGCGTAAATGAACATCAAAAAAGGGAATCAGGAATTTCCACCCCAAGGGGTAAAAACAGGGGTTCAAAGATTGTACTGAATTTCGTCAGTTTTGAAGTAGGAAACCTGAAGTTTTGGGTTAATAAAAAATATTGTAACTATTTGTTTGAAATGGTCTGTCACGAAACTTAATTCTAACCGGATGAAGTCGCGGGCAACAACTGGTTTAAATAAGGATGATAATTGTGTGCACAGTGGCGGTAATAGGTATGTTTGACGTTGACGTGATTGTTTAATTCCATAGACATTACCAGTTTTGTGGCTAGGGAATGTCTGGGTTGCTATAAACATTTTATGATATGGTTAGACGGCGATCGTTTTTATTTTTCGTTCACCTCAAAAGTCAATTATTTAGAGAGGAGATCAATTTGTGTTTGGAGCTTTTAACAAAATTTTTATATTTTCTTAAACAATGGAAAGTGATAGAAAATCCAAAAGAGTATGGAATGTGTCATAGAAAATGTATGGATTACCGCAACAAAAAGAAGATCGGATCATTCTCAGAATACGTTTTAATTATACAATACTTATAATATATCAAAATATTTTAAGCCGCGAGAGTTTTTGAAGCGTCATTCAGATGACTCCGGACTCCAGACATCTTGAATAATGTACAGAACTCTTTCGAGAGTCAACTGTATTATTGTATGGAACTAGGTGGAGGTCATTTTGAAAAATTCTTCCGTTAATTTTGATTCCACTGATATTATTTGTTGTTGATTTCCTCATTGAAATGAAGAACAGCGAATTTT
Source organism: Leptinotarsa decemlineata (assembly GCF_025532065.1). Taxonomy (NCBI): domain Eukaryota; kingdom Metazoa; phylum Arthropoda; class Insecta; order Coleoptera; family Chrysomelidae; genus Leptinotarsa; species Leptinotarsa decemlineata. The sequence goes on along the minus strand of NW_027412541.1, from coordinate 5,909,134 downwards.
CTTTTTTTTTTTTTAAATAAAACATTCAATTTCTCAATTACGAATGAACCAATTTATGAAGAAATTACAGGAATGATAGAGGGACAGAAGACCTATCAAATGATATATCACTCGACCTCCCATGCAATCGAAAAAAAAGGGGAGGTATTGCTGACCGCAGGGGGTACAGTTTCGGGTATGATTTTCATATCAGAATTAGCTTCCCTAGAAATCAAAATTGACGTGTTCTTTGAAATTTTTGATTACATTTTCGTTTCTCACTTACAGGGGAGGTCAAGTTTTCATTGGAACGCCCTGTATACCTTCCCACAGAGGTACCTAAGTTGTGTAATTGATACTTTTCGGAATCATCATTAAATGAACAATTGATTTAATGGGGGTTAAAAAGTGCTCTGCTACTTCCATTGGGCGTATTTTTTTGTTCATGTTTTGATGGTTTATTGTACATTTGTTGAATTTGAATCTGAAGGAGATTTTAATGTTGTTTAATGATGATTATTTCCTTGCTGGGACTTTCAATTAGTGTTGAAGAGACTGAATGCAGGATCTAGTATTATCTGAAAACTTTTATTTTTTTGGCCGATAGATAAACATATAATCGTATATGATATTCTTCCATTAGTGGCATACCTATAATCAATATCTGAAAAACAGTTTCAACAGATATATCTACTGAAATTTCATATGTGATTAGTTTTTACTGGCTTCTGAATTTAAAATGTCTCAACAATTAAAAAAAGAAAACAAAGCCCTATAAATTTTATCAATATACGTTCTATGACACTTTTTTGAAAATTTCGATCTCCAACAAAGCCTCAAACCCTGGTAGAGTCGTTGCAATACCAATACCAAATTTAAACGATTCTTATTATCTTCAAACTATTAACGACCCAATAGCTACCTACCTATTACAAATCTATGAATAGTCAAAATATTTTAAGATAATTAAAATCCTTTTTGTTTATTCCTTTGCGTACTAGGCAACATTTTTGAGGATAAGTGGAAGAGCAATTGAATGATGACTTGTTATCATGTAAATTGAACTTCGCTTTTATCTTCATATAATAAATGAACTGTACCTGATTAATTAGCTTCAAATGTATCAGAAGATAATAAAGACGACTTTAGTATTATAATTTTTATTAACCAATTTCAATAATTCAAGTCGCAATATATTGATGAAAATTACAGAAAGCTTTGGATTTGAAATCACAACACATTACATTCTCTGGAATGCAAATGGGATAGTGGGTCATATACAGGGTTATTCAAATTCGTTTCTGTACATGGGAATCTCGTAAACGATAAGAGATAGAGTATCGGTTATATTATGGCAAAGTTGCGTATTTTAGAGACCTATTCAATGATGTGAAGAAATCGAATATAGCTCTTTTGGTTCTGGAGATATACAGGAAAAACAAAAAAAAAATCCTAAATTATTTTTTTGCCTATATCTTCTTTATTCGCAGATATATTGAAAATCTGTTTACATTTTGCTATTGGCACTTGATGTGAGCTTTCAGAATATATCTACGAATCTTTTATATGGGGTGTCATCTGACTTGAGCCCCTCCATCTTTGAATTTTTGAATACGGACCTGTATTTTTGTTATAGTTTTTGGATCGTAGACGTTCACTTCATACTAAGAAATTGAATTCAATTTTATATTTCGTGATTTCTCGGTAATATTCGATTATAATTGTGTGAATTATTCCCTTTTAAATTACGGCCCTGGAAATTGGTTGACTGAGTTGAATGAAAACATAATAGCAACTTTGACGTTTCCCTATCTATCGAAGAGTTTTTTGGGAGTTTTTTTTTTTTTATTTTCAGGTACCTATTCATATTTTGACATTGCTCTGAGCGTTTTCTACAATGAACTTCGAATAAGAAAATCATTCAAAATCCTCAATCTCTAGTGTTCCACATTTTCTATCTCTCTGCCAGCGTAAATCCTATCTTTCAATATCCCCCATAGAAAATAGTCCTAAGTCTAAGTAGTATGATCTGGTGATCTTGCAGACCATCTTATTGTCCCATTATTTGTCCCGAAATGCACAATACATTTTTTTGTGTGTATAAATTACTTACTCCATTTCCATTTTCATTATAATTGAAGTGTTCGTTTCGGATGTTAATATTGTTACCATTTGTTTTTCTGCTCATCAAAACACATATAATATATTTTTATTGCAGATATGTTTCAGATAAGCAAAAAAGGTTTTATTATTCGAAGTTCATTGTAGGAAACGCTCAAAACAATGAAAGAAATATGAATAGGTATCTAAAAATGAAAAAAAACTTTCGAAAAACTCTACGGTATATAGGGAGTCATGAAAGTTGCTATTGTGTTTTCATTCAACTCAACAAATTTCTAGGGCCGTAATTTAAAAGGGAATAATTCACACAATTATAATCGAATAGTACCGAGAAATCACAAAATATGAAATTGAATTTGATTTTTCAGTATGAAGTGAACGTCTAAGATCAACAAACTACAACAAAAAGTAAAGGTCCGTATTTAAAAATTCAAAGATGGGGGTGGCCCAAGTTAGATGACACCCTGTATAAAAGATTCATAGATATATTCTGAGAGCCCACATCAAGTGCCAATAGCAAAATGTGGACAGGTTTTCAATATGTCTGCGAATAAAGAAGATATAGGCAAAAAAATAATTTTGGATTTTTTTGTTTTTCCTGTATATCTCCAGAACCAATGAATCTCTAAAATACGCAACTTTACCATAATTTAACTGACACTTTCTCTTATCGTTTACGAGATCCCCATGTTCATAAACGAGTTTGAATAGCCCTGTAGGTATATATTAAACTAGCTCGTCTAGACAATACTTGGAAATATTCAATCGAATGATTACTCAATAAAATGACCAGTCAATTCTATCAAACTTTTTGTGATGGAAAAGACCGAGTACAAAATTCAAATTGTCATATCTAAGAAAGATTGGGACTTGTCTATTCTATATATACTTCATGGGAAGTAATACACTGAATTAATCTACCTGATTCCTCCCAGAGCGGTATGTGTCAGAAGTGTATAGCAAAAATGGCTTCTAATCGCTCCAAAGTTCAACTTAACATACTTCAAACTTCAATCTTTGATATCCTTCCATTTGAAGTAACGACACGTGTATCGCTATCGCCCCCAAAGCATTACAAGGATTTCGTTGTATTATTTATACCTACATCTCCATACGGTTGAATTATATGTTCTACTGAGGCAAAATGGCCACAGAGCGCAATTGAGTAAATAGCGCCCTCTTTGAACTGCTCTCTCGTCCTAGGAATACCGAGCGACTGCCCAGCAGCTAAATGGAAATCATCCATTATCCGATCAAACAAATCAACAGGTTATTGCATTTAGTGAAAGAATCCTCTTCCTATGTAAGTATTTTTGAAATGAAAATCGGGCTCACTGAACTATGCAGGCAATGCTTCTAACAGAGAAATCATCAACATCCATCGACATATTCACCCTTTTGAATGGAAATGATCAAATGCAGAATCAGAAATGAACAAACCACATCAACTACCACAAACTGACTATTACAAATCACAAGACATAAATTAACTAACCAGAAGGTTACTGTACAATAGCCAACCAGTCACTATCTGGTAAGACTTTGGGGAGTCCACTCACTATATTGGAGAGTAATTTGTAGACCACCACTAAAGACACCGCGTCTTTAGAATAATAGTAATAATGTTTCTTATTGAAGAATATTTAAATATACTAAAATATTCTCATACAATAATAAAAAACGGCAGAGTGTGAGAATGAATTATTCTCAATTAAATTGACACATACAAACATGGAAAATGAGACTGACTTATTTTGGTAAGCAGCTTAGCAGATCACGATTTCTGAGCCCGAATACTTTTTATAGTCTATATGGTTGACATTTTTTCAGATTCGGAAATGCAAAATTTATGAAATTTCCGACGACGTTTCGCAGATAACACTTGTTATCGATTACCACAATCAGGAGACTAATCTACATGAAATAGACTTAATCATACCAAATTCAGCTGGTAATCAGAAAATGACTTTGATAAAATGAATAAAAACACTCTTGCCTAATTACCACTAGTTGATTTTATTTATACGACCGGTTTCGGGTTCAACCCTATTATCAAGTATAAAACTAAAATGTGAGATTTGAAAACGCCTTGCGGTACCCGACAAAATAGTGAGATGCATTGAACAACTGATACCACTCTGGTCAAGCAAGATTCCAAACAGGGTGGGTCACTTTCAGAAGGGGTGTATTTCAGGGTGATTCCCTCAGCCCTCTTCTCTTCTGCATCTCACTATTGCCATTATCCGTTGCGCTCAGAAATACTCGAGGGTATAACTGTGGCACCCCCGGAAACCCGAGGCATAAGGTCACCCATTTGTTTTATATGGATTATCTTAAACTTCATGCCTCTGGAGAGAAGGATCTCCATCAGTCCTTGAGGGTGGTTGAAGAGTACACGCATGCTATCGGTGTGAAATTCGGGATAGACAAATGTACAATGGTCCATCTCAAAAGGGAACAATGCGGGGACTACGGAGAGGATGTGCAGCTCATAGATGGATGCCGGAGAGACGTATACTTACCTCGGGGTGGAATAACGCCACTCACAAGAGGTAACAGTAGGGAAGAACCCTCTCCGCGGTAAGTATCAGCACAAACATCGACAGATCTGGTCATCGGAACTGACGGGGAAGAACAAAGTTGCTGCAACAAATATGCTTGCCGTTCCAATCTTACTCTACTAGTTTGGAGTAGTGAAGTGGACTCAGGAGGAGCTGTATCAACTCGACGTAAAGATCCGAAAAATGATGCATCTCTATAGGAGTTTGCATCCCAAATCGTCCGTCCCACGGTTGTACTTCCCCCGACAACAGGGAGGCGATGGACTTTTGAGTTTGTAGTATTTACATGACAGAATGGTACTGGATATAGCCTGTCGTCAGGAGTTCGGATGGTGTCTTCAACACCTTAGTCTACCGCAGTCGCACTCTTACGGTATTGATGAGACACCGGTGTTGCCCTACGCTCCGGGGAATATTGTTTCCATGGTGGGGAACGAGAAGCGCTGAATTTATTGGAACTATTCGTTTCCCACCCTCAGGCTCATACAAGCTAATGAGCCTGATGTAGTCCTTCTCGACCACCAGAACAAGACAATGGATATTAGTCATGGAGTTTTCAGCTCCTGGCGAAATGAATATCGTCCGAAAAGAGCAGGAAAAACGGATAAAATATTTAGATTTCCTCTTCGCACTCCGTAGACTCTATCCAGACCACTCTGTTAAGATGGTTGATCTAATTATTGGAGTCCTCGGTGGAATGATGCCCTTCTCTACTCTCGAATCTGAAAATCATATCGGCTTGCCGCACTAAGGCAGAAATCTTAGCCGCATTGATGCAGAAGGCTATCATTCTTGGCTCACTGCGCTTGCTCAGGGCACATGATTCTCGGACCTAATGGTCACTTACCTCACGGTGTGGGGAGTGCTCATTGGTTGAGAATGCTGGCGCGCCATCTCGAATGTATCAGGGCTTCGGGGGATAGGGCCCGACCAGCGCACATTACGGTGATCGGTCAGTTGACCGATTCTTCCACACTCTCCTAAGAAAACAAAATATATAATGAATCATTAATGAACATCTACCTAGTTATGATGAAATGAGTACCTCTAACCTATACAGGCTGATTCACGGTGGATGGCACATTAGACGTTTCTGGTGAACCAGACAACGGATCACTTTGAAAATTTAATGGAGGGCATATTCGGACATTCTCTAGCCAACTAAAATATTTTCGACAATGCGGTGTTGCCGCTTCTATTAGAAAGCAGTAGCAACTTTGACTTTTCAAATGGAACACTCTGTATATAATATTATTTTTGGAATCTCCAACAATTGCCCGACAACTTTTTTTGAAATTTCCCTATACCTATCTGTTACCGTTTTCGAAATAAAAATTGATTTCAATTTTTTTCTTCGAAAATCATGACTTCTAAAAATGCCGATATCTTTTAGTTAAGATCACCTTACTCCAAACCAAAATTTGGTTTGGAGTAAGGTGATACTTGGACACTTCCCACACGTCAGCCTAATCTCCGTTACTTCAATACAGGGTGGTAAAAAATACTGTTTTTTCGTTTGCTTGAAAAACTTGCTGAAATTTGATTATTTTAAAAGGAACACCCTGTATATCATTGAAAATTCGGAAAGCTGCTGAAATTTGCTTTCTTTCTATGTATATCACACCTATACCTAACTAGTCAAGTTTCGGACTTATGAACATTTATTTGTGAAAATGTTCCTTCAGAATGGTATTTCCATTCGGTATTTGGTAAGCAGGTCATGATTACTATTTGACAGTAGCGTTGTGACATTCTCCTAATAATATCGACATTTTCGTCACTTCAGAAGTTGCAAATACCTTCAAAACGATGGAACAAAACTATTCAAACGAAGTTCTTATGAATTTGTTTATTATTTTTGGACAGTGTGACAAAATTATCAGCAGAACATGTAGAAAGTTCAATGAAATGTATCCGAATCTACCGCCAATGAACCTCAAGAAATTTATACGAATTGAGAACAATTTCAATGCATTTGGATCAACTTTAAAAGCACCAAGAAACTTGCCTCGACCCGTAACTTTCGAAGACAACCAGAATAATGTCTTAGCATATTTTCACGCATTTCCCGAGTCATCGATAAGAAGTGCTGAAGAAGATTTGGGTATAAAATATTCATCAGTTCAAAGAATCTTGCGAAGACATAAAATGCATGATTATAAATTCACCAAAATTCAAGCAATGAAGCCTCAAGATCCTCAACAGGGAGTAGAATTTTGTGAAATGTTGTTGACACGCATTCAAGAAGATCCACTTTTTTTAAATAAAATTATTTGGACTGATGAATCGAAATTTTCGAGAGAAGGGATTTTCAATAGAAAAAATCGTCATTATTGGTCCAGTGAAAATCCTCACGTCACAAAAGAAGCCGGATTTCAAGAAAAGTTTAGTTTTAATGTCTTCTGCATGTTGATGGACAACAAATTGAGGTACGTGATATACGAGGAGTCATTAACATCCAGAAGCTACCTGAATATTTTGGAGAATACTGTAGACAGTTTCGTGGATAATCTGCCACTCGAAGATTATCGAAACTGTTGGTACCAACTAGACGGAGCTCCTGCACATTGCACAAGAGAAGTGAGCGCAGAACTGGATAGACTATTTGACGATCGGTGGATGAGGCGCTTGGGACCATGGAATTGGCCAGCGAGATCACCCGATCTTAATCCATTAGATTTTTATTTGTGGGGAATGTTTAAAGAAAAGGTTTACAAAATACCCGTGCGTTCGAGAGATGAATTGTTAGAAAGGATTGCCCAAAAATTTGAAGATTTGGATCCCAATGAAATCAGATCTGCCACCACGAAAGCAGTCAACACCCGCATTTTAAAGTGCTTGGAAGTGAACGGCCAGCGATTCGAACATATTTTGAAATATTCCACATGATTGTTTTACTTTTTTATAATTATTCATATCAATATTTCCAATTTCAAGTTTCTTGGTGCTTTTTTAAAGTTTATCCAAACATATTGAAATTGTTCTGAATTCGTATAAATTTATTGAGGTTCATTGGCGGTAGATTCGGATACATTTCATTGAACTTTCTACATGTTCTGCTGATAATTTTGTCACACTGTCCAAAAATAATAAACAAATTCATAAGAACTTCGTTTTCGATATTATTAGGAGAATGTCACAACGCTACTGTCAAATAGTAATCATGGCCTGCTTACCAAATACCGAATGGAAATACCATTCTGAAGGGACATTTTCACAAATAAATGTTCATAAGTCCGAAACTTGACTAGTTAGGTATAGGTGTGATATACATAGAAAGAAAGCAAATTTCGATATCATAGTACTTCTTAACTAAAAGATATCGGCATTTTTAGAAGTCATGATTTTCGAAGAAAAAAATTGAAATTAATTTTTATTTCGAAAACGGTAACAGATAGGTATAGGGAAATATCAAAAAAAGTTGTCGGGCAATTGTTGGAGATTCCAAAAATAATATTATATACAGAGTGTTCCATTTGAAAAATCAAAGTTGCTACTGCTTTCTAATAGAAGCGGCAACACCGCATTGTCGAAAATATTTTAGTTGGCTAGAGAATGTCCGAATATGCCCTCCATTAAATTTTCAAAGTGATCCGTTGTCTGGTTCACCAGAAACGTCTAATGTGCCATCCACCGTGAATCAGCCTGTATAGATGATTAATACTTAGGTATATATACGACTGGTTAAACAAATATAAACTAAAATAATCAAAACTCATTATATACCACTGATTAAAAAATATAAAATAATAAGATGCATTTTCTTTACTAGGTTATATCATAGGTGAGTCAACAAAATTTTTCTTGTTTTTTTTGGAGGAATTCAGAGACAATGTTAAATCGGAAATATCCAGTAAAGAGAAAATTATAGCAATCTGATAAGAAAAGAAGGAGTTAAATATTCCTTCATTATGCATTGATATATCAACAAGATTATTTCTCCTCAAGTTGAGATTATGAACATCCTCTATCCTGTATGTGCTGTATGTGACTCTCCTGCACAGATATTCAGGTGTATCAGTTTTAAGGATTTTATAAAAAAAACAACGTGAATGTAGTAAACGACGATTAGACATATTCAACCAGCCCATTTCCTTAAGCTTATGTGAAATCCTAACTCTTCTTTTGAGATTATAAATTAAACGTAAACATGAATTTTGTACCTTTTGGATACGATAGGCATCAGATTTCCGAAAAAAAGGATCATAAACTATGTCACAATGGTTGAAATGTCATAAAACCATCGACTCATATAACATTCTTTTTGTTTTTAAATTTATTTAATTTCGATGAGGATATAACAATTTCAGAGCTACGTATACTGTTTTCAGTTTGGCAGTAACATGTTTGTCGAATCGCAATTTTGAATCAAGGTGTAAACCAAGATTTTTCACAGGGATGCTGAAGTTGATAACATCATCATTGATACAGATTCGTAATCTATTCGTAGCTTCCATTTTTTTAAATTTCATTTCCGAATAAAATGGCGAAAGATTTTGAAGAGTTGATTTTTAGAAAATGTTTTTTTCGATAATGTTATGAGTCGCGACAGGTCTGCATTAATTATAACATTAGCTATTTCAATTTCATCCATATTGAAGGAAAAATACACTTATTATTTATTGCCCATCAAAATTATAAGATAATATTAAAGAATAAAATTCCCGAGAGAGAAAAATAAAAACACTTTGTATTCGATTGCAAATGGCTTTTGGTTCAGATCGCGAATTTGTATTCGCATCTGCTCTTTCACTAATGCCAGAAATGTAAAAATAAATAAATGAGGGTTCGAAGAGAAGAAAAGAAGAAAAAAAAAAGAAAAGAGAAGGTAATATAAAGATATAGATATATGAATAGCTGAAACCTTTTTCAGATTTCTCGCAGCGGACCTAGTTATTCTGAATGCTGAACAGATACAGTTTAAACCTACTTTTAAAAACAGATTCTGACATATATTAAAATAATTGTTTTCCCATTTATGGATATAATTTATTGTGGAGAAGATATTATAGGAAGAAGATCGTTTGAATATTTCCTTTTTATGTACAGGAATATTTAGCACCGTCTTTTTACGCAAATTCAGGTTATGGATATCTGTTCTATAAGACAAATGTTCATATAAGTAGTGAGGATTCCTATATTTGAATATTTTAAAGAATATGCATATTGCATGAAAACGTCTACGATCTAATATATTCAACCACTTCAAATTTGCTAATTTGTGTGAAATTCTGGACCTTCTTCTGATACCAAATATTAACCTGATACAAGAGTTTTGAACTTTTGTATGCGACACCTGTCATTCTTGTCTAAACATGAATGATAAACAGCGTCACAGTAGTTGAAATGAGATAAAACTAATCAATCACATAGCATTTTCATGACATCTACATCCAAATATTGCCTATGGGGAAATATGAGTTTCAATGATGAATAAGCAATTTTGAGTTTGAAGGTTATATGTTCATGAAATCTTAGTTTATGATCTAGAATCAACCCCAAATTTTTTGAATACGGTCCAAATTATATCTCAGAGTTTCCCATTTCCAAGCTGTAGATTTTTACTTCTTCCCTGATGCTATCACCTATCACCTCCAAAAATAATAGCTACCTACTGATTTGTTTGGATTGATTTTCAACATATGGTCAGTGGACACTTTTAGAATCGTATTTAAATAAAAATTCATATCGGTTACTGCTTGACCTATATCTGAAAATTTGAAAGATGAATATATTTGAGAGTCATCTGCATAAAGGTGAATTTACAAGACTTCATCTGAGTATCATTGGCATATACATGATAATTACAATGGTAAAAATGATGATGAAAGTTTGAAGTAAATAATGCATATAAAAGAGGACCAAGAATACTATCTTGTGGTACACCTCGTTGAATGGTTATACTATCTGAAATTTCATTATCAATCTTCACATGTGATTGACGATCTGTTATATACGATTTGAGGAGTTCCGCTGACTTCCTGCTGAATCCAAGGTGATGTATAATTGATAAGAGTATCCCATGGTTAATAGTATCAAAGGCACGGGCATAATCTATCATAATTAGTACACACATTTTGTTGTCGTCTATCGACTTTACTATATCATCAGTAAGAGCACACAAGGCTGAAGAACAACTGCATCCGCTCCTAGAGTCAGACTGATGTTCAGGAAGTAGTTTTCTATTTGAAACATATGTACGGATTTGTTTTTCTAAAATTTTAGACAGAGTTAGAAGAATACTTATACTTCTCAACTGGCTAAAATCGATTGCATTAGGAACTTTAGGCAAAGGTAACACGAATTCACTTTTCCAGGCGATAGGATAATAATTTTAATATATACAGGCATTGACAATATCCGTCAAAAAGGCTATAATAAATGGACAACAAAGTATAATGATTTGACTGTTCATATTATCATGATCAAAAGCTTTTGTTTTGATGTTTTTAATAATTTGCATTACTTCATCTTCAGTTGTATGTTCAAAGAAAAATTGTTCCGATTTATTCACCTCACTGTTATTATAATAATTTAATATATCATTATCAGGCATTCGATCATTTCCGAGTTCATTAGTTAAAAAATTGTTATATTCTTGAGGATGTTTTAATGATTCCGGTATCACAGTATTTTGTTTACGCGTTATATTCAGTTTCTTCATTTCTTTCCATTTTCTTTTTGAAGTACAGTTAGAGAGTTTGAGATATAAATATGCCTTTTTCTCTCTTTTTATGGCCGAAGATGTAAAATTTCGCAAGTCTTTGTAATATTCCCAATGGGGCTGCCGTCTAGATTTTTTATTTCTATTCAAAGCCTTGTCTCTCAGTTTTTGCAACAATTTCATATATTATCCATTATCCAGGGCTGGTTTCTCCTTTCGCCTGAGTTAAAAATGAACGTTTTTGTCGGGGAATGATGATTTACCACGTCCAAAATGGTTCTATTCAAAATATCAACTTTATCATCTATATGGTTGAAATGATGAAAAGGATCCCAGTCCTGAATTTCAAGGTCATGTTGAAATTGTTCAAAATCAATACCAGAAAAATCACGGAAAGTAACATTTTTGGATTTTACATCACTGCGATCTATTACAAATGAACAGTAAATTGAAAAGTGTTATAAAGATGAAGATTTATATATGTCATCACCTGCTAAATTGTAGATGATTAAATTATTTTTTACCCTTTCTTCTACTAATAATACAACACCTTTTCAATATGCCATTTTCAGTTTTGAGCTGTTCTTTTTGTTTCACCACTTTGGCTAGGTTATTTTGTATCGTTTTTTTAAAGACACGCAATTCTTCATTCATTAATTTAATCTGATCTTTCAAACTTTTCACTAGTTCGGACTTCCATTGTCTACTATATAAAACACAACACACAACACAACACAACACAACATCGAGTGGTCCCAAGCTGAGATCTTGCACAGAGAGGAACATTGGTTCAGGAGAAAATTTAAGGAAGCCGCATACATGTTGTCCAACAACGTATTCAGCCAGGCCAGCGTAGATATACGAAACATATGGAAACCCATCATCAAACAAAAAATGACCAACTCCCGCCAAAACGGTCATCTCTCACGGAATCAGTGAAGCGAAAAATGGAAAGTAGAGAAAGTGAAAGTATTTCAACGACCTATAAAATAGTCATCTCTCGGAGGAATCAATCCAGTCATCACCCGAAGACGATTGTAGATACCAACAATCGAAACGTCGTGAACTAACGTGACTTGGAATCTCTACACTTTTTTATTTTTTTTATTATTTTATTTTTTCATTCCTTTAATTTTTATTTATTCAATTATTATATTTTTACTTGTAGGTTATTTCACTATCATTTCATTTCAGGTTTATTGTTGCTTAATATAATTGTTATTTTCAACTATTCTTTTTTAATTATTCTTTTTTACTTGTTTCAGGGATTTCAAATCATTTTATATAGTAGACAATGGAAGTCCGAACTAGTGAAATTCACTTCCCCTTTTTTCTGTCGTCATTTTTATGTTATCAGATGTAAGATAGCATGTATTGTAAACGTAAGCAATTGAATATAGGTAGTGTGAAAAGCAAGAAACGAGTCTTGCTTTATTAAAAAGAAACTATCACGATAAATAACATGATCATGCTTTTTATTCGAGATATATGACCGTATTTCATTTCTTCGAATAATTTCTACAGCTTTCTACTCCAGACTCCTCAGTAGGCCGAAATGACAACTGTTTCATGCCTCACCATTGTATATTCAGACGAGAGAGTGAGAGTACTAAACTGAGAGTGGTATGATGATGAAGTTTTTTGTCACTTTCCCGAGTTTACAGTTTTGGCACTTAGCCCCTTTGTTACTTCACCTCCTCAATTGTTATTTTCAACTATTCTTTTTTAATTATTCTTTTTTACTTGTTTCAGGGATTTCAAATCATTTTATATAGTAGACAATGGAAGTCCGAACTAGTGAAATTGATCACGAAACATTGTCAATCACCTTCAAACAAACTTTCAAACTTTTGTTTTGATTCGATAACTTTTGAAACATTCTATAAATATCCTCTTTCGAAATACTTTCCATGTCCATTCTATGAATCTCTAGTCCACGTTATCTTCAAAATAATAGGTATTTATTTACCAATTTTTTGCAATGAGTCGATTGATATCAGTTATAAGGAAGTACTCACTCGTAAGTCTATCAATAAACGATAAATTCGGTAGAGCCATTATTCACGATGTTCTCTACGCAACTACATACGTAAACTTTCAGAAAATATTCAAAATTACTTCTCTGAATACAAAATAACAACAGCGTTCATATATAATTATCAAATTTAGGCAGAACTCTGTATAATGCAAAACCCAAACGAATGCTCTGTAGTATATACAGGCCAAACGGGTGGAAATTTTCACGTAGGGCTCCGTAAACACGTCTGTTTGGACAAAAAAATCTACAATGTATGAACATCTTCAAGTATCAAAATACAAATATAATAAAGGGGACAAAATGAATTTGTTGAAAGCCATGGAAATTAACAAATCAATTGAAAACCGGAAATATACACCCCTAAACGAGCAACTCGATTTATGTAGGTCTCCACTCATGAATTTATAAGTTCAACAACCCCTATAATCTTCAGTGTTGAATTTTAAAGTTGGCACCCTGGTTCGTTCGACTGGCTATCCTAAAAACTCCCGATATAACCGATTTTTTCAAATTTCAGATTTTAGTTTTATACTTGATAATGGGGTTGAACCTGAAACCGGTCGTATAAATAAAATTAACTAGTGGTAATTAGACAAACGTGTTTTTATTCATTTTATTAAAGTGATCATGAATTACCACAAAGTAAACAAGTCATCAATCACACATAAACTTGAAAATAATTCAATATCTGGAGAAAACTGCTCAACTTGTGACGCACAATTCTCACATGAGATAAATTCAGCGAGATTTGAGCCACGTATACAATATTGTTTAGAATCGTTAGCCACTCATTGAATCTGTTTCAAATTCTTGTTTAATTTCATGAATCCAATTTGAATGCACCAAAAAGCAATCATGTAACATGTAGGATTTCGAGTTATTTGTTCAATTTGCACATACAATATACATGCAAACCATTCAGGATTTGAATAAATAATACTGATAATTTTCTAGACCAGCTTATTTAGATTTGGTTTTAAACGCTCATGGTATCAAAATAAACACATAGTGAATAGTTTCATTTCATAATAGTTATTTTTTTTATGTATAATCACAAACGTATACAGTACGCGCCAACTAAGATGGGATTTTGATGCGCATTTGAAACCAAATTGTACCCGTCCCATTTATAGAATATACATAAAACAATAAAATACATGTACGTATGAAGTACATTGAAAACAATACACATTATAATGAATCCTATAATCATCAATTACATTTCAAAAGCTTAATTTTTTTCCTCAGATGTCGAAGAAAAGTCACTGTCGTCGCTTATATCATCTCCTGACGTTATTATGACAGGATGAACATCTTCAAAAGCATCGATCTAAACTTATTTTTTTAAATATTTTCCTTCCACTTTAGCAACATGTTCACACCATTTTTTCCAATCGTCAGAGTTGATTTAACAAAATTCTACTTCTATTAATATTTTCAGATCTTCTAGTTTGAGTGGACATTTTTTTGTCTAACGTTGTTTTTCACAGATACCCATATCAGTTCTATGGGATTTGAATGCGGATGTTATGGAGGTAAGCGTAATACGGTGTGCCCATGTTCTCCTAAGAGTTCATCAAGCTGGTAAGTTCTTTAGCGTTCTTCATTCGACTTAAATAACAGAAAAAATATAGGGTTTGAATTGTTAGGTTCGAAGTGAATATTCTTTCGAATCAGCCGTTCAATCATATAATTTTCCCTTGAATTGCTATCAGGTGCTGGATACTTCTTCAGAACTTCTACAGAATGATAGGAGGCATTATCACAGACAATTATAAAATTTCCAGGTGAATTTGGAATCAGTTTTTCCCGTAATCATTTGGCATAATTCGTGGAATTCATTTCAGAATGGTAATCTCCGGATTTGGTACCAGACTTAAAAATTAATAAGGCGTCTTTAATAAATCCCATTTGACCACCTGCATGAACAATTTTTTTCGTTGACCTTTCGATATATGTATTCATTAACAAACCTATGGTTGAATCATCTGCCCAATTTTTCGAAGGTGTATGTCCGGTGTGCACATATGACTCATCGCTCTTATGTCCACCTTTTCCATCAAAACCTTTCTATTATTCTCTGTTCTCCTTCAACAAAACGCCATTTTTCGAAGAATTCTTCGTCTCGAATGCGGAAATATCCAAATCCTCTTTAATCTTTTGCTGTAATTTTTTGACACTCACTCGAACATTTTCTGTCTAATGAAAATCATGATTCATACGGCGGATATCCATTATTTGGTAACATGTGACTTTCTCTCACTTTTTGTCAATAACCGCTGAGCTTCTTGTACAGCTCTACCCACTGCGCTGATAGAAACTCATGTAACAGAGTATTTTACTGCACTTGCACGAATGACATAATCATTATTAACATTCATAGGATTGCTATGCATTATAGTATATGACGGAGAAATTGAAAGTGGTATGTTTCCAGGAGAGATCAATTTATGGAACAGAAAGTCTTGGCTTTCCACTTCTTCAGAAGTAGAAAGCCAATAAGTAATAGACACAAGTAACTTTCACACCTTTCAACATTTTTTTGTATGAAGATGTAGGAGAAGAGAGCCAAAACCTTCTTCTCCCAAAAATTAATCTATTCTAGAAGACTCCTTTGGCTGGGATTGAATCAAATGAGCTAATGAATGTCTTTAAGCATTTTGTCGATGACATGAGTAAATTTAACCCATTCATGACATAAAGTCGTGATTTATTGAATGAATTGAGTGCTTATAAAAAGCTCAACAGACTCCACTCCTATCTGATCAATAAAACAAATAATTTAATGCATGGCATTACTTCTGAAATATTTTTGGTTCAAATTCTCAGAAATGACGTCATAAAAAGCCAAACTGAAATTAGCATGAACAAAAATTGAATTATCATATATAGGTCGGTTCCACATTGCCTGAAATATGTAAATTCGCCTTTTTTCCACTATGAATTTCAATATAAATGGAAAACTCTCATCCCTCAATTATTGTGTAGGTGTATTTATTGTGAAATGAAACACTACGAATTCAAATAACTGGCATAAATCTTGATGACGAATTATAAATTCAATGAGATAATTGAAATTGTGAATTGATAGAAATCTGAATGATTCAAACAGAAATTTATAGATGATCAGAACTCTAGAAGCAAACGTAATTAGGATCATATCGGGAACAATGATTTTTGGAGATTCAGAAATGAAATGAAACTTAATTTTCATGAGCAAGAAAACAAAAACTCATAATCAGTTAAGAAGTGGAATATAAATATTATTCTGAATATTACAGTTGTCTCAAATCAGTAACTTCTAAGGTTGATTTCAGCTCCTTCAACATTTGCTATTAGCACGTTTAGTATATCTACAAGAGCAGCAAGACTTCATTGACTGAACTGGCGGTAACTAATTAACAACGCAGAAAAACTCAAAATCGTCTTCCCCAGATGTTAGAATGGTGAAAACATCAATCAGTACATGTTTCGAACCTATACTGGTTAATCATCAGCAATTATTTTTTACGATAGAAGAACAATATAACAATAGTTATTACAATGAATTATAAAATTACTTACAGTCATATAATGAAGAAAAGAAAATTATCACATGTTACTAATGAATAATTGGCCACAATGACATATGTTCTTTATAATGAAAATTTTTATATTCAGTAATATGAAGGGAGTTTTTAACATCCTAGCTGTAAATCACTGAAGTATGAGAGGCTTGGAGCCTTTATACCCACTAATGAACATCAAAATTAAAAAACTCCACACGAAAACAAATTTTAATGAAAGAGATCCGAACTGAATTGGATGAGAAAGGAGAATCAACTGTCGAAAATATATAAAAGAATGGAACAGTGATAAGAGACCTGCAAACACAGAATATAACAGAAGAAGGACCTTCACCTACATCAAGGCGTGTTTTGAGCAAACAGATCCCATACCATCTATAAGTATATGCCAGCTTGTTACAATAATTTGTGGAAGTAATCCTATGAGTGCAATTGCAATCAAATTGCACCGTATGATTGTACAATTGTTTGTTGGTCTGTTCCTTTTTCTTCATTCCATGTATGGGCGATAGATGTCTCGCATGGTGGTGCTGATCGAGACACAATGTTTTCACTACCGTACTGATTTCTCATTTAAACTCATAGATTATTCCTACAAATTATTTTTTTATTATTTTATTCATTTCATTGGTATGATTGTACAGTTGTTTGTGGGTCTGATCCTATTGTTTTTACTATCGTACTGATTTTTCATTCAATTTCATAGATTACTTCTACAAATTATTGTAACAAACTGGCATGTATAGATGGTATGTGATCTGTTTTCGAGTTCATATGTAGATGGTGATCTTTCTTCTTTTGTGTTCTGTGTTTGCAGGCCTCTTGTAACTTTTATTTGAAGGTGGTTGACAATGTTTCGTGGTACATTTCATTAGCCTAATATGTCTAATATGATATAAATTTATTTGAAATCCCCTAAAAAATCTATAAAATATTTAAAAAGATAGGCAATAAAACACTGAAATTACAATGAAATAAAATACAAGCAACAATCAAAAAATTGAACAATCAACACGAGATAAAAATTGAAAATTATCAACAACAAATGAAAATTAAGAAATTAAAAGATTCCAAGCCAAGTCACTTCACCATATGATTGTCCGCACTCGCAGGGAACCCGGTAAATGCAATTCTTGGAATCACAGTCCGCGTTTGGTGGCTTGGTTTTTGTGAGGCTATTACGGATAGTATTCCCAGATCTGAAGCAGGTTCTGATGTTATACTTGGAGCTAATTCTTCTTATACTTCCCGACAATTCTCTGATGTAGTGAAGTACAAGGTGAAGTAACTTGGCTTGGAATCTTTTAATTTTTTAATTTTCATTTCTTGTTGAATTTTTTGATTGTTGCTAGCATTTATTTTATTATAATTTCAGTTGGTTTTGCGTAAAATAATTGTTATCATTCAGCTAATCATTTCAATTTTTTATAGATTTTTTCAGGAATTTCAAATCAATTTATATCACCAGACAATGGAAGTCCGAACTATTGAAATGCCTCTTGTCACTGTTCCATGTCATCTCAACTTTATTTCTTTATATATTTTCGACAGTTGATTCTCCTTTCCCATCCAATTCAGTTCGGTTCTCTTTCATTATATAGGTTAGTAGGTTGGAATTGGCCGCGGTAGTAGTGCGCCCGACTCACGATCGAAAGACCGTGGGTTCGATTCCTACCTCGACCAGATATTTTCCTCGAGAGAATTTATCTGGTTGAAGCTGTTATAAACTTCCTTCATATCACCAAATTAAAAATTTACATTTTAAAATCCGTAACTGCTACTACCCCACTTTTATACCATTCGTACTAATACCGGGTCCTATAGACCCATATTTCAAAAATAGAAATAAATGTTCAGAAAACAAATTTCATTCATTCAGGTGAGAGAAATAACAATCACAACATTTCAGACAAACTCAAGTGAAATAAAAACTAATTCAAACAGTCTGGACGCACTGTACAGCAACATTTCAGACAAATTGGTTTTTCACATGTTCTACAAACATAGTTAGTTTTTCGGTCTTTTTTGGGGGGGCAGAGGGCACATCTTTTCCTTTTTCTATTTTCTTGAGTTTCTTCAGCTGTCTGCCGAAATGTGGAATGGATTTTGAAAATATGTGCTGCTCTGTCGCGAATTTGGCGCGGAATGAAATTACAATTAATTCTTGTCTGGACGTGTTGAGAGCAAAGGGCTAATCCAAGTTCCTACAGATAATTATATCGAGATATTTCTTTTCCATGTCTTGCAAATTGGTATAGAATGCGGCTGTTCACTCCGGATATATTCAGAATACAATAAAATACTGTAGTGGGCCATCTTCTAGAACGACGAGATGTAGTATAGTTGGCACACTTTTCGTCTAATGCATCTACCTCGGCTTTGGTACTATTATAAAACAGTATTATATCAGGTTTTTTTATGGCAGCATCAATTCGATTGTCATGGTGCATAGAGGATAGCAAAACTACACTTTTACTCTGTTTTAGGATGTAAGATCAGATGTGAAACCAAAAAGGGAGGAACCCACTTCTCTAGGTCTGGATGGTAAAAATGCGGCAAGTATTTTTTTTATTTTTCTTCATAGTTCCTACATATGTCAGGCCTTTTTCTTTCAACTCCCGAGCTGCCTCGATTGATGTATACCAATTATCTGCAGTGAGATTTCGTTTGGAATTGTAGAATGATTCCGTCATTCGCATAACAACTTGTGTAGGATGAGGAAGTGATTTTTCTTTGCATTGTTTGCTACTTTTTAGTACATTGATTTCTTTTCCGGTATACACCTCAGCATTGCACATATAATGTGTTTTCGATTCAGCTGTAATCTGAATTTTAATGCCGTTCTTTACCAGTTTGTTTGGGATGTACATCCTAAAAGAACATCTCCTTCTGAATGGAACCAACATCTCGTCCAATGTTAGGAATATTCCAGGAGTGTACTTAGTTTTTGAATTTTTAACAAATTTTTTGAATATATTGGATATTGGAGATTGGAGCAAGTTTATCTATTTCACGACGCTCAGCTCGCGTTTCGAAGTCATCAAATCTAATGGCAGCTAAAAGGAATACAAATCTAGCTAACGTCATAGTACACCGAAAAATGTCTCTACCTGTTCCATCTGTTGCCCAAAGTGATTTTAAATCCTCGTGGCTAGATTTGAAAGTGCCTTGCAAATATAATAGTCCAATAAATGCTTCAACTTTATTTGTGGGTTGTATGAAACGGGGATGGAATTTATATCTTGAGTTACGTTTAGTTTTGAATGAACTGTAATTCACTCTCACGGGATCAATTTTTTTGTTAGTGTCTGTAACAATTTCTGTCAAGATATCATCAGAAATAATCAATATCCATGCTTGTAATAGAGATTCAGATGAGGGGTTTTCTCGTGCAGGATCTTTTAGACCAGGCAGAATGGTGTGTATATTCTCTGCTCGCTCTCGTCCTCTAACTGGAGCTTGTTGTGACCATTTCATACAAGGTTTTGCACTTTTCCTATTCAATCTTCCATAAAAAAATCTTTTTTTACAAATTGTTTCTTCCACTCCATATACACCAAAATTTTGTTCATTAGTATCCTCGTTTTCACTACCGCTATACTCTGTATTCTCTCTAGAGTTTTCTTCATTATCGGGTACCCACTCATCATCTTCACTTTCCGTATCATGATCACTGAACAGTTCATGATCAGATTCCCCTTCCTCGCCTTTGTCCCCATCAAGAAGAATAATATTTGTCGCATTCATTTCATCATCAGCTGTTATACATTGAGAGCTAGGATGGGACCTGTCCCATCTTCTCCTGTAATTTCTTCATCAGCCCAAAAACTTCACTTGTTAGTATGTCAGCAAGTTCTTTCTCAGTTAAAAGTTTTCTGTTGTCCATATTCACTGCTAAAAAAGAGATTTCCGAAATACTTAAAAATTATAACGAATCTGTAGTTTTTCAGACATAAGGTTCCAACATATCGAGGATACTCACGTTATGTTCATACAGTGAAATGCATAACAGTCTAAACAGAACTGGAGTAGACGAGAAGTCACGGATCATCAACTGTCTGCGCTTTTTGGCCGGTAAGGGAGGGGTATGCAAATATATCGCTGGGTCGTACAGACCCGGTAGTAGCAGTTACAGGTTGAATAACATATGTCATTGTGACCAATTATTTATTCATTGGTAACATGTGATAATTTTCTTTTCTTAATTAGTAATTTTATACTTCTTTGTATTAACTATTGTTATGTTGTTCTTCTTTTATTGAAGAATTAAAAAAATATAGCTGATGATGAACGTATATAGGTTCGAAACATGTACTGATTGATGGTTTCACCATTGTAACATCTGAGGGTGATATTAAATTGTGGAGAAGACTTTGAGTTGGATTGTGAATCTGCTAATCTCCACTTCGAGATATAATGGACTTCTACCATAGGTTGATGACTAATTTTGTTTAATCGTTATCCACAAAATACATGTGCAATCCAATTCTCTCAGTTCCAGAATTAACACAATCCCAGTAATGGAATTCGTGAAATATTTTCATTTCTTCAGAACTTATTTCGTCATTTCATGAAATTTCGTTAAATATTGTGCATCACAAAGAAGCTTCTTGAAAAAAATCAAATTTCAATGGCCAGCAATGCATGTGTTACTCCATGAGTATATAAGAGATTTCCTTCTGCTTTCTCTAGTCCTGCGATTTCTTCGCAGTTGACCAGAAACTATGCTTTCTAAACAGATGCACATTTATTAACCCTTTATATTGATGACTGTTATCCTGACAGTAAAAAATCATTCCATATTCTCTTGCAGCAGCATCACAAAGCTCATGAATATCTGTATTAACTTTCCTAACGTCTTCATACTTATGAATAAAAGTATACCTACTCTTCAGAGCCACACTTATGACAAATATCAGGTTACATTTAGACATACCCTTTAGGATACAAATCATTTTCGCTTGCTTTTCAATTCATCGGACTAGGTACTAATTTCACAATGGAAAATCATACCAACAATCCATTTAGACCGCTTAATGCAAGATTATGTGGAACTGGGAATTCTAATATATCATATAAATGTATATGATGAAAGACCAGAAACTGTAACAACGCCTGAACTACAAAAAGCTATACGTGATGCGATAGAAGAAGATTGGAAAATAATTGGCGCCTGATCGAGAAAAGGCTATACGTGATGCGATAGAAGGAGATTGGAGAATGATTTGTGACTATATGATTAGCCCATTTTTCATCAGCAAAATTGACAGGTGAATCCTACACAGACTTTTTGCGAGATAATTCACCCATTTTCTTTGTGTATCGGTACTCGTAAGGAGCAGGACGGGGTTTCAGCTCATTTCAGTGGTCTTGCTAGTCGGCATCACGACATCACCTACCCTAATCGCTAGATTGGACGTGCAGGTCCTCAAACTTGGCCAGATCGCAGTGCTGACATGAATCCTCTAGATTTCTATTCATGGGATCATCTGAGGATTTTTGTTTATGAAACTCCTGTACTAGATGTGATTGATTTGATTAGCGCTAAATGAGAAACAGATAGGAAAGTGAAAATCAAGAAACATGAGTGGGTGATGTTGAGGCAGTTCTGAGGGATAATGATACTAATCTCATTTCTATGGATAATTCAGACAGTGCAATTTCTGAAACTCAATCTTCTGAATTTTCCAGCAATTGTTCTGATGTCAACAATTCTAAAAATCAAGAGGAACCCAAACTCAAAATCATTGTTCTATTTGATATTATGTTGGAATCTTCAGAGAATGACGTTTAAAGTATAATGATGGACTTGATAGTAGGAATAATATAGAAGATGTGTCGCAACAGAGGTGCCAAGAGAAAAGAATAAAACGTGAAGCAGGGTTGTAATGAATGTAATGAAACAACTTGTAGGCGTGAGTGTTCTAAAATAATTAACATGCAGAAACGAGCTGAAATAAATAGAGAGTTTCGGAAGCTAAATGTGAACGAGCGAAAAAACGTCATTTGAACAGTGCCTCTCAAGAGAATACAAAAAGATAAACCACAGATTGTGTCATCTCAAGAGGAAAACTTAACACATGAGAATGTCACTGTAAACTTCACTTGCACTTGCACCATTTCAAAGATTTAAGTGGTATACCAGTGTAGTTTGAAAAAAAATCACGCTAAAAAGTTGTAAAATCGGACAATACGCAATCCGGTTTATTGATCTGGACACACAAAAATCTGTAGTTCCAGAGAAGATGCATAACCTGAAACCTCAGGGTTGTTGCCAGCAGGACCTCAATGAAATGAGTAAAACTATCAGGACTACTGGGAGTGTCACATCAGATGACAATTTGATAGAAGCAATGCTAGATACCTTCTTGATGGGAGTAACAATGAAGTTTGACGAACAAACTAGAAATTTACAAAAACATTTCGGCAAAATGAAAATGAATATAAAAAGTCTGGTAAGTATCATCTCTGGTAGTAAAAAATAAGTTGGATTCAATAAAGAAATGTTCAAAAATAATGTTCTGAGATTCGTCAGTATAAGAGAAGAAAGTAATGAATCAAACGTTGAAAGGTAAGACCTCGATAGTCCTCAGCTCGCACAATTTTCGACTTTTGGGAGTTGTCGTTCGTAGAGAGGCTGGTTAACGTTGAAACAGATTTCAACAGATTTATCTCAACAGAAAACCTGTTATCCAAGTTACTCATTATCATTAACGATTCGCTTGATATCAAGTGTACACATTGGGAAATGAACAATATTTTCATAAATAATCAACTTTGTTTCATATCTCAAACGAAATGAAGTATATAGAGCCAAAACTGAGCAAACTGGAATGCAAAACGTTTGGTCGTGGAACAGAAAAATTTTAAATTTCACCAGTTCGGACTTCCATTCTCTACTATATAAAATGATTTGAAATCCCTGAAACAATTGAAAAAAATTGAAAATGAATAGCTGAAAATAACAATTATATTAACCAAATTAAACCTGAAATGAAATAATAGTGAAATAAAATACAAGTAAAAATAGAACAATTGAATAAATAAAAATAAAGAAATGAAAAAAGGAAAATAAAAAGTGGAGAGATTCCAAGTCACGTTAGTTCACGACGTTTCGATTGTTAGTATCTACAATCGTCTTCGGGTGATGACTGGACTGATTCCTCCGAGAGATGACTATTTATAGGTCGTTCGAGTACTTTCACTTATCCCCGCTTTCCATATTCCGCTTCACTGGTTGCGTGGGAGATGACCGTTTTGGCGGGAGTTGGCCATTTTCCGCTTGATGATGGATTTCCATATGTTGCGTATTTCTACGCTGGCTTGGCTGAATACGTTGTTGGACAACATGTATGCGACTTCCTTGAAGGACGGTCTCGAGAAGGAACTAGACATCATCAAAAATGATCTTCAACGGAATGGCTACTCCGAAGCGATGGTAGAAGAGACTTTGGCTAGAAGACAGCAGGAGCCTCGCAAGGAAGAGAAGCCGTTACAACCAGTGCTTGCACTTCCCTACATCAGAGGATTATTGGAGAGGATAAGAATAATTGGTTCTAAGTACAACATCAGAACCTGCTTCAATCCGGTAACACTATCCGTAGCAGCCTCACGAAAACCAGGCCACCAAACGCGGACTGCGATTCCAAGAATTGCATTTACCTGATACCCTGTGAGTGCGGAAAATCCTATACTGGTGAAACTAAGAGGCCATTGAATGTTCGCATTGCCGAGCACAAGAAACACACACAGCGAGGGGAAACCAGTAAATCAGGAATAGCAGACCACGTTTGGACCCATCAACACAACATCGAGTGGTCCCAAGCTGAGATCTTGCACAGAGAGAAACATTGGTTTAGGAGAAAATTGAAGGAAGCCGCATACATGTTGTCCAACAACATATTCAGCCAAGCCAGCGTAGAAATACGCAACATATGGAAACCCATCATCAAGCGAAAAATGGCCAACTCCCGCCAAACGGAACCATTCATTCAATTGTTCTATTTTCACTTGTATTTTATTTCACTATTATTTCATTTCGGGTTTATTTTGGTTAATATAATTGTTATTTTCAGCTATTCATTTTCAATTCTTTTTTTTTAGTTGTTTCAGGGATTTCAAATCAATTTATATAGTAGACAATGGAAGTCCGAACTAGTGAAATTCATCATGAAACATTGTCAATCACCTTCAAACAAAAAGAAAAATCTTCGTGAAACAAGGCAATACTGTTGAAGCAATATCTGAAGAAACACACTTGCTAAATCAACACGAACGTTTTTGTTTTTATAACTTCCCAAATATTTTGAAAATATGTGGAATAGTACCGGTACTTTTAAACGTCAACATGTGGTTCATGCACGTCGGGGCTCCAGCTGATTTTGGTGTTCTTGTTCATAACCATCTCGAATCACCTACCCCATTCACTGTATTGAACGAGCAGGACCTCAAAATTGGCCAGCTCGCAGTCCTTATATGAATCTTCTAGATTTTTATTCATGAGGTCATCTGAATGCTCTTGTTTATAACACTCCTGTACTAGATGTGAATGCAATTACATAAGGAATACTTCAAGTATTTTTGAACGTGTCAGACAATCAATGAGGAATCGATTGCAATCGTGTATTTTATCAGAAGGTGAACAATTTGCTGATTTACTTCAAGGGTGGAATTGTGTATTATTTATTTTTGGTTTTTATTTTATGTTGTACATGGAAAGTTTTCAGAAGTGATTTTTTTACTCTCTCAAAGAAGAAAACACAAGCGACAAGTTGCTTAATAAAAAAAATACTACAAAAAATTATTGGCGTTCTTTGTTTTCTCAATATTTTTGACTGTGGTGTTTACTGAGATGCCACTGGTCGTAATAATTTCAATCTATTTCGGCCGTATCACTCCAAATAATATTTTATAAATACAATTTTTTTTAAACTTCAACGCCCTGTATCTCAGAAACGAAGCAAGTCCGGACATCGTTATGACGTTTTCGAAAGTAATAAAAAATCATAAATGAATTATTTCAAACGTTTTTTGTCGAATAACTTATTTCATTAATGCCAATAGCCAAACTAACATGAAATATTCACCACACCACAAATTGAAATCCTGTACAATATATTGAACTGAAATATTTCCACATATTTCTCACTCCAAGGTGAATGGGAAAAATCAATTTCCGTAAAAGATTCAACTTTTCAAAACTCGACAAACTTGTCCTCAAATCAAAGGATTGTTGAACAAGCAATCAGTTTTGTTGTCATTTCTATCTACAAATCTAGTCGTCTCTCATGCATTCCTTTTTTCTTCGGCCATCAATAACTTGGTGAGTGTCGATGCGAACTGAGCACAAGCAAAAAGCCTAGGTTCACCGGGAGAGAGATTCGTACTAAAGCATCTAGTGGGCACCACGACGCCGTTAGTGTGTCACCGACGCTCACTTGTTTTGCCACACAATCGCGGACCGTTCGAGCGGATTTCGGAACAATTTACGGCATACACATCGCCGGTGATTTCACGTTATTCGACAGCATTGTTTACAAATGGTTAACTACGACAGTATGCAATTATAATTGGTCAATGAATTTAATTAGAAGTGCATAAGTTAGTGAAGTGCATCAGTTCTCGACTATTGAAGAAAGGCATCAAGGTAATTATATTTTGAAGTAGTTTCTCTATTTTTTTGACTTGTTGATAACGGGTGAAAGTTACTCAAAGATTAAAGAAAGTTGAATGGGATCGTCAAAAGAAACTTGATATAACTCAACACTCAACTAGGGAAGAAAATAAATTGTTGCTGTTTGTAGTTGAAGCTCAAAATAATTTTTTCGTTAATATTCATGATTGCAGACAGTGTGTGAAAAATTGAAATCAATCAACTATTTCAGTACAGAAATGAATCATTACGGAAAATCAGTTCAACCATCAAATCATATTAACAGGTAGATTCCAGATCATCTTTTGATGATGGTCCAGGAGATGTATGCTCTTGAAATCGAATCGATTTCAAAGACGAAAGACGTTGAAATTGAAAAATAACCACCATTATGATACACTCACAACACCAGATCTGTCGACTTATTGAAAATATCCAAACTGCGTTTGACAACTTACAAAATGAATTCTTTCAACTGAACTTTACAGAATAAAATTCCGTTAAATATGTGAAGTCTTAATTTCATTCAGTTCAAAATCAAACGTTATTCCTAATCTAGTTTTTTTACATTGTAGAAAATAACTTTTGATATTAAAGTTGATATATATATATATATATATATATATATATATATATATATATATATAAATATAAATCAGTGTGTATATATAAAAACAACATATAAGTCATACAGGGTACCGGCAAATAATATAAAATAATAAAAAAAAATCTTTCACGTATAGTCAGTGGGCATACTTGAAGACTGGCTATAAATCAAATCATCTAAAAGAACAATTCGTTCAGGCCAGCCTCAACACCCTACACAGTAGGTTAATGGACTGACACCTATCAGAAAACAACTACTCCCCTGGCTAATACCACGAAGGGCGTTGGATTATATCCGACAGGTGTCAGTGCAGGATTCTTCACTGAAGTTATTCCTGCATATGCTGTTGGCGATACAACTGCCGCAATAGATTTTCAATTATTGGAACACACTTGCAGACCGGTTTCGGGCTGTTTGGCCACTCGTCAGTGCAAGGTAGTGTATATCATCAACATAAAGTCGATGATTTCCGATAATTGAAAATCGAATTCCGTCAGAGTATCATTCCTCGAACTAAGCTGAAGACTACAACAAACAACAGGTTTGTCGTCGCTCCATCTGCCTGTGAACGAGGTAACCAACTGCATATCCAAATTTGCCCAATTCCTCGTAAAAGGAAAGAAATCTTTCACGTATAGTCAGTGGGCATACTTGAAGACTGGCTATAAATCAAATCATCTAAAAGAACAATTCGTTCAGGCCAGCCTCAACACCCTACACAGTAGGTTAATGGACTGACACCTATCAGAAAACAACTACTCCCCTGGCTAATACCACGAAGGGCGTTGGATTATATCCGACAGGTGTCAGTGCAGGATTCTTCACTGAAGTTATTCCTGCATATGCTGTTGGCGATACAACTGCCGCAATAGATTTTCAATTATTGGAACACACTTGCAGACCGGTTTCGGGCTGTTTGGCCACTCGTCAGTGCAAGGTAGTGTATATCATCAACATAAAGTCGATGATTTCCGATAATTGAAAATCGAATTCCGTCAGAGTATCATTCCTCGAACTAAGCTGAAGACTACAACAAACAACAGGTTTGTCGTCGCTCCATCTGCCTGTGAACGAGGTAACCAACTGCATATCCAAATTTGCCCAATTCCTCGTAAAAGGAAAGAAATCTTTCACGTATAGTCAGTGGGCATACTTGAAGACTGGCTATAAATCAAATCATCTAAAAGAACAATTCGTTCAGGCCAGCCAGGGGAGTAGTTGTTTTCTGATAGGTGTCAGTCCATTAACCTACTGTGTAGGGTGTTGAGGCTGGCCTGAACGAATTGTTCTTTTAGATGATTTAATAAAAAAAAAGTTTGTATATATAAAAACATATAAGTCCTACAGGATACTGGGAAATAATAAATGAGTACATTTTTTTTGTATATATATATAAAAACATGCTGATAAGTAATAAACAAATAAGATATTATTTTAATGATTATCATTATAAAATTCTTTATATTATAGTATGGTCTATCACTTAAAAAACCTTTCACATCCTTCCTGAAGAATTGTAAAGACTTTATTTCTGTTATATTCTTTGGCAAGTAGCTGAACATTTTACAACCATTATGGACTTTATGACTGGTTGGTATTGGCAACTTAATGTTGTTGGATTGCCTTGTCACATAATGGGTTGGTGAGGATTGAAATTTGTTCAAATATTTCTTAATTGAACACACTCTTTCCATTATAAAGAGAAAAATCACTTTAGAATTCCATGACTGGTAATGAGTGATCTACAAGAGTCTGTACTTTTTGATTTGCACATAAGTATATCTTACGGCACGTTTTGGCAAAATTAAAATACTTTGTAGTAGTAGATAACCACACACATACGCCCTAAAAATTTTAGGCTACTTTTGTTCTCAATGATGAAAGTTACTATGTTAGTTTTCGAAATATTTAGAGACAGACGATTTTAATCACACCAACTCTTAAATTTCATCATATCGATGGATATCATTTTAGTTAAAAATCATTTGCATTGTCCGATTGCCAAAAAATGGTAGTATCGTCTGCAAATAGTGTGAATTTTCCTGAGATATTTATACTTATTAAATCGTTGAGGTAGATGAAAAATACTATTGGCCCTGGTATTGAACCTTGAGGCACACCATTACGTATTTTCCTAATTTCTGAGCAATGGGTTGTTTACACTATCTGACTACGACCTGACAAATATGAGCTGAAACAGCTCAGTATCACTCCTCTGAAACCGTAGTAGGGAAGCTTTCGCAACAGTATTTCAAAATCCACACAGTCGAAAGCCTTCGAAAAATCGCAAAATACTGCAGCAGCAACCTGCCACTATTGATTCCAATATACACTTTTTCCATGAGTGACAAAATTGCATCATTAGTGCCTTTGCCACTTGAAAGCCAAACTGTTCTTTATTAATGACTTTGGGTTTCGACAGAAATACAGTTATCCTTATCTTGACCAGTTTTTCTAGAAGTTTTTCTGATGTGTGAATTAGAAAAATAGGCTAATAATGCGAGGGGTCGTTCTAGTTTCCACCTTCATAAAGTGGTATCACCAAAGATACCTTCAGGAAATCAGGAAACTTTCCTGATTGAAATTATTCAAATATTGGTTAAGAGTTGTAATCTGTGAGATTTTTCAAAATGGTTTGCTGCAATGTCGTCGTAACCAGATGACGACTTTTTATTGATTATATCAGCTCTACTTGAAAAATGTATGATAGAATTCGAATAATTACTGAGTTATTCTGTACAGTTCCGAAATTTGAAATGATCCTGATGAAAAATTTGTTTTTTTTTTGTTTTTTTGTGGTCGCTGTCGGGAACACTAGCACAATTATTAACTGTCAACACGAATTAAACTATATTTATCCATCAACTTCGAATACTCTCGGTTTTGGAATGATTGACTCAAATACTCCTCATATAAATAAATGTATCAACATCTTATCTATTACACATATAAATAGGTTTGTTCCAGTTCTACGAAATGAAGGTTCTAGGATGCCATGAGCATGCGCAATAAAGGGTTCCGATTTATTGAGGATAAGTTCGGATTAATGAATCTTCTGTTCTGGTTTCGACTGCGAAATGATTCTACAGGGTGTAACTGAATAAGTGTAAAACATTCAAAGAGGTGATTACCCATCGAAAAAAAGATAGGATCTTTCATATAAAGAAATTTCATTGAAGCATCCCTTGTTAAGATACACCCCCTTGAAGGGGGTACATAAAATTTGTATAACAATTTTTTTCACAAGCACCAAAAAAGTTAAAATATTGAAATCAACTTGACGTTTTGTACTACCAAATAGACACTTAGCCAGATTTTTATTTGGTTTACCCCATAGTTGTAAGGCGTGGAAAACGCAACCCCTATAATTTATTTCCAATGTAACTTTTTGTTCTATTATTTGATTATCATTTGAAAATTTATTTCTGATAGCCTGTTTCATTCTAAACAAAAAATGTGTTTTGGGTTTTTTACCCAAAATAAACCAGTTCGCAGCAAAAAATTATTTTAGGAACAACTACAGAGATACATCGTCATGAATGCGGAAATACCAAACTAATCTATCTAGTAGGTCGCTATTAGCGATAGTGACAATCAAATTGGTATGACGCTGTCAGTTTGTGAATTTTCGATATTGAATTAATACTAATTGTGTGTTGTTGTTCTGTTCTTAATTTGTTACTTTAATAATTCACTTGTTATTAAAATGGCATACACAAATGAGGAAATGGCTGATATGCATTACTTTTACGGTCTGTCGCAGGGGAATGGGTTAGAAGTTTCTAGAAGATATGCTGAAATGTAGCCTCAACGGCAGCATTCTTCACATAGAATATTTGCTCGACTTCATCAACGATTGCGAGAATATGGTTCATTCGACAAAAGAACGCAGGATTGTGGTCGCCATCGAGAAGTACGAACACCATAGCTTGAGAAAGCAGTACTCAATTTGGTTGAAGAACAACCTACTACCAGTACTAGAAAGATTGCTTTCCAGCTAAATGTTGATCATATGATGGTATTTCGAATTTCAAAGGAACAACTCTTATTCCCTTACCATCTGCAACGAGTACAGGCACTGTTACCGCGAGACTTTCCGAACCGTCTTGAATTTTGCAATTGGATGCTGGAAATGATTAGAAAAAATTGTTACTTTCTGAAGATGAAAGAATTCACAGACGAACGTAGTTTTTTTTTGGGACAAGATTTTTAATTTTCATAATTACCACATATGGGCTGATGAAAACCCTCACGCTAATGTCGAAACTAACTATCAAGAACACTTTTCTCTTAACGTGTGGCTCAGAGTTATTGGGGATGATTTAATTGGGCCTTCTCATTTTCTACCTCCTCGATTAAATGGTGAGGCATACGTTCAATTTTCAAGAGAATTGCATCCAGTACTGCTGGAGGAAGTTCCTTTGGGCGTCAAAAGGGATATGTTTTTATGCACGATGGGACTCCCGCCCATTTTAGTCAAGTAGCACGTCAGCATTTAACTGAAACATATGCAAATCAGTAGATAGGTCGAGGAAGACCACAGAACTGGCCCGCTCGATCCCCGGATCTCAATTCTCTCGATTTCTCTATTTGGGACCATTTACAGCATTTGTTTCATCGTACTCCTGTTCGCGATGTAGATGACTTTACAAACCGCATCATCGATGCGTGCAGGGTAATCAGAGAGACTCCAGGAATATTTGGCTCCATGCGCCGACGTCTAGACGCATGCGTAATGTCTGAAGGTAGACATATTGAACATTTACTATGATTTCTACATGTTGTGTGTTTTGTTATTAATAAACTAGTTTTGTTTATTATCCTTTAATCGTTTAATGCAGGTGCTAACTACAATATAACAATAAATCCAGTTCGCATTTATGACAATGTATCTGTATAATTTTTTTGCTGCGAACTGGTTTATTTTGGGCCAAAAACCCAGGAGATATTTTTTGTTAAGAATGAAACAGGCTTTCGGAAATGAATTTTTAAATGGTAAACAAATAATAAGACAAAAAGTTACATTGGAAATAAATTTTAGGGGTTGCGTTCTCCACCCCTTACAACCATGGGTAAACCAAATAAATCACTTGCTAAGTGTCTTTTTGGTAGTACAGAACGTCAGGTTGATTTCAATATTGTAA
Organism: Leptinotarsa decemlineata; assembly: GCF_025532065.1. Lineage (NCBI taxonomy): Eukaryota > Metazoa > Arthropoda > Insecta > Coleoptera > Chrysomelidae > Leptinotarsa > Leptinotarsa decemlineata. Next base: position 5,876,802 of record NW_027412541.1, on the reverse strand, counting down.
CTTTTCCAGTGCTTGTGAAAAAAATTGTTATACAAATTTTATGTACCCCCTTTAAGGGGCTGTATCTTAATAAGGAATGCTCCAATGAAGTTTCTTTTTACGAAAGATCCTATCTTTTTTTCGATGAGGAATATACTGTCTGGAACCTGTCCAAATCATTCTGGCTCTCGAGGCTGAACTGTTGAGAACTTTTTCCGTTGTTCATGTGGAAATTTGTTTGGGCTGGTTTCTAGGATTGTTTCTATTTATTCAACTTGGATAATAGATGATTGAGGTTAGATAATATTTGAACTGACTACAAGGATACGGTACATAAAATGGGCATGATCAACAGTATGTTCTCGTTTTCATCATTATCCTCATCTTTTGACGATGATGAACCAATTCTTCGAATTCTAAGTGCTGCGGAACTTTTGAGACACTGCCCAATAAACGAATAATTTAGTGAAGATACAGTGACCTTTTTTACTGATTACGAATTCAAACAACATTTTAGGCATGTACTTATATTGTTTTAAAAAAATGTTATGCTCAAACGTTTGTTAAAATTTATTTCATTTGTGTCAGTGATACATTGTATTTCATCATGATTACATTTAATAAGAATGGACTGAAATAATCGGAAATTTATCCAAAATGTAGCGCTGGAATTCATATTATCCCACCTGATAAGTGCTTCCAGATTTTTTTGTGGTTTACTGGACATGAAGCTGTTGGATTCCGAGATGTTGCAGATAGGTTCGATGTTACAATAAGTAAACTGCATAATATTATAGAAGTAGTACCATACTTCATTTCTGGTTCATCAAAAAAATTTATCAGATGGCGTACTGATGAAGAAAAAGTGAAGACAAGTGAAGCTAGTGTAACAGATAATTTAGTAGCAGATGAAGATGATGAAGAAACTAACGCAGGTTGGAACGAACCAGGCCACGCTTTCCGGAACTACATAGGTGGTATTTCAAATATTTAGATGTTTTTTTTTATTTTTCATGTATGTAATGTGTAATGCCGATTATTTTCAATGATATGTAGCTGTATTCAGTAAATAAAATATCATTCATCATCCCAAAATAATTGTTAAAATATCAAATTTCACTAAATCATATAGCACCTTATTCTGGAATCAAATTTGGTATTTTGGTGAACCAAACTTCTCCAGTATTTTCCGTCACTTTTTACTGAAAGATGAGTAACTGGTAACAATCAACACTTGTTCTAGAAACATTTTTATCCTTTTGTATTATCAGAAATTTTCATATAGATTTGAATCAATTTGAAATATGAATTACAACTTTTTCAGTAGAAATTTTTAATTGTACTAGTTGTATAACAAGATGAATTTTGTGATGAGCTAACCACACAACAGGATAACTAGTTCAGATAGAAGAGTGCCTAGAAGATGACAGCACGACCAGCTGTCGAAAGCGCTCGCAGATAATCAAATAGAAGTCATAGAGCTTCAAATCCTTTTTGTAACTTACATATATATATATATATATATATATATATATATATATATATATATATATAAGCAGCTTGACTGCATTAGCCTTTATCAATTTTGACCAATCAACCGACAACTGCGGTAGCAGAAATTTGGAAAGCTAACTTGATATGCCATCCGAAAACGAATCCACATGTTTCTAGAAATGATATGAAATCGAGAAAGGTTAATACAGTCAAGCTGCTGGAAAATAATTCCATGAACATCAAAAGATAAATAGATAAGTACTATTCTGATCATTCCCACATTGGAGCCACCGGTAGACAGCTGTTTCAGCCTATTGAGCATCGTTAGTACCGGGCAGGCGGTCCTCAATTGAAGAGACAATGTGAATAACCAAGAGATGTACATAATAAAAATAACTGCGTAATATATATATATATATATATATATATATATATATATATATATATATATATATATATATATATTACCCTACGCAAGTCAATTTGCCAAATTTTAATGTCTGTGTTGGTGGTTTGACCAATCAACCGACAACTGCGGTAGCAGAAATTTCTCCGATTGATTAACAATAATAGTTCATGGAGAATTTTCATTTTCATATCTTATTTGAAAAACTACAAAATGAAGTTGCATTACGAAAGAAATGAAACTTTTCATTCAACGGTTGTAGCGGATGACATGTAGATAACTGTAATATAAAGAATCGATATCGATACGTTTTTCAGTATTACCACTTAGACAAGATATTCTCTCGTGTTGCCTTATGTAAGGGAACGATAGGAGATTTTTCTGTTGAAAAATCGTCTCTTGATAAGACAAGAGATTGAGTCGGAAGTAAATTAACTTTTCATTTGTTTTCATTTGCTGATAAACAGATCAACCAAGAGGTTTGACAACGATTATCCCATTGCCGTACATTCATGAGATCTTTCAAAAAGAGTTGTTGAACTGAAACCAATTCAGTTTTTTGCAGCTGTGTGTAAGCTGGATGTACTCTCCGACTTCTCCACTTCTCCGAGTATTTCTTGTCTGGTGACACTTGATAATAAAAAAGATACGTTAAAATATACTAACATATTTTCAGTTCGTAAAATCACACGTTTGATATTTTTGATGAACTTTCCAGAATTAGCGAAACCTAAACTGGGATTCGAATTCGATAGAGTTTCCAATTGTTCGGTATTGGAGAATTCGATACTAGCAAACTTCTGCTCATTTCAAAGAGATCGATGTTCAATCTAATAAGTGACAATTAGAAGTAGAAAGCAAGAGATTGTCAGGTATCATAGCGTACAAATTAGGAATCAAGACATAATTACAAACTAACACAATAACTTTAGGAATATGAAGTAAATTATTGCAACTGATATTCATCCGGTACAGTTTTATGAGGTCGCTATACGTTTTTGTCAAAAAGTTATGGTAGTAGATTATTTTATAGTTCATCTGCCACGTGTGCTTTTGTATTTTCCAAGTTCATTAGATTTCTACTTCAACCCTGCTATTCTACTACGATCTACAGTTTCAAGTATATCTATGACAGAATTTCACTAGTTCGGACTTCCATTGTCTACTGTATAAAATGGTTTGAAATCCCTGAAACAAGTAAAAAAGAATAATTAAAAAAGAATAGTTGAAAATAACAATTATATTAAGCAACAATAAACCTGAAATGAAATGATAGTGAAGTAACCTACAAGTAAAAATATAATAATTGAATAAATAAAAATTAAAGGAATGCAAAAAGAAAATAATAAAAATTAAAAAAGTGTAGAGATTCCAAGTCACGTTAGTTCACGACGTTTCGATTGTTGGTATCTACAATCGTCTTCGGGTGATGACTGGACTGATTCCTCCGAGAGATGACTATTTTATAGGTCGTTGAAATACTTTCACTTTCTCTACTTTCTATTTTCCGCTTCACTGATTCCGTGAAAGATGACCGATTTGGCGGGCGTTGGTCATTTTCCGTTTGATGATGGGTTTCCATATGTTTCGTATATCTACGCTGGCCTGGCTGAATACGTTGTTGGACAACATGTATGCGGCTTCCTTAAATTTTCTCCTGAACCAATGTTCCTCTCTGTGCAAGATCTCAGCTTGGGACCACTCGATGTTGTGTTGATGGGTCCAAACATGGTCTGCTATTCCTGATTTGCTGGTTTCTCCTCGCTGTGTGTGCTTCTTGTGCTCGGCAATGCGAACATTCAATGGCCTCTTAGTTTCACCAATATAGGATTTTCCGCACTCACAGGGTATCCGGTAAATGCAATTCTTGGAATCGCAGTCCGCGTTTGGGGGCCTGGTTTTCGTGAGGCTGCTACGGATAGTGTTACCGGATCTGAAACAGGTTCTAATGTTGTAGTCATCTTGTGTCGAATTTTTTACACAAGATGAGGGACTACCAATGGGATCGCCACTTTCACCAGTCATAGCCAACATATATATGGAATGGTTTGAAACTCTGGCCATTGAAGAAGCCCACAAGAAACCTCGAGTCTGGTTGAGATATGTTGACGACACCTTCATAATATGGAACCATGGGAATACTGAACTAGACGCCTTTCTGAAACACATCAACAGCGTGAGACCTTCCATCACTTTCACAATGGAGAAGGAAATCCACAATGAATTGCCATTCTTAGACGTTTTGGTGAAGAGGACCGACACTAAGTGGGAAACATCTGTATACCAAAAACCCACTCATACGGGACAGTATCTGAACCACGAATCCAACCACCATCAATCGACAAAAAGAGGAATCATCAAGACTCTATTAGACCGTGCTTTTGGGCTCTGTAATACAAAGGAAGGTCTCGAGAAGGAACTAGACATCATCAAAAACGATCTTCAGCGGAATGGATACTCCAAAGCGATGGTAGAAAAGACTTTGGCTAAAAGACAGCAGGAGCCTCGCAAGGAAGAGAAGCCGTCACAACCAGTGCTTGCACTTCCCCACATCAGAGGATTATCGGAGAGGATAAGAAGAATTGGTTCCAAGTACAACATTAGAACCTGTTTCAGATCCGGTAACACTATCCGTAGCAGCCTCACGAAAACCAGGCCCCCAAACGCGGACTGCGATTCCAAGAATTGCATTTACCTGATACCCTGTGAGTGCGGAAAATCCTATATTGGTGAAACTAAGAGGCCATTGAATGTTCGCATTGCCGAGCACAAGAAGCACACACAGCGAGGAGAAACCAGCAAATCAGGAATAGCAGACCATGTTTGGACCCATCAACACAACATCGAGTGGTCACAAGCTGAGATCTTGCACAGAGAGGAACATTGGTTCAGGAGAAAATTTAAGGAAGCCGCATACATGTTGTCCAACAACGTATTCAGCCAGGCCAGCGTAGATATACGAAACATATGGAAACCCATCATCAAACGGAAAATGACCAACTCCCGCCAAATCGGTTATCTTTCACGGAATCAGTGAAGCGGAAAATAGAAAGTAGAGAAAGTGAAAGTATTTCAACGACCTATAAAATAGTCATCTCTCGGAGGAATCAGTCCAGTCATCACCCGAAGACGATTGTAGATACCAACAATCGAAACGTCGTGAACTAACGTGACTTGGAATCTCTACACTTTTTTAATTTTTATTATTTTCTTTTTGCATTCCTTTAATTTTTATTTATTCAATTATTATATTTTTACTTGTAGGTTACTTCACTATCATTTCATTTCAGGTTTATTGTTGCTTAATATAATTGTTATTTTCAACTATTCTTTTTTAATTATTCTTTTTTACTTGTTTCAGGGATTTCAAATCATTTTATATAGTAGACAATGGAAGTCCGAACTAGTGAAATTCATCACGAAACATTGTCAATCACCTTCAAACAAACGATATCTATGACAGGTTATTGCCCAAGGAACACTTCAGTGAAATATCGGTAAATCAAGTTGTAAAACTTGTAAAAGTAAAGTAAAAAATAAACTTGTTTATTGGGTGACACATTGTACCGGTTTTCCACTGAGCAGCGGATCATGTAGTTTTCTGAACACTATTAAAAATGAGATTTCGAAAGTGAAGGGTCTTCCAACAAGGATTTCCGGACTTTGACAATTGATAACGGCCATCTTGTTGAAGCTACATCAATGAAGCTATCATTCATTCAAATATAGCATTCAACAACATAAGCAAATAATAAAATTGTTTTATCAAAATAGGTGTTTTGTTCGGGCAACCTACCGTGCGCCTCGCCCATTTCACGGTCGCCATAATCGTCCTACTGCCGAGAACATCGCCGCTATCTGTAAAGGTGCGTATTCACCAAAAAAGCGAGCACGAGTGAGCATGAACGAGCTTTTGTGTATGTTTGCTCGAGTTCGCTCGTGTTTGCTCGACATATTGATGTCTCGTCCACACCAAAGCGAATATCTTCAAGTTCGTAGTACCGCCTTCTTCTCGATCTTTTCTGAACGCGAAAAAGCATACGTTCGCTCGCTCGCTAGCCCGTACTCACCAGACGATTATTGATGCAGAATGCTGGTTCACTCTTGTTCGCTCTTGTTTCGATTCGATAGCCTATAGCCTATGGCCTATAGAATAAGCAACGGAGCAGTTGTTTTCATCAGTCGTCATGAGCTCCTCAGAGGAGGATGTTGTCTTTGCTCAACGGTACTTGCAAAAGAGGAAACGGGAATCTAAAAAATACTGGGCACACTCATATAATGTTTTATATCAAACATAGTTCGGCAGTGGTTTTCTGTGAGCTCTCTCAACATGAACAGTAATTTGGAGAGTTTTATACAATGAGCTCAAATAGTTACCATGTTTCAATGAGATTGGTGTCAAAGGGATTGGTATCGAAGGGATTGGAGAAGCAAGGATTCTGCTCCTCTTCTTGCTGACCCAACATGAACGTGCCTTTCGATATTGTAACCCACTCACCAACGCGACTCCGATAGTTATCGGTGTAGTATCGCGTTCGCTCTCCCACATAGCAATAGGAATATTTTATGAATATACATTTAAGGATATTGTATTATGCTATGAATATGCCATGGATATATGTATCTTCTGAAGAATATTCCCTGGAAGTGCTCCTGGCGAACCTTTGATACATTCTGAGAATATTACGGTGGAATATTCTTGGAATATCTTGAAATATTCTCTGAACATGTAAGGTATATATTCTATTAAGAATATTCCAGGAATAGAACCCGAGGAATATAAAATATTCGGGATATTCTAACTTTATAGTAGGAATATAAAAGAGGGACTATATATATATATATATATATATATATATATATATATATATATATATATATATATATATATATATATAAGTAATAAGACACATAATATTCATAAACAAATATATTCCAATATTCCAAAAACAATACACACTGAAATATTTAACTAGAAAAACTACCAATATTGAAAATAAAAAATCTAATTCGAGATATTCATTCACTGAATGAAATATTCCTGAATATTTTCATGTTTCGAATAATAGAAATGTGTTTGAATTTGGATGTTCCTACTCTCAAAAAAATGTAAACTGAAATAACAATTCTGTGAATTCAGCAGCACTATGTGAAAAATAATGAATATATCATTTCATTGAAAAAGAAAAAATGTATTACATGAAGAAATGAGCGAGATATACATTTGTCACTTCAAAAACTAAACCCACAATTGAAGTATTTTAAATGAGTGGTATGATGGGTTCTTCAATGAATTTCACTTACTTAAAGTTATCCAAACTTTGCTCACCAGAAGAGTTTTCCTGATTTATGTCTAACAATGCTTCGTCTTTCATTATTGATACCTGGAACGAAATGTACATTAACGTTCATTATTACTTTTTGAAAGTGGCAAAATAAAATTGGAATAAAAATCAAATAGGAATTTTTCTCATAGGTTTCTCATCAACATTTACAACTTTTTATGACCTGGAGAGCAACTTGCATTCCCGTTGTTGAAAAATACTCATTACGTTTTCAGTTTCTTGGTCAGGTAGGTACCACTCCTGTTCCTTTTGGACATATTGATACTAGCTTGAAAAAGAATGATAAAAATTATGAAAACAAATGATACAAAAGAATGTGGATATCATTCACTTACTTTTCTCTACTGAATATACACAACTGAAATCACTCTCGTTCAAGAATGTACTTAGTCAAACCAACAAATCCCAAACACTAACACTCCTCGGGCCTAAAATGAGGTATTGTAGGTTAAGCACTATGACTTATCCATACTATTGTCTCTTACTTACTTTTCTTAAATACTGAATATGTAACTCAACTGTTTGAAGATGCAAAATCAAACTATTCGCTGTACTGCAAATTGGAAAATCACAAACTATAAATGGTACACTAAATGCACTACACATACGAACCTGCCATGTCAACCGCCATGTTGAATCAAATGTCGATATCAAAGCAAAGTTGCCAAGCGTTAAGGGGCAGCCGCTTTCACAGAGCTTTTCGACTGTCGCGCGCTACATTTCAATTGACCACTGAGAAATGTTCACTTCAATACCTCACTTCCCCATTTCTCTGTTGCCAGGATTTGTAGCTTCGTAATTGAATAATTTCAAATACAAAAAGACAAATAGGATGAGAATAAACCGATTCATTGATGCAATTGGTTCATTCTTTGGCCCATTCTAATTTTTTGTCGATTCCAATAGTTGTGGTTGGAGCAATTCATCAGAATCTTCGCGTTGAGTTCAATAACTGGTTAACACTATTAGGGTTATATACATTATGTTATGCATTCGAATAAAATCTTCAAATATTTTTTTTCAATGATATTGAATTATTTGAATACGTTATCATAAGATAATTCAAAATTCCAGTAATACATCGTATAGAATATTCCAAAATATACCGTGGGGATATATTCTAAGAATATACCATATGGTATATTCGATCGACAATATTCTTAGAATATTCACGGGAGAACAATCCATTTATAGACAGTCTATACACATTCTTTCATGAATAATCCTGCCATATTCATTCAAGCATATTCTATGAATATTCTGAAGGCATTTGTATATTCCAACGATATTCTATGAATATTTTATGATATATAGGGAATATTCCATGAATATATGGTGCTGTGTGGGCCAGTGTACACTAGATTAGTTGCTTTCATTATGTACGCACGATTATGAGTGGTCGATGTCAAATCAGGACCGAGTTGCTCATCGAATCACCTGTTGCATCGCTTATCATATCGGTCCAGTGGGAACCGCGCCTAAAGCTGCGTTCCCACGGGGCAAAAATACGAAATCGTGCCACTCTTTCGTACTCACTGTCTTGGCTCACGACTGGAGTAGGGATAGGCAGCGAACCAGCTGAGTGTCGTGGACAGTTCACACACAGTCACATTCAGTTCAAATATGCAGTTCAAATATGCCACTCCTAATATTTTATAAAATTACTTTTGAAAACTTTTGTCTATACGAATTTTAATCTTACTAAATATGTTCAATTAATTAAAATGTTAATTAAATTGGTATACTTAATAGTATATTTCATAATATTTTGGCTAGGTGATTAAAGTTAGCGTAGATAAATATATCAACGACGTGCTAAATGAAGTGCACAAAAATTACGTTGACGTAAAATTGAGTAATTATTGAATTTTACTTACCAAATTCGATTTTGTTGACCGTTGTTGAACAAACGGTCGGATGAAGGAATTCATGTTCTCGAACCAAACGACCTTCGGTACGTATACATCGTCAGTTCCACTTCCAGATCTTTCAGTGTCAGCTATTTTCTTCAGCTCTTGACAGTATGAACTTCTAAGATTCTTAAATTTAGTAATAACCTCTTTCGGTCCAAATCCGTTAATCCCCATTGCTTCGCTAATTCTCTTCGCTGCGGCCAATCTTAAATCCCTGTCCTTGTAGTCTTTGCAAGTCGTATCAAACAGCACTCTCTCACTAGCATACAATTCAATGAACTTAATTGTTTCGTTGTCCTGTAACTTTACTACTCTAGGCTCAGACATTTTACCCACTTATAAATAAATCGCTCACAATTAAAAAAAAACCCTCTACTAATCAACCCACTAAATAAAGCCGTTTCGACTCGTCATTATCTGGTTGGCAACTGTCGTGTTCAAGCTTCAAAATCAAATACGTTTGATATGGAGCGTGAGCGGTCGTGAACTCTCCACGCTTCCGGAGGCTACTGAGGCAAACTCACTACACATCGTTCAGACGGGTCGTCTTCCACGAATGCGTGAGTCACGCCAGCGTGCCACGCCCCGTGGGAACGGGGCAAAGAGTGTGCAGGAGAATCCGATGCAGTCGATTTCATGTTGCCCACAAGAAATCGGCCTTTCGTTAATCACATAGCGGATTTTGCGTCGTGACTGGGGCCTGCATCCGTTCAAAATTCAACTGACCCCTAAACTGAAGGTAAACGACCATATATAACGACGTCTGTTCGCTAAATGGGCTCTGGAGCAGTTTACAACTGACCCTAATATCCATAGAAAAATCATATTCAGCGATGAGGCTCATTTCTGGATGAATGGGTATGTGAACAAACGAAATTGTCCAATTTGGAAAATGGCAATACATATGAGATCCAAGAGCGTTCAATGCATGCCGAAAAAGTGGATTTTTCACAAACGACAGTTTGTGACTGTAACAGATAACTGATGTTATCTGTCTAATTCAGCCTGATGTATGCGCCAGTCATGAAAAATTGTACGTTTCGAATGTGCTCCACCCAGAGAAGCCGTGGCAGACATTCAAACGAGGTTATATTCCAAACATAATGTCATTTATAGGTCTTACGAAATAATACAAAATTTCGATGATATTTTAAGAAATACCCTATAGAAGGACGATTCAATTGGCTCGATTGGAAATTTCAAATCGAAATTCAGCTGCACAAAAACAACGTAGAGGACGCTGTTTTGAACACAGTTGAAAGTCCAGTCAAACCAGCAGAGACTGTAGATGAGGTATGAAAAACGCATACAAATGTTTGATACAGTCTGCAAACAGAATAGTATACACCATCCAGCTGCTAGTCTGAGTAACAAGTTAGGTAGTTTTTGTACATGTTCGACTTCGTCAATCACTAAAAACTTTTACTGAAATTGTAAAGGTATGGGCTAAGAGGTGCCTCTCTCAACTGGATATCTTCATTCCTTGAAGGTAGGAGTCAATGTGTATTTCTCTAGTGTACGGTCAATAATGAAATCCAGAGTATAAATTCTGAGCCTTTAAGCGTGGGTATGGGTGTACCTCAAGGGTCCATTCTGGACCCAATCCTTTTTATCCTATATGTAAACAATATAGATTCTGTCGTTTCTGAAGTACATTATACAGCTTATGCTGACGACATTTCCATGATCATCTCAGCACCAGATGACGAAATATTGAAAGACAAATGTGCTTCTGCAGTTGAACAAATATCAGATTTTTTCAATTTTCATGATTTTATTTTTCAATTCGGATAAAACAAATATTATTCGTTTTCATGATAAAAAAAATAGGATAGAAGACTTCAGTTTCAGTGCTGATAAGGCGACATACTCAAAATCGAATAAAAGTGTTAAATTCCTGGCTATTCTTCTTGACGAAAACTTGAATTGAAATGCTCATTGCCAACATCTAATTTCTAAGCTTAACTCAATAAAATTTCTATTTATGAATCTGCGGACAGTTTTAACTACCACTCAACTAATGAGCAACCTCAGTCTTGAATCAACTCAAGTTGATTCAAGACTGAGGTATGGTGTCTGCTTCTGGGGTGGGTCATCCATGACGCATAATGTATTTATTGCTCAAAAACGCATTATACGGTGTATTGCAAATGTCTCAATGAGATAATTTTGCAGACAAATTTTCAAATTTTCACATCTTGGCACTTATATCAGTTTATATATTTGAAATATGCATTTACATATTCAAAAACAAAACACATTTCAAAATGAATGAAAATGTTCATCACCATGACACTAGAACAAAAAATAGATTTCATGTGCCATATGCAAGACTAAGAGTGACTTCATTTGCACCATAATACATTGGAATAAAAATATTCGACGAACTGCCCGATCATTTGAGGGAAGAACATAATTTTGTGATGTTTGAGAGAAATTTGAAGAGTTTTTTAATTGAACAATGTTTTTATTCATTGAATGAATTTTTAGACTAGATAAGTAGGGTATTTTACTTTTAAAGTGATGTTTTCTACTTGTATGTTTCTCATACTCTGTCTTTATTTTTACTTCTTTTATTGACTATTCCTATACAATGTATATTGTCTACATGGAAAATAAAGTATTATTATTATTATTCCAAGGAGATATGAGATAAGCTTTCAAGTATCATTGAGCAAAGAACCAAATCCAAGACATGAAGGTCTATATTAACAAATTCTTTGAAATGGGAGAAAACGATACACTAAAAAGTATAGTTGAATACATGGTAAAACAACTTTAAGATGAAACTAGTTAAGAAGACCAAGGTACCATTATTTATCAATAGAGTACTCGATACTTTGCCTCAAAATCATTTTGAATACACAACTGTATGGAAGCCTGCCCCTGAGGAGCAAAGGAGCATTTAGTTACTTCGTGAGAGATTATGTACCGAGAAAATGCGCCTTCAACAACGAGAAGAAACGACAGTTCCACTTAAACAGAACTTATAGAGTCGAAAGTATGCGAAATCAATCCTCAGCAATAACATCAACACTGGACGAGAGAGATAATATGAAGAGAAAGTTTACCTCTAAATGTTACGATGTGCTTATAGAGGACTTTTGAAGGTATCAATACAAATTTTATTCCACTACAAGGTTCAGAATTCATTTTAAGTTGTATAACATACAAAGAATATGACCATGTATGGAAATTAGTTTTCCACTAGCAAAAAATTCCCAGTCAGTTATAGTTGGTATTGTCATAGTATGCAGGCTTTCGGAAGAGGAAATATAAATGTTGAATGAATGAAAAATTTTCTTCAAAATGTGTGGTTCGTACTCGACATAGGTAGGAATCTGTTTTGTTGATGAAAGTATGACGTCTGCACTGAACAATATATTTGCAACTTCTCGAAAATAAGGAAGGTTGTAGCTTCTGGCATTCGTAAAAATGGTTTATATGTAATGCATATTGGTGTCGTTGTTCCTATGAATACTGTGGAAATTCAGTAAGCCGCCAGAAATATTCCGCAGATTTGGCACTAAAGTCTCTGTATCAAAATAAGAGACATGTTCAGGAATTTCTGAAACGAGAAAGTTTATATATATTTATTTATTCGAAAACAAGCCTTATAGACTGAATTATATGGATCGACTTTAAAACAAAACGAACATACTTCAAATACACGTCTCAAAAACTGCAGTGGGCCCCAACAATCACGCGAGAAGTAAGGATGTAAAGTTAAAAGGTATAACAGGTAAAGATGAGAGGCTTACTGCCCATTATTATATGATTTAAAATTAGTTTGTAACTACTATGATAAACATCATCGACTACCTTTTGGCCAGAGAATGTATAAAGGCCAATACACCTGGAGAACTTTTTCATACTAATGTTTGTGGATCAATTACTGTAAAATAGATTGGTGGTGCACGATGTTTCGTCGTTTTCAGGTATGATTTCAGTAAGTTTGGCTGTGTTCTTCTCCTCAAAGAGTACCCAGGGGTGAAAGACAAACAGTGAGCATTTCTGTCAAAATAAAAAATAACTGCACATACAGTACAGGTGGTGGAATAGAATTCGATGACAAGGGCTTAAAGAAGATAATCATCAAGTATGATTCACACCATGGAATCACAATGCTTCACACACCTGAACAGAATGAGGTTGCAGAACGAGAAAACCAAACTCTTGTTGAAGCTGCACACGGACCATGTTATATGCGAAAGATGGATATAGAATATGTATACCTGACAGAAATGACATTTTTTGAAGTCGTTATTTTCATGAATGAAATAGTTGTTAAAGCTATCATATTTGACACTGTAGAAAGCATAAGTACCGAAAAGCAATCAGTATCGGTTGAAGAAGGTTCTGCTTCGAGTAAAATGCAATCATAAGCAAGCAGAAGTCTGCCAGTTGATCGCCCTATTCTCGAAATACCTGAAATATATGAAACGTTTGCTATGCTTGCTGTAGAAGAACCAATAGTACTGACGAAAACTTCTTATCTGAGAAAAGTAATGGACGAATAAATGCAATCGCTTCGTTACGATAAGAACTGTTTCATAAATTTGCTCTTGACACAATTTGATGTGAAGACGGCCTCTTTATACGGATTACTTGACGAAAGAATTTATATGGAACAGCCTGATAACTTTGACGATAGTACTGAGTAGGTATGCAAGTTACTGGGTAGTCTGTATGGTTTAAAACAGGCACCCCATTGTTCAAATTCGCGCCGAATTCCTGAAGAAAAAAGTTCATCAGATGCATGTTTATTTATCAAAAAACAACCGAATAAATTATTTGTTGGGACTCATATGTTAGACAGATTAGTATTGGAAACCAACTTGGAAGAGAAACGAGAAATTTCTCAATGAGTTGAAAATTGAGTGCACAACAAGAATATAACGTTCAACTGAAATGAATGATTCAAAAGAAGGTGTATTCATAAGCCTCTCATCTTCTCAAAACTTCAGTTGGGAAATGTCACATTGGCGATTACTCAAAAGATGGAGAAATTCCTCCACATATTATTTTTGGACTAGACATAGTCTGAGTACCTGCAAGGCTTAATTTAGCTTTTGTTGTTTAAATTGTATTACAAGCAGTGTCGATAGTGAAGTATCATCACTGGGAGATAGTGAAAAGAATATTGAAATATATTCGAGGGACAACCGACTTTGGTATTACTTATAAAGCTGATTTAGGTACTCTTCAAGTCTACAGTAATTTGAATAAGACAGGTGATTCATATTCGCGAGAATCAACTTCTGGATTTGTCTGTAAATCAAATCAAGAGGCAACAACATGTTTTAGTCAGAAAACAATGGTCAGTTTCATTATCGACGATAAACGAAAAGTACATTGCAGCGAAGAAAGCCGCTGAAGAAGTTACCTGGTTGAATCGTTTTCTTGATCTGTGAAGATCACCCCAATACTATGGATTGACAACGCTAGTGCTGTGAATTTTATTCACGATACAGAATTTCACAAAACAGGCAAACATATAGACTTAGGTCTATATTACTTAGGTTAGGTTAGGTTAATCCAAACTGAGATGGTCTATTCGACCCTTCACTGCAACCCACAAGGGTTTATTGTGGCTCACCTATTCACACTCGGCCAAATAAACCCAGCTTCTTAACGAAGTCGATTAGTTTGTATGGTGAGTGGTCTTTCAGGTCAGATGGTAAGAGTATGGCTCTGCCGAACTCTAAAGACCTGATTCGGTCTCCAGCGGGGCAGGCATAAAGTATATGCTTTGTTAATGAAGTAGTCGGATAGTCAAGTTGCAAGATTCCCACCTCGATACCCACGACAACTCTCCCATATGACGGTTTTTGCACGTCAGCTACACCTGACGATGCCTCAGATTCAGCCGTGCAGGGTTTTTTCGTCTCTGGTTTTGGTAAATCACCACTTGAACGCAAACGTTTGCAAACCTGCTCATGGGGGTTTGTTCCCCCACCCGAGACAGATTCTGCGTACGCCGCTCAAGAATTTGGTGCAAGGCGGTTTTATAAGGTACCCCGCTCTTGAGGAGACGACTGACTCAGTCGTTTCCTGGCTGCACCACGAACCCTTTTTTTTTTAGTGTTAGTTGTTGGATCAGGAGTTGGGAAGTTTTCAGCTCTCGCTCCTGAACTAAATTTATAGGGAGGTCAGTTGAAGTCGTAAACTCGACATCCATCTCCTCTGTAGACTCGCTCCTGAACTAAATTTACAGGTAGGTCAGTTGGAGTCGTAAACTCGACATCCATTTCCTCTGTAGACTCTTCGTCTATCCAAATACAATTTAACGAAAAATCACGCAACTTTCTGGGAACCACTGGCAAAATGTCATGCGGCATTTAAAATCTCCTGGTCTGAGTTAATGAACTCTGCTGGTCCTGTATGGCTTGAATTTGTGTTTTTTCAAAATTCTCCTAACGTTACTTCTTGATAGGCCTATTGATATTTTCAAATTTCACGTTGACGTTTTGGTATCATTTTCAACAGCTCCTGAAAAGACTATTTTCCCAACTCCTTATCCTTTTTGATTCATATAATTTTGGCCTTTTTTTTTCAAATTTATCTACCATCATCAATTAGGTTGTGTCGCAATCTTGTGACACAACCTCTGGATACCTCTCGTGATACAAATTGCTTGCTGCTTCTGCATTTTCCTTGGTTTGAATAAAACAGACTATCATATCCCATTTTTCATAATTCTCATACGTCATTACGAATGTGTTCAAACACATTCGCAATGTGTTTGAACAAAAACCACTAATAGAGGATCGTCTTTACTCAAATCAAAATTTGAAAGCCGCGTCGTCCAAAGCCTACCTGATCAAAGTGTGCGTTTCAAAGACTACATGAAATAATTTAAAAGCTTTTTATTTCAGAACATCAAGTGCGCTTCATTTTTGTAAAGTTTATTTTGTGCTCTATTGTCTCATTAAAAATTTTTCATCAGATATCCCATTTGAAAAAATAAGCTCTTTACACCATTGAATTCTACGTAAAAACGTGCTTTGGATATGTTCTCATAGGAAAAAAAAATTATCATTAAAAAAGTTACAGCGACTTTTCGAAAACGCACATTTTCAAAAAACATATCGAAAAACGATGATAGATATCGTTATGCGGTTTTCACTATTGAATTTGTCATAAAATCTGACCCTTAGAAACAGTATTCATCTATATAGTTTCCCTTTAAAAGTATCCAATTTGGCCCAACCTGTATAATATATAATAATAATAATAATAAGTTTATTCTCAATAAATTCTCAAAATAATAATAAGTTTCTTAAAATAAAATACAATAATATAATAATAGTGCACTTTCATTCAGAGATATTTCGAATAAACAAGTATCCACTAAGGCAGTGCCTGTGCGTGGGTGATTTACTTATTCCAAATATTGACAATAATTAGTACACTTCAAAATAGGGCTCAGTTGCATTTCTATATGAGAGTTATATGTATAAAATCATGTATAATTCACTAAAATGTTTGTGACATAATAAAATTGTAGTCAATTTAATAAAATTAGGCTAATGAGCCTTACACACAATTATTGAAACATAAGTATCATAACATAGGTAACGAACATCAATAATCAACAAAATAAAATATATGGAATATTCTAATATTCAAACAATGAATGGATAGCCTTACGTTCTAAAGAAAGAATATAATGTTTAGTCTTTTTTTTGAAGGAGTATATGTTTGAGACTTCTTTGTTTTCCGTCGGCAAAAAGTTATAAAATTTACTAGATAAAAAAGAATGATTTCTCTGTCCTATTTTCTTTCTGACTGGTTTCGTTTTCAGAGAATTATTCGCTTTCAGACGAGTTTGGTAGTTATGGCTGATGAGTGGGAGATTAAATCTGTTTTTGAATTGTCTTATCACATATATAGTAATAAAGCTGACGCAAATCAAAAACTTCCGTTTCTGCAAATAGTAGGTCGGAGGAATACCTCATTGGTTTGGATGATATAATTTTCAAAAATCTTTTTTGTATTACTTCAAGATTCTGCAAGTGAGCATTCGTTGCTGCCCCCCAAGCTAGAATACCGTAAGTAAGTCGTGTTTCCACTAATGATTGATAAAGAATTTTGAGATATTTGAAATCCAGTATTTGCTGAAAGAATTTGAACCTGTATAGGAGAGAACGTAGAGTTTTACAGACTTGCACCAGGTGTTTATCCCATCTAAGATGACAATCCACTATTATGCCCAGATATTTCGCATTATTGGCTCTTTTAATCGTAATAGTTTCATCCGAGCTTATATCAATTTGTAACTTATCGTAGTCCGGGAGGCCACTGACGTAACAAGAAAATGGAACGAAACAGGTTTTTTCATAGTTTATTGAAAGTACTTTTTGTCCAAAACATTTAATTGAATTTGCCATATCCTTTTCTGCTTTTTCTTTCAACCCGTCCCAAGTATCATCCTCATACATAACGACAGTGTCGTCTGCGAAACTGGAAACCGTACCT
Organism: Leptinotarsa decemlineata; assembly: GCF_025532065.1. Taxonomy (NCBI): domain Eukaryota; kingdom Metazoa; phylum Arthropoda; class Insecta; order Coleoptera; family Chrysomelidae; genus Leptinotarsa; species Leptinotarsa decemlineata. The sequence goes on along the minus strand of NW_027412541.1, from coordinate 5,859,184 downwards.
AAGCTATTGAAGGTGAGTATAGAGTTTATGTAAATTATAAAAAGTATTGGACCGAGTACGGTTCCTTGTGGTACTCCACATCTTATTTTTAATTTTTTACTCAATGTTTCGTTTATTCTAACACATTGTTTTCTATTTAGAAGGTGAGTTTTCAGTAATTCAAAAGGTTTTCCTCTAAATCCTAGATCTTGCAATACTTCTAACAACTGCGTATGATTGACCGTGTCGAAAGCTTTTGCAAGATCTAAAAAAACACATAGGGATGGATGGCCTTTATCCAACTCTTCATAGATTTTGGTTGTAACTAAGTGGATTGCATCTTCCGTAGATTTACCATCTCGGAACCCAAATTGTCTATTTGAAATAAAATCATATTTTTCTATATACTTCATCATTCTTATTTTTATGACTTTTTCTAGTATTTTTGCTAAATTACTAATAAGAGAAATTGGGCGATAGTTACCTGGGTTCTTTTTACAGCCTTTTTTAAAGAGAGGCTGGACAATGCTGTCTTTGAAAATTGATGGAAAATGACCCTCTATTAATACTTTATTTATAAGTTGTGTCAGCGGACTTGCGATTTCATTTTTGATTTCCTTCAGTGTTTCTGATTTGATTCCATCAATTCCTGGTGCTTTGTTGGATTTGAGGGAATCGATGAGATTTATTACTTCATTTTCATCTGTTGGATGAAAAAACATAGAATGACGGGAAGAATATCTACTCAGAGGAGGATTTTATGGAAATATTACCTGCCTAGCCAGATTTTCACCGACATTGATGTAATAATTGTTGAAAATGTCAGAAATTTCTTCCTTATCAACAGTGAGATGTCCGTTTTCATCAATGATTTGATCTATTCCTTTATTATTTTGATTTTTTGTATAATGGAAATCTCAATTGCACAAAACTATTCGTCATATGCAATGTAAGGCACTGGATCACACCATGAATGAACCAAACTATCTGCAAAAGAATATGACAAACATCTAGAAATGAACCTGTACAAACTAGGACAGAAAAAAATAATTGAAATGGGTGTGATGAAGAAGACGGAGTAAAAACGCAATAACTTCTATAAATACAATGACGAAATTAATTACCTTTCCGTAATCAGTTATGATGTGTGAAACTTTTCGTAACTGGTTGAAACAAGTAATCTGCCTTAATATTGGCAAAAATTTTGTTAAGTATCATTTCATGATATCATTGAGTATTATAAATTTATAGTAAATTGCGAAAAAAGTTTCACCTACGATTATTTTTTTTCTTACACTTGAAACTCAATTTGATGATAACTCGTTTCTGGAGAAATTTGCCGATTTTTTATGTTAAACGGTTTCATTGAAAAAAAAATGATGCAGATAATGCACTAAAACCTGAAAAATAATTGGGAAGGTCCTAGGTAGCAGTCATCACACCACCCTCCTCAGCAATCTACGGTATTGATCAGATAAAAAATAATAAAATAGTTGGGCGTTGCGTAATCTGAGTGAATATGTGAATAGTACTCTTAACGATTTTATTTTTTTATCTGATAAATAACGTAGATTGCTGAGGATTGCTACCTAGGATCTTCCGAATATTTTTTCAGTTTTCAGCACATAATATACATCATTATCATAAATGGTTCAACATAAACATTTCTTAAATTAAGTTATTACTTTATTTACCTCCCATTGACCTCATTTTCCGTTTTTTCAAGTAATGAAAGTAAGAAAGTTGAAGATTTTCCATGGATAGTAGTTACATTTATAATGACTAGAATCAAGTAGAATAGAAAAGAATAGAATAGTTTATTGGCTACGTGATACATTTGAACAAATATTTGTAGCAAGTCAAAACACAAAAATTTATGAATATTACGTCATATATACAAATAAAACTATCACAATGCTTGTATAACAGAACAGTGTACATAATAATAAAAACAATCAATCAACTAATGTTAAAAATGAGAACAATACAGATGAATACATGTCATACAACATAAATAATTCATGTGACTTTGAATGATGTTACTCACAACAATCAATCAACTAATGTTAAAATGAGAACAATACAGATGAATACATGTTATACAACATAAATAATTCATGTGACTTTGAGTGAGGAACATCACTCAAAGTCACATGAATTATTTATGTTGTATAACATGTATTCATCTGTAGAATAAAAACAGTGATTCAAAAAAATTATTTCAGTTTTTGTTTGAAACAGTAGAAACTGAGTTGTTTTATGTGACATGGTAACTTATAGAATTTCAAATTCAATGAATTATTTTGTGAGGTGCTCAGTCTGAGTCTCTCAGTTATTATCAGATTTCCTCATCTTGTAGGATATTCATGTTGTTGCGATTGTAAAATGTTTTTTGATTTATTTTTATGAATTTCAATCAATGTTTCATATACAAAAGCTGTAGGAAGCGGCATAATTTTGAGATGAATAAAAAGTGGGCAACAATGATTTTTAAAGTTGGCATTAGGTATTAGACGTATAACTCTCTTTTGCAATATACACATTTTTTGGAATGACAAGAATCCCCCCTCAACACTATGCCATTTACCATGTGACTATGGAAGAGTCCGAAGTACGAAGATTTGACCGCTCTGATACACTTGATAATTTCTTGGCCAGTTTGTCAACATGACATGACCAATTCAATCTGTCGTCTATATGAATCCCCAATAGCTTAACACATTTACCCGAAGTTAAATACGTATTTGTGGAAATTATAAGATTTTGATTTTTAGCCTCATTAAGGAGAAGTCTATTTGAAACAAATAAGTTACTTGCAGACTTCATGGTAGCGTTGGCAGAAACACTCAAATCATTAACACTACCCTGACAGTCCACCAAAGTGGTATCATCCGCAAAAAGAAAACATTTTTTAGGAAGTATATGGTAGTATAGTTCATTTATATATAGTATAAACAAGATTGGTTCCAGTACAGAACCCTGGGACACACCATGTTTGACAGATTTCACATTCGATTTAATCTCATGTAATGATACACACTGTGATCTATCGTGCAAATAGTATTCAAAGAATTTAAGGGACAGTCCACGGATACCATAACAGGAAAGTTTCTTAAGCAGAATATTATGCGAAATACAATCAAATGCCTTCGATAGATCGTACAAAACCTATCACTATACTGGATATGATATTCAAAAGAGCATCGATTGTGGACTTACCCTTTCTATACGCAAATTGCCCAGGGCAGAAAAAAGAATTAGCTTCTAAGTATACTATTAATCTGCTCGATAACTTTTCTAATTATAGGTTTTATTGAAATAGGTCGAAAGTTGTCAATAATATGAGGGTCTCCTTTTTTAAAAAGAGGTAGTACTACAGATTTTTTTAATATTGCAGGAAAAACCCCATGAGAAAAACATTCATTTATCAATAGAGATAATGGATATGCAATCATATTGGTAATACTTTTGATGATCCCACTGTTAAGCTGAAAAAAGTCCGAACAATTGAAGTTCTTGAGAAACTGGATACTTTCCATTACTTCCCTCGGGGTCGAGGGGAACAATTCGAAGGAGTTAACTGGTGTTTTAAGATTTTTCAAGAAATCTGTCGTTTCAAAATTCACTTCACGAAGAGATGAAATGAGATAATCTACAATGTCAACAAAATAACCATTGAAGTCGTTCTCCGAATGCGGTGTATCAACCTCCCTTGAAGGTCTCCTATTACATTCATAATTGATGATCCTCCAAGTATCTCTACTGATATACGGAAATATATGATAAAAAGAGAATATTTATTTTTGTAACGACTTTGAAACGACACCAAAACCCCAAGATATTTCTTCTTCATATATAACTGTACTTACTGTAGATATTGCGTTCGTTCAAGGAATGGTTTCCGAGTTCTAGTGCAAGGGATGTTGGTAAGTGTTCGATTAAAGTTACGAGGAGAATTTTAGAGACAAAGTTCTGGTTCACTGGCTGCATTTTACGACCATAAAGACGAAATATCCAGATACGACCTCGTAAACGAGAGGTAACGGAATGCATTTGATATTCTTGTACTCGATGATTTCGAAATGGTAACCTTCGATTTCAGATAAAAAAATGTGTGATATATTGAAAGAAAAAATATCCATAGTATTGCGAAATAATTTTCTGATGTATTTCGCGTAATAGTTTCTAGATTTTGGAAGTCAATCGCTATGGGAAATGAAGTTATGTTAGTATCACGAATAACTCGGAAGTGAATCTAAAAAAAAATTAATTGAGATGTGTTTCATGTAGCCAACATCAACTTTTTCTAGGAAAATAATCACAACAACTTTTCAAAAAAGTACATTTTCGAAAACATGCTGTAACTCAGAAGCGATGATAGATATCGATATGCGGTTTCCACCATTGTCATAAAATTTGACCCTCAGATATAGCAATCAGTTTTCGTCTATCTGGTTCGAAAACAGAAGTTTTCCTTAAAAAGTGTCCAATTTGACCCACTCTGTACACTATGCATATTCTTCAGTAACACACAAAATTTTGTAAATTAATTTTTTTATTGCCTACTTCAGTTTTATGCTGTCTATCCTCTTAACGAATATCAAATATAAAATTCACCTCCGTGGTGGATGCAAAAAAAATTCCTACAGCAAAAACCATAATTATAAATTTTGTTATGTTTCGCGCTAGGCGAATATTTATTAATTGGGTAAACAGGAAATGGCAGTACTCGCTCGTTCGTGAAAATAATTAATTTTTGTGCTTGCTTGAACACTTCTATGATGATTTTGGATTTGATAAAGAAGGAAAACTAGATATTTCATTGCATCATAGAATCGTAGGGTAGTCGAAGTATCATTATCAAAAGTGTTCACTCACTGTTCGTGAAACTGGTGGCAATACTGAATTTTTGAATTATTCGAGCTGATCACATTCGGATAATGAAAAAGGTGAAATACTCTAGTAGAAAATTACTGGTCTGCAAAAAAATATTTCCTCTTTGTGTGAAAACATTATACAGAGTGGCTACTGTTTTAATGAGATTGTATTGGAAACTTTTAAACCATAAGAATCAGAAGGTCGGTCAAACGAAGAAAAATTTGTATTCATAGAAGCACTATCAAATGGTTTCAATAAATCTAGAATATCAGGGCCGGTAATTGAGATATCATAGGAAAAATAAATTCTGTAATTTTGATTAAACTTTTTTCCCATGTTATTTCAAAAATGATCAAAAAAATGTTGCAGGCTTTTTCTAGTCGATGGTTCATTCTCCTCAATTAGTCGAAATCAGATTTCGAATCCAACGTTTTGTACTCTGCGGGCCACCCTCAACCTCATTTATTTTGAAACGGACCTACATATTTTATAACACTTTTCGAAATAACTGTTAACGCCAAATACAACAAAATATCATACAATGTCATTCAAAGTTGATATTCAAGTGATTTTGATCCTTATCCGAATTTATTTGGTTCGGATCTGCATAAAATTTACATTGAGTTTGATTAACAACATGCAATACATTTCGATAGGAAAATCGACTCACTCACCTTGGACTGAATGGCACTTATCAGAATGAAATCAAGAAACAAATAATGAGTATTCACATATTTCAAGAAGAGAAAACATAATTCATAATAATTGAAGGAAACTATTTATTTGAAAGAAAAATTAAATCATTATCCGAAAGTAAATGAAAATCAAGGAAGTGAGTCTTCGAGACTATTTATAAAGTAATCGCCTCTTCATTATATACGGTTAATAATTGAAAATTGAAAGTAATTTTAGATATTCATAATGTTATCCTGAGTGCACTTAGTACCTGTATATCGGTATAGTCGAGTATTTTGAAATCCTAAAAGTTCATATTTTTTAACTCGATATTCATTATTCAACATTTTACATGTTCACATATATATAAAAACATTTTTATATTATCAACACTTAGAAAGTTTAGAACCAATCATATTATCTATATGCAGTATCTCTAATTCGTAATTATATTACCTGCGATTGATTTAATGTGTTTAGGCGTACATGTTATATGAGAGTGTGTGTATTTGTGTGAATATATTGCATGGTAGTCTGCATTAATAAATATACTTATCATGCTCTCACAATAATTGTATACTTGATTTCATTGTTAGTAATTTTAGTATAGTATACTCTCAAATAATTTGTTTGTATATACTCGTGGTATGCCTACTGTTTCCGTGGTATATTCTTGTTTGTTCACAATAATGCTGCATTTATTAAATTATCTTCTGTAATTATTTTTATTGTGTGAATAAAACTATTATTATGTCCACAATTTTGTAAAATGTACTTTGCGGTTCCGGAACTCAAACTTCTTATACTTTTGTTTAGTTTGTGTCCTTGAATACCTTCCAATGCATTGTCAATGTTCACGCGAGGAATCACTATTGTTAGATTTTTCATTTGTTCCCTTGGAACGAATTACAGAATCGAACTTTTTTTCAGGATCATTATTTTATTAACAGCAGTTTTCAATAAACTGCATTCACTGGTCACAGTTCTTCATTCTTAATTCAATTGAATTTGGGTCAGAACGTAGATGTCGTTGATGTACTTGTTTTTTTTACATACACACAGCTCTAGGTTTATTGAATGTATTATTTTCAAGTAGTAGTACTAGTACTTAGTTCATTATTGTGTCCCAAGAACTTCTTGTCATTAAATACTTTTCTGTGTAATTTCAATCTAACTAGATAGGAATTCATTCAAAGAACAACAAAGGTATGATAAATCATATCCTGAAAGAACAAAACCAAATATTAAAATGTTTTCACGTTTATCTACAACGTTACTTGCACATTATTCATTCATTAAACCTAGAGTTCCTTATGTAAGACGAAACGAGCCTATCAATGAAATCGATGTTCTGGATCAAATTCGAATAAATCCGGAAATAGGATCGAGAACTATGGCCAGTGATTACAATTTATCAAAAAATGCTGTTAATGAAATAGTCAACAGACACGAATACCATGACTATGAATATCAAGCCATGCAAAAACTATATCGGAATGATCCTGAAAGGAGGTTGCCATTCTGTAATTGGTTTCAACGGATAGTGCGGAATAACAACAATATCATTTGGGGAGACGAACCGAAATTCACAAATTTTGGCAGGTTCAATCAAAGGAACAAACATTTTTACGCCACAAATATCCTCACATGATTAATGAAGTTAGACATCAATATCGTTTTTTCCAACATACTGTGCGATTGGTTAAATAATAAATTACTGAGACCCTATTTCATTGACGGCAACCTAACCGGAACAAAATATGTAGAAATTATAGAAGAAATGTTGGATGATCGTCATATATGGTTTCGGCGTAATAGTCCATGGTTCCAACAAGACGGATGTGGTCTACACAACTCAAGAATAGTCACAGATTATCTGAATCGAACTTTTCCCGATTCATGGATTGTAACAAGAGGTCCAGAAGCATTATTTGCCAGATCTCTAGATTTGAATCTGCTGGATTTGTATTTGTGGGGGTATCTCAAAAATAAAATTGAAAATACTACGAAACCGACAATAGAGATTCTTCGCGAAAAGATTGAGAATGCCTTGGAAGGTATTGATCTAGACGAAATAAGCAAATGTATAAGAAGTTTGGGTTCCAGAACCCCAAAGCGAATGTTACAAAATGGTGGACATTTCGAACACTTACTTCAATAATTTTCATTTACTTTCGAATGATTATTAATTTTTTTTTCAAATGAATGATAGTTTCGTATAATTATGACATGGTTTTTAATTCTTTTTCAAATGATTATTTCTCGTTTTTTCCTTTGATTCTGATAAAATCCATTCAGTTCAAGATGAGTGAGATGATTTTATTATCGAAATATATTGCATGTTGTTAACTAAAATAAAGGTAAATATAATACAGATCCGACCCAAAGAAATTTGGATAAGGGTCAAAATCACCTGAAAATTAACTTTGACTGACATTGTATGATATAACGTTGAATTCAGCAATATGCAGTTCCGTATTGAAAAAGAAAAGAGGCTGAGGGTGGCTCAGAGAGTACGAAACGTTGGATACGAAATCTGATTACGTCAAATATATGATGGAATCGGCCGATACTTGATGAAAATCCATAACTAACGTATTCTAAAAACACTTTATTGTGTGATTTTCACTAGATAGGTTTACAAAAACGCATTAAGACACTCCCGAGGAAGCCATTGTATGGCGAAACACGTGTTGCGTTTTTGTAAAACTATCTGGTGAAAATCACACAATGAAGAGTTTTTGGAATACGTTGATTACGTTAAGTTGGTGAGAATTTTGTATCAAATATAATATCCCGGTAACATTTTTTGATAATATTTGAAATACCGTAGAAAAATTCAAATGACAGAATTTATTGTCCTTATGATATCATAATAATAATCGGCCCTGATATTCTCGATTTGTTCAAACTACTTGACAATGCTTCTATGGTTCTGCTTCAACTCTGGAATTCTTCCTATTTTTCCCAACAATCCTCCGAAGAATAAACTTTGGTTGTGATGTCTTTTTCTATGATGCTCTTGCTGTCTTCCAGACAAAATCTGTATCACCATCAGTTTGGAGTATTCCGTTGAAGATCTTTTTTGATAATGTCTAATTCCTTTTCGAAACCTTCCTCCGTATTACAAAGTCTGAAAGCACGATCCTGTAAAGTCTTGATAATTATTCTTTCGGTAGATTGAAGGTGCTCGGATTCGTGATTCAGATATTGTTCCGTATGAGTGGGTTTTTGGTACACAGATATTTCCCACTTAATATTGATTCTCTCCACCAATACGTCTGTGAATGACAATTCTTTGGCATCAACAGCATCTCCTTCACAACGGGGAAGGAAATCCATAACGAATTGCTATTCTCAGGCATTGGTATTCGTTGTGAGTTTCCCTCCTCCATTATGAAGGTGATAAAAGGTTTCACGCTTTTGTTGCCAACTAATTGCGATTTTCAGACGTATTGGTGAAAACTGAAAACACACTCACACGGGACACCATCAGTCTACCAAAAAAGAATTATCAAAACTCTTGTGGATCGTGCTTTCGGTCTCTGTAATACAAAGAAAGGTCTCGAAAAGGAACTAGGCATCATCAACGAAATGGTTACTCCAATGAGTCGAAACAGATTTTGGCTAGAAGACAGCAACAGCTTCACAAATAAGAGAAGCCGTCACAAACAGTGCTTGACTTTTTTTAAGACAAAACACAAGAACTACAAGAAAATCTTTAGGGTGCTCTAAGAGCGGTGCCTATACGGAAGTAGCGATTCACGTTGGATTTGAATCGCTGAAGATCAAATTCATTTGAAAAAACATTGAGTAACGGTTATCTTAAACTGTGTTGAGATTCTAAGTGATTCAATCAAGTTATACCTTTGGAATATTTCATGATCCCTACAGCTGACTTTTTTTATTATATGATGAAGAATATTTCATAGTATTGTTAACGAATGATTAATAGAATTGGACACGAACGATATATACTACATAGGCTGAAAAGTTATTGCGCTAAATGGATCGAAAACAATTTCGTGTTTCAATTTTACACTGTTTCCTGATGGGAAAAATACGGTTCAAGCAAAGCAATGGTTTGAAAAGTGTTATAAGGATTCCGCTCCATCAGAAATAACAATCAAACTTTGGTTCGCTGACTTCAAAGTGGTCGTTGAAACACCGATGATGGACGTCAAAATGAAGCAGTAACACCAGAAAACATAAAAAAACAGAGAATCGTTTCGAATCATCGAAAAGTGAAGTTGCATGAGTTAGCTGACATTGTGAAGACATTAAAAGTACGTGTTGGCTTTATATGCATGAGCATTTGACTATGAGAAAACTCTGTTCAAAGTGAGGCCTCGCGAGCTCACTATTGATCAAAACCAAGAAAGTCTTGATCAGTGTTTAGTTATGTTCAAACATAACAAACCAGAATTTGTGCGTCGATATGTGACAATGGATGAAACTTGGATCTATCATTTCACCTCGGAATCAAGATGATCGTCATCTGAGTGGAGAGCAACTGATGAATCTGGTCCACAAGCACAACAATAGGCTGAAAAGGTTATGGCCTCGGTAATTTAGTATGTGGTTTAGTATGTTTCAGTTTGTTGGTGTAATATTCATCGACTTTTTTGAGAAGAGAAATGTCATTAACAGTGAATATAATATCTATAGGTTTATTGGAGATTTTGGAAGCCAAAATTGTAAAGAAACGACTGCATATGGTGAAGAAAAAAAAGTTCCTTCAAAATAACGCACCGTTTCACAAGTCAATTGAAACAATGGCAAAACTACATGAATTGAACTTCAAAATGCTTCTACATCCACCGCCAGCTTTGGCTCCCAGCGATTGACGTCTATCTGCAGACCTCAGAAAATTTCTCAACGGTGAGAAATTTTGCCCGAATGAAGAGGTTATTGGTGAAAGTGAGGCCTAATTTGAGGCAAAAGATGAATCGTTCAGCAACAACGTTGAGCATGATGCTGGCTTGATTTTAGTACCAAATTATACAGATATTATACTGTATTGTGTAGCAATCCTGTGAGTAATATCTGATTCAATTCCATAACATTCGTCTCTCGTTTAACATGAAAAAGAATATGGACACATTTTTTATTTTGATCATTTAACTATTCTAGATGTTCAACCATATGTATCCAACGGACTTTTGAGCGAAATGATACATATCCTCAAATGCGATAGTTTTAACCCGCCATCGGTCACGTTGTTAGATTTTATCTAACAATTTCACTTCTTAGAACAGACTGTATACTGCAGTAATTTTATAACTTTGTACGCTCAAGTATGCCTTCTTAGGAATGTACCTGACCACCCTATTTATATTATTTCTTGAAGTGCAAAAACAGTTTTGAATAAATCGTGTTTATAGAAGGAAGTGTTCAAATGTTAGCTAGTAACTAACACGCGACTGAAAATTTAATGTTGTGTTTGTTTTTGTGAATTTATACATTGTAAAATGTGGTACGAAAAAGAGCAAAAGTGGCTGCAAGCTGTGTGGGATGAAATGTTCGAAGAAGAAGAAGCAGGAGTATCATATGATCCTGATCTAGAGTCCAACGATGAAGCTGCAGGTTCAGAGTACAGTTTACATAACACCGATTCAGAGCAATCAAATTCCTAAGATAATACAGATCAACAATTATTGCAGATCTGTTTTACTGATTCAAGCAACCACATTCACGAAAAACTCTCCGTAAAAATTTAGTTACTCAGCTTCTTGGTGTGAAGCAAGTTGCTAAAAATTCACGAACAATAAAAGATTGTTGGAAACTTTATTATCCAAACGAAATTATTGAGTATATAACAAATTGCACCAACAAACAATTCGACAAGAGGAGACCCTTTTCAAGCAGAGAAAGAGATTGCCTTGCTACCGATTTTGATGAAATAAATGCGTTTTTGGAAATATTATATTCAGCTGGTGTAAAAAAGGCTCAACACCTAAATACCGACGATTTGTGGAACACAGATAGCATGGCTCCAGAATACTTTGGAGCTACAATGTCGCAACGCCGTTTTCATACTTTGGTGAGATGATGGAGATTCACGTAAAAAAAGAGCTAAAGAAAACAAAGTGGCTCCAGTGAGATATATAGTGGATCAATTTACTGGTAAATGTGTACAAAACAACTCAATCGGCGAATATATAACAATAGATGAAATGCTTGACGCATTTCGAGGAAGATGCAATACATAGCAAATAAACCTACTAAATATGAAATTTTTACACTGTTGTTGATGCAACAGTATTATATATCCACAATATTGAAATTTATGCAAGTAAACAACCAGATAGCCCTTACAAGGTCCATAACGACGCTGGAAGTGTAGTGAAGCGAATGCTTAGACATCTCAGTATATTGGATTATTGGAGCAACATTCCTTTTTCATTTCCACTTAGAATGGTATTTTTTCCATCATTAGTATTCAATCACGGTACGTTAGATGAAATCTAACACGCGACCTATCGCGTAACTTTTGACCACGCGACTGATGGCGGGATAACAATATGTCGATGGCCATAATACTGCATATTTCAATTTGATAAGTAGAATACCTAATTAGTTTACCCTTTTTTCATTCTTTTTTTTGCCACTGATTAAAAAACAGACAGCTCCTTATCAGAATCACAGATAAAGCCATTCGTTTGTTTCATGTCGTTTTGTGTTGGTGTTGTCTCGAAAATTTGGTTGTTGCGATGTTTTTTAATTTTTTTCAAATATGTATCTGATATATGTGATGTTTTTTAAAGTAGTATTATCATCAACACAAAAAAACTACTTCCAGTTGAGTTATTTAATTAACAACTCATTATTTCTTTTGAAATTGAAACGATAATAATCCTATGTTCATGAAAATGCATTGTTACAGAGCCCTGAAGAAGAATTCAATTAAATTCGGAACGTCGGCAAAAAAACAATTGTTTTTTAAGACAAAATTGATCCTTTTACCCAACCAACCTTTTTTCAGATAAATTATTGGATCACTAAACTAGTTACCTTCATAACGATTGTTAAGAGTACAAATCGAATAGGAAAGAGTGTTTTTTGTATAATTTATTGTTTTTTTAAAAATAGTTGTTCCAAAAGTATTTTTCTTTCGTGTAATTCAATGTTTATACCAGAGGACTTTTTCTTCCAGTTTGTGTCTGAATGTTACTTCTTTGCATGATCACCATTTATGTAAAGGATTTATTTTGGAATTGATTACTTTCTACCTTTCTTTGGAAAGGTAGTTTTTTTCCCGAAAGTGAATCTTCCCATGGAACATATCCTTTCCAATTCGGACAAGATTCTTGTGGCCGAGATTGAATCAAATAAACGAATGAATGTCATTCCGTACCTATTGTCATCGATGATATCAGTAGATAAAACTCATTCGTCACAAAGTCGTAGTTTCATGAATCAATTGAGTGCTTCATCTTGTAATATTATACAAATTGGTGCTATGTAAGTGATTTTTTTTCTCTCATGTACTATATCGTGTAGCAAACCTGTGAATGATATCTGATTCAGTTCTATAACAAATGTCTAGTACAGACTGAATACATTTTTTTTTGTATAATTCAATGTTCACATAAAAGTAGTCATTGTGAAAGTATTTTTCTTTCGGGTGATTCAACTTTTATCTGAAAGTAGTTTTTCTTCCAGTTTGTGTCTGAAAGTTACTATCTGCATGATCTACACATCTTTGGGAAGAATCAATTTTGAAACTGATTGCTTTCTAACTTTGTTCGAAAGACTCCCACATTTTTTTTTGCATGGAGATGGAGAAGGCCAGGACTTTTCGAGACATTGTTATTTAGATATATTCATCATTACTCATGAGCGATTGGAGATAAAATACTTTACATTTCATAAATTTTGATGTTTTTCCATAAACAACCCAGTAATCCATAACAGATTGGTATTCAGTGTGAAGAGTGAAACTCGAGGATCATGAGTTATTCAGAAGAAGGAAACTCGCATATCTATCTTGTTTTGAATATGAATAGATGCTGGACCAAATTACAAATTGTTCCAGAGTGATTCAAGTAAAAATGAAAAAAAAGTAATATCATTTCCATTATTCAGAAAACAACGTAAGGAAGCAAGAAGTCTCAACTTCTCGAATAATTTTCAATTAGTTAGAATGGGATTTTTTATTCTATTTCTGAAAATTACGTTATTTCTCGGTGAGAATATATGCATTTATTCAGGTTTGAGTTTGACGATAGTCGTGTGACTAAAAGCCGGAATTATATTATTGTGTTGTGGTGTGTCGTGACGCGCCACAAGTTTATCGTATCCATACATTTATTATGTTTAGAATTATATTAGGTACTAAAGTACAGTGTGTCGGGGACGGAATAGTCTGCACACTCGCCGTCACGTCAGAGAGCATCACAACAAATCACAACACAATAATATAATTCCGGCTTGAGTGTTCTGGCGATGTATTGAATTTATTGAAGCCTCTGGAAACACCCTACATTTTATTTTATGAGAGAGAGGATATTGGCAGATCAAGATCTTCAGATGATGTGGTGCTGCAGGTTTTTTCGGGTTTTCCTGCAGCTGAAAAAGCAAATGCGCCACCGGAATCAATGAAGTCGCCCCGGAGCGCCAATTAATGTTTGTTGTTGTTTTATAATTTCATGATTTGTATTTTGGAAGTGTCATGAAATTTAATATAAACTGCCAAGATAATATGAAAGATATCAATAATAGAATACGAGTATATCCCTTTCAATTTGAATAATAGTAAATATCTATGTAAAACCTACATATCTGTGTGAAAAGTTTTTACTGATGCATTTGATTTATTCTTTTTTTCTTCATAAGTTTTCCACTTTCTATGTAATGACAGACAATTAGGAAGACTGAAGGTTCTTTACCAGAAAGTATAATTATATAATATTCTCATATATGTTGAAATACAAATCATGAAATTATGAAACAACAAAAATCAATTGACGATCCGGGGCGACTTCATTGATTCTCAATGTCCTTCATTTCTTAAAACAAAATGTAGGGTATCTCCAGAGGCTCCAATGAATTTAAGATATCGCCAGAACATTTAGTGACAAGGCTATCGTCAAATTCGAACTAGTCTGTTTCGTCTTTGACAAATGCGTAGTAATGGCCAGATTCAACGCCAGAACCACAGTGAACAATGACTGCATGAAGATTATAATTGTGGTCTGCTAAATTGAAGTGTTCATCTATTTCGAACCACCTGAGAGTTTGGTGCGTCCGTCAGAGGTTGAGCCATGTTTGAAGATCATCAGTGTCATCATTAGGTTGACTGTTGCCTCAGCTATACTTGTTTTCTTATAGTAGTCAGATAATGGTCAGTCAATTTGGCGCCTGTTTGGCAATACAGTTGATCATCACCCGTCAAAAGTTCCATTTTCAGATGATTTAACAATAAGCTTTGCACGGAATGGTTATCAGTTATATTAGGAAATGCTAGTGGAAGTTCCAGAAAATTACATACATCTTTGCTACCTCTTGAACTACAAAGTAACAAGTGAGAATTTTTCCAGCAAAAGATCTACAAACACAAGACGAGATTGACTATACGTAATCATTCAATCCAGAAAGGTCAGGAGTATTAATTCTGCTATTTTTTTGTTCAAGAAGATTATCCAACAAGAACTCCAAGAAATCGGAGCAATCCTCTTGTTATCCTAACGAGTATCTAGTGGACTTCAAAGACTCCAGGAAATCGCTTGGTGGGAGACATGGTACATTCTTACGAAACTGCAACTGCATGCACAATTGTTCGAGTTTGGTGAATGAGTAGGAAATATTCTCGTTCTCATTCATCGTTAAAACCTCGTTCTTGAAATTCTTCGTCATAAACAACATTCGTAAAATGCTATTCATGTAGTAAGTGTTTTCTAAATTATCTCATCTCTCAAGATTTTCAGAACAACTGTCTGCTGATTTGTAAGGAAGAACATGTTCCACATAATCTGTATCAGAACCATTTCTCAAGCTGCAATCGATCCTTCCAAGTGATGAAGGGTTTCGTGCTCTTCTTTCATGAAGCTCTTTCATGAGGACTTCAGCTCATATTGGGGGGGTCCATTGACCGCTCTGAAAAAGAAGAAAGTGGATCAATCACTTGCGAATTAAGCTTGATAGGAGACTGACGAATATACACATATCTCGGCTTGTTTGGAAGATATTTTAGTTCCGTATTGAAATGAGGGCAATATATGATCTTTTCAAAATTTTGTGAAGGAGGAATAGTTCCAAGGACCGAAGCAGCATTACCAGGTTGAATAGTAATACTACTTCTTTCTATCAAAAAAGAAGTAGAACGGTAATCTTTCGTTGCTTGGCCTATTCTCCTCACGAGTTCATGAACGAATAACAGAGACTCCGGGCCATAAACACCTGAAGTTTCAACCGCTACTGGATAGAACAAATAGTTGTTACCAAGATTCTGGTATTTTTTTCTTTTCAATTTTTCGCCAAAGAATGCTTCAGTTCCAGCAGACTTCGAACTTTCGGCTAGATGAGAAGCCGCGACCGTGTCAACGCAAGTGAAGTCCCATACCACAGGTTTACCGTATTTCAAGGGTATGAGAGATATCATCTGGTCGTTTACCATCATCTCGACTGGTACCTAAGGGTTCCAGAATTGCAGGAACATGTACTGAAACCATAACTCGTTTCAATATGTCGTTCACCTGGTGTTATCTGAAAAATATACGCCGTTATAATTGTACAGAAGTTATGAAAATATGGAAAATATATGTTTTCTAGTGGCTGATAAACCTACTTATTTCAGTTTCAATTTCGAAAAAAAAACTACTGGAATTACTGATTGAAATTGGTACTAAATAATAAGTGAATAATAACATTGTCGTTGGACCACTTTTATTTGTTACTAACGTTACTGCATTTTCGTCCTATAAGGACATTTTCAAACTTACACATTAAACTGCAGTAACGTTAGTTACAAATAAAAGTGGTAAAAACATAGAAAGTTTCAATTCTCTTTTCTTCATTATCATTTCCTACCACGTAGTAACGGCTACATTCATCAATTTATTGAAGACTCATCATTTTGAATGATATGTTCAAAACTCTAAATGATTTTTTTTTGTGAGGGAACAGTTATGACGGTTAATTGTTGCCTGGCACGTTTTCTATTTTGATGTTGAAATAATTTAATGGAACTCAACTCATCCTATAGTTTTTATATTTCATCACATGGATGATATCATATTTTCATTTTATCCTGATCCGTCCAGAATCTGAACCTTAAGATACCCGACCATAGACTAATTTTCCAAGTCTTATATTAGTAATAATTAGAATTCTGGAAGAAAAAATTGTTTTCGTTGAACAAAAAAAAAGTGTTTTCAATGTTTTCAGTAAAATTCAGGATATGTCAAAAATGGTTCACACATGCAGATTTTCATATTTCCTACAACTTTTGTTTTGAAGGATGTTCCCAATAGGATGTTTAGTTTAGGCGGAAATCATTGAAAACTATTTCGCACCCTTAAATATCTCTTCATTTCAGTCCCAGTACCGTATATAGTTTTCAATTTATTTCTTCATTGATGAGCAAATCTTAAATAATTATTTTCATGCTGTTAACAATTTTTAACTTCCCAACAATCATTTGCATCGATCTATATGCTCATGCATCTCTATAAAATGTTTAGAATCGCATTATACATTTTTCTTAATGATGCCTATGTTGCTAAGAGACATAATCAAGTATTTCTGAGATTAGTTTCTATCAGTTTTACATTCATTCTTATAGATAGAACTACTTCAATCAGTCTTCAAAATTTATTTCAACGCAATAAATTGATGTATGTAGCCGTTACTACGTGGTAGGAAATCATAATGAAGAAAAGAGAAATGAAACTTTCTATGTTTTTTACCACTTTCATTTGTACCTTACGTTACTGCAGTTTCATCCTATACGGACATTTTCAAACTTATACAATAAACTCAGTTCATTGTATAAGTAAACTGAGTAAACTAAGTAAACAGTTCACTTAGTTACTAAGTGAACTGTTTACTTAGTAAACTAAGTAAACAGACATTTTCAAACTCATACAATAAACTCAGTTCATTGTATAAGTAAACTGAGTAAACTAGGTAAACAGTTTACTTAGTTACTAAGTTACTAAGTAAACTGTTTACTTAGTGATGTAAGTACTTAGTAAACTAAGTAAACAGTTCACTTAGTTTACTCAGTTTACTTATAGTAAACTGAGTAAAAGTAATTTACTTAGTTTACACAGTTTGATTATACAATGAACTGAGTTTATTGTATAAGTTTGAAAATGTCCGTATAAGACGAAACTGCAGTAACGTTAGTTACAAATAAAAGTGGTAAAAAACATAGAAAGTTCGATTTCTCTTTTCTTCATTATTTCAATGCAGTATGTGTCAACGCTGATAAATGTTAGCAAAATCAATCAATAAGGGATTTTCACGATCATCTAGAATCTATATCATCTATATCAATATATTCAACAGTAGTAAACTTGTATCCTTCCATCTAATGTTTCATTTGACATATTAATACAATCCATCATCTTGCTTCTAATCTCCACTCTCAATTTTATATAATGAGTATCTGCCAAATTATTCCGTCCCTATCAATGTATGCAAATTCCTCTGATATTATGTAGGATGAGTGAACTATAATAAAAGCACTCGAAAGTATCAAGGAGATCTACGTGGAAATTCAATACCCCTATGATCCTATGAAAATATGTGAAGGGTCTTACGTGATCGGTATTATAATTGAGGTTATGGATATATAGCTTTCTCTTCAATATATTTTTGAGAAGACCGACATTCATGGAAAGAGAATTGGAATTCACATTGGAATAAGTATACTTTGGCGTTAAACCTCATTTGTTCATTTAGTAGTGGGATAATTTATTGATATAGGTGATTCATTCAGGTAGTTATAAAAAGTCGAGCACCCTAGTCTAACCTGCTAACTTGACCTATCTCTTAATTTGGCTTCCTTATACTTCATATTCAAAAAAAAGAAAGTAAAAAAAATCTGCGGTAATGATCAGATGAAAAAGTATTCAAATCGTTGTGCGTAGCGTAACCTGAGTAAATATTTGAATATTACGCCCAACGATTTAATTATTTTTTTCATCTGAGCAATACCGTAGATTGATGAGGAAAGTGGTGTGATGACTGCTACCTAGGACCTCCTGAAATATTTTTTTGTTTGTATATTTTTTCTCAATGAAAACGTTTAATATACAAATTTTTTCCTACTTACATTATTTTCAATTTCTTTGTTCTTCTCTGTTTAGTTCATTGAGTGCCTCTGTATTACAAGACAATATGTAATCTGCCATCTCGTACCTGCGGACATCTTGGATTTACAATAATACAGAATTCATTAAATTTTTTTGTCATCATGACTAAATGAGTGTATCAAATATCTGTCAACAGAAAGAGGGTCAAACTCCACTTACTTAATTCGACCCAAACACACAAACAAACAAGCAGGGCAAGCTGAATAAAAACGTTTAAAATACTTTATTGTGAAACTAGTTGTTATCGGCGGCTTCGCCCGTGTAGAATTTGGTTTGTCATATCAAGTTTCGTGACCATTCCAAACAAATAGTTACAATATTTTTTATTAACCCAAAACTTCAGGTCTCCAACCTCAAAATTGACGAAATTCCCTCTTGGGGGTGGAAATTCCTGATTCTCTTTCTTGATGCTTATTTACGCTAATAATTTATATTTTCACTTCAGAAATACACCAACTGAAAAAATAAGCCAAGTGCACTAAGCGATGAATAGCTTCGAGAATAGAATTATTTCACCTATGAAGAAATTCGCAAAACTAACACAACCGTCAATGACGTCTACCATCACGCATCTGCCCGCTTTCGGGTCGCGTTCTCGGCGATGCCGCTTCATTGCTTAGATCGCCCCACTACCTCCGCTCATCGTCCCCGGTCGTCTTACAGCAGGCGCGACACGTAATGGTTTACTGCGTTGCGTCAAGTTGATTTTTTCTTGAAAATTTTTAAACGATCCGTCCAAATTATTTCGTGTAGAAGTCAAATTTTATCTATATTGAATACGGTACATTATCTGCATGTAACTCTTACGGTATAGGCAGCGCACGCCAAGATAGCTTTCAGGGAACAAGAATTTTTTCGATTTACTTAATACTTATCATTATATTATGACCAAAATTACACAAAACTTTTGTGAATTTCAACCTATATATTATTCTGATGTATAAGCTGTATTTCTGTGAAGTTTCTTCTAAATCCGTTCAGTCGTGTAGGCGTGAAAGAACCACAAACATACATACATATATACATCAATTCTCACAAACTTTCACGTTCATATCAGTATAGATTTTTACTAAACAGTTTCAACACACGCCTGAAGAAGTCATTGAATGGCGGAAAACGTGTTGCGTTTTTGTAAAACTGCTCAGTGAAAATTTCGCAATGAAGTGTTTTTTGAATAGGTTATGGATTTTCAAGTTTCGGCTGATTCCATCAAATATCCTTTCACTTCGATACTGCAGTACTTTTTTCGACGCATGTTTTACCAAAGTTTCCTCCATCACCAGGATGGTATTGCAGTTCTTGTGTTTGGTGAAAGTTCTTGATTTGGTATAGTAAAATAATATTTCAACACTTCAATCGCCATGTGAACCGACCAATGGTTCTCACATTCAAATCACATTTAAGCTCTGAAGCTCGAACTGAAGGTCTCAGTGTTTGGTTTCAATTCAGGATCTGCGAACTGAGATATAGTTCTCCCATTGGAATATTTTTCATAGTATGTTTGGAAACAAATCACCTCTGAATTTTGGCCTTTTCATGATGAAATGAAACAATAACTATGAAATATGTGTGAAATATAATTATTAGTCAAAATACATGAAAATATAAAAATCATTTGCTACAACTGTGATAATCAATAAACAAGACAAAACAGTAAAACGTTTGACAAGTTACAGTGGAATATTGGTTTCGGAGTTTTTCTCAGAGCAACAGAAAGGCATTCTTCATTGCTTGTGTTTTCGTAGAACGTGACACATCTACGCCAATCTTTTTATAAAACCTCTTCTGAAACATGCTTCTCACCGACAGTTGAACCTTCTGCAATTGAAGTAACGCTTCAGCAATTTCTTCCCTGAACGCTGTTATGCAATTTTTTCTTCTGGTAATATGACTTTGGAAGCAAGTTTTCGATATCATTTGATTCCTTTTCTAACCATATAATTTGAGCTGGTTAGATAGGCCGATGAAAAATTTTACATTGTAGTAGTCACATACGAGCGTGAGCTCATCAATTTGTCAGTTCTATCATCAAATTATTGTTGTTTCTGCTGTATGTTTCGCACTCAAATAGATTACATCCTGCTTGTCTTGTCATCTCAAGACAACTACACCAGTGTTACTTACTTTTGCAGCAATTTCACATCTCTTGAGCTTTCCATGGATAACTTCATTGGGATTCTCTAGGAGTGTGCTCACGAAATGTTTTTTTCAGGATTTCATGCTTAGGCGAAATGCTTAGGCGAAATTTCCTGCATAAAGGAAACTACCGGTGTCCAGTGAGGGGTCTATAAAACTTCTTCAAAGACGTGAAATATCTTGATTCTATCCTCGACAGAAAATTAACATGGAACTCTCACCTACAGAGTAGAGCAAAAAGAGCATATGTGGTTTATGAGCAATGTCGGAGAACAGTGGGACGTGCATAGGGTATTTCACCCCGTGTGGTCACCTTGATCTACACTGCAATAATAAGTCCTATGTTAAAGTACGGAGCCATTGCATGGGGACCGAAAGTTCTACAAGCAACGGTCATCCAAAAATTAAATCAAATACAGCCAATGGCTTGTTTAAACATCACAGGAGCCTTGAGAACAACACAAACTGCGGCATTGGAATTAATAAGAGGTCTGATCCCTCTGGACCTGTACAATAAGGAGGTTGCGTTAATAGCCATGTTACGATTGCGCACGGCTGGTGTGAACCTCGAAGTAGGAATGGGTCAATTGAAGCTGAGCATATGGCGAGAAGCGCTTACTGCGTAACCTCTGCTACAGGAAAACCAGTGATTCAATTGAACCCAGGTTTGTGTTTAATAAACCTTACAAAATACAAATAAAACAGAACACAGAGTCAGATACTACAAATGCAATACGCATATATACAGACGGCTCAAAAACCAAAGAAGGCTCAGGTTGTGGAGTGTACTCCAGATCACTAAGCCTAGGGATCAAGTGAGGAATGAGATAAAATACCAGCGTGGTCCAAATAGAATTGGCTGGTACCTCAATCGGCACAGAAGGAATAACTAGAGAAGGAATTTCTATTAGCCTTGAACATACAACGTTCTAGTGCTCAGAGCTAGTAATAAAGTGCTACCAAGATATAGCCAAAGCCTCGGTAGATTTTAACATTATCCTGAGGTGGGTTAAAGGGCACGACAGGAGTAAAGGAAATCACATTGCCGACTCTTTAGCCAAAGAAGCGGCTGGACTAAGAATTTTAGGACCCAGTAGCACCTACGGCCTGATGACTTCGACAATTACGGAATCAGCCAGATGTTACACCCATGCTCAATCCCTAAAGAGATGGGATGGAATCAAAGGATGAAATCTTGCCAGGATCACCCTGGGCGACCCCAGGGTCGCCCAGACAAGAAAATAAAATATCTTTGAATAATTTTAGACAGAAATCTCAAATGGAACCAACACATAGACCACATAGTTAAAAAATTACGTTGCATACTTTACAAATTCAAACGGATAGCAAACATACTTAATCAAAAACAAAAAATTATGTTATATAAGAGTTTAGTAGAGCCCCATCTGAGATATGGTATAATTGGTTGGGGTGGAGTGTCGAAAACTCATCTACATTCCGTTGAGGTTATGCAGAAGAGATTTATTAGATGTATCCTACGGAAAGCTTATTACTACCCTAGCGATCTACTTTATTCAAAATCTGGAATATTTGATCCCAGAAAGCTGTTTTTTATAAATATCACTGCTGTACAGCATGAAAACAAAAAAGAATCAACTACTTATCACCATAAATAAGCTACACGTCGAAATAATAGTATCGTCATACCATTAATGCTCAAATCAGTTGGGCAGAAATCCTTCCGGTATTTAGGACCAGAACTCTACAGTTTTCTTCCTGAGAGTTTAAGATGCGAAACAAATCTCAAAAAATGTATGACAAAGATTAAATTATTTGTCAAGAATATACCAAGAGCAGAGATACATAGACAAATATAAATCTAAATACTTACTTCCACGATTGTGGATATATATTGTGTATTGATTTGTTTGTAGTCTGGAATCCTCATGATTAAAATCTCTATATCCATTGATTGTTTGATTTATTTATATTACGTCCAAATGTGTCCAGTTCAAAGTTATGTTTTTATCCATACTTAGTACTCATTCAATACATTAGTTTATTTTGATTCTTCATATTCTGTTTGAATATGTCCAGTATAAACTTATATTCTCATTTATATCTAGTACTTATTTCAATAGATTTATTGTTTTTATATATTTATATTCTTTTTAAATGTAGTTATTTTGAATTTATATCTTAGTTCTTAATTTAAAGCATGAATCTCATCCAATGTCAGATTCAGTATTCTCATTCCTTACACACAGGCAGATCATTTTGCCTCGTAAGATGTATTTTATTTGTTCACTGTTCATTTCTATATGTATATGTATATTTACTGTAAACAATCTTAAGAAAGTGAATAAATACATATTATTATTATTATATTACTATTATCTCATCCACTAGAACTTCCAGCTTGAAGGAATAAATAATATGATTTTGACTTTACTCTTTCAAGCCGAAAACTGGTTATTATATAAAGAGAATTTGCCTCGGCTTCTTTGCTTTTCAAACTGAGTATAACAATGGCAATTCTGTATTAATGAAACTCAGTGTGGAGGATTATTCACGAAATGATCACAAGTTATATTCATTTCAGTTGAAGTTTTGAATAGATACTGTTGATATTCAATGGAAATGGGCAATAAAAATCAGAGCTTTACTGTCAAGATTCTCATTTAACTACTATTGTTTCATTATACAATGGATTCTTCAGATTTATGTAGAGCTGCTTTGAAAATTACGCAATTTCTAAGATTTGTTCTAATTAAGCATCAAGCCGTCTGTAACGAACATAATGAATATTATTAATTCAGAGCAACGAATTAGCAAAGGGTTCATAGAATATACCATATATTCTAAAAGTTCTATTCGATATATTTTTGAAATCATACTCAAACTACAATTGGCAATATTTACGATAACATATAAATAATAAGTGAGTTGAAATGCATCAGTTTGATACTTTTATCATACAGTGCTTTTCTTCAATGTCCTCCCCCTTTTATTTTTTGAACGGGTCAACTCTAAAATTTGAAATTTGGGGGAATGAAATTAATGCATGAATACTTTATTTTGAAGTGAAATTGACAGATGAAACTTTCAAGATGGCGACTGGGCGCCATCTGGAGAAAAAAAATTAAACGGAAAGAGGGTCTTGTGATACATCCCTTCGAGCGAATACTCAAAACCCTAGAATATAATGTCACTATCTTTAACTACTACAAAATGGCGAAACTTTTAATAATTGCCTGAACAATTGACATTCAACTACATAATATGAGGTAATGAGCTAGAGGTCAGTTTAGGAGATGCTTGAAATAGTTGCCTTGAAATTCTTGACATATGAACAGCCTATCCGATATTTCACGTCGAACATTTTCGAACACAGTAACGTCAATATCTCTACAAATATTTATTATTCTCTGCTGTATATCCAATATTGAAGCAGCTTTAGTTTCGCACACCTTTTACTCCAACTAGCCCTATAAAAAAATTTCCAAAGGTGTCAAATCTGGCGAGCGGGCTGGCCATTCTGTAGGACCTCGACGGTCAATCCAACGATCGGGAAAAGTAGTATCCAGATAGTTTCTCACTTCTCTGGAGTGATGTGATGTTACTCCATCTTGTTGAAATACATTATCCATATCGAATTCATTAGGATTCGCTTCGACGATTTCAGTGATAAGAGGGTCAACAGTAGTTTTCAGCATATTCAAATACAGTTTCCCTGTTGAATTTTGATCAATAAATAGAGGTCCTACAATATGGTTTCCCAATATTCCTGCCCAAACGTTTTTCTAGATATTGGGTGTGTGTTTCCCGGAAAACGTGAGGGTTGGTGTCACTCCAATAACGGCAATTTCGTCTGTGAAAATTGCCGTTGGAAAAAATGTACATTCATAACTGAAAAAAATATTGTGGAGATAGGTAGGATGCCTTGCAAAAGTTTCCGTCATGATTTCGCAGAATTCTATGCTTCGATCAGGGTCATCTTTAGTTATTTGGTGAACCATTTTAATTTGGTATGAATGATATCTATTCCTCTTCAAAAGTATTCACGCAGTAGAAGGAGACACCTCATAAACATTCGCTACGGAATAAGTAGACTGTTCAGGATCTACTACCATCTCACCAAATATTTGCACTTGCTGTTTTTCCGGAATGGATGGATGACCTGGGGGCATTTTATTATGTAAACTACCGGTAGTTGTGAATTTGGGTACAAGTTCCCTCATATATTTTCTATAGATAGAACGATTCGGAAAACGTTCATTGAAAATTACGAAAGTTACGCGTCGCACCGTAAATAAAAATCGCTTAAATTTTTTTTTCAATGGACGAGAAATAACCGTTTTGGAGATTGTTGAACAATGATGTTCATTGTCGTACTGACATTTTTTGTCATTTTCATAAACAAAAAATAACATAACAAACCTTATCGGGTTGTTGGAATTGCCATATGGCAGATAAAAAGAAATATCGATATTAATGTGTTTGTCTTCAGGAAATTATTCAATGTTCCGCCATTTTGTAGCAGGTGAAGATATTGACTTCATATTTCAGGGTTGTGAAGTATTTGTGAGGAGCTTCAAAATGATGTGTCACAAGATCCCCCTTTCCATTTCATTTTTTTATCCAGATGGCGCCCAGTCGCCATCCTGAAAGATTCATCTGTCAATTTCACTTCAAAATGAATTATTCACGCAATAATTCCATTATCCCAAATTTTAATTTTTTAAGTTGACCCGTTGAAAAATAAAAAAGAAATGCAGTGTATACTAGTTTGCATATGGTTTGTTATATAGTGGAACCGTTTTATTTTTGTGCTGAGGACCAGTTTAAACATTGTACAACCAAAATTTTGCAATATCTCTACTGACACTTATACAATTCACAGACACTGATATTAGCTGTACTTCATGATTTTCTTGACAATTTTCATGTCTTATGACAGAAATGGATTAGTCTATTACTCTTATATATTTATTTCAAATGTTGATTTCCATAGAAGATGACTTACGATCAACCAACCACAAAAACCCAGGTATTGGTTTCCTCCAAGAAGATAAATGTCTCCGAACCGAATATAATAATTTCAGGTTAGACAATGCCGCTTTCTGCTTCGATAAGTTTGTTGGGGGTTGAAATGAACAACAATATGTCTGGGCACAATTATGTCGCTGGAATTGGGAAGGTTGCTTTTGAAAAGCTTGTAACACTGTTCCGAACCAGAAAACTCTACACACCTCAGCAACTTTTTATGCTTTATGAAGCTCAGATCAGACCTTCTTTGGAGTATTGTTCTCATGTTTGGAGCTCCGCTTCCAAACATACCCTGAAGCTGCTGGATTCCACCCAGAAAAGAATCATCCGCCTGATTGGAGATGCGAACATCACTTGCAACCTTGATCTGTTTCTGTCTGTCTGTTTAAAATCTGTTTTTCCGTTAACCAACTGTCGCACCCCTACGAACAACAACCCTCAGAAGTCGAAACTTTGTGAGCTAAAGATAAACGAGGTCTTACTTTTTAGCGTGTGATTCCTAACACGGGTTCTATAGATGTTTTCACGGGAAGTGTACAAGTGACTTGACACATTTGATTCCACCAAGATCGGTGCATATCAGAAATACGCGACGGACTGTGGCTGCTCATCGTTTTGAGGTCAATCTCAGTACACCTCGAACTTCACTGTTCAAGAACTCATCTGGAGAACTGAATTTATGTAGAATAAACTTCCTGTGAATGTTTTTTCAAATGTATTTAATCTTCCGCGATTCAAATCCAATGTGAGTCGCTACTTTTACACAGGCACCGCTCTGGTGTCTTGTTGTCTTGAAAAAAACAGCAGAGGCGGAATAAAATAATGTTCAGAATCGACTGAGAATACAAAGTTCCATATTAAATATGTGGAAATTTTAAAGAAAAACAAATTGTTGATGAGGAACATGGCAGATTGGTTTTAATAAATATGCCAGAATCGATTTTGTTTTGACAAACACAGTTGTTTTCACTTTGGGAATATACCCTCTATAAAGACATATTGAGAAGTACCCTGTTAATATCAGAGACGAAGAAATAATCATTCATGCAAAATATCACCGTGCAACCTTCGAAATTTCCAATGATAGTGATGAAGCAACCTCAATAACTATGAATGAACTTTTGCCCAACCATGTGAACGAATAAAGAACACTTCGAACTTCCCAATATTGAACCTACTCCGTCAGGAATCTCATGGACCATTGTGATAAAGAATGGGTAATAATGAAATCGAATTCAAATTGCTCCAGATTTGATAAAAAAGCGCATAATCTTCGACTATCGTAAGCAAGAATAATTGAATATCGATATTCCATTCCAAACATTAATGATATTATCTCGTCCATAAGTATTACAAAAAGTATTGGTCTAAGCGCCCCTCCTTGTCTCAATCCTTAATGTGTTGTGATGGTTTCTGATATTTTGTTGTTGCTAATTACAGCGTTCCAATTGTTCTCATATACAGTGCATTTCTTTAATGTTCCCCCCTTCAATTTGTTGTACGGGTTGAAAGGTGGTCTTGTGACACACTATTTTGAAGCTCCTGACGAATACTTCACAACCCTAGAATATGAAGTCAATATCTTCATCTACTACAAAATGGCGGAACATTCAATAATTTCCTAAAGACAAGCACATTAATAATGATATTTCTAGAAATATTCCTTTTTATCTGCCATGTGGCAATTCCAACAACCCGATAAGGTTTATTGAGTTATTTTTTGTTAATAAAAACGACAAAAATGTCAGTACGACAATGAACATCATTGTTCAGTTGAAATATTCTCATTTAGTTTTCGGTTTTTACTAGTAGAAAGGTACTACGTCAACAATCTATTAATACTGAGAAACCATATTGTAGGACATCTATTTATTTAAGAGGGGAACTGAATTTGAATATGCTGGAAACTACTGTTTACCATCTCATCACTGAAATCGTCGAAGCGAATCCTAATGAATTCGATATGGGTATTGTATTCCAACAAATTGGAGCACCACCACATTACTCCAGACGAAGTAACAAACTATTTGTATACTACTTTTCCCGGTCGTTGGATTGGCCGCCGCTCGCCAGATTTGACACCGTCAGAGTTTTTTTCATAGGGCTATTCAAAGCAGAAGGTGAACGAAATTTAACCTGCTTCAATATAATATTGGATATACAGCAGAGAATAATAAATATTTGTAGAGATATTGACGTTACTGTTTTCGAAAATATGAGATATCGGATTGGCTGTTCATATGTCAAGAAGTTCGAGGCAACCATTTCTAGCATCTTCCGAACTGACCTCAAGCTTATTACCTCATATTATGTAGTTAAATGTCAATGTATTCAGGCAATTATCAAAAGTTCCGCCATTTTGTAGTTGTTCGAAATATTGACATTATATTCCAGGGTTGTGAAGCATTTGTCAAGATTTTCAAAAAGATGTGTCACAAGACCCCTTTTTTCATCTAATTTTTTCCTTAAATGGCGCCATCGTGAAAATTTCATCTGTCAATTTCACTTCAAAATAAAGTATTCATGCGTTAATTTCATTATTCCAAATCTCAATTTTTTGAGTTGACCCGTTGAAAAAATAAAAGGGGGAAGACATTTAGAAAATGCACTCTATATTATATGTCATTCACATTAATTTCTCTTCTATAATTATTCTCTCTTCCATAATCATTCTCTTTTCCATATTATTTTCCTAGGAACCTTGTCGAAGTCTAAGAATGCTATATATCTCTGTTATTGGTTTAGTTTTTGTGGTATCGTTTTGTTATGAATATGTGGTCTTGTGTACTCCTCCTTTCCTGTATCCACTTTGTACTTCATGTAGTGTAGCTCTATTTTCGTTTCTATGCGTGTATCTAGAATCTGTTACATACTTTTCATTGCAACGCTCATCAATGTTAGGTTAGGTTACAATCTCTCCTGTCTCCTTCTTTTATGAATTGTTTTTTCTTGAGGATAAAACACAGAGCTCTATACATGAGAACAATACTCCAGAGAAGGTCTGATCTGAGCTTTATAAAGCATCAAAAGTTACTGAGGTGTGTAAAGTTTTCTGGTTCGGAACAGTGGTCCAAGCTTTTGTGAAGCAGCCTTTGCAATTCCAGCGACATGATTGTGCCAAGACATATTGGTGTCCAGTTTAATCCCCAACAAAGTTATCGAAACAGAAAGCGGAATTGTTGATTATCGTATGGAAAAAATGAAGTGTTATGTATTGAAATAAACAGTTCATAAAACTTTCTGTAATAATGGAAAGCCTACATTCTTTTTAAAGTTTTCCTGGATCATAAATACCCCATGTGGAAACCATGGAAGTACATTTTAAAAATACTGTTACAGTGCAAATCATTTTAAAATAATTATTCTTCTCTCAATGCTTTGATTGTTTTTGAATAGTATTTTCCATCAGTGCCCTATGTTCAACAAAAAATATTCCGTTTCTGAAACTTCAATCATCAATGAGATTATCCTTTCGTTGCAGGGATTTTCTCGCATGCCCCAAATTTTCTGTTCCAAGTAGACGGCATTTCTACAAGCATCGTGCGAATAAAGCTTTTGTCGAATCCTTCGAAGCGAGAGTATGGAATGCTTTAATAGGATGACTTGTTTTACGTTCGACGTGGAGGCTATCTTTTCAAAGTTCGTGAATTTACAATAAAGATCACAATTCCACAATGAGACATTTGAAAAATTGATAAATCTAATATTGAAAGCAATCGAAATGTGCACATATGTGTATTGATGTAAATCAATTACGAGCCTGAATTGCACACCTCAGAAATTTAGAAAATATGTGTGTCATCTAAAATTCTGATTTACACGTTAGAGGATCGTGATGAAATATTTATCATTTTAATTTCTCTGGAAGATTATAATTTTCATATCTATTCCGTATCAAATATACTAGTGGTTTAGTATATAACTTGAATTTTATTGTTTATATTACATCCATTTTTCAACTATATGAGACAATAGTAAAAAAGATCTTTGTCCAAAACAGTTTTTCTCCTGAAAATATAACCCACTCAATTATGAAAGAGAGGACATTGGTAGATCAAGATCTTCAGATGATGTGGTGCTGCAGGTTTTTTTGGATTTTCCTGTAGCTCAAAAAGCAAATGCGCCACTGGAACTCTGTATCTGTAGAGTAAGGAGGGTGAGTGTGAGCTCACAGCACAGGCTGTGAGCACAGGCTACATGTGACCTATTGTACATCCTCCCGAGGAATTGCCCTCCAAGGAAGGTTGACAGGCCACTGGGAGACATCTCCTTTATATCGACTCGCAGAACACACACTGTTCCCTCTTAGCTCAGTTGGAAATTTGTGAAATTGAAACTCATACTCACAGATTGAGATTTCGTTGTTGATACTTTTCCTTGGCTTGTCGGTCCAACTGTGTTCACTCGGTAAACTTGGTTGGGAAGGAAAGTTAGGATAAGGAAATATGAGCAGACTTGGTTGGGAAGGAAAGTTGGGATAAGGAAATATGAGCAATTCCACAATTTCTTTAAATCGAAAGGACCAGCTAGCCGAACCTAGCACCGTTGTCGAGCTTTTGCAATAACTCATAAAAAATAAAGAAAGCCGCCGAAAAATGTACACCCGATGTGCATTGATGATAATATATCTTATTGAATTGTTTTCCTACTCTCTGTTCAGCCGAAAAATACAATGTTGCCGGACTGTTCTCAACTAAAAATAAAAGAAAGGCGAGAACACACTCTCTCATTGACGATAACTCCGGGCACTCGTATAGGACATGCATGACAGTCTCATCTTCCTGTTCACACATCCTGCATAAAGGTCATTGCCAGATAGAGTATCCACTAGCCTCATATTATGGTGGTGTTTCCCTAATTGACAGTGGCCAGTCAGAAATCCTACTGTTGAGCGTATATTTCTCCTGGTCATCGCCAGATATTTCTTCAGCGCCAGTTTCCCAGGACCGCCCAGAATGATCCTGATAAGATTACATCCTTTGATTCCATCCCATCTTTTCAGGGATTGAGTATGGGTGTAACATTTGGCTAGTTCCGCAATTGTCGAAGTCATCAGGCCGTAGGTGACACTGGGTGGTAAAATTCTTAGTCCAGTCGCTTCCTTGGCAGAAGAGTTGGCAATGCGATTACCTTTACTCCTGTCGTGACCTTTAACCCACCTCAGGATGATGTTATTATCTACCAAAGCTTTGGCTAAATCTTGGTGGCACTCTAGTACTAGCCCCTTGTCTGCTGTCAGGGCAGATTGTTATGTTTTTGCCAGAAAATCCTTTCCTGGTTACTTCTTTTCTGGCGATTGAGATACCAGTCAGTTTTGTTTAGACCACGCTGGTATCTTTTTTCATTCTCCACTTAATCCTTAGGCTTATGAGTTGGAGTACACTCCACATTCTGAGCCTTCTTTGGTTTTTAACCCATCTGTATATATGCGTATTACATTGGTAGCATCTGACTCTGTGTTCTGTTTTATTTGTATTTTGTAGGGTTTATTAAACACAAACCTGGGTTCAATTGCATCACTGGTTGCCTGCAGCAGAGGTTGCGCAGTAAGCGCTTCTCATCATAGGCTCAGCCTCAATTGACCCATTCCTACTTCGAGGTTTACACCAGCCGTGCGCAATCGAAACATGGCCATTAACGCAACCTCCTTAGCGTACAGGTCCAGAGGGTCAGACCCGTAATTAATTCCATTGCCGCGGTTGGTGTTGTTCTCATGGCTCCTTTGAATTAATTGCCACTGGAAATAATCAAGTCGCCCCGGAGCGGCAATAAATTTTTGATGTTGTTGTTTCATAATTTGATAATTTGTATTACTTCCAATGAAACTGACTTTGTGTATCAAAAATATTGAAACAAGAGTATATTATTCAACTAACGAGAAATATAACCTTTAGGTACTTGTGAAAATGAAGTTTGTTAACGCGATTAGAAGGTGTAAATAATTAGAGCGATCATTCACCGTTTTTCGAGAGTGCAATACTATACTTTTCCTCTGACTTGTAAGATATTTGATATGTTCATATCTCGGATCAGATTAGGTAATACCATACAATTGCATTACAAAAAAAAAAATTTTTCCTATTTTTGTTATTTCATTCATTTTCAAATATGGTTTGAAATTTGTTTTTACTTCTGAATTCCCATTGAAATTTTCAGTAATTTTGATGCAAAGCACTTTTTATTGATTCACAACACTGCATAGCTAACCTGACTGAATGAGGCATGCCTGAGATATTTTCTGTCCGTTGGAGAAGAGAATGATGTCATGATTTGATCCGATTTGATAGTGCTATAATAACGTTATTTAATACCTGAAGTGGATGAATTGATGATGAAGCCCTTGGGGTTTAATTAGTGTTGTTATTAGTTAATTATACTCAGTGTGTAAATTGAAAAGGCTACTTGAGTTTCCTCTTCAGTTAAACGAATGAGCAGATGTGATGCTTTTCCTGTTAACGACAAGATAATCATTCTTAATATATATGACGCTCTCATATATCAAAGTCCTTCGTATACCGTTTATACCACAACACAACAAAGTTTTTGTTTAGGGGTTGAAATTAGATGATTTTAATGTATTTCCACGTGTTAAAACCGAAAGTGACCATAAAAATTATATATTAGTTCTTGTTTTTAAGATATAGTATCATTATATTATATATATGTATATTGAGTTTTCAACAAATGAAATATTTCATCACAAACAGTTGGTACACATGTTTGTTTACATAACACCCCTCTCATCAGCTGTTCTTATGTAGTAAACATAACCTATGTGAGTTTGTCAATTGTACGCACGTGGTTGCTATTGAAATTATCGTGTGAAGTTGATTTTTAAATTAATTTAAGCGCTGATCTGAAATGCCTCGAAAGTGTGTGAATTCTGTCGATAGCTTTTGCTATATATGTGGTGAAATAACATTTAAGGCTCAGAAACGTAAAATGACTCCTATCGTTAAGACAGCCTATGAACATTATTTTGGTGTGAAAGTTGGGGACCAAGATAAATCATGGGCTCCTCATATATGTTGTAATTCTTGTTCCGTCATATTGCGAGAGTGGCTGAAAAATAAAAACCGGGCAATGGCTTTTGCAGTACCTATGGTTTGGCGTGAGCCTACCAATCATACAGACGACTGTTATTTCTGCTTAACTCCTCCCGTTAAGCAAGATTTATCTATGAAGAAAAAAGGAACGGTTAAATACCCTAATCTCCCATCTGCTCTTCGGCCTGTACCACACTCAGACAATTTGCCAGTCCCTTCTCCACCCCAAAACTATGAAATTTTAGAGGAAGGTAATGAAGACTGTTTAGAAGGAGCAACCCATCCTTCTACATCCTATGACCCTGATTTTGAGGTAAGCGATAGGTCTAGTGATCCGCACAGAATTAGTCGAACAGAGTTGAGTGACCTTATAAGAGATCTTCGCTTGTCTAAGGAAAAGGCTGAGCTGTTAGGGTTAAGACTACAACAGTGGAATCTTATAAAACATGATGTGAAAATATCTCAGTACAGACAGCGTCAAAAAGATTTGCTTCCTTTTTTTGAGAAAAAAGAAAACCTCGTAGTTTGTTGTGATGTTAATGGTTTGATGGACTGCTTGAATTTGGATCACACTCCATCTGAATGGAGACTGTTTATAGACTCTTCAAAACTAAGCTTAAAAGCTGTACTTCTGCATAATGGAAATCAGCTACCCTCTATTCCTATAGGTCATGCAGTTCACATGAAGGAAACGTATATAAATATGAAAACACTTCTACAATCAATCAAATATGAACAACACAAGTGGCACATCTGTGGTGATCTGAAAGTCATTGCTATACTCCTAGGAATGCAATTAGGGTTCACCAAGTACTGTTGTTTTTTGTGTCTGTGGGACAGTCGGGATAGAAAATCTCACTATGAAAAAATGAACTGGCCTACACGAGACCTAAACCCTAATGAGAAAAATGTAGTTTACGAGCCTCCTGTAGATCCTAAGGATGTTCTCCTTCCCCCATTACATATTAAGTTGGGACTAATAAAAAACTTTGTGAAGGCCATGGACCAGGAAGGACAAGCTTTTAAGTACTTGAGAGCAAAGTTTCCCAGGTTGAGTGATGCTAAAGTCAAGGAAGGCATCTTTATTGGGCCTCAAATCCGTGAAATCGTAAATGATCCTGCTTTTGACATGATTTTAACAGGAAATGAAAAAAGAGCCTGGGAAGCCTTTAAGGGGGTTGTACATGGGTTTTTAGGTAACAAAAGAGATGATAACTTCACAGCATTGGTTAAAGAGCTTCTTCAAGCTTACCACCAACTTGGATGCAACATGTCCTTAAAAATTAATTTTCTTCACTCTCATCTTAATTTCTTCCCACAAAACTGTGGAGCTGTGAGTGACGAACATGGAGAAAGATTCCATCAAGACATTGCCTTAATGGAACAGAGATATAAGGGCCGTTGGAATGAAGCAATGCTTGCAGACTACTGCTGGTTTGTGTGTAGGGATGCTCCAGAAGTGTTTTATAAAAGACAAGTTGAACGACAGCGATCTTACAATGAATCGGATGGACTTAATTGAAATTTGGTGGTACAAACTTCTTTTATTTGTCAAAACACTAAGAATAATGTTTTTTTATTAATTTTGTATTTAAAATATTCAAAAAGAAACATAACAATATTGTTTTATGTACTTTCACTTTTCACGTATAGTATAACTACTCTTTAAGATTAAGTACTGTGTATCTCACTCTGCGAAAATGTGTTCGCAAATGACGGGTGTTCGATATATAAATCGATATGTAAATTCTAGAATAAGAGAAGAAATGAAGCTGTCATATTATCAAACCCATCTTCAGGAAAAAAAACTGCCTGTTGATGCAATCTACAAACTTGATATCAGGAGAACAATACTAATCTTCTATAAAATAATAGAAGCCTTGGAAGAAGATCAGAGTATGTCTCCAATGGTAGGTAGTAAGAAATTGTAGAAAACTATCGGAATTTAATTTGAACTGGAAAAAACAAAAAAGAAAATCGTTCGCAATCGAAAATGATGAAATTATCTGCTTAACACATCACCTGGAGCAGATAAGATAGTTTCGACGTGAGAATAGAAAAATTTATTATCTGGGCGAAACTTGGCTTGACAAAGATTGTGTAAACATATCTCTTTCATCCCTTCTCATGAAAGCCATTATTGTTGGGGAGAAACACATCACAGATACTTGGGCCCACATTTGAATGAAGAGAAAATTTGTACATCATTCCTGCAGTTTTGCAAAGGAAATAATATGTTTGGTGGACTTATTGCTCCAAAATCAAAATACTTCGGCGTTTTCGATAAGAAACTTCAAACTGTCTTTCAAGCCACCAGAGATAGACACATGTGACTCGTTTCAGGTCAGACTTCAAGATAGCCAATTGGAGCAAGCAGACAGAGAAAACTGAAATGCTGAATACGAGGCACACCTTTCCGAAACAATTGAAAGGTACCCTCTGAAAAGTGATGATACCAAAATGCCTAAAACAAACAAATGGTTCGAACTTTTATCAACAAACTGTTGATAAGGAGAAATTTCTAATATCTAGCTGCATCCATATTCAGGTGAGACAGGAAAAACCTGTAATTTTCGTAATTTGATGGTGACTTTCAAGCAGTTGACTTCAGCAGATTTTTTTTTTTAAATTCGTACAAAATGGGCCAACGTTTCCACCAAAGATTTCAATTGAGGAAGCTATCACAATTTTACGAATTTATCAAATTTTACTCCCTCATAATTTTTTATTGATGAACGGATTTTGTTGAAATTTTCAACAGCCATATCTCGAAACTTCCTTAATCCAGTTGTGTAGTCAGACTTTAGATGAAACTTCTGAAATTGAAGTGGTGGATAGATTAAACAGCATATTTTTATAATTTTATTCACTTATAACTTTTTTATTATTGAATGCATTTCTTTGTAACTATGACATAGGCTACTTGAATACGTCACGGATCCAGTAATGTAGTCAGATTTTTTGTAAAAAAATCGCTAAATAATTTTTCAATTTTTGGCCCTGAAAAATAAAAATGTCTACCTAATGTACAAAGAATTATTCAAATCGACTGAAAAAGGAAGCTAACCTGAAATGCCATCGGAAAACGAATCCACATATTTCTAGAAATGATATGAAATCTATAAAAGTTAACGCAGTCAATCTGCTGGAAAATAATTTCATGAAAATCAAAAATAAATAGATGAGTACTTTTTGATCATTCCCATATTGATTTTAATTTGAGAGCCACCGGTAGACAGCTGTTTCAGCCTATTGGGCATCGTCAGTACCGGGCAGGCGGTCCTCGATTGAAGACAAAATGGGAAAAACTAAGAAAGTACTTGATAAAAATAGCTGCGTGAACGCAAGCGAAACATGAGTGGAACCACCTATTGATGTGACACCCAAGTCAACTTGCCAAGTTTTTATGTCGTGACGTTGGTTGGACCAATCAACCGACAACTGCAGTAGCAGAAATTTGAGAAGCTAACCTGAAATGCCATCGGATAACGAATCCACATGTTTCTAGAAATGATATGAAACCAAGAAAGTACTTGATAAAAATAGCTGCTTAAACGCAAGCGAAACATAAGTGGAACCACCTATTGGTGTGACAACCACGTCAACTTGCCAAGTTTGTATGTCAGTGTTGGTGGTTTGACCAATCAACCGAAAACTGCAGTAGCAGAAATTTGGGAAGCTAACCTGAAATGCCATCGGAAAACGAATACATATGTTTTTAGAAGAAATATAAAATCTAGAAAGGTTAATGCAGTCAAGCTGCTGGAAAATATTTCTATGAAAATCAAAAAAGAAATAGATAAGTACTTTTTGATCATTCCCATACTGATTTCAATTCAAGAGCCACCGGTAGACAGCTGTTTCAGCCTATTGGGCATCGTCAGTATCGGGCAGGCGGTCCTCGATTGAAGACAAAATGAAAAAAACCAGGAAAGTATTTGATAAAAATAGGTCTCTAAAATACGCAACTTTGCCATAATTTAACCGACATTCTATATATATATATATATATATATATATATATATATATATTGGTGCGACACCCAAGTCAACTTGGCAGGTTGCCAAGCTTTTCCCTTCATCAAGCTGTAAATGATGTCATCAAACGTGCCTTAGGTTCGACAAATATGCCTTCATCTTAGAACCCCCAGGCACTTGCAGCGATGATGGGAAACGACCAGATGGCATGACTCTCGTTCCTTGGCGGAAAGGAAAACCGGTTGTCTGGGATTTCCCATGCGTCGATACTTTGGCTCCTTGTCACGTTCCTTCGACTTCTGTATTCAGCGGTGCAGCAGCTTCATCAGCGGAATTGTCAAAACACGAAAATACAATTATTTTTGAGATAATTTCATTTTTCATGCAATAGGAATCGAAACAATTCGTACCTTAGGCCCCCAAGCATTGGAGTTCATTTGTGAAATCGGCATTAGGATATCCAAAGAGAAGAATGACCCAAGAGCTACCTCTTTCTTGATTCAAAAAATTGGTTGAGCCTAGTTTTGTTAAAGCTGACTCCGAAAACTTACCAAGAGTTGACTTTGAAATGATTTTGGAAAATTTGCAATCTTTTGGTACCGAAATGAAGAATGAAAAATTGAAACGGTAGGTGGTATATTTAGTAGGTCCCTTTTATTCATATGACATTCATTTCAGACTTTATCTTTTATCAAAGGATGGAAAGTTTTGATTTAATTTTCATTTTCGCTCTGCCAACTGAAGAAAACCATAGATCTCGAGTTAAATTGTTTGGAACACTGACAAACTTTTTGTCTGGTATGGATGATCTGTTTTTACATCGAGGTATAAAATATATTCAACCATTTTGCTGGTAGTAATGGTAAAATTCAACCCAAAAGTAACCTGAAAAAATTTTTTCGGAATGTAAATTAATGACACGGAATATGCAGCAAAATAGGCACCAGCCGAGACCTACCTTTTACAAAAAAAACCTTCTTTAATTAGGTAATTGTTACAGTTGTATTCACACCGAGTTGACAACAATAACAACAAAAATGGCGTCTGTCAAATTGGATCATCAGATCTGTGATTGGAAAATAAAAACCAATACACTTGGCAACTCCGCCCTAGACACGATCAGTTTTATTGATCAACAGACACGCGGCCAATTTAAATTATTGCTTTTTGAATTGTCCTTTTTTCTGCAAATATAAAGAGATCTATTAGGCTTGATTATGCTTGATAAGTATAACATACCCCTAACTTGATCAGTATCATTTTCCATATCATGAAACAAGCCTATTGGGTTATTGTCGGAGTGAAAATTGGTGTATGATTTCCAACTCCTCAAAAAAAAGAGGAGTGCCAGAAGATGACAGTACTACCAACTGTCGAAAGCGCTCGCAGATAATTAATAGAAGATATAAAGCTACAAATCCTTTTTGTAGAATTAAATCCTTTTTGTAGAATTTAATATTGAAATACTCAAAATAAAGGAAAATTGGTTGCATCAATCAATATATATATATATATATATATATATATATACATACATATCGTATAGTTGTTTTTCCGTCGGGTATCTACGAAAAACAGTACCAGGTACTATTTTATCAACCGTTTTAGGAAGCACACGTTAAAAGGTAAGACCTCGTTAGTCCTTAGCTCGCACAAGTTTCTCAACTTCTGAGAGTTGTCGTTCGTATGGGGGCGGCAGCTGATTAACGGAAAAACAGATTTTAAACAGATAGATTACTTGTGTCAAACAATTCCGACACTTCACTGGCTCCCTTTGTAATCTCCTTGCGAACGGTGCTCACCGGTTTTTCTACGCCAATTCTATTTTTGATATTTTATGTCTAGATTGTCGTAACTTTCGTAGTGTGACGGCGCAATCCAATCAATAATGGTGACAAGTAAAGGCTAATAATAAATCACTCAGTCCAATCAGTATATGGATATTCAGGCGAGATTATTTCAAAGGTAACAGTTTCCAACGATTTTTTAGAAGTAATAGGAATGATGTCATTGTTCAAACAGTTCGATAATTTTAGGATGGTATTGACTGAAATCGATAATATTTCATTTTAGGTTTGACAAAAATATTTTTCCCAGTAATGTCAAAAAATTTATGAAAAATTCAATGATTAGGTGTTTTATATTGATTTTATCAGAATTTTTTAATTTTTCATTGATTGACAATTGGAAGTGTGCAATGGGCGAATGAGAGAAATATTGCAATCATTTCAGCGCCACTGAAAATCGCTGCAATGATATTGTTGAACAGAAGCTGTAAACATTTTGATGAAAAACTTTTTCACAATAACCTTTTTAATAGGTGTTTGATTTTTTAGAATAAGTGACCAAAATGACGTAGACAGTTGCGTCTTATTTCTGATTAATTTTCTACTAGATTCATTTGGAAATCATACACCATGATACTGATCAAGTTAGGGGTATATTATACTTATCAAGCATAATCAAGCCTAATAGATCTCTTTATATTTGCAGAAAAAAGGACAATTCAAAAAGCAATAATTTAAATTGGCCGCGTGTCTGTTGATCAATAAAACTGATCGTGTCTAGGGCGGAGTTGCCAAGTGTATTGGTTTTTATTTTCCGATCACAGATCTGATGATCCAATTTGACAGACGCCATTTTTGTTGTTATTGTTGTCAACTCGGTGTGAATACAACTGTAACAATTACCTAATTGAAGAAGGTTTTTTTTTGTAAAAGGTAGGTCTCGGCTGGTGCCTATTTTGCTGCATATTCCGTGTCATTAATTTACATTCCGAAAAAATTTTTTCAGGTTACTTTTGGGTTGAATTTTACCATTACTACCAGCAAAATGGTTAAATATATTTTATACCTCGATGTAAAAACAGATCATCCATACCAGACAAAAAGTTTGTCAGTGTTCCAAACAATTTAACTCGAGATCTATGGTTTTCTTCAGTTGGCAGAGCGAAAATGAAAATTAAATCAAAACTTTCCATCCTTTGATAAAAGATAAAGTCTGAAATGAATGTCATATGAATAAAAGGGACCTACTAAATATACCACCTACCGTTTCAATTTTTCATTCTTCATTTCGGTACCAAAAGATTGCAAATTTTCCAAAATCATTTCAAAGTCAACTCTTGGTAAGTTTTCGGAGTCAGCTTTAACAAAACTAAGCTCAACCATTGTCTGAGGATCCTTAGACAATGGCTTAACATTCATTTTGAAATTATTTTAATAAAAATACGAAGTTATGTGTGGAAACCATTAACATTAGAAAGAGCACATTGTCGCATACACTACAGAGGGCGCTGGCTGACTGGATGACAATACGGCTAATATACCAGTAACGTTGAATTTCTTATTTTTGGTGGGTGACATGAATGCATAATTGATTTATTTTATTGGGGTTTATGAGCATTCGAAAACCATTTGAAAATACAGCTCGTTAAATTCTATTCAGAATCATATTTAGATATAACTTGTACTCTATCAGTTATCAAGTCAAATATTATTGTCCATTTTTATGCTTAATTCGTGAATTAGAGCGATCTTATTATTGTATATTTTTTTGCTGGCTTTATTCTGAAAAAAAAATCAATGAATAATTACAGAAAATTTTAATTGATCATTCATTTTCTCAGGAAAATAGAGTACATATATCACAATTCAGTGGTTTATTCGGCATCGAATTCATTCTGCTTGTTTTTGCAACACTGATTTTCAACTTTTTCTTAGCTGACAGCTCGCGAAGGAACAATTTTTTTATTGAGTTTAGTTTATGTGTGTTTTAAAAGTGTTTTAGAGATATATTTGAATATTAATATGGTGCATTCTTGTGCTGATTTTGACTGTGCGGAAAGGCACAAGAAAACAGAAAGCCCATTGGTTTACAGGTGAGTTATTTCATATAATGAGTTTAGGTTCCGAAAGGATAAAATGATGAAAAAAAAATGGGTGAAAGTATTGAAAAGAAATAACTACAATCCTTACACTCTTCCAATACTTCATAGAAATCATTTAAAAAGTGATTATGCATGACAGGGGAACGAAAATATGGAATTTGATGACACAGTTTTTTATTTCAACTTCAAATATTCTCCACAAAAAGTATCATCTGAATACTGTTGTTGAAACTATGAAAGAAAATGAATTAATATTTTTGAAAAAAATCAAATGCTTTTCATTTTACTTCATTAAATTCTATCATATGATTAATGGTATTTTCTCAGAAGCTTTTGTTGGATCAGTTCGAATACAATCAATTCTGTCTATACTTGACCTTATTCAACCCTTCTCTCAAGTTTTGGAAGATTCAACAAATTACCCAAGCGAGCCTATAACGCTTGAATTCAGTATCAATATTAAAAAGAGGTATGTATGTAGAAATCGTTTTTTTCACAATAAATTGCAGTTGTACAGATTGAGGATTGTAAAATAAATTGAATATTTGAAATTATTCTTTAATCCAGTTTGCTATATTTTTGATTTTTATAACTGTATATCATTGAATAATGCATAAAATCATAGTTTAGTTGAATATCTTGTGATCTTTCGACCTTGTGTACTCATTTAAGATATAGAACTTGGTTCCAAACATGATTTTTCGTATACATTTTATTTCATGTGTAGAATATTTCATCAGTTGAAACGTTAACGGGTTCATATACACTTCCATAAATAAATTGATAATTATAGGCTCTGTAAATTTAACGATTTGGCAATATTGATTATTTGTATTGTTCCTATTGGTTAATCGAACAAGAAGCGGAAATAGGGCCGTGACGTCACCAGCCTACCACATTCGATTTTCAATAATTAATTTCGGAAAACTACGGTACTTCGAGAGATGAAACAAAATGCACTGTTTTTTAATTTGAAATTTCTATCAAGTGAACTATAAACCAAAAATCATGAAACAAGCCCATTAAGGCTCCTGGCTGACTCATGATTTTAGAGAGATGAAGATTCAAAATATTTTATTTGAAAAATTTGAATCCACTAATTTGGATGCAAGAAATTACAAGAATAAGGCACACTCCACTCTTCAGTTTGATAATGAAGGAATGTAGGAAAAACTAAAAAGCAATGAAATCTTTCCTCAAAGATGTAAATAAATATTTGAAGCACTTCAAAGATCAGATAAAATTGAAGGAATTTCGTTAAATCGTTACAAAACTGTGAACCATGACATGACTGAATCTCATCATATAAACTGCTTGTACAAAGACAAGTTTGTCTTCAAAAGAGTGAATGTCCCATTTGTATATGGACCTATCTAATCAAAACAAATGCACCGGGTTTTGACAATATTGACATTAGGTTATCAAACTTCACTGCCCACACAATTTACTCTAAATGATGATTATAGTTGTTGAAAAGATAGTGTTGTTTCAGAGTCACGAAATAAGAGTGTTCATGCTGAAAAATTAGATATAGTTATATACGAAGATGTAAAATATTAGGTATCAGCCTTCTCAATCACACAACTATTTATGTGAATATTCTCCATCGCCACCAAGTCAATCTGGTTTTTGGGCAAGGTATAGTTACACTACTGCAATATTAAGGTGCGAATTCGCCAAAAAATCGAGCACGAGCAAGCATGAGCGAGCATTTGTGTATGTTTGCTCGTGTTCGCTCATGTTCGATCGTGTTTGCTCGACATATTGATGTCTCGTCCACACCAGAGTAAGTATCTTCAAGTTCGTAGTCGTAGTTGATCCATCTACTTTGTGCGAGCACCTTTTGATGTACCGCCTTCTTCTCGATCTTTTCTGAACGCGAACAAGCATACGTACGCTCGCTCGCTAGCCCGTACTCAACAGACGATTATTGCTCGTTCACTCTTGTTCGCTCTTGTTCGCTCGTGCTCGCTTTTTTGGTGAATACGCACCGTTGCAGATGATATTTTCAGAGTTGAAGAACAATATTTATACACAGCATTAGTGTTACCTGGCTTAAGCCGCCCATATACAGTACATGTTAGCTGCTTTTCATAATTCTGGATTATTAAATGAATAAATATTACTTCAACACTCATATCTCTGGATGGAAACTGACTGTGGAAATTAATAATAATAGTTTTCAATGTCTCACCTTGAATTCTGGAGTTTCCCAGTAATGTATAATTGAACTTCAATTGTTCAAAGTGTATAATTCCAATTCAAGAACTTGTCTGAAGAATTGCTCGGTTGATCTACATGCAAATTATACACAATCATAGTTTTTCAAGAACTGTACTACTTATTGCGTGTTGTCTTATCAAATAGTAACTTTGAATCATTTATTCAAGCCATAACTTACCTTTCTCTCGAGGTTATTTCATCATGACCCTCAGCGAAAACCTCTCATGCAATGCACATATCAGCAACTAAGTCGTCTTTTACCAGAGAAGATTAAATTTGCTCAAACTTCTAGCAGAAAAGCATTGGGAAGCTGCGCTTGATCACTATTTTTAGGTTCTGAGATCGACTATGGATCAATATCGTACAACAACGCCACACCAGCACTACTGAAATCCATAGATTTCTGCAAAACACAGTCCAGAGTCTGCTAGTGGAAAATGGAGAAGAAAAATATGCAGCCTATAATATGCTGCCCATTGATCATACCTGAAATACATGACGACCCATACAAATCACCCCGATACCTAAAATTCCAGAACCAAACCGCTTTTTCAGGAGATACTTGGAAAATACATAGACGTACTCAAATTTTCGATATACCCTTAACCTACTGAAATATCAACACTCCCACCTCCCACTGTTCAACAAAAACGAGCCGAACAGTCAACTCATCTTACATCATTTTCTTAGGATTTTGGATTGAAACGAAATGTATACCCAAATATATACAGATGCTTCTGAAACCAAGAATGAAGTTGGAGCTGCAGTCGAATATTGAGGACTTTATTTCCTTTTTATATGACAGATTTTCATCAATAAAATTCACGTATGACTTAGAAAATAAAGGACAACTTCCATTTTTGAAGTTTTGGTAATAAGAAGCCAATATGGAGGGCTAGAATACGATGTATTCAGAAAACAAACAAGCACGTACAGGTATATTCCTGACAGTTCACATTACTGTGGACATCACAAACGTGCTGGGCTGAATTTTCAAGTGCACCGTTTTTTGACTTTTCCTCTTACACATAAGATATTCACGAAAGAAAAACGCACAAAACAGGAAATGGTTTCTGGAGGGGTATTGTAAATGATATAATAAGGAAGAAAATGTTCAGGTTAAGAATGAACGAAATCTCTACTTTCAAAAACAACGAAAACCAAGATAAATATATCTCAGTTCGATACCGCCAATACACGAAGAACTTTGGAATGATTTTCAAGGAACTAGGTATGAAGGTGGTTTTAAAAACAAGTCATGCACTACAGAGCCTTATAGGAAATTCAAAAGACAAAGTCGCGTCTGAAATCTGGAATTTACGAAATTAAATCTAAGGACTGCGATGCAAAATATTGTGAACAGACAAAAAGATCTATTGAAATTGGATATAAGGAACACATAGCACACTTAAAATATGGAAGACCTAAAAAATCTGCAGTCGCCAACCATATTTTGCAACAAAACCATTCCATAGACTTAAGATTATTTAGACAATTTAACAACAATAGGCATCTAGAAGCCTATGAGAGAGTATAGAAATAAGTAAACCTAACACTATTATGAAGAACGATGGTGGACCAATACCTAATAGTATACTATATAGCTTTTAAAAATAATACTTCAATTATTATATTTACCCGACTATTACATAAGGACACATTGTTATTGTGAAATTAATTTAAAACACTTGAGATGCAGGTACCTAGAA
This sequence comes from Leptinotarsa decemlineata, assembly GCF_025532065.1. Classification (NCBI taxonomy): domain Eukaryota; kingdom Metazoa; phylum Arthropoda; class Insecta; order Coleoptera; family Chrysomelidae; genus Leptinotarsa; species Leptinotarsa decemlineata. The sequence goes on along the minus strand of NW_027412541.1, from coordinate 5,814,339 downwards.
GAGATATCTATGGAAACAATAAGGATAAGTTTATAAGTATGTTTATTTTGATCTTTCTCTTGAAGATGATCACTTGGTGATCGAAACATGTGTCGAGGTGTTAAAATAATGCTTTGGTGTCGGGAAAAAACTCCAGTTATATTCATGACTTTACCGAAGGTTCCAAACAGTGCATCACAAGATGAAGAATTGCATGAATTTTACTATTGATGAAGAGATTTTGACCAATTGAAAACAATTTTTGAACATTCAATTGTAATTTTGATGGAAAAACGTTTTCGGAAATTTTGCATCAGCTAATGATAATAAGATAATAATAATAATTCAACTGAACTAACCCTGTATTGATTTCCAATATTTTTAAAATAAGATCAAAATGAAGTGATTCAAATAAAGAACATAGCTTTCAAGTAATCAAATTGAACAAGCTTACATTTTTACTGTACTACAACTTAGATCCCAATAGGCGTGCGCTGAGTCGATCTTCATCAGAACACTACTGCAAATTAAATACAATGTGTTCAAGAGCCTAATTGAGGAGTGTTAAAGCGTAAATTCGCCATCTGCGCCTGTATGAGTCATAACTTTCCTGACATTCAATTATATGGAAGCTGATTATTTTCTTAACATTTACTAAATATACTAATAATTGAAATGATACTGTATTAACGATCTGAATTTCAGTGATGGCTTTTCTATGTATACATGTACTCGTATTGCTCACCTCAACTCGATACATAGACAAAAGCAGAGTAACCGCGTACACGATGAGAGATAATTGAGATATAACATGGCCCAATGCTATAATCAATAATGATTTACGAGGGTGGACTGAAAAGTTTCCGACCTAACAAAGATACAAGACATTTCTTCGGATTATTTTTTATTTTTCAACATAGTCTCCTTTCAACTCTACACACTTCATGTGACCCGTCCTAATAATACTCGGCGTTTGTCTATGCATAATAATTGTCCACTTGACGAAAATCTCCGTCCTCTGAGCGCAATTCTTAAATGAGGGAATAAAAAGAAATGGCTCGAGGCTAGATCTGGTGAGTAAGGGGGATGAAGCCGGTACCCCCTTTGCAGTCCACTTTGGACTGTATTTTGTTTCGGTCGTATAATGGTGTATCTAAGTTTCATCTACAGTAAATAATCGGCCCCAATTATTCGGATTTATTGCGCCAAACGGGCGCCAACAGTACGTTGAAAATGTTCATACGAACAGGTTTTTTTTTGGTCTAATGTGAGCAAACGTAGAACTCAACGCGCGAACATCTCTCATGTCTAAATGTTCATTTATTATGTGTCAAACACGTTACTCATGTTCATAACCTCTGCTATCCTGAATTTTCATCGTCTCCCAAGTTCTTATGGCCCCATTCAAATTCGAAAATGATGGTGCAGAGTTCCAATATACAGAATCCAACTCATTTTTGATTCGCGTATGCATATTGCCTTTCAAAAACAAATATTTAATGGGAGCTCGATACTCAATTTTGTCCATTTTCATAAAAACACTCACATTAACTCACTCAATCGACTGAACATAACAACTACGCGTACAAAATGGCTGAAACTTTGGTGAATAACTGTCAACAGATGAACAACAAAATTCACTAGCCTCTATTTACGAGTGCTGCTATCTTCATGTTGAGTTCGGAAACTTTTCAGACCACCCTTGTAAAGTATCACTACAGCCCGTCTCTCTGATTTCCAGAACATTTCAAACTGATGAATATATTGAGGTCTATATGTCGAGAAAATATATTAAATGTTGCAAAAGCGAAAAAAGAAGGACACAATCCACGAGGAAGTAACTTGTTCAGAATCAACAACTACGATATTGACATGAGTATTGATATTGCCAGAAAACACGAATATTCGATGCACTGTTTGGAACCTTTGGTGTAGTAATGAATATAACTGCTGGAGTTTTTTCCCAACACCAAATCGTTATTTTTAACACCTCGACACGTGTTTTGATCACCAAGTGATCATCTTCATAGAGGAAGATTAAAACTAGAAACTAATGCGCAGCTAACCCTATTTATGCTATATAGGTATCCCATTCAGGTAAAACATCCAGGGGTATCACCCATACAGGTATACCAACCTAAATTAATTTTACAATTTTGCCTTATCTATCATTTTACAATATATGTTTATATAAAACAATTTTCAGGTATATAAAAATTAATTTAACAATATTGCCTATCTAAATTTACTTTTTTAATGTGTCCTTATGTAGTAATCAGTGAACCCAATAATATTATTTTATTTTATCAAGCTTTGGTATAGGTCCATCATCGTTATTCATAATATTATTGTGTTTACTCATTTCTACACTCTCATAAGCATCTAGTTGCCTGTTGTTGTTAACTTGTCTAACAAATCTTAATGAACTGAAGTCTATAGAATGATTTTGTTGCAAAATATGATGGGCAACTGCTGATTTTTCAGGTCTTCCATATTTTAAGTTTGTTGTGTTCCTTACCTATATCTTACTTTAAGGGAAGGTAGAATGTCCATAAACGCTCTACTACCTACTACTTAAATGTTGTTTGACAACAACATTTAAGTAGTAGGTAGTAGAGCGTTTATGGACATTCTACCTAAGAACACGTAACAAATACCATTTTACCAGTATAGTAAGAAGTGGGTCGAGCAGGGTCAACCGACTTCCGAACGCGTAACAGCACACCTAGATAATGACAAATGAGATTTTGTCAAAACGTTGGTGGAATTAAAGATAATATTACATACACGGATCAAATACCCGAAAAACCAGTTCCGCATATTTATATATATATATATATATATATATATATATATATATATATATATATATATATATATATATAAAAATAAAGGAGTTTTTTAATCGGACATAGCACTCAAGGAAGTGGCAAACCATAGACACGTGTTTCGGGCTTTTGGCCCATCATCAGTATAGTGCAGCCAAGTGTAAGGATGGGCAACACTTGGTTACCAGAAAAAATAAATACAAATGCACGGAGCCACCAGCAGGAGCCAGCCGCACATTTGTGGTTTCACTTAATAGATCCTGTGTTTACAAGAAAACTATCAAAATCACCACGGAGACAGCTATAGCTACCTGCGTGACATCCGGTCAGCTGGCTCCTGCTGGTGGCTCCGTACATTTGTATTTATTTTTTCTGGTAACCAAGTGTTGCCCATCCTTACACTTGGCTGCACCATACTGATGATGGGCCAAAAGCCCGAAACACGTGTCTATGGTTTGCCACTTCCTTGAGTGCTATGTCCGATTAAAAAACTCCTTTATCTATGTCAAGACACTCGATAACCTTCGTATATATATATATATATATATATATATATATATATATATATATATATATATATATATATCCTGGACCCGGATGTCCCGCAGGTAGCTATAGCTGCCTACGTGGTCATGTTAGATGTAGCCTTGGAATTCTAGGTCTTCTAACTGGAACCACAAATGTGCGGTTGGCTCCTGTTGTTGACTCCGTGCATATGTGTTCTTTCCTGCTTTCGGTAAACAAGTGTTGCCCATCTTTACACTTGGCTGCACTGCGCTGATGAGGTCGATAGCCAGAAACACGTGTCCGCGGTTTGCCCCCCTTCTTGGAGTGTTATGCCCACTAATTGTTTCATTTTTGATTTGTATATCATACACACTCGATATAATCTTTCTCTGTATTTATATCCTGGACCCGGATGTCACGCAGGTAGCTATAGCTGCCTACGTGGTCATGTTAGATGTAGCCTTGGAATTCTAGGTTTTCTAACTGGAACCACAAATGTGCGGTTAGCTCCTGTTGTTGACTCCGTGCATATGTGTTCTTTCCTGCTTTCGGTAAATAAGTGTTGCCTATCTTTACACTTGGCTGCACCGCGCTGATGAGGTCAATAGCCAGAAACACGTGTCCGCGGTTTGCCCCCCTTTTTGGAGTGTTATGTCCACTAATTGTTTTTGATATATATATATATATATATATATATATATATATATATATATATATATATATATATATATATATATATATATATATATATATATATATATATATATATATATATATATATATATATATATATATATATATACGTATAAATACAGACAAAAAGCTAATGATGTCAAAATAAATCGTTTTTCTCTATTCGGTTTATATTCCAAACATTCGTTATGGAATTGAATCAGATATCATTCACAGGATTGCTACACAATAAAGTATATGAAATATGAAACATTTGACTTTCATGTATTCAGTGTTATCCTCAATGGAGGACATCGATGTTTCGGAATAAGATACTTGCCTTATTACTTTTGGAACCAATCTGGATGACACTACAAGATAAAGCACTTGGATCTAATATATAAAAATGGATGTTTGTTGGTTGGTAAGTGATAAACTTCTACATCGCTCAACCGATCGTGATGAAACTTGAGATGTATAAGTAATTTTTCATAGAGAAGGTTTTCAGGCTATCAATGTTTCTGTAACTCGCCACTAGATGGCGCTGAAGAATACTTTTTTGAAAGCACTGTTCTATAACGCTGCGCACGCCTAAGTTCGTTGATTCTGATTCTGTCAAAACATTGGAACAGCAGCGGTAGCAGATATAGCAACATAGTACTAATTAGTACTACAACTACGAAATTCTACGAAATTTTATGACCTGATGTCACGAAATGAGTTTGACCTACTCATGTCATCGATAACAGTACGTAATGACATTAATTCGCTTGTTTGATTCGATCCCAGCCATAGAAATCTTGTTTGAATTGAAAGGGGTATATTTTTTGGAGATTGTATTTTTTGGGAAAGAAAGGTTTTCGCTTTCTACTTCTCCATCTTTGTACAGAAAATGTAGAAATCCTTGAAAGAAAGAAAGCAATTAATTATAAAACACATTCTTCGCAAAGATGTGTAGATTATGCAGAGAAGTAACTTTCAAACACAAACTGGAAGGAAACCACTTCGAAAAATTACTTTACATACAAATATTGAATTACATGAGAGAAAAATGCTTTAGAGACAACTACTTTTATATTTTGTTTTTCAAAGAATTAGTTTTTTTCTCCTTGTATGGAGTTGATCGATTAGGATCGTGATGAGTTATTTTATCAATTCACATGCAGATACACATCTCGCTGTTAGATATTATTAATACCCCAATCATTCCTCCATATTCCATATTATCCTCTCCAATCTGTGGTCTATTGTCATTATTGATATCCATTCACTGGAAATGTATCAGCTTTCACGATCATAAAAATTTTGATTTTTTTGGCAACAGCAGTTATAATTGAATAGAACCGGCCGATACTTGATGAAAATCCATATTAAAACTCAGTAATACAGTTTATTGTATAATTTCCAATATAAAGGGTTTTACAAAAAATCGCGACACGTGTTTCGCTATACAATAGCTATCTTAAGCGTAAAACAATAACAAAACAAAAGTAGGTTCATCAGATAACTGAGCTAAAAAATTATTTTTCATCATGTTGAATAAGTACAATTGACCAAATGTATTCGATAATCGAGAAATTGAGGAACTACATATATCGTTTCAGATGATAACAAGCTGCTAATATTGAAAATTTTCAGTTGTGATACAAAAAATATAAATGGAAAATATCAAATTATCTGAGAGTATTTGTGAAAATACTCGTTTTCTCGAATATATTCTATGCATATCGTTACTTCAAAAGGTAAACGGTACATGTTATTACAAATTCTCCTTCGAGTGGTATGAACCTGAATGCTTTTCATATACGTTTTCTTTATTTACATACCATGAAATTTTATTGATATGCAATATTTCAAAAAGGCTTATGAACATTTTTCTTTCTGAATGTGTAAGTACGGAAGCGTAGAAGGGCCAAAGATTATTTGTTTATTTGATCCACCATAATTTAGACTTTTATCTCGTAATTTCGATATTTATTTCGTAATTTCGACTTCTATTCCGTAATTCCGGCTTTTATCTCGTAATTTCGACTTTTATCTCTCAATTTCGACTTTTATCTCGTAATTTCGACTTTTATCTCGTAATTTCGACTTTTATCTCGTAATTTCGACTTTTATCTCGAAATTTCGACACTCTTTTCAAATCACTTCGACAGTGCTCAAATCTTCTCATATGAAGAAATATGACAGAAACCGACTTTATTGTATATTCGAAGCCTACTCATTTTTTGATTGAACGTTCAGGAACCATTCTTCTCCAGTTAGTTTGTTTGCGTCATTAGGTCTCTATGATTTTTCGAAACGAGAAGAGAACTCATAATGAACATTGTGTCTTTTCGAAGAACATACCGACAGTATTAGTTGGTTGCCATTGCAAACTGTGTTTGTACATAACGTTTTAGGTATGAATGTGTAGAGACTGTAGAGTATTCTTTCAAAATGGTAATACATTTCTACTAGACATTTCTTCAGTTGTAGTAAAAAACTGAATTTACGTTAAGTTTTAATAATGAAGTAAGGATATTACTGATCAGATTGATGAGAAACTAATATTTTTTCCTACTTTCTCCTACTCTTGCGGAAAGCATTCACTCTTTCAAGAAAGTACCGAATAATATCAATGCATAATTATCAATCTAAAATTCATTGAAATAACATAATTAATTCACTTCTCAGGTTAATGTATAAATCAATTGGGGCATAAGGATATAGGGACCTTGTGTAATTATTTTTTCATAAAAATTGAAAATAATTTCCAAAAATCTTCATTACAGGCTGTCCGGGGATGTACACTTCGACGAAAAATATTAAAAGCGAATAAAGAAATCTTGATGAGGTGATCTGTAACTCAATAAAGGGAAGGAATCGCATACAATATACTTATTCTTCCTGCTGGAGCAATAGCATTTCTTGTTTTCCGTATTCTATGAATACTCCATTCAAAACATACGTGATAAGGATCACTCTGAAATAAAAATTATAATTAAAATTTCATTAACAACAACTTATCTCTTACTTGTACTAATGGTATGAAACAAAATTGAACTAGAGACTTGTCCGAAAATGATGCATCAAATAAATGTCTTCTATTAGGGTTTGAAATAAATTCATCCAGTATTGTGCATTATGTTTACGTAATATAGACCACCAAGATTCTATCCTTTGATTGTGCATGCTTTTTCCATACAAAAAACGTGGTCGATTTGTTGATTCAGTAAATACTTCCTGAAAGGTTTTTTATATCCTATCCATTACTTCATTTTCAGTGCCCATATCGGTTCGTAAAGTTCTGAGACATCCTTCTTTTAAGGAATATCCTCCAATTACCTGGGAAAATTTGAATTCATGTGAAAAAATTTGAATCGGGAGCTAAACGAATATCAGAAAAAAATCAATTTGTATTATTCAATTCTATTGTATTGATCATGACGAATGTGACGATGATATGATCTTCGAAATTACAAATTTTTTCAAGTGTGAAGATGAGAAATAATAAAAAGTGTGGTAAAATTTAATGAAATATCATTGACATGAGCATCTTTAAAAATGTACATTCTACTGAAATATTTGTTCTTGTTTCAACATTAGTTCAAAATGATTGTTGTTGAAATTATTGATTGATTCAGAGTTAATGATTTTTTCTAACCTTAGGGTCGCTTGAGGTTGATTCCACTTTCAACCAAATATTTCCATTGAAATTTCAATCACACAACAATTTCACGAACCTCCTGTTAACATCACCTCGTAGTAAATTATATGCACTCAAGAAACCATATTTCTACTTTTGACTCAAAATTTCCAGATGAACGTCGAAATTACGAGATAAAAGTCGAAATTACAAGATAAAAGTCGAAATTACGAGAAAAAAGTCGAAATTACGGGATAAAAGTCGAAATTACGAGATAAAAGTCGAAATTACGAGATAAAAGTCGAAATTATGTGATAAAAGTCGAAATTACGAAATAAAAGTCGAAATTACGAGATAAAAGTCGAAATTTCGACTTTTAAGTCGAAATTATGGTGAATCAAATAACAAATAATCTTTGGCCCTTCCACGCTTCCGTATGAAAGATATGCTTCATCAAATTCACTTTTAAATCATGTATCAAGAGAATTGCACAGGAATCTGTAGAATCTATAGATGATAATTTCAAATTATATACAGGGCTTTTCAAATTCTGTAGCAAAATGTAGCAAAGCTGCACATTTTCGAGTTCCGTTGAATGATATCAAAAATCTTTTATATACCTCTTGGATATGGAGGTAAAGGGAAAAAAGAAATTTGATTTTCTACTGTTTTTTTCCTGTGCCGAAATATCGAAAACCTTTCCACACTTTGCCGAAATTTCCAATTCGTGAGCTATATTTTGCGTAGCAATTTGATCAACAATGTTGATATAATATTAAATTGGAGTTTTTTTAATATTATCGGGAGTTTCAGTTATTTCACGAAGATAAAAATGAATTCATGAAGTGTCTGCATTCACGGTCGGTATGTAACAGATTTTATTTGTTTTTATCTGCAACCTCATATAATCGATACTCGTTGGAACGAAAACAATTCCTACCCTCTTTGTATTTCTCAGACGACTCTCTAAATATTTAGAAATATGTTGATGTTACGAACCTTCAATATGTTCAATGAGCTCTTTACACATCTAACAGTCTCCAGAAGTTTTAAACAGAATTGATTTGTCATGTCCACCCTTTATTTTCAGTCTCGCGGTGTTCAATTCTTGCGGTGTATTGGTAATAAAATTTGACTTTTGACTACGAATAATTTTGCTTATTCCAAATTCATGATGTTAATAACCTTATCTTTTCTTAACTTAAAACTCATATGAAGGTACTCAGAGAGGATACACATTTCAGAAAGTAGTTACAACATTTTGGGAAGTTCACAGTGTAAAAGATGCTGTAAAAATTTGTTGAGGTGTGGTCCAAATGAACGATATTGTGCACTCTTGAAGTTTGAGACAATCTCAAAAGGTCAAAAAAACCAACACATAGAAATGAACCGGCCGCGAACTAGTCCACATGGACTGTAAGATTGGCGGGTAGTATTGGATAATTTTCACTGACGGAGTTTTATGATTGGCTGAAAAGTCATTAAATGAAATTTGAAGTCATGTAACGGTGACCATTAGAAATCAGGGAATGCGACCGTGGTTATCGCCATCGTGTTCAGTTCAAGACTTTATTGAGATTTGAGTGTTGAAATTCGATATTGGTGTAATTGTCCTTGGATGAGTGCTTATAGTGAAAATGTTTTGCCAAAAAAATTATCCTATCAAATTTGTCTATTTCTAGTCATGTGTGTCGAAATAACCAATGAAACCATCATTACACTGATAACTACCCATGGATAGTTTTCACGGGTAGTTATCACTTATGTCATGACATTGCTAAGCAATCAACACAATAAAGTTGTTTGACATTTCAGTAATTCAATTTATTTCGAAAATGTCACTTCCTCGCTTTGGTGTTCAAAATGATGCGGCAATTGACAAAATCATTGAAGAAAATACACCAAAAAATACTGTCAATAGTAAAAAATACACTTGGAAAATATTTATGGAGTTTTGTGACGCCAGAAAATATGAATTGGATGGAAATCGTACTCTCGAAGAGCTTGCATTAATACTCAAGGATTGGGCGATTAATATGAGAAAAAAGGATAGCACAGAGTTTAAGGAGGCTACTGTTAAAACCGTATGGAATATAACAAGCAAATTATAACAAGAAAAGTATTACAAGGAGTATAATATCATGCTAGACCCCTTTAAAAGTGTTGCATTCAAACAAGCGCGGAATGCACGCGACGCAGCACGAAGAAATTTAAAAACAGATCCCACTAAACGCAAAACAAGCTCAGTACTATTAACTTCAAATAAAATTATAAACTGTTGGGATGAAAATACCCTTATAGGACTCCTACGCAAATTTTATCACATAGCAGCGGTAGAATTGGTTTGGAGAGGTGGTGAAGGTGCTGCTTTCTTAGTTGATTATTTTCATATCGAAAAGGACAACGATGGATCTCCAACTAACAGGATAGAATATAATCCAATTTTCAGTAAAACCTGCCAAGGGGGTTCAAAGAACTGCGCCTCTAGCAAATGGTTAGTTCAAAATAGTGATAACAATGCTTGTCCTGTCAGATTATTCATTAAATTATTATCAAAACGAGGCACAAATATCATAACAAATAGACTATTTTTAAGGCCAAATCGTCACTGGAAGACAGGAAGCGATAACTGGTATGACAATATGCCTCTGGGTAGAAATATAATCAACGGATGGATGAAATCTTCTGCTGAAGCAATTGGCTTGGATACGAAACAGAGGAAAATAACCAATCACTCTAATAGAGCAACTGCATTCAGTCAACTAGCTAAGAGTGGAGTTCAAGAACAGCAATTGTTGAAAATTACTGGGCACAATAATGGAAATTCCATAAAACCTTATTTGAATATTGATCAGGAACATCATAACCAAATAATCAATAGTATGCGTGGAAACACCTATGCAGTAACCGAGGCAAATACAGCAAGATCAACGGAATATCATTATACGAATTGTTCTTTTAATAACTGTGTGTTCAATAAATAATTTTGTTCGAATTGCAAAAAATTTTCTCACCGAATATCCCTCGAACATTGATAAATAACTCATAATTTTATCACAACTTCCTCAAGCACGTTATTTTAGGTAACATCCCTCCGCCTTCGGCGTCGGGATGTTACCAAATAACGTGCTTTCGAAAACTGTGATAAAATTATTTCGTTAGTTATCAATGTCCTTGGGATATTATAGCTGATAGCAAGTGTGATAACAACGCAGACTTTTTCCAGTGTAGTGATTCCAATAGCGATGGTGAACAATGCGTAAAAGAGATACCAGTGAATAAGATTAGAATGCATTTGAATATTGAAACACAGAAAGTATGTTTCAGTGGATACAAGAATATTCATCTCAAGGTTGCTTTCGAAAGAAACAAACTATTACGAGTCCCATCAGATTTGACCGAAATTCCTTTCTCAACTGTAGGTAAAATAGTCAAAAAGAAACTTTATGAACGCAAGTGCGATGTGATACAGGATTACCAAAACCGTTAGATTTAATGTAATGAAATCATTTCAAAAACAATATACGATTGTTACAAAAACAATAAGATTCGTACAACTGAAATCATAAAGAAGAAATTGAATACTTTCGGATATAATGTGAGCTGCTATGACAAAACTCTTCAGAATTGGATAATGAAACTAGGATTTAGATTTCAACTAATGAAGAAACGTCAAGCAGTTATGGAAAGCAGAAAAATAGTGGAATTGCGTAACAAATACTTGAAACAAACGACGAAATATGTTTTATTTTTGAAATAATTCCATTGACAACTTGGCTGACGTTGGGTGACATTCAAGTTTTGGACGATACAAGAAAGTCAAATAAGAATTAAAAGACTCCGATCACGATAAATCAAACCAATTTAATCTATATTTGATGACAGAAAAAAAAAGGCAATCAGTTGGTAAAGCAGAATGTTTACTATATGGAAAATTTTTCAAAATACGAGGATTGAAAATCCACATGCGAAAAGTTCATTCTAAATTAATCAATACTACAAGTTCCTTTAAAAATTCCAATTCCGATAATGATTTCGAAGAAGAATTTGACCCTGGAAACAAAGAAGTTCCATTTCATATCCATTAATCTAATTTGAGAAGAGATATACATATTATTAAACGTATTCCGAAGGCTGCAAGGTTACTCTCTGCAATTATCCTCACAAAATTGATTAACGAATGTGTATCCAGGAATTCTTTCACTGCTTGGAAAAATTTGCTCATGTTTGCTTATAAAAGTTTTAGTATTCAGAGAACTAAAGATGATCGAAAAATTTCAATCACAACAATAGTGAAGAAAAATTTGAATAGTTTCAATAATAACATTGTGAGATCGACTAATTGTTATGCCAAAATTTCTGTTATGCCATACAAATTATAATGACATCCTCAAAAAACAAGTACTCTCGAAAGTCTCTGACGGTGATATAACAGCAGCTGTTAGATTTCTCTGTTCTACTGATAGTCCTGCTGAATTTGATGCTGCAACATTGGAAGAATTACGAAGTGAACATCCTGCTTCTAAAAGTTTATACAATTCTGGACAATATACAACTTCTCATAGTCCTCTGGAAGTTACGAACGTAGATGTTCTCAGAGCAGTGAGATCTTTTCGCACCGGTTCTTGTGGATGTCTTGATTCATTGTGACCGTCCCATATTAAAGATATGCTAAGTTATAGTTCCGGTAGTTGTGGCTCACATCTTTTGAATTATTTAACGAACCTTTGCAATATGGTTCTTTCTGGAAAGGTCAATCAAGACATACGTCCTATTTTATATGGTGCTTCTTTATGTGCGTTAAAGAAAAAGACTGGCGGTCTACGTCCTATAGCTGTTTGAAATTTTTATCGACGTTTAGTAGCGAAACTTGCTTGTTTCAATTCACGAGAAAGTCTTGGAAATCTATTTCGTCCCCAATAATTTGGATTCGGAACAAATGGTGGTTGCGAGGCAGTAGCCCATGCTGCACGATGTTATATTTATCAAAATCCTAACCCAGTTGAAAAAGTTTTTCTGAAACTTGATTTCAAGAATGCATTCAATACTATAGACAGGAATTTCATGTTACATTCGGTGGCTAACGCTATACCAGACATATATCCTTTTATTGAACAATGTTACAGTGAACCTTCTTTCTTAATATTTGGTAACGAAATTATAATGTCCGAACAAGGAGTACAGCAGGGAGATCCACTTGGACCACTATTGTTCTGTCTTTCTATTCATCATATTATAACTAAAATATCCACTGAATTCAACGGCTGGTATCTGGATGATGGTTCAATTGGTGACAAAGCAAATGTGGTATTAGAAAATTTTCGTTACACAATAAGTCATTCGAAAGATCTGGGACTTGAACTAAATTTCGAGAAATGTGAACTTATTTTTCTGGATGAACAGGACCCTAACATCATCGATCAATTCAACCTAATAGCTCCTGGTATGCGAGTGATTGAAAAACCCAATTGGTTTCTTCTTGGTGCCCCATTATCCGATGATGCCTTAAAATTTTGTTTGGAAGAAAAATTACAATCACTTCGTCTCATGTCAGGACGTTTATCTATTTTACCAACACATGTCGCATTCCATTTATTGAAGAATTCATTAGCCATTCCAAAATTATCGGATGTTTTGAGGTGCAGCCCTACTTGGCATGACGAACAGGGATTACAAAATATCGATGACGAATTAAGAAGGATGCTGGAACTCATTACTAATAACCGTATCGAAGACGAAACTTGGTTACAGGCATCGCTTCCACTTTCTAGAGGAGGATTAGGAATTCGTTCAGCCACTTCACTCGCTTTGCCATCATTTCTGTCCTCATTTTGCAGTGTTTCCGATCTGATAGAAATTATCTTACAATACCCAAAGCCAATATCTGATTGTGTTTTTGATCGGGGAAAATCTCTTTGGGAATCTTGAACTGGCCAAACAATGAAAATTGAAGACATGAAAAACCAGAGCGCATGGGATAAACCGTTACTAGATCGAGCAACTAGTATTTTACTGAAGACAGCTTCTGACACTTCAAAAAATAAGGCTCGTCTTCTCGCAGTAACTGTGAAAGAATCTGGTGCTTGGTTGAATGCTGTTCCTATAGCATCACTTGGGACTCTATTGGATAACGACTCTTTCAGACTTGTCATCGGATTTCGACGTGGTACACCACTGTGTGTTCAACACTTTTGTAAATGTGGTGCATTTGTGGATGAATCGGGTACTCATGGGTTGAGCTGCCGTTTTAGCGCTGGTCGTTTATCTCGCCATTATGCAATTAATGATCTAATCAAAAGGGCTTTAACTTCAGCAAAAATTCCTGCGATTTTAGAACCCATAGGCACAAGTCGAGACGACGGAAAACGGCCGGATGGTATGACACTTGTTCCATGGAAAAATGATAAATCTATTGTTTGGGACTTTACTTGTGTAGATACATTAGCAACTTGCCATCTTCCTGCTACTTCTGCGAAAGCCGGTGCTGCTGCTTCTTTAGGAGAAAGTTCCAAACTACAGAAATATCAGAATTTGGGAAATAATTAATCTTTCGCCCAATAGCTATTGAAACGTTTGGTGTTTTTGGCCCTGAAGCCTTATCTTTCATCAATGAAATTGGAAAAAAGGTAACCGATGAAATCCACGAATCAAAAGCCACATCTTTTCTTCGTTTCTCGGTACTCTTCCTGATTCCAAAAAACTTGATGAAATTCACTTGTTTCCTGAAAACCAATTTTATAAAGAAAAGAGAGGTAATAAGAAACCACTTTATGAAATTAAAATAAAAGCAAATGAAAAAAATACTTTATCTCAGCAAAATTCTCAAATGAGTTTCAAAGATATTTCGGATTGTTCAGTGATGAATTCTTCAGTCAAAACCTTTGGGTTAAATGGTTTAAAAAATATTGGTAACACCTGTTTCATGAACAGCGTAATTCAATGTTTATCAAATACGAGATGGTTATTGGAATATTTGAAAAAGGATGAATTCATGAAAGATATCAATACTAATATTTATAGTATGAAGGGTGCTTTAATAAAATCGTTTGCAGACGTCATCAAGGAGTTGTGGTCAGAAGATTCATTTGATAAAGTAGTACATACAGCCTCCTTAAAAAATCATATTCAAAGTTTTGCTCCTCGACTCATGGGTAATTCCCATCAAGACGCCCAGGAGTTTCTTCGTTATCTTTTAGAAGGATTACATGAAGAGGTTAATATCATTAATGAGAAAACTAAACCAATCTTAATGGAGATTGACGAAAAATTGAGCGACAGCGGAAGTGCACAAGAGTCATGGCTCACATATTTGAGGATGCATAACTCTAAGATTGTAGATAATTTCGTTGGCCAATTGAAATACACGATGAAATGCACACACTGTGGATACTTTTCAGTAACATTTGATCCCTTCTGGGATTTGTCTCTCTCCACAAAGAACTGACCAATTGAGTTTGTGGCAATGCTTAGATTATTTTACAAAAGAAGAAACTTTGGATGGAATTGAAAAACCGACGTGTTCGAAATGCAAGGAAAGGAGAAAATGCATAAAGTCCCTACCAATCCACAAGTTTCCCTATCTGTATCTGTAGAGTAGGCAGGGTGAGTGTAAGCCCACGCACTTAGGCCACATGTGACCCATTGTACATCCTCCCGAGGGGTTGTCCTCCTAGGTCGTCGTCCATCCTGTTCTTTCCAGGAAGGTGGACAGGTCGCTGAGAGACATCTCCTTTATATCGGCAGGTGTAGGCCAAGACTAGCCGAACACACTCTCTTATCGACGATAACTCTGGGCACTCGTACAGGACATGCCTGACAGTCTCATCTTCCTGTTCACACATCCTGCATAGAGGCGTGTCCACTAGCCCCATATTATGTAGGTGTTTCCTCAGTTGACAGTGGCCAGTCAGAAATCCTACTGTAAGGCGTAGATTTTTCCTGGTCATCGCCAGATATTTCTTAGGCGCCAGCTTCCCAGGGTCGCCCAAGGTGATCCTGGCAAGATTACATCCTTCGATTTCATCCCATCTCTTTAAAGATTGAGCATGTGTGTAATATTTGACTAGTTCCGCAATTGTCGAAGTCATCAGGCCATGGGTGGTCCTAAAATTCTTAGTCCAGCCGCTTCCTTGGCTAAAGAGTCGGCAATGCGATTACCTTTACTCCTGTCGTGCCCTTTAACCCACCTCAGGATAATGTTATCATCTACCGAGGCTTTGGCTGAATCTTGGCACTCTAGTGCTAGCCCTGAAGTAACACGATGTCTGTTCAAGGCTAATAGTGCTTGTCTGCTATCAGTGCAGATTGTTATGTTTTTGCCAGAAATTCTTTTCTTATTTCTTTTGTGGCGATTGAGATACCAGCCCAAGTTTCCCTATATTTTAGTAATACATTTGAAAAGTAATACATTTAAAAAGATTCTCTCCAACGGAAAGTAGAGGCAGATTGAATGATGTCATCGAATTTCCTCTAGAAGGATTGGATATGGACAATTTTGCAGGAGAAAATGTGGCTACTTGTTATAATCTATATGCACTTTTAAATCACAGTGGGACTAATAACAGAGGACATTATACAGCATACTGCAGACACCCGTATACTAGCGCGTGGCACAAATACAACGATTCACACGTGTCACCAATTTCACCAAAGTCGCTTGTGAGTGGAGAAGCATACGTCTTCTTTTTTGTAAAGGATGGAACAAAATCGCGCCTTTGAGATAACCGAGAGAAAGTTTCTTTGTGCAATTACTATTTATTTTTTGTTAATTTCTTACATAGTAGATCTTAATATTGTGATTTTTTAAAAAGTCAGTATAAGTCGAACCTTTATATAGAACACTTGCAATAAATATTCATCTATAATAGATAAAAATAGACAAAAAGAATGGCAAATTTCCTGTTAGGACGACACAGTTACGTTGTTAGTTGGTATGACACGCACGACACAGTTACGAAAGTGTGGACTAATAGTTCGAAAATGTGTACGCCTAACATGCCTGTGAACAAAAGATCGCGACTAATAATTCTGCATTGCGGAGGAAGTAAGCGATGGGTTCCGAATTTTTTGAAAGTATATGGAAAAAAACTTGAAGACTGCATGGAAGCTAATATTTTCGAGAAATGGTTTTAAAACACATTGATTCCATATTTGGATGCGAATAGTGTAATAGTTCTTGACAACGCTTCCTATCATTCACGACATCTCATCAAAGTACCGAATAAAGACTCGAGAAACGATGAAATACAAAGTTTTTAATGGATAACAATTTGTATTTTGAAGATTCTATACCAAAAATTAACTACTTGAAGTTCTACAGACAAAAACATTTGAAAAAGTGTATGTCGTTGAGAGTATTGCTGAAAAGTATGGACACACCATACTGAGACTCCTCTCCTGTTTTTGTGTTTTCAATCCATCGAGTTGATTTGGGGAAAATTGAAACAAAGCATCAGGCGTTAAAATAATTTCACAAAATTTTATAAACAATTAATACAGCTAATTGAAGAAGTATCTAATATTACCGAAGGAGACTGGCAAAAAAGACCAAAAAAGTAATTTAAGTTGAAAAGGACTATATGGAGATTGGATACTTCCATATTAATGGTGAAAATAAATAAATTATTCATTTAAATGGCGACAGTAATAGTGAAACAGTGAATATGAAAGAAGAATTATTGGAAGCTTTCGAACAAAGTTAGGGAAGTATTTTTGAAGCGATTGATTGAATATATATGTGAGTACGTAGTATTCAGAAGTATTTTCAATTATCACCCTGTTATTTGAATCCTTATTTTCCCAATCACCTATATAAACTAAATATTTATTAAATGTTTCATTATATATATTTTTATTATATATTATATAGTCATTGTGATTCTTATATAATCATAAATTATAATTGAATAACGAAATTATTTAGCTCCCTAACTATATTATTAAAGGGGAGCTGTTGGAAGGTAGGTATCACCGTTTACTTGAACTATGCAGGTATTTTTTGAACTTCTGCAACACAGATAGGGGAGACCGGGTATGGTTATCTCATGGGTTGGTTGTCACAGCGGTCATATCGGAACATTGAACGATCGAAATAGTTTATCGAACAAAATCTAAGAATCGTTATTCAGTTCACTCTCATACTGGTTCATGATATCACCTTTTTTTATGAATAAGCAACACGGTGTTATCAATACCATCAACACACATAGGTATTTAAAGGTATAGGCAAATCTTCACCGACAAATAGAAATAAGGATTAGAAAAATACATATTCATGGCTTCAAGTATTTATTTCGGCTCGACTCCCAAGGATATTAGAAAAACAGCATAACGTTTGCCAGGTTACCTTTGTCATTCCAGGCTACCAGATATTTATACTTGTCAAATCGTTAACGTAGATGGAGAACAATGTTGGCCCTAGTATTGCCTTGAACACATAATCTACCTATCACAATTCCGACCATAAACGACCTACATTACATATCTCTTTAACAAATGGATGCAAAAATGCTTGTCTTTTGGATATCAAGAAAAGCATGTACTAAACCAAAGCCTAAGTATATTCGAACCTATTGTAGCAGAATCACTTCCTATTCAACATATTTATTGTGGCTTGAGCTGTTCTTAAAAAAATCCTTTCATGTATTTTATGATTCGGCCTATAAATTGACTCAGACTTTCTATACATGCCATTCAATTCCAATTACCATTTGTCAAAATATTGCGTTTCGGTTAATATTTAGGTTTTATCGAGTTGAATTTATGTTAAAAAGCACTTAGTGGAACCTGAGAAATTTTGCGCCGCCTAATACAATCAGAGAAGTTTCACTGCAGCGAAATTAGATCAGAACAAGTTGTTCAAAATTTGTTTCAGATTTTTCCAACTCAATAAATTCTACTATCCATTTGATTGATCTTGTTTGCCCGAACCCATATCGTTACAATAAACAGAAATGTCCGTAACGTAAAATACGTACAAATATTGAATAATTAACATAACAGAATATGGAATTTATGATTTGGCAAATTAGTAACGATAAATAATTGATTTGTTTGAAGTTCCCCAATGATGGTTTTAAATTTAGACTTCATTTATAGTTAAATTCAATATCACATAAATTTTCTATTATCATCATATTTTTACCGAACGGTAAACTGGTCAGGCTCTGCCTCGGAACTCCGACATATTCGGAAAGGCGCGCCAGCACATAACCTCACCGTGAGGTGAATGAACACTTTGTCCGAGATACATGTGCCCGAAGCAGGCGTAATGAACCAAGAATGAAAGCTTTCTGTATCTGTCCGGCTAAAATTTTCGCCTTCGTGCATCAAGCCGGCATGATTTTGTGATTCAGGAGTAGGGGGCACATAATTCCACCAAGGACTTCAATAATCAGAACAACCATCACAACAGAAAAAATATCGATATTTCATCTGCTTCTCCTCCTCTGCCTCACCAGGAGTTGAAAACTCCAAGACGAATTTTGAATTTTGTATTGCTCTGTTGATCGAAAAGAACTACATCAGGCTTGTGAGCTGGTATGAGCCTGAAGGTGGGGAACGAATTATTCCAATAATTTTGGTACTTTTCGTTTCCCACAACGGATCTAATATCCCCCGGAGCGTATGGCGGAACCGGTGTCTCGTCAATACTGTAAAAGTGCCGTAGGTGGTAATATAGCACTTCTAGGGTCGCGTTATCCGATGGATAGAGGATGTGACTACTTGTGCTAGACATGCTGACAGCAAATGAATCAGGGCATCGCGACAGGCCCTGCATGTTGTGTCAGGAACTTCCATAACCACCAGACCTAAGGAAAGCGAGGTCAGGTGCTTTAATAAGCCGAAGTCTTCAATACCGTCAAAGAAGATCTCATGCGTTGGCTTATTCTTGTGTTACCGCAGGAGTAAAGGAACCTTCTTAGTTTTCATGTGGGCCTTTTGCTGAATGCTTTCTAACTCGTTGACAGAGATATGAACAACTCATTCCGAATTCATCAGCTGCTCGGGTGGCTGCCCTGTGAAAAGCTCCAGTTCCTGTTCTCTCATGGGTGCGGATCATGCAGAGAAGGGAATCCAAACTCCTTATGACTTCACAGTTTTCATCCATACCATTTTGTCATGTAGGGACTCCAACCTGTTATTGAAAGAGGGACAACCGTTCAGCTGACTCATATAGAGTCTGCGCCCCTTTTCTAAAGAAATTCCCTGAAATACAACCCTCCTGAAATTGACCAGCACTGTTTGGACTGATTATAGCCTGACCAGATATTATGGTGGAGCGTGAAATCAGTTCTTCACTCTCACTATTTTTTCGAGTTCTGCAAGGCATCCGAGCAAATGCAAGATGAGCTCATGCGATCTTGTATCAAATTCTACGTAATAATCGATCCAGGCCATAGAGAGGTTACACCTAAATTGTTACGAGTTCTGTGTTACTCATCTATCGATAAGCAGGTTCTCTTTACATCCAGTGACTCAATATTCTCGACCCTCTCCTCGTGAACAAACAAACCATGAATTTAAACATGTTGTCGATCTGTGTTTCTTAGGAATCAACCAATTTTCTTTTTTTGTGATAACAACGTTCCTTCCTTTGATGAACGAATCCGGCATCGGCTGCTCTCCGTCCAGTCATGAGTTAAAAACTTTGGCCAGATGGCGAAGATGGGTGTTCGATAGTTTTTTCCAATGGTACATTCGGCCCTGGAGCAGTAAAGTTTTTTGAACTTACAAGGGCTTTTCGAATGTCATCCGGCTCTTCGAATGTTATCCAAAGTTATCGGGTTGTGCAGTTCATTCAGCTCTGGCCATCGCAGTTCTCTGATGAAAGCTTCAAACTGCACTAGGGACTAGTGTCAAGGTTGAGTAGCTGCGGATGTTTATAAATGTCCTATCAGAAGGATTCCACCCTACCAGCGGTCGGCGGATTATCCACAACACGCAAAGACTGTTAGAATAGGCGAGAAAGTTTCACGCGGAAGTTGAGGTTTCTCGCGATATTTCTTGCTCGCCTTACTAGTGACTCTTTAGCGGCCACTGTTATTCGTTTACTATCAAGGTAGTGCTGCTTGGTAGTCAGAAGCACTTCTTGATTCTAATTGTGATGTTAAAGTCCTAGTTGGGCGTTTATTGGCCACACTGCGACGTAAATGACCTGTTGGCTGTCCTGTAATCTATCACACATTGGATACGAGATGCATGTTGTCTCTCGCGCTTGATTTGAACCTCCATCTTGTGTACTCGCCGTCGAATTTTCTGAACTAACAGGCCGGGATTCTGATTCGGGAAGCGAGTGAACGACTGTGTACACGAACCTCTGCATCCAATCGAATCAGTTCTTCTGGCCTGATTCAGTGGAGCGCCCTGCGTGTTCTGATTGTTTCTACTGATGGCATGATGTAAGTCTGGGCACGCATTCTTGCCATCTACCCTCTTTGCGTGCGCTCACTACTCTCGTAACAACGCATAAGGCAACAGCTCGAAGCGTCTACTCGAAGCAACTACTCGAAGCGTCCGATGGTTTGGCGGTTGTCGTGTGTTTGCAAATCCTCTCGTTATGGGCCTCACCACCTTGTCTTTGACCCGTAGTCCGAAGAAGTCCATCGTGGACGCCTCCTTGATTGTTAATAACCATATATCGGGTGGTTATCCCAATAGACCCACGGCCGACATTGGAGGGAGTGATGAATAATCCCTCCCGGAGCGCCTGACCTGTCGGTCTGGTTTTCACCGTTTGCTCGAGTAAGTGGTGGCGCACATCACGAAAGACCTGAGATATTGGACAGCCATTCATGCTATTATTCTGTCATTAGTATCAATTTTGAAAAAACAATTGGTTTTCTCGACAAAGTTTCGAATTTGAATAAATCCTTCTCCAGGGTTCGAAAAGGAGTTTGAAAACATTCAATAAAATTTCTTACTTTGGCAAGAAAACAACTGTTTTTTCAACCCAACCCAACTAACCCTTCTTGAAAAAAGTATTATTATTATTATTATGAAAGTAAAATTTACTATACAAGAGATGGTCCCATGTAAAAGTGATTGCTATGCAGTATGTATCATCAAATATTTCACATACTGAACGTTTTTAGGATGATATTCATACACAAATAATATTCTAAAGCCGATTCAATAGTTAAAGCGAAGCATTTTTTGTATATTTTAAATATTGCATATTTCTATTTGGCCTTTATATTATTTTTTATCCATGAGATATGAGATATATTACCAAATATTTCAAACATGTTAGGAATCACACGTTAAAAAGTAAGACCTCGTCATTTCTTATCTCGCACAAGTTTCGACTTTTGAGAGTTGTCGTTCGTAGGGGGGCGACAGCTGGTTACCGGAAAAATATATATTTCAACAGATTCATCTCATCCAGGTGATAGTCATAAATATTCAATTTCCAAATCGTTTCATGAAGAATAAAAATTATTGTTGTTTTTTGCATTTTTAAAATGTGGTCTTACAATTCATGATAATTTCATTTTTGATCAATAATAATTGTTGCTGTTTGTTTTCTATTTCTGATAATACAAAAATAAAATATTCTCTCTTACACATTTTTAAAACATTGGCAAAAATATACATTTTCATTGAATGATAAAATACTTATTTTCGTCATTATGAAGAGAAGATGATACATCTTTTTGTTGATTTATGGAGGATTCAAAAACTAATTAGCCTGCGGCTTGAACCACCGACTCACACATCGGTCGATTGAAAGAGTGAACAAAGCACCCACGTCGAATCGCCCGGGTACCATAACTGAAATATATTTGACTCACTATGAAAATTCTGACATTTGAGAAAAAGTGTAGGAAGCTCGGAAAAAAAACTGAAAGATGAATCGAGTACGATAAACCAGGAATTCCATCTTTTCGACAATGAAATGAATCCATTTATTGATTGCAGGACTTCAGAAAACTAATACTCAGTTTTGACCTAGACTACATTAAATAATAACTGAATCATATTGGTTACACGTGTATGATGTGCAAGAATCGTGAATAAATAATAACTCACTTCTTCAAGTATTCCATTATCTGAGGAGAGTTTCTTTGAAGAGTTGAAGAAATGAATTGGAACAACTAACGACTATCACGTGCATCTATTTATTTTCTCACATCTAAGATATGAAAGAGGTAAAGGGCAATGAATGATATGAAGGAAAGAAAAATCAGTTTCAAGAGGAAAATGAAAATATTTCAGCTCACTAAAATTATTGTATTCTTTGATAAGAAAAGTTTTTCATGAATCGAATAGTTATTTGTTTTCTTAGGAACAAAATGAGATGATGTTTTTGATAGGATTTGGTGATGAATCCGATACTCTAATCCACGAAAAATCTATATCTTGTACCGTTACATCATGAACATGAATATTTGCTTCCTTAGAAAAACCATGAAAAACTAAATAATTTTTCGAAATGAAACAGATTGATTTCATTCTGAGTGCATGGATTCTCAGGAACCATTAATAAAAAAAAATATGAACTCACTAGACATAGACCTGAACCAGCAATGAAATCTATGGTATGGAACCGGATCAGCAAATGGATCTTCAGAAATGTAACGAGTATTGGAAAAATAATAACTGGAAACACACACATGAAAGTAGTGATCGGATATGATCCATTTTGAGGACACTGGAAGAAAATAGTGAAACTGAGACCTTAGCAGCTTAGCAGCAGCAGGTGGAGAAGAATATGAATAATCTGTTAAAGATCTTCAAGAGGCAGTACAGGACACATGATTGTTGGAATGGTTGTCATTGCAAAATAAGAGGAAAAACACAAAAAGTTCATGAAGCTGCAGTGCCAGTACCTCGAAGAAAGTCTTACGATTTTCATGTATCAGGATAGAAACTGTATCAACATTTCATATTTCTGTCAAGGAAACAAAACTTTTTATCAAACTCCTTTGTGTATTTTCATCTGCCACGATCTGAAAAATATAAACATTGTAATTAAAAACTTTATACTCGTGTAGAAAGCGTAAACTTTTTAGTTAGATTACTATAAGGTACTGTGACAACTCAAAGTATTTTTCACAAAGGAAAATCTTCTTTTTATCAGTTACTCATCGTATTGATGATGATGATGTTGTATTATTTTGTCTCTCAAAAAACAACTGAGAAACTAGACATATACTCATCTTGACGTTTCTAAGGCGAAAATCTGCCCCATAATTGGAAAATCTAAGTATATCAGCAGTTTCTTCATGACTGATTCTATTTATTTCTGAAAGTGTGTATCGTCAATCTTGGCATTTGTCTTATCCTGATTCAATTTCTATGTTCACTATAACGCACTTTTAATGGTCTCAAAATTTCACCTATATACCTTTCACCACAAAACAAAGTATTCTGTAAGTAATAGTATTCTGAATTTGATTTATTTTCATCAACACGAACACTCAATTATCTTCAAGGAAAAACGTGAGTATGTTGATATGGTCGTAATTTGACATCATGCAATATCCGTGAATTACAAAAAAAATCCATAGACAAGATGAGAGTTATCCACAGCCTGGTAGTGATTCTTATATTATTTGAATATTTTTTCAGGATAATTTTGCCTCTTCTGCCTCATCAGCCCACTTAAATTTTTTGCCAAAATTATCAATTTCTTGTCTTTTGATTGTTTGTTATTCATGAAATGCTACTTTATTGATGATACTCTTGCTTCGACTTTTGAATTCAGTGAAAGGGTATCCATTTATGTTTATTCAGAACAGAACCCTTGCAATTGATAATACGGAATAAACTATCGCTTCACAGGCCGAAGTTTTGAGGAAAGCCGATTTCCGTTTCATGCACCACTTATTAATTGTTATTGAGTTTATATGAATATTTGATAGTGAACAGATTTTATGGAAGTATCAAAATACTGAATGGCATTGAAACCGCATCTTTGCATGGGTGTGAATAAATTCAACAAAACTTTGATAACCATGATTTAGGGTAATAGCTTGTGAATTTTTGCGAACAAATAGTTTCAGAATTAAGAGGAGTTCAGTCGAACACAAGAAAGTGGAGTTTGTTTTCAGCGAATGTGTCAAAAACGTTTGAAAAATAGAAATACCTTGGAAAGCAGAAACTCACAAAAACAGTCCTACTTCCCAGAACTGTATCAAGAATACTTATGATTTCATTTGATCGATAGAACTTATTAAGCTCTGATACGCCAGCCACGCAAAGTACGGAAATTGCATTTACAAAATGCCAAAATTAGGTACTTTTCAGGTGCTTTTTGGGTACCGAAGTAATAATATAATATAATATTTAAGGTCTCATAGTGATAATATAATTTTCCTTATATTTTTTGTTTGAATTAATAATTATTCCACTCCATTCAGAGCTTGACTTTGCAATTGATATAATTGATATTTAATGTGTCACAGAAGTTGGTGAAACTTCTTTATCAGCGGTAGTTCATTTTGTGTACGAATAAATATTTGAATAAATTGCTACAATAGTCCAGTTAATTAATCCAATACAAATTTGTACTTGAGATTTAAAATTATTTGATATTGAATATGAATAACTGAGTTCAACAAGCAATTGAATTTTTTTAAATAATTCAAGTCGTCAAGAAAGTATCAAATAATTAACGAATATGTGATTGTAAATTTTGAAACGATACAGAAATGTCTTGCAGTATACTGAATTAGAGATTATTTATCATATTGTACCATTGTACATCGCGTTTTGAAGTCATAAGGGCGTATCTCAAAATATACGTCCTGTTGGCCTTGCAGAACTAATTTCAACCAATTATAATTTAAAAAGAGTTCTATTACACCAATTGATTGGAACAAATCAAATTGAAACTTTTGAGTCCTAACATATATTAAAACTAAAATATCCCAATTTTTTTTCAATTTTTTAATTTCTTTGGCAGGACTCAAAAGTTTCAATTGAATTTCAATCAACTTGTGTAATAGAACTTTTTTTAAATTATAATTTGTCAAAAAAAATTAAAAATACTGATCCATTGCAGCAGTAACGAGTTGTTCATTTCGACATATTGTTGTTTCAATTATTGCAACTTGCTCAACTGACAATAATTTCTCATTTTTCTCAATTTATGAAATTGATGATTTTTTATGGAATTTATTCAAAGTAAAATGTGAATCAGTCATGGTGGTTTTCAGGTCCATGAGCCCCATAGCCATTAGGGAATCTAGGTTTACTATTAATATCTAGTGAGCACTTGATTAGCACTTTATTTTGATTGTCTATGTATGAGTTTATGAGCATTTCAAGGCTTTATTGTGAATTTAATTTTTTTTTCTCAAATCAGTTATCCCGAATTTTTTTTCGGCTTATTCACGGTCGTTTTTATCTTAATTTCTTGCAAACACCTAATCATCACTTTATCACCACGCTCAGTTTATACCTGATTGAGCATTCGTCCTCGTTTTCGAGAGACCTGATTCTTAGATCTGTTGTTTAGGGAAATTGGAAGCTTTTGTTTATTAATTAGAAAATTTTAGGATCCTCATCGTTTAGTACTTAATAAGCACCTAATAGTTTTTCCTTAACATTCACAATTTCATTATTATTTTCATTGCGTTGCTAGCATTACATAATGCTAGCAAAGCAACTTTGAGTATTGAGTTGCGGTGTAAGTTACAGAGTTCCTAATTTTTGACTTCGGTACCTAAAAAGCACCTTAAACATACGTAATTTTGGCATTTTGTAAATGCGATTCCCGTACTTTGCGTCGCTTGCGTAATAGAGCTAACTTATTGAATTATCTAAGTTTTTGTGAGTCTTCAATTTGAGAATAAATTTTTATTAATAAAAGCATTATTAAAAAGAGAATTGCGATAAAAAAATTCTTTGCGCGTCATTGTTTATTCAACTATCCAATAAGTAGATAATTTTTCATTATCAATATTTATATTCAATGGGTTGACATATTTTTCTGCTGGTACCTGAGTCGGGCGTCGCGGCGCGGCGCGGCCTGAACCACTCGATTTTACCCGTATTTCAACCGCCGATATGAATTTATAAATACTGGTGCTACAGTTACAGAGATCAGAACTTCTTTCTATTGATTTTGTGATCTTCGAAGGTCCTTCTTTATATTTTTAATATTTTCAATATAAAAAAATCGCAAAAAATTAACCCATCTTTTTTTTTATTAAACACAAAGAAACTTTCCCCCAGTTATCTCAATGGTGCGATTACGTTCCATCCTTTTCATAAAAGAGGACGTGAGGAGTGAAATTGGTGACACGTGTGAGTCGTTGTCTTTGTGTCACGCGCCAGTATACGGGTGTCTGCAGTATGCTGTATAATGCCCTCTGTAAGTAGTCCCACTGTGATTTAAAAGTGAATATAACTTATAACAACTAGTAACCACATTTTCTGCTGTAAAATTGTCCATATCCAATCCTTCTAGGAGAAATTCGATGACATCATTCAATTTGCCTCTACTTTCCGTTGGAGAGAATCTTTTTAAATGAATTACCAAAATATGGGGAAACTTGTGGATTGATACGGACTTTGTGCATTTTCTCCTTTCCTTGCATTTCAAACACGTCAGTTTTTTATTTCCATCCAAAGTTTCTTCTCTTGTAAACGAATCCATGCATTGCCACAAACTCAATGGTCTGTTATTTGTGGTATGGAGAAAGACAAATCCCAGAAAGGATCTGAGGTTACTGATGAGTGTCCACAGTGTATGCATTTCATCATGGATTTCAATTGACCAACGAAATTATCTACAATCTCAGAGTTATGCATCCTCAAATATGTTAGCCATGACTCCGGTGCATTTCCGCTGTCGTTCACTTTTTCGTCAATCTCAGTTAAGACTGGTTTAGGTTTCTCATTGATTATATTAAAGTCTTCATGTAAACCTTCTGAAAGATAACTAAAAAACTCCTGGGTGTCGATGGGAATTACCCATGGATCGAGGAGCAAAACTGAATCTGGTTTCTAAGGAGGCTGTATTTACTACTCTTTCAAATGAATTTTCCGACTACAGCTCCTTGATGACTTCTGCAAACGTTTTGATTAAAGCATCCTCCATACTAGAAATACTATTATTGATATCTTTCATGAATTCATTCTTTTTCAAATATTCCAATAACCATCTCGTGTTTGATAAACATTGGATTACGCTGTTCATGAAACAGGTGTTATTAATATATTTCAGCCCATTCAACCCAAGGGTTTTGACTGAATAATTCATTACTGGACAATTCGAAATATCTTTGAAACTCATTACAGAAATTTGCTGAGAGAAAGGATTTTTTCCATTTGCTTTTGTTTCGATTCCATAAAGTGGTTTGTTATTATTTTTTTTTCATAAAGTTGGTTTTCAGGAAACAAGTAAATTTCATCAAGTTTTTAGAATCAGGAAGAGTACCGTAAAAAAAGACTCATTTCCTCTATGGATGATTATACTAATTTTTTGAATGAGAAAAGATGTGGCTTTTGATTCGTGGGTTTCATTGATTACCTTTTTTCCAATTTCATTGATGAAAGATAAGGCTTCAGAGCCAAAAATACCAAAAGTTTCAACAGCTATTGGGCGAAAGATATAATCATTTTCCAAATTCTGATATTTCCGTAGTTTGGAACTTTCTCCTAAAGAGGCAGCAGCACCGGCTTTCGCAGAAGTAGCAGGAAGATGGCAAGTTACTAATGTATCCACATAAGTAAAGTCCCAAACAACAGATTTACTGTTTTTCAATAGAACAAGTGTCATACCATCTGGCCGTTTTCCGTCATCTCGACTTGTGCCTATGGGTTCTAAAATCGCAGGAATTTTTGCTGAAGTTAAAGAAAACCGTTTTGATTAGAACACTTATGGCGAGATAAACGACCAGCGCTAAAACGGCAGCTCAACCCATGAGTACCTGATTCCAAATCCAATTTTTCGTAATACAACTATTCATTTAGATTCCTTATGAAACGACTCTTGTATAATGTGTTAATGACTGTCTGTCGAAAAACGATTGTTTTTTATATCTACTACATTTTCATGCTCCAAATATTTATTGATACATATTGCATCTCACATTTTGTGTGTGCATGTGTGGTAAAAAACTGGCTTTGATTAAAACCAACTAGCCAGTGTCAATTTAATTTGGAATTTAACACATCTTCTATGAGACCATCTTGTGTTAATTTATGAAAATACTTGATTCGTCAAATTTATCAGTGATTATAAATATCATTTGAGTCCATACTGATAATACTTTTTTTTTGAATTATGATGAACTGAAGGAGTATGTTGTCCAAAATATAATTGAAAAAATATTTCGGCTGCGCACATTTCACTGATCAAAATAGAAGTTTCACAGAAAAAATATTAGAAATGTCACTGAACGATTTTTTCACAAATTTCACGAATTGTGAGCCAGTTTTCTTCATGATTGAGAAAAGTTTTGCAGTGTCCCTTAAAATATTTTGAAGTGTCGAATGAATGACACTTTACAAACTATCGCTGTTTGACAAACTATCGTTTGTTATAATTTTTCATAACTTCAGCAGGTTTGAATTATGTAAAAATGTCACTTTTATATAATTCAGAAATAGTACAATCAATGTGTCCAATGATGGCTGAAAAATTACCCGATGTATGAAACTTGGTGAGTCGTTAGAGAATGATGAAAGAAAGCTTACCTAGCGATAGCCATCTGCAACCTGTGATGGTTTTTGAAAAAACTCACAAATATTTGAAAATGCATTTTTCTCGAAAACTATGCATTTTACAGAAAAAGTTATTCAACAAAAAGTACAGGGCATCATTATCTAAAATGTCATTGGTGCTATGTTGTACAACAAAAAATGTGCGCAGTAGTTTTTTCCACTTTTTTGTTCTGAAATTTTCATTTTTCAGCTACGATCCAAAAGGAAAAATGTTCCTTTCAATTTCATGAACAACTTTCATTTTACCTTTTTTTATACAACTTACCGTTTCAAATATATAGTGTAATATAACGCTCCGTGAACAGCACAGTGGTGCTAACGATAAGTTTGTCGGTTTGTCGAGTGAAACCTCAGTGTTACTCAATTGTTATAAAATGAAAACATGTATATTATAAAAGAAATATTAGTGTATTTTGCAATAAAATGTATGACATCAATTCAATTAATTTTTCGTTCTAATCCAAATTTCACAAAAAATTAATAAAATCCTTATAACTTTCAACGTTTCCAATTGAATACTCAATTGTTTTTATATCAAAATAAACATACTTTTGCAACTATTTTACAACTTATTTTACAAGTAATCATTCCACTCAATGAAACAATTTAATAACTTACATCCAAAAATTAAATTCACACTTGAAATAGAAAAAGACAATAAATTAAACTTTTTGAATCTTACTATAACAAAAACTAACAACAAACTAGATTTTTTCATTTACAGAAAGCCAACCCAGACTGATCATGTCATTCCTTTCAATTCATTTCATCCTCTGCAACATAAAATGGCTTCCTTCAATTGTTATGTTAACAAATTGTTCCATGGCATTCTAGATAAAAAAATAGAAATTATTTTATTTGTCAAATATTGACAAGTGAAGTATTGTTGGATTCATAATGTCATTCTCGATAGAAATAAGTAAAAATATATATGATGTTCCATTTAAAAATCGAAAGTTGGGGTCATTTCCGGTCAAACTGGAAGTATGGCTAAGCAAGTAAATATGTCAAAAAATGTAAATTGAACTATAATAGACAAACACAAATTTCATTTTTTATCTCCAATAATGAAAAAGTAGAGAATCACCCGGTATAAAATAATAAAAAGAATATTGAAAAATATTAAAAATAATTTAAACATTCAAAAAAAAAGAAAAACGGAAATGAACAGAAATGGAAATACAAAAGGAAAAAATAAAATAAAACAAAAATGAAAATGCAAAAAAAAATTGAAAAAGAAGGAAACTTCTATGTTCAAGCTATTAATCAATATAACTTTCAAATAAATTTTTATTGAAACAATCTGGCTAATTGGTTCTCCCAAAGCCAAAAAATTCAAACCACACACATAAGTAGAGAAATTGGTATAATGTAAAATCAATAGACTAGAAAGTCAGATGCATGTGTGGAACAGCGAGTGAAAAATGGGAAAGGGGGAGAAAGGTTCAGCTTTTTCTTGTGTAGATTGAAAAACTTCTTCTGAATAGATCACCATTTCATTGAGGTGAAAGTAACCAGTTTATTCAGGTTAACCATCATACGAGGAATTGGGCCAATCTGCAATAATTGATTCCTTTCTGAAGAATGAAAGTGATACTCCGATTCACATGCTGAAAAGTTTCATGTAGGTGATTATGATATCCAACAATCGGAACGAACAATATAACCTGATTATTCGAAAAGAAATGAAAGTAATTGTGGAAATGTAACAGTTAAACTGAGCCTGGATCACAACCAACTAGAATAACGTGTTTGTAAGGATAAAATTGAATGCAAAATGGTTCATTTCAACCAACCTTTCAGCTTCTGAATAATCATTAACACAATTATTAAACCAAGTTTCAGAAGATCCTCGGAGTTGCTAACGCGAATGAACCTTTTCATGAAAGTTAACAACCCAACATGAGGACGATAAACTTAGAGGTGGAAATTGCTCACATTAATTTCAATTTTTGCCGGGGAAGTGTTTGGAACTGGGGAATTATATTAATAACGTGGAGCACCGTCATTGGGGCTTATAATCAAGGTAGAAACCGCATCTTTTATGGAAATTTACGTTTTTAATAACAAAGGAAGATTCCATAATCAGTTTGAAACACTCATCAAAGTCCAAACTTACAGTAAACCTGTCAATCCAAAAACATTATGATCTGAGAATTGTCACTCATTTAATAATAATTCTGACCACTGAAAATTATCAGCTACACTCAGAAAAACTCTTCAAGTTAACAGTTCCACTGAAAAGTAAACTATTATTTCACACTTTTGTGGGGTTTCCATCAAACGGTTCACAGAGTTGCAACACTGTTTAGTGAAGATCTCACGATAAAGTGTAACATGAATTGGTCATGGATTCTCATCAAATATCGGCCAATTCAATCATATATTTGTTATTTGGTTGCAATAACAATAACGAGAGGAACACGTTTTCCAAATTACTGATCTACGAATCCATAGCCGTTTCGAAAAAAATGTTCGTATAATTATAAATGTTACTTCAGTAACAAGAAGAGTGAAATATAAAAAAATTGAATTCCTAACTACAATGGTTTTAAAAGTTTTTCAAATTGGGAATTTTGGGGTACTAGACTATTTAGTATAAGCTCAATATGAATCAACATGAATTTTATTAGTTCGGACTTCCATCGTCTAATATGATTCTACTATGATTCAAAATCTAGAAAAGTCATCAACCGAAGACGATTGTGGATACTAAAAGTCGAAACGTCGTGAAGTAACTTGATTAGATGATTGAATAGAGTCAAATTTCGATAAAGACCTGAACATAAAACAAATAGCCGTTACGATAACAGTCGAATATATTCTTTATTATCAAAAAAGATGTACAGCCAAGCTTTGAAGAAAGTTGTGGAAGAAGAACCAATACAGACTGAAAATAATATCGGAGACGAAGAAGGTGATGGGCTTGAAAATTTCGAAGATCAAATAGAATTGGAAAGGTTTGTCGAATCTAACGATGAAGAAATGCCATCAAATAGACAAAAACTAAGGGATAAGTGATTGAAATTCAAGATAAGCTATTTATAAATAACAAGACTGGCGTTTTTGAAAATATTATAATCTATAAAGTATTCACAATGACGTATCTAAATTCAACAGTACGATTCACATGTACGATTTACTTTTAAACTGAAAAAAATAGCAGCAATCACATTTTTTTTATGAAATTGTACATAATGTTATAAAAAATCCAATTCGAGCTTTTTTTATTTTTTGCATTTTCTGAGAACCTTTACTATAGCAGTTTTATACTTGATAATGGGGTCAAACCCGAAACCGGTCGTATAAATAAAATGTACCAGTGGTATTTAGGCAAAAGTGTTTTTATTCATTTCATTTAAGTGATCATGAAATACCATAAAGTAAACAAGTCATCAATTACACATATTATTTACTATAGTAATGTATATTTTTGTACACCGTCAAAAAGTAGAGATTCCAACGAACAAAAAATACACTGACTTTTCGATAAAAGCTGACATTTTGACGCGAAAATTTTCGATTGAAAATTAGGGTGCTTTTTTGATAAGGTGAAAAAATGAATATTTCAAATCAAATGAAATACGGTGTATTTGGGACAAAAAAAAGTAAGTTTTCACCAAATTTCGTGAAAAAAAATTAAAAAGATAGAAATAAAAAACCAAAAACTTGGTTATTTGAATTTTTCACATAAATTTTGAGATTATGTGAAAAATTGTGGAGACATAAGTTGTTGATCATTTTATTACCTACAACTTTGCTACTCAACTTTTTTCCATAGGACAGTTTCGCCTGAAATCAAGATAAACAATTTTTTACCCCTGAAAACTTACCCTCTCCCACTTTCCGAACTCAGATCGCCCGAAATTCATTTTTCCTTTCATTCCTATCATATTCCCCTCCCTTTCTAATTGGTTTCATTATACTAGCTTCAAAAATTATCGACCCTGGTCTATTCATGAATAACGAACATGAAGAAATATTGAATTTTCATATGAGGAATAAGTTTGAGGTTGATTTTTTTAAAAACATTTACTTCATTGTGAATCAAGAAAGTGATTCTTTTTGGAATTAATTTTTTCAATTACGGAAGACCCAAAGTATAACATGATGTTTATTGTGGATTTGCTACTAAGGCAATCTATTAGGACTATTTATGATTCACCAAAGCTGTATCTTTCTAAATAACATGGTGATTACCAAGATGTTATTAATATATTAATTGAAAGTCTATCGACGTGAATGAACTGATTTTAACATAAGAGATAAATACTGAATTATGTAGAATGAATACGAATGAGCTGAAACTATCTCTTCTTGACTAGGCCAGGAAAATAAACAAAACTTCATCAAATAACTCTCATCTCAATATACCAAACAAGGAATTAATTATTGAGATAAACGCGTACCTTGCAGAGGGAGTTTTAACTGCGTCGTTTCTAGTTGAATGCAATTAATGTCGTATTAGTTGAGTGCTTATTTAAAACCGTCGCGACGCGTCGCTTACTGAAGTTTCATTCAAGTACTTGTCAAAGGAGCATGCCTGCGGACATGAAGCAAATTGGAAGCAGGATTGGGGTTCATGTAAAAACCATTTATAAACACTTCGAAATTGAAATACTGATCAAATTTCATTCTGTATATTTTTTCTGATGAAAGTTTTACAACAGTCAATCTGTCTAAAAAAAATGATAATGACTGAAAAATTACCCGATAGATGAAACTTGGTGAGTCGTTAGAGAATGATGAAAGAAAGCTTACCTAGCGATGGCCACCTGCTACCTGTGACGGTTTTTGAAAAAACTTGAAAATATTTTGAAATTATTTTTTTTCGAAATCTATGCATTTTACAGAAAAATGTATGGAATAAAATATGTAGAGGGCATCGTTATCTACAATTAATGTCATTGGTGCTATGTTGTACAACAAACAATGTGCGCAGTAGGTGGCGCTAAAGTGCCAAAAAAGTGTTTTTCACTTTCTGTCCTGAAATTTTCATTTTTCAGCTATAGGTACGATCCAAATAAAAAAATTGTCTTTTCAATTTTATAAAAAGTTTTTATTTGAATTATTTTTTATACAACTTACCGTTTCAGATCTGCGGCTTATTGAAGTGAAAATTTCAGACACGGAGTAGATAACAGATTTATTTTTTCTTTTAATAAAGAAGTAATAATCTATATTGTTTATAACATATAACTAGTGAAAATTACTATCAATATTAGACCTTTATGGATACATTTTCATTAAATGTTTATACAGGGTGTCCCTGGACTTCCTCTTTTTCTCTCGGGAATGTATAGATGGGGTCAAAATATCACCAGTACTTCATATAACTTTTTTTCCTGAAATCCTTCGTTACCAAGTAACGGGCCCTCGAAGTTACAAAATGAAAAATGTTTTTCTTTGATAACTTTTCAAGTGAATATTCAAAATCATCCAAATTTTGGTAATTGACTAAACAAATGAATTCCGTCGATGAGCTTTCATGCAGGAGTCAGTTGTTTTGCTACAAAGTCAGGAACGGACTACCCCCGATGGTCCACACCCCAAAACTTTGAAATGACAGATATTTTTCAATATTTTTCAACAAATTAAGGTTACTTGGACAATTTTATGAATAAAAGTACTCGTGTGGAAAGTCGATCGGAGCAACGAGTCTTGATAAAAATGTAGTTTCACTCGACGACATCAAACCCGCTCGTCCACCATTATTTGAAATGAATAATTACCAAAGCAGAAATAATAATGATAACGTTAATTCAATAACATTTATCCTGAGATGTCTACCATTATTCGAAAATATTAGTTTTTAAGGAAAATGGAAATGATAGGTAAAATGTTCATAACGAATTTTTATAATGCAAACACGTTTAACTAACGAAACTCAAGAGCCTCAAGAGCAAACAGAAATGAAAAATCCGCTACAGAAACTGCTCGATATGACCACCTTCTCTCTCTATACATTTTCTTAGTCTGCAAAGACACCCTCTCTGTACTTGAAATAGCATTCCAGGGTCGTTTCGTATGGCTTCATAATGTAATGTTATTCTATTCAACAATGCATATCTTGTATGAATAGGTGTAGCGTCAACAAGGCTTTTTAGATGCCCCCACAGAAAGAAATCCAATGGATTTAAATCCGGAGACCGCGATGGCCATGAATATGGCCCACCTCTACCAATCCATCTATTGTGGAAAATATGGTTCAGATGGTCACGCACAATCAAACTAAAATGAGGAGGAGCGCCATCATGCATAAACCACAAATCTCTTCGGGTTTGCAATGGAACATGTTCCAAAAGTCCATTCAAATCGTTCTGAATGAACTCCATTCAATCGGTCCTGTAGAACGAATGGTCCTATAAGATGGTTTCCTATGATACCAGCCCAAACATTCACGTTAAATTTCCGTTGGTGTTTGGTTTGCAATATCTCATGGGGATTTTCTTCGGCCCATATATGGAGATTATGAGAGTTGATAACTTCATCTCTACTGAAACCTGCTTCATCAGTGAATAAAACTCGATTAATAAAAGTCATATCCTCTCTTTGCCTATCCATGAACCAATTGGCATATTCCAGTCGTGCTGGAAAATCTTGAGGTGTCATGGCATGTACCTTCTGGATGTGAAATGGGTGGAGCAGTTGTTCCCTAATTATTCTATGAATAGTGGACTTGGATGTATGGAACTGTTCTGATAGATTTCTGATGCTCATTGAAGGATCATCAGCGACGGCTTCCAAAATATTTCCTCCAATACAACGGTACGTACAGTCCTAGGAGCGCCCTCACCACCTCGTTTTGGCAAAACTGTACCTACAATAATATCGAAATAAAACAACGTGCTCAAATTAATTATCAATTATTACATACCTGTCTCCCTCAAGCTGCGATCGACACGCTCGAATGTTTCTCTTGACGGTACCGTTCGATTGGGAAAATGCTCGGAATACAGACGACGAGCTTCTGCAGCATTACAAAATGCTCGTCCATAAAATACATGCATATCTGCATATTCATTGAATGTAAACTGTTCGGCCATATCAAAAAAATTAAAATATCCTATAGAATATTGACAATACAATGATAGTCATATGACAACGCACCACTCAACAAAACAAAATTGCATTCCAGTTTCTCATTTTTTATCAAAACTTTCCAAAAGGTTTTTTTGTCAACATCTGTGAAAGAAATGGAACATAATTATTCCCTGGATATTTTTCACCTGATCATGTGCAGCCGTTTTTGTAGTTCATTCGTTTGCTTTTTATTAGTATAGTAAATATTTTTTCCGATGTGCGTTTTTTCAGCTAAATTTAGATTCGTGTTAAAGAATTTCTCCCATAAAATTATAATTATCAGTGAAACTCCTCAACAGTTTAGCTGTGAAGAAGAATTTGAAACATTCGAAAGTTGAGTTTCATGAGATTCAGATAACTAATCAACACGAAACGTGATTATTCCACACGTATTATGTACATAAAAAATATGGAATGAATTCGATATTTCATAGTAGAGTAGCTTGTTAGTTTAAAAACACCACGAATCTACAGAACTTGATATTTCTTTTGAAAAAATATCTGCTATCACAATTGTGACTTAAACTTCCATATAGGTACTGTACTTTTTGTTTACGACTTCATTTTAGTATACTTTGTATTATTCCTGTTAGAAATGTTGTTGAATTAACGTTATCATTATTATTTCTGCTTTGATTATTAATCATTTCAAATAATGGTGGACGAGCGGGTTTGATGTCGTCGAGTAGAACTACATTTTTATCAAGACTCGTTGCTCCGATCGACTTTCCACACGAGTACTTTTATTCATAAAATTGTCCAAGTAACCTTATTTTGTTGAAAAATATTGAAAAATATCTGTCATTTCAAAGTTTTGGGGTGTGGACCATCGGGGGTAGTCCGTTCCTGACTTTGTAGCAAAACAACTGACTCCTGCATGAAAGCTCATCGACGAAATTCATTTGTTTAGTCAATTACCAAAATTTGGATGATTTTGAATATTCACTTGAAAAATTATCAAAGAAAATCATTTTTCATTTTGTAACTTCGAGGGCCCGTAACTTGGTTACGAACATTTTAGGAAAAAAAGTTATATGAAGTACTGGTGATATTTTGACCCCATCTATATATTCCCGAGAGGAAAAGAGGAAGTCCAGGGACACCCTGTATATATAGATATATTATTTATCTTTATATATATTCTCATTTGAATTGGGAAGAGCAAATTAATCATGTAATTGAAAAGTTGCGATTTATGGTCTATAAATTCAAAAATATATCTAACATCATTAATATGAAATATCTGAAAATACTGTACCATGCTTCGGTCGAAAGCCATCTTTCCTGTGGAGTCATTGCATGGGGAAGAGCCTCATTTCAACACAAGATATAAAACAAACGCTGTGATACCCAGAACTAAAAAAATCGAAAGAACAGAAATGTTACACTTTTTTGGGATCAATACTTTTCAATGAGCTACCGTCCGAACTCCAAACGATTGACTCATACGAAATGTTCAAGGAAAAGGTCAGAACTTGGCTGTTCAGTTTTCCGTCAGAAACACTAGAAAGCTTCATAGCTATAAGCAGAGTATGTTATAGACTTGCATGAGGTGTTGCTCATAATATGTTCTGCAGATGTAATTATTGTAATGTGATATTAGTGCCAAAATTTTCCTTTAATCTGATATGAAATTTAATATTTTAGAAATATGAGTTGACAAAAGCTTTCACAATTGTATTCCACTTTAAATTGTTTAGTCTTTGGTTTGAATTTTGAATCTTCTAGTAATGATAATTTTTAGATTTGTATTTTTTCATACTTAAACAAAATTGGAGAATATTTGTATTTAAATGATGTTCATGTTAGATGTTTGAACGAAGATTCATTTGGTTTGTTATTAAATCGTTTAGATTTACATCCTGTTATATTCAAACAGACCTGGAAAACATTTGTATTTCAGATGATTGTTCATATTTAATGTCCGGACAAAGATTTCAAGCCACGCACGGATTCATTTCCTTGTGGTTTTTTCTGTTTTGTTCATTTAATGATTGGTAGAATTGAGATATGTAGTGAAATAGTACGAATAAAACATTATTATTATATTATTATATACACATATTTCACAGTTCAACATTGAAAATTTTATATTTCCAATTTTACAACGTTCACTGATAGATTAGTTAACTTGCTCATGCACAAGGTTATACCTTTTATGAACAACAAACCGATCTATTTGCTGAATTAGATTGAATAATTGTAATTTTATATAATTTCAATGGCACATAAAGATTTCAAAGTCACGCGGGTAAATCCCAGTCAGGTTCCTATACCTTCAGTTCATCCCCTAGCAATGAATACGAGGGTGATCTGAAAAGTATCCGACCTGACAAAACTACAAAACAGTTTTCTAGTTTTTTTGTATTTTTTCAAAATGGTCTCCTTTTAACTCTATACAATTCTCCAGCGATGCTCCCGTCTCTGTAATCCGTCCAAATAGTACTCGGCGTTTCCCTCTGCAAAATAATTATTCACGAAGGTGATTGATTGCCTTTTCATTTGACGAAAATCTTCGAATTCCGAGGGCAATTTTCAAATGAGGGAACAAAAATAACTCAATTGAGGCTGGATCAGATGAGTTAGGTGGATGGTTGAACAGTTCAAACCGTGATTCGTAGATTTTCGCCATGACAACCGTTAAGGTGTGAGACCGAGCGTTATCTTGGTGAAAGAGGATTTTTTTTCTGTAAATGTTGCCGTTTCTACTCAAGTTCTGCCTTCAGCTTGTCAATTAATGATGCGTAGTTTGCTCCTGTAATGTTTTTTTTTAATATCCCATAAAACAGTCGCCATTACTTTCCCAGACAAAAAAACGGCCTTTGTTTTTTTTGAAGCCGGTTCCCCCTTTGCAGTCTTCTATTTGCACTATATTTTTGTTTCAAGCGTATGCTTGTGTATCCAAGTTTCATCTACAGTAATTATTCGGTGCCAAAACTTGGATTCATTACGCCTCAACTGCGCCAACAGAGCATTGAGAATGTCTATTCGGAAAAGTTTTTAGTCTAACCTGAGCAAACGCGGCACCCAACGCGCTGACAGCTTTTTTATGCCTAAATGTTGATTTAATATGTGACAAACACGTTCTTTCGACATATTCATAACCCCTCTGCTATCTCTCACTTCAATTCGGCAATTAATAAACTTTGGCGATGTTTTCGTTAGTAGTTCCAGTTTTTGAATGTCCCGAATGTCATCTCCCAAGCTCTTACGGCCACATTTAAATTCAGCTGCCCAAAATTTCACTGTAGTAAATGATGATGCAGTCTCCATACACATACTCCAACTCATCTTTGATTTATGAAGACATATTGCCTTTCAAAAACAAATATTTGATGACAGCTAGATTATCCATTCTCATCAAAACACTCACATTAAATGACTCGAAACCAGTTATGATAACAACTTCCATACAATCATTGTTGGTTTGAAAATTTACGGTTTACAACTCCAAAAACACTTACGCGAAAGTATTTGAATTTTCAAGTCTCTCTAAGATGAGCTCGCGAGTCAGCATTATTGAATTCAAAATTCAATACTCCACTCACTGTAGGTACTGTCATTGACCTTCATGTATTCGGTTCAATTGAGAAAATAATTTGTATGGAAATGATCACATGAATGGTCAAGTTCCCTGAAAGACATTGAACAAAAATCAATTTGCATCTCTTGAGAAGATTTCGTAGTAGCTCAATATATTCAAAGAGAAGCAAAACCATTTCCAATTACAATGGAGCGATTGTACTCAATATCGAAAGTGTGATCCACTTCACAAACAGATATCAATTTATCCGTGAAATCAATTTCAGGCATGACTAGGTTATTGAATATTCAGCTAATAATGAACCTTATGTTGTCGACTTAATGGCATACACTTCACATAATAGGTAACGAATTGATTAACATGTTTCGAGTAAATGCCCACCAGAAATTAATTAGAGTATTAACTAGATACCTTCAGTTAGAGACGTGATTCAATTGATCAGAACAGAATGAGAACTGAATAATTATGTCAAGATCAGATACCAAATACTTTACGAAAACTTGAAAGTTACTGAAGCATAGGTTTTTTATTCCAAAGAGCACTCTAAGTTTCTGATACGCCTTTGATGTTTCACCAACTCCATTTCTGCAATTCTTCCCAGGTCTGTTTTGAAGTGTAGAAAATAGATCTAGATCTTGTTCCTGAAAACGTGCATTGGCGGTTGATGTTTGAATTGAAAGACGGGAATTCTAAGATCATCAGCCAAAACTATACTTTATTACTGACTAGCGAGCCGTCTCGGCTATGCACGGGTGAAATGATGGTACTGAAGCGCGGTCTTTTACGCGTTATTTATAGGCGGTACCTGCCACCATCTGGCACCACCGCAACCGCTACATCAGTGCATTTCAAATCTGTAATATTCATTAAAATTATATGCTGTGAAGGGTCACAATGTACTTGAGTTACTTGATTGGATGAGGAAGAATGCTGGAGGATTTGAAATCGTTATTGTGAATTATTACTAGGAGATAGACATATAATACCATCGCGGACTCTCAATAAAGTCCAGATTCAAATCATCATAGGATATCATCCGGTAATTCCGTCCCAGATACTGATTTTTTCTGGACTCTGAGTATGTAATGCTCGTAATCGGTGAGAATTTTCCCTAGATCAGAATATATGATTCTGACATGGTCGTAAAGGGTGAAATTAGTTTCATCGGCATACGAGTTGGCAATGAATTTGTTTGGTCTAGGTTAGATTAGGTTAGGTCCAAAGTGAGTGGGTCTGTTCGATCCTCCACCGCAACCTGCAAGGGTTTATTGTGACTCACACATATTCACACTCGACCAAATAAACCCAGCTTCTTAACGAAGCCAATTAGTTTGTATTTTGAGTGGTCTTTTAGGTCAGATGGTAAGAGTACGGCTCTGCCGAACTCTAAAGACCTGATTCGGTCCCCAGCGGGGCAGGCACAAAGAATATGCTCTGTTAATGAGGTAGTCGGATAGTCAAGTTGCAAGATTCACACCTTGATACTCACGACAACCTTCCCATATGATGGTTTTTGCACGTCAGCTACACCTGACGATGCCTTAGATTCAGCCGTGCACTGCTTTTTCGCCTCTGGTTTTGATGAATCATCACTTGAGTGCAAATGTTTGCTAACCTGCTCATGAAGGGTTTGTTTCCCACCTGAGACAGACTCTGCGTATGCCGCAGCTCTCGCTCGTGCACTAAATTCACAGGGAGGTCAGTTGGACTCGTAAACTCAACATCCATCTCCTCTGTAGACTCGCTCCTGAACTAAATTTACAGAAAGGTCAGTTGAAGTTGTGAACTCGACATCCATCTCCTCTGTAGACTCGTTCCTGAACTAAATTCACAGGGTGGTCAGTTGGACTCGTAAACTCAACATCCATCTGATCTGTAGACTCGCTCCTGAACTAAATTCACAGAAAGGTCAGTTGAAGTTGTAAACTCCGACATCCATCTCCTCTGTAGACTCGTTTCAGAACTAAATTTACAGGGAGGTCAGTTGGACTCATAAACTCGACATCCATCTCCTCTGTAGACTCGCTCCTGAAATAAATTTACAGGGAGGTCAGTTGGAGTTGTTAACTCAACATCCATCTCCTCTGTAGACTCGCTCCTGAACTAAATTTACAGAAAGGTCAGTTGAAGTTGTAAACTCGACATCCATCTCCTCTGTAGACTCGTTCCAGAACTAAATTTACAGGGAGGTCAGTTGGACTCATAAATTCGACATCCGTCTCCTCTGTAGACTCGCTCCTGAATTAAATTTACAGGGAGGTCAGTTGGAGTTGTTAACTCAACATCCATCTCCTCTGTAGACTCGCTCCTGAACTAAATTTACAGAAAGGTCAGTTGAAGTTATAAACTCGACATCCATCTGATCTGTAGACTCGTTCCTGAAATAAATTTACAGGGAGGTCAGTTGGAGTTGTTAACTCAACATCCATCTCCTCTGTAGACTCGCTCCTGAACTAAATTTACAGAAAGGTCAGTTGAGAAGTTGTAAACTCGACATCCATCTCCTCTGTAGACTCGTTTCAGAACTAAATTTACAGGGAGGTCAGTTGGACTCATAAACTCGACATCCATCTCCTCTGTAGACTCGCTCCTGAATTAAATTTACAGGGAGGTCAGTTGGAGTTGTTAACTCAACATCCATCTCCTCTGTAGACTCGCTCCTGAACTAAATTTACAGAAAGGTCAGTTGAGAAGTTGTAAACTCGACATCCATCTCCTCTGTAGACTCGTTTCAGAACTAAATTTACAGGGAGGTCAGTTGGACTCATAAACTCGACATCCATCTCCTCTGTAGACTCGCTCCTGAATTAAATTTACAGGGAGGTCAGTTGGAATTGTTAACTCAACATCCATCTCCTCTGTAGACTCGCTCCTGAACTAAATTTACAGAAAGGTCAGTTGAAGTTGTAAACTCGACATCCATCTGATCTGTAGACTCGTTCCTGAAATAAATTTACAGGGAGGTCAGTTGGAGTCGTTAACTCGACATTCATCTCCTCTGTAGACTCGTTCCTGAACTAATTTCACAGGGAGGTCAGTTGGAGTCGTAAACTCGACATCCATCTCCTCTGTAGACTCGTTCCTGAACTAAATTCACAGGGTGGTCAGTTGGACTCGTAAACTCAACATCCATCTGATCTGTAGACTCGCTCCTGAACTAAATTTACAGAAAGGTCAGTTGAAGTTGTAAACTCGACATCCATCTCCTCTGTAGACTCGTTTCAGAACTAAATTCACAGGGAGGTCAGTTGGACTCATAAACTCGACATCCATCTCCTCTGTAGACTCGCTCCTGAATTTAATTTACAGGGAGGTCAGTTGGAGTTGTTAACTCAACATCCATCTCCTCTGTAGACTCGCTCCTGAACTAAATTCACAGAAAGGTCAGTTGAAGTTGTAAACTCGACATCCATCTCCTCTGTAGACTCGTTCCAGAACTAAATTTACAGGGAGGTCAGTTGGACTCATAAATTCGACATCCATCTCCTCTGTAGACTCGCTCCTGAATTAAATTTACAGGGAGGTCAGTTGGAGTTGTTAACTCAACATCCATCCCCTCTGTAGACTCGCTCCTGAACTAAATTTACAGAAAGGTCAGTTGAAGTTGTAAATTCGACATCCATCTGATCTGTAGACTCGTTCCTGAAATAAATTTACAGGGAGGTCAGTTGGAGTTGTTAACTCAACATCCATCTCCTCTGTAGACTCGCTCCTGAACTAAATTTACAGAAAGGTCAGTTGAGAAGTTGTAAACTCGACATCCATCTCCTCTGTAGACTCGTTTCAGAACTAAATTTACAGGGAGGTCAGTTGGACTCATAAACTCGACATCCATCTCCTCTGTAGACTCGCTCCTGAATTAAATTTACAGGGAGGTCAGTTGGAATTGTTAACTCAACATCCATCTCCTCTGTAGACTCGCTCCTGAACTAAATTTACAGAAAGGTCAGTTGAAGTTGTAAACTCGACATCCATCTGATCTGTAGACTCGTTCCTGAAATAAATTTACAGGGAGGTCAGTTGGAGTCGTTAACTCGACATCCATCTCCTCTGTAGACTCGCTCCTGAACTAAACTCACAG
Source organism: Leptinotarsa decemlineata (assembly GCF_025532065.1). NCBI lineage: Eukaryota > Metazoa > Arthropoda > Insecta > Coleoptera > Chrysomelidae > Leptinotarsa > Leptinotarsa decemlineata. The sequence goes on along the minus strand of NW_027412541.1, from coordinate 5,770,339 downwards.
GGAGGTCAATTAGAGTCGTGAACTCGACATTCATCTCCTCTGTAGACCCGCTCCTGAATTAAATTTACAGGGAGGTCAGTTGAAGTTGTAAACTCGACATCCATCTCCTCTGTAGACTCGCTCCTGAACTAAATTTACAGAAAGGTCAGTTGAAGTTGTAAACTCGACATCAGTCTCCTCTCTAGATGCGTTCCTGAACTGAATTTACAGGGAGGTCAGTTGGACTCGTAAACTCGACATCCATCTCCTCTGTAGACTTGCTCCTGAATTAAATTTACAGGGAGGTCAGTTGGAGTCGGTAACTCAACATCCATCTCCTCTGTAGACTCGCTCCTGAACTAAACTTACAGGGAGGTCAATGGGAGTCGTAAACTCGACATCCATCTCCTCTGAAGACTCGCTCCTGAATTAAATTTACAGGGAGGTCAGTTGGAGTCGTTAACTCAACATCCATCTCCTCTGTAGACTCGCTCCTGAACTAAACTTACAGGGAGGTCATTCGGAGTCGTAAACTCGAAATCCATCTCCTCTGTAGACTCGCTTCTGATATAAGTTTACAAGAAGGTCAGTTGGAGTCGTAAGCTCGACATCCATCTCCTCTATAGACTAAGTGTCGGAAAAAAAATTTAAGTTTACTCTGTCCATAAAAGTCACACGAGTAGTTAGGAAAAGAAGGTCAATCATGACAGAGCCCTGCATTACGGTGACAAGTCGATGCTTCGACGAGAGGGTGCCTGGTATCTCGAAGGTTCCGTAAAGACAGCTGATAGGCTCAGTGTTATTCATCCTCTCGGCATGGATACTCACACCTTAGGATTAGGCCATTGTTGGGATGTCATTCAGTTAGGGAATAACATAACCACAAGTGATTCTGTCATTCCCGTATTCAGCGGGGCTACGTGGAAGCAGGCATCCGATGGCCGGTTTGCTCAACCGCCACATCCCAAACTAATGCACTCGCCGAAAACAGCATGCACAGTAGTTCAGGCAGTGAAAGATGAACAAGGACAGCCAACCCGCCTATTCTGGTCTAATTTTCTCATCGTTTTCTTACAGAATTCAATATTGCTGTAGGATCATCTCCTCATAACACTGTTTTCGAGTTAAATATGTAGTCTTTGAGTTTCGTACAGCTCTGTAGTTATTTTTATAACTCATATTATTATTGGTTGCAATTTGCCTAACAGAAACTTTGAGTGGTGGAACATTCCATGTGAGTAAATGTATTCTCAGAAATGGAAATTGACTTGCTCAAACAGCAATCTACGATACTGATCAGATAAAAAAATAAAATCGTTAGGCGTAGCGTAACCTGGGTAAATATGTAAATACTACGCCCAACGACTTTATAAATTTTTTTCAATCTAATCTAAGGAGAGTGGTGTGGTGACTATTATCTAGAACCTTCCGAAATATTTTTTTGTTTTTATTACATTATATACACTTGAAAAGTAATTATGGACGAATTGAGTGTTTTTTCTTATAATGTTATCCGTATTTGCTACTGAAAAGCCGATAAGGCAAGTGTTTTACTGCGAAACATGAAATGTACAGCAGTGAGGATGACAGTATTCCATGTCAATGAAATTTTACTTCTTTCATTAATTATATTTTGTAGGAATCCCTTGAATGTGATCTGTTTCGATCCAATACGAATGTTGAGATACAAACGGAATAGAGAAAAGTGTTTTTCGTATAATTCAGCGTTCATATAAAAGAATTTGTTTCGAACGTATTTTCCATTAAGTCGAAAGTTACTCATCCACAATCGTCTGCGAGTGATAACTCTACGTCACGACGTTTCGATTGTTAGTATCCACCGAAACACGTGTTTTCGGGTGATACTAACAATCGAAATGTCGTGACGTAACTTGGTTTGGAATATTTCAATTTTCAATTTCCATTTCAGATAATAATATTTTTATTTTTTTAATTTTCAGCTTATATTAATATTTTTATTTTTTATTTTTTTTTATCGTTGCTTGTATGTTATTTCTTTGTAATTTCAATTTTTTGTTTAATAAAATTGTTATTTTTTCGTTTAATCTGTTTAATTTTTTACAGATTATTTCAGGGATTTCAAATCAATTTATATTATATTAGACAATGGAAGTCCGAACTGATGAAATGTTCAAATGCTGTTCTTCAGGTTCTATTGCAATTTCAATGCAAATTATCTTATAAAATTAGAGTTTTTTTCACATCTTGCAAAAAATATCACAGCTGATACTATTCGATTACAGCATTTATTGCCAACATTCACTCACAACGATACTTGTAAACCAATCAAATTTCAATTAAATATTCTTTTCGATCAACATAAAAATACTTTTCAGATCTAGCTTGTTTCGGATTATTTAAATGATAGTATATGCATTTCTACTCTAATAGAATTTACATCAAAGTACTTCAAATTATCTGTAGTTTTTATGAAAAGTTTTGTTGTGAAATAATTTTGAACTTTTTTCATATTCAATCAAGTCATTTTTGATGACTCATCAATAGACATCACATAGATTATCATTTATTTGAATTGTAAGTTTCATTTTTCAAATGTACCAGAAACGTGAACAAAAGGTATTATATTAGTTGACAGTAAATGAATGTTTCTTCTCGAATCACATGTAATATTATATGTATAAATACTTATCAGAAAATGCTGAGATTGACGATAGTTTCTACAGAATGGAGCAAAATGAAAATTACCACCATAGAAACTCACGAAACAATTTTAAAACTCAAAGGATCCGCATATATTCTTTTAGCAGGCAACGAATATATTCCAAATAGTTCTGTGGAAATGGATCGTACCTTGTTACCATTTCTAAGAAGAGATGTTGAAAACGGAAATATGAACCTTAACTGAATTCTTAAAAAAATTCAGTGAATGTATTCATGTAGACTATCGCATATCACATCTGGCGTATGTTACAATTTGAGGCGAAAGTTCTAAAGTGAATTCCATGCTTTGAAAACGGAAAAATATTGTTTTCCGAAACGTCGACCACTGAAGAAAGCCAAGTGTAAATACTTATTTTTTTTAACGGATTTTTCTAATTTGTAGGCAAATTTTATAAAACCGGCAAATTACCGACTAATTGGACTCTTCAGTGGTTTATATTACGCAGCTACTTTTTGGGGTGAACTTTTCAGTTTGCCCTTCATTACACTTCAGGAGATAATCTATTGATTTATTGATTTTCGAATAACTTCTTTCATTGATGGTGTGGTGTGAAACTTTGTATGCTTTTCAAATAAATATCGAATATGAAATAATATTTTTGAAATATTTGATTTATGTTTGGGGTGAAAATACATATTGAAACAAACAGTCACGTTTATAAAAGGGAAATCGGAAATACCTGAATTAGAAGTTTCTTCTCGTTAAAGGTTTCAAAGAAAAGGTATGAGTTTTTGCCAGTTTTTTCTTCAGGAGTTGTGAGTTTACAATACTTCGATGAGAACGATTGAATGAATTTCAAGCAATGTTTAACGTTATCGGATTATATAAACATCCATGAAAGTATACAGTTATCAATCGGGGTGAAAATTGAGGATAAATTTATCAGATATATTTTTCATACTTTTACCAATATTTTATCTATAGTCCGTTCATAATTTGTCGATAGCACAAAATGAGGGCCCAAGTCATAAAACGGTCGTAAAACTCGTAAAATCATAGGCGGAGGTTCCTGAGGTGTTTATTCATTGAATATAAAGCTTCAGTTTATATTCGAAACTTGCCTTGAAAGGGTGAAGTTGTTACGAACGAAAATAATTTTTGGTTTAGTACATTTTTTAATAGCATTTAATTTACGGCTCGTTGGTGTTTCGGCGTTTACGGCAGTAATTAACGTCTCTAATATTTATTTTGCGAATTTTGTGCAGTGCGTGAGTAACTTTTTTTCATATTCCTACAAACATATACGTACCTTTCGTTCCTGCTTGTTTTGTTTGATTGCTTGCGATGGCTTTGTCATCATCATCAACATCATCAAGTTTTACACCGGTACTGTTGCGTACAGTCAGTAAGTCTGTCTATTCACCAAGAGAGAAGACTATTGTTTTGAACGTTCACGATGCTCTGGTTTCTCAGAATCCCACAAACACTGTTCAGAACATAATCAAGAGTTGTGCCAACATGACGGGCGTAGGGGAGTCAACAATATATAGGTTCCTATCAGAAAGAAAAAAAAAAGGTATAGCTAACCCAAATATAAACGAATACTTAAAGAGGGGGAGAAAATCTATTGAAATTGATGAATTTACCAAAAATGGTATTCGAAGGAAAATTCACGAATTTTTTTACAAAAAAGAAATACCTAACTTAAACAAAATTTTACAAGAAGTTACAGACGACCCGGATTTGCCTCATGTCGGACGAACCAAATTGTGGCAAGTTTTAAAAGAATTAAATTTCCGGTGGGAGAAATCAGACCGAAAATCACTTTTGATTGACCGGAGAAGAAAGTATCTAAGATCTATACGAAAATTTCGGGCTGAAGGAAGGCCAATTTACTATCAGGACGAAACGTGGGTAAACGCAGGTCATACTCTCACAAAAATTTGGACAGATAAAAATATATCAAGCTCCAGGCAAGCCTTTATGGAAGGTTGGTCTATTGGTATTTCCCCACCTTCTGGTAAAGGCAGTAGATTAATAGTTTCTCACATTGGCGGTGAAAAAGGATTTGCTAAGCATGGTTTGTTGGAATTTGAATCCAAAAGCACAAAAGACTATCACGAGGAGATGACAGCTGATGTTTTCGAAAAGTATTTTGAGCAGATGATTGAACATATACCACCAAACTCAATTATAGTATTAGATAATGCACCTTATCATTCACGATTAGTTGAAAGACTTCCAACGACTGCGTGGAAGAAACAGGGTATCATTGACTGGCTGCGGAATAAGTCCCTGCCTTACGAAGATGGAATGGTTAAAGCAGAACTTTTAAAAATTGCCCGGCAACACAAATCTAAGTTCAAGAAATACGTGGTTGACAAAATGGCGGAAAAACGAAACATCACAGTCCTTAGACTTTCACCCTATCACTGCGAATTAAATCCAATTGAACTCATTTGGGCACAAATGAAAAGCTATGTGGCTAGAAAAAATACGTCATATAAAATACAAGCTGTACGTGAATTGTTATATGAGTCTTTACAACATATTACAGAACAAAATTGGCGAGATGCAGTAAGACATGCAATAGAAGAAGAACAAAAAATGTGGGATCTTGACAATATAATTGATGCGACTGTAGAGACACAACCGCTAATTATTAACCTGCAAGACGACTCGGATTCCGAAGATGATCCTGTTTATTTTGAATTTGAATAGTTTTGTGAGTAATCGTAGTTTATATCATTTAAAAATAGGTATTAATTAAATAAATGTATCTTTTACAAATTGCAAGTAACTATTTTTGAATAAAATAAAGAAATTTTTTTAAAATAAAAATACAGTTTACAGTACCTACAGTTTAAGAATATTAATATATTTATTTATTTAAAGTAACTAATGTTTTAATCATATACTCTACGACACTGGTCACTCATTTCCACTCAAAATACCTACATAATCGGATTAAAAGTTTTATAGCTGTATTGTATTTCTTCAGATACAAGGTGGGTTAGTCGAAAACATCTTAAACTGCCAGTTTTAGTTTGGTTTTTGTTATTATATTATATTAGCTGTCCTCTCTGTATTTCAGTTCTCTAATGAGGGTCAAACTTGCAGTGAGCTATCAACAAATTATGAACGGACTATACTTGTGATGCACTGTTTGGAACCTTTGGTGTAGTGATAAATATTACTGGAGTTTTATCCTAACACCAAACCGTTATTCCAACAGAGAAATATTAAACTTTGAAATCTTCCTTTTGAAGATGATCACTTGGTGATCGAAACACGTGTCGAGGTGTTGAAATGAAGGTTTGTTATTGGGATAAAACTCCAGTAATATTCACTATTCGATCTGTTTTGAAAATGGGTATCATTTTTGATGGTTCATATCTTTTGTCGAAAAAAAACATCGTTTCTCAAAACAAATTTCCGACGTTTTTACTCCATGGAGAACCGTAGGTTCTTTTTTCAAGGCAAAGAATAATTATCAATAATCAACAATAATCAACAGATAATCCTCAGAAACATTCAATTCTCAAAATATTCCTCTGATATTTTCATCTAGGAACATGGGTTTTTCCACGGCTCTTGAATATTTCAGACATATTTCGTTCTATTTCATCAATTTATTTAGAGCACCAAGATTTGATGTTCGATAAACTCGTTGTCGATACAATATCCGAAAGCGTCCTATGAATTGAAACACTTTTTCACACTGGAAGAAAATGAAATTCGATGATGAAAGCCATTGCACACACAAAATATCATATCAGTGTGGAATAATTATATTATTTCGCACTCCATCTCATCGTCAATGCTCTTAGTGAAATGGAACTTTTATATATTTTCATTTGCATTTGTGAATACTATGTATACCTAGGTACACAACCAGTATGATATTTCTTAGTAGATATTAGAAGTTTGGACTCTCAATTTCTAAGAAATATTGAAACAATATACCTTGTTTCTGTGGAAGATGTTATATAGGGGAAATTTCAAGACCCCTAGATGTGAGAGACAATGAACATCGTGAATGAGTTAGGAGAACACAGATAACAGGATCGGGGATTGTGGAGCATATTCTAACATCATTTGGTGATCACGCTATGAAATGGAATGATTCACCAGAGAAGCACATGAGATAATTTGAAAACTTATAGAATCCGCATATGTTCTTCGAGCGGATAACAGGTGTATTTCAAATAGCTCTGTGGATTAACGAGGTCTTACCTTTTAACGTGTGATTCCTAACACGGAAAACACCAACAAAAAGAAAACAGCCTGTTCTAGATTCAAAAAGAGTTAAAACTGAAAAAGGACAAAATTTTATGGAAAGAAGGAATACAGATAGATCAAGCAAGAAGCAGAAAAACAAAAAAGCTAAAGAATCATGGGTATGTAAAATATCTGAGGATGATCATGTAAAAATGATCTAGTGTATGAAATGTAAAGGTTGGATACATGATCTATGTGCCGGTGTTGGAAACAAAATAAGGAAATATGTTTGTGATATCTGTATTCAATCATAATAGTTTTTTAAGTAATAACTACTATTTTTGAGAGACTATAATTTCATATTTGTTTTGTTGTTTTGTTTTTCGAAGATTATAATATGATTTGATTTTCTGTGTTTTTTAGTTAATAATTCAGTTTCAAATTTGGAAACCATTATTAACCAAAAAAAGTTATTCTTTGTCTGATTGTAATTTTCAGTTATTCTTGTGATCTCTGTTTATAAAGGATTATTAATTAAAGTTCATTTAATGTTGACAAAAAATGTTTTCTGAGTACGACTAAGGCTGTAGGAGGTACAAGTTAGGCAATTAGGCGCCTTAATCGTACCCATGGCACATTTTTGAAAAGCGCTAAAATACCTGTTTTGATAAATATAAGTTTATGTTTTTATGATTCTTAGTTGAGAGGTAACTAAATGAAGATTCGGTAATTGCAGTAGATTTTGTTTTATTTCAATTGCACTTATTGTTTCAGTAATATTTCCTTAAGGGGTACGACTTCACTTATTGGAGAAGAATTGTCATCATCACATAGTAACTTAAAATTATCAACTGTTCAAATCGGTCATGATACACGAATCAATTAGGAACGACGACAATTTTACCTCTTAGGATGATCTGAGTATTCAGTTGTGGGACGAACCAGGTTGGAAAATTAGGTTCATATCCCTCAAAATATTGCTACAATACGTGTGTTGCTTGTGAAGAAATTGAACAACACGTTTGCGAAATGAAAAGTATATATGAAACTTCTGGCCCACAGTTGAATCATCTGAACACTGTTGTGACTTTCGAACTGTAAAATTTTTTGTATTCTCATTTTGAATCAAATCGGCATCATCAGATGTTCTGAATGATTACGAAATCGCATGAATGCTATTTATACGATTTGGAATATTGCTAAAATATGCTATATAATATATTCGAAGAAAATGAACTGATTTTGCGATCGGATCACTATTTTTATATTCACAAAGGTTCAAATTGCTAGAAATTTTGATTTCATCGGTTTTTTTGCACAGTTATGTTACCCAATCTCATTTTTATTAAAATATTCATTATATTATTGAAATATAATGATTGAAAAGTGGAAACAATACAAGCAGGGCCGTCGTCATGGGAGTGACGAGGGGAGCCTCCCCTCCTGCTTTTTCGACTTGGGAAAAAGTTGGGAAATTTTGGGCCGTGAAGAAAGAAAAAAATAATATTAAAAACAATAATGAAAATAAAAAAAATAAAAATGAGAGAAAATAAAGGGAGAGGTAAAAAGAAAAGGGAAAGAACCGGGAGAAGGTTGGGATTTTCCAACATGCATAACTTGGAGATCCCATACTTCGAAATTCTGAGTTGTTTGAAAACTTTAAAAAAGTTCAGATTCTCCCAAGTAAGAGAACACTACTGAACAGTCCACAAATTTTGACGTGACAATTTCTCAAAATTTCCAACTTTTCGCTGTTTTTTCGACTTGGAAAAGTTGTGAAATTTCGGGCCGTGAAAATTGAAAAAATAATAGTAGAAAACAATAATCACAATATTATTCAAGAATTGTTTCTTTTCATTTGTATTGAATATTCCTATACATGGTGGATATGGTGGAAGACCAAGGACCTTGATCCAAAGTAGAATAATTTTCATTATTATTTTTTATCATTACCAAAATTTATTTTTGTTTGTGCACACCCCAACTGGCATAAGCATTCAGCCAATCTTTAGATAGCTAAGTAAAAAAATCAATATATCATAGTAGTAACTAATCCCTCGGTTTTAATTTTTTCGAAAGTTAGTAAATTTTGCTGGGTGGGTTGGGATAATTTGGATTCCCCCCCCCGGTATTTCTTTTCGCTACGGCCCTGAATACTAATCAATATTTTTTTAAGTCTCTAATGATTTTTTTGTTGTTTTCAGTTCCTATTTCCACCGATGCTATATCAGAAATGAAATGGTAAGTTTTTTACAAAATGAATAATTTTCTCTCAGTTTCAAAAAAAATTTTTTCATGAATGAAAAGATAAATAGAGCACCAAAGAAAAAGCTTGTATTCTGTATGGGATAATATCATTTTGTATGCAATTGTTTATATCCTCATATCACTGGCAGGCGCAGAATATAGGAGGACTATTGAAATATTTTCAAATTTGCTACACTTGATCATGGAAAAGTTCAAAGGTGTCAACTGTCGATTTCGTTTCAATACACCGACAAGTTTTCGACAATTTTTTCAGATAGGGAACTGAAACTAGTTCAAAAGGATATTAAACAAGGGCTACTCAAATTGTATTACCTGATGTGTTCAAAACTTCAAGTTTTCTTCTTGACAGCAGGCACTATCTATGATTTTGACAAATTTAGGATCGAGAACTATATCATTGGTATTAGCGAACGGAATCGATTTCAGTCAACATGGAGCCTAACAAAAATATATTTACAAACAAACCAAACCTGAATCGAGGAAAAAATGTGTGAACTCGCTGAATGGAAATACATCAACTGTTGAAGTTTGGATGGATATGATATGCATAATAACCATAATAGATTGCTGACTCACTAGTCGCTAACTCACTCTATTTATCGAAATGAGAAATACCGTAGAATGAGAACCATTCTTGGTAGATGATGACCGTTTGAATGTTGCCTCAACTATGAACGGATTAAAAGACGATTGATCTGAAGTGAAAATAATAATAATAATATGCTTTATTGCCCAAAGAAAAATAGGTCTTATTGACAAAGCTGTAAATTTCCATCAGACATCATAAACATTAGCATCATATATATATATATATATATATATATATATATATATATATATATATATATATATATATATATATATATTAGCATCATATATATATATATATATTTTATATATATACCAGGTGTCCCACATTTTATGTGACAGGCAATATCTGGTTTGTTGAAGGAGATACTCAAAAATGTTTCATACAAAAGTTTTAGGAGTTCATGAGAGCTATATTTTGATATAATTTTTAAATATACAGGGTGTTTGGTGTAGGTGCTACAGACCAAAATTCCATTTTTTAAAATAGAACGCCCTGTATATCATTATATATTCAGATGCTACGTTAAATTCTGATATCATTTCATGTTCGATTTTTGAAATTCGGTTACGGCGTTGTTGAGTTATTGCTTAAAATGAAAAGTCTTGAGAACGACTATTATTTTTAAAAATATCTCATACAATTATTCTCTCTGCATCAGATCACATGAAAATTAGTCAAAATTTTGGGTGTTCGAAGTAATGGTTTCAATTTTGAGTTGTGGAATTCAGTCAGGAATCATTTTGAATATGAAACAATTGCGAAATTGAAAGAGGTGTATTCGAAAACATATCTTTAATTAATAACAATAGCAAATTTTGTGGAGCGATTCATCGCTCCACAAAATTTGACTGAATATGTTAGGACTTTCATGTAATATTACCTGAATACAAGCAATGAATTCAAGTCTTCGTTCAAAGTCCGTGGGTTTCAAACCTTGTACCAACTGAATTTTGAATGGGTGGTATTTATTTTCTTTCAGAATTCTCTGTACATTAGATTTACTCACACCGACTTCTTCTTCAAGAGTACGGATAGAAACAGAAACACATTGATCTCTAAATCTTCAGTTCTAACAGATCTCGTATGATGACGATGCTATACAGGGTGTTTGGTGTAGGTGCTACAGACCAAAATTCCATTTTTTAAAATAAAACGCCCTGTATATCATTACATATTCAGATGCTACGTTAAACTCTGATATCATTTCATGTTTGGTTTTTGAAATTCGGTTACGGCGTTGTTGAGTTATTGCACTTTTCCTTAAATATAAAGTTTCAAAAAAACTTATTTACTCGTACACGAATCCAGTCTATATCTTTTATTAAATTGAACTAGACTACTACTGAATACAAATCATTATTCTCACCTCTACGATTCGATATCGATATCAGTTGAATATAATATTGAAATTCTTGAGAATGTGACTAACTTGAGGGTGAATTGCTTTATATTGCACAATTTCATCAAGTAGCTTATGCTTGTTGATGCCATAGTAACAAATGTTGTTGAATTGTATCTACTTGTCAGTTCAATTCAGTGATTCTTTGCAAAACAGTAACTGTGTTCTTTGTGCGAAAACTCCAGTATGCCTTTCGCGTTTAGTCCAAGTGATTGCATTGATATGTTAATTTTTGGGGAATGTCAGAAAAACTGCCGTCAAGCACAACGTCTATACCAAGAACGTTTTCCAGACAGACCCATTCCGTCACGAATGACTTTTTCGAGAGTTGTAGAAAAATTGCGAACTGGGTCATTTCCTTCTACTATAAAGCATCGTCATCATACGAGATCTGTTAGAACTGAAGATTTAAAGATCAATGTGTTGGCTTATATTATTATTCATCCACATGTTTCTATCCGTACTCTTGCAGAAGAAGTCGGTGTGAGTAAATCTAATGTACAGAGAATTCTGAAAGAAAATAAATACCACCCATTCAAAATTCAGTTGGTACAAGGTTTGAAACCCACGGACTTTGAACGACGACTTGAATTCATTGCTTGTATTCAGGTAATATTACATGACATATTCAGTCAAATTTTGTGGAGCGATGAATCGCGATTCCATAATAATGGAGTTGTTAATCGACATAACAGTCAGTATTGGTCTCAAGAAAATCCCCACTGGGTCCGCGAAAGTAATTTTCAAACTACTTGGGGTATTAATGTATGGTGTGGATTGTTCAATGGCCACATCATAGGACCTTACTTTTTCAATGAAAATCTCAATGGATTGCGATATTTACATTTTCTAGAAAATGATTTGATCCAGTTGATGGAAGATATTCCCATAGCAGAACGACAAGGAATTTGGTGGCAACAAGATGGTACTCCTCCTCACAATTCACAGGTTGTTACTGAATATCTGGATAGAACGTACCCAAATAGATGGATAGGTAATAAGGGTCCAATTCGGTGGCCAGCTCGTTCCCCATATTTATCACCGCTTGATTTTTTCCTATGGGGTTATTTAAAAGGTATTGTTTTCACTACTCCCCCTTTCAATGTGGATGATCTGAAAATGAAAAGTCGACTAGCGTGCAGTGATATTACGCCTGATATTATAAGAGCGACTTGTACGAGAGAAGTGATTCGACGTTTCGAAGCCTGTATAATATCTAATGGGCATCACTTTGAACAATTTTTATGACTTATTTCTAGGTACCTACCATTCTTATGAAATGATATCAAGTTATATCATTTACATTGTTATTAATTAAAGATTTGTTTTCCAATACACCTCTTTCAATTTCGCAATTGTTTCATATTCAAAATGATTCCTGACTGAATTCCACAACTCAAAATTGAAACCATTACTTCGAACACCCAAAATTTTGGCTAATTTTCATGTGATCTGATGCAGAGAGAATAATTGTATGAGATATTTTTAAAAATAATAGTCGTTCTCAAGACTTTTCATTTTAAGCAATAACTCAACAACGCCGTAACCGAATTTCAAAAACCAAACATGAAATGATATCAGAATTTAACGTAGCATCTGAATATGTGATGATATACAGGGCGTTCTATTTTAAAAAATGGAATTTTGGTCTGTAGCACCTCCACCAAACACCCCGTATATTTAAAATATATATCAAAATATAGCTCTCATGAACTCCTAAAACTTTTGTATGAAACATTTTTGTGTATCTCCTTCAACAAACCAGATATTGCCTGTCACATAAAATGTGGGACACCCGGTATATATATATATATATATATATATATATATATATATATATATATGAATATGTTTATTTAGGAAATCCTAATATACATACAATAATAATAATATACAATAGTACTAATAATAAATCAGTAAACAATAATAATTTCATGAACAACAATAATATTAACTAATAACTAGAGTCATACATATGACTGTAACATAACAATGTTGAGAAATAAAATAGAGAAGGAAATAAAATTCAAAGTTGACTAGATAAGACTATATTAACAATTTAAAACATACTGATACATGATGATAAATGTTAAGATTTAAGACTACTGATATTCTGCATCATTCAGTCTTTTCCTATAAAATTGGGTTTGTTTTAATATAGTTGTTTAGTTTAGATTTACATATATAAATACTTTCGCTTTGTTTTATGTCTCTTGGCAGCTTATTAAAATGGTTAAAACCTCTATAAAACAATATTCTCATTGAGCTGGTTGATCTGCATCTTGACAAGTGAAAAAGAAAACTTTGTATTGTCTCGTAATTGTGAGTACTATCAGAATAAGTAATGAATTCATCAAAATAAGATGGTGACATATTATTAACAGTCTTAAAAATAAATATCATTGCTGATCTATAGAACCTTTCTTTTATTAATAACCATTGTAATGCGTCAAGCATAAACTTTATGCTTGTATAATGATTACATTTTGATAGGTATGACTCTCATTCCACCATTTTGTAGTTTTTGTAAAATCGAAATTTTGTTTTGATCACACCCATATAGTAATGTACTACAATATTCGAAATGAGGCTGAATGATTGTGTTATATATAATGACCTTGGAAGAAACTGACAAGTGATAAGAGATTCGAGTAAAAAAGTAAAGTTTCTTTGATATTTTTTTAGTTATGTATTTGAAGTGTGCATCATAAGATAAATAGTTGTCTAACATGAATCCCAGGTAGGTACTATTTCATTATTTTTTCATTATTAATTTCCAAAGAATAGGAATTTAAATATATAAAATAATTACGTGTCATTCATCTTCCCGAAATACAGGAGGGGTTCTTATATATGTAAAATCTCATTTACAATACTCCATTTACAAGAACTATACTTTAGAAAAAAAGTATCGATAGCTAAGTATAGAAATAAAATAAAATATTTTTATGAGTGACTAATGTTTGAGAAAGAAAGTTTTTGACTTTCTACTACTCCATCTCGATAAAAAAAAAGAATGAGGGAATCTTCGTTAAGGTAATAATGTTTTCGTTTTTTGGTCTGATCGCTAAATATTCTAATGCCCTGTGGAATATCGTTTCTATTATTTTTATATTTCCTAATATGTTAATTGCTTCATTTTTGTTCATCATAACTACTTTTATTAATCTATTTTTATTTGGTATAACTTTTCCAACTCTAAATATTGTAATGTTGTCAAGATTAACATTGACACTGACTTTCTTTAGTATTTCCTTAATTACATTTGCATCTTCTTCTTTTCTTTGCAAAGGGGTTGTTGCCTGCTCCTCTCTAACATTAGCTACCATGATATTAGCTTCTCTTCTTTGGCGCTCTAGTAGTTCCGTAATGATACTTTCGGTTGGAGTAGTTTCACTAACTTCATTTACCTTTATCTGCTCCACTTCATTTCTAAGATCATTTATCTCAGTTTTCAAAGCCATCTTTTCAGTTATAATGTGATTTAACTTCTGTTTTTAAGATATTCATCTCACTTTTCAAAGAGGTAACTTCTGTTTTGAAACTTTTCATTTCTCTTAATAGTGCCGGAACATTGCTGAAGAGAACTCAGCATTTCTGACAGAAGTACACCAATGTTCTTTTCGTAAAGACTGCAGCTCGAAGTTCCGATGAGCTTAACCCTGTGCATTGTTCTGACGGATATTGCACAGAGTGACAACTGTCACATACACCATATTTATCGCCGAGATCTTGATTGCATTTTATACAAATATCAGACATCCTAATGGCAATTTATTCTTAGTGACTGATAGAATTTCTATTTGAAGGAATTTACCTCTTTTTTGTTTCGGAGATGAGGTTGCTACGGATAGTATTCTCAGATCTTAAACAGGTTCTGATATTATAATTAGACCCAATCCTTCTTATTCTTTTCGACAATCTTCTGATGTAGGGGAGTACAAGTACTGGTTGTGGCGGCTTCTCTTCCTTGTGGAACTATTGCTGTCTTCTAGCTAAAGCCTGTTCCACCATCAATTGCCTTGAACTACTAGGAGCAATCGAACTCAAATAGCAGGATCAACTGATCAGTTTCGACGTGAAAAGCCTCTACACCAACGTCACTGTCGACGATGCACTTCAAGTAATCATGGAATTACTAGGATGCTGAGTACGAAACTGCTACTTCCAACTGAAGGACGAATTCTTTACGCAAGATGAGAGACTGCCAATGGGATCGCTACTTTCACCGGTTATATATGTATATATATATATATATATATATATATATATATATATATATATATATATACATATTTATATATATACATATTTATATATAATACATATACATATATATATATATATATATATATATATATATATATATATATATATATATATATATATATATATATATATATATATATATATATGTATATGGAGTGATTCGAAGCTCTGACGATTGAAGAGGCCCATGAGGAGTCCCCAGTTTGGCTGAGATACGTGGACGACACCTTCATAATATGGAACCATGGGATGCAGATCACATCAACAACGTAAGTCCTTCCATCAATTTGACAATGAAAAAGGAAGTCCATAACGAATTGTCATTCTTAAACGTATTGGTGAACAGAACCGACACTAAATGGGAAACATCTGCATATCGAAAACCCATCCACACAAGACAGTATCTGAACCGGGAATCCAACCACCATTAATCGACTAAGAGAGAAATAATCAAGACTCTACTAGACCGTGCTTTCGTGCTCTGTAATACAAAGGAAGATCTCGAAAAAGTACTTGGCATCATCAAAAGTACAACGGAATTGTTACTCCAAAGTGATAGTGGAACAGGCTTTAGCTAGAAGACAGCAAGAGTTCCACGAGGAAGAGAAGCCGCCACAACCAGTACTTATACTTCCCTACATCAGAGGAT
The DNA here is from genome assembly GCF_025532065.1 of Leptinotarsa decemlineata. Lineage (NCBI taxonomy): Eukaryota > Metazoa > Arthropoda > Insecta > Coleoptera > Chrysomelidae > Leptinotarsa > Leptinotarsa decemlineata. The sequence continues at coordinate 5,754,318 of NW_027412541.1, read as the reverse complement.
TGTCGGAAAGGATAAGAAAGATTGGGTCCAAGTATAACATCAGAACCTGCTTCAGATCTGGGAACACTATCCGTAGCACCCTCACGAAAACCAGGCCACCAAACGCGGACTGCGATTCCAATAATTGCATTCACCGGATACCCTGCGAGTGCGGAGAATCATACATCGGTGAAACTAAGAAGCCTTTGAAAGTTCGCATTGCTGAGCACAAAAAACACACACAGCGAGAAGAAACCAGTAATCAAGCGGTACACGACAAATTCCCGTCAAACGGTCAGCTTCCACTGAAACCGATGAAGCGGAGAGAGAGAGAAAAGGGGATATGTGAAACCACTCGAGTGACCTGTAAATAGTCAGTTCTCTGAGGAATAAATCCTATTCCAGCTTAATGTTGACGACGCTGACGACATCAACTGTTTTATGCTGTTGGAAGACCGGGTTCACTGTATCCTCATGGAAGATGCCGATGATAACATCCGTCCAGCTTCTGTGGAGGAGCTGAAGGGATACATCAAGGCCGCAAAGGCCAAAAAAGCTCCGGGGTTCTTTGGCCCTCAGACACTTCCCCAGAAGGTAGAAGCATGCGATCGTTGTCATGATCCCAAAATAGGGTCAAAAACCGCTGTTCCCACAGAACTATCTCCCGATCAGTCTACTCTTGTCGGCGGATAAGCTGGCTGAAAGAGTTGTTCTTCAAAGGCTCAACGAAGAAATTGAGGACCGAAATGTTCTGCCTGGTGAACAATTCGATTTCAAGAGAGAACACTCCACTGAGTTACAAGCTCTAAGGCTGTTCGAAAATACCATCCATGAGCTAAACACAGTGCTCTCTCCGACGCTGTACTCACTTTACACCAGTGACCTTTCGAGGCCTGGGCGTGTGAAGATATCCCTATACGCCGATGTTACGGCTCTCCTCTCAACTTTCATGGGTCGGGATTTCGGCGTCTACATGCAACGTGCATTGGACGACCTCGAGCGCTGGTACCCCGATTGGAAGATCCGAGTGAACCCGAACAAGACTCAGGCGATAACCATGGGAAGATTGCTATCTTCTCCGGCCAGAAAAGTGAGAATCTCTGGAAGGGAGATTTACTGGCAAGCGCGGGTAAAGTACTTCGGCCTTCTAATAGACCGTATGCTCACTTGGAACCCGCACATTATGTGCGTTAAATCAAAGATCGAGGGTCGAATAGCTAGTCTGTACTCTCTGATCAATAGGAAATAAAAAATGAGCTTAAAGAATGAAATCACCATCTACAATACGATGTTCAAGCCTGTCATCATGTATGCTTCAGACGTCTGGGGACAAGCGGCTACGTACAATATCTCCACTCTGGAGATATTACCAAATAAGTTAATGAGGATGATTGTGAATGCTCCTTGGTTCGTGCGGAATGAAGCCATCCGCAGAGATTTGAGGCTGCCTTACATTCGGCAGTCCATTCAGACGAGGAATAGGCGAGTTTTTGAAGGTGCGGAAACTCACGAAAATCCGTTAGTCAGGGAAGTTATAGATTCTGCTGTAGACGACCCCTCCCGATATAGAAGAACTCGACATTCTGTCGAATGAGGCCCTCATGTCCCCCGTTAAAGGAGGAACACATCTTCCATCCATCCCACCCCAGCCAGGTAGGGGTATCCCGTGAAGGGCGTAATGGGTTCAGTCATGAACCCATTTGTCCTTCTTTGACAAAGATCAGCCAAAAGGGTAAGGAAACTGGGCTCGACCCTGAACGAACTCAAGACGACGTGCAGGAATAAATCCAGTTATCACGCGAAGACGACTGTGGATACTAACAATCAAAACGTCGCCCAAAAGGGTAAGGAAGCTGGGCTCCAACCTGAACGAACTCAAAACGACATGCAGGAATAAGTCCAGTTATCACGCGAAGACTACTGTGCATACTAACAATCAAAACGTCGTGAATTAACTTGGCTTTGAATCTTCAAATTTGAAATTTTCATTGTTTGTTAATAATGTTTTTAATTTTCATTTCGTATTGATATCTCATTTTTTTGATTTTTTGGTTGGTACTTGTATTTCATTTCATTGTAATTCCAGTTTTTTTGCATAATATAATTGTTAGTTTTTCTGCTCACCTTTTCATTTTTAATTTTCCTTTCCGGGGTTTTCAAATCAATTTATATAATACTAGACAATGGAAGTCCAAACTAATAAAATGCACCATGAAACATTGTCAACCACCTTCAAACAAAAGCATAAATGAACTTAAAAGTTACATATTTTTCGTATATATGTTCTCTTTAGGAGAACGACACATTACACGCTCGTTTCGCCTCCGAAGTTTTTCGATTTCAACTTTTTATTTGAATAATCAAGAGCCTATGTAGCTCAATATCGATTCTGATACAATGAATGGAAATCATGACAATATCTAATGTATCGGGTAAACTTCGGTTCACATCAATATTTCTATTTTTGTTCCCACTCAATTATGAGTATAGATTTCTGATGTTTTTATGACTATCTTATCAGTAGATAATTGCTCATGAACAACATGGTTCTATTCTAATAGGAGGTAATTACCTTCCCTGATGAGTATATGAAAAGTTTTATGTCGGTGTGTTTCTGTTAAGATGAAACTCACTTACTTATGTACTTATATGGTTCGTTATTTGATGGAAAATAATAACATCATTCATGACAATAACTAAGCAATTTTGACAAAAACATTCTTTTTTTTAGACGCGTTTCGCTAATAGTATTGTAGCTTTATTAGTAGAAAATTGCCCAATTATTACTATAGATATAATCGAAGTTGATCAAACAATTATTTGCTTCAACAATTATTACAAACATGTTCGAGTTATAAATAATAAACTGGTTCAAGAGGTAATTTTTCATTAATCAGAGTTTCACTTTCTATTTGTGAATGACAATCCACGTCTCCAATATGTGAAAAACTTGAATGATGATATGAAACCCATAAAAAGTCAGAACTCACATAGAATTCAATGAGTCCAGCACATATTTCACAAATTTCATATAAGACAAAAATCTTGGTATGGAGAGCATCCAAATTAGTTTTAGTAGCCAGATCAGTATCTATTGAAAGATGATAAAACTTTGAATAAAAGGATAAACATTATATTTTTATAGTGAAAGAACGGTAAAACATCTCAGAGAAAGCTTTCATGAAATTCGAACTAACTGAAAAGTTCTAGGTATCTACATTACCTTGTAAGAATACAAGATATTTGTTGAAAAAACTAAGATATATTCAATTGAAGTATTCATAAAATTATCCAACCTGAAATGGGGTATTGAAATTTTGTCATCAAAATTCGTTTACAAATTAGGGACCTTTCCACCACCTCTGAATATATCTTCTCTTATATAAAATTAACGATTGGTTCGAATCTTTTTATTTACGTGAAAATGATCAAGTGGAGCATTATCTATGAATTATACAATGTGCAAATATCCACTATTGTTCTTCAATCTGAATATTTGTTTAGGTTAAGAGTTTGATGGCTGATGACGCAGCAGCAGTTCATGTTTTGACAGAGAATTACCTTTGTTATGTTGTGTTTTGGTTGGTTTCCGGGGTTTGTCGTGGTCTTCTTTGGTCACATTCTCCGAACGTTTCAAGTGTAACTGCCTCAGTCATCTTCAATGGCATCTTCAGTGGCATGGTCAAATTACTCTTCTTGACGTATCAACTGAAACTGAAGCTCTTTTTTCTGCCATGTCATTTGTAGTACTTCCCAAAGAATTTGGGTGACATGGCTTCGTTTTGGCGCCTTTCAATGCTGTGTGCCAGGTCTTTGGTAGATATGTTCTTGCTTCCTTTCTGTTGAAGTTCTCATGGTGTTTGTTTCTATGCCTTCTGAATGATTTTTTGTTGAATAATGATTTGACGTTGCTATCCCCACCGGCAACTTCGCTTGTGTTCGACTAGGGGGGTTTGATCGATATTTTTTGGGTGTTGTTATGGGTGAAAGCTGAGGCTGCATATACAATACTCTGTGTTTGATCGATATTTTTTGGGTGTTGTTATGGGTGAAAGCTGAGGCTGCAAATACAATACTCTTCTGTTCACTTCGCCAGATATATCAATAGTTTGGGCGTGAACGACAAAGGTAAATCCAGAAGTATTTGCGTTCGAAAATTTGATTGAAGATAAGTGGGTTCAGTGTTACTATTTTTATTCGGGTTTGAAGGCCGTCGTAGTTTGGAACTGCGTCCTGATGTTTCGCCAGAACGAGAGGCTGGCTTCTTTAGAGGTATATTCATCTCCATGATGATTCACCGATAACTGGTGATTTCTAGTTCGTAGGTTGTATTTATGTTGACTCAGGTAGTTCACCTCTCTTGTTGAAGCTATTGGCCGAAATGTTATTACCTATTGATGACGAAACATTGCATTGCGCTGTTGTCGCTTCTGCATCATTTAGTATGGGATTCCAAATCCGTTTGAGCCCAACCGCCTCTGTTATAGTTTTCCGTAGGTTTATGGCTTTCTATGGTTTCCCGTACAAGCCAACTGTGGTATCCATGATCGAGAGCAAGTAGTTCCACACCTTCAAACAGTATCGTGTGATCTTCTTCACTGAGTGCGTGTTCCGCTACTGCCGATTTGTCTATTTGACCTAATCTTCAGTGTCTCTGATGTTCATTGAGCCTTTTATTCATGGATCTTTTGGTGGTACCGATATAAACTTTTCCGTAGGTAGGTACATGGTACACAATATATCCCCGCAGATGATAGGGAAATTGTTTTGTCTTTCGCAGATCTCAGGCTTAGATGTATTTTCCTGTAGGAGTTGAACACTGTTTTTTTATTTTATGCTTCTCTGAAATTTTTTCGTTTCCTTCTCTAACCCTAGAAATATACGGTAGAAATGCACGTGCAGCTGTTAGAGTTTTCTCCCTATTTTGACTGGTGGAAGTCTTTAGTTTCATGATCTTGTTGATTTCGGTTACATTATATCCATTCGATCTAAAGCCACTTGAAGATGATTCAATTCCTTTTGTAGGTGTGTCGCTTCACATATTCTACGTGCACGTTCCGTCAGAGTGTTGATAATTCCCCGCTTTTGACTTGGATGTTGGTTCGAAAGTGCGTGCAGATATCTGTCCGTATGTGTCGATTTTCGATATAATTTATGTGTCAGTCGTGTGCCACGCCTTTCGAAGAGTTCATCTAGAAAATCTATTCGTTGTTCCTGTTTAGTCTCCATGATGAACTTGATGCTAGAGTGTTGAGCATTTATGTGGTCTAGAAATATGAATAGTCTGTCCTTCCGATGTCTTCAGATGACGAAGGTGTCATCCACGTATCATAGCCAAATGGTTGGTTTGAAATCGAAAGCGTCGATTGACTTCTTCTAAAATTGCTACATGAAGAAGTTGGCTATCACCGGGCTGAGTGGATTTCTCATCACTACGCCGTCTAATTGCTCATAGAAATATCCTTTCCAATGGAAGTAACTTCTCGTGGGGCAGGCCTTGAAGAGTCTGACAATATCACTAGGAAACAGGTTTGCTACCTCTTTCGAAGAATCTTTCAGCGTAACTGGTGAACATGGACACAACGTCGAAAGTGACCAGAATATCACTTGGCTCCAAGGTAAAATTCTTAAGTTTTTCCACAAAGTCCGTCGAATCCTTGACGTGCGAGGTTGTTTTTCCAACTCGAGGCTGGAGGAGCGATGCTGGGTATTTTGACAAGTAACAACCGATGCATTCCATGGAACTTCTTTTTTGTGTATCTCTGGAAGACCGTAGAGACTTGATAGCAGGCCGTAACGCTTAACCGAAGTTTGAATCCCATACTAAATGTTGCTAAAGTGACAGCAGCGCAATGCAATGTTGCGTCATTAACAGTTGATAACACTTCGGACAATAGCAACGCTTCTACAAGAAAGGTGGACTACCTGAGTCAACATAAATACAACCGACGAACTAGAAATCACCAGTCATCCGTGAATCATCAAGACGAATTAATCTCTGAAGAAGCCAGCCACTCGTGCTGGCGAAACTTCAGCATGACTGAGAAACCTAAACCAAACTTAACGGAGATTGACGTGAAATTGAGCGACAGCGGAAATGCACAAGAGTCATGGCTCCCATATTTGAGGATGCATAACTCTAAGACTGTAGATAATTTCGTTGTTCAATTGAAATCCGCAATTAAATGCACACACTGCGGACACTTATCAGTAACCTTTGATCCTTTCTGGGATTGGTCTCTCACTATACCACAAAGAACCGATCGATTGAGTTTATGACAATGCTTAGATTCGTTCACAAGAGAAGAAACTTTGGATGGAAACGAAAAACCGACGCGTTCGAATTGCAAAGAAAGGACAAAATGCACAAAGTCCCTATCATTCCACAAGTTTCCATATATTTTAGTAATTCATTTAAAATATTCTCTCCAATGGAAAGATTGAATGTTGTCATCGAATTTCCTCTAGAAGGCTTGTATATGGACAAATTTGCGTCAGAAAATGTGGCTACTTGTTATTATAATCTATATGCACTTTTAAATCACAGCGAGACTACTTACAGAGAACATTATACAGCATTCTGTACACACCCGTATACTGGCGCGTGGCACAAATACAACGATTCACACGTGTCACCAATTTTACCAAAATCGCTCGTGAGGGAAGAAGCATACGTCCCTTTTTTTTGAAAAGGATGGAACAAACTCGCACCTTTAAGATAACTGAGGAAAGGTTTCTTCATGCTCCTGTACAAATATATTTGATATTTATATTCAAATATGTATTTGTGTACCTGATGAGTTGAATTTATATCAAAACAATTTATTCTCAGCTGTCATGGTTCAACAAAAAACTTGTTATAGCAGTTTTACCTATTTTTCTTAAATAATTAGGAAATATATGTTTGTCTACCAATTTCGCTTCAAATCCTAATTTTTTTTGTTTGTCAGTGGCCAAAAAATGTTCAAAATACTTTTTGCTAGTTGGCTGTTGAAAAATCATAAATGACTGTTGAAAAACATATTCGATTCCAGCAAAATTGTATATAATATACTAATCCAAACATTGATACTGCAATAAACATCACTGTAATGAAAGTGAACACAGATCGAATACACTGTTTTTCGTGAATCTTCTTTTATCTGTTCACATAATTTTGAACATAATATTTTGACATAATATTGTCAATGCAATTTCTGCTCAGCAGCCATCTACGTAATATAATTCTTCGTACTTATGTAGCCATCATGTTTTGAATTGCACCTTTTGAATTTCATATGGGCAACACTTGTATTTTTTTAAGAATTGAACACAAGATACGTTTTGATACACCCGAATGTTCTTCGATTTCACGCAGGAAAACTTCTCCGTCAATTAAATTATCAAAAAGAACAATTCGTTAAGTCCAGCCTCAACTCAGTCAATGTTAATTTGAGTCATCCAAGAATATCAGCAACATTTTTCCCACAATCAGCAACTCGATTTGACTGTCACGTAGGTAATCCGCTCTCTGAGAAAATATCAGGACATATTTTTATACTTTGGTTTGCATTTTAGAGGACATTGGGAACAGAAAAAAACAAATGTACCATTTTGTAATTGGTAAATTTCATAATTTTTTCATATTGTTTGCACTCGACTGATTAATTCAACAACAAATAATTTGTAATCAAAATATGACAGATACGACGTTATTTTTTAGATATAAGTTGTTGAAAATCATCTGACAAATCATTCCGCATTGAACATGATTCCAAAAACCCTTGATGAAAACTCACATGTTTTCTCTCCTGTTATCGTTATCTCGCTGACGGACGTTGCATCGACGAAATCATGTGATAGGGCAGTAGAAATGTTTCCTGGTGCAAAGAAGATTTGGTACAGATGAGACAACACACTAGAGAAACATTTTGAAGGAAGAATAAATCAGGTATCTGGGAATAATACAGAAGTACCCTGAGTGAATACAATAAAAATCAAGAAACTCATGAAGAAGGAAATGCGAGGAGGTTGAACAAATCCAAGTATGTACCAGGCTCTATCTGAGGAACATCATATTTCAATGAAACAATCTTCAAACAAATACCAGTAGGAACTCAAAAACAGGAACAGAGGCCATAAGACAGGTTCTCCGAGTGCACTTCTCCGGATCACAAATTACAAATCTAACACCGGAGTCCTGGGCAAATACAAAACTTGATCCGATTGAAAGAACGTCCAGGGAGGATTGGTTGATGACAAATGGAGTGGTAGAAGTAAATGAGCAATAAACCAATTCCAACTTCTTGAGTCGCCAAGACCAGATAACAATTACCCATCAATGTTGCAAAAGTGGTCGGATCTTGTACTTCAAAGATTCTAGTATATACAGCGTGACTCACGGTCGACGGTAGGTCAGACGTTATGGTAAAAACATCTTACATCTCACACATCTTACATTTCCTTACTTAACCTATCGATAGAAATATTTTCAGCATTGCGGCGTGGCCACTTCTAGGTTAGATTAGGTCCAAAGTGGGTGGATCTATTCGACCCTCCACCGCAACCCGCAAGGGTTTATTGTGGCTCACACCTACTCACACTCGACCAAATAAACCCAGCTTCTTAACGAAACCAATTAGTTTGTATGGTGAGTGGTCTTTCAGGTCAGAAAGTGATAGTACGGCTCTGCCAAACGCTAAAAACCTGATTCGGTCCCAAGCGTGGCAGGCACAAACAGAGGCGACACACACTGTCTTCCGACAGTCCAAGTCTCTGCATATGATGATTCAAATGACAGTGAACTGTAAGAAAGCCTGTTAGACATCATAGTTCTTCCCTACTGTAAAAAACCATCAATAAATAGTCATTAATAAACAATAAAAACAAAAGAGGACCTAGGTTTGATCCCTGAGGCACACCAGAAGAAGCTATATATGTTCTAGATTTATAAGCGTTATAGGAGACGAATTGTTTTCTACATGTCAGATAGGATTGCATCAGCTGACATGCAGAATTCGAAAAACCAAAACTCATCAGTTTATTGAGCAAGATACCATGATCACTTTCATCAAATGCTTTAGAGAAATCCGTGTATATAACATCAACTTGGCCGTTGTCATCTAATGGCGCGATAATAAATTGAGTAATAATGACTAGATTTGTAACAGTAGAACGCTTAGTAACAAATCCATGTTGATGTTTAGATAGTTGCCGTTGAACAGAAGCATATATGCGATTATATAAAATAATCTCAAGAATTTTAGAAAACATACATAAAATAGATATGGGTCTGTAATTCTATATATATGATTTTTCACAACATACAGGACATACTTTAGCCAATTTCCAAATATCTGGGAATGTTCCAGATATCAGATATGAATTAAAAATTCTCGTTAAAGGTTTTGCCAATACTTCTTTACAATCCTTCAACAAAAATGATGGGATCATATCTGGGCCTGTTTGTCAGTTCGTCGTTTAGTTTTTTGATTGCAAATATAACCTCATTTTTTTGAATGGGGTAAAAATGAATGAATGAACTTTTTTTTTTTAATTTTTTTTACTCAATTAAATTTTTATTTTATTTATTAACAACGATAAAAATAAAATAAAAACAACAATAAAAATTAATTGGCGCTCCGAGGCGACTTCATTGATTCCAGTGGCGCATTTGCTTTTTCAGCTGCAGGAAAACCCGGAAAAACCTGCAGCACCACATCATCTGAAGATCTTGATCCAACAATGTCCTCTCTCTTATAAAACAAAATGTAGGGTGTCTCCAGAGGCTACAATAAATTCAATGCATCACCAGAACACTTCGTGACACGACTATCGTCAAACTTAAACCAGTCCGTTTCTTCTTTGACCAAGGCGTAATAATGACCAAATTCAACGCCAGAACCACAGTGAACAATGACTGTATGAATATTATGATAGTGGTCTGCTAGGTTGAAATGTTCATCTATTTCGAACCTTCCAAAGAGTTTTTTGCTTCCGTTAGAGGTTGAGTCTTGTTTGAAAATCATCAGTGTTATTATTAGATTGACTGAAGCCTCAGCTATACTTGTTTCCTTATAACAGTCAGTAAGTTTGGCGCATGTTTGACAATACAGTCGATCATCACCCGTTAAAAATTCCATTTTAATATGATTTAACAATAAGCTTTGCACGGACTGGTTATTAGTCGCATTAGGAAAAGCTAGATGAAGTTCGAGAAATTCACATAAGTTTTCGGTACTTCTTGAACATTTGCCACAAAGTAAACAAGTGAGGATTTTTCCAGCAAAAGATTTACAAACACAAGACGAGATGGGTTGTACGGAATCATTCAGTCCAGAGCGGTCAGGAGTATTGATTTTGCTATTGTTTTGTTCACGAAGAGTATTCAACAAGAACCCCAAAAATTCGGAACAATCCTCTTGTTGTCCTAACGAGTATCTAGTGGACTTCAAAGACTCCAGGAAGTCGGTTGGAGGGAAAGATGATACCTTTTTACGAAACTGCAGCTGCATGAACAGTTGTTTGAGTTTGATGAATGAGTAGGAAACATTCCCGTTCTCGTTCATAATTGAAACTTCGTTCTTGAAATTCTTCGTCATGAACAGCACTTGTAAAATGCTATTCATGTAGCAAGTGTTTCCTAAATTATACAATCCAATTTTCTTCTCTAGATTTTCAGGACAACTATCTACTGGTTCGTAAGGAAGAACATGTTTCACAGAATCTCCATAAGAACCATTTCTCAAGCTGCGATTGATCCTTCCAAGTGGAGAAGGGTTTCGTAGAGGGATCGATTCGGCTCTTGCTTCAAGAAGCTCTTCCACTGAAAGGGTACCAGTTTCATGAGGACTGCAACTCATTTTTTAGGGGCAAGAATGACCTGAGTCCACTGACCGCACTGAAAAAGAAGAAGGTGGATCAATAACTTGTGAATCAACCTTGATAGGAGACTGATAAATATTCACATATCTCGGCTTGTTTCGAAGAGGTTTCAGTTCCGTACTGAAATTAGGGCAATGCATCATCTCATCAAAATTATGTGAAGGAGGAATAGTTCCAAGTACTGAAGCAGCATTGCCACGTTGAATAGCAATACTAATTCTTTCTATCAAAAAAGAGGTAGAATGGCGATCTTTCGTTGTTTGGCCCATTCTCCTTCCGAGTTCATGAACGAATAACAGAGACCCCGGGCCATAAACATTATTCACTGTACCAACTTTGTTCAAAAGTTAGCCAGATTTTGAATACACCTCACTGAAAAATTACTGAAGGCATCAACAATATCTTGAGGATTCTCGAGTTTGTTTCCTAAGTAGGTTACTGATCCTGGTATTCTTGGGCTGTTATTATTAGAGTAAACATATGACCAGAATCTGCTAGGATCTCTAGACAACATTGTTTTTATGTTTGCAAGATAGTTATCATGTGCGGTTTTTATTTGGCTTTTAATTAAAGCACGCAGACGTTGGAATTCAAATATATCCTTATCACGCCTAAATTTCCCGAATTTTTTTCTGAATTCAGCCTTTTGTTTAATGTTGTTTATGATATCAGAATGAAACCATGACTAAAATTTTTGAATTTGGGTATATGATCCTCAAAAATGCCATATATAATTGAATCTAGGCTATCGACTAATTTATTAACGTCCTTGGACGTACCTAAATAACTCCAATCAGTTTCCTCTATCTCTCTGTACAAAGATGGAAATTTCGCTTTAGAGTTATATGTGATGTTTGATTGGTTTAACTTGAAATTATTTTCTTTGATGTGTACATCAGTTAATGCAGGATGGTGGTTATCTTCAGGTACAAAAGACAAATTTTTATGGGTAACATAACAAGAAAAAGGTGAAAAAACTAGATCTAACATTCTGTTCAGATAATTAGTTATACAGTTTGATTGTTTATATTCAAGCATGTCAAAGTAGTTGAGGGTTATACGCGTTTTTGGATGATTAAAATCCCTTTCGATGAACTTTGGAACATTGAAATCGCCAAAAAAATTGAATTACCCTCATATAAATAATCTAACTGTTCCAAGGCATCAAAAAAACATTTGAATTCAACTAATCCAATCGTATCAGGTATATACAAAGGTATTAAGGAGAATTTTTTATGCTCCAAATGACATTTAACTATCAACATATCAATGAAGCTCCCACAAATTTCGACTTCTAAAAGCTGTCGTTCGTAGGGGTGCGACAGCTGGTTAACGGAAAAACAGATTTTTTTAACAGATTTCTCCTTCACATGTAGTAATGATGGGGGTGGTAAAAGTTACTTGGAATTGGGCGATACATCAAAATTCATGTTCAACACAACGTCGTGGTTGAAGTCATGGGCTGATAAAAGAGAAGGATGAACTGACATTCCGAGAGCATGCTCGACAGAAACCTGGTACATAGTTGAGAAGCGAACATAGAAAAGGGAGATGGAATTCACTGTACGGGTAGAAATCTCAATTTTGAGGCTGAAGAATATGCGATTTCGCAATACGCGAGAAACATCAATTAGAATCCTCAAAAATATGAGTAGATCAATATTTCCACTGAGAAGCAGGCTTCACTTGGGGCATTGATAATCCAAAAAGAGACATCGATACTGGTCTGGAAATACCTTGAAAAACTGAGGAAACTCAGGCGTCGCAGGCAACGAAAAAGTTGATGAGTGTGCTAGATACAGATCTGCAACTCCATACATAGGCCCTGAATCAGCTGCGGAGAAACCGAGGTCTTTGGTACAGGATCAGATCGGAAAGTGGGTTTTCAAGAAACATAGAGAGGACTGGAAAAATATTACAGGGAACACATAGGTCCATACAGCAGATACCGTAACTACAGAGAATGCAACAGAGAAACGAAGACAATTCGTCATATTTTATGTGTGAAGCATTGTGTCACAGGAGGTAAACCTAGATAACCTGAAGTATATCAAGAAGAATATGATATGCATCTAGCAACAGATCTTCACAAACTAGTACAGGACACCAATTGTTTTTAATGGGTGCCATGACAAAGATGGAAAAATGCAATAATCCCACGAGCCTGCAGTGTTTCTCGGAGTCCATCTTGGTTGATAATGAAGTATTCTTTATATTTTTCATCTTGCAAATTTGTTGATGATGATTATTAACGCAAGAATGCCGAACGCTAAAATAAATTTTATCAGTGTTACAATAAAACATATTTAGTACCAATACAAAGTTTATGAAAATGATCTATGGATGAACTGTCAGTTCGGTAGATATAAAAAATTTTGAGACAAGAAATTGTTTGATAGGGTGAGAACTAATGACACAATAAAGTAATGAATTGTTGACGTGTGATCTTTAGGAATATAGTAAAATTCCAGCAACAGTGCTCGTCTCCTGCGCATCTTAAGCGACCCAACTGTCAGTCCTCGCCCCTTATGGCAAAAAATCAAACTTCGACTACGATTTGGGTGGTTTCATCTGGTTTCATCTAGTTAACTTTCAGTGAGAGCTGAAAACAGAGGACGAATCTCGTTTTGCAGTCGATGTCAGAATTTGACTACGCATCAGACCATGCATTGAGGAGAATGATCAATTGTATTTTGTATTTGAAATTATCTTGATTCGAGGTGAATCAATTTTTCAGAGATACTCTGAGAGAAGCTCAACAATCACGAAATGTTTAGTCTGAAATAATCACTAGCTATGAATCATCAAGTTATAAATTGTTTTTGCATATTCAATATATTGAATGAATTTTGAACTTCGGACACTTTTGAACACCCAGAAACAAACATCGTGAATCCTGACTCGTTTTTCCAACTCACAATAAAAATGAGATTGACTAAACCATTATTTATTTTTTGGAATAGCGCTTGTATGGATACAACTAGAAAATGTATTGTGTGTTATTTTCTTTTGAAACGATATACGGCATGTGGATGGGCTTTTCAAGATTATAATTCGATTGCCATATCTGCACGTTTCAGGATAAGTCTTGAAAACCTATTACGTTATGAAAATGGACGTTAAAATCCCGACTGAGCTTAGGATACGGGTACAGCCGCTCATTTTATTTTCAACTGTTTTCTAACTGATGTTCTATAAAAATGTGATGAAATCAGGTTGTTATCAACACTAGTATGTAACAACGATAATATTTCTCAATAACAAATAATATGCCAGGAAAAATAGGATTTCAGGAAGTTGAAAGAATCTTTGAATTCCTTTTTCTCTCCGACATTTTTATATGAAGAGAACAAATAGAAAACCAAACGAATGATTACGGAGCGTGTTATAGAAATGAGACATTCAGATTTTTGGTAATTGAAACTACTGAAGAGTTTCGAAAATGAGAATGATCATTAACCATACTGTGTGTCCAAGATAAGGAGAGCAAGCATGAGTAAGTCGAAAATCGTAAGAGATACAAAATCAGTTAAATTTCAAGAAGCTGCCTATCTTAGTTTGAAGTTTAGGAAACTCTGGATATGTGTAGAACATCAATGAAATTGTCGGGTGTTCTTCTACAGGTGATTCTTATTCTTGGTCCATGTGAAAAAGAAAAATTGATGATTTTCTCGGACCAAAGTCTATGTGAGCCAACTTGTTCAGTTCAAGAAGGGATGATGAGAAAGTGCTTTTGTTTCTTAATACATCCTTGAATAAACTCTTAAATGCTAGCTGGCCTTCTTTATCGTTGACAGTCAGTATATAAAGTGAGACACATTTCTGCTTTGAAAGAAATGAGAGATTACAAAGAATATAGTAGTCACGTGATTTGCTTGATATGTCAAAAATAATTCAAAAGTTATATTCTGTTCAACTGTCCAAAAAGACTTGATATGTCTGCATCTGTATTGATGTGTAAATGTTTACTTTTTTCACTGCCGAAATAATTCACAAAATGAACATGAAATATTACTTTTCGAAAGATTTATTTTCAACACAGTCAATTATTCATCAATCAATTTCATTGATTGGAATAATAATTCATAGTAAAGTTTGAACAGATACTTCCAACATAAATTCCTGGAGATGTTCCATGTTGCTGCTGATCAGAAACGTTAAGTATTTCTTGAAGGGTTCATGACACGATTTCACAAAGATATTTGAATTTGTTTGGAGGTAGATGGACACTTCAATTTCTTTAGGAATCTCAATGTTGTTATTCAAACTATCTTCTTTACATGCTTTCGCTACGGAGGCAGATTTCCAGCTACCGTGACGTTTTATGGATGTAATGTTGCCCCCTGCATTAGCCAGAAGAGTTACAGAGCTTCTCCTGAAACAGTGACTTGTGTAGTTCTTATATATGTCTTTTCCAAACCATTTTGTAATCGAACTGGGAATTTATTCTATTTTATTCACCTTCACATGTTGGTTAATATATTTTCGTCCCGAATATTTCAAAAATAAACTGTTACTTTTTGTCTGAGGTGGCGGTAGTGCTCTATATTTGCAGTTCATTTGGAATTAGCCGCGGTGGTAGTGCACCCGACTCACGATCGGAAGACCGTGGGTTCGATTCCTGCCTCGACCAGATATTTTCCTCGAGAGAATTTATCTGGTTGAAGCTGGGATGATTCTGCAACCGTGTTAGGAATCACACGTTAAAAGGTAAGACCTCGTTAGTCCTTAGCTCGCACAACTTTCTCAACTTCTGAGAGTTGTCGTTCTTATGGGGGCGACAGCCGATTAACGGAAAAATAGATTTTGAACAGACAGGCAGACAGATCTCATTATAATCAGAACAGTTAGCGTTCTTGTGCAGTAGGTCTTCTTATCAGGTAATTTAACAATCAATATAGATTAAGCATATTCAATTTCATTTATTTATTGATGCTCTTATACCAAAGGAGTATATTTTTAGGAGAATTAGGTTTTTGGTAAATGAAGGTTTTAGGTTTCTCTATCATTAGACAGAAAATGTGAGAAAATTTTTTGTTTAAGGATAGGGAAGTAGAATGCCAAAAGCTGTCTTTCCCAAAGTTTCTTTTCTCTTGTCATGTTTGGTTACGCCCAAAGTGAGTGGGTCTATTCGACCCTCCACCGCAACCTGCAAAGGTTTAATGTGGCTCACACCTATTCACATACGACCAAATAAACCCAGCTTCTTAACGAAGCCGATTAGTTTGTATGGTCTTGCAGGTCAGATGGTAAGAGTACGGCTCTGCCGAACTCTAAAAACCTGATTCAGTTCCCAGCGGGGCAGGCACAAAGTATATGCTCTGCTGGTTCATCATTTTTCAAACAGAGGCGACTGTCTTCCGACAGTCACAGTCTTTGCATATGATGATTCAAATGACAGTGACTTGTAAAATGGCCTGTTCGACATCGTAGTTCATCCCTACTGTAGTCCAATAATTGTTTGGTGTCAAGCTTTGAAGGATGAATGAACGTCTTGGAATGAGCCAATCCTGAAAGATTCTAACAGAAGTTCATAAATCTTCTTGTTTGGCAAAGCCTAAAGCGATGCTAATGTCAGGTTCTGGTCCGGTGAAACTACTTGCAGTACCCTCCTTTGCAAGGGAGTCAGCAGCCTCATTGCCTTCGAAGCCAGTATGGCCAGAAATTCAAACCAGAGACAATCTGTTAAGTCTTTCTAGCGAGGAGAGACGTTTTTGGTAGTTTGCTACTA
Source organism: Leptinotarsa decemlineata (assembly GCF_025532065.1). Taxonomy (NCBI): domain Eukaryota; kingdom Metazoa; phylum Arthropoda; class Insecta; order Coleoptera; family Chrysomelidae; genus Leptinotarsa; species Leptinotarsa decemlineata. The sequence goes on along the minus strand of NW_027412541.1, from coordinate 5,737,745 downwards.
ATTAAAACGTTGCTCGGTAGAAGCAAAGAGCTTCCAACGCAGCTTGACTATCCGAAATAATTTTTATTAACTTGTGCATCAGGTTGGATTCTTCCAATCTCTACGAACACAATTCAATAGCCTAACATTTTGCTTAAAATACAGTCACATGGTCAGGTTGATATCTCTGTCCTGGGTCTGCGACTGAAAACACCTGCACCACAACCAGAAGGAGTTTTTGATCCATCTGTGAACCAACAACTATCTTCTCTTAATATTTCCTCCTCCCTACTCGGGAACAATACTTTATAAGGCAGTTCGTAGTTGACAGTTGGAGGCATGCTGTGACTTCCAGTGTCAACCAACAGTCTGTTGCACTCTGCATTGAATTGATTTGTGCAATTGGCAATGTGCACAAGTTTATATGCAGCCCATCTAGCCTCTTTCTCCAGAAAAATGTGGAGAGGGGATAAATCTAGAAGGATCTACATGGCCGTTGACGGTGTGGTACTGGTGGCACCACTGATGGGCAGACAAGCCTGTCTCTGTAAGTCATAGAGTTTCGCCTGGGCCGTTTTCTGTAGAGCATCCGGCCACCAGGCAATTGCACTATAAGTGATCATTGGTCTGATAATCATCACATAAATCCAATGGATTTGTTTGGGACCTAAACCCCAAGTTTTACCACAAATCCTTCCACATATCCATAGAGACAGTTTGGCTTTGTGTTAAATTTTTTCCAAGTGAGCGTTCCAGGTGAGTTTTTTTATCAAGGACAATGCTAAGATATTTCACCTCCGTTCCAAATGAATGACCTCACCATTGAGAGAAAGTGGCGTTAGGTTGTCCAATATTCTCCTCCTGCTGAAGGAGATTATCACAGTTTTGCAGGGATTGACAGACATTACCTCCCTCAAACATCGACTGTGAAAAACGTCCATCGTTCTTTGGAAGATACAACAAGCTATTTTCTCCTGTATAGTCTGTTTGATAGAAGATCATTTCTATTTCAGTATATTTCAATGGAATATTCGTCATGTTTTGTTTTTACTGAAAGCCCATTTTCTGATATGATTTATCTCTTGAGCAAATTGAGTATACCTAAATCAGTTTCATATCCTTATCTATTCCTTGTCTTATGGTATAAAATAAATTATCATTCTATGAGAAGCATACATACGTATCTGATGATATATTTTCTGTTCTACATTTTTCTCCTTCGAAGTGACGGAAATTGGAAAATATGAGTTGGAGTTCCAGTCGTTTATAAACTGTCAGTACCTCCATTTGCGATGCTTTTCACGAAAGTCGCAGTTGCAATCCATCTTTCATGAAAATTACATTTGAACGAAATTCTTTCTGAACGTCAATGTGGAAAGTGTTCGAAACAAATATTCTGCAAACCTAGAGAGATTCAGATTTATGATTTCTGTTCAATTTATAGGTATATTATGTGGCACAGTTTCCTTTTTTTTGAGCAAGTTACGATCATAGTGTGAATATACAGAGTACGACAAAAGTTCTAGAACGGCTAATTATGTACGTCGGTTGCAAAACGATTTATGTGTAACAATTATAAGTAATTCAATAATGTGCTGGCAGCAGTTTGATAATAGATCTACAATATTAATGATTGTAGATCTCTCAGCTGTATTTTAACATTCAGGTGAATATTTTATAAAGATGAAATGATGAAGTTTGCAGAGTAGTTTTAATCTCAAGGAGTTCGGTTATATTATCATGATCGAAACCTGATGGAAATATTTGATTAAAATAAACTGATTTAATTGAATAGAACTGGCCGATACTTGATGAAAATCCATATTAAAAAACTAATCAATACAGTGTATCATATGATTTTCACTATAAAAGGGTTTTACAAAAACCGCGACACGTGTTTCGCTATACAATAGTTTATGCTTGAGGAATCTGTTGTATAGCGAAACATGTGTCGCGGTTTTTGTAAAACCCTTTTATAGTGAGAATCAAACAGTGAACTGTATTGATGAGTTTTTTTACGAACTGATTTGTTCATATCTGGAAAATTGTAAACATTCGTATCAGATTATGTCAAAATTGAATAATCTCATAAGGTTGAAAATACGAGAGAACATAAATGTTGTAGGATCATTACCTAGTCTATTTGGTGAATATTCGAGATAGTGTATTTGAGATTCCAAATTGACTAAAAGTTGAATATAAATAAACCCTTCATCAATAACAAATATTAATTTGAGCACATTTTATTTCGAAACCAGGCATAATTGTAAATTATCAGAAAAAAAAAACGAAAAATGAGTCTTCTGATTTCACACCCCATTGAAGAAGAAACTCAAAATATACATTGTGTTAAATTCATCAGGAATGAATTTTTCTAGTTATCCTCAAAATAGTTATATCATTTTCATTTGAGTCTTTGGTTACATTCCATTGGTGAAAGTCGTGACTCCGTTTCTCATTGTTGAATTGAATAACCTGTTTTGTTCATATGTTCCTGTATTCTTATCGCCTCTCGATATAATTATTGGTGGTAACTCTCAGCTTCATCCAAAATTTGTGTATTTTCGAACTCGACGAGTGCATGTTTTACTACTTTTGCGTCTTTGGCGTCTCTTCGTTGTCCAATATGGATTGGTACACAACCACAAGGGATTCGGTAAATCCATGGTTAAATTGAAAGCTGCCTAGGTTCTGAAGCTGATCTTCGACTCTCTCTAATGATTTTAGTTGTTCCCACTATCGATATTACGTTATATTCCTCAAGGATTCTCTTGATTAGGTCAGTAACATATTTCATATAGGACAGGAAAGTTTTTCCATTGACATGCCTATTTGAAGTAGTCGTTGACTTCTTTTTCTTGATCATATTGCCCGCTTCAAATGTTCTTCACTATATCCATTCCTTCTGGAAGCATTCTTGAAAAGATCGTAATACGTCTGGCTCTTCCAACTAGAGTTTAAATAATACCCCTATTCCACATACCTCTCTGTATACGTTGGTTTCCTGTACACTTTATGAAAATAGAAGATTACTTTCCAAGACTATATGGAAAGGCAACAGAAATTTATAGTTAGGTGAACACAATTCCAACTGAAAGGAAGAAGAAATTGGCATTAATTGAATACCACTTACTTACCACTTAATTACCCTCATATCAGTTCATTCAATTCAACTGATAGAAACGAAATCATGGCCAGTACCAATAAGAAGAAACCAGTGACCCAGTAATGTAGTATCTGCTTTGAAAACAACCAGGAAGCTCCTTTCATTATATTAGTCGAGTTTGAGGGCTATCCTAATGCGGAATGTTTTCTTGCGTTTTGCTAACACGCAATGCCAGCTTTTTTTCGGATGTGCTTTCATTCGTATACTGAGGCTTTTTGAAAGATTGACGCTAGCTTTTCCAGGAATGTTATCATCCGAAATGGAAGCATCTCTTCTCTCCGGAATGGAAGCACAATTCATGCGATGGATGAAAAAATTAAATCAAGAATATAGAAGATAAACGCGAGCACTAGCGAATACACAAAGAGATTGTAGGAATATCATGTCTCAATGGAAAATATCACTGAATTTCATCAATACTCCATTAGGAAATTTACATGTATTGCATCCTCTATGATGAGTCATGCTATCAGATAGAATATTACCTTCAATAAAAAGACCGCTAAATTCCAAAACTCCAGCAGCAGGTTCTTCCAATATCCTGCTTTTTCTTTTTTTTTTATGAACATCTCATCCTGAAGATCACACTGGATTCGCCACTGAACGAAGGATCTTTAGAGAGTCCACACGATGCAAACATGCAACACCAAGATTTGTATAGAAATCCCATTTTCTACTAATGGCAACTCACCGAATATGGGTGAAAATTTTATAAAAATGTGAAATTTTTGTCCCACAGAAATTGAATGAATTGAGAGTTGAAGTTCTGCCTTACCTACCACACTCCCCAGACCCCTCACCAACCGACTAGGTACCATATTTTCAAGCACTACGATAACTTCCTCATCGGTAGAACCTTCACCAATTAAAACCAGTCGAAAACAGCCTCGGTCGACTTCACTGAGATTTTACAGTTAAGAGTTGACTCATGAAAACGGACAAAACTCTCGAAACAAACATTAAACAAATTCACTGTTCTAGAAATTGCACGTTGAAACTCTCGCAAAAGTTTCAACTTCTTAGGGTCATTTCCGGTCGGTCGATAGCCGGGCGGTTCGAAGTGGGTGCTCTGTTCACTCAGTCAATTGGCCGATATGTGAGTCGATGGTTCGAGCCCCAAGCTGAACGTTCAATTTTCACTTGCTTTCGTCCAACCTCGTTAGTCCTTAACTCGCACAAGTTACGACTTATGAGGATTGTTGTTTGTAAAAATTAAAAGATTTCAAACCAAGTTACTTCACGACGTTTCGATTGTTAGTATCCGCAATCGTCTTCGGCTGATAACTGGACTTATTTATCCGAAATCTGACTATTTGAAGGTCATTCGAGTACTTTCACCTATCCATTCTTCCCTCTCTTCGCTTCATCGGTTTCAGCGAAAGCTGACCGTTTGGCGGGAGTTGGTCGTAATCTGCTTGGTTAGAGGTTTCCATATGTTGCGTATCTCTATGCTAGCTTGACTAAATGCGTTGTTGGACAACATATATGCGGCTTCTTTGAGTTTTCTCCTAATCCAGTGTTCTTCCTTGTGGATGATTTCAGCTTGAGCCCACTTGATGTTATGTTGATGAGTCCAAACATGCTCTGCTATACCTGATTTGCTGGTTTCTCCTCGCAGTGGGTGTGTTTCTTATGCTCGGCAATGCGAACTTTCAATGGCCTCTTAATTTCACCGCATGCTATCCGGTAAATGCAATTCTTGGAATCGCAGTCCGCGTTTGGTGGCCTGGTTTTTGTGAGGCTGCCACGGATAGTGTTCCCAGATCTGTAGCAGGTTCTGATGTTATACTTGAACCCAATTCTTCTTATCCTTTCTGACAATCCTGTGATGTGGGAAAGTAAAGTACTGGTTGTGGCGGCTTCTCTTCCTTGTTGAGCTCTTGCTGTCTTCTACCTAAAACCTGTTCCACCATCACTTTGGTGTAACTATTTCGTTGAAGTTTCTTTTTGAGACATTTCTTTGTATAACATCTCAAAAGTATGCACCATATGGGAAACTTATTTATTGAGGGTTTTTCGACAAAAAGTTATTGTTGATAAAAGCTTGTGCATCCCCTAAAACTAAACATGCACGAACAAAATTCAGTGAAACACACGTAATATACGAGGAGCCTTCAAATATTTGATTTTGAGACAGGAGTAAAGTACTCTTATTTTCAAAACTTTTGGGAAATGTTATTTGAAAATGTTTTTCATCATCATAATATCAAATCACAAAACATCAAAATAAAATAGGTATTTTGAAACAAACTCATTGATTTTCAGTTTGTTCAGAAATTCCTATTTCATTTTGATGTTTTGTTATTTCATATTATTGAATATCAAGTTCTTGTTACAGTTCTGTACAATTCTGAGTAATTATCGGTGTTGACAAAAAATAAAAATAACTTTGTCGAAATTGAACGTGGTGAACACCATAATTGTGTCATTTGTAATATAACAGGCTTTTAAAATCCGTTTCTGTTTGAAATCTGTTTTTTTATCCGTTAATCAGCTGTCGCCACCATATGAACGACAACTCTCAGAAGTTGAGAAACTTGTGCGAGATGAGGAATAACGAGGTCTTACCTTTTAACGTGTGATTCCTAACATGGTCCTAAACCTAACACGGTCCTAAACTGTCTACTACAGGATTCTGTCTATCGTTTTAGCAAATTTTTCTTTTCTTAGTCCCCATTGAAAAAACAGTGTGAAAAAAATAAAACTTCACTTAGATGGCCATGATCATGACCTCAATATATTTTTCAATGCTGTACAACTTTTTCGAATAGCATTTCCTGAAATTTTTCAAAATAAAAGTACTTTACTCTTGTCTCAAAATCAAATATTTGAAGGCTCCTCGTATATTACGTGTGTTTTACTGTATTTTGTTGGTGTATGTTTGGTTTTAGGGAATGCACAAACTTTCATCAGGAATAACATTTTGTCGAAAAATCCTTAATAAATAAGTTTCCCATATGATGTATACTTTGGGGATGACACTGTATATGTTGGCTATAACCGGTGAAAGTGGCGATCCCATTGGCAGTCCCTGATCTTACGTAAAACATTTGTCCTGGAAGTAGAAGTTTCGTACACAGCTACCTAGTAATTCCATGATTACTTGTATCGATAAGTTTGTTCTATCTCGCAGATCCCCATCTTCGGATAGCTTCCTCTGTACGATTTGAAGTGCTTCTTCAACAGGGACGTTGGTGTCGAGGCTTTTCACGTCGAAACTGATCAGTTGATCCTCCTCTCTGACTTCCGCCAAACGGTCAACTTCCGCTAAAACTGATGAAGCGAAGAGAGGGAAGACGGGTTAGATGAAAGCACTCGAATGACCTATAAATAGTCAGACCTCGGGGGAATAAGTCCAGTTATCACCCGAAGACGATTGTGGATACTAACAATCGAAACGTCGTGACGTAACTTGATTTGGAATCTTTCAATTTTTAATTTTCGTTTTTTGTTAATAATTTTTGATTTTCATCTCGTGTTGATAGTTTAATTTTTTCAATTTTTGTGTTTGTTGCTTGTATTATTTTATTGTAATTTCAGTTTTTTTTTGTTTAATACAATTTTTACTTCTCAGCTAATCTCTCTCAATTTTTCACAGATTCTTTCAGGTATTTCAAATCAATTTATATCATATTAAACAATGGATAACATATTTCTCAAGAGGTACTGCTAGTTAACGAAAAACCACATTTTCACATTTATCCATACTTTTTTTTAAACAATCGTTTATTCAGTAGATACTGCAAGTTATGAGGTGGCTTCCTACCTGCTATTGCCTTTCCATTCACCATTTTGGAGTGCATATATTTTTATCACCTGTGTTTCAATACCGTGATAGCTCATAAAATTGATGAAACAATAAACAGTGATGTTACGATTGAGTTGTGCAATAGCAGCAAGTATTTTCCAATAATAAACCTGATACACGATCACACAAAAACGAAATTGACAATTTCGGAAATTAAATGAATGAATATACATTTGGAGAGGCTGCGTTATGGCGGCATATCAGAAAGACAAATGTTTTTCCCGGTTTAGAGGAGGAAAAGGGTTTAGTATGGTTAATACAGGTGTATGGAAAATAGTTACATTTTTGTTCGAAATGTGCAGACATTATATCAGCAGATTGAGTTTGTATAGAATTGAAATACTTCTAAATTCTGGTTTGTTGCCATTAGTATTTTTTTTTTCAAAAGCAGAAAAAAAATCCCAACGGAACCTTTTCAATTGATAGAAAATAAAATCCTTGTGAAATTCAGATGTATGAGACTGGGGTGTCAAAATTCTGAATATATTTTTAAATTGATTTATTTATCATTAGATATTTCGTCCAGAAAAGTCTTGCTAGTTGGATGGTCCCAAGTGATTCCATCCTGGCTTGGATTGATATCTTCAGATAAGAGTGATTTCAACTCTATTTTCGGTCGGTAGCCGGGCGGTTCGAAGTGTGTGCTTTGTTCACTCAGTCAATTGGCCCATGTGTGAGTCGATGGTTCAAGCCGCAGGCTAAACGCTCGATTTTCACTTGCTATCTTCCAACCCGTGTTAGGAATTACACTTTGAAAGGTAAGACCTCGAAAGACCTTGGCTCGCACAAGTTTCGACTTCTGAGAGTTGTCGTTCGTAGGGGTGCGATAGCTGGTTGACGGAAGAAACATATTTTAAACTAGTGTTAGTTTTCATTTGCTACTTTCCTATCTCCTACTGAAAACAGACGCCACAGATCTCAACTATGAATGTGTAACAAATTATTTCACGATGAAAAATTCAACATAAATTTTCTCAAAAACATGTTACTCTTTTCCTTGAATTGGTTCATTCAGAAGTGTCAGTAGTGTAATAAGTATGTGACTTGACCACATACTTATTACTTATTACATTTCATATACATATTGATGTTTTCGACTTAAATAAAACAACTCCTTATTTTCCGATCTTTATTATGTCCCTCACCTAGACATACTGCTCATCAGTACGTAGATAATATATAAAAAAGTACTATGTACAGAGTGCTACACTAACAAACTATATACAGGATACCACATTTCCCCCCTTAAAAAAATATATACACCTATATGTTATGAGTCAATTATATATTCAAGTATAAGTTAAGCGTTCAGGTGGCTTAACCGTACGCTTTGGTCGCGAGATTACATGTTCATACGAACAGTTCATGTCACGAGAAGTGGAAAGGTCTGAAGTATTTGGAACAACTTATCTGATTAATGTGTCGCTTCCATTTAATATTATTTAATTCTGGTACTTCAACTATATATGTCGACCTTCCAATTTTCCTGACAATTCTAGCCTTAACCCAAATCACTCCACCCGCATTTCTATAATCTTTCACTGTCACCGATTCTCCAGGAACGCACTTCACTACTCTCTTACCTCTAAAATATAATTTTTGTTTATTTTGTGCTTTTAGAACGTGATTTTTCACAATTTGACAATAGTGAGTCAAAACGAGTTCTCCAATTCCTTCCAAACATTAATTTGGCAGGACTACTACAGTGAGAAGTGTTGCGATAGTCGAATAAAAACTTATTAAGAACTAAATTGATATTTGTTTGGTTACTTTTACCAAGAGCACTCAAAAGAGCCGTTTTGATTGTTTTCACGCAATTCTTCGCCGCACCACTAGAGGAAGGATGGTAAGGAGGTGTCGTAATATGACCTACATTATTCTGAGCTAAAAACTTCTCAATATTTTGAGAACAGAAAGATGTACCATTATCTGTCACGATGTGATTTGATAATCAAAAACGCGCGAAACAACCCCTTAGAATCTCTATTGTCAAACTCGAGATAACATAAAACATAGGAAAAACTCCCAACCACTTACTATGAGAATCCTTAACTATTAAAAAATACTTATGTTTGAATGGACCCATGAAATCTAAATGCAACCTATACCAAGGTTGTTCCGGCCATGGCCAACAAGTCAAACTAGCTTTATCTGGTGATTTTTCATACATCAGACAGCTTTCGCAAGTTTTACAAATTTCTTCAATTTTTTTGTTGAGCCCTGGCCACCAGAAATATGATCGTGCAAGACTTTTCATCTTTACCACACCCATATGACTAGCATGTAGACTCTTTAAAATATTTTTTTGCAAATAAGTTGGAATTATTATTCTATTATTCAATAGTAAGCAATCCGATTCGATCGATAATTCATTCCTTCTATAAATTCTATAAAATGATTTGACTTCTTTTTTGTGTTTTAATTTCTATGACCATTGGACCAACCTAATTTCAAATACTTTATAATTTTTACTAATGTTTCATCTCTTTGTGTTGCATCTTTAATCTGAAGAAAATCAAGAGGATAATTTCCATTGTCAGAAAAATAACTGACAAAATTTGAATCTACCTGATCTAAACTGTTTTCGCGTAAAGATAAAGGTTTTCTAGATTAAAAATCGGCGTGATTGTCTTCTGATTCCACATACTCAATATTGTACTGATAGTACGATAAAATTAAGGCCCATCTGCGAAGTCTGTTTGCAGAAAACTGTGGAATATTTTTTTTTGGATGAAGAATATACATCAGAGGTTTATTATCAATGACTAGTGTAAACTCTCTTATGAATAAATAATTATTGAATTTGCAAAGACCAAAAATAACTGCTAAACCGTCTTTCTCCATTTGACAATAATTTTTTTCAGCCTCTGACAAGGTTCTCGAGGCAAAAGCAATAGGCTTCTCACAACCGTCAGGCATTATACCTATGTGTGATCACAGCCCCCAGGCCTTTATCTGAAGCATCCGTTATTAAACGTAATGGTAAATTCTCATCATAATGCACCAATACTTGTGCTGACATCAACAACTGTTTAAGCTTCTCAAATGCGAATTCGCATTTATCAGACCATTCTCATCTTGAATTCGACTTGAGCAGCGGATGCAAAACAGAAGAAAGATTTGGAACAAATTTACCATAGTAGTTAATTAATACCAAAAAGATTTCAATGAGGTAATATTATGAGGAACCGGAAGTATACAGACCAACTTTATCTATGTCGTAGCCCAAATGAGATATTTCACTTCTGAAAAATTCGCACTTTCTCAGTGACAATTTCAATCCTGCATTTTCCAATCTAGCTAACACAGCTTCCAACCTTCTGATATGTTCATTGCGATTTTTACCTGTGATTAAGAGGTCATCCAGAAAGCAAACAACATCATCTAAATCTTGTAAAAGTGATTCCAATATTCTTTGGAATTTTTCCGGTATATTTGCAATACCAAACGGTGCCTTATTATATTGAAATAAACCCTTGTGGGTAGATATCACTACTGATTTTTTTTGATGGTTCATCTAGACAAATTAGCTGATACGCATTTGATAGATCGAGCTTCGTAAAATGTATTCCACTCTGTAGTTTGACAAAGAGGTCTTCTATTTTTGGAAGAGGAAATGGGTCGATTTCGATGAAAGGATTCACAGTAACCTTAAAATCTCTGCATATCCTAATGGTACCATCTTTTTTCAAAACTGGGACAATAGGAAATGCCCACTCAGAATACTGAACCTGTTGGATTACTCCAAGATCATTTAACTGCTGGAGTTCCTTTTCCACCCCTCCTTTAATGGCAAATTGAAAATCATCGGGTAAGTCCGCGTAATATAATTCGGAAATGCCCAAATTGCACTTATTGAAAAAATCGCGCCCTAGTAACAGTGGGCCACCGTTTTCAATGACATATATATCTGAATCGAATTGCTTATCTTGATAAATGACCTTGCAATCAAAATAAACCAATGGTATAATTTTGTCCTCATTATACAAACATAAAACCTTGTCAGTTGTTTTCAAATTTTTTTCCTCAAATTTTTTTTCATAAAATGTACGAGATATTACCGTATAACTTGCTCCAGTATCCAAAATGAAAGTGAACGATGTATTATCTATAAAAAGTTTTATAAAAACCGGGTTGGTTTTTGCTTCCAAACTGTAAAAAGAATAGTCTTCCGATTCTAAAAAGTTATTTCTCTCTTCATTCAATTCTTTAAATGAATTTGCATTTTTTTATTTGGACACAAACGAGCAAGATGCCTTTTTTATCACATATATGGCAGTTACAATTTCTATAAGAACATTTATCTGTTATGGTTCTTACGGCCGCAAACGGAGCATTTGGACTGTGATGGTGGATCCGTACGAATTCCCCTCTTTGAGCCGCCACCTCCTGATCCCGAATTGCCGCCGCTCGTACCTGCTGGATTGTTGTCTCCACAGTTGTTTTTTCTTGACGATGACGCTCGGAATGGAAGAGGTCTCTTGTGCTCAGAAGATCTGGACTTGTTATTCGTCTAGTAGATTTCCGGTTCTATCTTGACAGTCCTGTTGAAATTTTGTGCAACTGTACTTTTGGAAGACGCATTTTCTATGACTTCAGCAAAAGTCACTGTTTCTTTTTCTTCATATAGCCTATCCTTCACTCGACCAGAGTCATAGCCGATGATAAAACGATTTACTGAAGCCCTTATTAATTTCCTCAGTTCCAGAAAATTTGCAATTTGCCACTAATGCTCGCAGTCTTGCAGTCCACTCTTTCGGAGATTCCTTGGCTGATTTTCTTGCTTCGAAAAATTTTTCGGGACACGCAAAAACAGATACTACCGGTTGAAAATAATTGTCCATGGATTTCACAATATCTTCGTAAGATTTTGTTTCAGGTTCTTCTGGAATGAACATATTGAATAGTAGCTGATAGGCCTATTCATTCAATAAACTTAAAAGAATAGCACGTTTCCGTTCACTTTTGTCGGGAAATAATTGTTCAAACGACGTTTATAAATCGAACAATCCGATGTAGTAGGATTGAATTCCTGAATATGTCCCGTATACTGTACAGCTTCCGTCATTTTATCGACTCAGGGTTCACTGTTGAGCGTAAAAAAAATTAATTTGCACTTTTTATCACTCAGAATATCCTCGTCGCCACTTGTGATTTATTCAACTTAAATAAAACAACTCCTTATTTTCCGATCTTTATTCTGTTGGTCACCTAGACATACTGCTCATCGCATCGGTACGTAGATAATTTATAAAAAAGTACTATGTACAGAGTGCTACACTAACAAACTATATACAGGATGTCACACTATACATAATAATAGGAAAAATACTAATGGCATTACTCCAACGTTCAATAATTTTTTATTTCTATATGTTTTCATGACATACGAGTAGTGTCTAAATGAGAGAGGGTTTCATCAAATCACTAATGAGGAGCTATTATCATCTACGAAATCAAAACCAAACACGACAAAAGATGAAAATAAAACTTTCAATTCGCATTCTACATTCATATTCCGAATAGAGACGTAGTTATTTGTAAAAAAACAGATATTTTTTCAACAGATGTATACTATATACAAACCATGAAGTTATAAAACAACAACAGAAATTAATTGGCGCTCCGGGGCGACTTCATCGATTCCAGTGGCACATTTGCTTTTTCAGGTGCAGGAAAACCCGGAAAAACCTGCAGCCCCACATCATCTGAAGATCTTGATCTGCCAATGTCCTCTCTCTCATAGAACAAAAAATGTGGGGTGTCTCCAGTGGCACCAATTAATTCAATACATCGCAAAAACACTTAGTGAAAGGACTATCGTCAAACTCAAACCAGTCCGTTTCGTCTTTGACCAAGGCGTAATAATGACCAGATTCAATGCCAGTGAACAATAACTGCATGAATATTATAATAGTGGTCTGCTAGATTGAAGTGTTCATCTATTTTGAACCTTAATAGTTTGGTGCTTCCGTCAGAGGTTGAGTCATGTTTGAAGATTATCAGTGTTATTATTAGATTCACTGGTGCCTCAGCTATACTTATTTCCTTATAACAGTCACTTACTACGGCGCATATTTGGCAATACAGTTGATCATCACCTGTTGAAAGTTCTATTTTCAGATGATTCAACAGTAAGCTTTGCACGGACTGGTTATTAGTCATATTAGGAAACGCTAGTTGAAGATCCAGAAATTTATATACGTTTTTGCTACCTCTTCAACATTTATTACAAAGTAAACAAGTGAATATTTTTCCAAAAAAGATTTACAAACACAAGACGAGGTAGACTGTACAGAATCATCCAATCCAGAGCCGTCAGGAGTGTTTATTCTGCTATTGTTTTGCTCACGAAGAGTATTCAAAAAGAGCCCCAAGAATTCGAAACGATCCTCTTGTTATCCTATCGAGTATCTAGTGGACTTCAAAGACTCCAGGAAATCGGTTGGAGGAAAAGATTATACATTCTTACGAATGTATGAACAGGTGTTTGAGTTTGGTGAATAAGTAGAAGACATTCTTGTTCTCGTTCATCATCAAAACCTTGTTCTTGAAATTCTCCGTCATGAACAATACTATTTATATAAAATGCTATTTATGTAGCGTTGCCTAAATTATATAATCCAATTTTCTTCTCAATATTTCTAGTACAACACTCTACTGATTCGTAAAGAAAAAAATAATCTGCATAAGAACCATTTCTCAAGCTGCGATCGATCCTTCCAAATGATGAAGGGTTTCGATCGATTCGACTCTTTTTTTATGAAACTCTTCCACTGAAAGGAAACCAGAACCACGCGGACTTCAACTTATATTTTGGGGGCAAGAATGACCTAAGCCCATTAACCGCACTGAAAAAGAAGAAGGTGGATCAATAACTTGTGAATTAACCTTGATAGGAGACTGATAAATATCCATATATTTCGGCTTGTTTCGAAGAGGTTTCAGTTCCGTACTGAAATGAGGGCAATGCATGATCTCATCAAAATTATGTGAAGGTGGAATAGTTCCAAGAACCGAAGCAGGATTACCACGTTGAATAGCAATACTGATTCTTTCTATCAAAAAGAGGTAGAACGGTGATCTTTCGTTGCTTGGCCCATTCTCCTTCCGAGTTCATGAACGAATAACAGAGACTCCGTGCTATAAACACCAAAAGTTTCAACCGCTATTGGATGGATCAGATAGTTGTTACCAATATTTTGGAATTTTATTTGTTTAAATTTTCCGCCAGATAATGCTGCGGTTCCAGCAGACTTCGAACTTTCGGCTAGATGGGAAGCCGCGACCGTGTCAACGCAGGTGAAGTCCCATATCACAGGTTTATTATATTTCCATAGTATGAGAGACATACCATCTGGTCGTTTACCATCATCTCAACTGGTACCTAAGGGTTCCTGAATTGCAGGAACATCCGCTGCTTTCAGGTGGAAATATCTTTGAATTGAAATGTAACGTTTGTTCGAAAGAATATTTCGATATATGACAGATGATATCAAACTTCGACGTTGAATGGAATGGAATGCTTCAATTATTATGTCAATGTCACTGTCAATATATTTTTGTGATTCATATTGCAAATCATCCAAGAATCCCGTTGGTTAGAAAATACACAATGCCAATGATGTGTCAGAAACCTAAAAAGCTCGCATACCTTCCACAGGAGACTGGTTGCCTCAAAACGTAATTGTATCATTTCATACCAAAGGTTAGCAGATTCCTTTTTGCTTCCGGTCTCTCGAATAACAGCGATGAATGTCTCGAATACAATTTCATGGAATCCTTGAATGAAAATTCTTTAATTTAGTTACAAAAGTTTTCAAATTACGTATGATGATGGCTCTAGCAAGTATGAAAAAAAATGAATCAAACTATATTTGTTTTCTTGAGCAAATAAGAAAGATACAGGTGGAAAATAATACAAACTCAACTTCAAAAACGAGTTTGAGATTTTCCAATAGGGCACAGTATAATTGATAAAACTCATTCTTCAGTGATTATTTTGGAATACCTACCCACAACGAATACTTGTTCCCGACAACGGTTTTAATATCCCCCAAAGCGTAGAGCAACACCGATATCTCGTCAATACCGTAACAGCGTAGCTGGTAATGAAGCACTTTCAGAACCACGTTATGTCGACGGATATAGACTGAGACCGCATATGCTGGACGTGGCAACAGAAAGTCCAAAAGGGTCTCAGGCACCTCGTGTTAGGCCTTACACCTTGTGTCAGGAACCTTTATACTCATCACGCGACTGCGGTAGACAAAGGTGTTAAGGATACCATCCTGTTAGGCCATGTGAAACTCTCAGTTTAGGACTTCAGCCCACTAGATTTGAGGAAAGTGAAGGTCAGGCGCTTTGATAAGTCGAAGTCTCCAAAGTTGACAAAATGGTTAAGGCTTTCTTGGCCAAAGTTTTCAGTGTCACTATTTTCCGGGTTTGGTGGATGTTTGGAGTTTCTTTCAAATTTCATCCGCTGACGCGAGGGGCTAGCTTCCTCAGAGGTTTATATATCCTGAGTTATTATCTTCGATGACGGGATATTAAGGCTGCGTCACGCGTATGTTGACTCTTCGGGTAGTTTGGTGTGCTATTACTTGGATATGGCTTAGGTGCATTACGTAAAGTGTTTTTGTATTCATGTGGTAATACTTGTACCTGCATTTGGCACACCTCAATAACGTTTGTTGACATTTTTTTACCTGACGTCATTCAGTTTGTTATCATTGAACTTCTGAGAATGGGATTCCATATTCGATTGAAGTGCACAGCTTCTTATTTTCTGTTGAAATTATCCGTATGTTTGTGGATTTCTGTTGTCTCCCGTACCAGTCGACTATGGTATCCCTGGTCGGGGGCAATAAGTTTCGTATATTCGAACAGAATTCTGTGCTTTCCTCCAATAAGTGCGGGTTCTGCCACAGCTGACTTGTCTTTTCGGCCTAATTCGCAGTTTCTTCTACGTTCCTTCAGTCACCTTCAGTCATCAGAAGATCCATGGGAACAAAACTGAATGAACATGAAAGAAACTGTATAATCAAGGAGGTCTCACGAAAGCCATCAATTCACCAATTATTTTCCGTCAGTCGTGATAAGTCCTTTGAGCCCTTCACAACCTGCTGCCCTCCAGCAGCGTCATTCACAACCTGCAAACGACTTATTCTTCCATCTTCCAGAAAAGCCTAATCCCCATTCCAAGAAGGTATATATTTCTGAAGAAAACTGTCGTCCATCTGAGGTAGTTATGTTAATTCATTTTCATTTTTGTGAGAAATATGCGCCATTTGAATCAGTGCACTTTTGTCAACGTAACACCAGTCGATTTATTCCGTTAGCACAAACAATGGTTGTTCAGGATTCAATAAAGTCGAATAAGTCCGTTTTTGCCTGGTCCTGATTGGCGAAGGTTTTACCGGTGGAAAAATTATCGAAGTGCTTGAAGAGATGGTAGTCGGTTGGCGAGATACTGATGTCTGGGGAGTATAGTGGATGAGGCAGAACTTTGACGTGCGGACGGGCGTTGTTGTGGAGCGTGATCGGACCTCTTCTGTTGACTAGTGCCGGCTGCTGTTGACACAGTTTTCAGTACATTTCGTAGATTTCTCTATGATAGAACTCGGTTGTGATGGTCAAGCCCGGTTATAGATTTAGTGACCACACCAACCGCTGTACAACACATAGTAACCATTTTCTTTTTTTGGAGATTTTCGCCTTTGGGAAATGTCAAGATTGCTCATCGGTGTCCAACCACTGTGCTGAACAACTCGTGTTATCGTAGTTGATCTACTTTTCATCACACATGACAATCCGATTCATTGAAGGTTCCTTCTGCGCAAAAGCAAAAAAGGACAGACCTCGATCAGAACGTGACAATTTCTGTCGATTTTTCAAATCGTGGGGCACCCCACGACCTTTCCTAAACGTTTTGAACCATCTCACGCACCGTTTGTGATGAGTCAGTCACCACCAGGGTCCTCAAAACGTCGAACAGTATGTTGTTCATTAACACATTGCCAAATGCCTGGTTAACTTCTGGGCTGTTTTGGTAGCGCTTTGGTTCAACTCAAATTCGTAGAGGAATACTGGCTACAAATTGCTCAACAACATCATATAGTAATGAGCTGAAAAGAAGCAAAAATTAAAATTTGGAAAAAATTGAACAGCATCAATGAATACAGTACTAGCTATTTGTATAACAAGGGAGGAAAGTGTTACTTTTCCTCCCGAGAATGAAGTTTACTGCCCGACGCGTAGCGGTTTACTGCCCAGCTCCACATAAGGGAGCTGGGTCAGCATACCTCCATGTATTGGGACCTAATTAGGACAAACAAGTCGAAAGAAGCTGGCTAGTGGGCCCCTCGCTCCATCGTAGATGAATTCTTTTCAGTTAGTCCTGATAGGGACGATACAGACCTAAAAAGCTCTGTTGAAGTACACCAGGCCTCAACAAAGAGACGACCACGCAGAAACTATATCTGAAGACACTTTGTACAATCTCTCCTTCTGATAAACGAATGCCCCATTATCTCCAATGGTATGGTACAACAATATCGCTACAATTTCCTATCCATACTAGGATTCTATATAATACAATATATATTTCTCAACCTTTTCTCATGTAATAATGTCCTTCTTGAAATCTCTGCAAAGTACGGTCAACGCAGCGGGACTACGGCTGACGCTCGAATCCTCGAATCAATCGTATCGTCTCCTAATCAAAGGAGTTGGACTCTTGCGACTCGCTGCTTATTTTCAGACTTGGTACGGCTCAATGAGGTGTGTTGCATGGCCGGATTCGGATTCTCGCCGCCTGATTCATTGATGAACTCAATTCATCGCTTGCATTTTCGAGGGGACTCAGTAAACTCACTTCAGGAACCATGTTTCTGCAGGTACGCTACTCTGAATTCTCTAGGCATAGAGGAACACATTAGTGCGGTGTCATCTACAAATTCGATGCAAAGGGCATACGTGATTTTGTTCCAGAGTCGAACTTCGATAGCCCTTTGCTGTTCAATTCCAAATTGTTCTTCAGTGGAAGGCGAATTGTGTATTCTGTTTGTTGAAGAAGATTTCCATTAGAATTTAACTGTACATTAAAGATACGGAGGATAATACTGATTTCTGGGAATATTTGAATATATAAGATATATCCACAGCCAGCTCTGAAGTTAATTGGACACATTTGGTGTATGAAGTACAACCAAATATTAATCAAAGAATTCGTTAAACTAACTGTTCGTTAAAACAAAACTATTGTTCTCTAAGGAGAAATCATTGAGGCAGCAGCGATATTTTGAATGAATAAATAAAAAACCTATCTGTCTCACCTGTTTTCAATTATTGCCATCAAGGCAAGAGGGTATCAGACCATTTGGATATCAGGAGACGAGAGGCTACATCACCAATTCAAAAGCACGACGGAAGCTCTGTGCAGACAAATTCTAATAGTTCTCATACGATTGTATCCATGAGGAAGCAATCACTGCACTTGCGGCTGAAAACGCACCTTCTGGCCGTGAATTAGGCATGTAACTTTATCATTGTATGTCCAGTTTAGCTAAGGATCGTAGAAAACTCCGGCAATAGCTATCGTTGTGCCTCAGGGAGTATTATCAATCAGCTCTAGTTGATTGCAGGGAATTTTTGAAACTCAGTTTCATAATCTTATTGAACATATATAGGAGGTTAGATTCTACGAAGATCAACTACAACCAAATTTTAAAGGTGTATATAGAACAGTATTTTCCCTTTGGACAGATGTATCAATAGTCGAGGTAGCGGATTCGTTTTCCAGTCAAAAAATTCACTTTCTAATGTACCTGAGATAAAATATAATTGATTTATTGAAGTAACAGAAATAAAGACGATTAAATGAAAAAAACTAAAAACTGAAAATGCTATTTTTACTGGCAGTGCAACTGACACTACTTGACAAACAGTTCAAAATCAGGAATAACTAATTCGGATAAATGTTTTCACCATTTAATTGTAACCGATGCCAAGAAGCAACTGTGTGCCCTTATCTCAATTTCAGCTAAAGCAAAAAACTCTGTGTAAGAAAGAGACATAAACATACCGTTATTGAGCCAATGGTAGCGGTTCCATAAATTTTTGCATTTTGTTTTAATTAATTTTCTTTTTGCCCTATTTTACGAGAACGGATCAACCAATTTCAGTTTTCTAAACGGGGTTGAGTGAGGATTTTTAAGATTTTTGAAATGATGTGTTACAAGATAGGGGGTGCCATTTAAAATTATTAAGTGGGGGTAGCTAGGGGTAAGGGGGTTAAACCTTTAAACCACTGGCACTGGTTTTAAACTTCCCCCTCGATATCTAAATTGACGTGTTTTTTGCCTACGGCAAATTCTCCCTGCTGAACGAAGTACTAGGGGTGGGAAGTTTTGAAATGAAGGCACTGTATGTTAGGATTTTTTACTGAAATCTTTTACGTTTATTGAATAACGATTCATTCATACCGTCTGGAATCCGAAAAGCATTTCCGTGTGAGTTTTCCAGATAAATGAATAGTATTGCAATTTTGCATATTCAGTTAGAAACAGGTAATCAAGCACTGAAATAACTTCCCAATATACGGAATGAGAAATTTAATCTCATGGAATAATATACTCTGGGATATTAACTGAGGCTTATATTGGGCTTATATTGAGGCAATATTCAATTTCAAAGAGTAGATAACAACAGTAGTCGAATAAATTGGTTTTGGTCAATCATACTGAATTCAAAATTCGGCTGATCAGCTAGTAATTCAATATGAGAATTGATTCTGATGGATTTTGATCACTGTCGGTAGGATGTCATTTGTAAAAAAATATGGCGACATCCATGACACAGATTTTCCACTACCGGAACCCCTCAGTATAATGAAATTATTATTTACGAACGGAGACGGAAACGTTAAAATTGGTATAAAAATCCACTGGATTAAGATTTTAAGAAGAAGGACTTTGAACACGATTGATTAAAATTTTCGTACAGTTGATGTTAAGCAAAAACCAATACAAAAGAATTAATTTTAAAATTTATTATTATTTTTATTCAATTTTGTAACAAATGAGTATATTACAAAGTTGTTAGTAAATAGCATGTGACACTCAAACTTCTGAATGAGGTAGGTAGAGCAGTCTTAAATCTTTAACAATAATATTTATTATTTTGAATTATAATTACTTTCAATTTCAATTTAATTTAGCACTAATCGGTGCACAATGTTTTTGTTTAACCTGTCTTTAGCTAACACAAATAGATTCGACGGTTTCCCTACACGTGAACATGCAAATAGTTGCCCATGAGAAAAACATGGATTTTCCAAATCTAAGCCACAAATTGACACTGTTTGGCCTTGAGACTTATTTATAGACATGGCAAAAGCTAAACGAAATGGAAACTGTAGCCTTCTGAAGGATATGGTATAATCTGACGGTATCATTGGAATACATACACTGTTAAAAATTTCTATACTATATTTACAAAAAATGTTTTGGAAGTTTTAACGCATCACATTTTTTTTAATAATAGAATCACATTTTGTGAATTTACTACACGATTTATTTCAACTCAATTTAGAAAAATTACAAAAAAAATTGAATTTTTAGTAAACTTACACCTGACGTGTGTATTGTTTTATTACAATACAAACTATGTATTTTTGTGAAGCAAATTTGGTAGAAAATGATTTTCAAATTCAAGATGCTGCATTGTGAATTTACTAACGAAATCAGTTCAATTTTGTTTTAGAAAATTACAATATATTTGTTGTTTTTTTTGTAAGCATTTGGTGGACAATTGTTTTGTATTAATACAACACAATCTCTGTAAATTTGTTAAAAAAATTTGGAAAAAGTTGATTTGTAATTTCAAGAAACTGCATTGCGAATTTACTACGCATTCAGTCCAACACAGTTTTAGAAATTACAAAAAATTTGTTGCTTATTTTGTAAACATTTGATGGTAGTTTGTTTTCTATTATTACAACACAATATTTGTGAATTTGTTAAGCAAATTCGGTGAAAATTTATTTGTAATTTTAAAATACTGCATCCAAAATTTACAACGCACTCAATTCAACATAGTTTCGAAAAATTATAAAACATCGGTTGTATTTTTAGTGAATATATATTGAACGTTTGTTCTGTAATATCACAATACAAACTATGTAATTTTGTAAAATAAATTCAGTGGAAAAATTTGTAATTTTTAAATGCTGCACTGCGAATTCACTAAATATGAACACTGTGATTTTCTAAAATAAGTTTTTTTAAATTCTTTGATTTACAAATGAAGCATATTATTGTACTGCAGGACTTATAGTAGTGCTCTAATTGAAGATCTTAAACAATTTAATTGGAGATGTTTATTAATAGTGGATAAATCCAAAGTTTTAACCAAAGTTTTTTAGCAATATAAGATACCAAATAATAATTTATTATTTTCTTGATCAACAAAATAGTTTATTAAATTAAATCATTTTAAAATTAACAAACGGAATTTTATTCAATGAAGGATAATTAGTCTACGTTATATAAATAAAACTTGATTATATTGTATTATAATTCAAACTTAACGTAATATACATTAGGTACAAAGTAAAAATTAAAGTAAGTTAGTCATTCAGGCAAATAGTAATAATAAACCTAGTAAAAAATAAAAGATTATAATAAGTATTATACAAAATATAAATTATATCGTATTAGTGAATGATAATTATGTAGTATGTATGTATAACATAAAAAGTTCATAATCATATTAAAATAACAATTTAATGCGATTCATCAGCAATATATGGATCCATCTCTTTTATCAGCTTGCTGCCTTTAGGATGGATATTGGTTGCTTTTCTTTTTCCGCTTCCGCTTTTTCCCGAAAGAATCTGAAATTCAAAATCATTTACAAATTAATCGCAAGCAGAAGAGAAAAAAAAATGAATAATATAAATTGTCTTGAGACAAAAGTGACATGATTCGAGTGAAATTTTTTATCAATGCAGTATCTATAAAGTCTTATGTAAAGCTTTTTCACAAGAAATATGTACAAACAAATTATGAATCGCTCAAGATTGGAAACTTCAATTATTCAGGTAGCGAAAATGAATTATCTTTAAAATCAATTGTCAACAGTAAGAGCATTTGAAATGTAGAGTTGAATTAATCGAAAAATGAAAAATAAAACTGTAGTTTACAAAAGAGAGTATTGGAATTATCAAAAATCTAGAGAATAGCACAGTTTTTGACACTCACCGTTGAATTTCTTCAAGTGTTCCCCCAATTTATGGTGGATATGCGAAGCCAAAGACGTAATAGCACAGGAATATAGCCAATACTCCATCAAAAATGACGCAGCATGTATTTTTATTTCTTTATCAATTACCACATGTATACATTTCCTCTGTCAGGTAAATCTTTTCCTAAAAAAATATTTAATAAATATATATAAAAACTATTATTGTTGCCATTGTTATTTATTATTTTTAATCAAATGTATTCAACTTTTTCATTTACAAATTATTTCTAGAAATAGGTAAATTTTCTAAAATATCAAGTACAATAATTTTGAATTTCATTACTTCATACTTCCATTGTCTAATATGATATGAAATAATTTGAAATCCCTGAAAGAACAAATAAAAATGAAAATGTATAGATGAAAATAACAATCATATCAAGCAAAAGAAACCCTGAAATCAGATTACAATAAAATAAAAATTAAGCAAAAAAATTGAAAGTTGAAAAAATAAAAATTAAAAAATTTCAAGCCAAGTTACTTTACGAAGTTTCGATTGTTAGTATCAACAATCATCTTTGGGTGATGACTCATCAGCCGAAATCGATTGTGAATACTGACATTCGAAACGTCGTGAAGTAACTTGACTTGAAATCTTTGAATTTTTATTTCATTTTAATGGTTCAATTTTCAATTGTTGGTTGTATTTCATTTTATTGTAATTCCATTTCAGGGTTTTTTGCTTAATATAATTGTTATTTTCAGCTATCTACTTTAATTTTCATTTTTATTTGTTCTTTCAGGGATTTCAAATCATTTTATATCATATTAGACTGACATCAGTTTGGACATCAGTCCAAACTGATGAAATTCACAATGAAACATTGTGAAACACCTTTAAACATACATTAATTTTGATAAAACTTACTCAATAGTAAAAAGGAACTAACTTTATAGAAAAATGGAATTGTTACGCATCTCTTACCATCAATTCGGGATTTGAAACAGGTACCTTCTCGAGTAACTCATAATCCGTTAATTCCTCCTGCCGAGAAAATCAAACAATTTTTTAGAAAATTTTATTTCTATAAATGCATCAATGTATCAATATAAAGTATAGTATTTGTAACTTAAGTTAGTACACTTAAATTAAAATTGAAAACTGATGGATACCATAACAATCTGAAACATATTATTAAATTACATGGAATGACTTTATTTCTAAAAGATCTTGAAGAGTTGTCAAATGTTTAAACAGTTCAGTTTTATATTTTTTTGATTTAAATTTTTACTAACTATTAATTATATTCGATAACTTACTTGAGCAAAAGGTTCACACGCACTATTCACGGGAAAACAAAAGAGACAGTTTTAATTCACAGAAATCAAATAAATATAATTCTTCAAGCAATGCTAACAACTTCGACTTATATGTGTCTGGATCCTTCCTCTCCCGGCACTGTTATACTTGACACTGAATATGTTATAATACATACCTACTCCTGTACTCCTATAAAATGTAAAAAAGTGTCTAGACAATTTCTAGCGGAACTGGACCACTGGACGTCTAATCGCCAAAACAAAACAGTATTGACACCCAATCGACTTGAAATATTAATGGGGCCTACAACGATTTTTTCAGGATAGGTATATGTGTTTAGTGAATAATTACCCTGAGTATAATAACACTGATGATGATAATAAATGATTTTATGACAAATATTTCAGAAGAAACATATTAAAATTGTGTGTTTATACATAAAATTATACTGTAACAGAAGTCAAATAATAAAACACTTGTACAAAGAGTCCGTAACGGTCAACAATTATTGTTTATATATTTGATTAATTCGTAAAATTTTCGTAAAATCTTTGTATGTTAAACATGGTCGCACAAGTATATATATATATATATATATATA
Source organism: Leptinotarsa decemlineata (assembly GCF_025532065.1). Classification (NCBI taxonomy): domain Eukaryota; kingdom Metazoa; phylum Arthropoda; class Insecta; order Coleoptera; family Chrysomelidae; genus Leptinotarsa; species Leptinotarsa decemlineata. The sequence continues at coordinate 5,713,624 of NW_027412541.1, read as the reverse complement.
TATATATATATATATATATATATATATACTCTTTTAAGTTAGTATATATATATACAGGAGGTAACATAAGTATGTTGAAATATTCGAGTGACGTATTCCTGAGATGATTTCAAAAGAGAAAGTATATATAAATTCGAATCCTGATACAGGTTGTTGAAATTGAATTTCGCAAATTAAGTTAATTCAATCGAAGAGGCACACTTCGAAGTTTATAAAGTGTTTTTTTTGGTACCATGTCCGACTTTACGAATGCTGAATTGGCTGATATGGTTTTTGCATCTCCAACGAGTGACTCCTTGTGCAGGGTCATTTGCGAATCTTTTCCGGCGACTTTCCGAAACTGGAAGCTTCGAAAGAAGCTCCAGGCCCTTACGTTATATGATTTCCAACCACGTATCGAATTTCCTCAAGGCTCTATAGAAAAATCGAACAACATCCCCAAATTTAATCGAAAATCCTCCTCACAGATGAGGCTAATTTTTCAAGAAATGGGGATTACCCACTTTCGATAATGCAGATTCATTTCCAAAACAGATTTTTTTTAATGTATGGGTAGGCATACTTGGGGATATATACTTCCCTTACGTTTGAATGGAGATGCTTGCCTAAATTTTTTGGAATGGGAGCTTTCCCAGCTTAAGGAAGATGTTTCCATTGGCCTCCGAAATCACTCTTGGTTTCTTCACGATGCAGCCTCTGCTCATTTTAGTGTGATAGCATGAAATGTCTCAGACGTAGCATATCCACAACGATGGATAGGAACATGAGGCACCCAGTATTGGCCACCGAGGTCTACGAATCTCAATGCCGTCAATTTCTTTGGGGACACCTCGAATTACTAATTTTTGTTAGTCCCATTAAAAACGAGGAAATACAAGCAGAAGCTTGTATTGCTGTTGGGGGTCGTCACTTTCAAGAATTGTTGTGATAGTTGTTTCGTTTAATTGTTATATGTTTATTTGCCTAATAAATAACACAGTACTTTTCTGAATTGTTATTTTCACAAACTCCGAAATGAAGCATTTTCTAATTGAATAATCAAATTTAATTTTTTTTCAGTTTGGATTGATTAGGTAGTTCAATAATGGTCAGTTTAGAAGAAGTCTGTCCGGGTATACTGTCTATAAAGTTTGATGAAAGTAACTGAAATTACAAAAAACTTATGACAAAAACCAAACAAATAATTTTTCAATACATATTTTATAGGAAAAAGTTGTTTATTTTGACGAGATCCACCACATACTCATAGTTTTTATAATGGTTTCAGAAACTTCACTAAGCGCCCTAGGACCTAAGTAATATGCATCGATATAGAAAATTGTAAATATTTAGAAAACGATCACCTCAGCGTTGTTGAGGAAGTGTACCTTTTTCACTTGGAAAAGGTGTGTGTTAGGTGCCCTAACGCGTGATTCCTAACACGCGTTAAAAGGTATGTTCACATAAAACTAATACACTAATAATAATGCATTTATTTTCCATCACTACAAAGTTATTGATCAGAAATGGGGAGAGAATTGACGGGATAGTAAAGTTTGAAAAAAATTATTACAATCCAATGGATGGAACAAAAAATGCTTCATCAACAATGACAGAAATTATGATCGAATGATTTTCAATACAAAAAAATAACTGTGATTACGATTCCAACTATCCCCAATCTATTGCAATGTACCAATGATTCATTCATCGTATCCATTTCCTCAAATCATTGTTAATGTTAACAAAATTCAAATATTGTCGACAATCAAATTCGCGATGGTTTTTTCTGATATATATATATATATATATATATATATATATATATATATATATATATATATATAACGCATAAATTAGTGATTAACCACTTATATAACTAACTTTCACTAACTGACATTTCTGTACTAAAAATTATACTATCACAACTCTGATTATGGCATTGCGACCAATACGTGCAATGATATATATATTTTTTTGCAAATCGAAAATTGTAATGAAAATATTAGTAAAATGTTTATTACTTTATAGTACTTTCCATTCTAACAATTATTTATAATTTTACAAAAAATTTGAGAAGATTACACGACAAACGATGTACATTTTGGAAACTTCTCATTAAATTTGCTAAATGGTTTAGTATGATTATAATACGTGTGGGACAAATAAACATTTTTAGCCGAATCATAAAGCAATACGAAATTGGCACACGAAAGTTGTAAAATGACTAAAAATATTCGTTAAATTCAAGTTACTTCAAAGTATAATCTCAGTTTAAAAAATATTTCATAATTTTACAAAAAATCAAAGCAAAAAATTCTACAAATAAAATTTGTGAATTTAGAGAACTTTTTGTGGAAAATTAACTAATGGATTAGTGTAATTACAATACGTTTGAGAAAAATATAAATTTTTGGTCAAATCACAAAGCACTATATAATCAGCAAACAAAAGTTGTTAAAATACTGAAAGTATTTGTAAAATTTCAATGACTTCATAGTAATTACAGTTAAAAAAATTTTTATCAATTCACAAAAACTTGCAGTGAAAAACTTACAAATGATATTTGTGAATTTCAAGAACTTTTTATGAAAAATTTAATAACGGTTCAGTATAATTAAAATGAGTGTAAGGAAAATGAAAATTTTTGGCCAAATTACAAAGCCCTATATCATTTGCAAACAAAAGTTGTTAAAATACTAAAAGTATTTGTAAAATTTTGATGACTTCATAGTTATTTCAGTTACAAAAATAATTTATCAATTCACATAAAATTCAAGTGAATTAATTTACAAATAATATTTGAACATTTCGAAAACTTTTTATGAAAAATTTAATAACGGTTCAGTATAATCACAATACATGTGACAAAAATGAAAATTATTGGCCAAATTACAAAGCACTATATAGTTTGCAAATGAAAGTTGTTAAAATACTGAAAATATTTGTAAAATTTTGATGACTTCATAGTTATTTCAGTTACAAAAATAATTTATCAATTCACATAAAATTCAAGTGAATTAATTTACAAATAATATTTGAACATTTCGAAAACTTTTTATGAAAAATTTAATAACGATTCAGTATAACTACAATACGTATGAGAAAAATGGAAACTATTGGGCCAGTTACAAAGCAAATTTTAAAAATTCTGAAAGTTTTTGTAAAATTTTTATGACTTCATTTTAATTCCAATTCCAACTTTTTTTTATAATTTTACAATAAATTAAAGTGGATCAATTCACAAATAATATTTGTAAATTCAAAAAACTTTCTTTCGGAACTGACTTAAGTTTTGGTAAAATTACAATAAGTTTAGGATTAATTGATGATGATTGTAAAATCACTACTCAGTTTAGAAGGAATCCAAATATTTTTTGGTAAATTACTCAAATCATATTGAATATTGTATTGGCAACACACTGATTTGTAATTTACCTGATCATTTGTTTTGTAATACATTTGTAATTTTACAGACATTTTTAACAGTGTAGCAACAGGACCACTTTTCCTTTGAACTTCCCAATTAAAATGGTTGCTGAATATTTCCGGTGATCTTTCTGATGACCAAACGCGTACGTACCGTTGCATAATTAAGGTGGATTCAAATTACGTAGGAGAATAATAGGGGAACCAATCTTCAATCGAAGATTATGTGGTGGCATTCCAGGTACATCTAGTGAATTCAAAAATTCAATTGGAAAATTTACACTTTCATTTTCATCAACAACAGTATCGATTGATTTAAAATACATCAGATCACCTGGTAACAACTGTTTTATCTGGAAGTTAATTTCGTCAACATCAACATTCAAGTAATTATTCTGTATCTCCGGAAAAATACTCTGAATCAATTAATTTTTTTCCTGTTAAACAGTGCAGAAATTGTCTGACAGTTTAATGCATTGCGTATTTGGTTGGCTTTAGCCTCATCAAAAGTGGTGGTTATGCTTTCAAATTGCAGCTTGTATAACACGTTTGTAGCTTTAACATAGCAACGCCATTTATTAATTACTTACTCAATCCAGTCAACAGGTGTCGGCATCTGTTAAAATCGTTTGGAGATAACAGATAATTGTGAATGTCAAATAATAGACAAATAATTTGTTATGAAATGATAGTGCGACTATAAATTGAGATGTAAGCTATCCTATCGTTCAAGTTGGATCAAACTGCATTGCAAATTTGATTAAAATCGGTTAAGCAGTTTAGCAGTCCATCGAAGTTAACGATATTGTGCAAATTTCAAGTTGGCGGCACTCTCAAAAGCCTAAAAAACGAATACATAGAAATGAATCGGCAGTGAACTAGTCCACGTAGATTGTGGACTTGGCGGCACTATTACCGAGTTTCATGATTTGCTGAAGAGTCATAAAATTAAATTTGAAGTCATGTTACGGTGACAAATAGAAATAGGGGAATGCGGGGATGGTTATCGCTGTCGTGTTCAGTTCAGGAACTAGCCTGGTTTTCGTGAGGCTGCTACGGGTAGTGTTCCCAGATCTGAAGCAGGTTCTGATGTTATACTTGGACCCACTTCTTCTTATCCTTTTCGACAATCCTCTGATGTTGGAAAGTAAAGTACTGGTTGTGGCGGCTTCTCTTCCTTGTGAGGCTCTTGCTGTCTTCTAGCTGAAGTCTGTTCACGTATTGGTGAAGAGGGCTGACACTAAATGGGAAACATCTGTATACCGGAAACCCACTCCCACGGGACAGTTATTTTTCAGCTAATCTTTTTGATATCCCACTTCCAGGCATTTCAAATCAATCTATATCATATTAGACAATGGAAGTCCGAACTAATGTAATGCACCACGAAATATTGTCAAACACCTTCAAACATAAAGTTTTGTATTCACAATATATTACTGAATACACATCAATATTTTCATTCTATCCCTGGTAACAATAAATGATATTTCATTCAGATTGAAATCTCTCCTCAACATATTCAGGAGACATAAACTTTTGGTAAAGAACGGTTTTGGCTTTCTACTTCTCCATCTCCATTCGAAAAATGTGTAAATCTTCCAAAGAAAGAAAGAAACCAATTAGTTTCAAAATAATTCCAATCCCTTTTTGTTGCAATATTTTTGAAAATGTTGATTGTGAGGATCAAATCGTTTCGTCAATACAGGATTCAGAAATACGAAATACCCGAATCCCAGAATATTTATCAACCCATCGTTTTTGGAAATATAATCAACTTTGATACTCAGTGAAGATTCAATTTTCGCTATGCTGACGTAAATGAAAGTAAAACTCTCCTGTTCATATCGCATTAACCAACTACGGTATCGAAGTCACCAAGCAGTCTAAGTTTGACAATTCAACTTCATGCATTCGATATTCGAGTTACATTTTTCCAATTCAGTTTTTTTTTCATTCATGTCTGCATAGCATACATTTGTGTGTAGCAATCCCGCGAATGATACCTGGATCAATTCCACAACGAATGTTTGGAGTCCGTTTAAAGTTAGTCAAAATCGAGTCCAAAGGAATCAGTTACAAACAAACATACAAGTGAAGCTAACAAAAGTGTGTTAAATAAATATAATTTAAAAAACTAAAAAACACGCTTTTAAAGAACATCAAACTGAAAAGTTAAAAATATTTTTTTTTAGCTTAAAACAATAACAAACGAAAAATACTAGTATTATTGTGGAAAAAGCGGCGGGCGCTTGATATACAAAAAAAAATGGCACAAAGCGCCCACGATTTTGTCACAATAATACCAGTATTTTCCGTTCGTTATTGTTTTAAGCTTTTTTAAAAAAAATATTTTCAACTTTTCAGTTCGATGTTTTTAAAAGCGTGTTTTTTAAACTATATTTATATTTCATTTTTTAGTTTCATATGCTATAGAATCATGTTATTTAGTCTTTTTAAACTATATTTATTTCGTCTAAACTTTGGGATCAATCAGCCGTACATTGTTTAGAAAAATGGTCAATGATATTTTCCGATTCCGGAGAGGGAGTCTGAAAATCAGCTACCAAGCCCAAGGCAGCAGGCGCGCAAAGGAGAGATACAAATGAGGCAGCAGGCGCGCGTGTTGATAAAAAAAAATACTTTTTTCAAATGAAGAAATACATGTTAAGTGAGTTCGAATAGATCATGCAATAATGTCGATATATCAAGGAGGTTTCGTAGAGCGCCATCTGCCCGCGAATAGATGAAGCAATAATTTTGATATATCAAGGAGGTTACGTACAGCACCGTCTGCCAGCGAATAGATCAAGCAAGGAGAATTACAAACAAATATACAAACATACATACATACAGGTGAAGCTGATGAAAGCGTGTTAAAAAAAAGATTTTATATACCTGCATAACTTATAACTGAGATTCGAAATATTATATTGAATTATCATTCAATTCCATGTTATTTCGTTATTTTCAATGAACTCCAATGAAATTACTGCTGATTTATTGAAGTTAATTTGGAAAAATAATTTTCAATTCTATCTGTTGATGATATACATAGCTTTTATGACTGTAAGCTAATGTGTCGGGTCGCCTGTGTATGACTTTCTTTAAATGAATGGAATTATTTTCAAAAAAACACGAAATGACGTTTCGTTTAGTAAGAATCCACAATAAAGTGTTCTTTGAATACATCTTCCTCATTTCAATAGTTCACTTTCCAAAATATTGAAAACCATATAGAAGAAAAAATTTGATATCATGCAGTTTCATCCATTCAAAATCATCTCAAAATTCCAATTTAAAAGGCACGGACCTTTTTTTCGAAACTATTGTTGACAAAACACCATCTAGAACAATGTTATCCATTTATTCACTTGAAATTTTTCAATATAACTATATATCATGCTAATTTTCTTCACCCATCAACAATGAGGCCACCTAATGTTGAAGTATCACTCCAGACTTAAAGTTCAACTCCGTAAGATTTGAGAGTTCAAAAGGGATTTGAAAGGACTCGAGCTAAGTTTCTACCCCAGTTCACTTGAATTGAGAGAATTATACTCGTTAAGAAATTCAGTTTTTGTATTGACCCTGGATACTTCATTTATTGACTGTGACATTCTTTTGGTTCGACGCACAATATTCAAAATTATAGAACTCGAGAAGCTTTTCTTGATTTTTTTCACGAGGCTGTATTTAATGACCGTGGATTTCTGATCCCCAGTAATTTTTGAATATGCTCTCACGATAGATGATTATACAGTGTATTTCTTTAATGTCCCCCCCTTTTATTTTTGAACGGGTCAACTAAAAAAATTGAAATTTGGGATAATGAAATTAATGCATGAATACTTTATTTTGAAGTAAAATTGATAGATGAAACTTTGACTATGCCAACTGGGCGCCAACTGGAAAAAAAAAATTAAATAGAAAGGGGGGTCTTGTGACACATATTTTCCTGACATAAGTCCCTGACGTATGCTTCACAACTCTAGAATATAATGTCAATATCTTCAACCACTACAACATGGCGGAACTTTTAATAATTGCCTGAATACATTGACATTTAACTACATAATATGAGGTAATAAGCTTGAGGTCAGTTGAGAAGATGATCAAAGTGGTTGCCTTGAACTTCTTGACATATGAACAGCCTATCCGATATTTCACGCCGAACATTTTCGAACACAATAACGTCAATATTTCTACAAATATTTATTATTCTCTACCATATATCCAGTATTGAAGCAGGTTCAGTTTCGTACACCTTTTGCTTCTTTTTTTTGCCCTATAAAAAAGGTCCGAAGGTGTTAAATCTGGTGAGTGGGCTGGCCATTCTGTAGGACCTCGACGGCTAATCCAACGACCGGGAAAAGTAGTAGCCAAATAGTTTCTCACTTGTCTGAAATAATGTGGTGGTGCTTCATCTTGTATACGATATACATATCGATTTCAATAGGATTCGCTTCGACGATTTCAGTGATGAGAGAGTCAACAGTAGTTTCCAGCATATTCCAATACAGTTTCCCTGTTAAATTTTCATGAATAAATAAAGGTCCCACAATATGGTTTCCCGAAATTCCTGCCCAAACTTTAATTTTTTCTGGATATTGGGTATGTATCTACCGGAAAACGTGAGGGTTAGTGTCACTCTGTCACTCCAGTAACGACAATTTTGGATATTGGGTATGTATCTACCGGAAAACGTGAAGGTTAGTGTCACTCTGTCACTCCAGTAACGACAATTTTGTCTGTGAACACTGCCGTTTAAAAAAAATGAAAATTTGTCACTAAAACGAATAATGTGGAGATATGTGAGATGCCTTGCAATGGTTTCCGTCATGATTTCGCAGAATTCTGTTCTTCGATCAGGGTCATGTTCAGTTAATTGGTGTACCATTTTAATTTTGTATGGATTATACCTATCCCTCTTCAAAAGTCTCCACAAATCAGAAGGAGACACCTCACAAACATTCGCGACGGTATAAGTGGACTGTTCAGAATTTACTAACATCTCACCAATTATTTGCACTTGCTGTTCTTCCGGAATGGACGAATGACCTGGGGGCTTTTTGTTATGTACACTACTGGTATTTGTGAATTTGGATAGTTCCCTCAAATATTTTCAACAGATAGGACGATTCGGAAAACGTTAATTGAAAATCTTTTCGGCCTTGTGAAAGGTACGTGTCGCACAGTAAATGATAATATAATCGCTTAAATTTTTTCTTTCAATGGACGAGAATTGACCAATTTCAGAGATTATTGACGTGGTACCTTTCTACTAGTAAAACCGAAAACTAAATGAGAATATTTTAATTGAACAATAATGTTCATTGTCGTACTGACATTTTTTGGCGTTTTTTGACGTTTTTATAAACAAAAAATAACTTAACAAACCTTATCGGGTTGTTAAAATAGCCAGATGGCAGGTAAAAAAACAAAATATTTCTAGAAATATGGATATTAATGTGTTCGTCTTCAGGAAATTATGTTCAGCCATTTTGTAGTACATGAAGATACTGTCTTCATATTCTAGGATTGTGAAGTATTCGTCAGGAGCTTCAAAGTAGTGTTTCATAAGACTCTTATTTTCATTAAATTTTTTTTTCCAGTGGCGCCCAGTTGCCATCTTGTAAGTTTCATCTGCCAATTTCACTTCAAAATAAAGTATTCATGCAATAATTTTATTATCCCAAATTTCAATTTTTCAGTTGATCCTCTCAAAAAATAAAAGGGGGAGGGGACATTTAAAAAATGCACTGTATATTCCTTTACATAGACGACTAAATTATTCAGTTGGAAAACAACATTTCTCAAAATCCCAATTGAATAGTTTTCTGCTCACCTTGGAGAATTTTTACGTATTGTGGTTACTACATATGTCATTTTTCGAACCAAATATGTTCTATAAATCATAACCTTATGTCTCTGTCAAAATTTTCACTTCCTTTTACTCCTCGTTGAAAATAATTTTTTAATTTTCAAAGAAAATTACGATATGTTGAACACGACAGAGTATTTATTGTAATGTTCATGTTCACGTCTACTCAGAGTAGTGTTGTACTAAGGTTTTGTACTTTGATTCTACGGGATCTTCTTGTATATACTTGACGAGTAAGTAATTCAAAAAAAGAATTTAAAGTTCAACTTCAAACAAATTTCACGACTGTAATGTTTATTGAAACGCCATTGATCATTAACTGTCTTTATTTTTGCCTTCAATAGAGGAATGCAAAACATCAAGTACAGAAAAACGCATACCATCGATATCATGAACAGGACCGTACTTACTGTATATATGACATTCCCCTTGTTAAACAAATTCCCCTATACGAAATATAACGAACAAAATATAACCTGTAATACCGAAACTAATATAGATATGTGAAGAGCTGGCTGTAATATTAAATGAACGTAATGAATATATACAAGCAATAATGAATAAAGTAACATAAATAAACAGGAACAGGTAATACGTTAATACCCTAGCTGTTATAATGCAGCCTACGAGGAATTTTCACTTCCCTACCACTTCTTGTAGTGGTGGGTACAAACACAATCTCTTGATTGCTTTCAGTCGTATCTTGTATTTGCTCTTTAGCGATTGAATCATCATTATTAGATTCACTTGAGATTTCAGTATCATTGGAATCCTCAACTGCATTATCACAGTTGGGATGAACAGGATATCTGTTGATGTATTGATCATTTCTAGACAATAAACTACCATTATCAAACTTAACATTGTAAGATCGTGGTCTAATTTCTGATTTAGAAACTATAACACCTTTTTCCCATTTTTTGTCCTCTAGTCTCCTCTTAACTAAAACAGTTTCGTTATTTTAGAGACTATGTCCATTAGGTTTAGTTTTTCTATTGTAAAATTGCTTCTGTTGATTTTGCCGTCTTTTCAGAGTTTGTTTTATTTCTGCAAAGTTACTTTTGGCTGGCCTGAGACAGGTGGTTTCAACCGGTAATATATCTCTGAGTTGCCTGGACATCAGAATTTTTGCAGGAGACTCCAAATTACTTTCAATTGGAGTGTTTCTATAAATTAATAAAGTTAAATATATATCTTTATTTTCGTATTTAGCTTTACGTAGCATATTTTTCAATGTGGCCACATGTCGTTCGACTAGCCCATTTGATTGGGGATACCTAGGGCTGGACGTGATATGAGTGAACTGCCATGCCTGTGAAAATTGTTTGAAATATAAACTAGAGAATTGTGGTCCCCCGTCGCTGACTAATATATTTGGAATGCCGTGGCGCGCGAATATGGATTTTAAATGCGTTATTACTTCTTTAGATGAGGTAGAATCTACTAGTTTTGCTATTTCAATGTATTTAGAGAAATAATCTACTACTAGTAAGTATGTTTCGTTGTCCAAAAAAAATAAGTCGCACGCTACTTTTTCCCAGGGACGTTCAGGAACCTCATGACCTATCATTGGTTTTTTTATATAATTTCTTTGAAAGACCTTACATGTGATACAATTAGAAACTAAGTCCTCAATTTCTTTAGACATATTTAGCCAGAAAAAACATTCCCTAGCTCTATTTTTACATCTAGTAATTCCAAAGTGGCCATAATGAATTTTATTTAGAATTTCCTTATGCATTTGGTTTGGTATTATGAGTTTGTTACCTTTATATAATAGTCCATTTGCTTCGGTAATCTCATCTTTGAATTTGTAATACCTTTTTACAAGTGGATCAGTTTTTTTTATTGTTTTTGGCCAACCATCGTGAACATATTTCATTACAATACGTAATTCCGGATCGGTTAATGTATGTTTTTTGATCTGTGCGATTTTTTCATTTGTAGCATTCAAATTAGACCTGAGTAAACAAATCTGATAATCAATCTCATCATCAATATCAGATTTGGGAGATTCGCCCATTATGTAGGCTCGTGACAACGTATCAGCAAAAAAAAGGTTTCTACATGGTTTATAAATAAGTTTAATATCATATCTCTGCAGAGTCATGAACATTCGTTGAAGACGGGGTGGGCAATTATATAGCGGTTTATTGAAAATTTGTACCAAGGCCTTATGATCAGTTTCCATTGTTATGGTTTTCCCAAAAATAAATTGATGAAACCGTTCACAAGCGAATAGCAGTGCATATAATTCTTTTTCAATCTGTGCATAATTTTTTTGGGTATCGGTTAATGATTTGAATGCATACATGCACGGCAAATTATTTTGAAGTAAAACCGCGCCAACTCCATCTTTTGAAGAATCTGCTGAGATTGTAATAGGCTTTTCCGAATCATAAAATTGTAAGACAGGATGACTTGTCAATTTTTCTTTTAATAGCCTGAAGGCATTATCATGTACTGATTCCCAACACCAGGCAGTGTCTTTTTTCAGCAACTGTCTCAACGGAGCAGTAATGCTTGATAAATGGTCGATAAATTTGCTCACATAGGTTATCATACCCAGAAACCGCTGTAAATCGCCTTTATTCTTAGGAAAAGGCATTTCCGTGATTGCCTTCACTTTGGAATCATCAGGCTTATAGCCAGATTGTGAAATTTTATGACCCATATAAACGATTTCAGTTGAACAGAATTTACATTTATTTTTATTGAATCTAACATTATTTTTCTTTGCGATTCGCAATACATTTTCCAAACGTGCATCATGTTCTTCTTTGGTACTACCCCATATCAAAATATCATCAATATATATCTCTACCCCCGGTATGTCAAAAATAGCTTTAAATCTTTTTTGGAAAACCTCAGGAGCACAATTTACACCGAACGGTAATCTTAGAAAGCGGTATCTGCCGAAAGGTGTAGCAAAAGTGCATAGCTTCGAACTCTCATTATCAAGAGCAATTTGCCAAAACCCTGACATGGCATCAAGCGTACTGAAATATTTAGCATTTTTTAATTTAGCACTGATTTCTTCGAAAGTTGGTAATGGATAATGTTCTCTACGAATGTTTTTATTGAGTTCAACCGGATCGAGGCAAATTCTCAAAGAGCCATCTTTTTTTGCGACTAGTACTATCGGATTGACCCATTCTGTGGGAAAGTCTACTTTAGAGATGATACCCTGCGACTCCATCTCCTCCAAACAGCGCTTAAACTTAGGTATTAAAGGAAACGGAATTTTTCGTGCTGGGTAGATTTTTGGTACGGCATCTAATTTCAGTTGAATGTGAAAAGGTTTCTCAAGGCAACCAATTCCTTGAAAAATGTCTTCGTATTTTTTCACGACATCAGCACAATCAACAGAATCAATTTTTTTAATAATGTTCAATTCGATACAACTATCCAAACCTAAAATAGCTGGAGAGTCTATATCTACTATAACAAAATCTAACCAGTAAACATTTTTTTTATAATAACAATGTAAGCGACATTCGCCAATCACAGGTATAGTATCATTTGAATAATTTGTTAGCCTAACATTCGATCTCTTTATTGTTTTTTCATCTATATTCAAAGAGACAATTGTTTTTATATTGATGACATTTGTCATTGCTCCAGTATCTAACTTAAAGACAACATTTTTAACTTGAATAACAACCATTTCTATGTGCCATTGTTTCTGTTTATTTTTTTCGGAAAATTTATTCACCATCCCTATGAAGACATAATTCGAATTTAAATCGTCATATTCTTGAACAGTTTCATATTCACCTGGTGTATCATTATTAAACTCAATGGAGTGTACAATTCTTTTTCTACACATTTTCTGAAAATGATTGAAGTTCCCACATATATTACATTGCTTACCGAAAGCTGGACATTTTCTTACAGGATGTGCTATTCCACATTTAAAGCAACTGATTTGCTTTGGCGAAAACCGACCAACTGCTTTACTCACTCTTCTGAAATGTGGTTGTCCTGGATAACCTGTATTCGTACTGGCTTGATAATCAGAACGTGATGTTGATTGTTGAGTAGAACCACCCGGTATGTTCCGATTAGCTTCCGTACGAGCATCCACAATACATAACTCTTTCACTTCACTTGTCATTTCCTGCCGCTGCTTCCTAGACTCCTGAACTGCCAAGCAAACAATTTCCGCTTTCTTCAAAGTCATATCACTATTTTCCAATAATCTTTCTCTTAGTTGATCACTTAAGAGGCCAATGATAAGCATACTGCAAACCAGTGACTCTTCCAAATCACTGAAAGCACAACTTTTCGCTTTGCTTTTCAAGTCTGTTATGAACTGTTGTAAACTTTCACCTTCCATCTGCCTCCTTGTGAAAAACTTATGTCTTTCATACACTAGATTCGTTTGTGGTTGAAAGAAATTGTCTGATTTGCGTATCAAGGGCTTAATCCTGTTCTGTTCTTCTTTTTTAAATTTGAATGTATTGAATATACGAATGCCCTCATCACCAATATACTGTAAAAACTGTGCACATTGTACATCTTCTTCTTTCTTGTCGATTTCATTAGCTTTCAAGTAATTGTTGAATTTTTGAATCCAAAATTTCCATTTATCCGCTACATTGCCACATGTTACGTCCAACGGAGCGATTCCTCTCGACTCTGCCATTTTCTATCTTCAAAACTTTACTTTGACTTTCCAAAAGGAATATTCGATAACAATGGTTCGTTCGCAGCGCCATGTAATGTTTATTAAAACGCCATTGATCATAAACTGTCTTTATTTTTGCCTTCAATAGAGGAATGCAAAACATCAAGTACAGAAAAACGCATACCATCGATATCATGAATAGGACCGTACTTACTGTATATATGACAACGACTATTACTTACTTGCAAGTATCTCACTGATTATTGCGTAGAAGCCGAAAGCACTTTGCAATTAACAAATAAATTATTCACACGGAATACGACTCCATTCCTGATCCATCATAATGCCCTATTCTGTTTACGTGTTCTCTAAATGAACAATGTCCAGTGTGCAGGCTTGTAATCATTCTAAGATAATATCTGTTATGTTCAGTCAATTGAATTCGTTTCTCAAACAGTCCCTTTCTAAAGGTTTCCTGAAAGGGTTCTCGATTTCAAATATAAAAAGTATGATATGATTACTTTCAAAGTTAACATTTTCATTTGGTCAAGTGAACTGAATTGACTAACTTCAAATAGATATTGATGTTTTAACAACTCACCGTTTCAACCCATTTCCTGATTCAAGTCCCTTACTATGGATTTCCATACCCTTGGAGCTCAATGAATTTTATTAGTTCGAACTTACATTCTCTGATATGATTCTACTATGATTCGAAGTCTATGAAAGAACAATTGAAATTAGAATGAATAGCTGAAATATCAATTATATTGAACAATAAAACGTGAACTTGTGATGCACTGTTTGGTGTAGTAATGAATATTACCGGAGGTTTTGCCCAACACCAAACCATTATTTCAACACCTCGACACGTGTTTCGATCACCAAGTGATCACCTTCAAGAGAAAGATCAAACTGTTGATCAAAAGTTTGATCTCCTCTCGATAACACTTCGACACGTGTCGAACACTTCGACACGTGTTTGAATATGATTGACAATGTTTCATGGTGAATTTCATTAGTTCGGACTTCCATAGACATCAATAGAATCAAAATAGATAGCTGAAAATAACAATTATATTATACAAAAAAAACCTGGAATGAAATTGAAATGAAATGAAATACAAGCACAAAAATTGAACATTGAGAAAGGAATAAAAATTAAAAGATTTCAAGACAAGTTACTTTACGACGGTTCGGCTGATAATATCCACAACCGTCTTAGGGTGATGACTGTGTCTAAAAGTGACTTCTTTGCATTGATGGACACATCTTTGTAAAGAGTGAATTTATGAAATTGATTCCTTCCTTTCTTCGTTTGGAAGATTACCACATTTTTTTTGTATCAAGATGGAGTAGTAGAAAGCCAAAAACTCATACTAGACAATGAGAGTCCGAACTAACAAAATTCACCATGAACCATTTTCTACACTATATCAATTTTCATCCAAAAGTCTAACCATCTCATCTATTATAGGGGACCACTACTGTTTCTTTCATAATGATCGCAAAGAACAATTTTCTCCTGTTTACTTGAGGCTTGTTATGTAAATCCGTCTCTCGCCGACGTTGCGATTACCAACTCCAATAAAGGAGTTGGTAATTTTTGAAATATTCATCCTAAAGAATGTTTTACATTATTTTGTGTGGGATTCTGATTTCGATTAAATGCTATTTTTGTCTTATTTTGTTTACCTGTGGCTTGTAACGTAATTCCCTTTCTCGTCGTTGATGATTGATTTTCCAATAAAAGTGTAAAAGTGTTGCTATCGACAATGATACCAATTCACACTCGATCTTTTCTGACCAGATGATGGCTAACTATATTTCAGCTAAAAAAAAATGTTCCGATTAATCATTCGTTGACTATTTTGTATCATCTGACAAAACTGAAGCCTTTTGAAGCCTCCTGGTGTAGCTTTACGTGGTGAGGATGAAATTTATTATTTGGCAAGTAATGATTTCGATAGTTTGAAATTCTGCTTATGTTTCTCACAATTAGTTCAGTTAGTTACCATCACAAGACTTGTTCGATTGATGACCGATTTATTTTGTAGAAATTCATATTGAATATGAGTTAAGAAAATAACCATTGTTCAATCTCTACTAAGATTTATAATTGTAACGACCAGTTTCGGTTTATTAAATCATTCTCAAGTAAACTGACGTAATTTGACAAATATATCCTTAAATGTACAATGATACAGTCAATGTCGTTTTGGTACCTGCAATAATTGCCTGAAATAACAAAAATGTTACATGAATTATTATCAATGCCTTATCTGAGAATCCGAAAAAATAACTATTGAATTTCTGTAACATATCAAAATCACCGATTATTGATCCAAAAACACCACTTGTCGATTGCTCCAAATACCAATGGATCCTAAACTAATTGTCAAGTTTCACAAATTTAAAAGAAGAGAGCTTATAGCTCTAGTCGGTCATTGAGTGTACAATTTATATATTTCCAATTCTTCCAGCAAATTTATTAGCCTTCCTTCATTGCACGTATGGAGAATTTTCATGTTACGATCATGTCTGTATGTTAATAAATTAAACAAAGATTATTCCATATGTTTCGTAATAAATCTTTTATACAATAAAAATATCATGCTGTGGGTAAGTTTTTGATACACCTACTTGAGCTCTGATAATTAAATTACATGCGCATTCCCCATTCTCCAAAAGGCAAGAATTTCTGACATTCACTTATCATAAATGTGTGTGGTCTGAGTCGTTAGCGTTTGTTTCTCAATAGGCAGATTATAGGTTCAAAGTAAAGTGACTTCCATCAGTTGTTCGTAATGGTTACGTATACTATAGATTCACAAGCGGGGAGTGGTGATGTAAGTGGCTGACACACGTGTAGAAATAATTCCGAAAGAACAGCAAGTGCAAATAATTGGTGAGATGGTAGTAAATCCTGAACGGTCTACTTATTCCGTCGCGAATGTTTGTGAGGTGTCTCCTTCTATTGTGTGGAGACTTTTGAAGAGAAATAGGTATCATCCATACAAAATTGAAATGGTACACCAATTAACTGAAGATGACCCTGATCGAAGAACAGAATTCTGCAAAATCATGACGGAAACCATTGCAAGGCATCCTATCTACCTCCACAATATTTGTTTTAGTGACGAATGTAATTTTTTTTAAACGGCAATGTTCACAGACAAAATTGCCGTTATTGGAGTGACACCAACCCTCAAGTTTTCCGGAAAACACATATTGATCAGAATTTAACAGGGGAACTGTATTTGAATATGCTGGAAACTACTGTTGACCCTCTCATCACTAAAATCGTCGAAGCGAATGCTAATAAATTCGATATGGATATTTCATTCTAATAAGATGGAGCACCACTCCAGACAAGTGAGAAACTATTTAGATACTACTTTTCCCGGTCGTCGGATTGGCCGTTTGGGTCCTACAGAATAGCCAGCCCGCTCGCCAGATTTGACACCTTCGGACTTTTTTCATGGGACTATTTGAAACAGAAGGGTTACGAAACTGAACCTGTTCCAATATTGGATATACGACAGAGAATAATAAATATTTGTAGAGATATTGACGTTACTGTATACGAAAATGTTTGGCTTGAAATATCGTACAGATGTTCATAGACTTTTCTATTCTGAAAAACGCCATAAAAATTCAGATCCTGCATCAATATTAGAAAATATAATTTTCCATCTTTATGGAAAAACTGTACCATTCATCTTGTAGTGTTATATGCTGATGAGGAATTAAGACAATCATTCCGATACTTTGAAGTCCGACCTTTAGGATGACAGGAATGTAATTGAAATTTCATATCGTAACTCATTCACTTTATTATGTAGCTTTCCTAATGGATGATATTTGATTCAATTCTATAACGAATGTTTGTAGTGCAAACTGAATTGAAAAAAAGTAATTTTCTTATAACTCAATGTTCATATAAAAGTCGTTTTTCAATTTCTTTCGTGTGATGCAATGTATACATGGAAGTGATTGTTGGGGAAGGACTTTCTCTCTCAGTTTGAATCTGAAAGTGATTGATCTACACATTTTTGTAAAGAGTTCGTTTTGAAATTCATTGCCCTCTTTCTTCGTTTGGAAGTTTTCCATATTTTTTCAACAATATATCCCTTTCAATAATTTTCAATTATTGTAAATTCAAGAGCATTATCGTAATTTACAAATTATATGAAGAAAAATAACTTGACTCT
Organism: Leptinotarsa decemlineata; assembly: GCF_025532065.1. NCBI lineage: Eukaryota > Metazoa > Arthropoda > Insecta > Coleoptera > Chrysomelidae > Leptinotarsa > Leptinotarsa decemlineata. Next base: position 5,695,488 of record NW_027412541.1, on the reverse strand, counting down.
ATGAATCCGCAGAAGAATATGTGGAAATTCATTTACAACCAACTTCATATTAGCAGTTGAGCTCAAATATATTTACTGTTCATATTTTCCATATGAATAATTCCCACAGATACACCAATGTCCTAATCATTTTTACATACCACAAGCCTCAACTAGAGAAGTCACCCAGGTCGAACAGACATATTCCATTTTGAATTGACACGAAATCTAATTTAGTAGTATCGATTAGTGACCAGATGACCACCCCAATATACAGACACATTGAAATATGCATCAGACCAGAGAGATGCCAGAGGTGTTACAACATGAACGGAACAGGGTTTCGAACCTCATAGACTAGGAGCCAGAGACATATTTTCATGACCAATTTCCTCTCAATCGAAAATTCGTAAAATGCATTAGGGATACATATCATGAACACTCGCGACCGTCAGCTGCGCATGAAAAAAACAAAGTTTTTTTAGTTTTTTCCTTTCATTTCAAAATTTGTTAGATTATAGTTCACTCAATATCTTGAAGGAAAAATAAAGTCAGCCGACCATAACATGGTGGATTATACGTTTGCTGGCTGCTTGAACATGATAAAAGAATTATTTTTTCAATGAATTCCCCCCAAGTAAAAATTCACCTTGTGGTAGTTCGTATACTACTGTGAATAATAATTTTTGTCAGCTTGATGTAGCTCAGTGAAAAGTTTGTCAGCTGGTACCTTGAAAGGTGTAACGCAGCGGCATCTATCACCTAAAAAGTGTGTATAGACAGACAGACAGACAGAATTTATTCAATCATGTTATGCATACAATAAATACATTTATGACAGGTCAAAAAGAGTGCAGATGCACGCTGTACTGGGTACAAAATTAAAAGATAATATACAATTATTATTGATCGTTTGAAATAAAACCTAACTGCTAGGTAGAATAAAATATTGGTGCTACAGAACATCACATAGTAACATATATATAGAAAAGTAATATTAAGTGAGTTAATTTTTAACTGTAAGTACTATTCATATAATCCTGTGCTGAGTAAAAACAGTTTTTTAAAAGGAATGTTTTAACTCTCCTCTTGAATGATGGAGTACTGAGCTGAGTGAGGTCAACTGGTAAATGGTTGTACAACTTGAAGTCCAGTGAATTTCGTGTAGACATTTCTAGTTTGTTCAGCGGTTGTCTCAGTTTATCTGCATTTCTAGTGGGATAATTATGATAGTCTGATTGGGTGGAGAATATACTTTTCTTTTTATGGATCTCTGATAAAGTGTTTAAAATAAATATACAAGGCATAGGCAGAATTTTGTAAGAGATGAAGATAGGTTGACATGGTTCGTTGAAAGAAGCTCCAGCTATTATTCTAAGTGCTTTTTTGCATACGAAACATCTTTTGAGCATGAGAAGATTGTCCCCATAAGAGAGTTCCATACATCAAATGGGAGTGAAATAGTGAGTAATACGTAGTAATGTATTGGTACTTATAAATCTTTTCAGCTGGCGAAGAAGGTAGAGCTGAGTTGACAATTTTTTGCATAGAAAGTCAATATGATTTTCCCATTTAAGTGCAATGTAGAAATGACCTATGTATAGCTTCAATATGTACAAAGAAAGAGAATAACTGAAAAAACATGATTTCTTCCCGGATAAAAAAAATTTTTGAAAGGAACGTTATGAAAATTTTTTTTTTGAAGAAATTGTGGAGGAACTATTCATTCAAAACCGTCTTCTCTGTTAAATTACTGTCAATCAAATTGTGATGGAAATATATTTTATGTTCTCATAGTGTAATTTGAACCGCTATATCACCGCTCTAGGTGTGATTTCTCTGCACGCTTCTATAATTCTTCCACGGAGATCCACCGCATTGGTAGGTCTATCCTTATGAACACTATTTAATTACGTCTCTCATCAATGAAAATTTAGTAGATTCATATCTGGGGATCGTGGTGCTCACACTACGAGAAAACTATTGGGCGCTATCCATTCCAGGTTATTTATCAGATCTATAGGTAGTTGTTCCAACACATCGTGAGGAGCATGTTTGAGAAGTGGTCCATTTAGTTTTTGAGCGTAAGCTGCCAATATGATATCATCTTCAATATGTTCTTTCATAATTTTTCTACCCTCCGTTACTTGGCTGAAACTCAGTAAAAGATTATATATTTCATGAACAGTTTCAGCGTGTACAGTTACCCGGAGTACAATTGCAGATGGCTTAGAAGAATTCCAGATCTGTAAAAATGAACATTTGAAGAATTGGTATGTTACAATTCACAAGTTACAAGCAGAAATTATTGTTTGTGTTCAGATTGCCACGCAAACAATATGCAATTTTTTCCAGGTATAAGCATTTATGCTTATACCTGGAAAAATTATATTCGCAGTAGTTCACAGACATTTTTTTTATATGATTATAATTTTCATTTATAAAATTCTCACCAAAATGCCATCACCCTACTTTGAACCTTCATGAATATCACTTTCAATATATATAACCAAAATACTAGAAACCTTGATATTTTATATGTAGGCAGAACTGACCAACACAATTCCATGAAGTCATCAGTAATGACAGGTTTCATTGAGTACAATAAATTAACGTATGGAATTATATCAAGCTGTTCTTTGTCATCATTCAAGAAAAAATTTGAATATACAGGGTGTCCCTGGACTTCCTCTTTTCCTCTCGTGAATGTATAGATGGGGTCAAAATATCACCAGTACTTCATATAACTTTTTTTCCTAAAAGTCTTCGTAACCAAGTTACGGGCCCTGGAAGTTACAAAATCAAAAATGTTTTTCTTTGATAACTTTTCAAGTGAATATTCAAAATCATCCAAATTCTGGTAATTGACTGAACAAATGAATTCCGTCGATGAGCTTTCATGCAGGAGTCAGTTGTTTTGCTACAAAGTCAGGAACGGACTACCCCCGATGGTCCATACCCCAAAACTTTGAAATGACATATATTTTTCAATATTTTTCAACAAAATAAGGTTACTTGGACAATTTTATGAATAAAAGTACTCGTGTGGAAAGTCGATCGGAGCAACGAGTCTTGATAAAAATGTAGTTCTACTCGACGACATCAAACCCGCTCGTCCACCATTATTTGAAATGAATAATTATCAAAGCAGAAATAATAATGATAACGTTAATTCAACAACATTTATAACAGGAATAATACAAAGTATGCTAAAATGAAGTCGTAAACAAAAAGTACAGTACCTATATGGAAGTTTAAGTCACAATTGTGATAGCAGATATTTTTTCAAAAGAAATATCAAGTTCTGTAGATTCGTGGTGTTTTTAAACTAACAAGCTACTCTACTATGAAATATCGAATTCATTCCATATTTTGTATGTACATAATACGTGTGGAATAATCACGTTTCGTGTTGATCAGTTATCTGAATCTCATGAAACTCAACATTCGAATGTTTCAAATTCTTCTTCACAGCTAAACTGTTGAGGAGTTTCATTGATAATTATAATTTTATGGGAGAAATTCTTTAACACGAATCTAAATTTAGCTGAAAAAACGCCCATCGGAAAAAATATTTACTATACTAATAAAAAGCAAACGAATGAACTACAAAAACGGCTGCACATGATCAGGTGAAAAATATCCAGGGAATCATTATGTTCCATTTCTTTCACAGATGTTGACAAAAAAACCTTTTAGAAAGTTTTGATAAAAAATGAGAAACTGGAATGCGATTTTGTTTTGTTGAGTGGTGCGTTGTCATATGACTATCATTGTATTGTCAATATTCTATAGGATATTTTGAATTTTTTTGATATGGCCGAACAGTTTACATTCAATGAATATGCAGATATGCATGTATTTTATGGACGAGCATTTTGTAATGCTGCAGAAGCTCGTCGTCTGTATTCCGAGCATTTTCCCAATCGAACGGTACCGTCAAGAGAAACATTCGAGCGTGTCGATCGCAGCTTGAGGGAGACAGGTATGTAATAATTGATAATTAATTTGAGCACGTTGTTTTATTTCGATATTATTGTAGGTACAGTTTTGCCAAAACGAGGTGGTGAGGGCGCTCCTAGGACTGTACGTACCGTTGTATTGGAGGAAAATATTTTGGAAGCCGTCGCTGATGATCCTTCAATGAGCATCAGAAATCTATCAGAACAGTTCCATACATCCAAGTCCACTATTCATAGAATAATTAGGGAACAACTGCTCCACCCATTTCACATCCAGAAGGTACATGCCATGACACCTCAAGATTTTCCAGCACGACTGGAATATGCCAATTGGTTCATGGATAGGCAAAGAGAGGATATGACTTTTATTAATCGAGTTTTATTCACTGATGAAGCAGGTTTCTTCAAAGATGGAGTTATCAACTCTCATAATCTCCATATATGGGCCGAAGAAAATCCCCATGGGATATTGCAAACCAAACACCAACGGAAATTCAACGTGAATGTTTGGGCTGGTATCATAGGAAACCATCTTATAGGACCATTCGTTCTACAGGACCGATTGAATGGAGAACGTTATTTGGAGTTCATTCAGAACGATTTGAATGGACTTTTGGAAAATGTTCCATTGCAAACTCGAAGAGATATGTGGTTTATGCATGATGGTGCTCCTCCTCATTTTAGTTTGATTGTGCGTGACCATCTGAACCATATTTTCCACAATAGATGGATTGGTAGAGGTGGGCCATATTCATGGCCATCGCGGTCTTCGGATTTAAATCCATTGGATTTCTTTCTGTGGGGGCATCTAAAAAGCCTTGTTTACGCTACACCTATTCACACAAGAGATGCATTGTTGAATAGAATAACATTACATTGTGAATCCATACGAAACGACCCTGGAATGCTATTTCAAGTACAGAGAGTTTGTCTCCGCAGACTAAGAAAATGTATAGAGAGAGAAGGTGGTCATATCGAGCAGTTTCTGTAGGGGATTTTTCATTTCTGTTTGCTCTTGAGGCTCTTGAGTTTCGTTAGTTAAACGTGTTTGCATTATAAAAATTCGTTATGAACATTTTACCTATCATTTCCATTTTCCTTAAAAACTAATATTTTCGAATAATGGTAGACATCTCAGGATGAATGTTGTTGAATTAACGTTATCATTATTATTTCTGCTTTGATAATTATTCATTTCAAATAATGGTGGACGAGCGGGTTTGATGTCGTCGAGTGAAACTACATTTTTATCAAGACTCGTTGCTCCGATCGACTTTCCACACGAGTACTTTTATTCATAAAATTGTCCAAGTAACCTTAATTTGTTGAAAAATATTGAAAGATATCTGTCATTTCAAAGTTTTGGGGTGTGGACCATCGGGGGTAGTCCGTTCCTGACTTTGTAGCAGAACAACTGACTCCTGCATGAAAGCTCATCGAAGGAATTCATTTGTTTAGTCAATTACCAAAATTTGGATGATTTTGAATATTCACTTGAAAAGTTATCAAAGAAAAACATTTTTTATTTTGTAACTTCGAGGGCCCGTAACTTGGTTACGAAGACTTTTAGGAAAAAAAGTTATATGAAGTACTGGTGATATTTTGACCCCATCTATACATTCCCGAGAGGAAAAGAGGAAGTCCAGGGACACCCTGTATATCGAAAATAATGAACTAACTATTCATCTTTGATAAAGACCCAATAAGCTTAGATTCGTAAATTATATTGTGCATCATGTTAATGTATCATCATTTGTTTTACTTCTATTTTCACATTCAATAATACTATATATAAAAAACTAGTAGTGGAGATGACATAATTGATTGTGTGTAGTGGAGATGACATAATTGATTGTGATTAGGTTAGGTCTTTATTGTTTTTTGTATATTTCTTTGTATCCTACAATTTGTTTTCGTTCTAGTTAAGTGTCATTATTGTTAATATATTTCTACTTCTGAAATGAATTGTTTCTGTTCTTGTCCAAATGAAATTGATTCAAGTTGTTCAGTGGCGTCATAAAAGAGAAAATCAGATCAAAATCAGATAAGTAATTTTTGGGAATTAGCTATAGTACGATGTTGTCTTGTCTCATTCATTTATGATATCTATCTTCAATAGTTATATCTTCATATTTCATATTTTTATAAGAGGATTAAATTAAGTTAATGTTATATATAGTGGTATTTGTGTGTTGTTTATATACTTGAGTATACTTTTTATTCACACTATTGTATAGTAGAGTCAACCTATTTCAAATAAAGTTCTTCTCGTGTAAGACCCCTCGCCTTCACCAACAATTAAAACAATTTCAATTTTGCTTTCAAGTGACCGATGTGACATGTTGAATTTTGTTAATTGAAATACTCTGTTGAAATAGTAACTCCAAAAATATCCAAATATGAAGAGGATCCCACGAACAAAAATCAACTTTAACCAACCCAACATGATGAAGCAATGAGAACTGATATGGGAGTTATTACAACAAGATATTTCAACAGTATTGTCAAGTTAACAGTAAAAATCATCAAGCAATCGTTTTCTATGGTAATCTTGGGTGTCCACTTGATTTTTATTCATTGAAACGGTTGTAATTCAACTCCTTCGAATGATTTCAGACATAAATTTAGCAAATAAGTGAAATACTCTTCATTCTAGTTGCTTGCTGATTATTTTGGTATTGCAATATGTAGGTACTTTTTTTTCGGTTGGCAAAATATTTTCTTAATTGAAACATTTCTATTTCAATAGTTACGGAAGATACAGAGGTGTTTCCATGAGAAGTGAGACAAATTATTTTTTTTCCGAACTGATATTTTTTCAGCAAAATCTTTATTGGTAGTGAAATTGGTGTCATGATTCCGAATCCGTTAGAATTTTGAACCTATATTGTCCCCTAATACTATTTTTCGCAAAACTGGGTGGTTCCATCGCCCTGTACGAGCAGTGTATGTCACTCAGATCAACCCTAGACAAGATTTAGACACTGGAGTATCTGTTGATTCTGAAATTTACAGAGATCTATTTCAATATTTACGGAAGATACGGGGTTGTTTTCATGAGAAGTGAAAAACAGTGTATGAGCTCTGGTATTTTTAGTTTACTGGCGTACACTTTCTCCTAATTCATTCACTGCAAATTATGTTCTCGATACATCATTCCAAGCACAAAAATGAAATTTTTCTTCCACTAAGCGGCTCCATTTTCATCGAGCGGAAAGTTTCCCACGAAAAAGGTGACTAAATATCGCTTACATTCAATTTTCTTTCATCAATTATAATTCAATTTGGAACACTGTTACCTGTTGCACCATAGTAAGAGGGGGTGTACTTCCTATACGTCAATATTCTCATTTAGAAGATGACGGGGATGTTCATCTTCGATGATTTGTTTGCTTCCCTAAAAGCCGTTTCACACGGGTAGCTTCACGTTCCTCGCTCCCAAAAGAGAGAGAGAGAGAGAGGAAGGCGCCGAAATGCAACGAGTTCAATGGAGCTTTCAGACTAAGAGCGGGAGCCGTCACGTCTCCTGCACCTAGAACCGTGGAGCCACGTTTCCCCCTCAAAATGCAAAAAAATGAGTCGGGGCTTTCACATGAGGAGTGAAAACGGCTCTCCTTAGTTGACACTTCACACTATTCATCATGGCAAATTACGATGTGGAGCTGTTAATTAGTACTGTCTTCAACCGACCCGCTCTTTGGAATAAAAGTCTTGACATTTATAAGGACCGAAATGTAGTCGTAAAAAGTTGAGTGGAAGTCTGCAAGGTGCTCAACGCTGACGTTTCTGTCGTCGGTAAATTAGGTATATGGCAACAGCTCGCGTGCGATCCATTCTACGACTTATTTTGAGAAACCAGTAACTAAAAAGGCTCTTGGTGTGAATGGACGGTAACTAGGAATGATAACTAGAGAGACGTGAAACTCCCCGTGTGAAACAGTCTTTATAGTTTCTGTTGTTGATTGTAATTGCATTTATAATTCAGGTCATGACCGTGGTTATAGTATCGCTTACAGCGTGTCACAACAATTGAATGCAGAAGACGTGTTTAACCGATTGAAGTCAATATAAATCAGTTCTGTTTCATATTATAAATCCTGGGATTTTGACTTTGTAACTCATGTTTTGGTTTTATATCGAACGTTCCATGTCCTGAAAATAATCTGAACATATTGAAGTATAACTTCATCGTTAGATTTTCACTGGACTGTTTACAAAAGCGCAACACGTGTTGTGGTCTGCAATAGCGACATCAAGGGTTTTCATAGTCATAGTCCTTTCTATTGAAAAATGATTTGCAAATGTGGAATTGGTCTTTACATTCAAAAAACTCACCTCTATATGTTATTTTATTCTCAAGGTGAAGGTTTTCTCCGTTACGACGATATGAAGTGCTGAACAAGCAACAAAAGAAAACGTATATAATTATGATATATTCGACGCTGAAGATTCGATTTCATTATTGTTAATGAACTTGCTTAAATTATTATTTGTCCAAATCTTTCATTTTCAAAAATCGAGAGATATCATAGGTGGGTTCATCAAATTATATCAACGTCCCCATTGTCTCAACTCAGTACTCAAATCAAATCAAATCAAAATGTACTTTATTGTCGAAGATGGAATCTCATTGACAAAGTGCTACTAATCTAAAAAATATAAGATACACGACTTAATAGATATTATCGAAGATAAAATATTATAGTCAAAGTGTTATTATTTTAAAGAAAATAAGATATACAAATTAAAAGTAGTATTTGAAATTTAAACATTTGGTGATTTCAGAATTTTGGGGTGAAAATGTAGTCATAAAGTAATAATATATATGCTACATATTGAAATGAATGATAATAATAATGAATATTCTCATGCAACAGATAAATATGAGTATAAGAATATAAAAAACTATACAGCATAAAAATATAAAAGTGAATGCATAAAAAATAAAAGTAAGTATCAACTTCGTGAACATCTCATTTATACAGTTCAGAGCTAAATGTAAACATCGAACAAAAAGTTAAAAGAATCACATAGTTTAAATACTAGTAGTTACTGAAACACAATAATTGAAATTGATTGTTTATATAATTATAATTTCTGTCTGAATAGAATTCGTCTAAAGAATAAAAGGCCTTTGAAATCAGAAGCTTTTTTTCAGACTTTTTAAATTTAGTGGTGCATGTTATGCCTTTCCATTATACAGTGTCACCATTAAAGTGCGCACCATATGGGAAACTTTTTTTTCTAAAAGTTTCAATGAAATTTAACTTCGGCACTTGTTTGTGCTTTGAATTTAACTTAAAATGATGTGGCCAACTGCGACCCACTGACGTTCAGTGTTTGTCAAATTAAACTTTTTTTTTTTTTAATTGAAAAAGTTCATTTCTAGATCGAATTTAACAAAAAGTCACTTGAAAAAGTTGTGTCTATGGCAATTTTATATCCATATGCCAAATTTTATGCAACTAGGATGAAGTTAACGTTTTGCTTATTTTTGACAGATATCCCCTTTATTTTAAAAAAAAGTTCGGTTAATTGTCATCAATTCATGTACACCTAACAAACTCATCATGGCGTTTAACTTTTTTGATGAATTTTTACATATACAAACATTTTTAGAGAGAAATTAATAATGTGCTATAAAAATTTTAACATGACTAGTGCAAAGTTTCAATCACTTGGCTATTTTCTTAAACAAACGTCAGTACCTTTAATTTTGAAAAAGCAGACACAACTCAAAAACTGCAATAAGTGTTAATGAAATTACTAGAGTTGAAATTACATTAAAATTTCAATATTCAGTATTTACAGATTGTTTATAAACACCATACCGGCAGATAGCTAACATTTTTAATGAACGGCATTCAGGAATAAATGTTCAACATACTACTGTGTCAAGGATAATGTCGAAATTCAGAGAAACAGGATCCGTAGCAAATCAATTTGAGAAAAAGCACACTCCAAGTAAATATGATGAGGAGGCCCAACTTAACATTTGTTTAAAAGTTATTGAACACGGGCAAAAGAGCATAACCGACATTATAAAAAATGCCGATTACAAGAGAGAAAGTGTTAGAAAATTTTTATTAACACATTAAAAGAACGAGATTTTGATGTCCGTTAGGGGTTTTCATTCTGGTTTCAAGGAGAGAGAAGAAAATGTAAAGCTTCCGTATAAAATTTTATGGACAGATGAGGCAACGTTCTCTTCAAATGGAACGGTAAGTTCTCAAAATTGCCGATGGTGGGCCCAAGAAAATCCCAATTTCACAGTTGAATGTGGTGATCAGTATTCCTTTAAAACTAATGTATGGTGTGGGATACTTACCGACCAAATAATTGGACCATTTTTCTTTAGGGAAAATTTATCATCCGTCGGTTATCTCAACCTTTTGAATAATGAGGTTAGTGAAGTTTCAGATAATATGCCTTTAGATACAAAATACATCACACGGTTGCTGTAAAACAGTACCTCCAATAAATGTTCAGAGGCAAAGTTATTGGACGTAACTGGGAACATTATTGGCCAGCTAGATCACCCGACTTAACGCCTTTAGACTTTTTCTTGTGGGGTTACCTGAAACAAAAAGTGTACCGAAGTAGACCAATTACTGACATACAACATCTGGAAAATACCATTCGCGAGTGCTGTGCAAATATAAATCCCCAATTCATTAAAAATGCAGTTACAGATGTCAGTAGAAGGAATATAATTTGTATTGAACGTGGAGGACGACATACTGGACTGTAGGCTATAAGTGTTCGACAACCTAATTTAGATCAATAAGTAATTTTTTGTACCCGTTTGTATTTTCTACAATAATATTATTGTTGTTTAAAATTTATAATAATAATAATAGTTCTATCGAAATAAAAATAATTTGCATTTTTTTCAGTTGCCTCTGCTTTTTCGAAATCAATGGTTTGTTTAAGAAAATAGCCAAGTAATTGAAACTTTGCACCAGTCATGTTAAAATTTTTATAGCACATTTTTACTTTCTCTCTAAACATGTCCGTATAAGTAAAAATTTATCAGAAAAGTTAAACTCCATGATGAGTTTGTTATGTATACATGAATTGATGATAATTAACCCAACTTGTTTTTTAAAATAAAGGGGATATCTGTCAAAAATAAGCAAAACGTTACCTTTATCCTAGTTGCATAAAATTTGTCATATGGATACAAAATTGCCGTAGACACAACATTTTCAAGTAATTTTTTGTTAAATTCGATCTAGAAATGCACTTTTTTAATTAAAAAAAAAGTTGACTGAACGTCAGTGGGTCGCAGTTGGCCGCATCATTTTAAGTTAAATTTAAAGCACAAACAAGTGCCGCAGTTGAACTTCATTGAAACTTCTCGAAAAAAAGTTTCCCATATGGTGCGCACTTTAATGGTGACACTGTGTATGAAAGACCTCTCAATTTTTGATGATATTGTCAAATATAGAAAATAATCATGAAATGATTCAGATTCATTTGAGTAAATATATGAATTGAAAGATATTCCAACCTCACTTCAATATTTTAACACAAGAACACTCAGTATTCAGAATTCCATCTTTTGATATTTCAAGTTCATAGACATCGAAATTGATCCGATCACAGGATATGGAATATAAAACAATCTCCAAATATGCAAACTTGGCACAGATTGCATGCTGTGCATTTTACCTCAGTACAGTGACCGGATCAAAGTCGCAATGTCAGCGTATAATTCTTTATAAATATTGAGGGAGGTCAAGATCATGAAGAGTTAACAGTTAACAGTCAACAGACAGTATTCATTTACGTATCGATTGGGTCATCAGAAATGCAGCACATCTCCTTTTCTTCAATCCTGCTGGGTGGCAGTGTAATGTAAGTTTTTTGATTATTTTAATGTATTTTTTTTATTAACATTGAGTGTGAGTTCATTTAAAGTATTTTTCCGTTTCTTTCACAATAAATATTTTATTAAGTTTTAAATGAGTTCTTTCATTATTTGGAATGAATAAATGAGCGGGTGAAACAGCAAATAAAAATCCTCTCGTTAATAGCCAAGCGAGAACTGAGTTGCGACACGTGGTGGAGGCGCCGGGCAGGTATACGGAAAAATTCCAGAAATGTGAATTGTTTCATGAATGAGTATTCTGAGTCAAATTAAAGTATACAATTTCAAACATATAAGAATCCAGAATAGTTAGGATATAAACATTAGAGAATAGTAATTAAATAAAAATGCAGATACAAAATATTTTTTCAGTTGCAATTAGTTTTTTCAAATAAAATTTTACATAAAATTAATTGAGGAAAAATATGCAGTAATTACATAAGAAAAGAAACATAATGATAACGAATGCATTATTGACACACCCCTGGCTAGAAGAAGTACAAACAATTCAATGTCACCACATAGTTTTATTTTTTTATTTTGTATGGAAAGTAATAGGAAATAGCATCTCAGACTGATGATCTACAAATAGTTAAGTTTGTAATATTATGAGAAATAAAAGAAGCGTATAGATATATTGAAAAGGTGAGAATTGATGATTATGTATTGAAGAAGAATCATTTATATAGGTAGACTATACACACAAGATGAAAAGGCAGACTGTGGAGGACGCTCCCAAAACTGCATGAAATTTTTCATTTTTGAAGGTGTGTGAAATATGTTAGATGTTCATGAGAAATAATGATGATTATAATATGAATTTTGTATGAGGCATGAAATGAAATGCGCATACATGAGGTCTTCAGAGGAAAGACAATAGGTACGATGTTGTAGAAAGTACGACACAGAAAGTTGTCTTAAGAAAAGACAAATATGATGTTTCAAGATGTAGAAAGTTACTACGTCATGGTAATTATGAAAAAAGGTGAAAGAGTATAAAGAGAATAATAATAATATATGCAAAATCTGAGAGATGCAATTTACATGTGGTTTCTAATATATATTTATCAGATATAATTCAATATTCGTCGTTGGTACTAGCCAGGAAAGTAGTTGTTTTCGATAAATATTTCCAATAGCTGTTTATTTTCATTGAAAAGAAAATAAATTGCTATTGCTATTTTCAATTTCCTATTATTCAGTGAAATGTATATCACATGAGGTGACAATTGAATAGGCAGGTGACAAATACTGTGAGGAATCAGTGAAAAATTGTACAAAAAGAAATTAATGTTAAAATGGGTGTGTCATAAAGAACCAATGAATTTTGAAAGTATGCTCAAGCATAAATCAAAAAGTATGCTTCAAAGTTGAAAAAGAAAGTTTGTAAGGTATCTGCAAGTTATTGTCAAATTAACTTAAATGTATATTATATGTACTCTAACGAATTAGATTAAACTGTCAAATGATTGTTAACTACATAATGCAGTGATTTTTGTTGTTTTTTTTTTATTATCGAATTTAATAGTAACATAACCTAGCTATAAGAATAAAAGTATATCATGAAAGAACTTACTGCCGAATTTCTCTCTTGTTTCATGCAATGGAGGCAACACCACACCCCAAGGCACTTCGAGGCAGTCACTACTCCACTACTCCATCACCACTGTTACGGTTTTCCACTCCAGGACATTCAGTAGATCGTACCATAGACAGCACGATGACCTAGGGAAACATGAAGTTGAATCATCATGGCTCAAATGAATGGACTATAGGAATATCGCAGTCACTAGTGCCATATTCAACCAGAAACAAATACTTACGTTGTTGCGTTACCAGTTGTTCTGAGTAGCTGATAAACAGTTCCTGTGTGGGCAGACATTATCCACAGACATAATATGTGAATAGAATTGTAATACTCAAAACAATTCAGAATCACCATCATACCGTTGAGTACCAGGATAATCCAAATCCCAAGCAGCCTACAGAAAATATTTCGCAAGTAATTTATGAAAACAACGCTAGTTTCATAAATGCTGACACAACAGAACCACAAACGATGATGTTTGAAGTTTCCCAAAAGCTCTCGAAGGGGTAATTTCTATATTCCTGGGCAGCTAATAACTTGATCACACTATTACACGATGAACACACAGATATAAATATATTTCAAAGTGTGAAATCAAAATCACTTCAGTGAACGAAAAATGCCGCTAAATATTCACATATTCATCAAATTATATGTATGTCATATGTCATGTCAAATCGTAACTCTTCTTCTCTATACACAATTGAGAGAATAGGCATGGAACAGAATGACAAATACATTTCACGGAAACCATAAAAACATGTTCTGGTAATACGAGAAAACGCAAAGCACAACGTAATACGTAATTATAGTCCAGTCCAATTCAGTCCACTGTTACGTTGCCAATGTTTCCATCCAGTTGAGTTGTGGTAGCCGAGCAGCCGTCAACCAAAACAGTATCAGAACCAAGACACGGAACGATGTGCGGACAGATTGGTGGAGTGACACAAAGACAGATAAAGTTCAGTGCCGGACTATGACAATATTAGTGTGGGAACTCATAGTTGCAGAATCAATTGGACAATATAGTTTTTTCTAATTTTTATAGGACATATAGTTTGTAATTGATGTTTATGATCATATTTTAAACCCATTGTTTTTTTATTATTCAAAATATTTTTATTGAGTTGTGAGTTTTCATTTTTTTGTTTCTCGTTACCATCCAGAAAGCTGGGGGCCAGCTTTAATGTGGAGGGGAGATGTGTCAAATATAGAAAATAATCATGAAATGATTCAGATTCATTTGAGTAAATATATGAATTGAAAGATATCCCAACCTCACTTCAATATTTTAACACAAGAACACTCAGTATTCAGAATTCCATCTTTTGATATTTCAAGTTCATAGACATCGAAATTGATCCGATCACAGGATATGGAATATAAAACAATCTCCAAATATGCAAACTTGGCACAGATTGCATGCTGTGCATTTTACCTCAGTACAGTGACCGGATCAAAGTCGCAATGTCAGCGTATAATTCTTTATAAATATTGAGGGAGGTCAAGATCATGAAGAGTTAACAGTTAACAGTCAACAGACAGTATTCATTTACGTATCGATTGGGTCATCAGAAATGCAGCACATCTCCTTTTCTTCAATCCTGCTGGGTGGCAGTGTAATGTAAGTTTTTTGATTATTTTAATGTATTTTTTTTATTAACATTGAGTGTGAGTTCATTTAAAGTATTTTTCCGTTTCTTTCACAATAAATATTTTATTAAGTTTTAAATGAGTTCTTTCATTATTTGGAATGAATAAATGAGCGGGTGAAACAGCAAATAAAAATCCTCTCGTTAATAGCCAAGCGAGAACTGAGTTGCGACAATATTGGAATCGGTAAACCTATATTGAGCTTATTTCTGGTATTTCGTCGTGGTGAAGTGAAAATTTCCGTCCTCTATTTTTTTTGCATCAGACATACCATTTTCAATATAAGTATGGAAGGCAAAGTCAAGATTTTATGCCTTCTGAATGAAGGTCAACAGGAATCCCTGAATCCAACTCTACACATATTTCCAACTCTCCTCTTTTGTAGTACGAACACCCTATCAAACATGTATTGGCAACACGTTCCCCAAAAACAGATACCGTATCTCAGATGGGAATCAATGAGAGCAAAGTACACATTTTTTTCCATATCAGTGCCCAATTCATCTGCTGATTCTCTGACTGCAAAACATCCTGATGAAATTTTTTTACATAGGTTATTTATGTGACCTTCAAAATCCAAATTTTTATCAATTTGTGATCCCAGAAATGTTGCTGACATTTTGTTTTCTATTAATTGAGTACCCAGGTAGATATATAGTGTGGAGCACTTCAGGGTGATGATGCTAGTTTTTGAGATATCAAATGACAAGAGATCAGCATCACACCAGTCTTTTATTTTCATAATATCTATGCTGATCAATTATGCAGTTCCCTTTCATTCTTGCAATGCCAAAATGAAGTAGTGTCATCAGCGAATTAGATTATTTCTGCGCCTATATTAATGCGGGCTAGGTCGTTGATATATAACAAGAAGGAATAGGGCCTAGAACCGATCCTTGTAGAACACCACAAGTAACTGTCTGGAGATGGAATATGTTGTCCGGGAGTTTGACTTTCTGAGTACGTTCTGACAGGTATGATCTGAACCATTTCAAAGATATATCTCTATAGCCATACACTTCTAGTTTTTGCAGCAGAATTTTAAGATCTACGCAATCGAAAGCTTTTTAAAGATCGCAAAAAACTGCCGCTGCTATTTCTCGATTATTTAAATTGAGATAAACCATTTCCAGTAGATGAAACATAGCATCTTTCGTGTTTTTCAAACTCTGAAACCCAAACTGACTGCTACTAATAATATTATGCTTATTCACAAACATCATAATTCTTTGTTTAACAAGTTGTTCTATGATTTTAGCAAGGGTAGGTAGCATAGAAATAGGCCTAAAGTTGGCAGGATTGTTTGTGTCGCCTCCTTTGTGCAAAGGAATAACAATGGCTGTTTTTAAACATGCCGGAAATACACCCGTTATGAAGCTTGTGTTTATAGCTTCCACCAAAGCGGTGATAGCGGAGTTGGGCAACTTGGTAAATACTTTTATGCTCATGTCATCCCAACCAGCTCAGTTTGAATTGTTTATTTCTTTAAGAATTTTTCTAATTTCCATAACATCCGTAGGCATGAAAAAAACGTCTCTGAAACTGATTTGTCTTTAAGAAAAGTCAAGGGATTAATATTGGATTTCATATCTTTGGAGAAGTTATGTGTCCCAGTGCAGTAATATTTGTTAATACAATCCCATTTTAGGTCAGTTTTCGTAGGAGCAATATTCTTTTTCCCCTTAGGTCATTGATGATTGCCCAGCTTTCTTTTTGTTTCTTTGCAGACCTTTCCATTTTTTTCATATAATGAAGTTGTTTTGCAGTCCTTATAGTTCTATAAATGTTTTTGTACCTATCATATAGGGAGTTGAAGCCTTCATTGTGAGCTGAATATTTCCGAATTAAATATAGGGATCGTAGATTTTCTGCTGAGACCTTAATGCCCTTTGTGATCCATGGCTTTTCAATTTTAGTTTTAATTTTGCTAATAGGGAACGCAGTTTTAAAATTATTCGAGAGAGTTTCATGAAACCTGCTCAATGAGTCGTCATTAGGATGATGTAAATCATTCCATTTTGCATCATTGCAAAGATCTACAAAAGTATCAAATTTTTTTTTGCTGTAAATTCTTCCAGAGCGCTTCTTTGGCCTCGATAATTTTTGACCTTGGAAATGAAACAAAACAGACTCACGGTCAGAGAGTCCAGCACTGACAACTTTACAACTGATATTTTGGGTATTTGAACATACATAGTCAAGAGTAGTACTTGAGTATTCAGAAATACGTGTAGGAGAA
Source organism: Leptinotarsa decemlineata (assembly GCF_025532065.1). NCBI lineage: Eukaryota > Metazoa > Arthropoda > Insecta > Coleoptera > Chrysomelidae > Leptinotarsa > Leptinotarsa decemlineata. Next base: position 5,678,194 of record NW_027412541.1, on the reverse strand, counting down.
TGAACATGCATTGTGAGATCGAATCTTGTCAGTATGTTTTCTAGTTCTAAAGTTGCTCTAGTATTTTCAAAATTTATGTTGAAGTCCCCCGTAACTATAATAAGTGCCTTATTGAAGAGGGGATTGTATTCGCTGTTTCACCCATTCATCATTCATCTAAGTAATGAAAGAACTCATTTAAAGACCTAATTAAATATTTATTGTAACGAAACGGGGAAAATACTCCAGGAATAAACTTACACTAGAATGTTAATCAAAAATACAATAAATCGCCGAAAACTTACATTATACTGCCACCCAGCAGGATCGAAGAAAAGGAGATATGCTGCATTGCTGAAACCTTTTCTGAAGATCAATAGATACTGAATGACTTTTTCAAAGCTGTCTGTTCCCTATCTTGACCTCCCTCAATATTTATGGAGATTTATACGCTGACATTGCAACTTTGATCCGGTCACTGTACTAAGGTAAAATGCTCAGTATGCAAACTGTGCAAAGTTTGCGTAGTTGGAGATTGTTATATTTCTATATCCTGTAAAGGTATCAATTTCGATATCTATGAACTTGTTTTAGAATATTGAAGTTGAGGTTGGAACAGCTTTCAATTCATGTATTCCCTTAAATGAGTTTGAATTATTTCATGATTATTTTCCATATTTGACACTATGACTCTCATCATTGTTTTTGGAGTGAAATTGACCAGGTTGATGGCTTGTTCCTGCTTGTTTTTTGGAAATTATGGAGTCGATAATTTCTACTTACCTACCGAAACGGTAACACCGTTATTGACAGTGATAATTTGTTTAATGTAATTTAGTTCTTTCTGAAAATTACTTTCTGGCAATGGAATATTCAATAATCTGTACAGCATACTATTGAACGCTGCCATTCAATATTGATAGATATGTATCGAAGATATTTATGCATAACGATGTACGAAAATTGCAAAATACTGTTTATTATAATTTTAGTGACAGTAACGTCTAGGAGATTCTATTGAAAATTTCAGTGGTGTGAATTCAATTAGTAAATGAATGGAATTATCAGATTCGAGAAACTTGCCCAATTGCCTACCTGTACCAGTAAAACAAACTAAGATATCATCTACTATACGTACCAGTATGATAACTAGTCAATAACCAGTATTTTATTTTCCAATTGAAAACATAAATATCAATGAAATTGTGCCTAGTACTAGTCCCAATCAGAATCCCAATAAGGTACTTGCGTAAAATATCGATTGGAAATGCTACACAAGTATGCTACGCTCTGCTATTCTATTTCAATATCATTTTGGATAAACAAAATTGTGATAGAAATGCAAATAGTTATGAAGATAAACAAAATAGTTTGAACGGTTTCGCGAAAGAGGCACATTCATATTCCAGCTCATTGGATAGCAACTATAACAATTTTATTTCTTTTTGGGATCTTCACCTTTCAAAAAACTGACTTTTATCCAATAACTACCAATAACTACCTAATCTGTTCAATGATTGACAAAATATTTCCCAACTACTAAACTGAGTGATTTTAATACATTACATGTGACAATATCAATCAAATCTGTTCAACTTGTATGATTTGTTATGAAAACGCTTCACCGTAAAATTTCTTTTAGCGCTCATCCTAGTCTTCGGAAAACACTGCAATTTTTTTTTTATTTGATCTACACATTTTTTGTTGGATGTTTTGTCATATTGTTCAAGGTAATATAACGAGCTTTCACTGTCTCTTCGTTTTATTATCAGTATGTGAGGTAACTGATATACAGCCTTATTTCCTTGTGATCTGAATGAATTTTGTCCAGTGAGTAATTTTTCCTTATATAGATGATCCCTGCTCCATTGAAGTTGTTTCTAGGGCATTCCAACGAAAACTTGACTCCCCCTGTGAGTCAGAAATGGACATGTAATCGAAAATTTCAAAGAACATGTCAATTTTCATTTCTAGAAGGACTAATTCCTGATATAGAAATCATACCTGAAACTTCACCACACTGCGGCCAGCAACTGCCCCCCTATTTTTTTCAATGGCATGGGAGGTCGAGTGATCAGTGACGCAGTGATCATTTGGAAGGTCTTTTGCCCTTCTATAACCACTGTGATATTTTTCGAAATTGCTTCATTCGATATTGAGAAATTGAATGTTGAACGTTTCGTTCTGTCGCTCATCTTATTGAGGAAATCAATAAAAGTAATTTTGGTGGCAACACAATCAATGGATGAAGTATTCAAAATGATCACCATCTAGTTCCATACAATAATAAGGTCTACTTTCGAAGGCGTTCCTTACATTATTGAAGGTGTCCGGAGTTAGAAATCGGCATTCCCGAACAATTATCGCAAGTCGCAAGTCTTCTAGATTTCTAGAATTTATGTAATCAAACGTTTTGAAACGGACGACACTGTTAGTTTTTTCTGCACTGGTAGTTTTTATTGAATCTATTTGTCGCAGAACAAAAAGTAGATATTTGGCCACTGTCACTTCTTCACGAATTATTATTCAGTCATCTTTGTTGAGTATGTTTCAACATGGTTCATTCTACTGAAGAAACAAGAGAAATTGTTTCTACCCATTATCGAAATAATAAATGTGCTGAAGCTGCTGCAAGAATTTATAATAGGAATCATCCAGACCACAACTTGATCCATCAATACGTCAAAAAGTTGAAAGATGAGCTTCGAACTTCAGAACAACAAAAAACGTAAAGTATCCCGTTCTGTCAGAAATGACGGAGTTGATTGCAGTTTTAGGACATGTACAAATGTATAATCGAGAATCTATCAGACAAGTAGCCGGAGCGTCTGGTGTATCAGCTACTAGTGTTTTTCGGATTTTGAAAGCTTACAAATTCCATCCTTTCAAAATAAGGCTAGTTCAGGATTTAAACGAAGATGATCCTGATCGTTGACATCAGTTTCGTGAAGTGTTGAGCGAGAAATTGACCAATAACCTGAACCTATTATGCAATACATGATTTTCAGACGAAAGATCTTTCATGTTGAATGATGAAGTGAATAGACATACCTTTCGTTAGTTCGGACTTCCACTGTCTAATGTAATATAAATTGATTTGAAATCTTTGAAAGAATCTGTAAAAAATTAAAAAGATTAGCTGAAAAATAACAGTAGTATCAAGCAAAAAATTTAAATTACAATGAAATAAAATACAAGCAACAATCGAAAAATCAAAAAATTGAACTATTAACATGAGATGAGGAAATTTAAAGAAAAATTATTAATAAGAAAGGAAAATTGCAAATTGAAAAGATTCCTAACCTAGTTTCTTCGCGACTTTTCGATTGTTGGTATCCATAATCGTCTTCTCGTGATAACTGGGAAGACGAATCTTGAAATCATCAAAGCCCCGAGTTCCGCCTGGATGTCCATAAACATTTCGAACAGCTCATTTCGTATAGGCCTTAAATTGATGTCGCTTGCACTATAACGTTTTATTCGTTAAACAAATTGAATTTACCCAGGTGGAAGAAGCCTAGCTATTATTGCGAAGGCAAGCTCGCAGTTCGGTAACTATCCATCTAATGATTTTTATGGAAGTTCAATCGTGATTTAAAAAAGGTACTTGGTGAAATTATTTTATTTGGACGTCATTTATAAATATTCATACTAACAAAAATACTCCTTCTCAATGTTTGTCACTGTAGATAAACTTGCCTGCAGTGAAACTAAAAGCGCTCAAAACAAACAAATAAAAATAATTATAATAATATTTACTTACCATTCAATGAAAAAACATATGAGGATGTATAATAGACTTATCAGTAGATTTATCAGTTAGGCAAATGAATAAAGAAAACTTTCTTATTAGTATAAGAACGTTTAAAGTTCATTTCTTTAGTTTTGAATGAAGAAAACCCACAAAGGCTCATCCTGTGCGTGGGATTAGTGTGACATTTACGTCTTTACAATGCAAAATTGTTCAAAGTGATGCCCAATAGATATTATACAGGCTTCGAAACGTCGAATCACTTCTCTCGTACAAGTCGCTCTTATAATATCAGGCGTAATATCACTGCACGCTAGTCGAATTTTCATTTTCAGATCATCCACATTCAAAGGGGGAGTAGTGAAAACAATATCTTTTAAATAATCCATAGGAAAAAATCAAGCTTTGATAAATCTGGGAAACGAATTGGACCCTTATTACCAATCCATCTATTTGGGTACGTTCTATCCAGATTTCAGTAACAACCTGTGAATTGTGAGGAGGAGCACCATCTTGTTGCCACCAAATTCCTTGTCGTTCTGTTATGGGAATATCTTCCATCAACTGGATCAAATCATTTTCTAGAAAATGTAAATATCGCAATCCATTGAGATTTTCATTGAAAAAGTAAGGTCCTATGATGCGGCCATTGAACAATCCATACCATACATTAATACCCCAAGTAGTTTGAAAATTACTTTCACGGACCCAGTGGGGATTTTCTTGAGACCAATAGTGACTGTTATGTCGATCCACAACTCCATTATTGTGGAATCGCAATTCATCGCTCCACAAAATTTGACTGAATATGTTAGGACTTTCATGTAATATTACCTGAATACAAGCCATGAATTCAAGTCGTCGTTCAAAGTCCGTGGGTTTCAAACCTTGTACCAACTGAATTTTGAATGGGTGGTATTTATTTTCTTTCAGAATTCTCTGTACATTAGATTTACTCACACCGACTTCTTCAGCAAGATTACGGATAGAAACATGTGGATGAATAATAATATAAGCCAACACATTGATCTCTAAATCTTCAGTTCTAACAGATCTCGTATGATGACGATGCTTTATAGTAGAAGGAAATGACCCAGTTCGCAATTTTTCTACAACTCTCGAAAAAATCATTCGTGACGGAATGGGTCTGTCTGGAAAACGTTCTTGGTATAGACGTTGTGCTTGACGGCAGTTTTTATGACATTCCCCAAAAATTAATAACATATCAATGCAATCACTTGGACTAAACGCGAAAGGCATACTGGAGTTTTCGCACAAAGAATACAGTTACTGTTTTGCAAAGAATCACTGAATCGAACTGACAAGTAGATACAATTCAACAACATTTGTTACTATGGCATCAACAAGCATAAGCTACTTGATGAAATTGTGCAATATAAAGCAATTCACCCTCAAGTTAGTCACATTCTCAAGAATTTCAATATTATATTCAACTGATATCGATATCGTATCGTAGAGGTGAGAATAATGATTTGTATTCAGTAGTAGTCTAGTTCAATTTAATAAAAGATATAGACTGGATTCATGTACGAGTAAATAAGTTTTTTTGAAATTTTATATTTACGGAAAAGTGCAATAACTCAACAACGTCGTAACCGAATTTCAAAAACCAAACATGAATTGATATCAGAATTCAATGTAGCATCTGAATATGTGATGATATACAGGGCGTTTCATTTTAAAAAATGGAATTTTGGTCTGTAGCACCTACACCAAACACCCTGTATATTTGAAAATTATATCAAAATGTAGCTCTTATGAACTCCTAAAACTTTTGTATGAAACATTTTTGTGTATCTCCTTCAACAAACCAGATATTGCCTGTCACATAAAATGTGGGACACCCGGTATATATATATATATATATATATATATATATATATATATATATATATATATATATATATTACTATTGATGATATATTACTATTAGAGCGCTTTCGACAGCTGGTGGTGCTGTCATCCTCTAGGCACTACTCTGTGTCGAGATAGAGTAGTGTCTAGAGATGATACAATTTAGTTTCCAATCTATATTCAATTGTAGATTGAAATTTTAATTGTACATCAGCATGGTTCAATTCAGAATATTTGTTTTAGGTTAGTCACGAATAAACGTGATCACATATATATGTGACCAGAGTCTATTTTTATCTACCCAATGTTTTTTATGAATCCATGAAACTGACAGTTCACACGATCACGTACCCTGCTATGGAAATCATGAAGCATGATGAGTTGTTTGACAGAAATATCAGTTTCGTGTTTACAATGTGACATTATGAACTATAATTGGTATGATAACAATTAATGTTAAGTGGATTCTATTGAATTGTTCGGTGAATTGTTAGTAAATTTTTCAAAGTGCAATATAATAATATATGTGTAAATGGAACTAATATTATCAACGTCAGGTTTTTTATTCATTGCATTATTTTCCCTCTGTATATGGATCATTTTCAGAAAAGAACGTTTGAAGGCGTTCTTCTCAGCATAATGATCCTAGTATCATCAAAATTTATCATTTTATGTCATGTTCGGTCAACGCACAAGAAATTTTGTTACATTTGATTTGTTATATTTGATGTCACTCTTATGAGACGTAATTGCAATGGAGTTTTTGTTTTTGAAAAAAGTTTAGACACAGTTAGTATGTGGTTTTTTTTGCAATTTTAATGTTTGAATATTTAAAAATGTTAATGAGTTCATTAGTAAGTTCTTTAATGTAGTGAAAACATCTATAAATTGGGATTGTATTATTTTGAAGGTTATTTGAGTCACTCTGATTTATGGGTGTCACAGAATTTCTATCAATCGAATTATGAATGCTTTGGGAGTTAAAAAGAATATTGTTGAATAATTTAAGAGGATAGGAATTTTCATAAGGAATATGTTTGAGTAAATTTAAACTTTCTTTGTAGATTGGATGTGATAACTTGATGACTCTATTCTTCATCTCTGTGATCATGTTAATTTTCATTTTATGTGGGTGGTATGAATGATAGTTGATGAACCTGTCACTATACATTGGTTTGCGGTACCATTTAGTACGTTGAACGCCTTTGTTGATTTATTTTGTCTGCTGGTAGAGCTATAATCAAGTCATCTACATACCTTTTTACAAATGGTATTTGAAAAGTAACTGAATTTATTGATTTTTAATGAGTTCATCCAAAACATGATTAACTGGAATAGGAGGAATAGTGATTCCCAAAGGGGTGCCAAAAATTTGTTTGTAATAAGAATCATTGCAGATGAAAAAATTAGAATGAAAAAAATTTCGAAGTATAACTTTAAAATTGGATAAATTCAAGAAGCAACAGTTTTTTATTTCTTCCCACATTCTGCTAAGGCAAACTGCAATAACCGGAAATGGGAGTTTGGTAAATAATGATACTACGTCGAAACTTACCAACACATAGTTTGGAGGGATTTTGTAATTATTAATGAATTCGCTAAATTGGAAGGAATCTTTTATGTAAAAATTATTTTCTGTGTCATAGGCCTTGACCTATTCAATGATGTAAAAAATCAAATATAGCTCTTCTGGTTCTGGAGTTATAAAGGAAAAACTAAAAAATCCCATATTATTTTTTTGCCTTTATCTTCTTTATTCGCAGACATATTGAAAATCTGTCCGCATTTTGCCATTGAAACTTGATGTGGGCTATCAGAATATGCCCATGAATCTTCTATACAGGGTGTCATCTGACTTGGGCCACCCCCATCTTTGAATTTTTAAATACGGACCTGTATTTTTCGTTGTAGTTTTTGTATCGTCGACGTTCACTTCATACTGAGAAATCGAATTGAATTATATATTTCGGGATGTTTCGGTAATATTTGATTATAATTGTGTGAATTATTCCCTTTTGAATTACGGCCCTGGAAATTGGTTGACTGAGTTGAATAAAAACACAATAGCAAGTTTCACGTCTCCCTATGGACCGTAAAGTTTTTCGAGAGTTTATTTTTCATTTTTAGGTACCTATTCATATTTTTTCCATTGCTCTGAGCGTTTTCTACAATGAACTTCGAATAAGAAAACCTTTAATGATTGATTATTTAAAACATATCTACATCAAAAATATATTATATGTGTTTTATCAACCAGAAAAAAAATGATAGCAATAATAACATCCGAAACGAACACTATAATAGTAATGAAAATTGAGATGAAGTAATTTATAAATGGCGCAATAAATGTTCGAATTGGAGTCCATCCATTTCGAGACATTTTTGAACTCGGTTTTTCATATTATTTATTGCCCTTAATAGAAAATTCACACTCTGGATTCTTCCACATTTGCTATCTCTCTGCCAGCGTAAATCCTATTTTTCAATGTCCCCCATAGAAAATAGTCCAAAATAGTAAGATCTGTTGATCTTGCAGGCCATCTTATTGGCCCATTATTTGTCTTGAAATGGAAGGACTCCAATTCGAACATTTATTGCGCCATCAATTGTTTTGTGTATATAAATTACTTCATTTCAATTTTCATTACAATTATAGTGTTCGTTTCGGATGTTATTATTGCTATCATTTCTCTTTCTGCTCATAAAAACACATGTAGTATATTTTTGTTGTCTTATTCCAAGTTATTCGTAGAAAACGCTCAGAGCAATGGAAATATGAAGAAATATGAATAGATACCCAAAAATGAAAAAAAAAAACTCTCTGAAAAACTATACGATACATAGGGAGACGTGAAATTTGCTATTGTGTTTTTATTTAACTCGGTCAACCAATTTCCAGGGCCGTAATTTGAAAGGGAATAATGATGCCATAGAAAGAAATATACAAGAGTGAGATCCAAAGACCCTCTTCTGCCAATCCAGCGACCAGAAAAATGATCATCCAAAAAGTGTCGCACTGGAGCTGCATAAATAGGAGGTACACCATTCTGCTGAAAAACTATTTCGTTTTCGAATAAATTTATATCCTCCTCAATTGACTTATTGTAGCACGGTTTATTCGATTCTTCAATATATCCAAATATTCATCACTGGGCAAATTATCATCGATAAAAAAAGGTCCTATAATGTGGTCTCCTAAAATTCCTGCCCAAACATTCAGTTTTTGGGGTAGTTGGGTATGAACTTGATGGTATAAATGAGGATTCGTATCACTCCAATATCAACAATTTTGACGATTCTCCTTTTCATTCAAACTGAACGTAAATTCATCCGGAAAACACATTTTATTCAAGAAATTCTGATGTGAGTTGATTCGTTCAGTGATACTTTCACAAAACTCGATACGCCTTTTGAAATCATCTTCGTTCAATTCATGAACTAGTTTAATCTTATATGGATGAAATTTGTACTTATGGAGTATCCTGAAAACATTTGTACGACTGATTCCTGATTCTCGAGATAACTTAGTAAGAGATTGCGAATTTTCCATTAGTCTAACGTGCCCTCAAACCGCAGTACAAATAGCTTCGTTGACAACTCCTGAACGGTTATGCTCTATCCAGTTTCCATGAATTTGTTCAATAAATTCGAAACGTATTTATGTCGTACATTCCTTCCTGGATGATTATCATGGAACATATGGGCAGCAGCTGTAGCACTATTTCCATTCTGGTAGTACAAACTCACTATTTCAATCCGTTCCCGAAGCGTATAAACCATTGCTTTTCAAGAATTTAAAAAAACAAAAACACCAATCGTAACTTCACCTGGTAGGTAATCGTTTTGTAGAATGAGACAAATACAAAATGAAGAGAATATTGAATCCAAACTTTACTAGGCAAAAAAAGACTTTTTTGAAGTATACTTTACAAAAACATCTATGAAAATAAGGTGAGAGATTGTACAGAAGTTCATTCAGGGTGGCTCGTTTTCAACTCAAATAATTTTTAGCTTACAGACTGTTTATATTTACCTAGGAATGTGCACTATTAGTATATCCGCTCGAAGACCGGCACATTGTTTATTGTTTCTGAATATGCTGCTATAAATAAAACGCAAACATTTTCTTTCTTCTTCAAAAGCGTTTTTTATTCTTCTTGTTTACCAAAACTGTCATTCAACTATTTTTTCACATGTCAAAACAAATACAAAGTGATTCTTATTTAAAATAAAACTCAACATCCTCTATTCAAACAATGAACTAGTTTTAAATACTTTCTTCTAATAACTGAATTGGACACAGCTTGGCAACAGGGCGGCGATAAATATTGTCTTGAATCTTGATATCTACGACTCTTACTCTTCCATCTTTACCGGGGTGTACGTCAACAATTTTTCATAATGGCCAATTGTTTCTTGGAAGCTTATTATCCATGAGTATGACAATATCATCCTTTGCTACATTTTTCTTTTCTTGAAACCATTTGCATCTCTTTGTGAGTGTAGGTATGTATTCCCTTATCCAACGATTCCAGAAATGTTCAAGCTGTTGTGAAAACTGCCAACGTTTTTTCAAATCGTAGTTGATTTCATTTGCATCAAAAGTTATAGATGGCTTTGCTATGCCAGATGTACCTATGAGGAAATGATTTGGTGTAAGACTTTCGAAATCCTTCGGAAGATACATATGTCAGAGGTCTACTGTTTACTATATGTTCCACTTCTGCTAGCAAAGTTAAAAGAACTTCTTGCTTAGGTGCTTTTCCGTTCAGAATCTTTTTCAGTCCATCTTTCACCGATCGTACCATGCGCTCACATATTCCACCCATATGTGGGCTTGCTGGTGGAATGAACTTCCAATCAATTTCCTGAGATACCATATTCCTGTTGATTAAATCTCCGTCTAAATTTCTGATTATCCCCTTCAATTCTTGGTTTGCTGAAGTGAGATTTGAACCATTGTCGCTCCAAATTGATAAAGAATGTCCCCTCCTAGAAATGAATCTCCTAATTGATAAAATCGCTGAATCTGTGAGTAGGAGATTTGAGCCGGTTCTAAGCCTCCCCCCACCACTATGACGTATTAATTGCTTTTTTATTGGTTGTTGTTTGGTGAAGTCAAGGTGATGTGACCTTGAAGGGTGTGGTGTATGGATCGTTCAGAAATTTTTTCCCGGTTCTAATCCTCCCCCCACCAATATGACGTATTATTTGCTTTTTTTTGTTGTGCAGTGAAGTCAAGGCGTTGTGACCTTGAAGTGTCTGGTGCATGGATCGTTCAGATTTTTTTTTTCATATGAGATTTTGTGTGTGTATGTGTGTGTGTGTGTTAGAGAATGCACGGTACAGGGTTTCATCATGTGCTTGTTTGTCTATGTACAAACATACGTCTGCATACTTCGAAGATCCTCCAAGTAATGAATGCTCCATCGGTGTGAGGGCACCAAGTTAGTAGTGGAGTGACGTCACAGCAATAACCGTTCAACGGCTAGAGAGCGACATGTTCACTCCACGACGTGTGGCAGAGTAATGCGTATTCATCGGTCTGCTCTCACCTCCCTCGATGTAGTGAAGGATGTGACGTAACGCCCCAGACTCGCCATCAATGGTGACACGCAGGCGGGCGAGGACTGTGCTAACGTCTGTCTTCTCCGAGAGCGCAACGACAATTGCTTGTTCGGCTATCGCTCTCGAAGCAGTGAATGATGTGACGTAACGCATCACCCTACCCTCGCTATTGATGGTGACACGCAGGCGGGCGAGGACTGTGCAAACGTCTGCCCTCTCCGAGAGCGCAACGATCACTGCTTGCTCGTGCCGGCAACTTTTATCGCATCAAATTGGGAGATGGGCTTGGCTGTGACGTCAGGCATCTCTAGTGGATAGCAACTAGCAATGTGAACCTTTCACGGTTTCATGGTGGGGGTGACTCGCACTGTTTAATATAAAAGAAATGCCTGGCACACTATGAAATCAGTAGACGAATATATCTGCAGCAGTTAGCAATTGGTAGAGTGTTATTCAGTTCGTAATAGAAGGAAGACGGTGAGTGTATTTGTCTGTTGGAAATTGTTTATATTTTCATATATATTATCATCATGTCCGTTTCAAAAGTAGACTTGAATAAAATTAATAATTTGATTGTACAGGAGGTTGAAATACTAGAGCAAAAGGCCTTATCATCATTGCCAATTGATGAAGTGTACATAATTAAAAATATGTCAACTTATTCTACACGATTTGGTAAATCAATTTTATTAACTTTGCAAGATGTGAGCAATGATAAATTATTTAAAACATGGCTACCAAAACGTATTTCGTTGCAATTCAGTGATGACGATATATCTTGTATCAACTCATCAGGTGGTAAATATACGATGGTGTATTTAGGACAGAGCCAACAAAGTTTTGCTGGCATGAAAACGCGATCTCTAGTTAAATTCAATATGATTGAATAATAATTGTAATAATTTATAGCGAATTTCTTTAGGTCATAGCTTACAAAGTTTTTTGGTGTGAAAACGCTAACTCTAGTCAAATTCAATATGATTGAATAATAATAGTAATTATAATGAATTTCTTATTGTTTTATTAATATTCATATATTAGATGATAATTATATGGAAATATAAACATTACTAACTTAGTTGAATACACCCACTTTGTAACTACAAGTAAAATGGGAATGTGAGTATTATATCACTGAAAAATTGGAGGTTGCTTATTGTTTTTTTTATTCGATTTCAGTTCCACCATTTAAAGATGTGGATGCAGTACGCAAGTCAAGATTGGGTCGATGTTGTAGATCTCAAATCATCGGTTCAACATTTGTCGTCTAAATTGAAGGTGTTGGGTGATGGAGCCGAACATGCAAGCAATTATGATATGAGTGTATGCTATGATGAAAAACAAATCGAATTATGCCTTCGTGATGCTGAGAAGTATTGGAGTGGTGCAGAAGTTTGTAACAAATTTTTGGATAATGAATTGGAATTGTGGCAACTTTGTGAGGTTATGATTGAACTGAACCTAAGAAGATTCCTGTATAGCCTCCAACCATACTTGCCAGAATGGATTATTCATCACTTTGAATTGAATGATGAAAATCGAGAGGAAATTGAAGATGGTCGCGAAAATGATGATTATGAGGAAGAAGTTATTTTAGATAGTCTGTATGTTCCTGTAAATCATAAATAATGTCAAATAAAAAACTTTGAATTATTTTCATGTTTTATTTATTTAAATCTCATAAAATACAATAGAAAATGATTACAAAACAATAAATATGATATAAAATACAATACATGATATAAGTCAGTTACAAATAAAAAAAAGATCATAAAACAGTATATGATAGAGTGAAAAAAAGTGTCAATATCTGCTATGAACTGAACCATCCAATGCATTGTATGTTAAAACTGTATCATGCAAAATTAATGCATATACTTTAGTGTTGTCTGGAAACTTGGTCTTCCTCGTCTCAAACTCAATCTTTATATCAATAGTTGATGATTTTGTTGCATTCGGTTGATGGGAACAATCGATGACGAATAGTGGATTCTCTCTAAATTGCCCAATGTCCATCAGAGGTTCACTCATATCTTTATCATAATAACTTCGCTGGAAACTCTCAAAAGCATAATAAGCAGGAGCATCAAGTTTTTTATCGAAATTCAAATTCCAACGCTCATATGGATAAACTTCAGAATTCAAGTATACTCGAATACTATTGATATCAGCAGTTGTGAATTTTGTGATATCCTGTGTTCTATCTTCAGATGTGGTAGTACTTTGGAATGCGATGATGACAAAACGAGGAGTTTCCAATGCATTAGTTGTTTTGATGGCCCATATGTCTGAAGAAGTCCCACGTAATGATGGTAGTTCATAGAGGTCCCACATACGATACGCCAACTTGATTTTGGCATTCAGACCGCTTTTGTTTATTCTACTCAAAAGTTTTAGCTTGTGTTTATCATCTGGTACAATATGTCTTATTTTCCATTCGATTTTATTTATTTCCAAATCAGCATCAACCTCACCTATATACGAGTTTTTGAATGATCGAGCGATAATCAAAATCAATTCCTGTTTGGCATTCAAGATACTTTTGTTGTAATCTTCAGCAAAACCCATCAAATATTTCAGTGGTAGTTTTCCACTAAAAACATGACTGTTTGTATCCAAGATATCTTGCTTCAATTGTGAAAGTCTCCAACCAGATGTCAATAATGTGTTAGCATGAGATTGTCCAAATGATATCATGGTTTTCATTGTAGATGTTATCCCAGGTTTTCTATCAACAGCCACTTGTTCACCACCCATTTCATAACGAATTTCGTCAAAGAGAAATGCAGTTGCATTATTCGAGAGATAGCATGTTTTCGCTACATCTTTGGGGGTGAATTTACCTTCTATGTAAATGAAGCTGTCGGCAATATCTAGTATAACATCTTGATTATTGATTGCAATTCTGATTTCATCCGAATTCCTGAATAGCGGTGATCCATAGGGCTTATATGTGTGCTCATGTAAACTTATGAGAGAATGATCGAGCACTGGTTCATTGAATATATTCAACTTTTCACTGTTTGTTTCGAGCACCATTGTTATTTTCTCACTTTCAATCCAATCGATTTCAAAAATTTAAGATCACTCACAGACAGAGCGTTATGTGCTAACTGTTTAGCATACACTTGTGGAATGAGCTTCTTTTTATGCACACTTGTCTTTTTATGCACACCTTTCTTTTTGATAGTGCAACTCGTTTGGGATTGTTCAATGCGATTTTGTCTATTGTAAATGAAACCCATAACAACAGTTATTCGATTTTCTTCAATTCCAAAATAATGAAAATCTCTTCTTCACTTCCAAAATCGATAAGGTTATTTTTTTCATCCAAAATACGCACTGTAATGTTGTGAATCAATTGACGACCTTCTGGACTGACAGGCATTTATATAATACTGTGTGGTTCTTTAGTAAGATTGTAGCCAGGTTCAACATCAATATCGAATGAGAAAAGAATGTGAGATTCTTCACCATTTATATATGAACCTGATATTATATTGCAATCTAAGCGGATAAGTCTCACAGTTGTAATGTTTATTGGTAATGATGATTCATGTATCTGATTTGGTGGAAATATTCCATGAGCGAACCCCATCATTTCTGCTATAGAATTTGGATGTGTCAGATCAATTTCATATTTGGATCGCATTTCACATTTGAATGTATTATTATTGGCGTGTAGATAGAAAATATCATTTGCAACGACATCATTTGGTTTTTTATCATGAAACAATCTGAACATGATATGTTTCTGTATGACGGCATTGATCTCTTCTATTTCGTAAGCACCACATGGAATTTCAATTGTCAACTTTTGGGGTATCGATGAGTTGTCATTACTGATTCTAAAACTAACTAAGTTATTAGCTTCAGTTATATTATTGATTGTATTGCATCCATAGAATCCCAAAAGTCCTAATCCATAACGACTGTTCCTATCCAATTCAATTGGTGGAAAAAAATCCGCACTCAAGACACTTGTCCCGACAGCTTGTAGCTCGAACTTTCGTGACATGACTGATGAATATTTTGAAACACATTTCAATTTATTATTGTACACAGCAACAGCACATTTGAGACAATTTACACTTTTTGGAAGGTGTTGTATTGTAATAAGTATCATTTTTATTGATACCAATATTCACATCCTCTTTATTACAAATACAACACATAGATTTTCGAGGTATAGGACCATCATTAACATCCGAATCTGAATTTTGATCGTGGTGGTGCTCATAACAATATCTATGTTTCATTATATCGATGTCATCTTGCAGATGCTTAGGCAACTTTTCCCAAACATATGCAATCTCATGTGCAACACATGCAAGTATCACTTCCTTAGGCATATTTGCAAGCATCACTTTATCCATTTTTTTCAAGGTACCATATTTTGAAAACATTCTAAGTGAAAACCCCATTCCCTTGATAGCCTCCCGATCCAGTTTTGGTGTTGAATCCATTTTTATTTGGAAAATTATTTAGAGAGAAACTGCAAGCACAAGTGACCACAGAGAACTGTATTAAATTTCTGTTGTCGATCATAGTTATATTTGATTTTTACATTCGAACATTTTCGAAAGAATCGAGTCAATTCCAATGGTGAGGGTAGATCTCCAAAACTATCGAAATATGTGACTTCTTTCCCACATTTTTTATATGTCACCCAATGTGTTCCTGGTCCACTTATTCCATCTAAATTAACAATAGCTGTCTCGTTTTGTTTTGGACCTGAAGATGGTAATCTATCACGCATAAAAACACCACGAAAATGTGGAATTTTCATTTTTTGTGCATAATAACTGAGATCGAGATCAGTAAGAGGCCTCTGAGGTAGGGGTTCAATCGGTTTTTGTTTTGTTTGTGGCTTTGTATGGTTTTAAATATAGTCCTAAACCTTTACGGTATGGTTTGAGATATATTCCACTTCCGCGTTTGCCTAATGCTACAGCCTCCATGGTTTTATTGTGACGATTGGCTTCCATTAAAGCCGCTCTGCTGGCTTTTGCCGAATTCACGGCCTTGGTAATACCAGCAGCGGCTCCCGCCAAACTTCCTAGTGCGGATAGTCCAGCAAAAATTGGTATCAATGGTAAAAGTCCACCGATCTTGGGAACAGGAATTATGCGTGGTGTGCGGATTTTCTTCTTTCCACCGGCAACTTTAAGGTATTTACGTGCCGCCTGCAATGCCACAGTGATAGCTTTTTTGCTATTATTCGTCACAAATTGATTCCCACCAGCTTTCTTCAATACATTTCGCACTTTATGGACTATCCCAGCACCAAATGCAACTTTTTTAATATTATTTTTCTTCGATTGTTTCCTCTTACATTTTTTCTTATTGGTACTACAACCCATGCCCATATGTCTTTTCGCTTTCATAATGTTGGTGACAAGTAATGCAGCTGCTCTTTCCCCAATACTCGCGTCCTTTGATTTAACCCTATCCCAAGCGCTGTATTCAAGTTCTTTGTCGGCTAAATGTCTTGCTGCAAGATCAGATGGATGCTTAGAATATTGAATATCGTGTTTTTTGCATTCAATATCTAATTTATTGATTCCAGGATCGTTACGAGCTAAACGTTGTTTCAATTTTGTACCCGGTCCACAGTATTGATATCCTCCAGGTAGATGTAATTCGAAAGGAAGTTTGTTTATTAAATCATTAACAAAACCACAACCTCTTTTAATTTTACGATCACTTTCAATACGTCCGTATCGTTTGATGGTACACATTGAAATGAATAAGCTAATAACATTTATATAGTCTCCAACCACGGCACGATGCGCATTGTAAAACAGAAAGAAAAGTTTGCTGTAGATAATCTAGATGAGAAATTTGGGTGTGGATTGAATGGACAAAGAGTATTCAGACATGGTCCACTACTTCCATCATCAGTTCGAGGACTCATTATAGGACCTTCAAATTGTGGAAAGACGAATGCAATGATATCACTATTAACACATCCACAAGGATTGAGATTTAGAAATGTGTATCTCTATTCGAAGTCACTCAATCAACCTAAATATCAGTACTTGCGAAGTGTTTTGGAACCTATAAAAGGATTAGGTTTTTATACATTCAGCAATAATGCAGAAATAGTGGAACCCTCCGACGCTAAGCCTAATTCTGGTTTCATTTTCGATGATGTGATATGTGAAAAGCAAGATATTATTAGATCATATTTCTGTATGGGACGTCATAAGGATGTTGATTGTTTTTATCTAGCACAGACATATTCACGGGTACCCAAACAGTTAGTGCGTGACAATACCAATTTCATTATAATGTTCAAACAAGATGAGACGAATTTACATCACATTTATTCAGATCATGTTTCACCCGATGTAACATTCAAACAATTCCAATTGATGTGTGTTAAATGCTGGGAGGATCAATATGGATTTCTAGTAATTGATAAGGATAGAAAAATAGATGAAGGTAGATATCGCAAAGGATTCGATAGTTTTATATACCCATGATCTTGTTTTTGAAACTTATTCGATCACTGAATATTGTAGAGGTCACTTCATCAACGAATTGAGCTATAATTTAAAAAGGGCATTATGAATACAAAAAACGATTCTGAACATAAAAACAATGAAATGAATTTGAAACGTCAACTAGTAGCCACAACAGAAGTTGTCAGACAGAAATTCAACTCTATCAAGAATGATAATATTGAAAATCGTTCGACACTTGAAAGATTGTATGAGCCCATAATGAAACCATTGAATGTTTTATCATCAAACGCTACTTCTAAATCAGCAGTGTTATCACCAAATCGTGGATCTGTTCAATCTACTTCAAATTATCCCATGAGTACTCCAATAGGAAGAAAACAATCTTTTGATGGTGTATCATCTGTGAATAGTGACACGAGCACACTTCAAGACGATATGAGAACAACTCTATTCGAAACACCATCATCGTCCCACATCGATTCCTCGGATCCTGACATCTCACCTGTTATGAATGAAAGTGGTGAAGATGTTTTGATGAAACATTTGAATAATGTAAAATCTAGAAATCCAGCATATGATGGAACATTTGGCGTACGTATGGATCCAATTACACAAAAGCTGAAAATGGGAAGTCTAGTGGTACATTTCAAAGATGGAAACATTTCATTTTGGGATGCTAATAAAGTGAAAAAATATGAATGCGCAGGTAGTCCAGAATTATATGATATGATCTTTTTGAAGAATCCACAAGATGTTGATAATGAAGAAACTCGTCAAGTATATTCCAAAATATTGAAAATAACGAATGCTCCATATAAACAATATCATCTGAAGAATGGTTTTAAAAATACAAATTCTAAAAAATTTCGTGAAGTCATCAAACCACTATTAGACTCACGACAATATCCAATTAGGAGTAGAAGTAAAATTGGTGGAGCACTCAAACGAGTGAAAATGGAGAAAACATATAATTCTAAACCTGCGAATTATGTGTACTGGAATTCACCGAAAGAGTTAGTTGCTCGCCTACGACTATTGGTAGCATCAAAGTCAGCTGGACATACCGGACATGATAATGAAATAATTTCAATAATTGAAGAATTACGTGAAGAAGGTATAATATATTAATATATATCCATAAGTAATGATCACTGTCACATCATCATTCAATGCAGTAACATTATCACTTTTTTTCTCTTTAATCATATTGAAATAGAATGACTAATGAAGTAAGTGATATCAAACGACAAGTTGTTAATGAATTACATAGACCTGCAAGACGTAATTTTCGTAGAAGAATAACTACCATCAAAGGTTTTGCAGATCTATGGCAAATAGATCTAGCTGAACTACAACCTTATGCAAAAAGTAATGAAGGATACCGATATATACTTGTAGTAATTGATTGTTACTCAAAATATCTATGGACTGTGCCAGTTAAAGATAAAACAGGTAGTACAATAACTAATGCAATGAAATATGTACTGAAGAAAGCCAAATTTTCCCCTAAACATATACAAAGCGATCAAGGGAAAGAATTTTTTAATAGAAGCTTCTCATCTCTCATGCGAGAATATAGTATCAATCATTATTCAACATTCAGCACAAAGAAGGCAGCTATAGCAGAAAGAGTGATTCGTACAATAAAGGCATGGCTCTACAAGGAATTTTCGATGAGAGGTCACCACAAATGGCTTGATATTCTTCCAATTATAACTAGTAGATATAATAATAAAGTTCATCGTACAATAGGTATGGCACCCATCAATGTTGATTCAACAACAAAATTGAAATTCAAGGGTATCAATGGAATTGGAGGAAGACAAAGTAAACCCAAATTCCAATTGAATGATATTGTACGTATAAGTAAATACAAAAATATTTTTGAAAAGTCTTACACTGCGAATTTTACCACGGAGCTATTCAAGATTGTTAAAATTAATAAAACCATCCCAACGACTTATAATCTTGAAGATATGAATGAACAGCCGATTAGAGGATGTTTTTACGAAGAAGAGTTATTACGAACCGAGAATCCTGACGTATATCTGATTGAGAAGGTGTTGAAGAGAAGAAAAAATAAAGTATATGTAAAGTGGTTAGGTCTTCCTAGCGAACAAAATTCTTGGATTGATGAATCAAATATGGTTTAAATGTATCTAATAGTGACTTTTATGAATAAAGTAATATTAAAGTTCATTATTGTTTTCATTTCAATTATAAGTATGTGAATTGAAAAATATTGCAGCGGTAAACATTGCCCCAGCCATTCGCAATGTTCTGTGTATACCAAACCAAATTAATTGTATACTCCATTCCCGCTTATATTTTTCAACTCACGATATTGAAAACACATTATCATTCCCAAAACTAATCGCCGTCACTTTGGAATGCAGTATCCAACTCTTTTTGCCAATTATCTCTCACTGATAATGCCGTCTCATAAAGCTTAGTCGACTGCTCAAGCTCAGCCTGAGCTTGCATTCTCGAACGTTGATGGAATTGCTTATCTTTACCTATTTTTGAACGGAGTTCATCAGCATCTTTAGACATTCTAGCCAATTCAACCTTCGCTAATGCAATCTTGGCATCTAATGCTTCAAGAGTTTCATTATTAGCATTAATAGCTCGCTCACTCTTTTCAAGTTCAGCAATAGTCATCTGTGCCTTTACAAGACGGTATTTTGCTTTCCTTTTCATTTCCCCAAACCGATGGAGGGGACTGAAAGAAGATAGCGGTTCAGCTTTCAAATCACTCTTCATTTCTTTAGGAGTACCTTTTGGCTTCCTCTTCGATCTGTCACTTTTCGTTGCGGGTTTTTTCTGTCGCACAACACTTTTGGATTCTTTCTTTTCTTTAAAGTCAGTGACAATCGATGAAGATGCCTTAGTAACCTTCCTCTTGATTGTTCTAGATTTCTTATCAACACCAAGAGGAAGGGTAGATGAAGAGTGTTTGAGTGATGATAATTGCGAAACGATCGGATTTTCAATAATAATTTGCTCATTTGGTTCTGGCACATCTGCAAAGTTAACGAAGTCGTTAATATCAAAATCATTTATCGAATCTTGACTGGATAAATGTAATACTGGAATATTTTCAAAATCAGTCTGATCGATATCAACAAGTGGTGAACCATCTTCAGCAATCAATAGCGGCATAGAGCTCATGATTATTAAGGTCTGAGGAATGATATGTGATAGCAATAGAATGTGGATAGGAAAGGTGATGATGTTACTGAGACCTCACCATTTATAGAAGAAAATAAACTAGCGCATGCGCTCTTTCATCAACTGGCACATGCGCTCTCTCACTAAACTATTCACGCATGTAACAATCTTTGTCATTTAAGAGGAAAACTTTGTGTTGCATGCATGTATTTTTAAATGTTAGAAAATAATACAAATAAATTTAAAATATATATATATATATATATATATATATATATATATATATATATATATATATATATATTTATTAATAATAGAGGACAATAACGATAATAAAAAATATAAAATGAAAAATGTTAATATGTCTCTGTGGATGTGGAACGTTCTTTGACTCTATTCCTCAATAGTTGTTGCTCGTGCGTCAAACACCAACATTGAAAAAAATGGATTCTCCTATTGGGGTAGAGTTGACCAACCTTCTCACACAGATCCCAAGTACTTCTACATGCATTGCATACATGATTCCAACAATTCATGGAATATGTATCACAACGCAAACAACGTTGCAGTGGAGTTGGAACGGCAGCACAGGTACCGCAAATATTTCTACAGATACCTATATTGTTAAATATTATAGGTTCGGAACACTTCAGACACTGTAACTGTTGTTGACGATAATCCGATTTTGTTCGCTTCGGTGGATGAGAAGGAGGCGATAGTTGAATCCGCAACACGCAATCACTACACATACCAGTACATGGATTGATTGAATCCTTAGGTCTACTTATTTGACAAAAGTAGCACACAATAGCCCCTGCAATCATCATTGGGTAGACACACACTTTTGGTTTTTCATTCCACTCTTTTGGAAACGGCATTTTACTAATTCGATTAGAAATATTAAGAGATGACTTACAGAAACTCTGAATGCTCTCTCCTACACCTACGATCTCTATTTATACAAATCAACATCATGTGAAAGTATAGTGGGATAACTTCTCCTACTATTCCACTCTAAACGAGTCAAGTGGGAGTCGCATCACCTCCTATATAAGTCGACTTGCAAACCTAGAGTTCATTCATTCACTCTCTACAACTGTGATCAAACAACAACAAGATGAATTCTGCAAAAATAAATGCTGCATTAAATAGAATATCTGCTGTTGATGAAAACAATTGGATAGACGAATCAGATGATGAGGATGTCAATGTTCCGCTAGAGGAAGTGATAGTTGAAGCAGAAGATGTTGGAGTCGATGAAGATGAGATAGACGAAGTTGAAAACGAGGCCAACCAAAGCGACGAAGATGATGACGTGATGGAGTTTGAGAGGGTCATGGATGAAGAAGGAGATGATGAAGGGATAGAAGCTGACACAACTGAAGGCGATGGTGCTTTGAGGATCGGTATGCGAACGCTCAATGTCAGTGAGACACTGGAAGATCCCTTGGATTTGTATTGTGCAATGGATGCATACGTATTGATCAGCACAATAGATGGAGAGAACAAAAAACTATGTTGGTGCTGCTTTCGGTTTTATTCGCATAGAAACAATAATGGAGGGTGGTATGCCCATGTCAACACCCACAACACTGTCTCAATTATGGAAATGGGGCAGAATTGGTGTGAAGCTTGCGAGAGGCCACTAACAAACTTCACCCGAGTATCTACATGTATTATATGTAATAATGTCCAACCTGTGGCACAATAACCGTGGACCTACTGGTCAAAAAAAAACAACAGCCCTTTTCAGGGCTACATTATTCACACAAACAGTAGTTAGTTGTATTAGTATTCATAGATTATATGACAAATGAATACTTTGACTAATAAAAGTCTAAGTAATTTGTTAGTCTTTGAATATCTATACATTATATGACAAATAAATTACTACTTTGACTGAAAAGTCGATATTTGGAATTTGATAGTCATTGAATATCTATGCATATGATGAGTACTACTTTAAATGAAAGTTGAAGTTGGCATTTTGTCAATCATTGTATGCATATAATGATGAATACTTTTACATACATACATTTTGTTTGAGACTATAATGTTAACAATGGTATGAACCTGTTTCTGTTTGAAAGTATAATGATAGCTCTGAAAAGAGCTATTTTTTTTTATTGTTTCAGTCTTCAATTGTAGCCCTGAAAAGGGCTGTTTTTTTTATTAATCCATGCAATGGTATGGACTAACGCTCCTCATCATCATCAGAAACAATGATGATTGTATCATCATCTGTATCTGATGATATACTGATGATGTCATCCTCATAATCATCTGAATCAGACGATATACTAATGGCATCATCATTAGCATAATTATCTAGCTCGTTATCCTCTAGATCGTCTAACTCATTGACATCCATCTCTAACTCTGCCTCTACTTCCTCTTGCATACCTTCTTCCATACGTGCCGGGAAATCATCAGGTAGATCATAGATACGTTGCAGCATTTGTGCAAAATTTGTACTGAAATGATCGAACGTTGAATCTATTCCATGTACCTGGATGGGGCCTGTACTCGTCATAGAACACTCTGGTACACTCATCGGTTCGGTGGTGGAATCAGCACTCGACATTGTGGAAGAATGATATAGAACTGGGATTGATGCTTTATTTATATTGGAAAAAAAGGAGGGGGTGAAGTGTAAATGTAGAACAATTCAGTGTTTGAAATTCGAAAGCAATAAGAATGACAATTTTCTTGAAATTCTAAGTGATTATTATTATGAGAAACTCTGAGTGATTATTATGAAAAAAACTAATGAGGGAGAGGGAAAAAGACACTGCCCCAACCTCGCAGTGCCTCGTGTACACCAACCAAAAAGTGTGTACTCCGTGGAAGGAAAGGAAAGGAATAGAAAGGATGGGAGAAATGAGGAAACGATTACATATCATCGTCTGAATTCAGGACTTCATCAATCAGGATAGGGGATGGTGGAGGACTATCATCGGACTCATTGTCAGCGTCACCGTCATCATCGTCATCGCTGTCGTCGTCGTCTGTGTTTCCGGACTGTGTATCCCATTCGTAATCATTCCGCCAATCATAGGGATCTGGATAATCCCCATCAGACAGGTCCGCTTGATCGGTTCCAGTAACGTGAAGCACTTGTATCCGATCATCATAAATTATGTCATCATAATTCATCGAGTGAGGTGCCGTCGTGGAGGTAACGAAACCTTCATGGATAGAAACCCAGTAAGGATGTTGATGCGCTGGGTCACTGTACGGCTCAGTAGTTGAATCAGGTTCCATGTTGAAGGTGGCTGATCAACTGAATATTCCAACAGATAATTCCTACTTTTATACTTTTGAAAGGGAGTGGGGGAGGAGTGGGGAGGAGAGGGGATTAAGTGGGAATGAATTTCAAAAATGACATGAGCTATATTCCATGAAAGAGAAAATTGAAAATACTATATGAATTATATGAAATATACTTATTGATTTCATTATGAAACATATTTTCTTCCCAAGAGATTATTTACAATAGATTAGAGAACACAAAAATTGATGTGAGGTATTTGCATAGAAGAACTTGTAATTGAAATAAAAAAAGGAAATAATAATGAGACGAAGTGAAGAAAAATGCTCCAACCATCGCATTGTTCAATGTGTACCAAACCAAAACAATGTACACCCTTAATTTCACTTCTTTTTTTTTATTTTATTTTTATTTCCTAAAATTACAAACATAAACTTAAAACTATCTTAATTAAATAAACTAACCTAAAACTAATCTTACTACACTTACACTTAATCTATGGGAAAGTTTTTATAAAAGTCACTAACTTTTTATAAGTCTCTATCGAAGAGGTATCTGCTTCACACTTTTTCTCCAGAGATGCATACTTCCGATCTAGTTCGGCTATTTCTTTTTCTGCTTCCCTCCGTCGGTTAACAATTTCAGCCATTTCGCGCTTCCTTTTAACCAACGCGGCCTCACTAGCTCGAGAAGCATGTTCTGCTTCCTTACATCTCTGTAGAAAACTGTCCAACATTTCACTAACCTCTCCGATAGGCTGTCGCACTTGTGGCACTAACACTTCAGGATTCGTCACCGGTGTTGCCAGCATCGGCGAAAGCGGCACCACCGACGGAGTGAATACGATGGGAGCCTCCTCCGATGGGGACAATACAACTGGTGGCTCCTCCGGAGAAGGCGCCCTAGGTTGTTCCACTACTGCTGCGGGTGGTGTGGAGGGCCTTAAGCTGTTTGGAGCGGTCGACCAACTACCTGCATAAGGATTAGTCCTATTGCAAGTAGCTCGGTACTTAGAAATAGGACCAACCTTCGCTGCAGGTCGTTGGCAAACCTTCTTTACAGGCCTGACTTCCTCCTCCTCCTCGAATAAGTCAGGGCTGGTGGATCTGCACCTAACTCGCGAAGTGGATGCCTTCTCCTGCTCTGTCATAGGCATGATGGATGCCACAGCGTTATTTAATTCCTGAGTGTTGGATGCCATTCTGAAAATGTAAAATAATACAAAGTTAGTAGTGGGTTGGGTTGGGGGGTGGGGGGGGTGTGGGGGGTGGGTGGGGGGTGGCCGCCTAGCGCGGCCCCGCCGCCCCCCACCCCCACCCGCGCGCTTCGCGCGCCGTGAAACCTAACCTAACCTAACACCTATGACCCTAACCTACAGTATGCATTAATCTAATCTAACCTAACGCGGGAGTAAATTCACCATGTTGGTTCAATTAATACGTCATCTGTTGGTTTTGGTTTTGGTTCTATTATTCTAACATTTCGATCAATGTCCAGTCCTGGATATCCCAGTCCACCTGATGGCCTGACTTTATGGCTTTTCTCCAAAACTTCAACTCTCTCTTCTAGTACATCATACTTTTTCATTGTAGTCCCTGTTATGTTTGACATAGCATCAAATTTTTTATTTGTAGACGCTGTTATGTCAGACATTTTTATGTCCACATCATTTGTAAGTTTGTCAAATTTACGAGTGAAAGTTATCCGAGCCTCTGCAATTTTATCGTCAAATGCTTGACGGGCATCGCGAGCAATATTACCTATTGTGGATTGTATTGCAGCTTGTAGGGCTTGAAGTATAACCTCCTTTGTTCCGTTAATTTCCCCCTCAAGATATGATACAGTTACACAATCACTCTTGTCAATTGGTTCGCTTATATTTTTCAATATTTTTCTTTGCATGTCATAATGACCATCTTTTGTTAATTTAAAACCAATCCCGGGAGGACCTCGAATGACATTACCACCCAATTTTCTTTTTCTACCAAACTTATCGATTGTTTTAGACATTGTGCACTCTACGATGATTCTTTTCAAACTGATATTTCTTTCATTTACATTATGCTATATACTTTACAGTAATTGGTTAGGAAAATAGAAATGAAACAAATAATATTTTTATCATTTTTTATTCATCTAAGTAACTTGGTAAAAGTGATACATATACAATACATAATACAATAATCACAAATAATCACAAATAAGAATGTTCCGGTTTGAAGGAATAAGCAATAATACTTCGAATTATAATTCAATTATTCATCTCTACAGTCAACAAATTGATTAGTTGGTCTAAGGCGCTCTCTTGAGAAAAAGAATGAACGATTTCAGACACCCAACGAATGTTATCATTAGGATCATTTCGATAAAATTCTATATCGCTATGACCCCATGGAAGAGTTCGAGTGGTATTCGGAATGATGAATCTCTTGTCGTCATGATACGATAAAGCGACTTTATTTTTCAATTCAGTGTAAATATCATGCAATACGCTTCTGAACGAGTTCATCTTCCTGAATATCATACCTCCCTCTTCAATGATTTTTTCATAGTCTTCACATGTCAATTCATTCTTTATAACAGATCGTTTCACACCTTTGGCCTTCTTCAGTTCACCATCAACAGATTTCACGTAATACGCTTTAGCACCTGTACCGTAAAAGCTGATTATTGGATCATTTGGGAATTCATCTTTGAAATTACCCAGAACTGACTTTGTCACTGGAATATTGAATTGGTTTCCTATTTTATAATTAGATGTATCGAACTTATTTATATTATTTTTGATAAATTCATAGAAATTGTCTGTATTTACTTTGAGAATAAGGGAGTCGGTATCAGTGTAGAGTAAGGACGCATCTTCTCCAAACTGTTGTTTGATACATCCATAGAAAAAATCATACATAACTGTTTTAGATAATTCTAGAATGGAAAATCCTAAATATAGTGGTTTATCATAATGAACTTTTACTCTAGCCAATTGAATGGCAACAAAATTTTCTGTAAAAATAGAGCATTTTTTAAAATTTGGTCGAGATATGAGACAACTAGCACCTATAGTTCTTTTTATATTTTCCCAATGTGTAATGAGTCTAACATCAATTCTATTGTCTACGGTTTCCATTGTTTTTCCATAGACTGCATTATTCATTAGTTTGTAGAAATCTTTTTCAGATTTGTTATTAGACCTATTACGCATTTCAGTATTCAAATCTATATAAGGCTTCATCCAACATGATTGCTTAAACCTCAATACTCTATGTGTGTTCATCACTATCAAACCATGATTGACAGCTTGCTGTAAGTTTCTATAGTGAACAATATATTTTCTTTTGTCGTTTAAATTTGGAATTAATTTGGGAACTTTCGATTTTGCATATGGAGGTATCAAACGTTCAACTAAGAATGGTAAATCGGAATGTTTATCATGAAGTTCTTGGGGATAATGTATATCCACTTCCAATACATATCCATAAGGACTATCGATATCCACATTCATTATATCAAGATTGAGAATTTCATGAGGTGCTAACCATGAAAATTCACCTGTTGGTAATGGTTGCGACATGCTGTGACCATATAGATTTGTTGCATCCAAATATGAAATGAATGAAGATGGTTCATTTGGATTATAATCCGGTAAAAATGTATTGTTTGCTTTATGTTTCCTTTCACTACATTGACTTATTCCACCACGAATACCTTTTTGAAAGAAGTGAACCATATCAATATCAGTTAGTAATTCCAATTCAATATTAGTATATTTCAACATGGCATCCCACGATAATCCGGGTGCAGTGAAGTATTGTGCCGGATCCAATTTATATTTATCAACAGATATATTTCTAAAGTTTTCAAAAATGTCACATAATAGTAACACATCTGACTTTAAATATAAATCAGAGTATTCACCCAAATCCTGACATTCGAATAAATTCCAAACAAGTTGAGCTCTCCCATAATCATTATCTGATATATGTTCACAAATGAGTTTATCATAAAATTGATTTTTGGTTGGAAGTCTTGGATGATTCAGTTTTTTGATGTCATCAACAAAACTATAGGGAAATACACCTTTCTTTCTCATCAAATTGAAATTTTCAATTTGTGGGAAATGTTTGCGCATCTCGATACACTGATCAGATGTTAAATTTGCACCTAAATTCTCCAAAGAACTAGGCATGAATCTGAAACTATCAATGAATCTCATTTTCAAATAATTCTTCTTCACCCTACCATCTTTATCCGTATAGGAGTGTGTAAAGAGATGTTTTGTGAAAGATATATATTTTTCATTAGTTTGTGGGATGACATCCACTTTATCTTTGTTTTTATACAATTCCTTTATGAATAAATGACAATCATATCCACTGAGATTGTGAAAAATTATAGGAATGAAATTTGGCAATTTAAAATTCAAATTACAAGATGAATGAGCAGCAGGGGACCTTTTTTTTCCTGTGAGGTGACAATGATCCCTCACTTTGACTTCGCCATCATTAAATTGTTTGGAACAAATGCCACAATTTGTGGCAGAAGCAAACTGTTCCTCTTCCTCAGGAGTTTGTACATCCATAGGAATAGGAAACCTGAGATGATTTTCATAAATATTTTTCAAATCATCTTCGATTTTGCTAACGAATTTTTGGGCTGCATCCACACCCCTATACGAAACAAATTTTGATAAATCATCATTGTATGAACATTTAATCAAATAAGCAAATGAATAAGGCTCATGTTTGAATGTCTTGATCGAATACGAGTATTCAGGATTTGGTTTAGTGGTTTGAATCGGCTTCAGTACTGATTCAAAATCTGCATACACTACAAATGGTACCTTCATTTGTTTCTCAAAGTTTTCAAAAGTTAGTATATTTTCAGGTACCGTTTTCCCATATTTATTGACTTTGAAATTGGTTGATGGTGTTGTAGTACTCAAGTGATTACAATCATTTATCTTATGACGTAATAGTAATTGTTCATTAGAAAAATATAATAAACAGCCATCACAAAAATATTTCTCATGTTCATGAGCCGATAATTGGCTTGAAACTAATCTTGAAAGATCTTTGATCCAACAATAATGATTATTACCGAAATCATCTGTGATAAGTAACAAATTGACATGTCTTCTAAGTCTTCTCTGAGAGTAACGTAATGGTCCAATTATTTCATACATTATTTTACCCTTCTCGAATTTACTTTCTAAACCGTACACATTAACTGAAATATCATTCTTGTCTTCAAATTTCACAATATCTTTCAACTTTACCGGAAAATTCATACCTGTTACATCTATGACTGTACTGAAATGTGGATACGATGAAACTTCTGATGTTCTATCGATTGCAGGATGTAGTGCTGAAGTGATAGCCCATGCAAAACAATGCTGATCTTCATTACGGACATTAACCACGGCCTTCCTACGCTCAATACATTCAGGCAGCTTCACATATGAACATCCACTGAGCGGGCTGTATTTATTAATGTTCAACTCCAGAAACATGATTTTTTCACAAGTCCAACCTTAAATACAGAACAATATTACTAATCCATCCAATTAAAACTTGGTAGAAATGTTTACCTGAATCACGTTCCTGGAATTCTGTAGTTTGAGCGATAATCCCATTTCGAAATCCATCAAATAAGGAATTCAAATCAGTAGATTGATCAACTGTTCTATTCTGTGAATTAGATGATTTCGTTTCCTTCAGGTCTTGTGTTTGTAGAATATAACTCCCAAATACTTCCATATTCACTTTGATGATTTTGTGAACCCTGATGGCCGATTCCAATAATTCTATAACTTTCTGCCTGATTTCATTGAAGAATAACATGTAATCGGTGGAAACAATGGAACTCTGCACCCTGTATGTCGCAATCCGACGTTTGAAGGCGCTCTTTATAATTTGAACACCATCACTGAATTGAACACATGTATTATTCTTATGTTGTAGAGTTCTATTGTGAGAATTCACTTGAGTCAATGGAATCATCACATTACAACAATTACATGTGTACATAGGTGCTGCAGCGTCATCTAATCTCACTCGTTTCACTGATGGCCCTCCTTGGCAACTCTGGAGCTGATGACGACGAAGGTTGTCACTACGGGTAAAAGATTTACCACATTCACAAGAATACATTTTCTATGATATGTTCTCACTAACTCACTCGATGGAAACTGACATAACCAACACTCGCCCTCTTCTTAAATACCATAATCCACGTCGCCTGCGCATCACCGTAGAGAGTGAGGGTAGGTAAGGACACATCGATGCATCCGCTAGAGATGCCTGACGTCACAGCCAAGCCCATCTCCCAATTTGATGCGATAACAGTTGCCGGCACGAGCAAGCAGTGATCGTTGCGCTCTCGGAGAGGGCAGACGTTTGCACAGTCCTCGCCCGCCTGCGTGTCACCATCAATAGCGAGGGTAGGGTGATGCGTTACGTCACATCATTCACTGCTTCGAGAGCGATAGCCGAACAAGCAATTGTCGTTGCGCTCTCGGAGAAGACAGACGTTAGCACAGTCCTCGCCCGCCTGCGTGTCACCATTGATGGCGAGTCTGGGGCGTTACGTCACATCCTTCACTACATCGAGGGAGGTGAGAGCAGACCGATGAATACGCATTACTCTGCCACACGTCGTGGAGTGAACATGTCGCTCTCTAGCCGTTGAACGGTTATTGCTGTGACGTCACTCCACTACTAACTTGGTGCCCTCACACCGATGGAGCATTCATTACTTGGAGGATCTTCGAAGTATGCAGACGTATGTTTGTACATAGACAAACAAGCACATGATGAAACCCTGTACCGTGCATTCTCTAACACACACACACACATACACACACAAAATCTCATATGAAAAAAAAAATCTGAACGATCCATGCACCAGACACTTCAAGGTCACAACGCCTTGACTTCACTGCACAACAAAAAAAAAGCAAATAACACGTCATATTGGTGGGGGGACTATTAGAACCGGGAAAAAATTTCTGAACGATCCATACACCACACCCTTCAAGGTCACATCACCTTGACTTCACCAAACAACAACCAATAAAAAACCAATTAATACGTCATAGTGGTGGGGGGAGGCTTAGAACCGGCTCAAATCTCCTACTTCTGTGGTGAGAGATTCTGCGATCTCTATATGGATAGCTCTAATTGAAAGACATGTGAAGATTACCCCATATCTTTTTTCTTTTCTTCGTCCAATTGAAACTTCCATGGGTCCAAAATAATCCATTTCAGTGCAGGTGAATGCTCTAGGTGGTTTCTGCAGTCGTTGCTCTGGAAGTTGTCCCATTGCAGGAACCTGAGGTTTTGTTTTCCTTATGCTACAGAAATTGCATAATCTTATTGTTTCAGTTACCAGTTTTCTGGCCTACAGTATCCAAAATCTTTGCCTTATTTCATTTAGCGTTTGTTGTAGACCTGCATGATTGTTTTTCGAATGATAAAATTGAACAAGTAATCTAGTGAATGTGTGTTTATTGTCTAGTATGTTCGGCCTTTTTGCTTGAGGACAGAGCTCTGTAGAGTTATCTGTTCTTCCTCCCAAACAAATGATATCATCTTCCATATATGGTGACAATTGATAAAGTTTGCTTGATTTTTGTATAGGTTTATTTTTTATCGGAAGATGGTATTCTTCTGAAAAACAATCCTCTTGCACTTTCCTATTCCAAATTCTTTCTGTTCTCTTCAATTCTTCAATTGTTAATTCTTGTTTTTGGAGATTTTTGCCAAGTTGTTTGATATTATGTTGAAATCTGAAAACATAGGCTGTTCTTCTCATCAATTTCATGTAGTCAGAGAATCTTGTGATGTCTGGTAAATATTCAATTCTATGTGAAAAATATGAACTCATGTTTAAGTTCGAAGGTATCTGGATTTTCTTGAATTTCTTCGTCCTTGTCTATTCTTTTTTGTTCCATTGGCCAAAATTCTTGTTTATTTTATAAAAATTCCAGACCTTGAAACCACTGACTGTTTTCTTGTGAATTTATGTCTTTTGTATCTCGAGTAGCTTTATCTGCTATGTTCAGATTGGAAGGAATCCAATGCCAGTCGTGTTCTCCTGAATCTCGCCCACTCGATGCGTAATAAAAGTTTTGAACATTCCTGGTTCTGATCTCAACCAACACAAAACCGTCTTCGAGTCTGTCCAAAAGTATGTTTGATTCACTTCGAAAGAATGTTCTTTCCTTATTGTTATTGCCAATCTGGAACCCATTACGGCGGCTTGAAGTTCCAAACGTGGAATTGTTATTGGCTTTAGAGGTGCTACTTGCGTCCTTGCCATCACCAAAGAGACATGAATGTTTTCGTTCTTCTTAAATCTGAAATAACCTACTACCGAAAACGCTTGCTCACTCCCGTCACAGAAGATGTGAAGCTGTAAATTAAAATCATAAATGAAGTTCAATGCATAACACCTAGGTATCTTGAGGTCTTCAATTTCTGCAAATACATCAATCCATTTCTCCCATTTAATATTCTGATTATGAGTTATCTCATCATCCCAACCTATGCCACTTCTCCATATATCCTGTAAAAGAATTTTTGCTCTAATGACATAGTGTGCGAGGAGTCCTAGAGGATCATAAAGAGACATCACTATTTTGAGGATCTGCCTCTTTGTTGAATTTTTTCCTTTCGAAATCATTTCTTTCATTTTTGAAAAATTCAAAGAAAACGCCAAATGATCGGATGATGGAATCCATTTCAAACCGAGAATTCTCTGCGACAAATTGTTTCTTTGTTGCAGAAGTTTTTCATCACCCCTAAGTTCTTCTGGAATATGTCTATAAACTTCTTTCGAATTGCATACCCAACCTCTCAGTTCAAATCTTCCTTGTCTGTGGATGAAAATGACTTCCTTTATAAGGCGAATGGCTTCTTCCTCTGTGGACACACTGTCAAGATAATCATCCATACAATGCCTATTTATTATTCCATCTACAGCTTGAGGATACTTGTTCTGGAACTCTAATGCATTTCGATTTTTAATATATTGTGCCGAAAAAGGCGAGCCCACAGAACCAAAAATCAGCACCTTCATTTCATAGGTGCTAGGTTTTTCATTGGAATTATTTCTCCAGAGAAAACGTTGTCCAGCACGATCTTCTTTTCTGATAACTATTCTGTGGAACATATCTCGAATATCTGCTGAGAAAGCTACATCTTTCTCTCTGTATTTGAAAATAACTCCAATAAGAGAATTCAATAAATCAGGTCCTCCAAATAAAAAATCATTCAAACATTTCCCTTCCACCTTGGCAGCCGCATCAAAGACGAACCTCAATTCGCCGAGTTTATTTTCATTTACGACTCCAAAATGTGTCAAATACCATATCTTACTTGATTCTTCATTTCCTTCTATCACTTTCTCTGCATAGTCTTTCTCTAAATATTCTTTTTCATTCTGTTTGTAGGTCATAGCGAATTCCAAATCTCTAGTCATTCTTCTTTCAAGATACTGAAGTCTTTGAAGAGCTTCATACTTACTTTCTGGTAAAGTTCAACTATCATCTCCCCATAACAAACCAGTTTCCCAACGGTCTCCATCCCCTATTCTTCTTGAAACTGATTCATTATTTGAACTGCTTTTTTGTCGTCCGAATTAATTGATCTATCTTCAGAAATTTTGACGCCAAATGACTCCGTGGAAAAATAATTCTTGATTTCTTCATGTAATTTTTCATCACAGTTCATCTGATTATGGAAAATATGGAGAACAGTTTTGCTATCTTGTCTACCTCTGAATTCTCTCAAATTTTCTTGTGCTATTGATCCCAATTTAGTTTTTGATAACTCTGGCGAGTTCTTAGGACCTTCAATTACTTCTCGACTAGTGATTAGATCCCAGTTATCTTGTCCTATCAACAATTGCGGTTTTGCTTGAGCCACACTAACAAAATTTATATATTCCAGATGGCTCCATTTTTCTTTTAGTCTTTTTTCATCAACTGTTTGCCTAGGAAGATCCATGTCTTTCACTGTATATGCATTTTCCATCTGATAAAATGTGGTCCTATTTTGTCAGCTATTTCAAAACTTACTTTTTTGAAAATAATCTCTTGCAAGTGTCTTCGTGGGTCCACTTCAAACAAATCTTGATCAAGAAGAGTTACCGTTGAAGCTTCGTCAAATGATGCATAACTTTCAAGTTCATTCTGAGAAGATCTTATTATAACCGGAGCGATTTTCAATAAAATTTCTGTACTGAATGATTTTGTGATATGAGCAACTATTTCTAAACTAACAGTATCATTTTTCTTCTTATTTTTATCAAATGCGTCATTATTAAGACTTTTATGATGTATTTTTTCACAGTTGTTTACCCCGCATTTCTTTTTGTTACGACAAAATTTTATTTTGTGACATGTTCCCAAACAAGAAAAACATATACCATTACTTTTTACGAAATCCCATTTTTTGTCTATCGAGAGATCCAAAAAAGTTTTGCAGTTATCTATTATATGTTCCTCTTCACACATGATACATTTGCGAACTGAAGTACTCTTCTCTTGAGAAGTAACAAGAGTTGTTTTGAATCTCTCTTTATGAGGCTGATTTTGAGAGAACTTACCAGATGCCTGATTTGTAGAAGGCTTACCCACATTCATAGATTGAGCGTAGCTTGCTGCTTCCGACTTTCTCCACAGCCACTTTCTAAATTCTTGTAAACTGCTCTTACCATTCTCCTCAAGTACTTTTTCACCCCATGAAAGCTGCATGTTGTAGGGTAACTTTTGTAGAATTTTCTCCAGAATTTGAGGGCAATCCAAATAGTTCTGCATGTTCATGGTTTCTAGGGTAACCACCAGATTTGATACATCTTCCGCAAAATGTGTTAGAGACCTGAAATCATTATTTTTCATTATAGGAAAGTTCTTATTGACCAGACTTTTCACAATCAAATCTGCTCGACCGTATCTACTAATCAAAATGTCGATAATCGGTTTGATTGATGAAATAGATAACAATCCCTCCACTGATCGTCTAGCATCCCCTTTCGAAGTTTTCCTCAACCTACACATATTTTCTTCATCTGTTAAACCCAATAAGTTAGTTGTTGAAAGAAATTGTTGATAAAAACTTGGCCATTCAATAGTTTCTCCAGAAAAAATTGGTAAATCTTTGTCAATTGATTGTCTCGCCAACAACTGCCTAATTTCTGCACCTGAAGCTTCTTCATTTTTTCTATAATGTGTATGTCTTGCCCCTGTATTATTTTCGAACGAAGCACTTGTACTATTATGAGTATTGTCAATTTGACTTTTGTGGAACGACCTCCTACCTGTCATATTCTTGACGTCCGTATTTTGCAACCAATTACGCAATTTCACTTCAGAATCAACTGAAGAAATCTCGTCATCTTTCGAATGATGTGAATTTCTGAACGAAATGTTGTCACGGTATGTATTACTTACTCCCAAATCAAATTTCTCACTTAGTCTAGCTTTTTCTAATGCCAACCTATTTTCAATCATTTGCTTTTCCATTTCGAACTGCTTAGACAACAATATAGCCATTTTTTCGTCAGCTTTTACCTGGACTTCCATGAGTTTTCTCATATAAATACTTGCATTGAATCTCACAGATAAAGATACTGAAACCAATTCAGACTGTGCATTATCATTTCTACTGCTTCTACTGGACGAGACTACAGATAACTTGTCTTCTGTGGCATCGCGTTCAGCATTGTCAACTTTTCTAACTTCGCTGATGGTGACCTCCTTTTTATGACTCTCGCTTTTTGCTTTCGCAGTCTTGCTACGTGTTTTCAGTTTGCCGTTCTCAAGGCTGAAGGACCAGCACAATGTTTATATTTACATAGAAATGTGCACTATTAGTATATCCAGCTCGAAGGACCAGCACAATGTTTATATTTACTTAGAAATGTGCACTATTAGTATATCCACTCGAAGACCGGCACAATGTTGATCGTTTATGAATATACTGCTATAAATAAAACGCAAACTTTTTCTTTTTTCTTCAAAAGCGTTTTTTTTTCTTCTTGTTTACCAAAACTATCATTCAACTATTTTTTCACATGTCAAAACGAATACAAAATGATTCTTATTTGAAATAAAACTC
Organism: Leptinotarsa decemlineata; assembly: GCF_025532065.1. NCBI lineage: Eukaryota > Metazoa > Arthropoda > Insecta > Coleoptera > Chrysomelidae > Leptinotarsa > Leptinotarsa decemlineata. The sequence continues at coordinate 5,641,993 of NW_027412541.1, read as the reverse complement.
AACACAGACTATGAGCTTCATACCATAATATATTCTACTCTGTTGAAATTTGTTCATCATCATCATGGAACATCTGATGATGCAAAACAATTGATCCATTTGAGAAAAAAATTATGACTTGCTCTGTGGGTGCGATAGGAAAAGTTAGATCAAATGTGGATATGTCAAAATGTGTCTCCCTGTATACTATGGTTGACGTGTTTTTTCATTTTTCCTGCAAATCATTGTACCAAATGTTACTCAGGGTGGGTCGTTTTAAATGAAATGCACTGTATATACCTTGATAATGGTTGAAATATTCTGATGACTATCAAAATTCGAAACCAAATAACCTTAGGGGATATTCTTCATGTGAATCCGGGCGCAGAAAACTGAAAAGGCAATTTCTTCAATTTGAACCTTCCAAAACTGCCCGATTCAGTCATTGGGATTCCAAGATCGAACAATGTTATCACCATTCAAATAGGATTATTTAATTTCATAGGTGGCGTCCATCGATAATAATTGTATGATAAGGAAAAATGCCCATTTCTGTCTAGGCATCATTTTTCTAAGAATATTTACTGTAAGTTATACAATGTCATCCCCAAAGTATGTACCATCTGGGAAACTTATTTATTAAGGGTTTTTCGACAAAAAGTTATTCCAGATAAAAGTTTGTGCATCCCCTTAAACAAAACATGCACTAACAAAATACAGTAAAACACACGTAATATACGAGGAGCCTTCAAATATTTGATTTTGAGACAAGAATAAAGTACTTATTTTGGAAAATCTCGGGCAATGTTATTTAAAAAAGTTGTTCAGCATTGAAAAACACATCTAGATTTCAAGTTATGGCCATTTTAGTGACTAGTGACGCTTTATTTTTCTACCAATTTTTTTAAAATGTGGACTACGAAAAAAAAATTGCTTAAACGATAAATAGATAAATGAACCGTTGTATACGACGGTTTATTTTGAAAACCTGCAATGATACAAATTATAGAAGTATGGTGTTAACCACGGTCAATTTTTTTGAAGAGTAAAATAAGTTTCAAAGTTTTTGGTGCAGTTATTTTTATTTTTTGTTAACACCGAAAATTACCCAAAATTATATAGTATTGTAACATGAACTTAATATTTGATAATATCAAATCACAAAACATCAAGACGAAAGAAGTATTTTGGAACAAACTCATTGATTTTCTGGAGATTATTTTGGAGAATTATTTTGGACAAGAAAATTTTCAGAAAATCAATGAGTTTATTCCGAAATACATATTTTATTTTGATGTTTTGTGATTTGATATCATTGTTTATTGAGTTCTTGTCACAATATAGTATAATTTTGAGTAATTTTCGGTGATAACAAAAAATTAAAATAACTTTGCACCAAAAACTTTGAAAAAAGTATTTCACTATTCAAAAAAATTGACCGTGGTTAACATCCTAGTTGTGTAATTCGTACTATTACAGGCTTTCAAAATGAACCGACGTATACCGTTTCAGCAATTTTTTTTGTAGTCCCCATTTAAACAAAATGGGTAAAAAAATAAAACATCGCTTGGATGGCCATGACTTCGAATCTGAAAGCATTTTTTAATGCTGAATAACTTTTCTGAACAACATTTCTCTAAAATTTTCAAAGTAAGAGTACTTTACTCTTGTCTCAAAATAAAATATTTGAAGGCTCCTCGTATAACACACGTGTTTTACAGTAATTCGTTGGTGCATGTATAGTTTTAGGGGATGCACAAACTTTTATCAGGAATAACATCTTATCGAAAAACCCTTAATAAATAAGTTTTCCATATGGTGCATACTTTGAGGATGACACTGTACTATGTTCCAGACTATGAGATATAGGAATCGTATGAATCTTAAGAAGGAGAATACTATTGACATTGAATTATATTCCTTACCTCACCTTCTAATGAATATTGAATTTGAATTGATGGCAAATTAGAAAAATCACATGATTCATTGAACAGAATATTCCTTTAGACTGCTCAGGGGATTCCCAGATCTGTGAAGATGAAAATTTAGGTATTCAGTATTTATTCATTTCTTTATGTATTTGTTTGATTTCATCGAAACATGCGAAGACGTCCTTATTACATGGTTAACAACTATACATGATTTGTTTGAAGGTGATTGACAATGTTTCATGATGAATTTCACTAGTTCGGACTTCCATTGTCTACTATATAAAATGATTTGAAATCCCTGAAACAACTAAAAAAGAGGAATTAAAAATGAGATAGCTGAAAATTATATTAACGAAAATAAACCTGAAATGACTTGGAATCTCGTGGAAACGTCGTGAACTTACATGACTTGGAATCTCTTCACTTTTTATTTTCTTTCTTTTTTCATTTCTTTATTTTTATTTATTCAATTGTTCTATTTTTACTTGTATTTTATTTCACTATTATTTCATTTCAGGTTTATTTTGGTTAATATAATTTTCAGCTGTCTCATTTTTAATTCTTTTTTTTTAGTTGTTTCAGGGATTTCAAATCATTTTATATAGTAGACAATGGAAGTCCGAACTAGTGAAATTCAACTATACATGATACTTATGGTGTAATAATTAAGCTATGAAGCTAAAGCCTGAACATAATACGTATCAATGTATCCCAAATTAATTGCAGCGGCTTGTACTTAATCCACAATAAAAATATTGAAAATATCGAGAAATCCATTGAGACCTGTTACATTTCATGAGGAGATATACAGAATGTGATGGATAATTAGTGAAAGAGATAGAGAAAAATCTACATTTACAAATACATATATTGTAACTGTTGATTAATTTCATAATGCTTACGAGAGGAGCTCTTGGACTTAAGAGAAAATTTGGTATATTGAACATAATAATTGTACGAGTACGGCGCCCAGGTACATTGAAAGGGATAAGTAAAAAAATTTCTGGACTATTTATTTCACTATTGATTGTCTAAAGACATTATTTTTAATTCATTTCTCAAATTAGTTGATTGATCTGACTGTCAGGCCACGAACGGAATTTTTTATGATACAATATTCCTGAAAATGTATTCTGTACTCTCTCTATTTTATGTAATAAGGGTGCATGCTTCGAGAATCACAGTAATGATGCAAACTCAAACTTAGGCCTTATTAGTGCAACATAGGGTAGTTTTATTGTGGTAATATTTGTGAATGTTGCAGATTGCCTCATCACATATCCTATTGTTTTGTTGGCGGTTTCCTATATGATTCGCAAATAAAAAATCTATATTCTAAGTTACACCAAGATCCTTAACTTCTGTACATCTGATCAGTTTCTTTCTCCCCATCTCATAGTTAAAGGTAACTGGCTCTTCAATGCGAGTTATACTCATCACTTTACACTTACTGAGATTGAAATGCAATTTGTCAATCAGACTCCATTCATAACTATCATTCTTGTCCTTCTGCAGCATAACATAATCCTGTACTGAGTGTATTTTTTAAATACTTTGAGGTCATCTGCAAATAGGAGTGAGTACTTAATGTATGTTACAATGTATGGGGTAAAATAATGAAATGGTGCTTTTTCTGTAAAGATTTTTTTGTGAGCCACAAAAAAGTCGAAGATATTGAAATGATAGGTTACGTTAACATAACATTACATAAATATAAACCTGAGAGACTGTCGTATCATTCAACATAAGTGACGGAGCTCAGGTGGGCTTTCTAAGTCCACAGTTTTTTATGTTTCGAATCGAAAGATTTTCACATCGTATTCGAGAAATACTTGGACCTCGTCAATGCATCGGACCTGATGTAATTTGGTTCCAATCGAATATTGATTAGCGAAGTCGATAATATAAGATCGCCGGAAGTTTAATGTTTCAGTTGGCATACCTCATCTTTAACTATCGGTAGGATTGTTTCAGCCTCTCTCTAGGAAATGAAGAACTCTTGAATATTTGAATACCAATACTTCAAAAATGCCCCAAAGACATGATGATGTTTTTACTGAATTCGGCCCTGGCTAGAGTCAGACGAACACACCAAAAACATTGTGATTAAAGCTGACGGACTCGTAATTCTGAAAAAACTGCCACTCATGCACTTGAGATGGACACTGTGGAAGAAAAACGTGCGTAGAATGCGAGAAAACTTTCTAAGTTTTCCTTGGTGCTTTGTGAAGCGACGAATAGCAGATAGATTAGTTGGGGAGTTTGGTTTAGGTGGCAATTTATTTCACGCTCTTTCTGTTGATTTTTTGCAAGGTGTTGTATTTATGTTCTGCAACATCTGAACGAAGGATATTCTAACAATACATCAAGTAAATAACTCAAATTTACGTTATGGGAATGAAAAGTGACAAAGGTAATGAATGCATTTTTGGTAAAATTGTAAAACAATAAATACGAAATGAAAAACAATATAAGGTTGAAATCATAAGAAATATGATAACAAGTAACTATAAGCCGAAGAGAAAAATATTATGATAAGAGGGAGTGTTTTCAAAGTATATAATTAGCGACTCCACATATGATTGTATTCGAGTTGTGCTATGCCAATTCTGAAAAATAATAATTGGGGATATTACAATAAGACCGAACTTTTTGAGGATGTTCTCAATGACGTTGTGAAGAATAGATGTACATATGTGGGTGAAGATCATTCGCGTAGCAGATGTGAGTCTTTGAGTTCGAAGAATTTGATTATCCACGACTTTTTCTCCTGATTATATACTCCTGAATCTTGATTCCATCAATAAAAGTGGATTGAAAAACCTCTTGATAGAATTTCGGAAGTGAGTCCAGCAGTGAAATAGATAGATGAATCATTCAGCTGGTTATTTCAAGTACCCTTGTAGCACTAAGGATATTTCAATCATTTACAGTGAATTACTTTATTGAGTTTATAGAGATTCAATAGAAAAATTGAACATTTCTTCGCGTCCTATATATAGATGTAGACGAAATCCCCAGTGGAATGAAATCAAAAGTAACTTTACAAATAACAAGAAACTTGTATATAACGAACAAAAAACTTGGAAATTAGTTTACTTTGAATACATTAAATACCTCAGTTCAGTACAAGATGTGGCTGGACGCATTTGACTAAAAAATTACATAGTACCACTATTAGAAAGAAAAACTTATGGAGCATCGCAGACGCTATTTTATTAACACGCTTTCATTAGCTTCACCTGTATATATGCATGTATTTATGTTTGTTTGTAACTCCAGAATTATCGACATCATAGCTTGATCTATTTGCGGGCAGATGGTGCTGTATGTAAACTCCTTGATATAATTCGAATTCACTTTACATGTATTTCTTCATTTGAAAAAAGTATATTTTTTTATTAACACGCGCGCCTGCTGCCTTATTTGTAACCCTCCTTCGCGTGTCTGCTGCCTTCCTTGGTCGGAGAATATCAATGGTCATTTTTCTAAACAATATTGATATTGATCCCAAAATTTAGATAGAATGAATATAGTTTGGAAAGACTAAAAAACCGCTTTTATAGCATACGAAACTGAATAATTAAAAATAAATATAGTTTAAAAAACTAAAAAAACCCTTTTTTAAGAACATCAAACTGAAAAGTTGAACATTTTTTTTAAAAAAAGCTTGAAACAATAACGAACGAAACATACTAGTATTATTTTGCTTGGCGCTTTGTGCCATGTTTTTTGTATATGAAGCGCCCGTCGCTTTTTCTACAATAATACTAGTATTTTTCGTTCGTTTTTGTTTTAAGCTAATTTAAAAAATATGTTTAACTTTCTAGTTTGATGTTCTTTGAAAGCGTGTTTTTTAGTTTTTTAAACTATATTTATTTTTCATTTTTTAGTTTCGTATGCTTTAAAAGCATGTTTTTCGTCTTTTCAATTTTTTTATTTATTTTTATTTTTTTTTTATTTTTTATGCTGAAGCTGGTGTATCGACCTAAAGACTCAATTTCATTTTTTTACTAGTCAGTTGCTCGATTTTATACAGTACTTTTGTGTTTGTTTGAAGGTGATTGACAATGTTTCGTGATGAATTTCACTAGTTCGGACTTCCATTGTCTACTATATAAAATGATTTGAAATCCCTGAAACAAGTAAAAAAGAATAATTAAAAAAGAATAGTTGAAAATAACAATTATATTAAGCAACAATAAACCTGAAATGAAATGATAGTGAAATAACCTACAAACAAAAATATAATAATTGAATGAATAAAAATTGAAGGAATGAAAAAAAAAGAAAATAATAAAAAAAAAATTAAAAGTGTAGAGATTCCAAGTCACGTTAGTTCACGACGTTTCGATTGTTGGTGTCTACAATCGTCTTCGGGTGATGACTGGACAGATTCCTCCGGGAGATGACTATTTTATAGGTCGTTGAAATACTTTCACTTTCTCTACTTTCCATTTTCCGCTTCACTGATTCTGTGAGAGATGACCGTTTTGGCGGGAGTTGGTCATTTTTCGTTTGATGATGGGAGAGAACGAATCTACCTATAGAAGTAATTATGGAATTACTAGGATGCTGTGTACGAAACTGTTATTTCCAACTGAAGGACGAATTCTTTACACAAGATGAGGGACTGCCAATGGGATCGCCACTTTCACCAGTCATAGCCAACATATATATGGAGTGGTTTGAAACTCTGGCCATTGAAGAAGCCCACAAGAAACCTCGAGTCTGGTTGAGATATGTTGATGACACCTTCATAATATGGAACCATGGGAATACTGAACTAGACGCCTTTCTGAAACACATCAACAGCGTGAGACCTTCCATCACTTTCACAATGGAGAAGGAAATCCACAATGAATTGCCATTCTTAGACGTTTTGGTGAAGAAGACCGACACTAAGTGGGAAACATCTGTATACCGAAAACCCACTCATACGGGACAGTATCTGAACCACGAATCCAACCACCATCAATCGACAAAAAGAGGAATCATCAAGACTCTATTAGACCGTGCTTTTGGGCTCTGTAATACAAAGGAAGGTCTCGAGAAGGAACTAGACATCATCAAAAATGATCTTCAGCGGAATGGATACTCCAAAGCGATGGTAGAAAAGACTTTGGCTAAAAGACAGCAGGAGCCTCGCAAGGAAGAGAAGCCGTCACAACCAGTGCTTGCACTTCCCTACATCAGAGGATTATCGGAGAGGATAAGAAAAATTGGTTCCAAGTACAACATTAGAACCTGTTTCAGATCCGGTAACACTATCCGTAGCAGCCTCACGAAAACCAGGCCCCCAAACGCGGACTGCGATTCCAAGAATTGCATTTACCGAATACCCTGTGAGTGCGGAAAATCCTATATTGGTGGAACTAAGAGGCCATTGAATGTTCGCATTGCCGAGCACAAGAAGCACACACAGCGAGGAGAAACCAGCAAATCAGGAATAGCAGACCATGTTTGGACCAATCAACACAACATCGAGTGGTCCCAAGCTGAGATCTTGCACAGAGAGAAACATTGATTCAGGAGAAAATTCAAGGAAGCCGCATACATGTTGTCCAACAACGTATTCAGCCAGGCCAGCGTAGATATACGAAACATATGGAAACCCATCATCAAACGAAAAATGACCAACTCCCGCCAAAACGGTCATCTCTCACAGAATCAGTGAAGCGGAAAATGGAAAGTAGAGAAAGTGAAAGTATTTCAACGACCTATAAAATAGTCATCTCTCGGAGGAATCAGTCCAGTCATCACCCGAAGACGATTGTAGATACCAACAATCGAAACGTCGTGAACTAACGTGACTTGGAATCTCTACACTTTTTTTTTTTTTATTATTTTCTTCTTTTTTCATTCCTTCAATTTTTATTCATTCAATTATTATATTTTTACTTGTAGGTTATTTCACTATCATTTCATTTCAGGTTTATTGTTGCTTAATATAATTGTTATTTTCAACTATTCTTTTTTAATTATTCTTTTTACTTGTTTTAGGGATTTCAAATCATTTTATATAGTAGACAATGGAAGTCCGAACTAGTGAAATACAGTACTTTTGTGTTTGAAATAATTTGGTTTCAGGTGATTTTGCGGAAACGTTAATTAATATATTTTGGTAGGGTTATCAAAATTGTTTCGAATCGTTCGTGCAATTTTCGTTTATACGATTAACTGATTTTTTAATCGATATCAGTTTGGTGCGTCCCTGTTTTGACTTTATATTTCGAACTGACTTTTTAACTATCTGAACACTCAGTCTATCGCAGACCCGCACACAGCCTGTCAAGGAGCATATCTTGAAAATTTGGGACCAACATAGCCCGAATTTGTTTGCAAGAAGCAACGGCCTGGGAAAGGACTTCAGTGAAGGGAAAGAACGGAACATGCTCACAGTCGCTTTCATAATTCATGTCTTTCGACGATTCAATCAACAATCTTGGAAATTTGAATTTGAATTCGCCTTCAACTGACTCACAAATATTTTTATCTCCTACACTAACAACCCATTCTATGAATTAACCTAATAATCGATTAATAATAATGAATCAATTCGAAGCAGAATCCCTGAACTTGATGGTAATTCTAATGATCTCACAAAATTTCTTTCAATTAGCGAATCAATTTCAACTCAGTTTCACGACAATGCGAAGTTCAATAACTTCCAAAATGAAAAATATTCTTACTAGTAACGAGACGAAGTTTGCCGCAATAGAGATCTTGTGATGATGAGACAATCTAATAATGAAAATACGCTGAATTCCTACGATAGTTGCCTAAATATTTTGAATTTGCTTTGTAGTTTTCTGTTCTCTTTGAAATATGTTTCTCCGTTAACCAGGCTGTCGCATCCCTACGAACGACAACCTTAGAAGTCGAAACTTGTTCCAGCTAAGGATTAACGAGGTCTGACCTTTTAACGTGTGATTCCTAAAACGAGTTTGACAATGGCAAGTGGAAATCGATCGTTCAGACTGGGCTTGAACCACCGACCAACACGGCAGTCGAGTGAGTGAACAAAACACCCACGTCGAACCGCCTGGCTACCGACCAAAACTACAGATTTCGCTAAAGAACTCAAAAGGAGTGTAAACTGAATTTGAGCTCTCAAAATGTTTTTATCAGTGGTCAAAAAACCTTTTCGTGTTAGGAATCACACGTTAAAAGGTAAGACCTCGTTAGTCCTTAGCTCGCACAAGTGTCGACTGTTGAGAGTTGTCGTTCGTAACCAGCGACTGCTGGTTAACGGAAAAATACATTTCAAAAAACGGTTCGCGCGTCTAGAACGGTCAATTTGACAAGACCAATGAAATTGAATTTGAAATGGTCTCATTGGCCTGGATAACTTGAAAATCTACAAGCTATCATATATTTCGATAAGGGATATTTATTGACCCCATTTTCCAAATTCAAGCTTCTGTTATTATGATGTTACCTAGATCTGAGCAACGTCTATCTCTAACGGCGAAATAATAATTACGCATTATGAAATCCACAACTGTGAAATCCCGCAATGTCTCACTCGCAAAACTTAGAAATGCCCTGACAACTATTTTCAACAATAATACTAGTCCAGTGACATAGTCGATAGGGACAACTCGGTTTAAATATTTTTAAGATGGTGGCACTTCCGGTTACACCGGAAGTAACTGTCAACTTCGTTATTTTATATGGAACACCCTATATATTATTATATTTCAATGGTTTCATATCATACTTTAGTTCGTTTGTCATAAATGATATTTACAGACCCTATAATAATTATCAATTATAAAGAAGCCTGCATCATTGTTTCGGTCAGGTTCCTTATAGAGTAGAACCGAAATCATTAGAATTCAAATGAAACTTCGATGATTATTAATACAGGATTGTCAAAAAAGAAGAATGTAAATGAAACTTAATAAACCTTCTAAAGTGACTTTTTTTAAATGAAAACATTTTCATAGTTCAGTCGTGTTGAGCATTGAAAATAGAAAAAACTTTGTTTGAGAATACCTATTCCGAAAATCAGTAGTTTTTTAAATAATGATGATGTGGTGCTGCAGGTTTTTCCGGGTTTTCCTGCAGCTGAAAAAGCAAATGCGCCACTGGAATCAATGAAGTCGCCCCGGAGCGCCAATAAATTTTTATTGTTGTATTTATTTAATTTTTAATGTCATAAATTTACATTTAAATTTAATATTTTTCTATCGACAGAACACTCACTATTCTGTTTTCACATTATTTCAGTTGGCCATGACGACGAGGCTTTAGAAAACAATCAATGAGCCTTTTTCCTGAGAATAGTACAACGAACGTGTCACGAGAGGCAGCACTAGTGTTAGGGACAAACATAAACTATTCACATGTAAAACAGTGTTATTTGTTATTTACGTAATATTAATTTATTATTTGAAATATTACATTATTACAGTTTGAATCTATTGCTACTCTTTTACTAGAGTCTGTACTAACCTGTCTATTAATTCACTTTTTTCCAGTTACTTTTAATTACGGCATGCAAGCCAACGTTTTAATGTTACAGCATTGTTATCTTTTACAGTTGCAAATTTTAGTTTTGCTCCAGGAACATCTTCTTGTGTTAAAAACATTCTTTTTTAATTTTACTTTACCATATGTTTATATGAGGATTATGCAGTGTTTGTCCCTACCGAACTACTAGCGCTACTAGTGAGTGATTTTTTGTACTTCAGGAAAAAGGTTCATTGATACGACAATGTCACTACTTGTCATTTGCAAACTATCAATGATAAATAATGCCAGGACGATTAAATCTCACAAACGAAGATTATTCAAACTTATTAAACTTATGTAATTGTTAAAGTTTTGAAAGAAAGCACTGATACTGTCAAGGAATTTTGTACAAATGAAGATATTGAATTCAAAGTTATTCTAGCGCATTCTCTTCATTTCAGTGGTCTTTGGGAAGCGGGAATTGTGCATACTAGGCCATTGTACTAATATTTTTGAACAGTGCTCGTGTAAGACGGTCGGTAGCCAGGCGGTTTGACGTGGGTGCTTTGTTCAGTTACTCCAATTGACTGCCATGTTGGTCGGTGGTTCAAGCCCTAGTCTGAACGATCGATTTTTACTTCCTATCGTCCAACCTGTGTTAGGAATCACACGTTAAAAGGTAAGACCTCGGTAATCCTCGACTTCCGAGAGTTGTCGTTCGTAGGGGTGCGATAGCTGATTAACGGAAAAACAGATATTAGACAGATTTTAAACAGGTCAAAGCTATATAATATTCTCGACGCCTTTATCCTGCATGTTTCGATTCTAATGATCACTCCCGCTAACTTCCTCATTGAAAGACTTTTTTACCCCATAGCCCTATCCTGATCTCGAAGAAGAAAGAGGCAAAATAGATATTGGGCGGATTCTACAGATTGCAACAATTTTAGTAGCCTATATGGAGCAGACGGTCCAAATAATATATACTTCAGCTGCAGCAACGACGAGAATGAACAGAAATTTATTTTTGCATTCGCAGATATCAGTAAGTCCTCATCAAGGACATTAGTTTTTTTTCAACACGAATAGTTGAGCTGATTCTTGTTTGAGATAACATAATCAGAATAGTTTCCGTGAAGTCACAAAATGATGTTATATGAGGATCTGTTAGGTACATAGTTATGTCTGCTTCCTGTGCAATGATTTTTACACATATTACTGTAATTCAAATGGCAATCGAAATAATTCAAGGCGGGGAGCGTGTTGAGTCCAGATCGCTTTGTATATAGCGGTAGGGTTCAAGTTGTGATATGATAACAATTCATGTTGTTGACTGTCAAAACAATACATTTCAATTCAATGGCTGGTTGAAGCTTTTCACCAGAAAAAGGATTCTATTCATACAGCTCCATTTAAAAAAACGAGAAGTGCATAATTACAGTTATATCCAAATACACATTGTTTAACTGAACTTCAATAAAACTTTTTGTTCTTTTCCCACAAAAAATTCCTATGGAAGTACGTAATAGAAGATAAAATTGCATTCAGAGACAGATTATGTTCATAAAATATTACATTTCAGACAACGAGTTATAATTTTTGAATGAATCTAATCATCTAATTTCTCTTATCATCAATCAATTTCCACCATCTGTTTTACATTTTATGAAGTGAAAGAAGAAAACTTGTATAAATGAATGAATTGTTTTATAGGCATTATTTATCAATACTAACAATATACGAATCTACGTCACAAATTCATTCATAGCTCTGTTTTAATCTTAAATTTTATTGAGTTCAGTAAGGTGAATAGAGAATAAAGAAAGAAAATAATTCGCCAGTTCTTATCTGTACCTATAAATCCCCGATTCAGATTTGAAATCCGCCTTATAGCTTGAAACGTCGAACATTCCACAAATTCGCTGGCATTCTAGTTGTCCCAACTCGAAATCGCAGAGGAATTTTAAATGGCTTTGTACTTCACGGTGTCGTTGAAAGCTGGTTGCGGCATCTCGAAGGATTCTTTATCGAATAGCTAATAACGAAAAGTCGCGAAATGTTTCTAGAATCTCGTAAAGACTTAGTTGATTCCCGGAGAAGTATCGTTCTCATCATGCGATTTATGACAAAGTTATCACACATAGGCGTAACAGTTCTGAATATTTAGGAATGAGTTGGTTCGAAATATTTTAGAGTCTTATCGATGTACATAATGTTGAAATTGAAAATACTCCAAAAGTTAAAAATTCTAAAATATGTCATTTTCCATGCTCATTTCAGATTGCTGCTGTTGAACGGTAGAGCTCAAAGTGGATTTTAAAATGTTATATCCTTCGTTCTCGCCGTCAACGCACATGTCACTGATGATGACTATCACAGTAGCAGACTAAACATTTGGTTATTCAGGTTCCATTCGATCACGGGCCACCAGCCCGTATTTTGTTCTATTCCATCAATCATAAAACTATTAGAGATGATACGTTCATATCCGCTGATCGCTAATTTCATGTATAATGCAAAAACAAACTACTCTACAATGTGTTCCATTTGAAACAACAACGCATAAATTGAATCGAAGTGGACGGAAATCAAAGTGAAATTACACGCTACGTTGATATTACTTCAGCAGAAAATAAATTTAATTGCCTATCCGAATATTATGTTCTCATAACTTTCATGAAAGATGTCGTCTGACTTGGACCATCCTCAACTCAAAATAATATACAAATCCTTATTTTAGTAGCAATTCGTTGATCCGCAATATTCATACATCATTGCCTGATTTTTTTCCAAATTTCGTTAATTTGATGATCATAAAACATCTTTCAATTTTTCATGACACCCCTGGTAATCGTTAGTCCGATGCTAATGACGGTTCTGAACCTCCCCAACCACTCGACGTCACACGACCTTGAGGGAGGTGCACATAATCTTGAGATTTATGGTGCTGCGAGGAAAAAGAAATATCATTCAAATATTAAACATGTTGAATATCAACATGTTTAGAAAATATATAAAGTTAGTGTATAGTCAGGATTACCAATAAAGAAACCAATAGAAAAACGATGTTGCAATACTTAAAACTATCGAGTGCTGAATGTTTTGTATGAATAGACATCCAATAAGTTTATTGCTATGTCATGTATTACTTATACCATCATGAATTTTTGTGTTCCCTATTTAATGTACAGAACAGGGTCTCTCAGTCAAAAAATCAAAAATCAAACTCTGCTTTACTTTGCCAAGCTTTCGCTCCTGAAGGGAAGCTTCTTCAAGGCCTTTAATTCAATGATTTTTGAATATTTTTGCCTTTGAATAACATTACAAATCATGCTTACAGTAAAAATGAGTGGAAAACAATAAATTGAAGATATAAATTGACGTAAAAGTTAACATGTATACGATTTTTTTGTGGGTTTGACAAATGTCATACCTTCACATAAATGTCATTTTTCAATGGGTATGATGATTTGATAATTTTTTACTGTAAAGAAAGAGTTATTGATTGATACATCTTTCATTATTATTATCATGTTTTTGATGTAGTTCTAGTAAATTACTATATGTACTGCTGAGATTATCAATGTCAGTTTTCTTATTCATACAATCAGAAGACTTATTAATTTCCACCATTTCAAGAAAAAGGCGTTTGGAAATATTTTTTCTGTATGTATAACTTTTTTTATGGACACTTTATCTCTGAACACGTAACGAATACAATTTTACCAGTATAGTAAGAAGTGAGTTGAGCAGGGTCAACAAACATCTGAACACGTATCAGCACACCTAGATAATGACAAATGAGATTTTGTGGAAACGTCGGTGAAATTAGAGATAATATCACATACACGGATCAAATACCCAGTTCAGCATATATATATATATATATATATATATATATATATATATATATATATATATATATATATATATATATATATATAATCTAGAAAGGTTAATGCAGTCAATCTGCAAATAATCCCATGAAAATAAAATGAATAGATAAGTACTTTTTGATCATGTATGTTTTGGTACCTGAGTTCTCCTTCTTCTCGATATGACCTCTTCTCCCCGTTAAGGTTTGAAATGTTAGGTCGAAGGTTTTCACGGACAGGAATATGTTGAAATGATTTTTCAGGTTTGTTCCGTGTGGTGTTTTGTCATCCTCGGTGGGAATGAATTTCGCAACAGCTTTTGGTTCACTGTATAATTTAGATATAGTAGTGACATTTGTTTTAGATATTTTGAGGTTATTATTTCGGAATACATTAATTAATGTTGGTGTCAATTCTTGAATATATGGGAGCGATTTATATATGAATGAAGGTATGACGTTGTTATGTTCATCTTCTTCATTATTATTTTGAAGTTTTCACAAAATGAAATTCTGTTTACTAAAGATTTAGAATAAGAATTTTGGATCAGAATTTTACTGAAATTAGACAAACTTTGGTTTCGTGAATCGGGATGGGTAATTTTGATGAATCTGTTTTTTAATGATCTTATTAAATTAATTTTCATTTTATTTGGATGATAGGAATGGTAATTAATAAATCTATTACTTGATGTTGGTTTCCTGTACCATTCAGTGATGATAATATTTTGTTCTGATCTCAATAACTTCATATCGAGGAAAGGAGTAGAGTTGTTTATTTCCTCTTCAGTAGTGAATTGGATATTGAGATCATATGAATTAAATACGTTCAAAATTTCTTCTTTTCCATCTGCAGGTATGGTCAGAATCAAATCATCTGCAAAACGTTTCATGAATGGAATGCGGAAAGATAATTTTTGAATACATTCATCAATAAGCTCCTCTAAAACAAAACTCGATAAAATTGGTGAAATGGTGGAACCCATAGGTGTGCCAAATATTTGTTTATGAAATTTATCTTCAAATATAAAATATGTTGAATCAAAAATAAAATCCGAATTATTCATGAATTTAATTTTGTCTAATTCACAATGTTCTTCAATGTTAGACCAATTTTTGTTCAAAGTTTGTTCCACTACTTTTAACGGTAGGTTTGTGAAAAGTGAAACAACAACTCATCAAAACATAATTTTGAGGAAGCTGAAAATTATTTATATTATTCACTGAATGAAAAAGAATATTTAATATAATAAGGATTGTCTATTTTATAGGAAGTTGTTGAAATATTCGTTATAAATTTACAAAGTTTTGAGTTAGGTGCATCAATGGAAGATACAATTGGTCGCATGGATAAGTTAGGTTTATGAACTTTAGGTAACGAATAAAAACGTGGTACTATGGAATTGTATATCATTAATGATTTAGCTGTAATATTATCTGTTTTGTGACAATTTTTTCAAATTTGTAATAATTTTATTAGCTTTCTGTTGTAGTGTAGAAGTTTGGTCGGATTTTAAAATTTTATAGTATTTATCGTTTTCTAATAATACCTATATGATTTTCATTGATGTATTGGTCTCTACACATGGCGACTGTAACGTTACCTTTGTCACTATTCATGATAATAATATCTGGATGTTCTTTCAGATATATTCAGGTTTTATTATACAATTCATTCAAATAGTGTTCTTTGTCATGATTTTTGTGTAGAAAATTTGTTATTATATTCGTAACTTGTGCTCTATATAAATCTTTTTTAGTCTCATCGAAATTCTTCATTATATATTCCAAATCTGCTAATAGAAACGACATGTTAATATTATGGTTATTCGGAGAAACACTGAATTTAGGGCCATGGGATAGAAAATTCTGTATATTATTAGGAAAATTGATATCAGGTAAGTTTTTAAACCAATCTTTTTAAAATAATATTTTAGATAGAAAGTTATTTTTTATTGAATTGATTTTTTGAATGTTTTTATTTTTAATTTGATGACAGTGGCGGTTATAATTTACACCTGACCTACGTTTGAATTCGACAAATATATGATTTGGTATTATTGTTATTACTTCTCTTTCTAGATCTGCTTGTTCTTTGTTCAGTTTGGATATATCACAAATAGTAATTTGAATTTCTAAATTCAGAATTTTCTTTCTCAACTTCAACCTGAAATTATTAATTTGACGTCCTGTTCGTCCTTCTTGATGATTCATTGAGTTGATGATGTTATGGATTCCATTGGAAATATGGTTGGGAAATAAACTCATTTGTCTGCACTTCAAAAGGGATTTTTTTTATTATGTAATGTTGCCAATTTGATGTTATCATTTGCCCATGTTTCAGTCTATTGGGCATCATCAGTACCGGTCAGGTGGTCCTCGATTGGAGACCAAATGTGAAAGACCAAGAAAAGTACCCAATAGAAATAACTGCGTAAACGCAGGCGAGACATAAGTGGAACTACCTATTGGTGTGACACCCAAGTCAACTTGCCAAGTTTTTATGTCAGTGTTGGTGGTTTGACCAATCAACCGAGAACTGCGGTGGCAGAAATTTGGGAAGGTGAAGGGAAAGAGCCGGTGGCTCTTAAATTGAAATCAAATATATATATGAAGTTGATAATCTTAGCGACTGGAGAAATGTACAGTGAAATGGATTAACAGGGTCTCTCTGTCAAAAATTCCAAACTCTGCTTTACTTTGCCAAGCTTTCGCTTCTAATGGGAAGCTTCTTCAGGGCCTATGATTTATTGAGTTGTGGATTTTTTTTGGCACAGAAAAATAATATTACTAATCATACTCATAGTAAAAATGAGTGAAAGACAATGACTTGAACATGTAAACTGACGAAAGAAAGTTGAATATGTATGGATTTTTTGAATTTGACAAATTTCATACCTTCACATAAATGTCATTTTTCAATGGGCATGATGATTTGATGATCTATGACTCTAAAGAGAGAGTTAATTGATACAATTTTTATTTCACCAAAAATCATAATGATAATGAATAATACACCAAAACTCATAATGATAATGATGAAAATTTCATCAGTCAACTCTCTCTTTAGAGTCAAAGATTATCAAATCATCATGCCCATTGAAAAATTACATTTATGTAAAGGTATGCCATTTGTCAAATTAAAAAAATCCATACATGTTTAACTTTCTTTCGTCAGTTTACATGTTCAAGTCATTGTTTTTCACACATTTTTACTGTAAGTATGATTTATAATATTATTATATGGTGCACCATATGGTAAACTTATTTATTTCGACAAAAAGTTATTCCTGATAAAAGTTTGTGCATCCCCTAAAAGTAAACATGCACCAATAAAATACGGGACAACACACATAATATACGAGGAGCCTTCAAATATTTGATTTTGTGACAGGAGTAAAGTACTCTTATTTTGAAGAATCTCGAGAAATGTTTTTCAAAAAGTTGTTCAGCATTGAAAAATACATCTAGATTTGAAGTCATGGCCATCTACATCAGGTAATATCCTTTGTGTTGGATTTTCGCTAGGTTCGTTGTTTCTAGGAATGTGTATTTTATTGTTAGGTCTTGTTGTGTTTTGATTTGTATTTGTTCCTCGATTTTACATTTATGGATGTTTAAGTTTTCTCAGATGTCCAAACGGTTTCTTTTATTGACTTGTTTCATGAGTTTTATGTTCTATGGTGGGGGAAAGTTATGTTTGTTTTGTATATATTGGGTTCATGTATGGCTTTTTGTGCTGGTCGGACATTTGGCTCAGTTTTTTCTTGGTTTGTCCAATATAGAATTTGTTGCAGTCCGACCATTGTATGCTATACACTCCGTTCAGGTTTTTGTCTTATTCTTTTTCATAACTAACTAACAAACCTCTCCAAAACCCTGAACATCAACCTCACTTACAAGGCAAACACGAAAATAACACAAAAAATAAATAGTTATGGAAAAGCTGTAATTTTCCACAATGAAAAGCAGAAATTAATTTCGTTTGGTCGATACGACAAACCGATATACCGGTTTCGAGGTGCTTGCCTCATCATCAGTACCAGGCATGGTCTCTTCAGAACGATGTGAACCGTCTGAGTATCATGACCGAACAAATATAATTCCAGCCAGTCATGAAATCTTTCTGCAGTTGATTGGTCGTGATACTCAGACGGTTCACACCGTTCTGAAGAGACCATGCCCGGTAATGATGATGGGGCAAGCACCCCGAATGCGGTCTATCGGTTGGTCGTATCGACCAAACGAAATTAATTTCTGGTTTTCATAGTAGGAAATAACTAGCGAAGAATCTTCCAATTCGGAGACGTTGCACAGGTGTCTGATGGTTGTACTTCAACTCTCTGCGCGGCATAAGCAGCTAATACTGCACAGAGAGTTGAAGTAAAACCATATGTTTTGAATCCCATAGTGAACAGAACGTTATGAAATTGATAATAATATCCTAGGAAAATGATTTCCAATTATGAAGTTTTGACAAAATGTTCTTCCATAATATTTCAATATGAACTTTATACTGAAAACTATCGATGAATGAAGTATCTCATAATGATTCCAAATTCATATGACTCAAATAACTGAAAGGAAGCGATTGATTTCCCATTCCCATTGTATAACATGAGTTCCGCTCAAATTTTTGATTGCTCTTCAGAGTTATACATTTATTCTGACTGCCACCTAGTCATTTTGACAGTAAAATATTTGCTGATCGGAAGAATCCATTTTCAGGTAGTCTTGCGTTATGATTATTTTCAAGTAACTTCAATTTCATATTTGATGTATAGGTTAGTAATTAGAAAACTGAAAAACTCCCTCACATAACATCGATTTGCTCATCATCTGTGGAACTGTATTATGCGAGAAAATAACAATACTCTGTGAATACATATATTACGTATCCCATATTATCCAGTCTTGCGTCTCTTCCTTCCTATCCCGCTTCTGTCTCCCGGATTTGCCCAGGAGCCGAGAGCTGTTCGCTGGCTCCTGTGATCGTAGCTTTCTCTTTCATCTATTATTCGCCCCCGGCCACTGACTGAATTCCGAATCCCAACTCTTGGACAGCTTCTTTTGCTAAGTTTTCTGATGAGATTATATTGGAAAACCATTTTTAAAGTTGATATTACCTGTATATTTAATTATTTTTCCATGACCTAGGGCGAAGTTACTTTTCCGACAATAAATATTGTTCTTGTTGAAGCACAAATTTAACGAAATATTCTTTATGAGAATCCTGAGGCTTTAAAAACATAATCTAAGGACTACGCAAATTAGATATCCATTTGAACGTTGAGCAGGCGGAGATTGTGGAGTAAAATGACGGAAATATAACCCTTCAGCGAAGACTGATTTCATTTATTTGCAAAGGTTTTTTAGGAATACTATTTCTGGCATTTATTATCTTATTTTGATGAATGCACTCCTTGGGATTGTAACAAACTTCAAAGAGTCGACCCTATATTATATTTCCGTTTACATACACAGTAAAAATTAAATTCTCAAAGTGAAGAACATTAGGGTGAGAGGGGTAGTTATTGGCCTCTTAGGGATTCAAAAACCTTGAGTATGCCATCAAAAATCAATTTTTCAAGTTTCACTTAATTTTTAACTGCATCATATTATTCAATATCCATGCTTTCAGAATCAGTAGCAACATTTGAGCTATTCCTTAGAATAATAAAAAAATATGTATTTCCACCGGAAAACACTTTGAACAGTTATTGGCCCCAGCTAACATAGTGATAGGCCGTTCTTATGCACAGTGATTGGCCATTCGTCCAACGTAGGTACAGATTTTTCATCAGAGAAAATCTCAATAATCTACTATTCCAAATCAAAATAATTTATTCAATCAATGATCTTAACTACAATATAACATTATTTGATTCATGCAAACATGGAGAACAAGTGGATATATCATTGTTTGACTTGTGTAGACTATGTTTTTCATTGCATTTTATATGATATGACCTGCTGCATGAGTTGAAATTCATCGTACAGGAAAAACATATTCCGTTAACCAATTGTACGTTGACAAAAGATATATCCGACGAATGATGTTGTTCTGTATCCATAAAAATGTTCAAAATAACGTCGGACAATATTCTGATTTTACTTTCTGGTTGTCTTGATTTCGAAGGGCTGTGATTTTTTCTTTTTTCATTTATCTTCGTATTAGTCCTTAGGTTTTATTTCTTTTCCCGATCCTTTCTTATATTCTCTTTCATGATTTCTTTCTCTTCCCTTTCTTTTTTCTAATTCCATTAGTTGTTTTTTGCTTTTCACTTTTATTGTTGTCTTTATATTCCTTCCATATGGTCGACGATATTATGTACGGAGCTTCATCAGTTTCCTTCGTTCCTTTTCGTTCAGGAGTATTGAAATAATGGAGATAGTTTGCACTGGTTCCATCCGTTTTCGTTCCAATGGTTTCAGTGAACGATTGGTGTGGGAGACTTATCAATTTTCCGTTTTCCTCATAAACAACTGGGATCTGAGAGATATCTGTATCTTCGCAGTCAGCTTTTTTAGTATCTATGAACTCACTGACCTCAACAAGAATATTACTGAAATTTCCCCCCAACGATGCATTATTCGATTCAATATTGAGGTTATGTGCTGTTTCATTAGCAGTTCCATTACTTGCATCATTCGATGAACATTGGGATCTAGGGAATTGAAAATCACTGTCTTGATGGTAATGTTTCCATACTTTGTAAAGAGTAGAAAGGTGACTATTTTCATCAATTCCACCCATGATACCATTTCTGTGAACTGTTCTTAATTCAGTTTAACTTCACCTGAAATTCTCTTATCAATTATTGTGACGTTGTTACTCTTTTTGCCTAAACATTTACTGAAGTCAATAGCATCACAGTTCCATGGATATAGACCACATGCCTTGAAACCATTGATAATTATACTAGCATTGAGGGTTTGATCCAAAACACATTTGAGTAAAGTGGCAAACTCCATTTTCGTTAGCTCTGCAGTTGGATGTGATCTTCGCCATGCAAGAACTCCCCGCCTCCAACCATCTTTCAGTGGCTTGAATGTTGAAACATCAGCTGGTTGAATGATTCTTGTACCATTCGGGTATAGAGCTATGAGGATGATCTGAAGTCTGGAGCATAATTCTTTTTCGATCGAGATGTGTTTTGTAACCATCAACGTATAATATTACTGAAAACTTTATTTGATGTTTTTTTAGGCAGGGATAGAAACAGTTTGCAATATACTCATAAAAAAGTTCTGTCTTCATCCATTCTGTGTCACTACATGAAACAGTGGAACCCTCTGGAATCGAATCAGCAATATCGCGAGGTATTCTCTTGTAGGGGTAAATGATCAGAGGAGGGGTACTATTTCCTGTAGCACTGAAACTGAACAGTATTGTAAGATAAAATTTGGATTTTCCAGTGTCAACTTCGTAAACATATTTTGTTCCTTTTGATGCTAACACTTTTTTAGTTTGGGGACAATGCTGAAAATTGGTTTTTATCAGCATTGAAGATTCTTGAGGGTTCATTTAAAATGTTACAATAATCTTTATCTTTGAGGTAAGAATGAATATGTTCGAACCATTTTTTAATATCGGTCTCACTGACATTAGCGGAAGCATTTGTTACCCCCTCAGATTTTCGAACTGTCACTTCAGGATGTTTCTTTAAAAATGCTTTGTACCAGCCAACTCCTGGATAATTGTTGGGAAATGGGTTTTCTCTAGGTGCTTCATCTAAAAACTGTTTGACCGATGCTTGTACATCTTCTTTTCTCCTGGGAAATCCCTTCCTATGACATTCAAGTATCCAATCCACTAATATAGACTCTTCTTCAGTGGTAAGTATAGGCATAGGTTCGTGACTTATTTCAACAAATTTTTCACTCAATCTGAACTGAAGGGTGGCTGTTGGGACTTTGAACTGCCTACAAGCTTCTCTTTTTGGAATACCCCTTTTGACAGCATCCAACGCTTTTTGTAAATTTTCCTCAGTGTATTTCTTAACATAACTTCCATTCTCTGATGTCTTTGACATCCTGAAAGGAGATAAAAACATTCACTGTTTTCACGTTTTTGGAAATTCTGATTTCTCCTCTAGTGAGTCTGGTAATATTTCTACCTATTCAGCAGTCATATTGTTGAAATTCAACCACATACTTTCACGGATGGCAGTGAAAAAGGATATGCTGCTATGTCATATTTTCGAATGAAAGACTCCAGTGATCAGATTAAAACGTCTTTGGTAATGGCTAGGTCAAGAGTCACTTCCTTGAAACCCCTGACAGTACCCAGAATTGAACTTCAAGCAGCTCTTCTTGGATGAAGATTGGCTAAAACTATCGAAAATGGCCACAACATAAAAATAGATAAAAAATTGTTTTGGATTGATTCTAAAATAGTTTTGAGTTGGATTAAGTCGCATCCAAGGAACTGTAAGACTTTTGTTGCCAACAGAATTGGAGAAATTTCTAATAATGCAAATCCTGATGAATGGCATTGGCTACCCACAATGTTCAATGTAGCAGATGAAGCGACCAGGGGTCTCTGGAACATTGATAACTTAAATAGCCCCATGCTGAAGAAAAGATAGAAGATGGTACAGAAGTAGAAAAACAGAAGAATTTTGTTTTTGTAATCAACAAGAGATGTGAAGAAATTATCAATTTTCAATTTGTCAGATCGGTCTTGCCAGAAAATTGGTCCACCAACTTCTCAGATTTTCTCAGATAAGCTAACGGTTGAAGAATTTAAAAAGGCTGAATTTGAAATTATTAGGCAATCACAAATGAGTTGTTTCTTCGAAGATATTGAGAGACTCAATCGTATGAAGAATCCTAGAAAACAAAGTCGTCTTCGAAATTTGAATCTATTTATCGACCAAGACAATATTTTGAGACTAAGCGGATGATTGGATGAAGCAAAACACCTAGATATCAATATGAGACAGCTAATTGTTCTGGATTCAAGAAACTGGATGACCAAGTTGTTGATATGACATTGTCATAAACTGAATCATCATTAGGGAAAAGAACAAGTCATAAACCTTTTAGGGGAAAAATTTTGGATAATCAATGTTAGATCAGCAGTTAAAGCTTGCATATCATCCTGCATTATATGTAAGAAGAAAAACGCCAGGGTTGAAACTCAGCAAATGGGACTAATTCCAGACTAATCCAGAATTCCAGGGTTATCTTCACCTGTATGACAACGAGGACAATTCATCTAGAACTGGCTTCTTTCCTTACTATGGATTCTGCCATCATGTCAATTCAAGAGGTAATCCATCAGAAATACACTCTGATAAATAATGGATCAAACCTCTGCGGAGCTAAAAAAGAAATGAAACTAGTCATCAAAGGACTAGATTCAAACCGTTTTGCTGCATTCGTCATATAAAATTGTTAAAGAATCCACCAGCAGCAAGTCATATGGGAGAAATATTAGAAATACTGATTTAATGTGTTAAAAGTGCCTTAAAAGTAATTCTTGCCCAACAAAGCCCAAAAGAAGAGATTTTGCATACTCTTATAGTTGAAATTGAGTATACAGTGAACAACCATCCCTTAACTTATGTGTCTTCTGATCATCAAGATGTGGAAGCTTTGACACCCAATTACTTCCGTATTGGAAAGTCCAATGAAGTGAATCCACTAGGTATTTCTGCTGATACAAATTCACATCTTAGAAAACAATAACGAGTGGCATGAAGATATGCGGACCTTTTCTGAAACGGTGGATACGAGAATATGTACCCTCGCTGATAAAAAGAAGCAAGTGGCAGTTCAATAGCAGTGATGTTGCAGAAGGAGACATCGTCATTATTGCGGATAATAGTTTTCCCAGAAACTCATGGCCAAGAGGAAAAGTTACGCGAATTTTTCCTGGTCCCGATGGCAGAGTATGGGTAGTCGAAGTGACTACAGCAACAGGAGTTTATCGTCGTCCCATCACAAAAATCATTTTGTTGAAGCCAAAGCAGTAATTTGCGAGCCCCGGACGATGTTGTGAATTAATTTCACATCAAGTATTGAAGTTGAGATTGTTTATTGTTTCATATAGTTACCATTATTGTTGTCAGTTTTGTTTTTGGAATAAAAAGCAAAAAAGTAAAATAGAATCTTATTTTGCCGAAAATAAGAAGTTTGCCCAAACAAGACCAAGAGTAGGCTTTTCTGGTCTGTAAAACTGAGTTGAATTGTAATGTAAGGAATACATAGCCTTGTTCACCGCTCATTAAATTTTTTTGGTATTCTTTATGGTCTTATTTCACAATTTATTACTGCTCTGTTTGAGCATACGTACGTGATTTCCTATCTTGGAACATCTGGAACAGAAATCAATGATATATTTCAACATTCTGTATGTAATTTTCAAATATCTTGAGTTTGTCTACAAGCTTTCATGTGCCTATATTTTTCTCAAATATCTCTACCTGAAGTTTATCACAACTGTGTGCAGTTCAGTCAATCAAGAGTTCGAATTAGTAGGAAAAACTTGAGACGGGGTGACCCGGTCGGTAGCCAGGCGGTTCGACGTGGGTGCTTTGTTGACTCAGTCAATCGACCGATGTGTGAGTCGATGGTTCAAGGCCCAGGCTGAACGATGGATTTTCACTTGCTATCGTCCAACCCGTGTTAGGAATCACACGTTAAAAGGTAAGACCTCGTTAGTCCTTAGCTCGCACAAGTTTCGAATTCTGAGGGTTGTCGTTTGTGGAGGTGCGACAGCTGGTTAAGGAAAAAACAGATTTTTGAAGAGACAGATTTCCTGGACCCGGATGTCACGCAGATAACTATGGCTGTTTCCGTGGTGATTTTGATAGTTTTCTGGTAAACACAAGATCTATTAATTAACTGAAACCACAAATGTGTGGCTGGCACTTGCTGGTGGCTCCGTGCATTTGTATTTCTTTCTTTTGGTAAACAGGTGTTGCCCACCCTTACACTTGGCTGCACCATGCTGATGATGGGCCAAAAGCTTGAAACACGTGTCTATGGTTTACCACTTCCGTGAGTGCGATGTCTAATTATTTTCTCATATACATATTTATGTATATGAGCAGCCACAGTCCGTCGCGTATTTCTGATATATACCGCTCTTCTTGGTGGAATCAAATGTGCCAAGTTGCCAAGTCACTTGAAAACTTTCCATGAAACTATCTATAGAAGAGAGACAAATCTCAAACCTTTCTTCGATTTTCCAGGCTATCAAGGTCGCACGTGATGTGCGTGTTTCCAATCAAGGCGGATGGCTCTTCTGGATGGAATCCAGCAACTTCAGGCTTCAGAGTATGTTTGGAGCAGAGATCCATACATGAGAGCAATACTCCAATGAAGGTCTGTTCTGAGCTTTATGAAGCATCAAATGTTGCCGACTGTGTACACTGTTCTGGTTCGGAACAGTGTTCCAAACTTTTGAGAAGCAGACTTTGCAATTTGCCTTTGCGACGTGATTGTGTCGAGACATGTTGTTGTCCATTTTTATCCCCATCAAACCCATTGAAGCAGAAAGCGAAATAGTCTATTATATCCCGTTTGGAGACAGCCGTTTCAGCGTATTGGGCATCGTCAGTACCAGGCAGGCGGTCCTCGCCTTGATCACGCGGTAAGAAGTGTTGAAGATATTGTATGGTTACTACAACGTTCGAAGTAACGTAAGAGATAAAGTGATATATTAGATACCAGGATTTTGTTGATAACCCTGCTCACCTAAATTTCTTTGGAATGAAGAATAAAACTAAGTAAAATTTACTATTATTTCCCATAAGGAAATAGTAATAGAAAAATACATTAAAAATAATCAATGAATATCCTATTGGAAGTTCATTACGCTGAAACTTCTCGTCCACCTAAGAAAAAAGAATCTGTCGACGACGAAAAACTTTCTGAAAACAATTTAATTCTATAAGTCAGACGTTTGAAAGCGTCGGGCGTAAAAGAACGTAACCCATCTGGTTAGCAACCCCAGCTAATTTGAATTTTAATTTTTCCCACAATGAAAACCACAGATGGAGTGGAATAGCTGGAAAGCTGGGATAGGGAGTTATTCGATTGTTTTTATGCACAGCGACTTCGGAAAGCTCCGTTGGCGAATCACTTGAAAAGATAAATTGTCAGATGATCACACGCACATGTTTTAAGCTACTCCGTTTTGTGTGTTGCCTGAGGATGATTCTCATAAATAATTCATAGAAAACCACAGTTTTTCTCTAGTTCTGTTTTTTTTTCACATTACCATTTGAATTGAATGAAAGACAGGGTCTTCTCTAAGAGACGTCAAGAAACATCGATTTATGGGTAAGAGAAAATATTGACACAAGCATTGTATTACGGATGGAAATAGTATACATTTTTATATCCATACAATGGTTCATTATTATCAAAAAAGATATGTATGAACAGAACAAGTTTATTTCAAGGAACAAGTTTCTGGTATCTAATATTCCACTTGTCCTAATAACGTTACATAGAAGTAGTTGTAGTAACCATAATATCAACATTTAACATTTCACCAAATGATAAAACTATTTCAACAATGAATATTAATAATTATAAACACTCCTAAACAGCCACGTTTTCCGGCATCGCTAAGACATTGTGCGCTCACAATATATTAGTCCGGTCATATAAGACCAAAAACTAAGAGTAAAGCAACCTAAATCCCCAGCAAGCTGAAAATCAGTAAGAATGTTCAAAATATGACTAAAAACAAAATTTGAAAGTTCTCCATTTTTCCCCTCTGTGAAAAAATTTTTATTCAAGGTCAAAGGTCAAACAAATGAGTTTTTCGTGATTTTTAACGAAATGGTGAATTTTATCATAAAAATACTTCAGACAAAAATTGTAGATCATAAAATTATCTACCAAACACGTATCAATACTTTTTTTATTAAGAGCCATCGTTTTCGAAATATAACGATTCAAATCGTCATTATATGAATAAGTAGTAACTTATATATATATCTCTGTAGTTGTAATATATGTTTAAATATTTTTCTATCGGTCACTGTATTTGAATTATCTTCCTACTCCTTATCGTTGTTTGATGACATCGGGATGCGTAAAACACAGAAGTCTGCTATTTACGATTGTTTAGAAAAGGTAAATTTTGATATTAATAACACAATCAATTGATATTTTATTTGACGAAAATATGGCTACAACTATTCAACAAAAATTTTTTACAAATACTCACAACAAGTCTCGGTTCATTTCAATGTTGAACGAAAAATTTACTGCTGAAAATATATTGGTAAAACAAGCTAATAATGATACTGATGTATTGCTAATTGAAATAGCAATAGAGTAACTCAATTTAACTAATACAACTATTGTTGTTGGTGAAGATGTAAACTTACTCGTATTACTCACTGCTCGTACTCCAACTGAAAAAACTATTTTCTTCTTGAAACCAGGAAAAACTCAACATCAATCGGAAATATATTCATCATAAAATTTTACTACTTTTGCAAAGTATCAAAATCATGTACTATTTTTACACGCAATAACTGGTTGTGATACGACATCTGCATTTTACAGGAGTGGTAAAATAACAGTTTTCAAAATTCTTGAAAAACAAAATTCAGTTCAATGTGCTGAAGTTTTTGGAAATAATAATTCAACCCGACAAGAAATTATCACTAACGGCATTCGCTTTCTTCTTTCTACGTACGGAGCTCCTAAAAAACTACCTGCTTAGATAAGTGTAGATATGCATGTTTCGTTAAAAACGCCAAAAGTAAAAAAACAAGTACAATCATAGTCGAAGTAACTAATATAGTAATTTTAAAGGTGTCGGCGAAGTCAAAGGCCAAAAAAGCAATACAAAGGAATTATGCCGCAACGAATTAGTCCACGTGGACTGAAGAATTGGCGGTTCGTATTGGATAATTTTTACTAACCGAGTTTAATGATTGGCTGAAGAGTCATAAAATCAAATTTGAAGTCATGTTACGGTGAACAACAGAATGTAGCGATGAGTACCGCGTTGTGTGTGTTATTAAAGAGGAACTGCTGGAAGGTAGGGGGCACTATATCTTTTACTTGAACTATACCTTGTCTTCATCCAACCTCAGTTGCTGCTCATCAACATCTTCTTCGGGTGTATTACCAAGTTCAAGTGTGGATTGTTTATCAGCTAGACCCTAGAGACTGGGGTTGGAAGTTGGTAAACAATTCGTTAGAACTAGTCCAAACTTTACTTCCACCTAAGCCGAAAAAACTGCTAAACATAATTTTTTGCAAGTGCAACTGCAAAACAGCCGGACTGTTATGTTCTCTGGCATGTACACATTGTCAAGGCCAGTCGTGCTCTAATATTGAATCACCAACAGTGGAGGATCCGTTTGATTCCAACGAGGTGACATGCGATTCATCGCTGTTACCGTAGTTTACATGTACTCAGGATAAGGATGAAGAAGAACAAGAACAAGAAGATCAAAGAGAAGAATTCGAAAGTTACGACTCGGACGATTAAATTTCACTACTTTTTATTAATTCAAATTGCTTTTATCTTTTCAATCTCTGCTATCATTATTTTGCAGTAGTTTAACATTGAACAGGATCATAAGTGACCCGTGGAATAGGTCTACTGGGGAAACCACGTTGAAAAAACGTGCTAAGTACACTATCTCATAGATGGCGTGGGGACATGTGGATATTATGACGATTACAACTTTTACAACTTTTTGAATCGTTATATCTCAAAAACGATGGCTCGTAGAAAAAAAAGTATGAGAACATTTTTCGTAGATAATTTTATGATCTACAATTTTTATTTGAAGTATTTTCATCATAAAACTCACCGTTTTGCTGAAAATCGCGAAAAGCTTATTTTTTTGACCTTTGACCTTGAATAAAATTTGTTTCACACAGGGGAAAGATGGGGAACTTTCAAAATTGAGTTTTGATTATATTTTGAACAATCTTACTGATTTTCAGCTTGGTGGGAATTTAGGTAGCTTCGAATGTCTAATTTGACCAGACTATATGATTGTTCTTTCCTATTTTCATCTAAACATTGGTGACAGAAATAGACAACTCCTTTCATACTACATTCAATTGAAATTGACTTCCATTTCGACTTTCAAATGTTAGACTAACAGACATTCTTGGAGCTCTCACCCACAACTACCTACCGTTATCATCCAGAGTGACATTCTTTTTATTTCCAAATGTCAAACTATAGTCTGTACTTAATACCAGGAGAGGGATAAAACCAGATGAACTGGTACCTAGAGAAGTGTCAAATATGGGAGCTACATACATACTGCCAAGACAAATAGAAATAAACATAGCTAGGAAGAGCAAAGAAAAATAGTACATTTTTTATGAAAACGTTGGATTCAAGTTGAAAACTCTCCACTCACTTAGAAAGGAAGATTACCACAATCATTTTTTATAAAGGTGAATGTTCAATCGAAATGTACTGTAGGCTATACAGTACCAGCATACTGTAGGTGCTGTTTGTTCGATTTGAGGGAATTTCACTTGACATCGAGCGGTGGCAGAAATATGTCTATCACTAGCAGTTCTGAAGAAGAAGTCGTCATTATAGTGGCAGCATTATTGAATGTAGAAGAAAATAGTCACAAAAAATAATGTTATGGGTCCATCCCATTAATCAAAAGAAGGCAAATCTGAGAGAGGTACCGTCTGACACTGTGCTGTCAACTGATGGAATAGCAAAACGAAAATGCACTTTTGGATGCTGGCATACGCTGGCCGGTGACGCACTCACTTGGCCAGTCCGTCACAGCACGTTTCGTTATCTGCTGGTCAGGATCGGAGAGCTGGAATCCTTTCCGGCGGCGAACTCTCTTGGCTGTGCCGTGCCGGGCTAGTGGGCGGTTGTCCATTCATTTTCATTGTTCCAATCCTATCCGTATTTTGACGATTAGGGCCGTGCTGTGATGTGCCGGACAAGTGGGCGACAAGCTTTAAACGGCAGTCACAGCCTGCGCCATATGCGTGCGCCCGGATTGATACAGTATGACATCATGACAGTTCGCACCTTTAAACGATTCTATCAATTGGTTTCTCAACCCAAGAAACTTTCTATATTTTTTTAAGTGACTATCGATATTTCACTGCTCATATTTTGCAATAGTTAGTACAGAATACATTTACGATGTGAAAAAAAAATCTGCAAGTTCCCTATTGTACGTGCTCAAAAAAGAAGCATTGAAAAGAAGCATTATAATATAACTTTTCAATTTGATAAATTAATGAAGGGTGTTTGGGAGATTCTGCAACGTTACGTTTCTGACGGACTGCGAATAGCCATGATGTTCTGAAGGTGGCTCGGAGAGTTATTAGTCTACCAAGAACACGAGGCTAATAACCATAGCAGTTGATGGATGTAATTGCTCATTTTGATTTCCTTTCATACTCTGAAGAATGCAAGTAATATATGCAATGGCCAGTTTCATACGGAAGCGTACCGTATGAAAATGATATGCACTAGATGAAATAGTATTGTTACTACAGGAGTTGGAATAATTACCTTCACAAAAATATGTCTCATATGCGGCTCATATGCCAAATTTACAGATAGTCAATTGTTTTATATTGGTGATGATAGTAGACTATAGCCAGGAACTTGTTTTATAAGGAGAGATGCTTAGTCACCCTTGTTTCTGTAAATACTTTTTAGAGAGTGGTAATTAGAATCCAAACGATGTTATAGGTTTGTTTAAATATGATCAGTTCTCGGTAAAAAAATAATTCTCCTTCATTTGAATATATAATTGAAGTATTCTCAATTAAAAAACAGTCAGAAATCTAGACTCAGTTATTTGAGTGAATAACTTCATTTTGTTGAGTTATGAGCTTGAATATGGCTGAAAGCAATCTCCAATAACTTCTACCTGTCACTCAGTTTGTATTGGCTCTTGTTGGTCAAATATTTCAATCCATTCATATCGAGGTATTTTTATTTGAAAATGCATTAAAACCTATATAAAACAAGTACTTACAATCATCTATGAAACATCCATACCTAAATCAGTATCTGTAGGGTTCTATCTTGAAAGGGACTGATGGACATCTTTGGAATAATCAACTCAGCACTTATACCCGAGGTGAATATAAACAGAAAGCTTTCACGGCACCTTTATTGAGTATGCTCAATAAATGGATTGTAAACATCTCAATAATCGTTTATTTTCCTGAATAAATTATGTAGCAGAGAAAATATATTTTCATGCAGTTTTACATTTCACATTGCGAGTTCAGATATTGAAACAGTCACAATTAGTTTTTTCAAAACAGAAAATAATACAAAATCAGTGAATCAAAAAATTTGTGGAAAAAATGTTTAATGTTTCAATAATGATGTAGATAATGTACCAAAAACTAAAAAATGATTTGAAAGGTCCTAGGTGGCCGTCATCATACCACTCTCCTTAGCAATCTACGTTATTGATCAGATGAATAATAACAAATATGTTGGCCGTTGCGTAACCTGAGTAAATATGTAAATACTACGCCCCACGATTTCAATATTTTTTATCCGATCAATACCGTAGATTTCGGAGGAAAGTGTAGTGATAACTGCCAGCTAGGACCATCCAAATTATTTTTATGTTTTTAGTACATTATCTTCACTATTATAATCTTTTTTACCTAATAAAACCATCAAACTTAAATTTATTTTCACTTATTTTCAGTTGCTAATTTTGTTACTCAATTCTTCTCATTCTATTCAGTTCAGTTAGTGCCTCAATATTACAAGGTAATATCCGCCATTTTGTAGTTGCGACCATTTTGCATTTGCATCTTTTTCAAAGTGTACTAACATTCTACTAGTCAAACTCCGTCATTTAATACCCATATTGAGGTAGTTGTGAAACAATATTATGTAATTCGCCATTCTGTAGCTGCGGCCATCTTAGATTTACGATGATACAGAATACATTGAATTGTATTGTCATCGAAACCTAATGTTCACATCAATCTGTCAACAGGAAGGGTGTCAAACTTCAATCACTAAATTTGACTCAAAAAAACAGGGCAAGTTTAATAAAACCGATTAAAAAAATAAAAGAAAGTAGTAGAATTTATTCTATAGAAAACGTTTAAGTTAATTGATTCATACTTTTCTAGTAACACTTCATTGTGAGATTTTCACCGAACAGTTTACAAAATTGCTTTCTCATAGTGAAAAAAAAATTTTGAAAAAGCGAAAAACCTGTTGTGGTTTCGTAAACTGTCCAGTAAAAATGTCACAATTGAGTGCTAGGTAAAAACGGTATGTATTTTCATCAAGTATTGGCCACATATATGATTCGTTCCACTTTACAAAAGGAACTATTTCAATTATATCGATAAGAAGTCTTCCCTTGGGAATTGTAATGAATGAAAAAAATATTTTTTTTTATAATAAAATATGTACTAGAAATTTCAAACAATATAAAAAGAGATGAGCATTAGAGTTATGATCTGAGCAAAAGGCAAGGATCATTATCATATGAAATCTTGGACATTGTCTCAAACGTCAAAAATTTCACTATAGATATGTGTTTCTATTTTTCAGAAAGTCGACGGAACGCCAAACTTTATAGATAACAAGTTTTTTTCAAGTAGTGCCTGTGCGAAAGTAATGATTCATATTGGATTTGAATCGCTGGAGATTAAATCCACTTGGAAAACGTTCTCAGGAAGATTATTCTACATAAATGCAGTTCTCCAAATGGAATAGTTTTTGAACAGTGAAGTTCGAGGTGTACTGAGTTGAACTTCGAAACAATGAGCAGCCACAGTCCGTCGCTCTTGGTAGAACCAAATGTGCCAAGTCACTTGAACATTTCCGGTGAAAGTATATATAGAAGAGAGACAAATCTTCAACCTTTTTTCGATGTTCCAGACTATCAAGGTTGCAGGTGATGTTCACGTCACCAATCAGGCGGATGGATTTTTTCTGGATGGAATGCAGCAGCTTCAGGGTTATGTTTAGGGGTGGAGCTCCATGCATGATATTCCAAAGAAGGTCTGATCTGTGCTTTGTAAAGCATCAAGCATCACTAAGGTGTGTACAGTTTTCTGGTTCGAAAGAGTGTTTCAAGCTTTTTAGAAACAGCTATTGCAATTCCAGCGACATTATTGCGCCAAGATATATTGGTGTCCATTGTAACCTCCAACAAACTTATCGAAGCAGAAAGCGGAATTGTCTCTCCTGATATTATTATTATATCCAGTTTCGTGGCATTGAACCTGGTTACTCGCACCCTAATTCAAAATCACCTTTAGATCCTTATTGAGATATGCAACGTTCTGCTTCCATTGAAGATGTGCCCCCGTAGCCGATGTCTTGGAATCCAAATGGAATGACAAGACAAGTGTGCTATCGTCAACAAAGGAATATATTGGATTCTTTGTTTTTTTCAATAAGTCGTTGATAAACAATAAAAAAAGGGCGGGAAACAATATAGATCCTTGGGGAACACCATATTTGATGGTGAAAATATTCGAGAGATATCCATCGACGGCCACTTGCAGAGAACGTTCTTACAGTTGTAGTTGTGAAATATTTGGTATTGTCTCCTTTGGATACAAAGGGATGCATGAATAATTTATTTTCCTCTGATCTCTGAAATAGCGAATGGTTATAATTCAGGTACTATGAAGGATGTTTCATTTCGACGTGTCAATGAACTGAAGTTGACCACAAGATTTTGTCCTGTATGTTTCTCGACTATTTGTACTGAAATGTTATTGATTTCACTCTTAATGTTTTCGATGTGTTAGATATTCTAGTGTTAGCTTTCGTCGAGTGAAGGTCGTGCCAAAATGAAAGTGATAGTGCAAAGTGAGTGTACCTGAACCCATAGGATAATTTCGAATTGTCTACCGGTGTGAGAAGTCCCTGATTAGTTCAATCATACTCTTCCGATAGAGGCAACAGAGCTCAATCTAAAAGGCGAAGGTGCAGCTAAGTGCCAGAGGTAGCACCTGGAGGCGCTTCCTCTTTGAAGATGATCACTTGGTGATCGAAACACGTGTCGAGGTGTTAAAAATAACGATTTGATGTTGGGAAAAAACTCCAGTAATATTAATTACTACACCAAAGGTTCCCAACAGTGCATCATAAGTTTATTGAAGTAAATATTAAAACACATATTCCAATTATAGTTTCTTGTAGATCTTCATAGAATGAATGAAAAGTTTCAATAGCATGACGGTGATGAATGTAAGGGGTCTAAGATCGGTTTGTTTTCTGAGTGTAGGCTGAGGGTTTCGCACAAGAAGTTGTGGGGAGAACGTCAACATTAGGTCAAAGGACTGTTGAAATAGGAATGTGGTCTACTCTGCATTGCAGTTGGAATATAACTGTCTATTTGAACCTTCTCCGCTGAAATTGCCCACTGAAAGAGCGGGCTGTAGTGGATTTTTATTAAAACAAGCTCTCAACTGGAAAGCATTAATACAATTATGGAAGTTACTGTGTATTTGAAGATGTTGAAGTATGAATGAGCGCATCATTAGCTTATATTTTTATATTGAAAGGAATATATTTTTATGAGTGATTAATTTTTGGGAAAGGAAGTTTTTGGCTCTCTACTACCTCATCTTGATACAAAAGAAAAAGTGGGAATATTTTGTATCAAAATGGAGTAGTAGAAAGCCAAAAAGTTTCTTTCCCAAAAATTAATCACCCCAAATAATATAATCCTTTCAATATAAACAAGATTCCTTCTGGCTGGGATTCAATCAAATGAGTGAATGAATGTCATTATGATGTCATTGATGACATAAGTAGATCAAATTTATTCCACGACATGAAAAATCGTAATTTATGAATGAATTGTGTGTTTTTTTCTTATAATATTATCCAGATTGGCACGGAAAATATCGATTTCCACCAGTGAGGATGACAGTGTTCTATGTGCTATTTCAATCAAATTTGAGCCTTGACCTCTCCATAAGTGAAATTTTACCATTCATTTAGTATATTGTGTAGAAATCCTGTGAATGATATATGATATAATTTCGTAATGAATGTTTGGAATACAAACTGAGTAGAGAAAAATGTTTTTTGTATAATTCAGTGTTCATATAAAAGTATTTGTTCCGAAAGAAATTTCCTTTCGTGTAATTTAATGTTTATATGAAAGTATCTGTTGCAGGAGGGCTTTTTCTTTCAGTTTGTGTCTGAAAGTTACTTCTTTGCGTGATCTACACATCTATGTATAGAGTTACTACTTTTAAAATTGATTGCTTCCTTTCTTTCTTTGGAAGATTTCCATTTTATATTATCATTGCGAAATACTTTCACTTTGACAATTCTTTGTTTTATTCACACAACTTGTTTGGAATCACTTCATAAATCAGTTTTCCATGAAATGAATTTCTCGTCTATAGTAGACAAAAAAAGAAACAGTATATCTGGTGAACAAATTCGATGGATATTATTTTTTCACAACATGGTGTGATTGACACATTTACAGATTGATTAGTCTCAAAATGATTTCGGAACAAACATCTAGTAGAAATGATGGATGAATATTCTGAATTGCACTGCAAATCGCATGCAGAATTCAGATTGCCAATGTCAGTTTGGTCTTACCAAATTATACGTTTCAGACGCTTCGACCAGATGAATAAGCTCATTTGATAATAATGGAATATATATGGCTATATACAAACGTTTTTTGAATAAATGCCTAGCACTTGAATTCATCAGCAGATCTATATACTTGTGATGCACTGTTTGGAACCTTTGGTGTAGTAATGAATATTACTGGAGTTTTTTCCCAACACCAAACCGTTATTTTAACACGTCGACACGTGTTCCGACCACGAAGTGATTATCTTCAAGAGGAAAATCTATATAAACAAAAATCATGTAAATAACTTTTGCCCACGGTTTTCAATAACGGAACTATATGCATGCTTGCCAATTCCGAACCTGGTAAATTCACAAAGGTGAATTAGTTCTCAAATAGAAAAAAAATTAAAGACATCAACTCATCCGATTATAGTTAGTGATGACATGAATTTCGTATTTTTTTTTTGAGAGTGAGCAAATAGATAAAAGTGAAGGAATTAAATTTGCTTGAAATATGATAAATAATAGTTCAAAAAACTTTCGAATTATTATTTATTTTTGAGTTTGGGTTGCTATCGAAGCGTGTTTTTTTCAGTTTTATAAACTCTTATTCATTTTCCACTTTTTCATTTTGCTTGCTATTTCAACCCCATATGTTTTAATTAAATATAAACGCATGCACAAACAGTGCATGCGTTTATGCAAGAGTTTATTGTATAAGTTTGAAAATGTCCGTATAGGACGAAACTACAGTAACGTTAGTTACAAATAAAAGTTGTGAAAAACATAGAAAGTTTCATTTTTCATTCCTTCATTATGATTTCCTACCACGTAGTAACGGCTACATCCATCAATTTATCGATAAAAAAATACTTTTTTAAATGAAGAAATGCATGTGAAGTGAGTTCGAATTCTATCGAAGTGGTTATGTACAGCGCCATCTGCTCGCGAATAGATCAAGCAATAATGTCGATATATCAAGAAAGTTACGTACAGCGCCATCTGCCAGCGAATAGATCAAGCAAGGAGAGTTACAAACAAACATACATATATACAGGTGAAGCTAATGAAAGCGCGTTAAAAAAAAGTAAAGAAGATACATTCCACCTGATGAAGCATTGTACATTTTTTTGTTTTTATCGAAATGACTGAAGTGTTTATGCGAAAATGCAAACTCTCTATTTTCCCAAATGTTTTCGAATGCTGGAGTACCCAGCTAGTCTACTACATAATTTATTATGAATGAGACCGAATATTATTGCATCCCGATAGAGTTTTCATCACTATCAGCTTCAGGATGGCCATACAAGTGATACTGATATTGCTTTCGTGATGCCGCTGTTCAGTAACGTATGTAAAATGTTTCTTTTCGAATAAACACTATTATAACATTCAAACATTTATTTTAAATCTATTTTCCGTTAACCAGCTGTTGCTCTTCTGCGAACAACAACACTCAAAAGTCGGAACTTGTGCGAGCTAAGGACTAACAAAGTTTTACCTTTCAATGTGTGACTCCTAACATTATTATTATCAACTGAAGTTTCTAATGGATCCTCTAATCGATGCTCGAACTTCCTAGGAAGTTGCATATCACCTATGATACATTATGTTTATGATTCATGTTCATAGCTTAATTACTACACCTCAAGTATTTTTTGTGAAGCTGTTAACCATGTAATAATGCCATCTTTGCCTGTTTGGTTAAAATCAAATAAATAAATAAAACTTGTCAGTGCCAAGAGGAAATTGAAAAAAAATAGATTTTCATTCAAATTGAACCCAAATAGGAGAGACAGAGAGAGAGAGAGAGAGAGACTTCTACCACAAATTTCAATCAAATTTGAGTCTTGACCTCTCCATAATCACAAAGTCGGAAATGGTCAGCTATGGAAAGAAAAACAAAAACCCCAAAATATATCTGAAGATTACAGTGACCGAAATTCAATAAATCCTTCATTGAGAGATAAAAAATAATCCGATGATCAACGTTCATGAAATTTTCGGAAGAGAACACCAGCTCAAAGTCAAGAAATACAACGTTTGTTGAAGGTGGTTGACAATGTTTCGTGGTGTATTTCATCAGTTTAGATTTCCATTGTCTAATATAATATAAATTGATTTGAAATCCCTGAAAAAAATCATATAAATCAATTTATATTATATTAGACAGTGGAAGTCCGAACTGTCCGAAGGAACCTACTTTGAAGAGCGATATAATGAAAACAGATAGTATAATTCGCCTACAATGATTTATGTATTGTAAATTGATTTGAGTTCAATGAAAATCCGAGTAGGAGGCAGTAAAAGTATTTGAATTCGGTAGAAATAATTATTATTGGAATAAGTGTGAAAGATCGAATCGAATCAAATTTCATTGCATCCTCAGTTTTTCAAGTAGTAGTAAGAATTGTGGGGAAATGAAATTGGTAAATGAAATTTGAGACACGTAGGTTTTCTAAAGAAATGTCAAAAGTTCAATATTGAAATGTGATGTGAACCATGTACATATCACAAAATTCTGAATTTCCAGGAGAGGAAATAATTTGAGATTGCAAAATTTGTACTAACACACTTATTTCCGAACTAGCGAGCCGCCCTGATTCCGCACGGGTGCAATTCTGTTATTAAATATAAATTGAC
The DNA here is from genome assembly GCF_025532065.1 of Leptinotarsa decemlineata. NCBI lineage: Eukaryota > Metazoa > Arthropoda > Insecta > Coleoptera > Chrysomelidae > Leptinotarsa > Leptinotarsa decemlineata. Next base: position 5,603,559 of record NW_027412541.1, on the reverse strand, counting down.
CCACTGGAAATTTAACGGTATGGAGAAACAGTGATGACAAGATAATTCTGTCACTATAAAACAAACCTACATACAAAATTTCAGCTTCCAAAAAAATGAGTGCATGGGGCTGGCGTCCCATTTGAAATATTCAAAAATCCTTCTTTACTGCACATATACAACATGAAACGAAACTACATACAAAATTTCAGCCTCCAAAAATCTAGCGGTATGGAGAAACAATGATGAAAAGGTAATTTTAATATGTAAAAGCACGCGTTTATCGCCAGGGGCATCTCATTTGGAATATTTAAAAATCTCATTAGTCTAGATGTCTACAAAATAAAACAAACTTATATATAGATTATATATATATATATATATATATATATATATATATATATATATATATATATATATATATATATATATATATATACAGTGTGACCCATTTAAAATGGAACCACCCCTGTAGAATGTGCATTTTTCAATCAATCTCAATTTTTTTTTTCATTGAAATATTAAGCATGAAAAACTGTATCTTGACACTAACTTTCACAATTTTAGTTTCATTTCCAAGGCACTCTATGGTTTTTTTTGTTTGTCAAAAACGGCAAAAGGTTATTAGGCAATTTTTGTTTTCAAATTTGACTACACCACTGGATTCGTAGTCGTTATAAATCAAAACTGTCAAATTTTCATTAAAAAATATTTGTTAACAACGAAGTTACAACAACTTCAATTTTGGAAACAAAGTATTTGTTTGTAATTTTTATTCAGATTATAGACATATTTGAGATCTGACAACACTGTCACCACCAAGTAGAACACCAGTGAATTTGTACAGTGAAAATCCGAAGTCAACAGCTCAATGCGTTCTACAGTTATAACTCCTGAAAATATGGTAATGTGAGAGATTTGTGGTGCAAGCGTTTTGTAATAAAAATCTGACTACGCCACTGGATTTGTGGATAATATTCCCTTAAAATCATTCATTTGAGTGTAGGTTACGAGAAGTGAAAATTAAAATAAAAATTGAATAATTGAATAACAGAAAATTAAAAGTTCATTTTCAAGTTACGCAGTATAGACCAAGTTCAGAATCTCATGTCATGGGATCTCCCAATTGCGCTTTTACCAAATCTTGATAGAATCTTGAAGTATTAATGGTCATACTTGTAAGCTTTTTGGAAGTTTCCCAATAATAAATAATAGTACTTTTGTAACAGCGCACCTGGAAAATCACATTTTATGAGATTCTGAACTTACTCTACCTTCTTCTATAGCTGATGAAAACAAAATGTATGCAAACAAGTTTCAAAGTATTTATTCAACAATTAATTGCCATTAAGAAAAAACTGATACTAAAATAAACATTGATTTAAAACTAAACATTCAAATTTTTGTGGCTTCTACCAAACCTCCATTAAGTTCAATACATTTATCGTATCTCTTCCGAATATTGTTTACACTATTTCTTATTTGTTGAACTGTAATTTCGGCACAAGCTTGTCGTATCCTTTGCATGAGTTCAGCGCGATTCGTTGGTCTTGTTCTGTATACTTTTTGTGTCAGAATACCCCACAGAAAAAAGTCTAATATTGTTAGATCAGGCGATCTAGGTGGCCATTCAATTAAGTCACTACCTCGTCCTATCCAATGATTTGGAAACTGGTTATTTAGCCACTCTTTAACAATCCTCGAATTTTGCACGGAACAGCCGTCGAGCTGAAAATTTAAATTCACAAGAGGCATTTCATCTATTTCGTCCGATAATTGGTTATTTAGAAATTCCAAAAAATTTTGCCCGTTTATGTTTCCATCAAAAAAATATGGACCTATTATTCTATTTTGTACTATACCACACCAAACGTTAACTTTTTCGGAATATTGACTTTTACAATTTATGATCCAGTGCGGATTTTCCGTAGCCCAATACCGAGCATTTTGCGATGAAACTACCCCATTAGTGCTGAAAGAAGCTTCATCACTAAACATTATGCAGTTTAAAAAATTTCTTGTATTCAGGTACTCGCCTTGTGCCCACAAACAAAATTCCATACGTTTCACTTGCCTTTAAAGAGTGAAGAAATTTAGGTTTAAATGCTCTCATTTTGTTTTGTTTAAGACATCGTCGAATAGTCTCTCTCGGTAAGTTTAAATCCAAACTGGCGACTCGTAAACTTCTGTTTGGGTGGTTTCTAAAATAATCTAAAACAGCACCTTCGTTTAAATTTCTTCTTCGGTGATTATTTTTTAAAATATGTTTGCTGACTGCACCGGTTTCTTTAAATGTTTTGTTAATTTTACTGACGGTGCTTCTGTCAATGGGAAGTCGATTTGGATGTCTGTGATTAAATATCCTAGCTGCTTCTCTTTCACTATGATAATTGTCCCCAGAAATTCTCACAATTTCAATTCTTTCTTCTAATGATAATTGCAAAGCCATTATTAAATGCACGTAACTAACAACTAATATTTTATTTATGATTAACTGTCAAAATCACAGCCTACTGTTGATTTATTATAAAACCTTTGCATAATGAGTTCAGCTTCCTCAAATTATTGATATCTCCTCTAAAAGATTGTTTTAGCTGAGTTATGAAGAATTTACAGGGAACAATTTTTGTCCTGCTCTCTGTTTTATTATTGAATAAATGATTTCCATGCTTTAAATCAATTTGATTTTAGCGGCTATGCGGAAGAATGTACTAAGTACTGCACAACTTGAAAATGAATTTTTAATTTTCTGTTATTCTAGAATACACTTCTCGTAACTTACACTCGAATGAATGATTTTAAGGAAATATTATCCACAAATCCAGTGGCGTAGTCAGATTTTTATTACAAAACGCTTGCACTCACATTACCATATTTTCAGGAGTTATAACTGTAGAACGCATTGAGCTGTTGACTTCGGATTTTCACTGTACAAATTCACTGGTGTTCTACTTGGTGATGACAGTGTTGTCAGATCTCAAATATGTCTATAATCTGAATAAAAATTACAAACAAATACTTTGTTTCCAAAATTGAAGTTGTTGTAACTTCGTTGTTAAGAAATATTTTTTAATGAAAATTTGACAGTTTTGATTTATAACGACTACGAATCCAGTGGTGTAGTCAAATTTGAAAACAAAAATTGCCTAATAAACTTTTGCCGTTTTTGACAAACAAAAAAAACCATAGAGTGCCTTGGAAATGAAACTAAAATTGTGAAAGTTAGTGTCAAGATACAGTTTTTCATGCTTAATATTTCAATAAAAAAAAATTGAGATTGATTGAAAAATGCACATTCTACAGGGGTGGTTCCATTTTAAATGGGTCACACTGTATATATATATACATATATATGGCACGCCAGAAGATGACAGTACCACTGAAAATTAATCTTCTTTTTCTCTATCCGATACTTTTTTTATTTATGAAAATGAGACGAAACGATCCTGGATAATTATCAGTTTGATATTATCTTCAGAATCTGCAAACTTCAATGAATCCTAGTCACTGTTAAAATGATTTGAAAAACATGGATATATACTGTAATTTTCACAATATTTATAGGGTAACTTCAATTTTACACAATAAAAACCGTAATAATGGAATTTACAGAATATCATATGTGAACCAAAGAGTTGAAGTAAAAATCTGTTTTAAAATCTGCTTTTCCGTTAATCAGCTGTCGCCCCCATACGAACGAAACCTCTCAGAAGTTGAGAAACTTGTGCGAGCTAAGGACTAACGAGGTCTTACCTTTTAACGTGTGATTCCTAATACGATTGCAGAATCATACCAGCTTCAACCAGATAAATTCTCTCGAGAAAAATATCTGGTCGAGGCAGGAATCGAACTCACGGTCTTCCGATCGTGAGTCGGGCGCACTACCACCGCGGTCAATTCCACAACATTATGAAATAAAATAAATCACAGAAGATTTCATGTGAAGTTCAATTCACATGATCTTTTTTGTGAAATCCCCTCCAAGGTACATGGTAGATTAGTTGCCTTCCATTTTCAAAACGCCGCGATGACTTGAATCCCTTTGAAGCCAAGTAAGTATCTAAATCAGTTGAAAAAAAAGTCAAAGCGTGCGTTGTAAAAAGTGTGGTGCTTGGGAATGTAGGTAAACAAAGTTCAATATCTATATGTATAGTTATACAGATGTATTCATGTCTGTGTCTTTCTGTGTTCTTTCAAGTGCGTATCGATTAGGAAATATGATTTACATCAATATTTTCACATAAATTGGAATGGGGTAACATTTGTATGTTTTCATTCTAACTGTGGAATTTCGATAGAATCCTGTGAAGGACCACTCCAGTCAAGTCGAATCAAGAGATAACACACGATTTTCATGTAATTACCCGAATTGTGAGTGTGTTTCATATGATAAAAAGTTATTTTCTCAATCAAAAAAACACATTAGTAATGGAAGCTGTGTTTCATGTATTTTGTCTCATGTATGTAAATGTAATTTAAGAAATGTATCAAGTCTGTAGTCACATTTCAACAGAAAAAATTTTACGAAAAGGTACCGTAGTAGTTCAGATATTAGTGAAATGTCAAGTGATCTAGTGAAAATAACTAGAATACCACTGAGTGAACTGTACCGGACATTTGAATTACAAATACATTTTCAGTTTCATTTTTATTTCGTGTCAAATCATACTTTTATGTGAAAATTAGACAATAACGTTTTTTCTGTAGTGGAAATAACGAAAAACTTCATTTCTTAGTATTTTAATCCCTTTATTCAATAGGAAATGACTCATTTGTTCAAGTTTTCTTGATTATACTGTCTTTTTTTCTTCAGAAACTTCATTATGAAAGTGATAAATATACCAAAATTATAACTGAAAATTTATGTAATTCCAATTTTTGAGTTAGGTCACCTTCATACTAAGAGTGAGAAATATTTTGATCTAACACTGAATGCATTCAATTCAAAATGTCGACCGTTTTGTGCAGTTGCTCTCATTAGCATTGGAATGGGAATTTAAAATAATTTATGTATTTTTTTCAGCTTCTGAGGCAGTGTCAATTCACCATGTGTTTTTTGAGAAAGGAAAATATTAACGATGGATATGAAAGCTTTCCTTTTGTATTTTATTATGAATGCAAAATACTCAAAGGCCGGAGAAACTTCATTGGAATTCCTTCAGAGAATGTTTTTGAAGATACATCCGGATACAGGATGGAAGTCAAAAAAAGTCTTGTTTGAAGAAAAAACTATTCAACTTCATGAATAAATTACTGTCATAATAAGATAAGAATATGTTTTTATTAAACCTAATAAACATTCCTATGCTACATGATTATCTCATGTATAATTTTATTCATTTTATTTCAGATCGTTTTTTCGTACTTCGAAATATGTTATATTTTGAAGTGTCTACCATTTTTTCAAGGTCCTCAGTTTGAAAACAGGGCAAATATATTGTCAAAAAAGAAATAGTGTTTAGGTGTTAACAGAATATTTTCAACTTGTCTAATAAAAGAACATAATTTCCTTATTTCTCAATTAGTCTCAATACTGTACAGAGTAAAATTCATATTCACCCTTTCAACCAATTTTTTTCCTATTAATACTTGGGGTTTTGAAAACGTTACAATGGAGATAATATTTTATTTCGAAGTACAATGTACTTTAGTACTGCAATCACACAGTATAGATAGAATTTCACAAAACAGTGTGATTCATATACATAATAACTGGCGTGAATTAGGGGTTTATTTTATGTGATACTACAAATGACAATTACAAGTGAATATAGATTTCTACATTATAAATACTGTAATACATTCATGATAAGTCATGGGATTCCCTGCATTTATGGTCGAAAATTACAATGGAGTTTGTGAAAATTACAGTACTTGTATGGTAAAATCACATGACTCAATATGTATGTTCACAAGAAGTTTTCACCGAATTCATTTGGTAATATGACGTTCACAGAAATGTCTGTGATATTACACATGATTTTACGTTGGTTACAAAGAGGTCAACATAATGTTATGTGATTTCACAAGAAAATGTTCATCAATCACTTTCTGGCAATAATTATGCCTTTTCATAAATTCATGTCTCATATCTTGAAATATTTCGAGGGTAATTTCGTAAAATATGTTATCCAACAATTTATATTGTATGTATACGGTAAAAATACGTACAAAATGACTAAGTTGATACCTCAGAATAATTTATCATATGTCCGATAGTTTTTTGATGGAATAGATGAAATAATACCTGTGAAATTGTTCAGATGAACTCAAAAAGTTTTCCACTGATGTTATTATTCAGCAAGATGGAACATTTCCTCATCACGATAGTGTTTGGTGAACGATGATTATCCAAATCGGTGGATAGGCACAGACGTGGTTTCTAAAAGTGACCCACTGGATCACCAGATATTACTCCCTTTTTTGTGGAGATGAATTAAATATATGGTTTACCTTATACTGGTGCATTCTATTCTAGAACTCATAAATAATAGAATGAGATATCGTTGCAACAAAATTAATCATTTATTGGGATGTACTGTGGTGAATTTTTGATGAATTTTTCATCGAAATTATGACATTTATCGTTAGTTTCCAGAATCTGAGAATGAAAATCAAACTACTAATTACTCAGAATAGGTAATCCTGTAACTACTCTTGTAGTTACATAATTGAATGGGGATTCTATGGGTTATGCAGCCAGCTTTTGAACAGAGGTTAAAATGTCTTGGCACAATTATGTGGCTGAAATTGCAAACGCTGTTTCTCAAAAACTGTATACACCTCAGCAACTTTTAATGCTTTATAAAGCTCAGATCAGACCTTTTTTGGAGCTCTGCCCCCAAATATACCCTGAAGTTGCCTTAATAGACTGGAATATAAGAAAGGTTGGAGATTTTTCTCCCTTCTATTGATACTTTCACGGAATGTGTTCAAGTGACTTGGAACATTTGATTCTACCAATAGTGTTACATAATAATATCAGAAATACGTAACGGACTGTAGCTGCTCATAGTTTTGAGGTTCAACTCAGTACACCTCGAACTTCACTGTTTAAGGACCCTTTCATCTGGAGAAATGCGTTTATGTAGAATTAACTTCCTAAGAACGTTTTTTCAAATGGATTTAATTTCCAGCGATTCAAATCCAATGGGAATCACTACTTTCGCACAAACACCGCTCTGAGAGCTCGTTAAGGTTTTTCTGTAGTGCTTGTGTTTTGTCCTCAAAAAAAGTGAAGGAAGGCCGTGGATAAATAAGTGATAAACGATAACTAGGGGACGCCACTCATTTCACTACCAATAAAATGTTTAGTAATGAATGAATAATACCAAAACGGGAAATATATCTCGGCTATTAAAGGAACTCCAAAACTATATTTTGCATTGATCAACGTATATAGCTCGAAATTTCATGAGATACTCAAGGTACGATACTCGAGAATATGATAAATCAATACACAGCTCAATGTTTAATGGATTCCAATTAACTGTAATATTATCAAAATGCCTGGTGGCTTGACAATCTAAACCTCACTGAGTGATTACCTTGAAAAGAATAGTTCGTCATCCAGAGAAAAAAAGAATTATCTTAAGGAATGAAAAGATGATGAAGTTCTTGTCGAAATCATGTACTCGTATCACTGAAACGAAGAAATAGACAAGTAATCTGAAGAAACAATTCGTTCATGCCACTCTCAACTCCCTTATCTTGTAGATTAATGGACTGACTCCTGTCAGAAAACAACTACTCCCGTGGCTAATACCTCAAAGATCGTTGGATTATATCCGACGGGTGTCTTCTTCACTGAAATTATTCCTGCATAACTTGTTGTCCACTCCAGCCTAGTTCGAGAAATGATACTCTGAAGGAATTCGGTTTTCAATTTTCGGAAATCATCGACTTGATGTTGATGATAGACACTACCTTGTATTGATGAGAGATCAAACAGCCCGAAACCCGTTTTCAACCTGAAATATTTTTTTCAGAAAACTATCTACATACCTACAAAAATCTTTCCTAATAATATTTTTCCTGAACATGAAACTTTGATTAACGTACGCGTTTTCATGTAATCATTTTTATCAAAAAACGGGTATTTTCTGAAAATTATGATTTACGTTCATGAAGTGTGCTTTTCTCTGTATCAACGTAACAAAGAACATTAATGGAATACTGTAAAAATGCATGTATTTTTCAATAAGAAATTGAAAGAATCGGGTCATTTGAAAATAAAAAAAAAGAAATAATGCTTCATTCATGTCATTCGTTTTCCAGCAATATTCTTTCATGAAACTTCCAACTTTCAACTTGAAAAAAAAATTACTCAAAAAAGCACAATCGGAATGGAAATGCGATACAAATTCTTGCTCTCGGATCATTATTCTGCTTTTCATTAAGTGCCCAACATTTTTGTTCTTTGATATTCACATTCAGTGGCACAAAATAATAATTTTTGTCCCAGCGCCCGAATCAAGTGTTGCGTTCGCGAGCCGAATCATTAATTTCTACTCATATTCTCTCTCAATGCGTCATGAAAACTATAAATACTGATCTTGCAGATGCTCTGCTCTTCAAGCTTTTTTTTCAAAATTTTTGAATAATTGCACCTTTAATTATTTGCGAAATCAAATCACTTGTCCCATTTTTTGAATATAGCTTTTTATCTGATCGTTTATTCAATTTTACTCAAATCGTATATTACTCTGGGCGAAATGCTGAATTAAATAGTGATTTCATGTAAAAGCAAACATGAATTTTGCGAAATGGCACTCAACTTTGAATGATATGTATTGTTACGTGTAGGATATGATGTGGTAAGTAAGTAATTCACCTCGAAACACATAATGTGATACTACTCTTCCACTTTTGGGATCTTTGTATTTTATTTCTGTAACTGTAATACTCTCTGTGTCGTAAAATAATTGGTAAATATCTGTAACACTGATATTTGTGTCTGTCTACTTGGCGGTCAGTCCGAGCAAACCTCTATTTTTCAAGTGAGGTACACGTTCAAACATAATCAAAAGGCACCTGAATTGAGAAGTTTGATGATCTTTATTAACTGTCTAAATGATATTCCTGGAATTTCGATTGTTTCATTTGATATTTGTGACCAATGCACTTTTCGAATACAGCACACAATTATCATATTTTTTCTTTCAGAAAAACTGTTCGAATTTCATAATAGGATTGCGTTGGCATACCTGCTATATGCTGGAATTATGATCTTTCCTCAACTAAATTTAAAACATTGGGTCCAAGTGTTTTTCTGTCCTCCCATAACTACTCATTTGATTATATTATGGACACCAAAAGTATCCGTTTTCAAAATCATCATGTCCATATGCTTGTTAGTGAATGTATGTAAGAAATATGCTTATTCAAATCACATAACAAGATGTAACGGTCAGAAACGAAATCAACAATTTCATTTGATTACTGTCACTGCGCACTTGTCCGAACTGCAAAACTATTTTTTCACGTAAGAGTATTGAACGTTCTTGTGTGTTCTATCAATTTCTCAAGTTCATCGGAAAATGATGAACGTGCCATTGACGTCACTATATGAACATCAGATCCCTACGTTCGCGTTTATAAAGAAGAAACAATTGGTATATTATATTATGAAGCTTGAGTCACTGCAGTAATACATTATATGACATAATACATACCTGATACATATCAGGTGTAGATTTAAATGTGAATTTCACGATGAGTTATAGTCAATCTGCTTTTCTAAAGAGCTACGCGATTGAAGATGGTTCTATTGAGATCGTTTCGAATGAGTTATTATGAAACTTGATATGCCCTGTTTCATAGCGACTGATAATCAGTTCAATCGAAAACAAAAACCTTGAACTCTGTGAGAGCTGTGTGGAATTTTCGATATAACCACTCAGGTGCTCTATCCGCTGAAGCAATGCAGATATGACAATACATGCATTAAAACATAGTGCCATTCTTTTACTTTCACGACAGAGAAAGTTTCAGAAAAATAAGAAAGAACAAACGCTTATTTGGGGGGCGTCAATACAATCTTATATTCTATTTCAAAATTTAATTAAGAAATTAATTGGGTTGCGATTATCATTTTTTCATTGGAAAACAATGTTCGTTCGTTTGTTCCAAAAAAATTCCGGAAATCAAATGGAACCAAATTATAAACATATCAGTATCAATTTCACCAACCGATTTCCTGGAGTCTTTGAAATCTACTAGATACTCGTTAGGACAACAAGAGGATTGCTCCGAATTCTTGGGGTTCTTGTTGAATACTCTCCGTGAGAAAAAAAATAGCAGAATCAATACTTCTGACCACTCTGGATTGAATGATTCAGTACAGTCTATCTTGTCTTGTGTTTTTAAATCTTTTGCTTTAAAAATCCTCACTTGTTTACTTTGCAGTGAATGTTCAAGAGGTGGCAAAAACGTATGTGATTTTCTGGAACTTCAACTAGCGTGTCCTATTTTGACTAATAACCAGTCGGTGCAAAGCTTATTGTTAAATCATCTGAAAATTAAACTTTTAACGGGTGACGATCAACTATATTGCCAAATGTGCGCCAAACTAACTGACTATTATGAGAAAACAAGTTTAGCTGAGGCACCAGTCAATCTAATAACAACAATGACGATCTTCAAACATGACTTAACCTCTGACGGAAGCACCAAAGTCTTACAAAGGTTCGAAAAAGATGAACATTTCAATCTAGCAAACCACTATTGTAATCTTCATACAGTCAATTTTCAGTGTGGTCCTGGCATTGAATCTGGTTATTATTACGCACTGGTTGAAGACGAAACGAACTGGTTTGAGTTTGACGAAAGTCGTGTCAAAAAGTGTTCTGGCGATGTCTTGAATTTATTGGAGCCTCTGGAGACACCCCACATTTTGTTTCATGAAAGAGAGGACATTGGCAGATAACGTGGTGCTGCAGGTTTCTCTGGGATTTTTCTGCAGCTGAGAAAGCAAATGCGCCACTGGAATCCATGCGGTCGCCCCGGAGCGCCAATTATATTTTTTGTTGTTTCATAATTCCATGATTTGTATTACTATCATCTTTGATATATTCATTTATGATATATTCATTTATGCTCAACCTTGAATAAGACATAAAATTTATCAAAAAAAGTTGAATAAAATTTCATTGGAGATTTACACTGAATCAAGTGAATTGAAAAATCTTTGGAACTTTCAGTTTGATTGTTGCTCAATGACACTGTTCTGATATGTTTTTAAAAATCGATCAGGTAAAGTTTATTTTGGCCGGTATAATGACAATATTCTCAGTAATAGAATATACACGTGAGAATCTTATGCAAAATAAAATCTTCTTCTCATCAAACACTTTTCAATTTGACATATTTCCACTTCAGTGGGTGAACACACTATTTTGCAATCACTTACGATCCGCGTGCTAGTATTCCTTGCTAATCGTTATCTGTAAAGAAATGAATGACTTCTGGAAATGCATGATTGAAATTGTTGGTTTGGGAACAGCACTTCAAATATTTGATCGCCACACGCGAAATAGTAATCAATTCAAAATACAAGTCTAGTTACTGAGGGAATGGTAGATATTTACCAGATAATGTTCTTCATTCTACATATCACTGGTGTAAGTTCGAGTGGGAAATAAAATCATAAATCATTGTGAAAAACCAGATATTTTTTTTACATGAAATCATTCATTATTGGATAGTTATTTATACTATTTGGGTAGATATAGTCAATATTTTTCTCCCCTACATATTTCTTTGTTTGATTCGGATACTGATACCTCAAATGCGAAAGTTATTTCTATTTCATTTATAGTCTGTTCAGAAATGAGAGAACTACAGCAGTTAATCTATGTATATTAGTGCCATAGGCGTACTACATTCAAGTCATTTACTTTTAACGAATTGAATAAATGAATATACAAAACTTATTCTTGAATTGGCTTTTTCCACAGGAAAAGATATCACATTATTTTCTGTTGGGAGTTCAAAAGCCATGGTAGAAGGGTTAGTCGTGATATTCTTTCGTTTACTTAAAGAGCGCGTTGAAAAAAAACTATACATGGAAGCTAGTTGTTCGAGAACCGTGAAGCGTCCGAAACTATCAGCATTACATATAAATGAACGAACAATTCTTTTGAATGTTTATAATTCTTTTAGAATACAATACCGTCCGAAATAAAAAGTAGAGAGGGAGTAGTGCAAAAATGCGCGAGTATGACCGGTGTCAATAGATCGACAATTTTTAGAATTCTTGAGTAACTTGAGGAAAATAACAGCTTTTCGAAGCCGAAAGTATCCACTGGCAGAAAGTGTTTGGTGTTCGACGAAGAAGAGTGGTAGCCTGTCAAAATCTCGAAACAAAGATAGACATGTGTCTGTAGTGTTTTTCTTTAGGCAGCTATCCTCTACTCGTGAAGAGTGAGATATTATTCTTCATTGTATACTTGCGACAATAGTTGCAAATGATATCAAATTACTTGTGATTTTATATTTCATCGTCGGTAATCATGATTTCTGTCATAACTGTCAATGATATTAGTGACAATAGTTGCATATGATATCGAATTTCTTCTTTCTTTCAACTTTATTCGTTGCGCAGAATACAAATAGAAGAAATTAGTAGTTCAAATTCATTTTCCAATTACTGTTACAAATGTCATTTGGGTCATGATAGAAATCATGATTGTCAACAAAGAAATACGAAAGAATACATTATGAATGTATAAGAGCGAAATTAATCCAAAGTAGCATATCATCAACGAAATCAAATGATTAATTGAAACCACAAACTAACCTGAAAAGGTATATTCTCTGCTCGGTATATTTTGAGCAAAAATCAGAAAAGTCATTTGTGGTATTGTTTATCATTTGCCAGTTCCTAGAGGTTCAGACTTCACTACATAACTGAACCTAATTGAAATTGAAGAAATAAATGATGTATGGCAGGTAGACAGGGCCTTGGGGTTGCTCTTCACTGGTGATTCTCTTTATCTTTGGACGCATAGCACGGATTATGTCTTTTGTGTCGTAGCCGTTTATTTGAAACACAGTTGATAGGTGTTTTTTTTTTGGGTTTTTTGCGGCATCAACTGCTAGGTTATTAGCCGCGGACTTGTTGTTTGTTTTTCAAATTTCATCTATTATATTTGCATCTTTCAAAAATGCCATCATGTTGCTCAACGTTCGTCTATCATCACATAGAATTTCTTTCATTGTCCCAGTTATATTATGTTGTCTCCTGGTTTATTCATATTTTGGACATACTACAAGTATATGTTGTACCGTTAGTATTGTTTGGCATGTAGTACATAGAGGTTGTTGTTCTCCTAGGAGCAAGTAAAGGTGTGTTATTTTTGTATGGCCGATTTGCAGACGCGTGAGAACAACTTGTTCTTTCCTGGTCAATTTCAGTGGTGAGATTTGCTTATTCACACTTGGTTTCGAGCATTTCAGTTTCGCATCAGTTTCATTCCAAAGAGTCTGTCAGTCAGATATTTTTTTGGTTTTATTAAAATTCTTCGGATCTTCTGAGTGTAGTGGTACATCTTCATATTCGTTAGAGTTAGCAATCATTCTTGCTGCCTTATCCACATCCTCGTTGTTCTTTATGCCACCATGACTAGGCACCGACATGAAGCTGACAGGTTTATTTCTTCATCTAGGGTATTGCTGACGGTTCATTTCAGTTTTGGATGATGGTTGGATTCATTATGTAGGTATAGATGTGTGTGTGTTTCCTTCATGTTTATCTTCTGGCCTAGTTGATCACCTTCCTTGATGACTGAAACGTCAAGGAATGAGGTTTCCTTCTAAGTTATTCTTTTCCATGGCTCTAAAGAATGAACATGTCGCGTCCCCGCGGTGGGGACGTGAGAGGATGCAACGCCCCCCCGCGATGTTAGAGGGTTGACGCTCACCCACAAACACAGACTTTATTGAAAAACCTATAGGTAGTGTGCCTCCTGCCGCCAAGGCTTATGCAGATTGTAAGATACCCTTAACGGTTCTTTGTAAAAAGTCCCAGATGTTTTTATATATATATATATATATATATATATATATATATATATATATATATATATATATATATATATATATATATATATATATATATATATATATATATATATATATATATATATATATCAGTAGTATGTATTTGGCCGTCAATATAGTAAGTTCGAATTGAAGCTGTGTATTATTATTTCCTATTTAAATGTATGTTTGTTTGATGTTCAAATTAATATCGAACATACATAACATTATTGGCGACGAGGATATTTGGAATTCACGTACTCATTGGAAAAATAGTGTGATTTTTTTTATTTAGTGGAATTCACGAAATAAAAATGCCAGGTGATAGTGGAAGTCAAAAGTGTTTCGGGTTTCTCGGGACCTTGGAAACCTTCGATCCGAGCAGTTCAGATTTTTCGGTTTTTCAAGAGAGACTCCAACAATTTCTCATTGCCAACGACATAGTGGACGCTAAGCGTAAAAAGGCTATACTTCTGAACACACTATCGGAAGACTGCTATAAATTAGTGCGTAATTTATGTGTACCGAATCTTCTGGAAGCAAAATCTTTCGAAGATCTGGTTACACTGCTGAATGAACATTTGACACCTGTAAAATCCTATTTCGCAGAAAGATTAAAATTATTTTCTGCCCGTAAAAGTGAAAAGGAAAGTGTCGGTGATTGGGAAGCACGTGTTAAAAGTTTAGCTTCCAAATGTAACTTCGGCACGGAACTTCAGATTATATTGCGTGATATGTTTGTCATTGGAATCGCTGATAAAGATATTATGGATCGGCTATTTGAAGAGGATGCTTCAGACGTAAAGGTCACTTTGAAGTCAGTGTTGAAAATTGCTCTGTCCAAGGAATCGGCGCTGAAGGAGCATTTATTCAGAGAAAAGGTATGCATTAAACAAGAGCCCGCAGATCCCCTAAATTGTGGTAAAAAAGGTCATTTGGCGCCACAATGCAAATCGACGTCAAACAAATATTCCCACACAGCACCAGATATTCATAGAATATTCCCTGTATATCATAAAACGCACGTATATATTCCAAATATCCATAGAATATTCTTGGAATATATACATGCCTTTAGAATATTCATAGAATATGCTTGAATGAATATGGCAGGATTATTCCCGAAAGAATGTGCATAGAATGTCTATAAATGGATTATTCTGCCTTGAATATTCTAAGAATATTGTCGATCGAATATACCATATGGTATATTCTTAGAATATATCCCCACGGTATATTTTGGAATATTCTATACAATGGAATTTTGAATTATCTTATAATAACGTATTCAAATAATTGAATATTATTAAAAACAAAAATATTTGAAGATCTTAATCGAATGCATATCCTAATGTATATAACCATGATAGTGTTAACCAGTTTTTGAACTCAACGCGAAGATTCTGGATGAATTGCTCCAACAGCAACTGTTGGAAACGACAAAAAAATTGGAATGGGCCAATAAATGAACCAATTGCATTAATAAATTGGTTAATTCTCATCCTATTTGTCTTTTTGTATTTGAAATTATTTAATTACAAAGCGAAAAATCCTGGAAACAGAGAAATGGGGAAGTGAAGAATTGGAGTAAACGTTTCTCATTGGTCAATTGAAGTGTAGCGCGCGACAGTCGAATAAGCTCTGTGAAAGCGGCTGTCCCTTAATACTTGGTACCTTTGCGTTAAATTCGACATTTGATTCAACATGGCGGTTGACGTGGCAGGTTCGCGTGTGTAATGCATGGTGTGTTGGTGTTATCAAAGTATAATTCTGTCACGTTCAGTGTACCATTTATAATTTGGGGTTGTCCAATTTGCAGTACAGCGAATAGTTTGATTTTGGATCTTCAAACAGGAGAGTTGCATATATTCAGTCTTCAAGAAAAGTAAGTAAAATGCAATAGTATCGTTAGTAAAGTCATGGTGATTAACCTACTATACCTCATTATAGGTTGGAGGAGAGTTGGTGTGTGGGATTTGTTGGTTTGACTAAGTACATGTTGGAACTAGACTGATTTCAGTTGTGTATCTTCAATAGAGAAAAGTAAGTGAATGACACATTCTTTTGTATCATTTGTTTTCATAATTTTTATCACTCGTTTTCAAGATAGTATCAATTTGCCAAAAAGGAACTAAAAACGTAATGAGTACTTTTCAACAAGACAATGCAAGTTGCTCTCCAAGTCATAAAATGTTGTAAATGTTCATGAGTAACCTATGCGAAAAATATCTATTTGATTTTTATTCCACTTTTATTATGCCACTTTCAAATAGTGATAATGAACGTTAATGTACATTTTGTTCCAGGTATTACTATTGAAACACTGGCTGATGCATTGTTGGACAAATATAAGGAAAACTATTCTGATGAGCAAAGTTTGGATAACTTTAAGTAAGTGAAATTCATTGAAGAACCCGTCACAATACTCATTTTAAATACTTCATTTGTGGGTTTATTTTTTCAAGTGAGAAGCCTAACCTAACCTATTTCTGGATGTAATACACTTTTTCTTTTTCATTGAAGTGATATATTTATTATTTTTTAATTAGTTGAATTCACAGAGTTGTTATTTTAGTATATCTTTCAGTATACATTTGTTTGAGGGTAGGAACATCCTAATTTGAATACATTTCTAATATTTGTAATATGACAGTAATCAGGAATATTTTATTCAGTGGATAAATATTTTGAATTAGATTTTTTATTTTTAATATTGGTTGAAACGTCAAATATTTCAGTGTATATTGTTTTTAAAATATATTTATTTATGAATATTATGTGTTTTTTTACTTGTGTGAATCTTGTATCAAAATGCAATATATACATGCCTAATAGCGGTTACTCGTCATATTCTTAGAATATTCCAAATATTCCTAGAATATTCATAAAATATATTTAAAGAATATTCTATGGTGTTTCTCTCATGTATATTCCTAAAATAAACTAAGAATATCCTGAATATTTTATGAATATTCCTCGGGTTCTATTCCTGGAATATTCTTAATAAAATATACCTTACTATTCTAAGAATATTATAAGATATTCCAAGAATATTCCCAAGGAATATTCTTAAAATATATCAAAGGTTCGCCAGGAGCACTTCCAGGGAATATTCTCCAGAAGATATACATATCCATGGCATATTCATAGCATAATACAATATCCTTAAATGTATATTCATGAAATATACCTGGAATATCTATTGCTATGTGGGTTTAAGCGTAACTGAATGTCAAACAGATATAGATTCAGATCAGTCAATTTTTAATTTATCAGATTTCAAATCCAATTCTGTGAATAACTGTAATTTCGATCAATCAATATTAAATTTAAGTAATTTTGATACTGATATTGACAGTAATGGAAATGTACAACCATTTTTTATTAATTTAAGAGTTGATAATATCCCAATTAGTTTTGAAGTTGACTCAGGATTTGCCCATTCTGCCATTTCCGAAAAATTATATTTAAAGCATTTTAGTAGTAAAACGCTGTTCAAAAGCGATTTATCGCTAAGAGATTATGTAGGTGTCACATTTCAACCTATGGGATTTTTGAACTTAGAAATATTTTATGAAGGTGAAAAACATATATTAAAAACTTATGTGGTAAAAAATGGTGGTCCTCCACTCATAGGTAGAAATGGGTTGAAAATGCTGAATTTAGGTTTATGTAAGGTTAAGGAAAATCATGTTGATACAAATTCATCATTAGATTATAATATACTGAATTTTTCTGACCTTAGTTCTTCAACAGAAGTCAATTCTCTGATCAATAAATACAATGAAATTTTTGACAATAATTTGGGAACATTCAATAAATTTAAAATTTCTTTGAAACTGAAAGAGGGAGCCATCCCAAAATTTTGTAAACCACGACCAGTTCCTTTTGCATTAAAACCGAAAGTAGAAACGGAGATTGAGAGACTAGTTAAAAATAAAGTTTTAATACCAACCGAATTCTCAGAATGGGCCACGCCCGTTGTACCAGTTTTAAAGCAAAACGGATCGGTTCGTTTGTGTGGAGATTTTAAAATTACACTGAATCCTAATTTAGTTGTTCAACATTTTCCTCTTCCAAGAGTAGAATATCTTTTTTCTCAGTTGCAAGGAGGTGACAAATTCTCAGAAATTGATCTTTCTGATGCTTATCAGCAAGTTTTATTGTCAGAAAATTCTAGAGAATTAGTCACTATTACAACTCACAAAGGTCTTTTTTCGTATACAAGACTACCCTACGGAATTTCAAGCGCCCCATTCATTTTCCAAAATATCATGGAGCAGATGTTTATTTTTCCAGGAGTTGTCTGTTTCCTCGACGATATAGTAATAACGGGAAGGACTGATAGAGAGCATCTCGATAGATTGGAAAAAGTTTTTAAACGACTTCAAGAATGCGGCTTGAAGGTAAAGAAAGAAAAATGCTTTTTCTTCAAAAATTCTGTCAAATATCTTGGTCATGTAATAGATAAAAACGGACTACATACTTTAGATGAACGGGTAGTAGCAATTGAAAAGGCAAAAATTCCTGAAACTGTAACTGAACTAAAATCTTTTTTAGGTATGTTGAATTTTTATTGTAAATTCATGAAAAATGCTTCTCAAATTTTGAAGCCACTTTATAGGTTATTGAAAAAAGGTGCAAGTTGGGAATGGAATGAAGAGTGTAATAAAAGCTTTGAAGAAGCAAAAAAGTTATTGGTCTCTTCCTCGGTTCTGGCACATTTCAATCCAGAGGAAAAAATTAAACTAAGCGTAGACGCTTCTCAATTTGCTCTAGGCGCAACAATCTCCCATATTTATAAAGATAACTCTGAAAGGCCAATTGCTTTTGCTTCAAGGTTACTGACGACTAGTGAAATAAAATATTCACAAATTGAAAAAGAGGCTTTAGCTATTATTTTTGGAGTAAAGAAATTTTTTCAATATATTTACGGCCAACGGTTTGTTTTGTACACGGATCACAAACCTCTGTTAGCAATTTTTGGTGACAAAAAAGGGTTGCCGGTTTTTGCTGCGAATAGATTGCAAAGATGGGCATATATTTTATCAGCTTTTTCCTACGACATAGTGTACGTGAAAAGTAGTGATAATGTTGCAGATTTTTTATCTAGGCTGCCCATAAATTCCTCAAAAGACGAAGAAAGTAATTGGTTATCGATTTTTCGGTTCAACAGTAACATATCGTATTTAAATTTTATTGAAAAATCGGATTTTCCTTCAGATGTAAAGTTAATAAAATAAGCAACAGCAATTGATCAGATTCTCAGTAAAATTTTGTTCTTTGTTAGAGAGGGTTGGCCTGCAAGCTCTCCATCTAATGAATTTCAACCATTTTTTTCGCAGAAAAAATGAAATTTCTGTCGAACAAAATTGTTTAATGTGGGGTTCCAGGTTGATAATTCCAAAAAAATTTCAAACTTCAATTTTACAAGAATTACATAGCTCGCATATGGGTGTTGTAAAAATGAAGTCCCTTGCAAGATCTTATGTTTGGTGGCCGTCAATTGATAAACAAATTGAAGATCGGGCAAAACATTGTGATTCTTGTGCTGTTTATTCAAATAATCCGCCTAAATCATATTTGTCAACCTGGAGGTGCCCAGAACAACCGTGGACTAGGTTGCATGCCGATTTTTTCGGATCAGTATTTAATAAACAATTTTTAGTGATAGAAGATGCAACATCGAAGTGGTTAGAGTGTTTTCAAATGCGAGAGATAACAGCATCTAGTACCATTAAAATATTTCGCGAAATATTCAGTAGATTTGGTTTACCTTTTCACCTTTGCACAGATAATGCAACCACCTTTATGTCTGATGAATTTCAAAATTTTTTAAGGTTGAGTGGTGTGAAACATTTAACTGGTGCTCCCTATCATCCGTCAACAAACGGGTTAGCTGAAAGTGCGGTTAAAATTTTAAAAAGAGCCATCCTGAAAGCTAAGAATGAAAATAAAAATGCAGATATAAATTTAATAATACAACGTTTTCTGTTTCATTATAGAAACACACCACATACTACTACCGGCGAAACTCCGTCAAAAATATTATTGGGGAGGAATATGCGAAATAAATTTGACTTGTTGATGCCTTCAACAAATCTAGTAATACAAAATAAACAACTGAAACAACAACAGTATTATCGAGGAAACAGAAAAACGTATTTCAATAAAGGTGACCAGGTTTGGGTACGCGATTTCAGACCAGATAAGCAGGAATGGTGTACCGGGGTTATTGAAATTATTCGTGGTGGTAGAACTTATATAGTTAAATCAGAAGATGGAATGATCTGGAAGCGTCACATAGATCAACTTAAACAAAGAAATTCGACAAGTAAACAAAATGAAGATTATGTTGATAAAGAAACAGTATCTATCATTCCACGCTCTGATTTAGATGTAAATAATGTATATAAAGATATTAGTGTAGTAACTCGGGATGAATCGCATCAAGGTGAATTAGAAACTAATAGTGAAACTGTTATATCAGAGACTAGTGATAATACGCGAGTGTTACGACGCCGTAGTAAAATAAGTCAACCTGACAGACTTGGTTATTAAGCCAATAGTATCGGGTGGTTACGACTTTTAAAGGGGGGAAATGTAAGATACCCTTAACGGTTCTTTGTAAAAAGTCCCAGATGTTTTTATATATATATATATATATATATATATATATATATATATATATATATATATATATATATATATATCAGTAGTATGTATTTGGCCGTCAATATAGTAAGTTCGAATTGAAGCTGTGTATTATTATTTCCTATTTAAATGTATGTTTGTTTGATGTTCAAATTAATATCGAACATACATAACACACATCATCCGTAGCTTAGTGTATTCTTACCCTAAATTCCCGGTTGACCAGATAAGAATCCAAGATTCTTATCATGTATAAAGCCATGTGTGCCGTCCACATTTCCGCGATGAATCCCTTTGTTCAAACAGTGTCAAAGGACCATGACTGTATTATTTTTCTGTAGAAAGGCCTCCTTTATTCCGAGGACCAATAGGACAAGTTGCGAGGTCGTGTTACGATCCTGCCTGAATCCAAACAACAAGTTTCAGCCTTTTCTCCAGACGGAGAAGTCTGCTCAATAGGATCTTGTCCGCAATCTTGGCGACCGAGCTAAGTAGCGAAATCGGTCGGTAGCTCTCTCTTTGGTTCTTCGGTTTTCCCGACTCATGAATGGGTATTACCTCCGCGCGCTTCAAGTAGTCTGGGTAATGTTGCAATGTGATTATCCCGTTGATGATATGTACCATTTGTACGAGACCTTTGCGCGGCAGGTTCCGGAGTGGAATTGCTCCAATGTCATCTCTGCCAGGTGCATTGTGTAGTGGCATGCGTTTTATAGTGTCTCTCACCTCCTCAAAGTCGGAGAGGATTTTAGCAAGATCTTCACCGTTTAGGCGTGGCGGAGGCATTGAACGCACCCTCCTCGCCGTTTCGGTGATGTTTCTATGCTCTTCGGTGCTGTCTGGTGTTTTTCAGTGAAAATTATGGAAATATTCTTCGAACACTATGGTCTTCTGAACGTCGGTTACCCAACTTTCATTACCTCTCTCAATGGTAGGCATGTGCTCGTATCTGTTGTCGAGACGTTGCGCCATCCTCCACAGAGAGTTGTCCTGAACGTTAAGTCTCTCCAGTTTCTACCTTCACTGAGCATGAGCTCTTTGCATCGAGGGTCTCTAGTATTTTGCTACATTTTTCTGGGGCGGTGTTTCTCGCGAATAAGTTCCATAATGTCCTGTGGAAGAAGATCCCTCTGACTTTTAACCACAATCAGTTTTTGGGACTTATCTCTCGCGATCTGAATGTTTTTAATAAACGTTGCAGTTATCTCTCAGATTTTCAATGGTAATTTGTCTCTCAAGTGTGGTGAGCTTGTTGAAATAAGTTGATGTGTTGTGAAAAAATCTCCTCTATCTAGCTGAGGGATTGCTCGAGTGGTACATTCGTGAATAAGGATACAATATCGAAGCCAACCAGAATATCTTCTAGTAGCAAGATGATGCCTTTCAAATGTTCAATGAAGTCAGTGGACATATTCAAAAAACACTTCATTGTGAGATTTTCACTAAACGATTTTACAAAAACGCAACACGTGTTCCGCCATACAATGGCTTCTTCGGGCGTGTCTTTACTGTGTCTCGGACGTACGTCTAAGTCTTCCCAACATGTATCTGCAGCATATCCGACAAATATCTGTCAAGGTTGTAGGATGCTAGCCGTGAAAGCCTACATTTCTATATGTATGTGGAAATTATTACCTTTTTCTGATAATTTTATTTATGATGATCGATATTCGACGGCTAAGCGATAATTTCAAAAAAGATAACTAGTTGCTAACGGTAGTCAATATATTGAGAGAGCAGTGATCGTGTTTTTTTTTATTGATGGGGTGCCACTTGATTTTGATTTACTGAAATTCAAAAACAAAAATATGCCTGAGTGAGAAATTTATTTAGTAGTTGGTTCAGACTAAGATCTGAAAAATATGATAAGATATAATACGGGTGTTCCGTGGTGGCCGTGGTAGTGGACGGACGTGCTGATAACGTCCGCCCACAAAGAAGGTACGCGGATGACATGTGCTATCGTGGGGCTCCTCTTTGTGTTGTATTAGTCCATCGTGTTGATTACTGGAATGTGTGAGTGTCTTTGAAAAAAAAAATGATGAATAAAGGGCTCCCTTTATTCACGCCGGTATCCAGGCCGGATGGTTCGGATAACCACGTGAAAAAAAAACCAGAATCTCTCCCAAGCAGGGGGCGACTTTATAAAAATCCAATTGTTTTTGTGATATGTGAACACTATGTATACCTACTTCTTTTTCATATATTTTTATTACCTTGGTGATGAAAAAATAAGTATTGTAAAATTGTTAACAAATAAAGTTATTAGTTAGGAATTCATCATCTAGTTTATTTATAAGTTTATTACAATATGGCGCAGTTGGAAAACAAAATACTTCAGATCAATTATAATGAAAGCGGTGAAGATAAGGGAGACCTGGAAGCCAAACTAGTTATTGGAAGAGAAGAACTCGACCATATGATATCAAAATGGCTGTCATTGGTGACAGGCAATTCCAAAATTATTGAAATCAACCCATTCAACATTGAAGATGATAACCCAAATACATGGATAAAACAATATGAATTCGTGGCCGCGTCCAACAAATGGACTACAGACGATCAGAAAAATACATTATTTGAGATTCAACTTATCCGGTATTTCTTTTCGTTGGTATGAACAAAAATTCAACGAATCCCGATCATTTTCTTGGGAGGAATGGAAACATTCCATTATGGTGACGTTTGATGAAGATAACGAAATGGGATAAAGCTCTGAATTATAAACTCCGTTAAGAAACAATTCTTGAATATTTTTATGAAAAACAACGGTTGTTATACTCAGCAGACAATTCTCTCTCCGAAAATTCAGTTATTTCTCTATTGATATTAGGGCTTTCCTACTACATAAGGAAACAAATATGCCGTAAAGACATAAAATCAAGAATAGAGCTACTTCAACTTCTGAAACATCATACAACACATGAAAGTAACATTACAGATTTTCAAAATATGAGATATTCAGTAAATAACAAGCAAGAAAATAAGAACGGTCGACATTCTGAACAATGCATTTACAATCAATGTGATGAGTTTGTCAACAATGACGAAATTGAAAATTTCAAATCATACACCCTATTTTCTTCTTCAAATTCAGAAAATCATGATAACATAGAAATTTTGTCCATTAATGGGCATCAAATGAAAATATTATGTGACACTGGATCTGATATTGATCTCATCAGTGGAAGAGTTGTGAAAATATTGAATTTACCATATTTCAATACTAATGTTATCATAAGAAGTTTAGTTGGCATAACGAAATGTTATCATAAAACGATATTTGATTTGAAAATCAGAGGCGAAGACATTCAAATTAATCCTATCATTGTGGAAAATTTGTCATTCGACATATTATTGGGCAAAATTAAATTGAGAAAACTAGGATTATTCGAAAGAACTTTTCATTTCAACAAGGCAAAATTTTCCTAAGAGAATTCGAAGAAATTATTTCCTCTAATAATGAATCCATCAATTTGTTCTCGTAACTATGAAACAGATTTTACTTTGAGAGAAAACTCAAAAATTATAAAATTGAAACCATATAGATTGTCTTTGAAGAAACAAGTTTGGATCAAGGATAAAATCAAAGATATGCTAAATCATGGTATCATAAAAAAATCCACTTCACCGTATGCCTCAACTTGCGTTATCAAAACAAAGAAGGATGGAAATTATACATTGTGTATCGATTTTCGACAAATCAATATTGAAACTGAATTAGATCCTTTTCCATTTTCAACGATAAATGATTTAATTGAAAAATTTGGTGGTTGTAAATATTTCACTGAAATAGATTTGAGAGACGCATTTTGGAATGTGAGTATTACAGAAAATAGCAGAAAGTTCACAGCATTTTTAACGGAAGAGGGGCATTATGAATTTCTCAGGTTACCATTCGGATGGAAGAATTCAAGTGCAAAATTTCAGAGAGTCATTCAGGGTATTCTTGGTGATTTATTGGACAGAAATGTAGTAGCATATATCGATGATATTGTTTATGGAGGTTACACTTTGAAAGAATTTGAAAATAATACTTTGAAAATTTTGAAAAAATTTATGAAAAAAACTTCAAAATAAACTACAAGAAATGTTCTTTTTTTGTACAACAAGTGAGATTTCTAGGTAGAGAAATCGATGGAAATACGAAAATGATGAATGAAATCACTGAAAAGGTGAAAAACATGAAAAGACCTTATGATATCAAGTCATTACAATGTTTTACTGGCCTTACCAATCATTTAAGGAGCTTTTGTATACCAAATTATAGCAAAATTACTCGTTCTCTGGAAGAACTAAAATGTAAAAACAAAAAATTTATCTGGACTCAGGAATGTGAAAATTCATTTGAGAAACTGAAAGAGATCATAACATCAGAACCTCATTTGAAATACGAATCATCGACAGATGCTTCATATTATGGCTGTGGGGCAATTCTCTATCAGAGAGATCCAAAAGAAAATAAAGAATAGACAACTAAGAATCATAAGCTATTACTCTTATACTTTTTCAAAATGTGAAATGAATTATTCAGTAAAAGAGAAGGAATGCTTGGCAGTGATGAAAGCAGTGAAACATTTCCGCAATCTAGAAGGACAAAATTTCAAAGTGCATACCGACCACCATGCTTTAACCCAACTTCTGAGAGATAGACTGGCAAGATGGCAAATATTTTTGAGAAGTTTCGATATGGGGGTCAATCATAAAAATGGTAAAGAACTGAAAGATGCTGATGCCATATCGAGATTATGTATTGAAATACCCAACAATATTCAAGACTCTTTTTGGTGTAATTTGGTTACTCAAGATAAAAGCAAGCAGATGATAAACGGATTTCTAAAATTATATCATGACGATGCTACTTCAGGAGGTCATGATAAGTATTATGAAACCTATTACAAAATTAAAGCTAGATTTATATGGGAAAACATGACTAAGTATATCAAATACTACACAAAGACTTGTGAGACGTGCCATATAGCAAAATTCAAATATTTACCAAAACCTGACTTTGTTCATATCACTAAATGTTCTGAAAATTCATATGAAACCATACATGTAGATTTTGCTAAAATCCAGAAAAAGTCTGACTTGAATAAAACAACCAAATCATTCATTATTATTGTTGATGAGGCAACAGGATACATCTCAGCAAAAGCAATGAAGAAAAATATTTACCAAAACCTGACTTTGTTCATATCACTAAATGTACTGAAAATTCATATGAAACCATACATGTAGATTTTGCTGAAATCCAGAAAAAGTCTGACTTGAATAAAACAACCAAATCATTCATTATTATTGTTGATGAGGCAACAAGATACATCTCAGCAAAAGCAATGAAGAAAAATAGTAAATTTGTAAAACAATATTCAGCTAAGTGAATGAAATAAAAAATATAGTAACTGACTGCGGAAAACTATTTACATCTGGAGAATTTCATGAGTGGGTAAATGAGTGAGGAATAACAATTAAACATACTACCCCATATCACCCCGGAGGAAACGGAATTGCAGAACGTGCTATAAGAGATTTAAAGTTATTCATGAAATGTTATGAAGATTTTCCTGGTGGTTGGAAAAAAATGCCTCGAGGCAGCTGTAAGGCATCATCATCAGTGGCATTCTGAATTTTTAGGTTGTTCACCATCATATAAGCTCTACAGCAAATCAATAGTTTTACAATCAGAAAAAGTATTAGACTTGAATTTACAAATAAGGGAAATACCAAAAACGCCAGAACAACAAATGAAATTCAAAGAGAGAGTTCAAAATCAAGCCAATATAAATAGAAAATTGAAACCATCTGAACTGAAAGAAGGAGACAGCATTCTAGTAAGGTATCAGAAAGTTGGAAAAGAGTATATAACGAAAAATTCTTTCAAGATAACAAGAGTCCATTTCATCGATGGGATAGTAGCATTCGTACATTTCGCCAATGATGAACGACCAAAGTCAGCTCATATTTCTAATATAAGGAAGTTTCATCACAGGAGCGATGACTTTGAAGAAGTGAAGCTTTGTAGTATATGAACCTACTTCTTTTTCATATATTCTTATTACTATGGTGATAAAAAAAAGTATTGTAAAATTGTTAACAAGTAAAGTTATCAGTAAGGAATTCATCCTCTAGTTTCTTTATAAGTTTTTTACAGTTTTTATAATTGAAAAAAAGTTTGAAAAAATGGGTGGCAGCATTGCTTCGTGCAAGACCGCTGCGTTCCCTGACCAAGCTTCTGTCAACCAACAGGAGGAGCATTACTTATATACGCCTGAAGATAGGAAGCAACGACCATCCAAAATAGAGAGAGAGATGGTAGTTATAGTTTCCTTCATAAAAACAGTATATTCCCGTAACATAACAAATGAAATCATTAGTCGCCGCTGCAGCTGCAGTAGGATCTTACAAAATAGACAGTGGATAAATTTATATGACTTTCATTATGGCTACACAAAATTATTTTTGAAACTTTCGATACATGTACATTTTATTTAAAAGGAAAACAACAAGGTATATGGTTGGTCTCCAAAAATAAGTTATCTTTGCAACGAAAATCAACTCCGAAGTGGAAAAAGTTTGGAAATTCCTCACCATATGAGTCCTTTTTTCTGGATGTTATCAGCAACAGGCTATCTGAGGGGTCAAGTAGAGTCTGAATAACAGTAATATCCTGGACTCGAGCAGTGTAAGTTGAACTGGAGCAACTCGACTTTTCTTTTTCCAAACCTTGTCTGCAACCAAAAACAGTGTTTGGAGATCCACAAGGATGCCAAACCGGACAAAATGTTCGCGTCGGTTGGACAACCCACGCTCCTTGGAAAATAGCAAAGGCTGTACTTGTCCGTAGCTCAATGGAAACCGGCAGATCTACAGAAAATGATCCCGGTTGTGATATTGGTTTCAGAAATTGAGTGGTTGCAATAACTCACCTCCTCTGAGGAAAAGGCTTCAACTAAAATAAAGCGCAACCAAAAAATGGTAACTAACGCGACATACCTTACTTTCGTTTCTAAACCGTCACATAAAATCATCTCAGGCTGGCATGGTCCTGACCAGAACAGTCAACACAAACTCGTCCCTTGCGCGTTGACGAAATTTGTCTACTCAAATAACTCATTTCTACTTTGTATAAAGTATTCATTGAGCATTCTTTCCTTCTGGACTGCAAAGTAAATTAATGGTAATTATATAAAATTCATTTCTTCAATAACACTTCGTTTTTCTCAAGACTACACCAACTATGCAATGACATATAGAATTATCAAGAAAATACATTTCATAACAAGTGTTTTGGATGGTTGATGAAGTCGAATTTTCACGTTAGAAAATATTTATCAAATTGAGTGTTCTAGTTCTTTCAGTCGAATTTGTTCTGCAAATCATTCTGTTCACTCACTCGAAACGAACGCCGTGTTGGTCGCTGGTTCAAGTCCCAGGCTGAACGATCGATTTTCACTTGCTATCGTCCAACCCGTGTTAGGAATCACTCGTTAAAAGGTGAGACCTCGTTAGTCCTTAGCTCGCACAAGTTTAGACTTCTGAGGGTTGTCGTTCGTAGGGGTGCGACAGCTGGTTAACGGAAAAACAGATTTTTTCAAACAGATATTTAGTATAGGTATTCAAAAAAAAATTAATAGGAAAGTATTACTCCGAATGAAACGTTATTGCAATTTAATGTTTTTGTCATGTTAACAAAAAAAAAATTGTCGTGGAAAATTTCGTTATATTTTTCTATGCAAGAATATTTCATCCAGTGCATTCAAATGTGTGAATATTGTGGTATGAATTTTGATCAGCTTCTCCTAAATAACTAGAGTTCAGTCACTTTGCTATCAGTGACATCAAAAATCATGGCGAAAGCCGTAAACCACCATATCCTCGAATTTTTGGTAGGCTTCAACATCTTGAGCGATTATCAATATGGCTTTCGGAAACAAAGATCAACAAGAGACCTTCTATCGTATGTCACCCATATTTGGAATAACGCAATCGAGAAACATGGAGAGTAAAGAATCGTTGCGCCTGATATTTGTTAGGACTTTGAGCGTGTGTGACATTGGGTTTTGCTAGCCAATCTTCGATTTTATGGCTTGTTGGATCATTTTTGTGTAGGGCTCTTCAGCTTTTTAAAAGAACGTGTCCTGCAAGTAGAAATCGATGGATGTCTCTCGAATACTTTCACCATCAACGCTGCTGTTCCTCAGGGATTAATATTGTCTCCAACCCTCTTTTTATTGAATATCAACGACTTATTGGAAAAAAACAAGGATCCAATATATTGATTTACTGATGACAGCACACTTGTCTCGCCATTATATTTGGATCCCAGGACATCCGCTGCGGGTGCACATTTTCATCGGCAGCAGGAGATTGAATATCTCGATGACGATCTAGAAGTAATTCCGAATTGGGGTGAAAATAACCAGGTTCAATTCAATGCTAAAAAAATCTCAGGCATCAGTTCTATCCGAAAAGGTAACTGTTTCTGAGCCAGATATAATAATGTCAGATCAGACAATTCCGCTTTCTGCTTCGATAGGTTTGTTCACTAATATGTCTTGGCACAATCATGTCGCTGGAATTACCAAGCCTGTTTCTCAGAAGCGTAGAACACTGTTTCGAACCAGAAAACTGTATACACCTCAGCAATTTTTGATGTTTTATGAAGCTAAGTTCAGACCTGCTTTGTAGTATTATTCTCATAGTATTTTTGTCATAGGCAATAGTATGAATCCAACTAATATACCTCAACCAGTTACGAGACGATTCATATCGATGAAAGGAATAGATAATTTTAAAAGTCATTTAACCAGTGTGGTTAAATGACGTTTAAACGTGTGTACTGGGTGCCAGGGCATTCAGGAATCACAGGTAATGATAAAGCTGATGAATGCGCTAGACGCGGATCATCAACTTCATATATAGGTCCTGAACCAGCTCTGGGGGTATCACAATCACTGGTACGAAACCAGATTAGGATATGGACCAATAAGAAGCACACAGAGTACTGGAGAAAAGTACCTGGCAACAAACACAGTAGAACCTTCATTGGGGAACCGTCCGAGAAAAGAACCGAAGAACTACTTCAATATAGTAGGGCTCGGCTCAGAATAATTACAGGGTTACTAACCGGTCATTGCCCTCTCAGAGAACACCTGAATAAACTGGGGCTGTACAATGGAGACCTCAGCTGCAGATTATGCAACGAAGGGATTGAAACAGCTCTACACATCTTATGCGAATGTGAGGCACTGAATCACAGGAGACAGGCAATATATGGACGTATGAAATTACGTCCAGAAAAATATGACGACCATCCAACACGGAACCTGTACAAACTAGTACAGGGAACGAGACTGATGGAATGGGTGTCATGAGAAGATGGGAGAACAAACGCAATAAGCCCAAGAGGCTGCAAGTGTTTCCTGGAGACTTGGATTAAATGGACAAGTCAGACAGCTCCCAAGGTTTGTCAGTTGTAGATCTTTTGGCAAAATTTTTTGTCAATACATTTCATAACTTAAGTTCAAAATGTTTTCCTCTAAAAAATAATAATAAAATAATGAGCATTCTTCAGTGTCTTGGTTTACAGACGACTTGAAATACCTGAGAAATCAACTTTCTGCTTTAAAGTTGGTAACTGATGTGACGAAATATTCAGTTTACTTGGAAAATTATAGGGTACTTAGGAAAGTTTATAATAACAGGTTAAAAACTGCAAAAAAAATTGCATATGACAATTTCATCATGTCATCTGAAAACAGAGCAAAGGCTTGTTGGAAAGTCAATAACTATGAAAGAAATAAATCAAAAAAAACCGTAGTAACTCCTTATTTTTCACCACATGAGATAAATTACTTTCTTTGTGAAATAGCTGTTAATATTATTAAATATCTTCCGAACATATCTAATGACGAGCTCCTTAGTTTCAAGAACTTCACTGCACCGTGCAGTTCTTTCTATTTGCACCCAGTTACTCATTTTGATGTCTCTTCAACCATAAAGTCTTTGAAAAATTCTAATTATCTTGATATTCATGAACTAAATAGTCGAATCTTGAAGGAAACCAATTTAATTGCTGTAAAACCTTTCACTGAGCTCATAAATATTATGTTTCATACTGGTATATAACAATTTTAACTTATGTGGTATCAACATTTTAAATTATTCATAAGTTATCCAAAGTAACTTATGTGGTCAGCCGGTAGCCAAGCGGTTCGGCGTGGGTGCTTTGTTCACTCACTCGAATTGACTGCCGTGTTGGTCGGTGGTTCAAGCCCTAGTCTGAACGATCGATCTTCACTTGCTACCGTCCAACCCGTGTTAGGAATCACACGTTAAAAGGTAAGACCTCGTTAATCCTTAGCTCGCACAAGTTTCGACTTCTGAGGGTTGTCGTTCGTAAGGGTGCGACAGCTGATTAACGGAAAAACAGATTTTAAACAGATTTTTTAGATACCTCAGTTATTGACAGTTATCGACAATTATCGCCCCATCAGTATTATTTCGATACTCAGTAGTCATTGAAAAATTAATCGAAAAACAATTGTATGAATATTTTGATTCAAACGGATTCTTCAATAACTCTCAATTTGGCTTCAGAAACTCCCGCTCAACAGTACAGGCAGTTCTTAATGTTGTCGGTGACGTTGTAGAATCACTTAAACAAGGCAATCGTACAGCTATAATGCTGTGCGATCTTTCGAAAGCTTTTGACTGTGTGTCACATGACATTCTCTTGGAAAAACTAAACTATTATGGTGTTAGAGGAATTCTTTTGAAACTTATCAGTCCTTATCTTTCCAATAGAAAACAATGCGTTTGAGTGAACGGTAAAACATCAGATTTTCTGATTGTTAGTCATGGAGTACCCCAAGGTTCGGTTTTGGGCCACCTCCTTTTTATCATTTATATTGATGAACTCAGCTGCTTTATGTCACCTTATAGGAAAGTTTTCTTTGCAGACGACTCAACGTTTATTATTTCTGAGAAAGACAACGTAGACTTAGATGTTCCACTGTATTGCGCTACTAACAAGGCAAGTAAATGGTTTGCAGCAAACAAATTGAAATTAAATAGTAATAAAAGACAAATAATCCAAATATCAGCAAATAACCAATCAACTGTTATTCAAGAAACGAAAAGCGTAAAACTGCTTGGATTAGTGCTGGACCACAGACTAAACTGGCAGACACATATTGATCAATTATTTAAAAAACTATCTATTTCCTTATTTATTTTACGATAATTGAGAACAATAACTAATTTTACAACTCTCATAACCACGTATTTTTCACTGTTTCACTCTCACATTAGCTATAGCATTACTCTCTGCGGTAATTCCTCCCATGTGATAACAGTTTTTAAAATGCAGAAGAAGGCAAAAAGGGTACTTGCTGAAGTTGGTTTTAGAGATCACTGTCAAGAGTATTTTAAAAAATTAAAAATTATGCCTTCACTATGTTTGTTTTTATTTCACACTTTATTTGAAATTCATAGAAGTCAGTCGGTATTGCCGAGAAATTCTGATGTACACTTCAGTGAGTTCGCTGTCAAATTTCATGTAAAAAAAATTTCATTGGACTTTCTTTTTTGACGTGCTACAAACAAACATATTGTAAAGTAGCTAAATAAAATCTATCTATCTCTGTATCTGTAGAGTAGGGAGGGTGAGTGTAAGCCCACGCACTTAGGCCACATGTGACCCATTGTACATCCTCCCGAGGAGTTGTCCTCCTAGGTTAATGTCCATCCTGTCCTTTCCAGGAAGGTGGACAGGTCGCTGGGAGACATCTTCTTTATATCGGCAGTTGTAGGCCAAGACTCGCCGAACACACACTCTCTTATTGACGATAACTCCGGACAGTCGCACAGGACACGCCTGACAGTCTCATCTTCCTGTTCACACATCCTGCATAGAGATATATCCACTATCCCCATATTATGGAGATGTATCCACTATCCCCATATTATGGAGGTGTTTCCTTAATTGGCAGTGGCCAGTCAGAAATCCTACTGTTATGCGTAGATTTTTCCTGGTCATCGCCAGATATTTCTTCGGCGGCAGCTTCCCAAGGTCGCCCAAGGTAATCCTGACAAGATAACATCCTTTGATTCCAGCCCATCTCTTCAAGGATTGAGTATGGGTGTAACATTTGACTAGTTCCGCAATTGCCGAAGTCATCAGGCCGTAGGTACCACTGGGTCCTAAAATTCTTAGTCCAGCCGGATCCTTGGCTGAAGAGTTGGCAATGCGATTACCTCTACTCCTGTCGTGCCCTTTAACCCACCTCAGGATAATGTTATTATCTACCGAGGCTTTGGCTAAATCTTGGTGGTACTCTAGTACTAGTCGTGAGATAACACGCTGTCTGTTCATGGCTAATAGTGCTTGTCTGCAGATTGTGCAGATTGTTATGTTTTTGCCAGAAATTCCTTTTTTGGTTATTTCTTTTGTGGCGATTGAGATACCAGCCAGTTCTGTTTAGACCACGCTGGTATTTCTTCCCATTCTCCACTCAATCCTTAGGCTCAGTTATCTGGAGTACACTTCACATCCTGAGCCTTCTTTGGTTTTTGAGCCGTCTGTATAAATCCGTATTGCATTTGTAGCCTATGACTCTGTGTTCTGCTTAATTTGTATTCTGTAGGGTTTATTGAAAACAAACCTGGGTTCAATTGCATCACTTGTTGCCTGCAGTAGAGGTTGCGCAGTAAGCGCTTCCCGCCACAGGCCCAGCCTCAATTGACCCATTCCTACTTCAAGGTTTACACCAGCCGTGCGCAATCGCACCATTAACGCAACCTCCTCAACGTACAGATCCAGAGGGGTCAGACCCGTGATTAATTTCATTGCCACGCTTGGTGTTGTTCTCATGGCTCCTGTGATGTTTAAACAAGCCAGTCGCTGTATTTGATATAATTTTTGGATGGCTGTTGCTTGTAGAACTTTCGGTCCCCATGCAATGGCTCCATACGTTAACATAGGTCTTATTATTGCAGTGTAGGTCCAGGTGACCACACGGGGTGAAAGACCTCATGCGCGTCCCACTGTGCTCCGACATTGCACACAAGCCACGTATGATCTTTTTGCTCTACTCTGTAGATGAGAGTTCCATGTTAGCTTCTTGTCGAGGATATTACCAAGGTATTTCTCCTCTTCAGAGAAGTTTAGTTTGCTTTTGAAACTTTCGGGAGGTTTGAAGCCCGTTAAACTTCTTTTCCTGGTGAAAAGGACCATCTCAGTCTACTTGGGATTGACCGACAGTGACTGTTTCTATTAATTTGAGTCCATCCTGCGCTCTATCGCACAGTGTGTTTATAAATTTGCCGGTCTGCAAGATACCTATGTCATCTGCGTATGCAATTGTGTAGAATCCATTTTTGTTAAGGTGATTAATTAGGGTATTCAGAACTATGTTCCAGAGAAGGGATGATAAGACCCCTTCCTGTGGACATACCCTCATGACCAGTCCTTTCACTGTGATGTCTTCTACATTAATACTCATTGCTCTACTAGATAGCATCTGGAATATCCATTCTCCTACTACCAGTGGTACATTCCTGGAGTGTAGTTGCTGGGTAATTGTTGGAAAAGTTGTTTTATCAAACGATCCCTCGATATCTATGAATATACCCAGGGTGGATTCTTTATTGTCCAATGATCTCTCGATTCTGCCAACCACATGGTGAAGGGCAGAATCAGTAGACCTTCCCGGAGTATATGCATGCTGATTTGATTGAAGTGGGTTGTAAACAAGTACTTCATCTCTTATGTACCGCTCACATAGCCTCTCAATGGTTTTTAAGAAAAACGATGTG
Organism: Leptinotarsa decemlineata; assembly: GCF_025532065.1. NCBI lineage: Eukaryota > Metazoa > Arthropoda > Insecta > Coleoptera > Chrysomelidae > Leptinotarsa > Leptinotarsa decemlineata. Next base: position 5,569,065 of record NW_027412541.1, on the reverse strand, counting down.
AGACTAATTGGTCGGAATGCTTTTGGTAGGGTATTAATACCCAAACCTACCTGGTTTGGGTATAAATACTACTTTTACTTCTCTCCACTTACTGGGAATATACCTCAGAGTTATCTATCTATCATGTATGGAGCTCCGTCCCTAAACATACCCTGAAGCTGTTGGATTCCATCCAGAAAAGAGCTATCTGCCTGATTGGAGGCGGGAACATTACTTGCAAACTTGATAGTCTGGAACATCGAAGGAAGGTTGGAGATTTGTCTCTCTTCCATATATACTTTCACGGAAAGTGTTGAAGTGACTTCGCACATTTGATTCCACTGAGAGCGGTACATATCAGAAACACGCGACGGACTGTGGCTGTTCATTGTTTTGAGGTTCAATTCAGTACACCTCAAACTTCACTGTTTAAAAACTCTTTCATTTGGAGTACGGCATATTTGTGGAATAAACTTTCTGAGAACGTTTTTCCAAATGGATTTAATCTCCAGCGATTCAAATCCAATGTGAATCGCTACTTTCGCACAGGCATCGCTCTACGAGCGCCTTAAGCATTTTTCTGTAGTGCTTGGGTTTTCTCCTGAAAAAAACTTATCTTTTTCATTTTCTTTTCATATGTAGGAATAAAATTTGCATCCATTGCGAACAGATTGGTAATAATAGAATATACTTCTGCTGATTGAATTCTGGGATGATTTCCGAGTTCAACTTAAATGTTCTCAACAACCATATTCTAAAATATATGAGGCAAAATCCACTTGTAATTATATTTCAGTTGATTTTCATCATGAACAAATATCACAAGAATGGTGTGGAATAGAATGAGCGTTAACAATAATTCTCGGGTTAACATTTTTGACAACTCGACTTTGAGTTATCCTACAAAGTAAAGTTACGGTGGTTGTATCAGAGACTATGAAGGTAATCAGTTCACTCGACGCTTAAACTGAAACAGATGAGAATTAAATTTTCATCATGGTTCCGTCAAGGAGTTATTTTAACTGAATAATTTGTATGACATTCCACTCGCGAAATTTGATGAATAAATATAACGAAAATCACAAAGTGAAATGTTCATTTGGTGACAGATTAATTTTCATTGCTGCGAATGGGAGCAAATATTTCATTAGAGAATTATGCCTGAGCGGGTTGTACTAGGAAAGCATTTCCAATCACATTATTGATATCGAAATATTGTTAATCGATGAAAACTTCAATGGCCAATGTAGCGAATATTTAAAACTCATCGTCGGTCTTGTTGAAGAATGCTCTTCACGTTCCATTAAAAGTAATATCAATCATTCACCCATGTAAATATTCTACATTGAATCAAAAATGTTCAAACATTTCAGACATTTTAACGTGATTGATATTGACATACAATGTTTTTTGTTTAACTGAACTGATGGTGGAAACGATATATTCACTAAAATTCGAGAATATTCACGTATGTATTTATACAGCACTCAAATAGATATCCAAGAATGTATTGAAAGTAATGATCAAAAATATCAAAATAATAATGTGGAAAGAGAAATATTTCCAATTTAATTCGAAACGATCATTTCTGCACAGTAGGATACAGCAAATGCTCTTGAGAAGGCAACTACTCTCCTGGATAATACCATGTCAGACATCGTTATAAGTTATCCCACATAATAATAATAATCTTTATTCAATCCTTACAGATCACATACAGCATGATATAGGATACGTCACAAGTAAAAAACCATGTGATGGTAGTCAAATTTACAATCAACAATATTCAATATCAGTATTGATTCGATTTGTTCCATATACATGAAAACATTCATTACATGTATATTCATTTTACATATTTTCATTTCACATCAAGAAATTCTTTGATACTATAGTAACATTTGTTTTGCAAATATACTTTCAATTTTGATTTGAAGAAGTTTTTATTCCGTTGCTGTTTTAGGTTTGCGGGAAGATGATTGAAGAACTTTATACCTCTATATGAGTTGCTGTTTTCATAGAATGATGAGCTGTGTGCAGGAGTTCTGATGAGGTCTCCATTTCTAGTTGGGTAACCATGGCGATGAGAAACTGTTTGATACATCTTAGCATGTTGCATAAATAACATTATACATTTGAAAACATAAATACATAGAACTGTTAAAATTTCAAATTTTTGTAAATATGTTCGACACGATTCATCTGGTTTTAGATTGAAAATGAGTCGAATAATTCTTTCTTGGGAGACAAATATTCTGCTTGAGTTACTCGAGCATCCCCAGATGTTGATGTTATAGGATATGTTGCAGTAGATTAGATCATAATATACATTGATGAGTTAATTGGTTATTTAATTGCAATATAGCATAGTAACCAGTGCTCACTTTTCTGCTCATGGCATCAATATTATTTCCCCAACTCATTCCACTATATAAGTTCCAAGGAATTTCGTGGATAGTACTATACAACCACTTGAATATCAGGCACAGCTCTCCACCTAGAATGGAAATGCATACAGACTGTTTTGTCTGCATTCACTATCGAAAAATTTCTTTTACAACAATTTATGAATTCTTCTGCTAAATTATTTAGTTTTTTCGTAAGTCTTCAGGACTATCTGAATCAATGGACAATGTAGTATCATCTGCATATATAACTACTGAATCTGAACTGATATAGTCAGGTAGATCGTTTATGAATAACAAAAAAATAAGCGGCCTCAAGATCGATCCCTTAGGAACTTCCAGATCCATTCCATAATAATCAGTTTTATGCTCTCCGATTTTAACTGATACTCTCCTGAAACGCATGTATCAGTCATGTCAAGAAATTTCCACGAAAACCAAGGGAATATAATTTACTTTCGATTATCTCCAGGTTCAGTAATGCCGAATGCCTTCGATAATTCAAAGTGCTCCCACAAATTTCATTTGATCTAGCGAGTCGAATGTATATTTGAAAAAATTGTACGAAGCACTTTCGGTCGAGTTACCTTGACAGAAACCATGCTGATATTTTGACAGTATTTGGAATTTGGATAAAAATGAGTACATTTTATTATAAACACACCTTTCAAATACCTTCCCAATAATGGATATTGTTATGGGTCGAAAAATTGCACATACTAGAGGGGTCGCCTTTTTTGAAAATAGGGCTTACTACTTCAATTTTGAGAAAATTTGGGAAAACCCTGGATTGTGTGTAATAATTTTCAATGTGTGCTGATGATTTGGCGATAAATTGAGCAATTTTTTCAATGACCTTCGTTGAGATGCAATCTATTCCGATAGTGTGTTTCAGTGAGCTAATCGCATCCATGACGTCACAATTAATACGGGAGAAAAATGAAATGTTTCACTTCTATACATTGTGGTATAATTATTTTTTTTGAACTGAAGTAGTTGTCGACAGCTATTTTAGTATTGCTTGCATAGAAACTTCCAAAATCATTTACGACTATTATTTCATCTTCAACAATGTCATAATTTATATTTATTTTATAACTCAATGTATTTTTTGTTTTTCCTGATTTGTTCCTCACATAGAAATGCTCCGCGTTCCTGCAACAGCAGGACACCAGTGAAATCAATCAAGTGTTTACCAGCAGATAAGTTCCAGGGTATTCCCTTTGTTGGTGCAGAATTGATACAAGTGAGACAACAGTGTGTCCAGGACTCGGACAATTTCATCGCAGATCACATAAACGAAACCTCCGTACGAGGAAAACTCTTTTAGGTAGTAACAGTTGCATCTCGTGTATTAATCCGAACGGGGTATTAACAGGGTATTAACGCTTTAACAGAAGTTGAAATGAATATTTGAACTGTTTCGGTGAAATGTACAAAATATTTTTGATTCAATTCAAAATATGCACCTTTTTCAATACCCCTCCATAGTAAAAAATGGCAAATATTGTTCGTTCGCAGTCTTTGGATTCATTTCTTTAAAAGACTTGTAAATGACCAGTATTTTCAGACAACCACTAAGTGTAAATTCCAAAAGATACATGGAATGATAGAACATAGATCATACAATTAGATGTAGAAAACACACACATAAACTGGACTGAATATTCTTCTTTCTTATTCAATCATTTTTTATTCCACCTCCGAGACTTCTCTTATTCATACAGATATCGTAAAAATATAATTCTAGGTGTATTCGATTTTAAAAATCTGGAGCCGAGTGAGCAGATGCTGATCTTGAACCACGTGATAGCAGATTCAATGAAGCGAAAAATATTCAACGAATGCTCGATTCCGTCTGAATGACGGGTTGATATTTGTGGTATTATTCGTCACACGAAACCTCTAAGGTATGATTGATGAAGTCGTTTTTTACAGAAGAACCGTGATTTATAATTTTCTGTTTGAAACGCAAACGTTTTTCACACTATTTTCACATCATTTATGAATGTACAACTTTGAAAAAGGCATCATTATATCATTGAGAATGTGTCATTAACTCTTTTCTGAAGAGTGTGCTGATAATATTGCGAAACTTTATAAAAAAACCCAAAACTCAACAATGAAAAGGGACAGTTGATTATAAAATCTGTCTGATCCAGAAACTGATCTCGGAGCTGTCCGATGACTTCTGTTTCCCCGCTCTCATGAATATCTAGGTTAGGTTAGGTTCGAAGTAAGTGGGCCTATTGGACCCATCACCGCAACCTGTAAGGTTTTATTGTGGCTTACACCTATTTACACTCGACCAAATAAACTCAGTTTCTTAACGAAGCCGATTAGTTTGTATGGTGAGGGGTATATCAAATCAGATGATAAGAGTACGGCTCTGCCGAACTGTAAAAACCTGATTCGGTCCCAAGCGGGGTAGGCACAAATTATATGCTCTGCTTTTTCATCATTTTCCAAACAGAGGCGACACACACTGTCTTACGACAGTCCGAGTCTCTGCATAAGGTGATTTAAATGACAGTGACATGTAAGAAGGCCTGTTACACATCGTAGTTCGTAGTGAAGTCCAACAACAGTTTGGTATCAAGCTTCGAAGGGTGAATAGTCGCCTTGGAGTCAGCCAATCCTGGAAGATTCTGCCAAAAGTCTATAAATCTTCTTGCCATCCAGGTATTTAATATTTGTTTGACAAATCCTAAAGCGATGCCAATGACAGGTTCTGGTCCGATGAAGCTGCTTGCAGCACCCTCCTTTGCAAGGGAGTCAGCAGCCTCATTGCCTCCCAGGCAAGTATGACCAGAAATCCAGGCCAGAGACAATCTGTTAAGTTTTCCTATCGAGGAGAGTCGTTTTTGGCAATTTGCTACCAATTTAGACGTTGCTCGATAGGAGCCAAGAGCTTCCAACGCCGCTTGACTGTCCGAGAATAATTTTATTGACTTGTATATGAGGTTGGATTCTTCCAATCTCTCCTCACACAATTTAATAACGTGAATTTCCGCTTGAAATATAATCGCATACGTTCCTAGGCAGGTTGATATCTCTGTCCTGGGTTTGCGACTGAAAACACCTGCACCGGAACCTTGATGTGTTTTTGATCCATCTGTGAACCACCAACTATATACCCTTATATTTCCTTCTCTCGGAGGATCCAGTTCTCCCTACTCGGGAGGACTGCATCATCTGCATCATCGAACGCTTTCCGAGCGTAGCAACCTAATCGTGGTATCAGCCAGGAATGTAATTGTTTTCTGATAGGTGTAAGTTCATCAACATACAGTGTAGGTGAGTTCAGACTGCCTTGAAATTCTTCTTTCAGATAATCAAGCTATTTTCATGTAAGTATTTTAGACTGAAGCACAAATAACACATTTTTTCAAGCACTGCGAAACGCGATACTTCTCTGATAATTGAAACCGATCACCCATCTAAATTTAATATGAATTAGTTGTCATTCATTCAGTCTATGCTGCCAAATTACCATGGATAGATATAGCATTTAACAACACTTGCGAATGATTAAATTGTTTTATCAAAATGTGTGTCTTGTTGGGGCAACGTATCATTTTATGGTCGCTATAATCATCCTACCGAGAGGACTATTCTCAATTTGATGGATACACATTGCGAATAGTGAATTCAGTGAACGATCTATCAACCCCCGTACGCGGATGAGAGAACATCATCGCTGTCTGTGAGAGTGTGCATAAGAATCCGAGGCAGTCGATTTCGCGTCGCTCATAAGAACTTGGCGTTTCGCATATCACAAATTGGAGAATTTTGCGTAGTGACTTGGGCCTGCATCCTCACAAAATTCAACTGACCCAGGAACTGGAGGTAAACGACTATAGACAACGACGAGCAGTTGGCAACTGACCCTGATTTTCATCAAAAAATCATCTTCAGTGTAAGACTCAATTCTGGATGAGTGAGTACGTGAACAAACAAAATTCTTGAATTTGGGACAATACCAATCCACATTTGAATCTGATGCTGAACTATTTGAAATACAGAACACAAAAAGTAAAGATTGGAAGGGAAGTAGCTTAGAATTGACTGTCAAAATGGGTGTACTACAAGGGACTATTCTGGGGCCACTCTTCTTTTTGGTTTATATGAATGATATAGTTGAAATACGAGACTTGTCCAACATAATATGCTATGCCGATGACACAGTTCTGATATTCATAGGCACAAGCTGGAAAGAAATAAAATCAACCGCAGAAACAGATCTAAGAAATTTGCAAGTTTGACTGAACCATAACCTACTCACCCTCTACGTCTCTAAAACTAAATTCATACCTTTTACACCTACGGTTAATACACAACCCACTTCAGATTATTATATAAACCTCCACAAAACAACTTGCACGGACACAAATATATATATACCTGCCCAGAAGTAGATCGACTATCATCAATAAAATAACTAGGAATGACTCTGGTTCAGCACATTCGCTGGACCGAGCACATCTCGAATTTAAATAAACGACTGAGAGCATTACGGCACAGATTTTACACTTTGATAGATATCCTTTCTCGCAAAAACCAACTGATGCTTTATATTTCCCTAGTAGAATCCATTCTGAGATACAGTATTATAATATAGGGAGGTGCCTTCGTTAACAATTTACGTCCTCTACATATCATACAAAATTCCATCATAAAAATCATATTCAGAAAAAAGAAACGGGATTCCACAAAATTACTACATGAAGAAACAAAAATCCTACCAATCAGTCTTTTGTATGTTCATCAATGTATAATTCGAGTTCACACAACTAAATACTCACTTCGAAGCAGATATGATCAACCAACCAGACAAACTAGTAACGAAGAATTAGCAATACATACATTTAGAAAAGCTATAACCCAGAGAACGTTTCTATTTTTCGGTCCAAAATTTTACAATCAAATACCAATACATTTTAAAACTGAAACAAAGAACTATATCCTGAAAAACAAGAAAACTTTCTATAAAATACAACGATAGTGAATACATCCACCATTTGCTGCTATCCCTGTCCTCTACAAATCATCGAATATCTTTCAGAATTTTGGTAAAAATACGTGCACACATTAAATATACAGGTGTTTTGGAGTTATGCTTTACATATGAGTTGATTACCTTCCTTATTTTTTTTATCTTGTAAATCTTTGCCCGCGTTTAAGACTATTAAGACACTTTTTACCAACCTCAAAGATAAAGAAGATATAATCAATTTATTCAATTTGGTTTATTCCATCTTATGTCACATGAGTGACATAAGATGTAATAAACCGTCATGCACCCTTTCTAAGCACACCATAAATCTGGATCATGCTTTTTCTTTTGATAATGTTGAAATTTTAGACTCAGTAAATGATACTCAAAAAAGAACTTTCTTAGAAATGTGTCATATATTTAAAAATTCAAATACCATTAACTCCAGGACAGACACTGAAAATCTCAGCCTGATTTACACCTATCACCTTTGTTTAAATAAAGAAAATAAATTTGACAACAACTAATAATTTCATAACAGGAACTACTTACTAAATGAAAATAAAAATTTCACTTACATGGAATACTGTCATGCTCACTGGTAGACATCGATGTTACGCTGTAAGACATATATTAACTGACTTTCCGTAGTTTTACTGATGAACTAATGTTACAATTTCAAAATGTGACTAGGCTTTCACAATGTGTGAAGCCGGTGGTTGATACCCAAATTTGGGTTATTTCAATTATATGTAATAGCTGGAATACCAAAGGTATAATATGGCAATCATCATTCAGAAGCAAAGCTTGAGGTCTTTCTAGTTTCTGTTCTGTCTGAAACCTTTTGATTCATAATTGAATAGAACTGGCTAATACTTGATGAAAATCCATATCTAGACTCTGTTTAAAATATGTTTAAAATGTACGAACGTATGATTCCTAACACTCATTAAAGTTTATTGTATGATTTCCACCATAAATGTTGACACATTATTTTACGCTTAAGAAAGCTACTGTCTAACTGTGTAGCGAAACACGTGTGGCGATTTTTGTAAAACCGTGACACGTACAATAAACTGTATTAATGAATTTTTATGTTTTATATGTATTCACAATTCACATATCTTGAAAAAATTTCAATATAAGAAGGTTTTTTGATCCTGAATCTTAATTCAAACTCGTAAGAATAAACCAGTGATATAACTAATAGCTTGCGAGATTCAAGTTTCATTAAGAGCCACAACTGAATCCGAAGTGATTTGAAATACCGTTGTTATCCGGCCTAAGAGGAGACGAACTCAGTTTGCTCAATTACCTTGATGGAACTTGTTTGGATATTTGTTTTGTCCCGTAAACACGATACAATTATTTATGTTGAATCACGAACGAACTCCCATTCCGCAAAACATTGTTAAAGCTCTGTTCATCTGAATAAGGTATCAATCCCCGTTGATCGACTTGTTTGTTGATTTGAATATTTCGACCAAATTTGATCAACTGATTGAAAATCACTGCAAAAAATGAAATGGCTCAGAGTACGAAATCTATTTCTCTAGATTACTTCAATAAATTGTGTTAATGGATGTGATGGATGTAGTCGTTAATTACTAAGTGGCAGGAGATCATCATGAAAAGTGAAGAATATAACACAAGTTATTCTAATATTTCGATGAAATTTATTATCATCTTTAAGGAAAAATGGTAGTGAGGATGGACGTTTCGAAAATAATGTTACATATAAACAATTGAAACATGTTAATACAATAAAACCAAGTCACTACATTAAAAGAGGTTGACTCCTCACTGGATATAAAAAAGATTATTGAATTAAAATTTACTGAAAATCGTTATTTGTTTTGAAATTATAGATTACCACCTCTTTTAATGTAGTGACTTGTTTCATTGTATTGACATGTTTCAATTGTTTATATGTAACATTATTTTCGACACCTCCATCCTCACTAACACTTTTCCTGGCAGATGATAATACGGTACACTACAGAGCATTCCATTTAAAACCACCCAGAATTACTTTTGATACAAAGATTTACAGAAAAAATTAAAAAACACGTCAACAGTAGTATATAAGGGAACACATTTTGACATATTCACATTTGATGTTTCTTCCCCTATCGCACCCCCAGAGCATGTCACCATTTTTTTTAATGGATCATCCTATATTGTGTCGCATTATCAGATGATCCATGATGAGCGGATTTCAACAAAGTATAAAACATGTGGTCTGAAGCTTATGGTTCAGGAGCTACAAATTATTTGAGTTGAAAACGAGCCACCCTGAATAACTTTTGAAACGATGATTTGCAGAAAAAATAAAAAACAGGTCAACAATTATACAGGAGGCCACAGTTTGGAATATTCGTTCTAGAGACAAATATGGAAGCAATAAACCAGTAAAAGATATTTTTTAATAATTCTTAAATAAAAATCTGATGACTGGACAATGAGAAGAAAACAAAATTCTGTAGCAAATGTTCAAAAACATTTCCACCTTACAATGGTGCAAATCAGCCCTCACATGGTTGAGAATCTCGGGAGTAATTTCTCTACAATGTCTCATGACATTCTCTCTCAAATCTCCTAATATTGTTGAGTCTATCTCATACACTCCAGACTTCAAATGACCTCATAGAAATAAATCTACATGAATGAGATCCATAGACCTTGGTGACCATTCTGTAGGACCTCTTCTGCCAATCCAGCGAACAGGAAAATTATCATCCAAAAATTGTCGCAGTCGAGATGCATAATGATGGGGTGCACCATCCTGCTGAAAAACTATTTCGTTTTCGAATGAATTTATATCCTTCTCAATTGCCCTATTGATGCACGGTATTATTCGATTCTCCAATATATCCAAATAATAATCACTAGTCAAATTATCATCGATACATAAAGTCCTATGACATGGTCACCTAAAATTCCTGCCCAAACATTCAACTTTTGAAGTCGTTGGGTGTGAACTTGATGAGGATTCGTATCACTCCAATATCGACAATTTTGCTGATTCACCTCTTCATTCAAACTCCATTCATCCGAAAAATAAATTTTATACAAGAAATTCTGATGCTAGTTGATTCATTCAGTGATACTAGTCTAATCTTATATGGATGAAATTTGTACTTATGAAGGATCCTGAAAACATTTATTCGACTGATTCCTGATTGTCGAGATAACTTATGAGAGATTGCGAAATTTCCATTAGTCCAACGTGCTCTAAAACTGCAGTACAAATAGCTTCATCGTTGACAACTCCTGAACTCTTATGCTTTTTATTGTTGACAAATCCAGTTTCCATAAATTTGTTCAATAATTCCGAAACGTGTCGTCGTACATTTATTCCTGGATGATTATCATTGAACATACGGGCAGCGGCTCTAGCGCTATTTTCATTCTGGTAGTACAAACTGACTATTTCAATTCGTTCTTGAAGCGTATGAATCAATGCTTCTCAAGAATTCACAATAACAGAAACACCAATCGTTTCTTCACCTGGTAGTTAATCTTTATTGTAGAATTAGACGAATACAAAATAAAAAGAATATCGAATTCAAATTAAACAAGGCAAAATAAGACTGCTTGGAAACAGTTTCATTTCACACTTCCAGATCTATCTTTAATTAAATACATACTGAACTAATAATTATTGACTTGAATGATTGACTTAAATGACGTTGCCACTCTGATCTAGCATTACTTTTCAGTTGGTCAATATCTTCAAATCAATATCTATGAAAAATTGAATTCGGTGATTGAGTGACTTATCCCGAAGTCATGTTTTTTTGAACTAGTTATGTGACTGTGGTGTTCATTCATATTATGTTTATTTATTTTTTCCATGTAGGTATATACACATATATATTTTTTTTGACACAAACATTTCATTATAATATTGAAATCAACAGTTCAAAGATAACTTTTCAAAACGCTCAAAGGTGCGAACTCGTTTCCTCCTTTTCATAAGCGATTTTGGTGAAATTGGTGACACTTGTGAATCAATGTATTCGTGCCACGTGCCAGTATAAGGATGTCTGCAGAATGCTGTATAATGTCCGCTCTAGGTAGACCCACTGTGATTCGAAAGTGCATATAGATTATAACGACAATGAGTCACATTGTCTGCTGCATAATTGTTCATATCTAATCCATATAGAGGATATTCGATAGCAATTGTTAACTTACCTCTAAATCTTTCTGTTAGAGAAAATATTTTAAAATGAATAAATAAAATACGGGGAAACTTATGGATCGATAGAAACTTTGTGCATTTTCTTCTTTCCTTGCAACTTGAACACATCGGTTTTTCATGTCCATCAAAAGTTTCCTCTCTTGTGCGGAAATCCAAGCACTGTGATAAACTCAATTGGCCAGTTCTTTGTGGTATGGGGATTGACAAATCCCAGAAATGATCGAAGGTTACAGATGAGTGTCCACAATGTGTTGTACAATTTATCGTGAATTTTAATTGACCAACGAAATTATCTACAATTTTAGAGTTATATGTAATCATATAAATGAGCCATGACTCTAGTGCTTTTCCGCTGTCGCTCAATTTTTCGTTAATCAAGGTCAATAATTCTATCAACGAAAGATAACGAAGGAACCCCTTGGCGTCTTTATTCGCATGACCCATATGAATCGAAGGGCAAAACTCTGAATCTGACTTTTTAAGGAGACTGGGTTCACTGCTCTATCAGATGAACCTTCCGACCACAATTCCTTGATAACTTCTGCGATTAAAGCACCCTCCGTACTAGAAATATTAGTTTGATATCTTTCATATACCTACTCATCCTTTTTCAAATATTCCAATAACCATCTCGTATTTGATAAACATTGGAATACAACTGTTCATGAAACAGGTGTTGCCAATATTTTTCAATCCATTAAGGCCAAGGGTTCTGACTGAGGAATGTATCACTGATCAAATTGTGTTGTAGCTTATGGTGATACGTTCGTCACCGATGTTTTTTTTTCCAGTAATCTATGATTTTTCCCATCATTGGACCAACGGAATGAGAAATTTGAAGTTAAATTTCTTGAAACTGAATCAGATATATTCATGGTAGTTTTTTCGAATCTGTGTGTGAAAGATAATTCCAGAACTTGTTCATTATCCTGTGCATCTTCTGAGACAATTGGGAAGTGATCCATATGCTTATTCCATTTTGCGATGTTCATAGGAAATTTTGATTTGATTTGTGGGTTCAGGAATATTTCATCGAATTTTTGAGTAGAGGGAAGATTATTAAATAATGATTTGGCATTACCTTTTGAATGGCGATACTAATTCTTTGAATTGAAAATGAATAGGCTCGGTTGTCATTAGTAGAATTCATCATTCTTCTACCAATTTATTTCAACAATTCAGTAGCGTGAGATCCAAAAACACCAAAGGTTTCAGTAGCAACAGGAAAGAAACAGTAGGAATCTAGCTAAGTGGAGTGTTTCCGAAGTTTTGATTTTTCTGCAAGCATAGCAGCTGCACCAGTGGAATTAGACGTAGCGGTAAGGTGTGAAGCTGCAACTGTATTCACACAGGTGAAGTCTCAAACCAGATATTTTCCAAATTTCCAAGGAATTAGACTCATCCCGTCTGGACGTCATCATCTCGACTAACACCAAGGGGTTCAAGAACTGAAGGAACCTCTGCAGTGGCTAGAGCTTTTTTCATGAGATCACTAATGGAATGATGTCTTGAAAATCTACCAGAAATAAATTTACAACTCAGGCCATGGTAACCATTTTCTTCTACAGTGTATCCAAATCTGCATTTATGACTAACACAAATTTTAGAAACTAACCGAAGACCTATCGGAATCCTAAAAGATAGTTTAATGGGAGATTGCGAAATTTCCATTTGTCCGACGTGCCCTAAAACTGCAGTACAAATAGCTTCATCGTTGACAACTCCTGAACTCTTATGCTTTTTATTGTTAACAAATCCAGTTTCCATAAATTTGTTCAATAATTCCGAAACGTATTCGTGTCGTCGTACATTTATTCCTGGATGATTATCATTGAACATACGGGCAGCGGCTCTAGCGCTATTTTCATTCTGATAGTACAAACTGACTATTTCAATTCGTTCTTGAAGCGTATAAATCATTGCTTCTCAAGAATTTACAATAACAGAAACACCAATTGTAACTTCACCTGGTAGGTAATCTTCATTGTAGAATTAGACGCGTCCAGACGGAATTAGACTCATTCCGTCTGGACGCCATCATCTCGACTAACACCAAGTGGTTCAAGAACTGAAGAAACCTCTGCAGTGGCTAGAGCTTTTTTCATGAGATCACTAATGGGATGATGTCTTGAAAATCTACCAGAAATAAATTTACAACTCAGGCCATGGTAACCATTTTCTTCTACAGTGGATCCAAATCTGCATTTATGACTAACACAAATTTTAGAAACTAACCGAAGACCTATCGAAATCCTAAAAGATGCACCATCTAAGAGTTTATATACCCATAAAAGCCACAGGAAGGGCATTCTGCCAGGCAGCCAGGCTATATGGGAAGGAAGACTATTGAGACGAGTTGACAGTAGAATTTGAATATTACTGGAGTTTTTTCTCAACACCAAATCGTTATTTTTACACCTCGACACGTGTTTGGATCACCAAGTGATCATCTTCAAGAGGAAGATAAAAACTGCACCAAAAAAAACTCCAGTAATATTCATTACTACACCAAAGGTTCCAAACAGTACATCATAAGTAGAATTTTCTGTGTGAGGCAACGTGATAAACACTCTACAGAGAGAGGAGCTCCCAATAAAGGCCAGTGTGTTTTGGGGACAATTCTAATTTGTGGAGAAATCATTGTGAAAGGATTTATAAGCATCTGAAAAGGTGCAAAAATTTCACACTTGTCGAAATTCAATTCAAGTCCAATATCATCAGAGAGATAAATTGTTTTTTTAAATTCCTGGAGAACAGAATCTATATTACCACCAATTGAACCATCGTCTAGGTACCAACAGTTAAAATTGGGGTTGATAGACTTTGTCAGTCCATTCAAAGAGGAACAGAGAAGAACAGGACCTAGAGGATCGCCTTGTTGAACCCCTCTCTGAGATAAGATAGTATTTTTTCCAAAGTTCAAAAATGTTGAATTTCGATAACAATGGTTGATAAAAAGAAAAAGGTGAGGAATAATTTAGTGGGTTTTTCGTAAAATGATGTTTCTGTGAATCATATTGAAGGCGTTTTTACAATCTGGTTTAACAAAAAATTGGGAAGATGGATTGGGATGCTCATTTGAAAAGAGACGTGCAGCATGTGCAACTGCTTCGTATCCCCCTGGAGTTCCAAAACCAAATTGAACAGAACGAAATCAATTTTCTAAAAAACCAGAAATATCAATACAAGATAATTTCGCTACAAGGCGACGAAAAATGGTACCAATTGTAATGGGGCGAATGCCTCCATCTTATTTTTTTCAACGCTATCAAAGAGGCACCATACAAAATAGGACAAATATCGGGATTCAATCGACCGCTCAGCAAGAAGTTACACAAGGAAGTCAAAGACGACAGAAGCTTTTCACTTCACAACCAGAACTTTTTGATGTCAAGTCTTGTAAATGGGAAGGTCTGAGGGAGTCTATTTCTCCTGCTGAACCAGTGCGAAATGATCTGATTGCTTTCAAGACTTGTTTTTCATTAACTTGGAGTAGAGTACAGTTTGTATCAGGTATAGATTCTTGACAGGTGTCAGCGGGATGTTAAGCTTGAAATTCAGTTAACGTAATATCATCAAAATCTGCAAAACTGTCCATTGAAGTCAAAATACGGATTGCCGATGTAAGATCGCCATCCGAAACTTTATTTATTACTGATTTTGAGAAATTTGTTTTCTTTTTAGATCGACTCTCGAATTTGTAAATGTAAATTTCTGGACAGGTATTGATGGGATAAGTGAGAGACTTTTTACGATTTTCTATATGTGCTGGAAGACAAAAGCATCTGTATGCAAAACGAAGCAAATATCTAACGAATTGCTCTGAATGCATTCATCAATAGCTTTGCTAAAAGCTTCTGTGGCACACATTCTTGCTCCTTTGGGAATTCTCTTCACTATGTGAGAATGGAGTTTGTATAGAGAAAGTCTATCATTGATAGCTTTGCTAGAACTTGCATAAGATTTGGATTCAACATTCGGACTCATTGCACAGGTTTGGATGGAAGAGGAAAACGTTGTTGACTCAGATTTATGAATTTTTGAAAAGTGGATTCTCAAACCTTTCGTAATTTTGAATTTCTTATTGCAATATTGACAAAACGTATATTTTATACTTGCATCGTGTTCAGTTGTAGAAGATAGTTTCTCTATGAAGGGTTCTTTTGTTTGATGTGATTTCTTGATCTGCTCATCATGACTGCTAGATAAAGTATACTTTTCATCTCTGAGAATTCTATCCTGAAAATTTTTCTCTACAGCAGGCCTTGTTGTTTCAGGTGTAGTACATTTTTATTACTCCTCCGTCTTCTATCCAATGTTCAACACATGCCTTCGATGGTTATAAAATCATCAGTAAATCTCTCACGAAAGATGTGTGCTGTTTGGTGATGGAGATTTGCATATCACTTTGACATATCAATACCGATAAAACACTACTGCATAATTATGGTGATTATGCGATTAAAATTTAGGATTGGATATTTACGTATTGGTATTTACATGATAAGAAACAGTTGTATGGTCAAAGCGTGGATAATGCAACAAATGAAATCGAGAGCTAATCCTCTATCCTTTGAAATTGAAGCGACTGTTTCTGGAACAAAAGTGATATTTCATTAGTATTGGAGATAATTCTTCTTTTGTGATGTAAGAAGATATAAACATCAACTCACGAAAGTTCACGTGATCCTCTTTGAATAAATGAGAAACCACATGCTCTGAAACTTTCCGAGACTTCTGAGGAATATTAAAAGTTTTAAATGCTGTAAATCAAAGTCGTGATAAATCTGCTTCGCGACATTTTACCGTTCGTTCCCAACATTTCTGGCAGATTTACGAGAATAATTTCAATTTTGTATCAAGAAATGGGAATGTTTGTAGGTGTTATCGTCAATAGAACGTTGAAGCTACTAGCACAAAGTTGCCAATGTTGAAAGAAATGTTTGCAGTTATTTCGGAGGAAATTGAATATTTCTGGGGTATTGAAACATGTTAGGTATTATCAATATGAAACATATAGATAGATATATAACTTTATGCAGTGTGAATCTCAATATTTGTAGGCTGGAATACTTGTTTTGAAGTGGATAGTAGAATTTGGATTTTGGAATGTCATCCATTTTATTTTAGAATCTATCTATATAATGTTCATAAGTGAAGATAAGTAATAACTTTTATCAAAACATTCGTTCAGAAGAGAAATCATTTCATTACTTGATCACTTTGTATTCGTGATCTGGCCTAATACCACTAACGATGAATACACTAGCCAACAAATGAGATGAAAAAATTGCGACTAATATTATAACGACTACTCAAGCAAGTTTAATGCATCCTGACTGCGACTTTAACATCAAAAATTTTTTATCTCGTAAAAAATTTTGAGTTATAGTTTTCTATTTTATATAAAAATTTTCATATATAGGGAAATATTAGATCAAAATAAGAAAAAACAATATATTTGGAGGGTAACAAACTTTATTTACAATACACATGAAAAAATATTCAAATGAAGTCTTTTGTGCATAAACTTTTTGCAAATTTTGACTTTTGTTTATATGTTTCATAGTTTTCCCTTATAAGGAACCAACAATAATCCCACATCATTGCTGCATCCCATCTGCCTTGGTAACGTTGCTCCATTGTCAGTATATCTTGATGGAACCTTTCCCAATGTTCGTCACTAACAGCATCCAAATTTTCTGGAAAAAAATTCAAATGGGAGTGCAAGAAATGGATTTTGAGAGACATGCGACATTCCATCCTGCAGTAGTTTACAAGTAGTTCTTCTACAGGTGTTCCGTAATTTTCTACTTTCTTTTTTCCTAAAAACTCAGAAATAATTCTTTTGCAATATCTCCACGCAGCTGACTCAACATTACTTAATTTTTGATGAAACTGTTGATCACTCAGTAGTTTTCTTATTTGTAGTCCAACAAACATACCTTCCTTGAACTTTGCATCACTTAATTTTGGAAAATCGTGTTGAAGATATTTGAACGCATCACCTTCTTCATCTAATGCTTTCACAACATTTTTCATTAACCCCAGATTAATGTGTAATCGAGGTAACAAAACGTTTTTGGGATTAACAAGTGGTATATTCTTAACGTTAGCTTTTTCTGGAATATATTTATCTCTCGGAGGCCATTTATAACTTGATAATGGCTTTGTGTTGCCCTAGTGTCCCAAAGGCAACGAAAACAGCGAAACTTCGTAAATCCGATCTGGAGACCTAGTAATAGTCCTATGACATTTGAGTCACAGTAGGTTAATGGACTGACACCTATCAGAAAACAACTACTCCCCTGGCTAATATCACGAAGGGCGTTGGATTATATCCGACAGGTGTCAGTGCAGGATTTTTCACTGAAGTTATTCCTGCATATGCTGTTGGCAATACAACTGCCGCAATAGATTTTCAATTATTGGAACACACTTGCAGACCGGTTTCGGGCTGTTTGGCCACTCGTCAGTGCAAGGTAGTGTATATCATCAACATAAAGTCGATGATTTCCGATAATTGAAAATCGAATTCCGTCAGAGTATCATTCCTCGAATTAAGCTGGAGACTACAACAAACAACAGGTTTGTCGTCGCCCCATCTGCCTGTGAACGAGGAGACCAACTACATATCCTAAATCATCTAAAAAAACAATTCGTTCAGGCCAGTCTCAACACCCTTCATAATAGAATGAGGATTTTGTTTTGCCCAAGTATAAGAATTGTAGTGGTTGAAAATGCCGGTATTGTTCATATAACCTTCGTCTGTCCAAATACAATTCAACGGGAAATCACGCACTTCATTACAACTTTCCAGGAACCACTGGCAAAAAGTCATGAGGCGTTCAAAATCTCCTGGTCTGAGTTGATGAACTCTGCTGGTCCTGTATGGCTTGAATTTCTGTTTTTTCAAAATCTTCCTAACGTTAGTTCTTGGAAGGCCTGTTGAAACTTTCGAATTTCGCGTTGACGTTTTGGGATCATATTCTTCAGCTCCTAAATTTGACAGCTACCAGTAAAGATTTACATTCTGTTTTATCGCCGCATCGTCCAAGCCTACTTGATCAAAGCGTGCGTTTCAAAGTCTATATGGAAAACCTGAAAGATCTATATTTCAAAGATGAAACTGAAGCTACGTGTCCACGGGAGAGTTTTTCTGATAGTAACTCGCGATATCAGCTCTCAGGTGTTTGTCCATTTAAGAGCACTCGAAGGAATTTTTACTATCAGACAGCACCTTAAGAGCAGTCGTCTGGTAGTTCTCGCGAATGTACTCTCAGAGTCGTGTCCATTAGTACTTGATGAACTTGTGCGAGATCCTCTCAGGATGAACAAAGAAAAACTTGCAGCTATAATAATTATTTATAAAAAGAAGAAAGAAACTGGGAAAGTGGAAAAAGTGCTGGGTTGAGTCTTGGATTCAACGTAGAACTAGTTACGGGGCCTCTTCAACATTGGCAAAACCTGTATATGAACGTGTTATGGTCACTTTCCGATTTCTGGCATCAGGTGAGTACTGCGACATCGATACTTGGTAAAAATAAACTATAAACACAATTCATTTGTAGGCGATTCTTACAGCAGTCTTCAATACTTATTTCGAATTCCAGTCTGTACAATTGGCAGGATTGTGAAAGAAGTAACATTGGCTATCTACGAAGTTTTGAAGGAGCCTTATTTGAAAGTAGGTTATTAAAAGTTAACGCATGTTCAATTCAGAAATTTCAATCCAAAAATTCTTATTCACAATTCCGTATAAGTATGGAATAAATCTGCATATGAAGAACTATCTTGATTTGGTGAAAATATTTCAGTGTAAGCCGGAGATGGCAGTGGTGTAGGTGAAGATGAGGCTGTAGATGAAAATACTTGCATATCGTATTCATCCACGATACGAGCCACAACTTTTCTAATTTCACTTTTGAGTTTTCTTTTGTAGAATTGACTTTTTATTCCTTTCAATTCCATGGCAACATATTGCCCGAAAGACTCATCTTCATCTGGTGGATTTTGAAGAGTTTGGATGGCAGAACGAAATAGTTGGTCATCGATCTCATTTAGGTCACGCTTTCGTTTATTCTGTTCCCTATTACTTCTTTCGTTATCATTTTTTGTCACACTATCATTTTCCTCTTCAATAAATTGTGATTCAATCTGAAACAAAGCACAATCATTAAAAACCTGAACGTTTTCCATTTTTGTTTCAGTTTCCTAACACAAAAAATGAATGGTTGAGTATAGCTAACTCATTCGACTCCCGATGGAATTTTCCTCACTGTGTAGGAGCGGTTGATGGAAACATGTTTCTATACAAAATCCACATAACTCTGGCAGTCATTATTATAATTACAAGGGTACTTATAGTATTGTACTATTGGCCGTTGCTGACGTAAATTATAATTTAATATACTTTGATATTGGTTGTAACGGAAGAATTTCTGATGGGGGAGTATTCCAAAATTGTTCTTTGAGTCATTGTCTCGAAGACGATGCTTTCGCTATGAAACCTTATATTTTGAAACCATATCCTTTTCAAAATCAACCAGCTCCTAATCGTATTTTCAATTGTAGATTATCAAGAGCTCGACGTATAATTGAAAATGTATTTGGAATTATGGCCAATAAATTTCGAGTTTTGCGTAAACCTATTGCGCTTGGCTCCAGATATAGTTATACGAGTTGTACAAGCATTATGCGCACTACATAACTATTTATTGTCAGAAAAAAGTTTGAGGGGAAATTATGTGCATCGAGGATTAATAGATACAGAGGAGGCAGAAACGCATAATATACTACCTGGCTCCTGGAGAAATGAAACTCCAAATAGCTCATTATTTTCGTTACAAAAAGGAAAACGTAATAATTATACACTTCCTCAGAAGTGAGTGAGAGATGAATTCAAAGAATATTTGATGAGTCCTATGAGCGAAGTAAGTACATTGGCAATATAAAAATATTTCAGAGTATATGAAAGACGAACTTTTGAATCTGTACATAACTAGATGAGAAAATTATAATAAATATTGATTAGATTAATAATGTGTTTCACTTACTAAATGATTAATACTATGTTTCACTTACTAAATGAATGGACTGCGACAACTGCACAGGTGACTGAGAAATTTACTATGGCGGAACAGACGTGTCAAGGGATGATTGAGTCTCACTTTCATTTGATTCAGTTTGGTTTGGATGTAGGAATCAAAAACTTGAGAGCCTTGAAGTAATGCCAGTCAGTAATATAATTTTCATCCGTACCTGCTCCACTTTTCTTCTTTTTAATTTTCTTCAACTCCTAGGATACCTATATAAAATAATTCAAAGGTGAATAATTTCAACAGAAACTACCACATGAAAACTCACCTGATTTCTTAAATTATGTAGTTTTCTTTGGTTTTCTTCTATAGTGCATGCAAATTGAACAGATAATTATTTTAAAATTTTCTGTTTTTTTTCCCGGTTTCTATATCCAATGGAATGAGTATCCCATAAAATTTTATTTTCCTCGTAGCACTGTATTAAATCAAAAACTTCTTCTCTAGTCCACTCTTTCGTCATTGTCAAAATCTTACGAGGACTCTCAACTATTCGAAATTACTTCGACTTCTGCGAGCTTACTATCGAGAGGCGAAACGTTCCATATCCACGTGCGAGACAAGTCGCTGCGAGTTACTCTCAGATGGTTTCGTATCGCTCTCAGGAAGTAAGTCGCACAGTCTTGTCCACCAGCGAGAAATACTCTCGAGAGTGACTCTCGAGAGTTTTCCTCTCCCGTGGACACGTAGCTTAACAAAACATCAAGTGTGCTACAGTTTTGCAGAGGTTGTTTTAAGCTCTATTGTAATATGGAGGAATATATGGGGTGTCTCATTAAAACATTATTTTCCATCAATAACAATAGATATTGAATTTGTTTTCCACAACATTGAATTCTACGTAAAGAAGGACTCTGGAAATGTTCTCATGAAAATGAGAAATTTTTGATAGGAAAAAAATTTACAGCAACTTCTCGAAAATATATATTTTCCAAAAACATGCTGTAACCCAGAAACGATGATAGATATCGATATGCGGTTTTCACCATTGAGTTTGTCATAAAATATTACCCACAAACACAGCCATCGTTTTCATCTGTTTAGTTTGAAAACAGGAGTTTCTCTTTGAAGAACACCGTGTGAGAATGGTAACCTCATTGTAGCCTTTATTCATTTTTCATATTCATGGATTGGATTTCCCATCGATGTCATAAGTCATTTCAGATGAGGTTCAAAATGAGTAAGTCTATTCGACTCTCCACCACAACACTCGAAGGTTTAATGTGGCTCGAACAAACTCAATCTTCATTGTATAAGTCCAGTTTCTTAACAAAGCTGATCGATCAGGTCAGACAGCGAAATTGGAATTCAGACGAAGACTGAAAACCTGATTTAGTTCGCAGTGTGGTATTCACAAACAATGCGCTTTGTTGTTCCAGTATTTTCCAAACAGCGACAATACGTTAGATCTTCCAATGGTTCATGTCTATACATTTGTGTTAAAATCTGTCGAAATCAGTTTTTCCGTTAACCAGCTGTCACCCCCTACAAACGATAACCCAAGTGCTGAGGATTACCTAGCATGGGTTTGACGATAGAAAATGAAAATCGATCATCCGGCCTCTGGGCTCGAACCACCAGTTCACACAGCGGTCGATTGAATGACCATTCAAGCCAACCCAACCAGATACCAACCTGCCTTAGATGGTAGTGAACTGTAAATACTTCTTTGGAATGAGCCAATATTGTCAGATTCTGCCTGAAGGCTGAAATTCTTCTTTTTAGTGTGCCCAAAAGTATTCAGAGGATCTCGTTCATGAACTGAAAGTGACAATCCTGCTCGCTCGAAGGCAGATCAATGGCGATTGATCTGCCGTGATCTATCCAATGTTACTGAAACAGAGTTAGTGTGAGTTGAGTAGTAGAAGTGATGAATGCCGATTTGTTTTCATAATAATAAAAAACATCAATATCCATTATCAAAGTATTTCATTCTCATATCAGTGCGGCGACCGACTTTCACAAATCACGAAGGAGGATGACTGTTTGCACATTTTGCACATTTGGTGCCCAACGTGAGGCAGCATTGAGGCGATATTCCTGGACCTCGCTAATACAATAATGTGAGGTTACCAAGTCGAGAGAGCGTAGCCGTAATCAACGCTGTAATGACGCGGTGAAAGAGGCAAGAGATACAATATACTATTGTATATATTTCATCAGTTCGGACTTCCATTGTCTAATATGATATAAATTGATTCGAAATCCCTGAAAAAAATAAAATACTAACCAAAAATAACAATTTTATTAAAACAAAAAACCGAAATTACAAGGAAATGACATACATGCTACAACCAGAAAATAAAAAATTGGTATATTACTAAAATCTGAAAATTAAAAAATATTATTAACAAAAATTAAAAATATAAATAGAAACTAAAATATTCTAAACCATGTTACGTCACGACGTTTCGATTGTTAGTATCCATATTCATCTTCGGGTGATAACCACTGATGAAATACACCACGAAACATTGTTAACCACCTTCAAACTATTGTATATATAAAAAAAATCATGGGTATTTTTCTGGAGATTGTGCAATCAGGTTTTGAGGCATTTACGAATAATGAGCATGAAAATACTCAAGCAAGTAATAGTAGTAGTAAATCTGAAAGACACCCTGGTGGTAATAATACCATTCAAATGTTCTTTGTGAAAATGGAAGAGGCTGATGGATGACCCATTGGCGGCTCTTGGGGCTTGCCAGCAGTTGTTTGGGGGTTTGGCGACCAATGTGCAGAAATTTTTTGAATTTTCGATCAGTTTCAGAATATTTTACGGCTCGTTACTGGAGGGTAAAAAAAATAGGTCTCTCTTTTACAAAATTGGAAACGGTAAATCCGTTTTGGGTAGTCGCGCTGATTATTTTTCAAGATTGGTGAAACAATTGAATTCTATTTCAGAAAGTAAAATGATGAAATATTTGTGTCAATATTGGTGGAATTCTGGTGGAATTCTGATGAAATTCTGGTGGAATTCTGCCCTTTTTATTCAAAACTACGGATCCAATATCCCCTGATGCATAAGACAACACCGTTGTCTTGTCTATATAATAATAATAATAATAATAATAATAATAATCAAGGAAGGGGCCCCCACAATCGACCCGCTCGGAGGGGTCAGAGGCAAGGTGGTGGGGCCCAAAACGATGATTTGCCTACTGATGACAACCCTGGCAATGAAAACGGACGTTTTGAGTGGACGCATGAACTAAGAGATAGCCTTATGCATTGCTACGAGAGTAGTGAGCCCGCGCGAAGAGGGTACATGGCGAGATTGCATGCTCTGTGGTGTGAAACACATCCGGAGCATGCCGCCTTTTCCGCCCAAAACCTTAGGGATTACGTATCCTTTCTTCGGTGGCAGGGCTATATAGCTCCTTTCCAGCCTGCTAACGAAGTGGTGGAAGTGGCAGTTCGACCACCCGTTGGCACGGCTGGAGAGGAGACCAGCACCATACCACCAATGGAGACGACAATCAGAACACGCAGGGCGCTCCACAGGATTAAGCCCCTGAAGCCACAAAAACTGGCTCGTTTGGATGCGGAGGTTCATAGTGTTCTAACAGAAGAGGCTGACATCTGGCAAATCAACACCGCCGTGTATAACGTCGTCCAATCGCTTTCCGAATCGGAAGGACGAAATCCCGGCCTTGCGGCTCGGAAGATTGAACGGCGTGTACACAAGATGGAGGCTAAAATCACGTCGGCGAGACAACACGCGTCTCGTATCCAATGTGTGATGGATTACAGGGCAGCCAACAGGCCTTTCACGCCCGCAGTGCGGCGAATAGCCGCCAATCTACGACGTATCCATCACACTTTGAGCCAAGGCGTGCTGCTGACCACCAAACAGCACTGCCTTGATAGGATACGAATGCTAGTGGCTGCTAAGAAGTCACTAGTGAGGCGAGCGAGAAGTATCGCGGAAAACCTTAGGTTCCGCGAGAAACCTTCTCGCTTATTCCAAGAGCCTCCACGTGTTGTGGATAATCCGCCGACCGCTGATCAGGTGGAATCCTTCTGGAAGGATATCTATGAACACCCGCAGCCACTCAAATTAGACACTCCAGCCCTAGCGCAGTTCGAAGTTTTCAACAGAGAGCTTCGACAGCCTGAGCCCAATGAACTGCGCAACCCGATAACCCCGGATGACGTTCGAAGGGCCCTCGTTGGTTCCAAGAACTTTGCTGCTCCAGGCCCAGATGGGCTGAACACTTATTGGTGGAAAAAACTATCAAGTACCCACCACCATCTGGCCAGAGTTTTCAACTCATGGCTCGATGGAGAGCAGCCGATTCCGGATTGGATAACATGCTTGAATTCGTGTTATAAGTTGTTTACAAGCATCTTATACACACGAATACTCACCGCAGTTGACCGAGTGTTCGAACGGATATATGAGCAGAGAGGGTCGAAGAGAGGAGTCGCTGGATGTAAAGAGAACCTGCTCATCGATAGATGTGTAACGCAGGACTCGATACAATATAAGCGTAACCTCTCTATGGCCTGGATCGATTACCGTAAGGCATTTGATACAATTTCGCATGAGCTCATCTTGCATTTGCTCAGATGCCTTGCGGTACCCGACAACATAGTGAGATGCATTGAACAACTGACACCACTTTGGCGAACTCGCTTCACCATAACATCTGGTCAAGCAAGAGTTCAAACAGGGTGGGTCACTTTCAAAAGGGGTGTATTTCAGGGTGATTCCCTCAGCCCCCTTCTATTCTGCATCTCACTATTGCCATTATCCGTTGCGCTCAGAAAGACTCGAGGATATAACTGTGGCACCCCCGGAAACCGGAGGCACAAGGTCACCCATCTGTTTTATATGGATGATCTTAAACTTTATTCCTCTGTTGAGAAGGATCTCTATCAGTCCTTGAGGGTGGTGGAAGAGTACACGCATGCTATCGGTATGAAATTCGGGATAGACAAATGTGCAATGGTTCATCTCAAAAGAGGACGATGCGGGGACTACGGAGAGGATGTGCAGCTCGTAGATGGAAGCATCCTACACCATCTGGATGCCGGAGAGACTTACCTCGGGGTGGAACAACGCCACTCACAAGAGGTAACTGCAGTGAAAAACTCTCTCCGCGGCAAGTATCAGCACAAACTTCGACAGATCTGGTCATCGGAACTGTCGGGGAAGAACAAAGTAGCTGCAACAAATATGCTTGCCGTTCCAATCTTACTCTACTCCTTTGGAGTAGTGAAGTGGACTCGGGAGGAGCTGTATCAACTCGACGTAAGGACCCGAAAAATGATGCATCTCTATAGGAGTTTGCATCCCAAATCGTCCGTTCCACGGTTGTACTTCCCCCGACAACAGGGAGGTCGTGGACTTTTGAGTTTGGAGTGTCTACATGACAGAATGGTACTGGATACAGCCTGTAAAGTCGTCAGGAGTTCGGATCCCCTTCTCTGCATGGTCCGTGACCATGAGAGAGCAGGAATTGGAGCATTTCTCCTTAGGGCAGCTGCTCGAGCAGCTGATGAACTCGGTATAGTTTTCGACTCTGAACGAGGTGACTACAACTCTGTCACCGAGTTGGAACCCGTTCAGCAAAAAGCTCAGATAAAAGCCGCAGAGATCACCTTACTTCTGCGGAGACACAGGGATAAGCCGATGCATGGGGTCTTCTTCAATAACATTGAAGACCTTGGCTTATCAAAGCGCCTGACGTTCGCTTTTCTCAGGTCGAGTGGGCTGAAGTCGGAAACTGAGGGGTTCATCATGGCTTGCCAGGATGGTGTCTTCAACACCTTAGTCTACCGCAGTCGCGTGATGGGTATAGAGGTTCCTGACACAAGGTGCAGGGCCTGCCGCGAGGCGCCCGAGACCCTAATGCACTTGCTATCAGCATGTCCAGCATATGCGGTCTCGGCCTATATCCAACGACATAACGCGACCCTAAGAGTGCTATATTACCATCTACGG
This sequence comes from Leptinotarsa decemlineata, assembly GCF_025532065.1. Taxonomy (NCBI): domain Eukaryota; kingdom Metazoa; phylum Arthropoda; class Insecta; order Coleoptera; family Chrysomelidae; genus Leptinotarsa; species Leptinotarsa decemlineata. The sequence goes on along the minus strand of NW_027412541.1, from coordinate 5,542,430 downwards.
CACTCTTACGGTATTGACGAGACACCGGTGTTGCCCTACGCTCCGGGGGATATTGAATCCGTTGTGGGGAACGAGAAGTGCCGAATTTATTGGAACTATTCGTTCCCCACCCTCAGGCTCATACAAGCTAATAAGCCTGATGTAGTCCTTCTCGACCACCAGACCAAAACGATATTTGTCGTGGAGTTTTCAGCTCCTGGCGAGACGAATATCGTCAGAAAAGAGGAGGAAAAACGGATAAAATATCGAGATTTTCTCTTCGAACTCCGCAGACTCTATCCAGATCACTCTGTCAAGATGGTCGTTCTGATTATTGGAGTCCTTGGTGGAATGATGTCTTCTCTACTCTCGAATATCAAAATCATACCGGCTTGCCGCACTAAGGCAGAAATCTTAGCCGCACAGATGCAGAAGGCTGTCATTCTTGGCTCACTGCGTTTGCTCAGGGCACATGATTCTCGGACCCAATGATCACTTACCCCACGGTGTGGGGAGTGGTCATTGGTTGATTATGCTGGCGCGCCCTCCCGAATGTATCGGGGCTTCGGGGGATAGGGCCTGACCAACGCACACTACGATAATAATAATGTATAAGCAGGGATGGCCACTAACACCCTTGGCCTTTGGTGAGTTGCGACACCACTTACCCGAGCAACTGGTGCAAAACCGGACCGGCAGCCCAGACGCACCCGGGAAGGAGAACTCTATTCTCCCTCCGGTGCCGGCCGTGGGTCCACAGGGCTAACCACCCGGTGGACTCAACACTTGGTTCCCAACAATCGAGGAAGAGGCCCCCACAATCGACCCGCTCGGAGGGGTCAGAGGCAAGGTGGTGGGGCCCATAACGATGATTTGCCTACCGACGACAACCCTGGCAACGACCACGGACGCTTTGAGTGGACGCATGAGCTGAGAGATAGCCTTATGCATTGCTACGAGAGTAGTGAGCCCGCGCGAAGAGGGTACATGGCGAGATTGCATGCTCTGTGGTGTGAAACACATCCGGAGCATGCCGCCTTTTCCGCCCAAAATCTTAGGGATTACGTATCCTATCTTCGGCGGCAGGGCTATATAGCTCCTCCCCAGTCTACTAACGAAGTGGTAGAAGTGGCAGTTCTACCACCCGTTGGCACGGCTGGAGAGGAGACTCGCACCATACCACCAATGGAGACGACAATCAGAACACGCAGGGCGCTCCACAGAATTAGGCCCCTGAAGCCACAAGAACTGGCTTGTTTGGATGCGGAGGTTCATAGTGTTCTAACAGAAGAGGCTGACATCTGGCAAATCAACACCGCCGTGTATAACGTCGTCCAATCGCTTTCCGAATCGGAAGGACGAAATCCCGGCCTTGCGGTTCGGAAGATTGAACGGCGTGTACACAAGATGGAGGCTAAGATCACGTCGGCGAGACAACACGCGTCTCGTATCCAATGTGTGATGGACTACAGGGCGGCCAATAGGCCTTTCACGCCCGCAGTGCGGCGAATAGCCGCCAATTTACGACGTATCCATCACACTCTAAGCCAAGGCGTGCTGTTGACCACCAAACAGCATTGCCTTGATAGGATACGAATGCTAGTGGCTGCTAAGAAGTCACTAGTGAGGCGAGCGAGAAGTATCGCGGAAAATCTTAGGTTCCGCGAGAAACCTTCTCGCTTATTCCAAGAGCCTCCACGTGTTGTGGATAATCCGCCGACTGCTGATCAGGTGGAATCCTTCTGGAAGGATATCTATGAACACCCGCAGCCACTCAACTTAGACACTCCAGCCCTAGCGCAGTTCGAAGCTTTCAACAGAGAGCTTCGACAGCCTGAGCTCAATGAACTGCGCAACCCGATAACCCCGGATGACGTTCGAAGAGCCCTTGTTGGTTCCAAGAACTTTGCTGCTCCAGGCCCAGATGGGCTGAACACTTATTGGTGGAAAAAACTACCAAGTACCCACCGCCATCTGGCCAGAGTTTTCAACTTATGGCTGGACGGAGAGCAGCCGATTCCGGATTGGTTTGTCGAGGGGCGGACCGTTCTCATCCCCAAAAGCGGAGATTTGTCGATTCCTAAGAATTACAGACCGATAACATGCTTGAATTCGTGTTATAAGTTGTTTACAAGCATCTCATACACACGAATACTCACCGCAGTTGACCGAGTGTTCGAACGGATATATGAGCAGAGAGGGTCGAAGAGAGGAGTCGCTGGATGTAAAGAGAACCTGCTCATCGATAGATGTGTAACGCAGGACTCGATACAATATAAGCGTAACCTCTCTATGGCCTGGATCGATTACCGTAAGGCATTTGATACAATTTCGCATGAGCTCATTTTGCATTTGCTCAGATGCCTTGCGGTACCCGACAACATAGTGAGATGCATTGAACAACTGATACCACTTTGGCGAACTCGCTTCACCATAACATCTGGTCAAGCAAGAGTCCAAACAGGGTGGGTCACTTTCAGAAGGGGTGTATTTCAGGGTGATTCCCTCAGTCCACTTCTATTCTGCATCTCACTATTGCCATTATCCGTTGCGCTCAGAAACACTCGAGGGTATAACTGTGGCACCCCCGGAAACCGGAGGCACAAGGTCACCCATCTGTTTTATATGGATGATCTTAAACTTTATGCCTCTGGAGAGAAGGATCTCCATCAGTCCTTGAGGGTGGTGGAAGAGTACACGCATGCTATCGGTATGAAATTCGGGATAAACAAATGTGCAATGGTTCATCTCAAAAGAGGACGATGCGGGGACTACGGAGAGGATGTGCAGCTCGTAGATGGAAGCATCCTACACCATCTGGATGCCGGAGAGACGTATACTTACCTCGGGGTAGAACAACGCCACTCACAAGAGGTAACCGCAGTGAAAAACTCTCTCCGCGGCAAGTATCAGCACAAACTTCGACAGATCTGGTCATCGGAGCTGTCGGGGAAGAACAAAGTTGCTGCAACAAATATGCTTGCCGTTCCAATCTTACTCTACTCGTTTGGAGTAGTGAAGTGGACTCGGGAGGAGCTGTATCAACTCGACGTAAGGACCCGAAAAATGATGCATCTCTATAGGAGTTTGCATCCCAAATCGTCCGTTCCACGGTTGTACTTCCCCCGACAACAGGGAGGTCGTGGACTTTTGAGTTTGGAGTGTCTACATGACAGAATGGTACTGGATACAGCCTGTAAAGTCGTCAGGAGTTCGGATCCCCTTCTCTGCATGGTCCGTGACCATGAGAGAGCAGGAATTGGAGCATTTCTCTTTAGGGCAGCTGCTCGAGCAGCTGATGAACTCGGTATAGTTTTCGACTCTGAACGAGGTGACTACAACTCTGTCACCGAGTTGGAACCCGTTCAGCAAAAAGCTCAGATAAAAGCCGCAGAGATCACCTTACTTCTGCGGAGACACAGGGATAAGCCAATGCATGGGGTCTTCTTCAATAATATTGAAGACCTTGGCTTATCAAAGCGCCTGACGTTCGCTTTTCTCAGGTCGAGTGGGCTGAAGTCGGAAACTGAGGGGTTCATCATGGCTTGCCAGGATGGTGTCTTTAACACCTTAGTCTACCGCAGTCGCGTGATGGGTATAGAGGTTCCTGACACAAGGTGCAGGGCCTGCCGCGAGGCGCCCGAGACCCTAATGCACTTGCTATCAGCATGTCCAGCATATGCGGTCTCGGCCTATATCCATAGACATAACGCGGCCCTAAGGGTGCTATATTATCATCTACGGCACTCCTACGGTATTGACGAGACACCGGTGTTGCCCTACGCTCCGGGGGATATTGAATCCGTTGTGGGGAACGAGAAGTGCCGAATTTATTGGAACTATTCGTTTCCCACCCTCAGGCTCATACAAGCTAATAAGCCTGATGTAGTTCTTCTCGACCACCAGATCAAGACGATATTTGTCGTGGAGTTTTCAGCTCCTGGCGAGACGAATATCGTCAGAAAAGAGGAGGAAAAACGGATAAAATATCGAGATTTTCTCTTCGAACTCCGCAGACTCTATCCAGATCACTCTGTCAAGATGGTCGTTCTGATTGTTGGAGTCCTTGGTGGAATGATGTCTTCTCTACTCTCGAATCTCAAAATCATACCGGCTTGCCGCATTAAGGCAGAAATCTTAGCCGCACAGATGCAGAAGGCTGTCATTCTTGGCTCACTGCGTTTGCTCAGGGCACTTGATTCTCGGACCCAATGATCACTTACCCCACGGTGTGGGGAGTGGTCATTGGTTGATTATGCTGGCGCGCCCTCCCGAATGTATCGGGGCTTCGGGGGATAGGGCCTGACCAGCGCACACTACGGTGAAAAAAAATAATAATAATAATAATAATAACGTCTTTATACCTAAGGGCTACCTAAGGGTTGTTTCATATAGGCTGAAACCGTATATGCTAGGCATGCTCTCAGCAATTTGATTAGGATTTCAGGTGCTTTGTGGTAAGCTTTCCACCCGCTGTTAGGAACCTCCATAACCATCCATGGTAGACCAAAGTGTTATTGACGTCACTTCGGCAGACGATGAACTTCTAATTCCTACTTCCTTCCAATAGATCAGAGAAAGGTTGTTGAAGAAGACCCCATGCATCGACCTATCTATGTGTAGTCATGAGATGAAGGTAATCTCTATCACTCTAATGTGGGTTCGATGCCTAACTTGTTCCAAATCGGAGATAATGTTGTGATCACCTCGTTCATTGTTGAAAACTTAAACAAACAAGATCATCTGCCGCTCGGGTAGTTGTCGTGAACAGAAATGTTCAAATTCCTGCTCTCTAATGGTAGCTGACAATGCTGTGATAACTGCCATTGCGATAGTTGACGAAAATATATAATTTTATTCATAAAGATCGGGGTCGGTCACTCGATTTTTCGGTATCAATATTTTTCAACAGAGTAAGCGTTGAATTTAAGTTATAATTGAATAACTTTGACGGCATTATTATGTTTCTTTCGGTCAGACTAAACAAACGTATCCTGTTGATAAGTTATAACACTGGGAACGCAAAAAATGCAAGCTATGAGTTTACATTATAGCTTCGTGGACAGGAAGTTCGGCCATATCTGAGAATAATTTAAAATAAAAACTGACCAATGACTTCAATGAAAAGAAGATTTAAGTCTTGAGTAGGAAAGGTTATGGAAAAATTTGGGAATATTAAACCAAGATCAGACCAATCAGCAATCGGTACAAGGGAGGTGTATTAGGAACAATTTTTCAAACTTGAGGATACTAGGGAGTCGGTGGATGGGCACAGTGGCGATCGGTCAGTTGGGGGAGTTGCAGAAGAGAGTTGCGTGAAGTAGGTCGCGAAAGTGAATTTCTATAGAGAAGTTAGGAAAGTCAGTTTGGAAATCAGTAGCAAAAAGATTCCTTTGCGTTCGATAGTTAATTTGGGAGAGTCGCGAAAGTCAGTTGCGAAAGAGGGTCGCGAAAAAAAAGAGGTTGTCCAAAAAAGGATTTTTTTTTTCGATAGTGGAATTCCGGTAAATTGCGGATAGTGAGTTAATTGTGGTGATCTCCCATGTCAGTATAGAGAGAAAGAGGATGCCATTTTAATTTTGTAATAATTGCCATTTTTATTTTGAAATAATCGTCTTATTGTTGTTGCGTCTTGGGGACGATATATGAAGGTCAACAAATTAGACCACACCCCTTTCATATGTGTAATAGCGATTAGTATGCACGGGTTTGAAGTCAGGCGATTTCAAATAATAATTTCCGCAAAACTCGAATAGAGTAATTGTTTTCGTGTAAGTTAGAATTTCACCTTATGGGAGAAATATAACATTTCACAAGTTGTAAAAGAGATAATTTTTGTTTGAGAATCAGCTATTTGGAGACGTGCTTTCTTGTAAAATTTTGATCGTACTTTTTTGAATTTTTTTCTTATTGTTTTGTTGGACTTTCATGTTATATTTTTTCAAACAATTATTTATTTAGTAATATAAGCCTAATCTGAAGATTTTTGTTGTTTTTAATGGCTCACTACTTGAGTAAGTCCCGCACCATTTCAGGATATTTAAAAGGCCTTTAGCCTTGAGTATTAGTCTCTTGCCTCGTTCTGGAGTGGAACTTAGAAGGAAAACCATCTCATAAAGGTACACGGTGTAGTTAGGTTTCCAAAAGACCGGCCTTCGTGCTTTCGGCACGAGTTCTACCGCTTTTTCGGACCGGCCCTAATATTCAAAATTTGATGCGGAGAAATCTGCATCTGGTGACAGCCGCGGCTAAATCAATAATATTAATAGATAAAACCATAAATGGATAGAATACACATAAATGGTCGGGTATTACAATGCGCAAAAAATAAATCCAAACTGTATTATTCTGTTACTAGCGATCCGCCCCGGCTCCGTACGGGTACAACGCTGATAGTAAATAAAAGTAAACGCTCCCATTTTATTCCCAGGGGGCGCCCCAGTTGGAATATTTTGAAATCCAGTCTTATCGCACATCTACGACATGAAGTGAACCTACATAAAAATTTCAGTTTCAGAAAATATAGCGGTTCAAGGAAACACTGATGGAAAGGTACTGTTCACATGTAAACGCTCCCCGTTTCCCCCCACAGGGACGCCACAGTTGGATTATTTGAAAATTTCAATGCGCATTTTAGACATAAGAAGCACTAGATACCAAATTTAAGCTTCCTAGGATTCACCAGTACGGAGAAAAAGGGATGAATTAGTGTGAGGTGACTGATTTTCACATTTTCAAGTATATCAAGTATATCACGTGCCGAGTAGAATAAGAAGCCAATTACTCACGAGCAAAAAATTGTAAGCACGAAGCGTTAGCCGAGTGCGATAATTAGCGAGTGGGCGTAATTGGCCTTATCCTCGAGGAGCGTACCACTTTTTCTACGTCTGACCGTAGAGAGGAATGGTACAATACATGTATTTTTTTGAGATTATGGCTTTGGATAATAAACTTATTCAGACAGGCAGAACTGAGACGCTGAGCTACTCTGGCGATTCCCAATGTGTCTAATTGTAATATAACTAGTAAACATAATTGGTATTCACTTTGTGAGTGAATAGATGAATTTGAAAAGTTTCAAATAATATAATAATGTCAAATATAAGTGCGAACAGGTATTTTTTGGTCTGTAAAATATTTTCAAATCCTTTTGCTTGGCTGTTATAGCTTATAGGCGCCTGGCAAATGAAATATGATTATGTGTTGTCTGGTGAGGTTGAATAATTCAATTTTGACCTTTATGTTGTATTCCCGAAATTGTTTCTAAAAGTTCATTAAAAGTGAACAGAAGGAAAAAACGGGGTTGTGTTACCTTCGAAAACAAATATTTGCCATCTGAAGCTTCCTCAATGAATTGATGTGTTCAGATTTGCGTTCTAGAGAGGCAAGTAATTTGGAATATTTGCTGATGTCCAAATTTTTCCTGATATTCAGGGTACTTCTCAGTTTGTAGTAAATTGCCCATGATTACGATGTTTTCAAAGTTTTTGCTAAATCTTCAAAATAAACGAGAAGAACGTTTTCGGAAAACGAAGTAAGTAATGTTTTTCTTCTTTCTCCAACTTCAATCTAATGATGGTTCTATGATTACTGTCCAGAAAAAAATTGCTAACAAATTTGTTGAACACTATAGCGAAATTGGCAAAGTCTTGGCGGATGATATACAAAAAAAGCAAATTATAAAAAAAACTGATGAATGTGAAGTCTTGCAAGTTATTCAGAACTTGAAGAACAAAATATCCCCCGGAAATGACACTCTTAGAGCTGAAACTATTAAACTAATAGCAGAAGAACTAGCAATACTATTGACATACATAATAAACTGGTCATTCAGTAGTGGAATATACCCAGGTCCATCCAAGTGTGCAGTTATTTTACCAATATTCAAGTCTGGAAATAAACTCAAAGTGGATAACTATGGCCCAATATCCGTAATTACAAACTTACCTAACGAAAATACCTAACAAAATATAAAATCTTATCAAACAATCAATTCGGATTTCAAAAAGGAAAATCAACTGAAGATGCAATACCACTCCTTACTAACAAAATCAGTAAATATATAGACGAAAAATCACCATCGCTATGTATATCTATAGACTTGAAGAAAGCATTTGATACAGTTAGCCATGATCAACTTCTAGAGGTACTTGAGAGTATTGTCTTCAGAGGAACATCCCACCAACTCTTCTATTGTTATCTCCAATATGAAACCAATATGTGAAAATCAAAGACACTCTCAGTGAATCTCGAATAGTACAATATGGTGTACCCCAAGGGACAGTTCTGGTTCCAATTCTCTTCAATATCTACCTAAACGATCTTTTCATGCTAGATGTGGAAGAGGACATAATAAGCTTCGCAGATGACACAGTAGTCATTTACAAATCGGAAACGTGGAGCTGTCTGAAAGAAAAAGTTGAAGAACATTTCATAGCATAATTCAATGGTTTGAAAGTGAACTACCGAGTATTAATATGGCTAAAACATTTTACATTACCTTTACATTGTGGAATTGGCCGCGGTGATAGTGCGCCCGACTCACGATCGGAAGACCGTGGGTTCGATTCCCACCTCGACCAGATATTTTTCTTGAGAGAATTTATCTGGTTGAAGCTGGAATGATTCTGCAACCGTGTTAGGAATCACACGTTAAAAGGTAAGACCTCGTTAGTCGTTAGCTCGCACAAGTTTCTCAACTCCTGAGAGTTGTCGTTCGTATGGGGGCGACAGCTGATTAACGGAAAAACAGATTTCAAACAGATTTTTTTGTACATCTTATGCTGGCCATTTACCAAGTTTCAAATCACTACTTATAAAATATGATAATGTGAATCTCACTATTTCTTCAATAAATAAAATAAAGTATTTTGGTACATTTATCGATGCCCATTTAGAATGGGATGCACATATTGACTATTTGGTGAAAAAATTACGTAGTGTTACATATAGATAGAAATGCATGACATCCTACCTAGATATATCTCAAGTGCTCATGCTATACTATACCTTGTTCGAAACTCACCTCTCCTATGGGATAGTTGCCTGGGGAGCAGCAAGTAATTCTCATATGAAAATTTTAGAACAGATTCAAAAATTCACTCTGAAAATAATCACAAATAAAAAAAGAACTTACCTCACAAAAGCGCTATATAAGGAAACATTGACTTTAGACATAAGGCAACTTTACTTCTTCGGAACTGAAATAAGGCAACACAGAAATAAACATGAACTTAGAAAAATTGAACACCATAATGCAACTCTTCTTCTTAACTTCTTCAAAACTGTTATAAGGCATTATGCAACTGGCCACAAAATGAAATCAACCTGTGTACCAAAATCGGAGAAAAATACTTTACAAAAAAGTGTTATACTTACTTAGCTCCTTGGCTGTATAATCTTATTCCAGCACATCTCAAAACTATCTTTGGCATTAATATGTTTAAAAATAAGCTTGAAGCTTGGATCTCAGGTTTGCCCAGAGCACACATACACCAGTATATGTTGATGTGAGAAATACATATTACTACAATGTATAAAATGTATGTATGTGATCAGAGTTGTGTAATCTGTAGGTCAACTTCTCCATGGTTTGTTTTTTTTTTTCATTTTAAAAAAATAGGGTAATTGTTTGATTGATGTGTGAGTGATGTTCGATGTAATTTATCTATTGCGATTGTTTCATTATATAACCTAAATGTTTTATTTATATCAACTATATGTAATTTTGATGTGATATATGTATATAATTTTTCTAGTGCTTTCTTTGTTCATGCTGAATGTTTCTATTTATATTGACTATATATGATTTTTATGTAATATCTGTATAAAATTTTTCTTGTACTTTTTTTGTTCATATCGGAAAAAACTTAATTTTTTTCATTTCATTCATTATGATCTATTGTATATTAAAATTATATAGCCCACGCATATGTTTATCCTTCTGTGGGAACTATATTTATTTGTCTTCAACTGAGATTATTGTGTATTTCAAATTGAATGGCAAATAAATTTTATTATTATTATGACTATTATTATCAATCAAAACAGGTAGTTGTTGATTCACGAATACATTCATCAGAGTTAATGTTACATATCTCATCCTTTTTTTTTAAACTTCTTACGGAAGTGGCCGCCATAAATTCAGAATACACGTGTATTCTAAATGAGACATTACTTACCTGCTTTCAAACATGTAAAGATAACTCTGAATTGGATGGAGTAGAAATATTCTTTGAACTAGAAATTTCACGGTCCCTGTGGTCGCGTGAACTAATAACCGTGGAACGAACGATTTGCGATGCAGACTCCGTTTCTCATTTTTTGAACAATATTCGCTGAAAACTCCACGGTGAATATCGTTTCACTCCGATGGTTAGGGAAAACATCAGACTCATCAGCTTGTATCTGCCTGAGGGTTTGAAATGGATAGTTGCAATAATTTCTTCATTCCCCACAACGCATTCGATATTATTATCATTATTATTATTATGTAGATATAAATGATACACCCTGTGCATTATGTTTCAACAAACCTGAGAGCTAGTTCCACTCGTGAGTCGTTCAGTTAGTCAAATATATATTATCATTGTTTCAGACCGGGGGATTTTGGAAAACTATCTGAAAGAACTCATGATTTCACTACACAATTGAGAATGATTATAATTATCAATACATAGATTATATATTGAGTTACATATACAAAGTTATCATAACACCAGTTACTTCTTCTTTCAGTAGGCTTCAAACTTACAAGTTAACAGAGAGAGCTTTTGAGCTGTGTTTGTTTAAGGGATGTCTCGAGCGTTGAAAAAATAGCCTGTCGCCATGTCTCAAATGGGTAGTTAGTTATTGGGTGAACCTTATTGTTCTATATATGTACTCCTTTTTGATTTATCTTTCTGATATGTATATTTTGTTAATTATAATTTCATTATGGTTATTCAACTATAATGCGTTTCGATGAAAAAAAATTCATTGAAAGAATAAAAAACACAAATTGGCAAAACATCTTCTCAGATAACAACCTAGATGAAAAAACAGAAAATTTATAACACATTTACAAAGCGAAGTTGAATAATCTACCCGTTATGTACAAATAAAACGAAACGAAAAAAAAAGAATTGGATTTCGAAAGGTCTGGTTGATTCTATCAACAAAAAGAACAATTTATATCTACAGATCAGGAAAGATCCAAATAAGTGAACTCAAAAATCGTAATGCACCTGGGGATGATAATCTAAAAAGTGAAACTCTAAAAATAATAGCCAAGTACATTGCCGGACCGATAAAAACAATATTCAACCAAGCGGTAGAGACATGACACTTCCCAACATGCTTGAAACTTTCCATAGTTACCTCCATTTATGAAGGCGGATCTGGAAGTGAAGTAACAAATTTCAGGTCTGTATTCCTAATAAGAATATGGGAAAGATACTAGATACATTAATAAAGACTAGGTTAGATTCCTTCATCGGCATCACAATTTAGCTTTCGAGAAGGGAAAGCTACCCGAAACGCACTCACACAATTAACAGAACGTATCTACAAAACAGTGGATGGAAGTGAGGCATCAATAAGAGTTTTTATTGATTTGTCAAAGACGTTCGATACAATTGATCACGGAATTCTGTTAAACACTCTGGAGAATATTGGTATGAGGGGAAACACAATCAAATCATTGAAGTCATATATCACAAATCATAAACAGATAATTGGAATGGAAGATGGATGTGGGATCTCACAAGAAACGGTTTTGGGACCGATACTATTCTGTTTATATGTAAACGGATTATTCTCAAAAGGGTCCTGTGGGCAAATAACTATTAGTTTCGCAGATGACACAGCTAGTGTCTACTCCGGAGAAACATGGCTCGATGTCAAAAGACAGGCAGAAAATGACCTAGAACTAATGAAAGATTGGTTTGATTATAAACATCTATCAGTGAACTTTAAAAAAACATACTTATTACCATTCTGCAACAACATACCCTCTTTACCACCGAATCAAATCTTATTAATCCAAATTACCTTTCAAATATGCTCAGCTACATATATAAAATGGAATTTTCATATAAACTATCTAGTGAAAAAATGAAAAAGTATCCTTTTTAAGTTCAGGCAACTCAAAAACATCTTGGATCAGAAGGAGAAAAAAAAAACATATATTTTAGCCTTGAGCAAAGCCACTCAATATATTGCATTATTGGATGGGGAGGAGTGTCCAAAATCCACGTGTACCCACTGGAAGTTATCCTGAGAAAATTCGTAAAACTGATGCGGAATAAACCATCAAGATGCAACAGTGAAAAATTATATAAAGAATCAGAAATATTCAATGTGAGGTAACTGTTTTTCAGAACCCTTGCATTGCATCGATATAAAAAAAAGGCAAATCTCAACCAGACCCAACCATCCATATACTACAAGACACAAAAACAAATTATTACCTCTTTCTGATATTTTTTTATGATGATCGAATGAAAGTCCACGGCTAATAGAGAATTTCAAAAAAAGGTAACAAGTTGCTAACGGCAGTCAATATATTGGGAGAGCAGTGGTCGTGGGTTTTTTATTTTGTGGAACAACCTTTTTTTGGATGGGGCGCCACTTGATTCGATTTTGCTGAAATCAAGAAATAAAAATATGCATAGTCAGAAAATTATTCAATAGTTGCTGCAGACTAAACCAAAATATGGTAGACAAAAAAGCGGTTATTGTTTTCATTACAAAAAGGATGTGATCCAGTAACACAACAAATGAAATAATACGACGCCGCTGCAGCTGCAGTAGGATCTTACAAAACAACGTTATGAAGTAAATTCATATGACTTTCATTACGTCTACACAAAATAATTATTGAAACGTTGGAAATAATTTTTGAAACGTTACATGCATGTAGGCACATATAATTCAAAAAGGAAACACCAGGTATATAGTTGGTTTCCAAAAATAGGTTGTCTGTATAGTGGAAATCAACTGCGATGTAAAAAATTGGAAATTCCTCACCAAATGAGTCCCTTCTTTTCTGGATGTTATCAGCAACAGGCTGTCTGAGAGGTCGAGTAGATTCTGGATGTAGTCTGGAGGGTTAGAAAATGAAACAGTTCAGTTGTCAGGCGATACTATAAATATCCTGGATTCGAAAGATATATGTCGAATTGGAGCAATTCGACTTTTCCTTTTTTTCAAAACTGGTCGACAGCAAAAGACGGTATTTGGGGATCCAAAAGGTTCCAAACCAGAACAAAAACGTTCGAGATGGTTGAACGACCCACGCTTCTTGGAAAATACCAAACGCTGTACTTGTCCGTAGCTTAATGGAAACCGGCAGATCTACAGAAAGTGATCTCGGTTGTGATATTGGTTCCAGAAATCAAATGGTTAAAAAACTCACCTCCTCTAAGGGAAAGGCTTCCACTAAAATAATGCCCAACACAAAAATGGTAACTGACGTGACACACTCTACTTTCGATTCTCAACCGTCACCCAAAATCCTTTCAGGTTGACCTCCGACCAGAAGTATTAACACAAACTCGTCCTTTGCGCCGTGACGTACACGTTGACGAAATTTGGTGTACTCCAATGGCAATACTTCTCCTTTGTATGAAGTATTCATTGAGCATTCCTTCTTTTTGAGAATTTTATTTCATTAATAATAATTCGTTTTTTTTTCTCTTCCCCAGACTACATCAACTATGCGATGAAATACAGAGTTATCAAGAAAATAAAATAGGTGATGTTTACTAGATTGGAACTCTGAAATTGTATACATGTATTTTATGATTTCCACAATTAAATGATACATTTCGTAACAAGTGCTTTGGATTGTTGATAAAAGTAAACTTTTCACGTTACAAAATACATAGCACCATTCGCATTCGAAACAATGGGACAGAGATCTCATCATTTTTGGGCCCAAAGGTATTCCTTACTAGAAGATATACAAAATTGTGAATCTACCAAGCACATGAAAAGGGCACTCGAAAAATTTATAACTAGGCTTCATCGTAAATACATTGGAAGAATATTCGACCTAAATAATTACATTACGGTTTACATATGTCATTATACACCCCAAATCCTTTTTATCCCCTGATTTTAATATGTATATATGTTTTTTCCACGTGATCTATTTTAATAATTTCTATCTTATACACCATTTCAATGGCTCTGTCATCACAAAAATGTAAATACTTATCTTTTGTTTTTTTTATACATCTCAGTAAACTTTATATGTACTTATTTCAGAATACTTTTTTACATTTTAGTATTCCAATAAGAAGAAAGTGTTAAAGCAAATTATATTTCGCCACGTACAAACAGCTTTTGCTATCTCTGTGGCTTTTTTAATGTTTATTTGGTTGTTGCAATTGTTTATATGTGTGGATGTAAGTAGACATATGCGCATATCACACTATTTACATCACCTCAATCATATACCCTATTTTGTACTTTTTTCTTAGTGAATAAACATGATTATTATTATTATTAATTATAATACCAGATAAATGAAATCCACTCACCAAATTCACTTCTGAACATTTGTTGAAAATCAGCTGATACAATGGAATTTATATTATATATAAAGTTCCTTTTGAACTGAAAATAATGAACCAGGCATATATTTTGGAAAAGAGGACTGGAATTCATATTTTTCAATGGCCTCGGGGTGTTATTTTATCGCTTGAATCTCGTGAGAGATCAAATTCTCTCCGTAGGAGGAATAGGGGGTGGGACAAAAAAATATTCCAACATTCTTAACTGCAGGTTTCACGACGTAGGAAAACCATCTCTGAAAATATCAGTGAATTACGATAACATATTGAAGGTCCTTATTGGTTAATTGATTCGAATGAAAATTGAGTGTTAAGGAGAATCAGCATGGCATATTAAAAAATGTAGAAGACAACAATTCCCCTGATGACAACAATTTGGCGACACTTCTCAAAAATTGTCAAGAATTGAATCCTTGATGAGATATGAACTCAGTCTATTGAAAAAGGCAGCTGCATAATATTTACAGTTTTAAACTGAAGAGTAAGTCAAGTCGCATGATGAAAATATTAATGTTGATTACTTAGTGAGATTGTTATTTTGAAAATTTAAAAAAAATTGCAATCAGAAAAAGTTCATACAAGACATTGAGAGTCAGTTTTGAAATTTGTTGATTAATTCTCAATATTCCAGAAACCTGGTAAGCCATTAGAATGGTTTGGTAAGTACTGTATTCTTTTTCACGACGGACAAAACATTTATGATGAATAGATCCCATTCAGAACTGTGGCGCCAGAGATATGATCGATGTCGTCGAGTATCAGATTTATCAGGAAATAGAACATAAAAGTTCAACTTGTGAAATTCTCAATGAATATTTAGTATCGCTCCCTGGAACTGACATTGATTTTTCTATTTAAGTACTTGTATATTCTGGGCCACACAGTGTGAATCATTCAAAATCGAACCACCCGTATGAAACAAACATTTCTCAATCGAATGATTATTTCAGCTTCGAGAAGTCAGTTTTAATTTTCACGACAAATTTTTATCATTTTCATTGTCAATCATCGAAAAAAAATATTTTTCTAATATCTAAATTATAGGATCCACGTAGTTTTTGAATATTATGTCGACATGCGTTCATCATTGAAAAAGTTATAAGAAATAACACTTGAAAAATATTTCATTCATTCATTTCGTGAATTAATTCAAAAAATTCCTTAAAAATTATGGCAATTCCACTATTCCATTGAATTCAGCAGATTAATCTAGTTATTAGTGGAGGCAATTTAAACATTTTTATGATATTTTTTGAAAAATTAGCCAAATTCCGACAACACGAGTAGATTTGGAATGATATTCTGCAAAAAATATCTGAACTAAAGAAGTGAATCTCTTCGTTGTAATCACTGCAAATAATATGAACGAAGAAGATCAAAATACAATTCAAACTTTCGCAGCCTCCACCAAACCTCTATTCCGGCCAATGCATTTATCTTATCGCTTGCGTTAAGATACGAACAATTATGGATATTTGTTTGAAGGTGATTGACAATGTTTCGTGATGAATTTCACTAGTTCGGACTTCCATTGTCTATTATACAAAATGATTTGAAATCCCTGAAACAAGTAAAAAAGAATAATTAAAAAGAATAGTTGAAAATAACAATTATATTAAGCAACAATAAACCTGAAATGAAATGATAGTGAAATAACCTACAAGTAAAAATATAATAATTGAATAAATAAAAATTAAAGGAATGCAAAAAGAAAATAATAAAAAAGTATAGAGATTCCAAGTCACGTTAGTTCACGACGTTTCGATTGTTGGTATCTACAATCGTCTTCGGGTGATGACTGGACTGATTCCTCCGAGAGATGACTATTTTATAGGTCGTTGAAATACTTTCACTTTCTCTACTTTCCATTTTCCGCTTCACTGATTCCGTGAGAGATGACCGATTTGGCGGGAGTTGGTCATTTGGCTCACGAAAACCAGGCCCCCAAACGCGGACTGCGATTCCAAGAATTGCATTTACCGGATACCCTGTGAGTGCGGAAAATCATATATTGGTGAAACTAAGAGGCCATTGAATGTTCGCATTGCCGAGCACAAGAAGCACACACAGCGAGGAGAGACCAGCAAATCAGAAATAGCAGACCATGTTTGGACCCATCAACACAACATCGAGTGGTCCCAAGCTGAGATCTTGTTGTCCAACAACGTATTCAGCCAGGCCAGCGTAGATATACGAAACATATGGAAACCCATCATCAAACGAAAAATGACCAACTCCCGCCAAATCGGTCATCTCTCACGGAATCAGTGAAGCGGAAAATGGAAAGTAGAGAAAGTGAAAGTATTTCAACGACCTATAAAATAGTCATCTCTCGGAGGAATCAGTCCAGTCATCACCCGAAGACGATTGTAGATACCAACAATCGAAACGTCGTGAACTAACGTGACTTGGAATCTCTATACTTTTTTATTTTTTATTATTTTCTTTTTGCATTCCTTTAATTTTTATTTATTCAATTATTATACTTTCACTTGTAGGTTATTTCACTATCATTTCATTTCAGGTTTATTGTTGCTTAATATAATTGTTATTTTCAACTATTCTTTTTAATTATTTTTTTTTACTTATTTCAGGGATTTCAAATCATTTTATATAATAGACAATGGAAGTCCGAACTAGTGAAATTATGGATATATTCCGTTACTGTTGCGGAGTAATTGCAGCACAAGCATCCTAGATTTTTGTGACATTTTGTTCAAAAAAGCCCCATATAAAGAATCGCGTAAAGTTAGATAAGGCGATTTAGGTAACAATCCAAACAGTCCACGTACGGTCCACCACGATTAGTTCAATTTTGATACCAAACAACCATGTTACTGCAAGGAGAAGTTCATATTGCGGTATTGATGTCGCTATCAATCATGGTTTCATTTAGAATTACGCATCATACATTTACTTTCTTAAATACTGTCTTTTGAACGTATTCAAAAAACACAAACGCAACACGTGTTTCGCTAAATATATCTTATTTTACAATTCAAAGTACCTACATTTCAAGTACCTGATTTTTACCTAAGTTTGTAATGAACTAAATTACCTGAGCTTACGTCCCAGTTTCCACATTTGAAAAAATATTCAGTAACGGGGAGTTAGTCAATTCTAATTTATCATTCAGTAAATTACCTGAATTCCCGAATCTGTTGATTTCTAAAAATTCAAGCATTATCGAGTCAGAGTTCATCATTTGCGTTTAACGGTCTTCAACAGGAGAACAGTTTTTTTTTAGATGGCTCATTAGAAAATTTCGCCTAGATAATGAAATTTGTATCTGGAACAATTTTTGAGTATTGTTTAAATACAAAATTACTTGGTTTCAAAATGTAATGGAATTTAAACATGCGATGTCTACAGCCAGACATTGCCCGAAAATCAATTTGCAACAATGTTAAGGTTTTATGCCACAGATCAAACAATTTGTTTGATGTCGAATGTCAATTCGTTTTGAGCCCCGTTATTGGCATATACAGCGAATGCTAATTTTGGATTACATGTCATATCCCATTCTTTTGAATCATGCACGTGGTTTCCTCTTCAAGGAACAGGTGGTTTTTAAATTTGATAATATGATGATATATCATTAAATCTACTATATATTGTTTGTCTGTAACGTCCTAAGTGACATCTTAGTAATTTTTCATATATGTTACGTCCATATTTCTTTCAATCTGCCACATAACCTCACATACACTGTAAGATGGCTTGAATTATTATTTTATAAATATGACTGTTTTTTATCCTCATTGTAGCATCCCTGATGATGATAATGAAGATTATCGAAAGCTTGAAATCTGTGTTATAAGAGTACACAAAAATTTTTGGCCTGCTGCATACCCAAATATTGTTTCACTTATTTTCTGACTAGCTTTGAAATTTTCTTTCAGACACCTCCACGTTTCCGATTTGTAAATGACTACTGTGTCATCTGCGAAGCTTATTATGTCCCCTTCCACCCAGAACTGTCCCTTGGGGTACACCATATTGAACTATTCGAGATTCACTGAGAGTGCCTTTGATTTTCACACATTGCTTCTTTTCATGGAGAGGAGTTGGTGGGATGTTCCTCTGAATCCAATACTCTCAAGTACCTCTAGAAGTTGATCATGGCTAACTGTATCAGATGATTTCTTCAAGTCTACAAATATACATAGCGTTGGTGATTTTTCGTCCACATATTCACTGATTTTGTTAGTGAGGTGTGTTATTGCATCTTCAGCTGATTTTCCCTTTTGATATCCGAATTGATTTTTTGATAAGATTTTATATTTTGTTAGGTATTTTTCAATGCGTGATTTCAAGATGGTTTGGAATATTTTCACAAAGTTTGTAATTACGGATATTGGGCGGTAGTTATCCACTTTGAGTTTGAGAAGAGTATTAAGATACATAGAAGGGTCAATTGAAATTAAATTACCATATTTTGAATGCGATTATGTCAGTCTGATTGTTGGCTATGTAGATTCTGGTTGGGTCAACAACAAAATTGATAGAAAAATTACGACAGTATACTTGTTCAACGCATTTGATGATTGTACAATATCGTGAAATACTAGGAAACACGTTAGAGTTGCCGCTTCATCCACTGAAGCTGAATATATGGCTCTTTTTGAAGCAGTAAGAGAAGCTATCTTGTTAAAATCACTTATAAGTGGCAGTTATCTCATTTTTTTGAAAACAATTGTATTTTAGGATAATAACAGTTGCATATGCTTGGCCAACAACCCGACTGATCATGAAAGATCAAAGCATATTGATTTCAAATATCACTTCTCGAAAAAACAGATTGACCAAAAGACAATCATGCTAAAATATATTCCGACAGGTGAACAACAAGCTGTTCTGTCTCAATTTTCATATAGCTGTTCCGATTTCCTATGAACGAAATCAGCCAATCATTCACTTTGATTAGTAAACCCAATGCATCCAACTTCTTTCGCGAAATGAGTGGATTAAGAACGTCAAAGGCACGAAATGAGTCGAAAAATATTTTTATCATATAATTTTTCTGTTCAATGTTATCGTTTATTTATTGTTTTGATCTTAGAATCTTTGAAACTTTGAAATAAACGTGGGTGCCTCTCGACGCGATAAATTAAACTAATCTAGGTTGAACTATTCAATATTGAAATTGTTCAACTTGAGAAAAGCTTAGGTAATTCCCCAAATTATATTTATATCAATATGATACTGTAAGCAGAAGTCATTTATTAATAAAACCTTCCTTTAATTATTTTGTGTATGTACATACACAGCGTGTGAAAGCCGAATGACATAAATTAATTATTTCGGTTACGGTACATATTTTAACAAAATTCCAGAACACGTCGATTTCAAATTATGATTTCACAGATCTAACGGAAAAATACTACTCCTACCTACAACCCCCGTCGAATGACAGGTACAAACCCCATTTTTTTAAATAGAAAGTATAGGCTTGTGATATATCTCACTAGTTCGGACTTCCATTGTCTACTATATAAAATGATTTGAAATCCCTGAAACAAGTAAAAAGGAATAATTAAAAGAAGAATAGCTGAAGGTAACAATTATATTAAGCAAACAATAAACCTGAAATGAAATGATAGTGAAATAACCTACAAGTAAAAATATAATAATTGAATAAATAAAAATTAAAGGAATGAAAAAAGAAACTAATAAAAAAGTGTAGAGATTCCAAGTCATCACCCGTCTTCGGGTGATGACGATTGTAGATACCAACAATCGAAACGTCGTGAGCTAACGTGACTTGGAATCTCTACACTTTTTACCGAAATTCGATAAAATACACTTAAAACTTATTGCAATATATTCAAAACTTCTTTAATGTCGGGGTATTGATGATAAAAAAGTGAGCAAAAACCATAACAAAGTTCTTTTCAGCTTGGTCATGTGGGGTAGATAAAAAAGCAGCTGCCAATGCAATGAGTGATGAACTCAAATTAGATTTGATGCTTGAGTTTGGGAAAAACCCACATATATCGAGTAGACAGGCATCTATTACATTCAATGTCAGTCATACATCGATAGTATGCATCAGTATAAAATGATAACTACTCAGGAGCTCATGAAAGACGATTCTGATAGAAGAACTCAAAAGGTTAATGTTTGGGAAGTGGTTATAGAAAACCATATCATTGGCCCCTTTTTCATTGAGGGCAACTTGAATGATGTCATTTCAAGTTCAGCAAATTTATATCCTGATCCAGGAAACCCTCAAGTTCCAGTGAATACGTTACGGTTTCAGCAGGATGGAGCAACACCATAGTAGTGGAATTGGCCGCGGTGGTAGTGCGCCCGACCCATGATCGGAAGGCCGTGGGTTCGATTCCTGCCTCGGCCAGATATTTTTCTCGAGATAATTCATCTGGTTGAAGCTGGGATGATTCTGCAACCGTGTCAGGTATCACACGTTGAAAGGTGAGACCTCGTTAGTTCTAAGCTCGCACAAGTTTCTCAACTTCTGAGAGTTGTCGTTCGTATGGGGGCGACAGCTGAAAACAATTTTTTTTTAAACCACATACCGTAAATACCTCGATACATTTCCAAGTCCGTGGATAGGAAGTTGAGGATCGATTGACTGGCCAGAGCGATCACCTGACCTTTCATCATTAGTTTTTTTTTTTAATGGGGATATGTGAAGAGCAGTGTGTACTAAACTAAACCTTCAGATTTGAATGACTTGAAAGAACGAATAACACTTGCGATTAGCTCGGTCACGCCTGATATGTTAAATAATGGTTTATTTGATATCAGGATATTGCCAAGACGCTCGCGGTGAACATTTTGAACATCTACTCAGTAACCATCCATAGTTCTTTTTCATATTTTCATATTTTTCAGTGTATTGTAATTGTTGCAATAAACTTGGAAATGACAACATTTTTGAATAGAGAATGAAGAGAGGGGTGATATTTTCACGTTGCAGAATGTCATATTATAATTTACATTTGACGTGTTTCGGGATTTTTGACTTTTACACACTGTTTTATAGCTACCATGAGCCAATTGTTACTTTTGTGGGATTGAATAATGATACTGAAAATGTACATACAAAAAATTTGTGTCATCATTTTTAGGCCACGTTCCACATGATGGAAGAATACAACGTGCTTGCTGGTTAGATTTTTATAATACTGTCAACAGTATATGTCTATCGCACACTAAACACTGAGCGTTTGTCCGATGAGAGAGGAGAAGCCTGCCTTTCTGCTCGAAATGATTCAGATAATTCTAATAGATGATTGTAAACAAATTTCAAATGTAATCACCTCGTACCGGGCACATTCCACAATATCAGTATAATCTTTCGTTACAGGTCAAAGTTTTCTACAAACAAAAACCAGTTGAATTTTATCAAAACATGCCGCATCCACTTCATACGCACATTTCCGTCCCAATATCCTCATATCCGTCGTATCCAAATTGGATTGTGAAAAGTTGTTTTGCATTTGACGTGTTGAAGCTCTGTCACGTCCAGAACGACAACCACCTGATTCATGTTTATGAATGGAATAATTGAATAATACGCTCAAGGCATCCACAAAACCGATCCTGTCGCTCGTGCTTCATAGATTTATAAACGATTGTTGTGCTTTGAATCAGATAATATTGGTTACCCTTCGTATTCGATGAGCAAGATTTGGGGTTCTGTATAACATATTTTCTCTCTAAGTAGATATACCACTCTTTCAAACCAGGGGCAGAACTTCGTAGCTGATTGAGTGATGCTTTTATAAGGTTTCGAATTGAAAAGTCATGTAATCTAGTAACCCGCTTTTGACCACTTCGAACATGAATCTTTCTTCATGGAATATTTTCTTTCCGATGGCAAAAAAATAATCCAACTGAAATATTTTTCAGTTGCACCACATAAAAAATGTTTACTCGCCTAAAAACTTTACAGTGAAGTATTTGTAAAATAATTTCATTCATTCGAACAGAAAATCACTTGAAAGGAAAATAAAATAAGTAAAGATAACCCTAGCTCACAGCCAATTTGCGACTGTAATGCCAAAGGCAGTTCTTTGTTAGTTTTTGGTCCCTAAATGCGAAAATGATAGTAAACTTCCTAAAACATAAGATTTTTGAGTTATGATTTTTTTCACAAAAATTTAATGAACACGACATTCCAAATTTGCTTTTTCCCAAAATTGGGGAAATTGTTTAAAATCTGGCAACTCAGCGTCTAAAACAAGTTTAAAAGACGTTCTGCTCCATACTGGTAACAAAAATTAGGTTAGGTTTTTTTTTTTTGTACCTTGGGAGCTGTCTGACTTGTCCAATAAACAAAAAACTGTAATTACAAAGAAATAACATACAAGCAACAACCAAAAAAAAATAAATTTTTAAATATTAATAAAAGCTATTTATAGGTCATTCGAATGCTTTCACCTATCCCCTCTTCCCTCGCATCGGGCAAACTAGTAGTATTTTCAATGACCTTCCTGACTATTTGGAGGCAGAATTATTGGTCCATTTTTCTACCATGGTTCTTTGAACGGACCCCGTTACAATAATCTATTAATAGTGTTTTAAAAGTTTTTCGATGATCTTGATCTGGAAACTCGTCAGATGATCCATTTTCAGCAGGATGAAGCACCAGCAGATGATTTCAGTGACGTAAAAAAATGTTGCGAGACTGTTTTGGAAACACATGAATTACTACGAATGGTCCTGTTAAGTGGCCTCCTCGTTCACAAGAAATGACACCTCGATTTTTATTGTTGGGAATTTCTGAAAAAGGCGATGTATAGAATGAAGCATAATACTGTAGATGAACTGAAAATTATATCCAAACTATATTCAATAGAATTGATGGCCGAATTGTGTTGAAAGCAACACGTGTCAAGAGAACGACCCAAATATGTGTTCAACAAAAAGACGGTGTTTTTGAATATTCACTCGATATTTTATAGCTCTTAATTCGCATAACAAAGAAATGTTTTGTACTAGTGAAAGACAAAAATATTTCTATATAAGTCGCTCAGTTTCAATTTCAGAAAAAAGGTGATACAAGCTTTGTTGTTGAGAATGTTATTACGAATCGAAATGCATGATGAAATATAGGGGTTTCCATTTAAAACAATATCATTTTAAGAAATATTTTGAAAATGCGACTGTCAATTTTTTTTCAGCATCGAGAAGGCCACTAAAAATGCTACTAGTGTGCCCATTTGAACGAATTCTTAGCATCAATAATAACGTTGTTGGCAATGGTGCTGACTGAGTTTGGAACACCCTGTACAGATTTCTGTGTTAATTATTATGAGATATCATACGATTATCATATTTTTTCGATAACTATGTACTGTGTATAGATGAACAATAATGTATTCTATGAAATATTTGTTAGAATACAATGATGATTTTTGGGAAAGAAAGTTTTTGGCTTTCTACTACTCCATCTCGATACAAAAAAAGATGAGGGAATCTTCCAAAGGAAATAAGTAACTGTATAGATGGATGTGTAGATCATGCAAAAAAGTAACTGTCAGACACAAACTGAAAGAAAGTCCTCCTGAAACAGCTACTTTCATACAAACATTGAATTACACGAAAGAAAAATTTCTTTCGAAACAAATACTTCTATATGAACACTGAATTATACAGGACTATAGAACATAGAATAGAAACCCACTTTGTGAAATGTACTCAATCATTCATATAGCGTAGTCCCAGTTCTACAAATATATAATTTTCACCACTTTCATTAGGCTACCTAGTAGCCAGAAAAAATGGAAAAATTATATAGAAATATTTGTTCCGAAAGAATTTTTTTCTTTCGTGTAATTCAATGTTTATATGAAAATAGCTGTTTCAGGAGGACTTTCTTTCAGTTTCAGTTCAGTTCTGACAGTTACTTCTTTGCATGATCTATACATCCATGTATAGAGTTACTTATTTTCAAACTGATTAATTCCTTCCTTTCTTTGGAATATTTCCTCATCTTTTTTTGTATCGAGATGGAGTAGAAAGCCAAAAACTTTCTTTCTCAAAAATCAATATCTCCTAAAAATATAACCCCTTCAATTCACAATGATAATGTTTTTGAAAATTTATATATAATGTAACAAAATTTTCCAACAAAAAACTTCTACAAACATTTGTGTTACTCGTAGATAAAGTATAGTATTCTACTCGCGTATAATGGATATTATTCCCTCTAAGCTACTCGCCTACGAATAAAAAATTTCGATGATATTGCATACACACATTGATTTAATTGAATTCATAGATAGGAAACGCTTAATGGAAGACCATATAGAACATAGAATAGAAACCCACTTCGTGAAATATACTCAATCATTCATATTGGGTAGTCCCAGTTCTACAAATATATGATTTTCACCACTTTCATTAGGCTACCTAGTAGCCAGAAAAAATGGAAATATCTTAGTGAAATCCTCTTCGAATCTGGTGAAGGAAGAAAATTGGCAAAAGGCCAACTACTGAATAATGAACCGAGATCATCGGGATTTTTCACAAGATAAATTCCAAAGATCCTAGGAACATCATAGATGAAAATATGTCTGAGAATCCCCCTTTTTTGCGACCAAGTTCCAACCGTCTCATAGCAATTGCAAAAGGCAATAAGTCATCAAACGATAGAAGCCGAAACGAAGAAATGAGAATAGGCGAAATTATTCAAAGCATGAAGCTAGGCATCTGATTATACTAGATATAGTTAAAAAGACGGTATAGATTTTCTTGTTGAATTCAAAATAATGAAATTTTATTATCACAAAGTGTAATAATTTTGTTTAGCATCATCGAGGATGCTATATGGTTTACAGAATGTAATCTCGTCTGCACAGGAACAAATCAAAGACTGAGAGACATATTACTATGCAAAAAGTGGTAGTTTCTTCCATACTTTGAAGTCTTCAGAATTACTTGTCGACGATATTTTCAATTCAAATTATTACATTGTTTCAGCCGGATACGATTATATAAACGTAACTAGTTAATGTGACCAGATACGTGCATTATTCAGTGCTGTAGACTGAATCGTAAAAATAATCTAACAAATTTAATGGGTAACACAACTCTTACATCATTTCACGTTATCTTCGCATGTTTGGTCATGCAATTCCATAGCGAAAAACCATTTATGGGTTCTTTACCTTAACTGTATGAAAAACTGTATACTGGTGAATATGTGATGGATTTTCCCCAAAGAAGTATTCAAACTAGTTTCAGTTTTGGTGTTGACTACATGACGTTTTGTTAACGACATCGGATTGAAGGTTGGACGCAAATTTGTCTAGTTAGTATTTCTGTGGTAGTGACCTCAAAAACAACTTTCGGAAATGCAATGAAAACAATTTCCCACAAAATCTGCTCAGAATAATGTTACATGGCTGTATTCCTGGTGTGAAACAATGTTTGCCGTGATATGACCTACAGGAATTCACCCAGCATGTAGCTGCTTCAATCGTCATTGATGAAAATAATGAAGTGGTAAGGAGAAAAACAACAAGATTTCTTTCAATTGACTAAATGAATACAATAATAAAAATAATAATGATAAAAATAATAATACCAATAGTTTTTCATCAGTTCGTACTTCCATTGTCTAATATAATTTTAAATTGATCTGATAACCAAAGTTATGTCACAACGTTTCGATTGTTAGTATCCACAATCGTCTTCGGGTGATAACAACTGGACTTATTTCTCCGAGATCTAACTATTTATAGGTCATTCGAGTGCTTTCACCTATCCCCTCTTTCCTCTTTTCGCTTCATTGGGATCGCCACTTTCACCTGTTATAGCCAATTCATATAAGGAGTGGTTTGAAACTTTGGCCATTGAAGAAGCCCAGAAGAAGCCCCGAGTCTGGTTCAGATACGTAGACGACACCTTCATAATATGGAAAACTAGACACTTTCCTGAGGCACATCAACAACGTAAAGCCTTCCATCACTTTCACAATGGAGAAGGAAATCCACAACGAATTGCCTTTCTTAGACGTATTGGTGAAGTGGACCGACACTAAATGGGAAACATCTGTATATCGAAAACCTACTCACACAGGACAGTATCTGAACCAGAAATCCAACCACCATCAATCGACTAAGAGAGGAATCATCAAGCCTCTACTGGACCGTGCTTCAGGGCTCTGTAATACAAAGGAAGGTCTCGAAAAGGAACTAGGCATCATCAAAAATGACCTTTAACGGAATGGTTACTCCAAAGTGATGGTAGAACAGGCTTTAGCTAGAAGACAGCAAAAACTCCACAAGAAAGAGAAGCCGCCACAACCAGTACTTGTACTTCGCTGCATCAGAGGATTATCGGAAAGGATAAGACGGATTGGGTCCAAGTATAACATCAGGACTTGCTTCAGATCTGGGCAGTCGTAGCAGCCTCACGTAGCAGCCCCACGAAAACCAGGTCACCAAACGCAGACTGCGATTCCAAGAATTGCATTTACCCTGCGAGTGCGGAGAATCATACATCAGTGAAACTAAGAGGCCATTGAAAGTTCGCATTGCTGAGCACAAGAAACACAAACAGCGAGGAGAAACTAGCAAATCCGGAATAGCAGAGCATGTTTGGACTCATCAACACAACATCAAGTGGGCTCACGCTGAAATCATCCACAAAGAGAAACACTGGTTTACGAGAAAATTCAAAGAATTCGCGTATATGTTGTCCAACAACGCATTTAGATACGTAACATATGGAAACCTCTAATCAAGCGAGAAAGGACCAACATCCGCCTAACGGTCATCTCCCGCTAAAACCAATGAAGTGGAAAGAGGGAATAGGTGAAAGCACTCGAATGACCTATAAATAGTCAGATCACGGAGGAATAAGTCCAGTCATCACCCGAAGACGATTGTGGATACTAACAATCGAAACGTTGTCACATAACTTGGGTTATCAAATCAATTTTATATTATATTAGACAATGGAAGTCAGAACTGATGGAATACACCACGAAACATTGTCAACCACCTTCAAACAATACCAATAGTAATAATAATAATGTTATTCATTAGTGATTCAAAATAACGACAAAATAATTACAAATGGTATAAATGGCTAATTTATGTGATTAATGACATATTTATTTTGTGGAAATTTATGATCAGTTCAATGGAATGAATGAACATACTTTTGTCTAATTTCCAATAGTATTTCAATTTTCACGACCGGTTTCGTGTTTTATCCTGTCATCAAGTATAAAACTAATTTATACCACGTTTTTAGATTTCAAATGTATCAGTTAGTTTTTATACTTGATAATAGAAAGAAACCCAAAACCGGTCGTAAAAATGAACTAGTGGAAATTAGATAAACGTGTTTTCATTCGTTTCATTGAAGTGATAAATGAATAAATGAATAAGTAATAAATAATCTAAAAGTAACTCGATACTCGTTCCGAAGTAGTGAAACAAGAATAGGAATTCATAAAATATAAATAATAAAACATTTTAAGAAACTATCAATGTTTTCTTCGATAATGTTACTAATTAAACTTATAGGTGTTTTCTGAAGAAAATCTGATGGGTTTTTTAACAGGAAAGAACTGTTGATGTTGGTCATTTTATACAAAAGGGAGTTGTCTAGTTTTGGTGCAATATAAGACAAAGATTTTTGTCCACAAGATTTTGACATGAAAGGTACAATATGATTTTTTTGACGGGTACCGTAACAAAGAGTTTACCCTTGTCCGTGATCTTTAATTGAATGATATTTCATGCTGACAATACAACTCAAGTCGAGAACCGAGAATCCCGTAACGTAAATGGCTTTCGACCAAGGCATGGAATATTTGGATTTGTAAATTATTGTTTGGAGTTTTTTTATTATGAGCAGCTATATATCCTCCTATATTTTTTAACACGCTTTTATTAGCTTCACCTGTATGTATGTATGTTTGTTTGTTTGTAACTCTCAAGCTCGGGATCTGTATTTGACAGAATTATCGACATTATTGCTTGATCTATTCGCGGGCAGATGGCGCTCTACGTAACCTCTTTGATATATCGACATTATTGCTTGATCTATTCGCAGGCAGATGGCGCTGTACGTAACCTCCTTGATATAATTTGACCTCACTTTACATGTATATCTTCATTTAGAAAAAGTATTTCTTTATTGATACGCGCGCCTGCAGTCTTGGGCTTGGTAGCTGATTTTCAGACGCCTTCTCGAGAATCGAAAAATATTAGTGGTCATTTTTCTGAACAATATACAGCTGATTGATCCCAAAGTTTAGATAAAATAAATATAGTTTAGAAATACTAAAAAACATGCTTTTATAGCATACAAAACTGAAAAATGGAAAATAAATATAGTTTAAAAACATGCTTTCAAAGAACATTGAACTGAATAGTTAAAAAAAAAAAATTTAATTAGCGTGGGCGCTTTGTGCCATATTTTTTGTATATCAAGCGCCCGTCGCTTTTCTCACAATAACATCTACTAGTATTTTTCGTTCGTTATTGTTTTGAGCTTATTTAAAAAAATATTTTCAACTTTTCATTTCGATGTTCTTTGAAAGCGTGTTTTTCAAACAATATTTATTTCAGTATGGATATTAACCTTATCTGTAAGAAAATAAAATTTTTTTGAAAACAAAGCATCTATCTAGAGATTATTTAAATTCATATAATGAATTTTGAATTACTATTATCCCTTCAAGTGAAGATTTTTCGAATTTTTGTCCAATTGATTCTTGTTTATATATTCAATTTGTGCCTACTTTCGGAAAAGTGGAATGACGTCATTTTCTCAACAAATCTTACTTGCTCTTTCGGTCTTTCGAGTTACTTCTGATCGCCTAGTTGGGAGAACATGTGTTTTAATCACGTAAATGGTTTTTACAGAGGTACTCATATTGCAGATCAGCAAGCTCGTTTCGTTTTTTATCAAATCATTGATGACACAACCAAAACTGGCATGCTGAACCTCCTCATGAGGATTTTAAGTTTTGGTTTGAAAATATTTTTTATGAATGAGTCGACTTTTTTGGTGTTCAATATTTTACATTCTACAGATAAAATGTAGTATCATGATTCAAAAATGTTTTTGAAAAAATTCAGATTTCGTAAACAAAAAAAAGAATAAACTTTTTCAATGATATTGATAGAAGAATCGAAAAAATGTGGATAGGTGTCTCGACATAAACTCTGTCCTCCAAACAAACAAAATAACCCAAACGCTAATTGCACACACACCGCTTTTGGACGGCCGATTTTATACCGGTCGTCCAAATTCCAATAGTGAACCACCGGTGGGAACGGGATCAGGCAGCCGTTCACTGCCACTGTATCGCCGGCAGTACCGGGAAGTAGTGGCGTACGTGACTAACTAAATACACTCTTGCATACTCACCGATTTTTTACCGACCAATCCAGTTTCGACTGCCCGGTGAAATTGTAGTTACTACGTATTAATTACGGTGACCGGTAAAAATCCGGTGAGTCTGCAAGCACCCGCTACCAATAAAATTTCGGCCGATTTTATACTGACCGTCCAAAATCGGTGTGTGTGCAACCCTAGTTGCAGTATAAAATCGCCCGATATTTTACTGGTAGCGGGTGCTTGCAGACTCACTGGATTTTTATCGGTAAAACAATCATTTGCTTTGTTGTCGTAATTAGCACGCACTACCAAAACGAAGTTAATTCGTAGTAACTACAATTTCACCGAGCATTCGAGACTGGAATGGTCGGTAAAAAACCGGTAAGTATGCAAGAGTGTATTTAGTCACATACGCCACTACTTACCGGTACTGCCGGCTATACAGTGGCGGAGTTCATTCATGTGTATCGCTATAAGGTCGAAGTGTGTACATATACGGTATTTTGAATTTCGAAACTTTCAACATGTCAAGTACTGATACGGCCGAAGAAACTGCTAATTTGCGTCTCTACACTTCACCTACAAAATCCCTATACCCAGCCGTATATTATTAATAAAAGAAAATTTGGGAGATCACGTGAGCTATGCATGATGTGTTTTGGAGTACTCTGACGCTTATATGGATAGAATATAGTTATTTTGATCACATATAACTTTCAAAAGGCTCTGGCTTTCTATTTTATACCTTCATTCTAGAAATTTCCGAATATTCAACACATACTTAGTTCTGTTACTGTAACTTAGTTAGTTCTGGAGAGTTGAAAGGCTACGTTGAAGATCTCTCTCTCTCTTTCTATAAGAAAAAAAGTCATAGTTGATTACTCGGTTAGTATAATAATTTTTTGAAATGCATTGACTGACCTGGTCATTAGCGTTGTGTTATGGTTAGGTAATGATAATAACTCTCCGAACCAACTAGGGATCATCATGGCTATAGCATTCCGCTATCCATGTGACGTTGCAGAATAATTCCAACTTCAACTAAAAAAATATCTGTCCGATGTAGAGATTGAACTCACGACCTTTCGATCGTGAGTAGGACGCCTTATCACTTGGGCTAATTATATAATATTAATGACATTTCCAATATGGACGTGTTCAATTATTTCTATGATATATTTCTATATCATTTCAATATCTATTTTCCTATGAGAAAACGTGACATTAATAAGCACCGATTGGGTGAAAAGTGGGTAAATCATGAAGTGGAAGCAACTTCTGATAACTTAAAGAATCTCTTTAGAATGAAAAGAACTTAACCAGATCTTTAGGATATATATATAATGGGGCGAAAAAACTACACTTCAAGTCGATTGAAGATACAAAAAAATTATCAAAAAAAAATGTCTTCATCAGATAACTCTAGTCAAACTGCATGGATTGTAAAAAATGAATTGTCTAATAACAATAGATCTATAACCAACAATATAGAAATGAAGACGATAACAATATTTTGATCAATGTATTTTTCAGTTGAGACACCTAGAGACATTTTCATCATTTGAGTCGGGCTGTTTTCCACATCGTCTCAAGGTGGGTAGTTCCATTGTATCAAAAGAAAGTTCCAAGACTTATGGAAAACTATAGCCCAGTCACCATTTCTCCTAGTATGGATGAAATTTTTGAATATTGTTTTCCGAATCGTCTCGATTCATTTCTTCGAAAATGTTGATGTGGGAGATTAGCCTGTGGGATTCTTTTGTGATCTCAGCAGGGCATTTGACTGCGTCAACCACGATATATAGTTGAAGAAATTAGAAGAATATGGTATCATGTGATCATTGTTGGACTGGCTCTTAGCATTTCTGACTGATCGAAAACAGTTTGCCATTCTGAATTTTTATGACGGGTGAAAATGGAAACAGTAAAATAACAACAAGTTTCAGTTGATATTGAAGTTCCACAGGGTTCTATTTTATGTCCTGTGTTGAAGTCACTTGATGTGAATGAAACGGGTTCATTAACATCAGACGCTCTCATTACCCAATACGCCGATGAGCCATCTCCAATTATATCAACTTGGAAACCAAATGTAATGGGGTAGTTTCTGCAATGAATAAGTGGTGTTTTCCAGAACTTACTATTCCTCGATCCAACTGAAAACCAATATCACATATTTTCACAACAATCAAAAAGCAGAAAAAGTAATCAACGTTTATCTTGAAAATGCTCAGATACAACAAAAAATATAATGTTGAATTTTAAGGTATTGAGGTTGATGAGCATCTCGATTGGAAACTCCATTGCTCTGGAATTACCTATCTACAAGTTGAACTCCCTAACATATTTGTTTCACAATCTGAAATAGATTTTGAATGTAGGGCAAAAGATAAATTCCTACTTCGTTCAGGTCAACTTAAGACTGCGTTCGGAAATATTGAAATCGCAAAAAAGAGTAATGAGATGTATTATTGGACTTCCACAAGGAACATCTAGCCACCAATACCTTGAAAAATATAAAAATTTCACTGTTGTGTCTTTGTATGTTCATGAAATGTGCCTGTATGTTTTTAAAAATAGAAATTAATTCTTCTGTGTTCGTGAATATCACTCTTTCAACACAAGAAAAATTAAAAACTATGTCATAACATTTGCAAAAACAAAATTAACGTCTTGTGCGCCAAGTTGTTCAGGTCTAAATTATTTAATGCTTTTATGATTCATGATAGTGACTGTGATTATATAAATATCAAAAAAAAATTGAAGGACTTCCCTGTTAGATAAATATTTGTATTCACTTAGTGAATACTTTTAGATTCATATTTCTCTATTGTAACAAAGGACGACTCCTATACTGATTATTGTCAGTCTCTTAGGCAAATAAAGGTATTTTAATCTCATATAATATGTAATAAATCAATTTTCCGAAGCTGATACCAAGTTGACATGAACTTTGATCTGTCTCCTTGTCAAACCACTCATGACTATTTCCTTTGTTACAGATGAATATATTCCTGAACACATACAAGATGTCGACTACAGGCTTCAAACGTAAACGCAGCCAACAGAAGTTCTTCAGTGGGTACAGACTGCAGATTCTTTAAAGTTCAAGAAACTTCCGTTTACGTAAATTACCAGACACAAACGTAACGAGAGTAGTGTAGATGAAGTTTCGAACTCTTGTGCTTATGTAATCCATAATAGTTTCAGTTCAGTCGATAACTGAAATGAACCATTCAATAAAAAATAGTAAAATGAACCCATTGGGACGTGTTATCCATGCAAGTGTGGTGAATTAGTTTGCGAGAATTATATCTTCGATGTGATGCGAAATAAACTCAATGCCACCGCGTGCGCGGCCTTGCTAGAGGAAGTTAATTTCAGTGATACTCATTTGCTATTGTCCCTTTCGGCTTTGGAACTAATAAATGTGATGGTGATAGTTGGCAACTGTCTTGTAATTGCTGCCGTGTACTGTTCATCAAAACTACGTTCAGTGACAAATTTTTTCATCGTGTCATTAGCGGTTGCAGACTTAATGGTGGGCCTTGCGGTTTTGCCATTTTCAGCAACATGGGAAGTATTTAAGGTGAGTTATTTTCATCTACATTTGAATATTCATATCAAATAAAATCAAATCAAAATATTCCCTATTGTTGAAAAAGTCTAGTTTTGTTGACAAAGTAAAAGATACACAGTACAGTAATGAAATATAGGTTGAGGTACATACAGGTATAAAAATATTAATGAAATAAATGTGCACCTATAGAAATTGATATTTGAACATTCCGTATATAAACATGAATAAAATATTATTCAATTTAGTAAATGTGAAAAAAATTTGATAAAATACCAATAAAAAATGTTATTAGACCATTTTGTCAATTATTCAACTTATAAGTTATCGCTCTAAGCGAGTATCCTATACAATAACACCAATAAAATGACAAAAGAATAGACAGTTCACATTTTTCCTTGAAAATTGTCATTGTAAAATTCTTGCAAATTATAATAGGGTCTGCTCACAATAAGACTTTTTGTGTATTTTGTAAAGTCTTCAATACTATCGCGGTTCTCTCTAGAATGAGAAGGGAATTGTTTATACATTTTACCGCCGTTATAAAAAATTGAGAAAATTGAGTCCTTCACCAAAGAAGAGGAAGGAAAGTGTAATTTTGAGTTAGTTTTAGATTTCTGGCGAGTATTATGACAAGAAGAAATATTTTCAAATTTTAAACTATGTTAATGTTTAAGACACACCGTTTTCATAACGAAAAGAGACACAACTGTCAATATCTTTTTTTCTGCAAATAACTACAAGAATTCTGTAGTCCTAGTTTAAACACATATCTAATGGCCTTTTTCACCATGCCATAAAATGGTGGTGCCGTTTGCAAATAAAATAATTTTTCCAGAAGTTTGTACACTCAGTAAATCATTCACATATACAAGAGAAAGAATGAGTCCTAAAATCGATCCTTGTGGCACTCCATAGTCAATAATAATATATTTTGAAATAGTATCGCTGTTTACGGCTTAACTGCGCCCAGTTATATAGGACTCGAACCATTCCAAAGTAACCCC
The DNA here is from genome assembly GCF_025532065.1 of Leptinotarsa decemlineata. Classification (NCBI taxonomy): domain Eukaryota; kingdom Metazoa; phylum Arthropoda; class Insecta; order Coleoptera; family Chrysomelidae; genus Leptinotarsa; species Leptinotarsa decemlineata. The sequence goes on along the minus strand of NW_027412541.1, from coordinate 5,507,973 downwards.
CGCAGCCATAACGATACAGTTTTCATACAGGAAAGAAAAAATTGCATCGTGGGTGTTCTTTTTAGCTTGGAATCCGAATTGATTCTCTTTGACAATTTTATGAGCAGTAAGGAATTCATTGAGCCTTTTTTCACTAGCTTTTCAATTATTTTTGTTAGAGTTGTGATGAGGGATATTGGACGATAATTTAATGGATTGTCCAAGCAACCGCCTGTGTGCAAGGGAATTATCACAGACTTTTTCAAGAATGAAGGAAATTTACCGTTGCGAAAGGAAAGATCAATTAACGTGACAAGAGTTTCAAACGCTTCTCTTGGAAAATTCTGTAATATGTTCATGGATATGTCATCGTATCCAGATGATTTTTTATTCTTAATATCCTCAAAAACTTCGATGATTTCATCAATATCTCAACATCAGTATCGTTACTGGATATAAACTATTACTTGATTCTCTTTTGAAGTGGTTAACAACCACACGATTGCATTGAAATGCATTCGGTACAAACAACTTCAATAAAAAATGCAGAATATGTTGAGCTTTTTGTTGCAATGGTTCAACTATTTTTATATAGTTAAATAAGTTCGTAATCGAAAGAGAAAAATTAAGTTGCGTAATGACTTTCATTCATCAAAATTGACAACTACTTCATCAAAAACAAATATCAACATCTGAACATGTCTACAGGACACACTCAAAATTGAATGAAAGTGTTCAATACTGAGCTCTCTGAAAATCAACCATTTATAATACTCCTCCTGGATCTTTGATATCCAATTCTCCCAAATACTCCAGCAAAATGGCTGGAGCATTTGGGAAAACTCTCGGCGAGTTTAATCCTTGATTGTCGATGAAAATAGGAAAACAATCACCAACAAATTATTCCTTGGATATTTTTCGAGCCAATTTTTTCAAAAAAATCAGTTCTTTGGCTGTTTCGCTCAAGGCGATAAGTTTTGATTTTACAGTATTTAGTGCATCACACTGCTGCTTACGGCTGGATCAGCTCCTCCTCCTTCAATTTTGAATAGGACTGTAGGACTTTCTGGCTGTTTCATTTGATCCCCAATCTACGTCACTGTAGGCTTTCATAATAATTTTTCCAATTTTGGAATATCCTAATCCATAGTCTCTTGTCCCATTTAGATATCGGAGAATATGTTCCATACCCTTCCAATGGTATTTTGATGGTCTATGATTGAACTGACTCATTATTCTCGTGGGGAATGCTGAATCCCGTCTTGTCGAAACTGCCATAAAGGCTTCCAATAACTCTTTGATATAATTTTGTATCTTCCTCGTTCAAGGATTCATCGTCATAAGGACGATGTTCATTTCTCTTGAAAGTTCGATGGCATATAATGACTGGTCTAATCTTATTTCATTCATCTCTTGACACTCTTTCTGATAAAATATTTTTCACTTCCCCCAAGTCTTTGGTATAAAAATTTTGTTTGAAACTGAACTTTAATTTGTGTATTTCATCTCTAGTTCCAAAATCAATATATCCTCCACGTAAATGATGATTATAACTTCTTCAATTCCGAAATAAACATACGGATCTGCAATAGATTCTTCGAAACCTTGGCTTTTGATGAAATTGTCTATTGTTTTATATATTTTCGTCTTCCTTGAGCATTTTCTTCACAGTAGGAATATTCGAATGAGGGAGACGTCTATGCCATAATTTATTTTCTGTAGAAATGACTTTATCTGCAGAAATATTAGCAAATAACTCATGTTCCTTCGTATCAGTATTCTACTCTTTTATGTAAAATAATCCGTTGATTTTGACCGATTTTGCAACAAGTTCTCCACTTGAAGCAATTATTTTCGAATGGTTTCCCTCATGTATTATTTTCGAGCCTTTTTCAGTTTCTATACTCATCGACAATAAATCAGTTCTCAGTTCTGGAACATACATAACATTTTTAAGTACTATAGCGGATCCTTCATTTTCCTCGTCCAACTTGAGTTCAATATCTCCAAAACCAGTTGATAGGATCCTCTTTCCACTATCTATTTCTACAACTGTGTTTTGTTAGGTGAAATTTATGAATTTCTCGGTAGATCCACTGTCTAGTATCCGAGTATCCAAATTTGTTTTATTATTCACCAAATAAGAAAAATGATGTTCATTTTCTTTTTTTTTTCTTCGTATAGCACTGAATACAAGTTGAAGGTTCTGACTTTTCCAACTCATTGGAAGATATGTCTTGTTTCTTTTGCTGTAGACAAAGAACAATTTTTTCCAATGTGACCTATCTCCAGACATCTATAGCACCTCAAATGTTTATGTAAATAACTGGGTTTCGTTGTATTGGTAGGTAGTATCTTTCCTATTTCGTGTCGATCCTGCTCTGTTGAATGGTTTTCCACGTCTAGGTTTAAAATTTCCACTTTTAAAATGCATCTATATCTTTTGCGTTGCAAATGTTTCAACTTCATCTTTTTCTCTATATTCATTTCTGCTTACTTTCGATTCGTCTTTCCTCTTCTATAGCAGCTTTGACTTCAAATCGCACATATTCAGGTCATCTTCATCTGCTCTGAGATTCCTCGCTTAATGCTCATATTGATCAGGTGAACCTAATGCCGCGAATCCTGCTTGAATTTTCTCGCTAAATTCAAATCCAGCATTTTTAACTTTATGATATAACCCGTTTCGTCTATTCCGGTACTGATTGACCGTCTCGTCTGAGCTTTTGGAAGTATTGATAAAATATTTGAGTAACAGGAAGCCATCCCGAGTATCAAATTAAGTGTGTATTCTCTTCTGAAGTTTCCTATGCCTTTAGCGGTTTTACAATGCATTATTTTATCAAGACTGTCATTAGTCACCAATAGATAAAGAATAGATTTTGCACTATGATCTTTTTTTCTGTTTTCTTCAACTCTGATTTCATTTTCGTCAAAACCAGGATCAATAGCTTTCCACAGATTTTCAACTTCCAAGATTCCTTGCGCCCTCATCGATCAGTATCGATATTTCTCGAAATTCAGTTTTTCCACTTTCAAGTCGTCCAAGCTAAATGTCAATTCAACTCTGCGTCTAAATTGCCTTGTCGAAATACACAACTCTAGTCGTCGATATACCCTTCGATTATAGTTCTCGGTTAATATATCGTTGAATACGTTCGTAATCGAAAGAGAAAAATTAATTGAGTTGAAGGGGTTATATTTTCAGGAGTGATTAATTTTTGTGAAAGAAAGTTTTTGGTTTTCTACTACTATTAAGTTGCGTGATGACTTGTATTCATCAAAATTGACAACTACTTCATTAAAAATAAATATCAACATCTGAACGTGTCTACAGGGCACACTCAAAATTAAATGCAACAGTTCAATAGAGAGCTCACTAAAATTATACCATTTCTAACAGAATAATACCCCAGACAAATTTACGATTTGACGTAAACCGGACTTTTTTCATACAGACAGGAGATGTTATTGTTTCCAAAGAACACCTACCAGGGAACGAAAACGTTTTAATTGATTGATAGAAGCTTGAAACAACTTCATAAGAATGAAAAATATATTCAGATGATTGACAATTCAAACTGAAAAAATTCACATTCTGACAATGTCATAAAACTAATGACATAAAACTATTCAGAAAGACTGAATAGAAAAATGATTATACATACTCCCACCCTGTGTTGCAAAACTTCAGAAGAGTAACTCAAACAATTAACAATACGAATTTCAATAAAGCCTTGTCTTCGCGATCGTATCTTGTAACAACCGTCGATTTATCTTTCGTTTCTATCAGGTCAACCTCTTGAATTTTATTTTTCTGTTGTTTGGCTTCGTCAGTTTTTCTCTTGTGTTTCTCTCTGCAAGTTGATTGCTTGATTTCGACTGTTGAGTTTCAATGAAGTAATTCTCTGTACCGGTTTCATCAATGTATTGATGTATCAAGACATGATATGAGCTCATTCACCTCAGCTTACCAATCATTTCATGTTATCCAAATGTACTGAAACGATATCTCCAACTTTGATGTCCTTGTCATTTAAACCTTTGGACCAAGATATTCAGATCTGAATCATCTAGAATCATGGTTTCTGTGGCATCGAAATCTAGTAAAACAGCTTCTTGTTTTTCATGTGAAAACATATCAGGATTCAAAGGGATTGAAACTGAACTATATTCGTCAACTAGAGTTAGCGGTCTTGTGTCGATAACTAATTCAATGTCTCGAATGATTGTGTAAAATTTTCCATATGTAACAGATAGTTTGCCTTCAATCTGACGTAATAAGCCTCTGATAATTCGTATCAATTTCTCCCACCAATCGCCCCACCACGCAGCAATTGATGAGTTGAATATCCATTCAATTCGTTGCGCTGAAATATACGTAATTGATTACTTCCTTCCTTTCTTTGGAAGATTCCCTCATTCTTTTTTTGTACAAGATGGAGTAGTAGAAAGCCAAAAACTTTCTTTCCCAAAAATATTTAATATTTCAAACATATTTCAACATCACACACGCTCTATCAATCTTTTCTTGCGGTCAGCTAGAGTCCTGTTTATTGTTTATGAACAATCTTCACTTCCATAGGATCCATTGATAATTCATCATTCTGCTGAAGTTTACTATTGATCAGTCCAAAGACAGTTATAGAAGCAGTTTTACTATGAATGACCACTGCTTTCTTCATTTTAGATGGCACATCAAAGCCAGACACAGCCATTGTGATCCTTTCTTCATTTTGATTTTTTTTTGAGAAATATCAAATTCAAAAAAGACTTGTCATAATAATCACTTTGTTTCAAATTCGATTCTCACCATTGGGATCTCGGAAACTATGAGTGATACGAAGATGATTACATTGGGGTAAAGTTGCGCAGTTACCTGACTAACAATATGCCGTTGAAAAAGTTATGAAATTCCGAGTATATTCCGAGATATCCGAAAAAAACAGTAATTTAGAAATTTCGAAAAATGGTTTTTATTTTTTTCCGGCTTTATTTTTCGAAGGATTCGAAAATGAATAACACTTCCATGTCGTCACTTTTTCCCTGCTACATAATGTTGTTTACAGATTTGCTATCCGACGTTTCGTCTTTCGGCCATCATCATCAACTTTATTTTTTCTTATGGGCGTTACATTAGATTTAGTATTTAATAGGTTATCTCCAGATATACCCGGAATTTCAGAACTTTCCTAACGGCATATTGTTCGTCAGGTAAATGCGCAACTTCAGCCTAATTTAAATATCTTCGTATCGATCATAGTTTCCGATATCCCAATGGTGAGCATCGAATTTGAAACACCCTGTAGAATTTCCAATGATCGTAACTGTGACTGTGCGCTGATTTTTTTAAAGGCTATTCAAAACCGATTTCAGTGGTTCTAGGATATAAACAGGTATATATTATCTGTCAAATCATGATTCTAGACATTCGATTACTTTACGGCAATTATCTCCGCTAGGTAGATAACTCCCGACTAAATGACGAGCGCGATAATTCGGAATCGTAGCCTGTAGAAGATGCTGAAATTTATTTTCTTTGACAAAATCTTTATTTTCATTGATTCCAAATCGGCAGCCACTCTTTCGCGTCATTTCCAAATTTTTTTAATTCAATAGTGAGTAAATTCAGTTCAGGTTTCCAATGGGTGGTGCAACAAGACGATGAACTTCTTGCTTCGTTCGTGGACTGATTCAATAAATACGACTCAACAGTCAACGTGATACTTCGATACTGACTATTATCCTGTTCCAATAATTCAGTTTTGAAAGTCAACGAACATTTATCAGCATCATCGGTTTCTAAAAGATGTTCTAATAATTGCTTATCCAGTTCAGCTATCACTTCAATCTTTTGGTATGATAAATGAACTTTTGCTCCTATTTCTGTTGTATTAAGATACTCCCCACCAAGCAATTCAATTACGGCATCGTATATACGGTTGAAAGACGACCTCTGAGCCTCAAGCATCTTCTGAACTTTCTTCATAGTCTGTTTCCAAATAGTCCAGTCACGGTCGCCAAATGTAGGTATCCGTGAGAGAAGACGTTAACGTAAACACCTGATGTGGAGAAGAGTTAATTGATGGAAGTTCCAAGCGATATATTCAGATTTAAAATTCAAACTTGAAAAATTCAAAATCTGGCAATGTCAAAATATCAATGTTTCAATAAAATATAATTAATCAAAAATAGAAAAATGATTTTCTTTGAGAATTCATTGTGGACATTACGCCTGAAGACGTCAACTTGGTTATAGAAATGCGCGTCTGGAAGAGTATTGCATTTCTGATGATTGGGGGAGGTGCTTGTTTTGGATTCATTCTACGCCGGGGGTTCCAGTTTACATTCCAGTTGATACTTTATTGATATTGTTGTATTCTTATTATTGATATTGATGTTCAAAACTTTTGATGCGTTATAATTGTGGAATGTTCATGTGACGTGACACATTTGATTCCACCTAAACTGTACATATGAAGGTGATTAACAGTTTTTTTATCGAGAGTAACTAATAAAACTTGTTAACGTCAAACATTATAATAATAATAATATTTATTTCACTTGTTGAACACTATGAAAGCATTACAATAAACATTTACATACCGTAACAAGGAAGACGTCCATGTTTAACTAAAAACAAATATAAGTATAGAAATATAAAACAACAAAAGACGACAGATACTAAACTGTACATATGAAGGTAATTAACAATTTTTTTATCGAGAGTAACTAATAAAACTCGTCAATGGTGTAGCAGTTTCTTTCGATAAGATATTTTTTCAATTGTCTTTTGAAAATGCAGATGTTCATTGAGTTCATTGTTGAGAAACATCTAGCTTGTGATACAATTTGGGTCCAAGGTATAGGTGACTTTTTTGATAGAGGGAGGTTCGGTGAGGATTCGCTATCAACAACCCTCTAATTCTAGTTGCGTATGGGTGGTCTTGCTGGTTTGCGCTAAATTTTTCTTTATTCTTATGAACGTAGAGACACATCTCATATATATATTGACCAGCAACTGTGAGTATTTCCAGCTATTCATATGAGCTTCTTCTATATGAGTTTCGCCATCCTAAACTAGCAATTATTCTCACCGCGCGCTTTTGTAATATAAATACTCTTTCAGCCGAGGAGCTCATACCCCAATTCAAGATTCCATTAGAGAAAAATTAATTAGACTAATCATAACAACAAGAAATGAAATGAATTAATTTTCAACGGTGACATAAAAAAGCAACATCCAATACCATTCATAGAATTTATTAAAAACAAATATAAAAATCTTACATATCAAGAAATGAAAGAACTCATTAGGAGTCGATTACAAGATGAGGCATTATTGTGGATTACAAAGAAAAAAAAGAGTTAACAAATTTTGAAGAACTTTTAAATAAATTTTTGACATATTTCTGGCGACCATCACAACAAAAATTGTTCAAAGATGAATTATTAGCTGGGAAATATAATTAAAACAAGGGAACTTCCTACCATAAATATCCAATGCAAATTTATAGCTCGTAGCAATATTTAAATTGTAAATTTACAGAAGAATATATTATAAATTTAATTATCCAACACTTTGAAAATAATCTTGAGGAAATAATAATGCTTTATAATTTCAAAGACATGAATAGTTTATGTCAATTTTTATTGACACAAGAAAGACGCAGAAATACTTATAACAATTCACAAAATAGGGCAAATGATAATAATAACCAACAAGAATATCGAAATAATGAAAACAACAACTATAATAACAGAAATTCTTATAATCAAGCATATAGGAGACCAAATTTCAACAGAAATTACAATAACAATAATACTAATAACAGATATAATAATAATAATTATAACAGATTTGCACAACAACAGATATAATAACAATAATAGAATATAAATTACAATAATAATACATACAGACACAGAGCTAATAGTACAGACAGACAAAATTATAGAGACAATAGGGATTACGATGACGAAAGAAATGATGATATGTACAGACATAGGGGAAGTTGAAGCGAAGAAAAAAACAGACGTCTAAACAATATACAACGAACACACGCTACGAATGAGGTACAGAATAATAATAATGAGGTTGAAATTACAAATTAACAAAATTCTTAGTGAAATAACTCATCTAATATGAACATACATTCAAAATATCACAATAATAGTAAACATATAGATGTATAACATTTCCAAGAATATGATTCATCAAAGGTATGAAAATAGAATGTAGTAGTACAGTAATAGTACATGCATTTAAAAATAACAAGAATAATAATAACTAGAAATATATATATATATATATATATATATATATATATATATATATATATATATATATATATATATATATATATATATATATATATATAGGCAGACAGTCCTCGGCCATCGATACCGGGGCTAGAGCTATGCGTTACGTCACAACCTTCATCGCTTCGGGAGAGGTGAGGGCAGACCGATGAATACGCATTACTCAGCCACACGTCGTGGAGTGTGGCTGAGTAATGAGTGTGGAGTATATATATATACATATACATATATATATATATATATATATATATATATATATATATATATATATATATATATATATATATTTTGATTGATGCAACTAATTTTCCTTTATTTTGAGTATTTCAATATTAAATTCTACAAAAAGGATTTGAAGCTTTATATCTTCTATTAATTATCTGCGAGCGCTTTCGACAGTTGGTAGTACTGTCATCATCTGGCACTCCTCCTCAGTTTGTGGAGGAGTGCCAGATGATATAATATATATACATCGGAAAAGTCTAGGGATATAAGGGAAAATAAAAAAAAATATGGCTCTTCTTTGGTACCTCGAAAAAAAATCATATACCAAAAAAAAATTGGAATCAGTACAAAGTATGGCCTCCACGCTGGTTTATTACGGCCCTACATCTATCGTGTATCGACAAAAATGAGGTACATTTGCCCATTCAGCGATTAAAAGCTCTCTCAATTGAAACGTGTGTGAATGTTCCCCATATGCGGAGTAATTCTTAGTTGAAGCATGTCCCACACATGCTCGATGGGATTCAGGTCCGGTGATTGTGCTGGCCATGGCAATACATCAACTCCTTCGTTGGTGAGCCAGTCAGTCACTAGACGCGCGACATGTGGACGAGCATTATCGTGCATTATATGGAAGTTTTCACCAACAGCACCAGCAAAAGGACGGACGATAGGTAGAAGAATGGTGTCGAGGTACTGTCGAGCTGTGAGGGAGCGATTTGGAAAAACGAGATCGGTTTTGCCGCCGATCATGATTCCGCCCCATAGCATTACTGTACCACCTCTGTATGTGTGGACTTCCTGGATGTGTCTCAAACGCTCATTATTTCCAGGTCGTCTCCACAGTCTTACTCGACGAGAATCTGGATGAAATCCAAATCTGGATTCGTCTGTAAATAAAAATGTGGCCCAATCATTTGCATCCCAGTTTTGATGTTCTTGACACCACTTTAATTTTCTACCGCGATTGCTTCTCGACAAAGGTGGACATCTGAGTGGCCTTCTATTGTGGAGATCTGCTTCATGCAGTCGATTTCTGACAGTATCACGACCAATGGTTACCTGGTGCGTCTGCTGCAACACGTTAACCAACTCAGGTGCTGTGATTGTCGGCTGTCTTCTTGCGGTTAAGACCAAAAATCGGTCTTGAACTGCAGTTGTAGCGCGTCCTCGCTCTGGATGTTGTTCGGCTGGACTGCCAGTTTCACGGAAACGCCGCCACAATCGACTGATAACACTTTGGGAGACCCCCAAACGAAGAGCTACATCATTTTGTCGCATGCCACCTTGAAGAAGCCCTACAGCTCTATTCATCTCAGCCAATGGTGAGTGATGGCGTTCCATGTTAAAGCACAATATTTCCAGTTCAATTGCTGAGCAAGAACTGCATAGAATGTACAAACTCGACACTTTCAGATTATTCATTTTAGCCAAAAACCTACAGTTCTTAAAAAACTTGATGAAAGATTAGTTACAGTTTTTGCAGGCTTTGTTCAACCCATAGAAATCTACAGGGTGGTCGAGTCTACCAATTTATATATATATATATATATATATATATATATATATATATATATATTTTGTTATGATAAGTTTTTATAAGATTATTCTGTTTTCAAAGTTGAAGATTTTCAGATTTTAATTAGTTAAATGTTAAAAGTTTGCATTTATTTTAGTAGTTAAAAGTTTGTATTTATTTTCATAGTTCGATGTTGAAAGTTTGTGAAAATCAAAGTTATTCTTAGATGTTTGATTTATCAGAAAGCCAGATACTTTACCTTTATTCAAATTTTTATCTGTATAATTTGGAGTAATGTTCATGCCCAGATCAGGCAAAGTTGTGACTTATCAGTATAAGAGTATTTCAGATCATTTCCAAACAGCACAACTAACCAGAAACCATCAATCATCGGGATAAATACACTGAAAACAGTAAAGACAATAATACAATATAATAACATACAATAAAACAGATTTACACTACAAATTAATAACAAAAATTCAATTAACACTGACATTAGGAATTTTATCTGAAAAATGGTAAGAACACTCAGTACATGATTTGGATGCAACTAAAAATAGCCAATCAGATTGATAAATTGAAAAGGAGGTGTTAACTTCTGAAAAATGATGAATTTTGGATTCAAAATTAGAAAAATTCAAAACAAAATGTGATGAAATGTAATCAAAATTAATCATTATTAGTATTAGTGAAAATTGGGTAACAGAAATCGTAACTATAATATGTGTGAACAGTGAAAAGTGTCAAAATTGAAGAAATTTCAAAATTATTGTGAGGAAGAGCAGCAGGCAGGAAAATTTTTTCTGGTTGCCAGGGGTGAATCAATAATGAGTAGGAGAGGAGCTTTTGAATTGTCCAGACGCGAATATTTTTGAAGAGCTGTTAGAAATAAAAAGGGAAAAGAAAGAGAAAAGGCCGTTTTGCATGTTCTTATATATTATATATTATATTCAATATAAAACCATCAATAGGAGCCAGAGTATAAATAATAATAACAAGAAAGGATACTTACTGGAGATTTTAGAGTGTCTGGAAGAATTCAAAATTCCAATCAGGGGAAAACCAATCCAGGGAAGCTGTACCAGTTTTGAGGTATTACAATATCATGTATAATTCCCAATCCATAAGAAGAATACATTTTTTGAAAATCTTGAACAATTCATAACCTCCAAATCGAATCAAAAGTTTTCCAGTCACAAGGAACTTTCAGTGTGAAAATCACAACTTCTGAACTTTTATTTATCAACGAACTTCATCATTTTATTTACAAGAACTATTATTGGATTTAATATTAGGAAAATTTGAAAAATTCACTGACATTTAGCACAGATATTTTTAGAATCGTTTCACACGCACGAATCACAGACATCTTAAGTTTTCAAGTAACTAATTTGCCGTTACACGTAAATTTAACTGTACGGAACACAATTCTAAGAATATTTTTGTTTCAAATTTAACATTTACTGGAACATTTCTTAGCATAAGGTATTTTGGCGCAGTTTTAGGGTAATTTAAGTTTGGTTTGACATAAACATTTACAAAATTTTACATTCATTATATTTTTTTTTAACTTTGAGACAAAGTTTTATTTTCAAAAACACACACTTACAAAATATTATTTATAACACCTTTCCAAGAACTCTACTCTGAGAAAGAGAGCTGCATGAGCTTCGATTGAGCTGAGCAACCTTGAAGAATAGAGGTAAGATTTAGAGGTAAGGACAGGTATCTGCCGGAGCACTAAGAATTTTGATATCACAGAAAATTTTCAAATTATTTGAACTATCAGAATAACAATCAAGAGTCAAATTCATTAAATTATAAATACTCTTCTAATTATATATTTTTATAACAATATATATATATATATATATATATATATATATATATATATATATATATATATATATATATATATATATATATATATAATTTGGAAGATTCGTCGTATATTATTTTCCACCATGAAAGGCAGAAATTCATTACTTTTGGCCGATAGTATCAACCGATAGACCGGTTTCGGGGTACTTGTCCCATCATCAGTACCGGGTATGGTCTTTTCAGGACAGCATGAACCGTCTGAGTATCACCATCAAACAAATATAATTCCAGCTAGTCACGAACTTGATTCAGTGGGATGTCCACTGCGCCACCTGCAGACGAAGCCAGAAAACAACTCCATGAACACATATTTCGGGGTGGGAGTCGAAATAATGATTTATATTCCGGAAAGGTACATATGATATGCTTCAGGTTCAGGTGAGAAACACCTTACCCCCTGCCTGTCATGCAGACCTTCGACTTTGTAGGTACGTGTGGAAGATACCCGATGGAAAAACAACAACTAACTCGGCTAATGCTGCGCAGAAAGCTGAAGTAAAACACTTCGATTTGGAAGATTCGTCGCAAGTTGTTTTCCACTATGAAAAGCAGAAATCAATTTCATTTGGTCGAATAGACCAAAGAGCCTTTTTGCCTTCATATTTCTCTTTGAAATACGCTAATAAAAGATTTTCTGTTACTTTAGCAACTTTCCTTTCTTCACATCATGTGTTAAGTTGGTTATAAGCATTCATGTACAGTCTCTTCGATTTTTCTGGCAATAAATCACTACTTGTACTAGCTGCCACCACTCTTACTTCGTCACTTGAATTTTCACATTGACTATTTTCAATCAATTTTAATTAATGTCAATATAATTAATTTTCCAATTAATTATATTGACGTTTTACCTATATAGATCTTTTGACTTCTTCAAAATGACATCTAAATTTCAAGTAAAACCGCATTCGGCAAACTGACAGCAATAATAATCATTGTACAGTGTCATGGAAACGCCGGCAAACGTTTTCATGGCCTAAGTAGATGTTGCGCGCTTATCATCGACATCGCCTATTCAACATGGAAACTGTACCGTTTCAATTTGACATGCAACAATTCAAAGCTGCCTTGGGTTATCATATAACCAAGGAAATTTTTTTCTCACTACAATGCAAAATTGAGAAATTCTAAGTTCTGAACATACAGAAGCGATGAGAGAAGTGGCACATTGAAATATATTAGAAATGCAATGATATATATTTCCTAGATTCATATCAAAATTTGACACATCTCAAATTTTTACATAAATAAAGCCAGTCTGATTAGAAATACGCTCCACTCTACTTGATATTCCGATATTTTCAACAAATTGTTAGAAAATTACTGATGTCAAAAAAATATTAAAATTGAAAAAAAATATCAATGTTACTAGTGAAAAAAATTCTACACATACCTCGGCTGAGAAAGCTAGTATGAATTTTTTTTTCAATCACAATAAGGAATTTACAGTAACAGTTCTGAGTTTCGAAAAACCAAAAATTGCCTAATTAACTGAGATGTTTCCAAAACGCGATATTCTTGAATATCTGAGATGATGATTTTATTGATTTTGTCCTAAATTTTTCATATGACGGAGCTACCTCACGAATGGAAATTAATCACAGCTGTATATGAAAAGAGTTCATAATTATAATGAACACAAAGCAACGGAATCCACAAGGGGATTAGTGAATGAACTCACACGCAAAACACAAATTAATTAGAATTATGTTGCAGAACACGTGGCAGCACGTGTTCACAATAACAACTGCTTAATTGGCAGAGTTTCATTTCCTTTTCATCACTTCCAAACAGTAGAATTAAGAGCTTTCATTTTCATGTCAAAAGCTCGACATGACTTAAATGTATGGAATGTAAATTATTTCGGTCACGGTACATATTTCAAGAAAATTCCAAATTATGTCAAATTTAAATTATAATTTGACATACCCCATCGGAAAAATGCTACTCATACCTTCAACACCTGTCGGATGACAGGTACAACGCCCAATTTTTTAAATAGTGAGTATAGGATTGTGATATATCGTTTGAAAGGTCTCTTCATTCTCTGTTCTTTCAGGTTCATTGCAACAATTAAGATAAAATAAATTAAAATCCTATGGTTACCGAAATTCGATAAAATACACCCAAAACTTATTGCAATATACTCAAAATTCATTTCATGTTGAAATTGCGTCGAATGCCTTTAACATATAATTAACAGTTCGTTGGCCCTCAGACACTTCCCCAGAAGGTGGAAGCACGCGATCGTCGTCATGATTCCAAAACAGGGTCAGAACCCGCTGTTCCCACAGAACTATCGCCCGATCAGTCTGCTCTCGTCGGCGGCTAAGTTGGCTGAAAGAGTTGTTCTCCAAAGGCTCAACGAAGAAGTTGAGGACCGAAATGTTCTGCCTGATGAACAACTTGGCTTCAGGAGAGATCACACCACTGAGTTACAGGCTCTAAGTCTGGTCGAAAATACCATCCAAGAGCTCAACGACAACAAAAAAGTGCATATTGTGCTATTAGATATCTCGAAGGCCTCCGACCGTGTTTGGCACGAAGGCCTTCTGCACAAATTGAACGCGTTCGACCTGCCTCGGGGCCTGATCCGGTGGATTGGGTCTTTCCTGAAAGACAGAACTTTTCAGGTTAGAGTAGAGGGCTTTCTGTCTGATAACAGAGAGATCCTCGCTGGAGTGCCACAGGGAGCTGTGCTCTCTCCGACGCTATATTCTTTTTACACCAGTGACCTTCAAAGGCCTTAGCGTGTGAAGATATCTCTGTACGCCGATGGCACGGCTCTCCTCTCATCTTCCATGGGTCGGAAGCTCGGCGTCGTCTACATGCAACGTGCATTGGACGACCTCGAGCGCTGGTATCTTGATTGAAAGATCCGAGTGAAACTGGACATAAGAGTCAGGCGATAACCATGTGAATATTGCTATCTTCTCCGGCCAGAAAAGTGAGAGTCTCTGGAAGGGAGATTGACTGGCAAGCGCGGGTAAAGTACCTCGGCCTTCTAATAGACCATAGGCTCACTTGGAACCCGCACATCATGTGCGTTAAATCAAAGATCGAGGGTCGGTGAGTGCTCATTGGTTCGTGCGGAATGAAGCCATACGCAGAGATTTGCAGCTGCCTTTAATTCGGCAGTCCATTCAGTCAAGAAATCAGAGAGTTTTTGATTGTGCAGAAACTCATGAAAACCCATTAGTCAGGGAAGCTATGGAGTATACTGTAGACGACCCCTCCCAATATAAAAGGTCCCGACACTCTGTCGAATGAGGCCTCTATGCCCTCCGTTGAAAAGATGAACAAATTTTTCATCCAACCCACCCCAGCCAGATATGGGTACACCGTGAAGGGCGGCACTGATGTCTGAGGGCCTTCATGCCGCCATACCATCAACACTCACCATCAGTTATGAACCATTTGTCCTTCTGGCAAACATCAATCTAAAGGGTAAGGGAGCCAGGCTCCAACCTGTTTGAAACGTGCAGTATTTCATGTTGAGGTATTTATGATAAGAAAGTAGGTAAAAACCATAGCAATGTTCTTTTTAGATGGTATCCTTCAAAAAACCGTAAATAATTTCCGTGGCAACGTTAGTTTGAAACGCCTTGTCAACCGATTTCGTATGTTACATTAGTTATCAGTATTTTAATTTGAGTTTGAAGTTCGTTAAGTTCAAGTCTGACAAATGGTTAGATTAACGGAATGCATAAAATAACTCATTGAACTCAAATCAGATGTGATGCTTGAGTTTGAGGAAAACCTACATACATCGAGTAGACAGGCATCCACTACATTCAATGTTAGCCATACATCGATAGTTAACATATTTAAAGAAAATAAAATGATACCTACTATAAAATGATACTTACTCAGGAGCTCATGGAAGACAATTTTGATAGAAAAATGTATTTATATGAGCAAATGATGGACAGTATCATCCAATTAGAAGACATTATGTTTTCTGATGGATGTACAACAATCGTATTCAAATCACTATTGATGAAGATACTATGTTAGCAAAACATGTCTTGATAGTGTAGTTTATGAAACGGAATGAAATGGATCTTCATCAAGTAACGGCCAAATCAATGAAAATATATGATAAATTTCTACGAACCTAATATAATAATGTTAGGACAGACAATTCTGCTTTCTGCTTTGATAAGTATGTAGCTGAAACGAATTGCAAAGGCTGTTTCACAAAAGCTTGGCACACTGTTCCTAATCAGAAAACTGTGTACATCTTAGCAACTTTTGATGTTTTATAAAGCTCATATCTGACCTTTGGAGTCAGATATGACTCATGAACAGAGCTCTGCCCCTGAGGATACCCCGAAGATGCTATATTCTATGCAGGAAAGAGCTATCAGCTTGATTGGTGACGGGAACACCACTCACAATCTTGATAATCTGAAACATTGAAGGAAAGTTGGAGGTGTGTTTCTCTTCTATAGATACTTTCACGGGTAGTGTTCAAGTGAGTTGGCACATTTGATTTCACCAAGAGCGGTACATATCAGAAATACGCAACGGACTGTGGCTGCTCATCGTTTTGAGGTTCAACTCACTTCACTGCTCTAGAACTCTTTCATTTGGAGAACTGCGTTCATGAGGAATACACTTCCTGAGAATGTTTTCCAAATGGATCTCCAGCGATTCAAATCGAATGTGAATCGCTACTTTCACACAGGCACCGCTCTTAGAGCGCCTTGAAAGTTTGGACATCAAAGGAAAAAATGATTTTTTTTTATGTATTATTAATAACGTATATCAAGTTGACGAGACACTTTTCGAAATTTGCAAAACCAATGATTTCATAATTTGCCACTATTTATTCGCTAATTATTTGCGGAAGAAAATATTTTTTCGCCCCTTTTATTTAAAAAATACATGGTGTCTCGCTAACTTGATATCAAGTTAGCGATACCACTTCTTCATTATGAAGTTTTCCAGAACTTCGACAAGAACATTGGTTTGGTATATTTATTCGCTAATTAGTTGCGGAAGGAAATATTTGAATTACTGTTCGTTTGAAAAACTACATGGTGTCTCGCTGACTCAACATCGATATGACTTTTTTTATTAATCAATGTGAAAACAGCCACGAGTTCCAGTCATGGATTTGTCGAACCAACGCGATGCGAGAGATCTCCCATGAATTAACTCAATTACCTAATATTTACTCCGATGACATTAACATTTTTCGGACTTTATATGTCACACTATTGTAGAGCAGAAAATCAACCTTCACCCATGTTTTTATTATTCCATTACTCTCTCAAAACATTCGTGAATGTAAATATTTTCTTACGGAATTTGTTCAGTAAGTAATTGTGATGTTTTCTCACACAATCCTCTCACACCAATCCTCAGAACTCTGATCGGGAAAGGTTTAGAGTAAAAACACCTTATTACTGCCAAAGCCCAATATATTCTGTATATTCCGACTCCCCGTTTTACCATGACTCCTTCTCCCGGCTTGACACTCGCCGTGATATACGAGGGGCAGAAAACTAACTATATTACAGTAACTTCCCCTAAAAAAAAACTAAGTACACTATTTACAATCTATCATAATTCAGTCTCTGAACTGGTTTTATTTCCCGTCTGGTTCTGAGAACTGAAGTATTCATATTTTCTCTTATATCTGATACAGAATCATTCCTAACAACTTTCACATTTTCATCAACCTTTGGAACGATTTGAAATTTTTTTTCTGTCGACTCACTACTAGTTGTAGTTAGGGCAGAAATATTAAAATGATATTTTTTTATTTGATTCAATTGTCTTTTCCAAATAACATTATTCAATTCAGGAATCTTAACCAAGTAAGTAGATTTTTCGATTTTTCTGAAAATGAGTGCTTTTATCCAAGTTACTTTAGGCAATCTATAATCTTTAACAGTGACACTTTCGTTTTCAGAAAACTGTGAAAATCTTTTGCCTGCATAATATTTCAGTTGTTTGGCTTGTTGTTTCAAGACACGCTTCTTTAAACCTGCCTCACCACAATTTTCCTTTTCATTTGGTTTTAGCAAATCAAATGCTGGACTTACACCTGTAGTGCAATGATTTGTGTTACGAAAATCAAACAAAAAATTGTTTAAGGCGATACTGATTTCTAAATTTTAATTTTTGCATAGTGCAGTTTTCAATGCATTCTTCACTGATTTTACGGCATTTTCGGTTGCACCATTAGAAGACGGATGAAAAGGAGGGGAAGTGATGAGTTTAATACCATTCAAAGACAAAACGGTCTGGAATTCATTTGAACAAAACGTTGTTGCATTATCAGATACAACTTGATGAGGTAATCCGAATCTGGCAAATATAGTTCGGAGAACACTAATGGTTGCACTTGAAGTGATTGAATTCATGATAAACACTTCTATCCACTTTGAATATGCATCTATGACTATAAAAAAATATTTTCCTAAAAATGGACCCATAAAATCTATGTGTAACCTAGACCATACTTCTGTTGGCCAAGGCCAAGGATTAAGAATAGCCTTATTAGGAGATTTTTTATGTAACAAACAGTTGTCACATAACATGCATATCTGCTCAATATTTTTGTTTAAACCAGGCCACCAGAAGTATGACCTAGCAAGACTTTTCATTTTTACCACTCCTAAATGAGATAAATGGAGATTATTCAAAATATTTTCTCTCAAAGTAAAAGTAATAACTAACCGATTGTTCCACATTAAGCAATCATTCTCCACACTAAGTTCGTTTCTAATTCTATGATACGGTTTCAAAAAATCCATTATCTTTCCTTGCCATCCTTTTTGAGTATAATTTATTATTTTCGATAATTCAACATCTTTTGAAGTTTCTTCTCTTACCAGTTCAAATTTAATTGGACAATGATCATTTCTCGAAAAATAATCAACAAAATTAATATCAATATTTTTTCACTCTCCTTTATTTCCCTTTGTAGGCAGTCTAGATAAAGAATCTGCGCGATTATTATCCGATGTTACAAATTCAATATTGTATTGATAACTGGATAAAATTACTGCCCAACGTCGTAATCTGTTGGCAGAAAATTGAGGAATGTTTTTATTTGGATTAAAAATGGGATATGAGTGGTTTATGATCCGTTACAAGTGTAAAGCTTCGTCCATAAAGATATTGGTTGAACTTACACAGTCCAAATATAATTGGCAAACCCTCTTTCTCAATTTGCGAGTAATTTCTTTCCGCCTCGGATAAAGTTCGAGATGCATCGGCAATTGGCCGTTCTTGACCATCGGCCATAACATGTGCTAAAACTGACCCAACACCATATTGAGAAGCGTCAGTGATTAATCGTAGAGATAGGTCAGGATTGTAATGAACAAGTACTTCAGCTGAAGTAAGAATATCTTTCATCTGTTGAAAAGCATTGTTACAACTGTCTGACCAATTCCAACTGATTTTATTTTTCAACAAATTGTACAAAGGATTCAGAATAGTTGAGAGATTCCTCACAAATTTACCGTAGTAGTTGATCAGTCCCAAAGAGGACTTCAACTGACTAATATTTTCTGGAACTGGGGCATTAACAATCGCCGATATCTTATCTTGACAGGTATGTTAACCTTCTTTGTCAATGTTGAAACCAAGATAAGATATTTGTGTTTTGAAAAACTCGCATTTATGTAAAGCAATTTTCAAGCCAGCCTCTTTCAATTCATACAGTTCCTAAATGAGTAATATGTTCCCTCCGGTTGCGACCTGTAACCAAAATATCATCTAGAAATATTGCAACACCCAGTATACCATTCAACAGCGACTCCATGAGTTTTTGGAATTTGGCCGGAATACTGGCAATCCCAAAAGGGGCTCTGTTGTAGCGGTATAATCCCTTATGTGTCGAAATCGTTACATAATTTTTCGATTTTTCATCTAAACATACTTGTGTGTATGCATTTGCTAGATGATTTTTTGGAAAAACTTTCGCCGCCTTGCAATTTTGCAAACAACTCCTCAATTCGAGGAAGAGGATGTTGGTCAATCTCCATATAAGGATTTAAAGTGACTTTAAAATCCCCGCATAACCTGACAGATCCATCTTTTTTCAAAGCGGGAACAACCGGTGTTCCCCAGAGACTATAATCTACTGGTTCTATGACACCTAGTGATTCCAATCGCTCCAACTCCTTTTCAACCCTCTCCTTTATGGCGGAAGGAAGGGGGCGAGCTCTTAAAAATTTAGGAGATACATTCGCTTTCAAATTGATAGAAAATAATCCTTTGTTAAATCTACCTAAGCCAGATTCAAAAATAACTTTATGCTCATCTAATATGAATTGAATATCACTTTGCAACTCACGAAAATAGTTATTTTCTCTGGAAATAGTATCTGAAATATTGAGGTGAAACACGTTAAAAAAATCGCGCCCTAAAAGTGGTGGTCCAGTTGCGTCATTATACATAAATATTCATATTAGTTTGCATATCTTCAAATGAAATCAAACAATTGATACATCCCAATGGAATAATATGATCACCATTGTATAAATTAAATATTTTCTCCGTTTTTTCTAAAAAATAATCTTTGAAATTATTCAAATAAAAATCTTCTGAAACAACAGTGTAAGAAGCACCGGTATCTAAATTAAATGTGTATGGCTTTCCTCCAATAAAAATTTCTAATAATATTGGCTCCACTTTACAATCTAAACTGTACAAAGAAAGATCAGCTGATTCTTCTAAATAGTTTTGTGTTTCTTTATTTGAACAAAATTTATTAGTTCTGTTTACTTGTTTTTCCTTACAAACAGTTGCTAAGTGACCCTGTTTTTTACATACATGACAAAAACATTCACGAAATAAACACTTATCTGTCTGGTGGTTTCTTCGTCCACAAACTAGACATTTTGGCGGTTTGGAGGGGGGAGCTCCTGACTAGACGCTAGTGACATACCTTTCACCGGTACTGGCGATGTACCGTGACCTCGTTCTTTTCCCTTTTTCTTGAAACCAGCCTGGGCATAATGTCATTCAGATTCCTTCTTGATGAAACATTGGTTGGAAGATGGAGTTGCATGTGCAGCTGATTTTGCAGCGGCAATATCCACAATTTCCTTAAACGTAACCGTACATTTCTCTTCCATGAGTCTATCTTGAACAGTACCTCTTTCATAAAAAATAATGAAAATGTCTCTCAAAACTGTTTTCAATTCATCATTTCCAAATTGACAAGTCCCAGCTAAACTTTTCAATCTAGCTGCCCATTCCTTAGCAGTTTCATTCGACATTTTTTTAGCTCACTAGGTTTGAAATGTTCTGTTAATAACGGACACAACTCAGAATACCTTTTCGTTTCAGGTTCATCAGGAATACACAAATTGTGAACTAATTTATAAGCCTCTTCGTTGAGAATGTTCAATTAAATAGCACTTTTTCGTTTATCGTCTGAGATTTGGTTTGCCACAAAATAGTTTTCTAACCTCTTCTTGAAAATCGACCAGTCCGATTGAACCGGGTCAAATTCACGTAAATGTCCGATGTATTCCATAGCCATTTTTTATTGAAAACCGAAAATAAAAATACGTAGGTTCACCAAACAAAGTTATTTGAACTGTTTTTGAAAACCTCGTCGCCACTTGTGATGTTTTCTCACACAATCCTCTCACACCAATCCTCAGAACTCTGATCGGGAAAGGTTTAGAGTAAAAACACCTTATTATTGCCAAAGCCCAATATATTCTGTACATTCCGACTCCCCGTTTTACCATGACCCCTTCTCCCGGCTCGACACTCGCCGTGATATACTAGGGGCAGAAAACTAACTATATTACAGTAATATAATATACAGTGTCACCAATGAAGTTTAACATCGGCACTTGTTTGTGCTTCTAATTTAACTTAAAATTATGCGGCCAACTGCGACCCACTGACGTTCAGTGTTTGTCAAATTCAACTTTTTTTTTGAAAAAAATTGAAAAAGTGCATTTCTAGATCGAATTTAACAAAAAGTTTCTTGAAAAAGTTGTGTCTGCGGCAATTTCATATCCATATACCAAATTTTATGCAACTAGGATAAAGTAAACGTTTTGCTTATTTTTGACAGATATCCCCTTTATTTTAAAAAACAAGTTCGGTTAATTGTCATCAATTCATGTATACATAACAAACACTCCATGAAGTTTAACTTTTCTGATAAATTTTTTACTCATACAGACATTTTTAGAGATGTGCTATAGAAATGTTAACATGACTGGTGCAAAGTTTCAATCACTTGGCTATTTTCTTAAACAAACGTCAGTACCTTCAATTTTGAGAAAGCAGACACAATTCAAAAACTGCAATAAGTATTAATAAAATTGCTAGAGTTGAAATTACATAAAAATTTCAATATTCAGTATTTACAGATTATTTATAAACACTAACTAGGGCGGTAAGGATGCTTAATCACGTTGAATAAAATTTTTAAGTAGGTCTTGACAAACAAAATGCATGCTATGGTGGTGTCAAGTTGTTGATTTGCTTGTGAAATTTGTAACACTTATTGTTGCAATAATGTTGTCTCTTCAGGAAAGAATAGAAATAGTTTTAATATGTGGTGAGAATACACCATACCGGCAAGTAGCTAACATTTTCAATGAACGGCACCCAGGAAAAAATGTTCAACATACTACTGAGGATAATGTCGAAATTCAGAGAAACAGGATCCGTAGCAGATCAATTTAAGAAAAAGCACACTTCAAGTAAATATGATGAGGAGGCCCAACTTGATATTTGTTTAAAATTTATTGAACACGGGCAAACGAGCATAACCGATATTATAAAAAATACCGATTACAAAAGAGAAAGTATTTTATTAAAGAATAAATGTTGGCCTTATAAGCCAAAACACATTAAAAAAACGAGATTTTGATGTTCGTTTGGGGTTTTCATTCTGGTTTCAAGGAGTGACAGAAAAAAATGTAAAGTTTCCGTATAAAATTTGATGGACAGATGAGGCAACGTTCTCTTCAAGTGGAGGTAAGTTCTCAAAATTGCCGATGGTGGGCCCAAGAAAATCCCAAGTCCACAGTTGAATGTGGTGATCAGTATTCCTTTAAAACTAATGTATGGTGTGGGATACTTAACGACCAAATAATTGGGCCATTTTTCTTTAGGGAAAATTCATCATCCGACGGTTATCTCAACCTTTTAAATAATGAGGTTAGTGAAGTTTTAGATAATATGCCTTTAAATATTAAATACGACCTATGGTATCAACTTGATGGCGCACCAATACATCACACGGTTGCTGTAAAACAGTCCCTCCAACAAATGTTCAGAGGCAAAGTTATTGGACGTAACTGGGAACATTATTGGCCACCTAGATCACCCGACTTGACGCCTTTAGACTTTTTTTTGTGGGGTTACCTGAAACAAAAAGTGTACCGAAGTAGACTATTTACTGACATACAACATCTGGAAAATACCATTCGTGAGTGCTGTGCAAATATAAATCCCCGATTCAATAAAAATGCAGTTACAGATGTCAGTAGAAGGACCATAATTTGTTTTGGACGTGGAGGACGACATACTGAAATGTAGGCTATAAGTGTTTGCCAAACTCATTTAGATCAATAAATAATTTTTTGTACCCGTTTGTATTTTCTATAATATTATTGTTATAATAATAATAGTTCTATAGAAATTATTTGAATTTTTTTTGTTACCTCTGCTTTTTCGAAATCAAAGGTTTGTTTAGGAAAATGGCCAAGTGATTGAAACTTTGCACCAGTCATGTTAAAATTTTTATAGCACATTTTTAATTTCTCTAAAAATGTCTGTATAAGTAAAAATTTATCAGAAAAGTTAAACTTCATGAAGAGTTTGTTATGTATACATGAATTGATGACAATTAACCGAACTTGTTTTTTAAAATAAAGGGGATATCTGTCAAAAATAAGCAAAACGTTAACTTTATCCTAGTTGCATAAAATTTGGCATATGAATATAAAATTGCCGTAGACACAACTTTTTCAAAAAACTTTTCGTTAAATTCGATCTAGAAATGCACTTTTTCAATTTAAAAAAAGAAGTTGAATTTGACAAACACTGAACGTCAGTGGGTCGCAGTTGGCCGCATAATTTTAAGTTAAATTTGCAGCACAAACAAGTGCCGAAGTTAAACTTCATTGGTGAGACTGTATATTATATTACTTACTGAACAAATTCCGTAAGATAAAAATTTACATCCACGAATGTTTTGAGAGAGTAATGGAATAATAAAAACATAGGTGAAGGTTGATTTTCTGCCCTACAATAGTCTGACATATAAAATCCGACATCTGACGAAAAATGTCAATGTCATCGGAAAAATTTTAGGTAATTGAGTTAATTCATGGGAGATCTCACGCATCGCGTTGGTTCGACAAATCCATGACTAGAAATCGTGGCTGTTTTCACATTGATTAATAAAAAAAGTCATATCGATGTTAAGTCAGCGAGACACCATGTAGTTTTTCAAACGAACAGTAAGTCAAATATTTCCTTCCGCAACTAATTAGCGAATAAATATACCAAACCAATGTTCTAGTCACGTCGTTTAACGTAGATATCATGGGTCTTGCTAGCTTAACGTCAAGCTAGCAAAACCCACTCTTATAAAAAACATTTTGTCAAATCGGATTCCATCATAATTTCAGGCTCATTTTAGGCACATTTTTTCCCTTATCGCCGATCATTCAGGTGTTCTATTTTTTGAAAAAATGTTGGGTTCTGCTAGCTTAACTGTTTAGCTAGCAGAACCAAATCTAAATCCTTCACTTTTTAGAAATTTTGAATATTCAATAATTATAGGCTCATTTGAGGCTCCTTCATTAATACATTGAAACATTGTTGAAAATTTGAAAATAAAATGTTCATCCAGAAATACTAAGACTTGACATTATATTACTACTAACAAAAAAAATTGGGGTGTTCACGAACCCCTCCTGAATTCGGCTTTAAATTGATTTATCAAGTAATTGATTCATTTTTGGAAGGTTCTGCTACGAAATATTAAATCAGCCTGATTTGACATACACAAAAATCAATTATTTTTCTACCATGATCCCAAACATTAACCGATCATTTTTAATAGATCAAGCAATATATTAGAGAGCTACTTCGGGGTCGTCCATTAATCAAGTGATATTTTTAGTAACTTTTTAACCCCCCTCCTCCCCCTCTGGTGATGTTGTGAACTGCCCTCCCTCTAGACAAAATCACATGTATTTTTTTGATAAAAATATTCGAAATATCTTCAAGTACATAAAACAAAGAATATATTCAATATTGTAGAATAGAGTAGAGTATTTTATTTGACTATTTTACATACAATAGTACATTTATGGCAAGTGACAAGTACATTGTCCTCAGGCCACGAAGTATCGAGACTTTTTTCAAAACTAAGGCAGTATAGGTCATAATCCTGTACATACTGCCTCTAATTTATGACATCCTAATTTGACCGAGAATTAGACTAATGTCAAAATTGCAGAAAACTCAAATGAGTGTTCAAAATAAGGAAAAGGAAATAATTTGGTGGAAGTTCTCAAAAATTCAATAATAAAAAGTTGATTTCAATTTAGCGAGACTATCAATTTTTTAAAACAAAAGGTGAATCAAATATTTTCCCCCGCAACTAATCAGCGAATAAATATATCACACCAATGTTACAGTCACAGTTCTGGAAAACTTAACAATAAAAAAGTCGTATCGCCTACTTAACGTCAAGTTAACGAGACACCATGTATTCGAAAAATGTTTTTTTCTGCAAGTAATTCGTGACTAAATATACTAAACCAATGGTCTAGTCAAAGTTCTGTAAAACTTTATAATAAAAAAGTGGTATCGCTAACTTGATATCAAGTTAGCAAGACGGCATGTATTTAAAAAAAAAAGGGGGCGAAAAATTATTTTTCTCCGCAACTAATTAGCGAATAAATATACTAAACCAATGGTCTGGACAAAGTTCTGGAGAACTTTATAATAAAAAAGTGGTATCACTAACTTGATATCAAGTTAGCGAGACAACATATATTTTTTAAAAAAAAGGAGGTAAAAAATATTTTTTTTCGCAACTAATAAGCGAATGAATAGCGGCAAATTGTGAAATCATTCGTTTTGCAAATTTCGAAAAGTGTCTCGTCAACTTGATATACATTTATCAATATCTACCTGTGCTGCTTTCTTCAACTACTTTCCTCCGACATGAATTATGAATGCAGTCTACTGAATTTGAAATATTCGCCTCGAAAGTTCAGACCTGACGTTTTACTGAGAATGGGTAATTTTTCATTAAAATGCACAGTCACAACTCAAAAAGAGAAACAGCCACCTAATCAATACTGCCACTGAAAAAAAAACGATGTCGTTTTGCCGCAGGGGCCTTACATTTTCAGCATATGAATACGACATCAACTCTGTATAAATCATTTTTCTGTATTATGTGGTGCGTGAAAGTCTGTCACTCGATCCACACGGACGGAACATGAATGTCAAAAATTTTAATTATGTTCGGAATGAAATGGAAAAAAGGGGATCCTTATGGTTTAGCGACGATCATTGTTGGTGGTCGAGCTGAATGAAATTGAACATATTCACTTTTGAGATAGTAATGAACTCATGAAGTGAATGATGTTGGACAATAACTTTTAAATTATGATTTTGATTCAACACCGTCATTAAAAAACTAGTAGGACTAAGTTACTCTGAATTCATAGGCATTTTAAAACTATTCTTGTCTGGCATACGTGGTACAATCAACAAATTTATTAAGGATGTGAATAACCGCTCCTTTCTGTATTTTATTGAAACAAGATATCAAGGTCGGACTTTTTGATAAGAAAGACAACAGTGTACGTAACACGTCGCCGAGACTGTGCTATCTATTTTTTTTCAAACAGAAAGAAGTTTATTGTGATAATTTGTTTAATGTGTATTTCGAATCTCTATCTATCTCTATCATTGAAAATCGGATTAACCGTTCCTGAGTAATTAGCAGTTTCATATTAGGTTGAAGGATTTATGAACAAACGATAATTATCTAGATTTTGAGACAAAACGTAATTCAAATTCGCTACAATTCAATCCAGTTGTTGCTCAAATTCGTTCACAAATTCATTATGGATTTTTCTGAAGTATTGTCGTTGAAAGTACCTCTTATTGTAACCATGAGCTTTGGAGTAGACCGCGGTTGGTTAACTTAAAAATCAGACTCCACCAATCCTAACAAGCTGTCAGGTAATGCAGGTAGTTATTCTAAAGGACCACGTTTATCTACCCACTTTCGCTGCTCGTCACAATAAAGATATTCCTCAACTTACTGAAACTAAATATCAGTTGTTAACCCATTTGGGTTTGACAATTTTATAAACCGGTAAATAGGCAAACGTGATCACTCAGAAGACGCCTCTAAATTTTTTCGAAGGAATAGGTTACATCTAAAGTCGTGGATAGAAAAGAAAATATTTCCAACGGTATAACCCCAGGGAGAGCGTTACGAAAAATGTGATCAGGCGAGACAATCGGATTGAAGTGAAACTTCTTCAAGCGCGCTTAACTAGTGGAGGAATGCGTGACGAGACCGTTACGAAAAGTGTGATCGGGCGAGGCGAACGGAAGTTGAGTGAAGATAGAAAATGAAAGAGTTACGTGTCATATTATTCAACTATAGGGGT
The DNA here is from genome assembly GCF_025532065.1 of Leptinotarsa decemlineata. Lineage (NCBI taxonomy): Eukaryota > Metazoa > Arthropoda > Insecta > Coleoptera > Chrysomelidae > Leptinotarsa > Leptinotarsa decemlineata. The sequence goes on along the minus strand of NW_027412541.1, from coordinate 5,480,388 downwards.
AAGAGAGAGAGAGGTCTGGTCACACATTTACAGTCGTGTAGGTTCTGAAAAATTGGGGAAAAACTATTATACGTTGCCACTAATTCCATAAGGAGATCCCAATGTTAACTTCGCCTCCGAAGATGGACAGCTCTTGGTAAACTTTTTACAAGATGAATTAAAACTACAAATGAACAATAACTAAAATGAGCCTACCACAAGACATGGAACAACAATCGATGCAGTTTTCTCTAGATATCTATCCAATTTCCATTCGAAAACATATGTATCTTACTCCTCATACCATAAGTCTATTGACTAGGTCTTACAATCAACCACAGTGATCACTGATGTATCCGACAGTGAAAGTAATGAATAAAAATTAAGAAAATTGATTCAGTAATGTTAATTCATCAATAAAAACCCATAATAATAACAATAATAATAATAATAATAAACAGCTTTATTTCAGAGTAGATTACAAACTTTTATTGCAAAAGGTCATGAAATGGCGTCAAACAAGAAGGTACAGATTTTTTGTTATAAATATTTTTAAATGAATGTTCCAGTGACATATGCGTTCAAATCATAGGGCTCTAAGTCTATGAGAAGTTTTTTTAGTTCTCTTTTGAAAACTTCAATTTTCTTAGTTTTAATCTGTTGGGAAGATGGTTGAAAAGCTTGATTGACATATAGTGGGCGCTTTTTTCAGTTACTGTTAGTCTATGAAGGGGATATATATATATTCATTTGTTCTAGTGGGATACTTATGAGCAGGTATATTTTCAGTGAAGAGGTGTGAATTTTTATAAATGAAGATTAGGCATTCATAGATATAAATCGCGTAGATTGTCATTATATTGGTGGATTTGAATACTGTTCTGCAAGTTTGGTTATAATTTAAGTTGTTGATTTATCTTATTATTCTTTTTTGAACTATCGATTTTTTCGATATTTCGATTGCTACCCCAAAAAATAATTCCGTATCGATCAACCGATTCGAAGTTAGCCGTGTATATTGTTTTTATAGCCTCGTTGTGCAGATATTTTGATGTAACTTTGATTCCGTACGATATTCCACTTAGTATCTTTATGAGGTTATCAATATGAGAAGTCCAATTCATGTTCTCGTCTATGTGGATTCCTGAAAATTTGGTGTTGTGGGACTGTTCAAAAGAAGAGTTTTGAAGATCCTCCCTAACTGGATAATCAATGTTGTGTTTGTTCTAAACAAAATCATATGTGTCTTCGATTCATTTAGTACAAGTTGATTTTTATTGAACCAGTCCTTAGTTTTGTTGAATAGATCTATACTATTCAAAATCATCTCTGGGAAGGTTTCACCACCTGATAACAGACTTGTGTCATCTGCGAAGATTACGAATTTGATAGCGAAATTGTTGCAATAGAAAGAGTTAAATTTCTCAAATCAAAAATTAAAATCGGAAATAAAAATGATACACTCATCACTAGCTGTTACCGATCACCCTCAATGAACATAAATGAATTCAACCAAATTTTAATGCGGTACTTTGAAACTATACAACCAGAGAAATATGATTATTATCTCTTCATAGGTGATATAAATATAAATCTGTTAGAGGAAGACGACAACACAACCGAATATCTCAGTATATTGCATGAACTTGGGTACATATCCAGTATTAATGATCCCACAAGAATATATAATAACCAGATATCATGTCTTGATCATATTTTTATCAAGAGTAAATGGAATATACTTGACATGACAATACCAATTGTTCTGAAAAGCAATATCACTGATCATTTTACAACTATATTACAAATTGTTATGGATAACGAAATTCCAAAAAAAAACTACGGAATGAAATATAGAAAATATATTAATGAAACAAAATTAAATAATACATTACACCATGAAAACTGGGAGTCAGTGTACTCAACAGAAAATCTAAACACTGCAATGGAAAAATTTATTGATGTTTTAACAAACGCTATTAAAAAATGTACTGATATTAAAAAATGTACTAGGAAGAACACAAAATTTGCACCATGGTTAACGAATACCCTATTGAAATCCATCAATACTAAAAACGATTTGTTTGCGGAACTGACCAACAACCCACACAACGAACAATTGAAACACTATTACAAAAATTATAAGAATAAACTCACCAATTTAATGAATAGAGCTAAGCGCGACTACTACCGAGAAGAAATTAAAAATAACTCGTGCAATTCAAAAAAACTCTGGGATACAGTGCAGAGCATCACTGGTAAAAAACAATCAGAGAAACAAATACAGAATATAAAAAATGACAAAGGTGAATTATTGAATGGAAAGAGGGAAATTGCAAACGAATTCAATAACAGATTCATTGAAACTGGTAAAACATTGGCTGAACAAATTATCAGGAACCCAAATTTCAAAACAAACACAACATGACTAATAAATTCTATAAGTATCCGTCCTACCGATACGACTGAAGTAAAGACTCTTATCAATGAACTGAAAAATAAAAAATCCGTAGGGGAAGATCAAATACGAGCAGAAACACTAAAACAAATCTCAGGCAATATCGTTATTCCTCTCACTCATACCTTAAATCGATGCTATCCTATACATCACAGAGAAAATACACCAAGCTCTGGAAATGGGAACTCCATGTCTTTGCTTATTCATAGATTTAAAAAAAGCATTTGATACTGTCAGCCATAAGCTACTCCTAGAGACAATAGAAAAAATAGGAATAAGAGGTAATTGTTATAACCTCATTGAAAGCTATTTGAATGAAAGGACACAGAAAGTGAAAATTGGTGATGATTCAAGTAACTCAAAAATTATTGAATATGGAATACCGCAAGGCACAGTCCGGGGTCCATTGTTATTCAACCTATATGTGAATGAATTGTTCTCAGTTGCTAGTAAAGGTGACATCGTAGGATATGCTAATGACACCGTTATCTTTCATCAAGCTCCAACATGGCAGGAACTAAAAAATACTACAGAAATAGATTTCAAATTTATTAAAGAATGGTTCGATAACAAACTATTGACAGTCAACTTCGAAAAAACCCACGTTCTTCCTTTCAGTTGCAACAAATCTGGCATCCCTCCTTTTCGCCACCTAGAAATAAATACAGATGGAAAAATGTTGAAACTGAATACTACAAGTGTAACAAAATATTTAGGAATATATCTGGACACACATCTTGAATGGGATTATCATATAAAATACGTGACCAAAAAACTCCAAACCATTTTATATAAATTCAAATATCTGAACAATTACTTACCCATAGAAGAAATGAAAGTAATATACTCCTCTCTCGTAGAAAGTCATATCCGATATGGTATTGAAGCCTGGGGTGGTGCGCTTAAAACCCACCTCAATCGACTAGAAGTGATACAGAGACGGTTCTTGAAATTAATGCTACAGAAAAGCTCTAGATACAACTCTGATAGCCTCTACAAAGAAATAAAAATCATGGATATCAGGCAATTATTTTACCTTTGTGTGAATATGAAATACCACTTTCAAAAACATAAAGCTGATATTCCTAACCATGAATACAATACTCGAAACCGTAACAAACACATCCTACCGCATGCTACAAAATCAAAAACTCAAAGAGCATACTCTTATGTTTCAATAAAAATTTATAATACCCTACCAGGAGAAATGAAAAAATGTAAAAGTAAACAAAACTTCAAGAAAAAGTTAAAGAAATATATCAATGAAAATGAAAGGAATATGATCTCCCAACTATTTGAACCCTAGTGGAATACAACCAATGTATGTCATTTAACTTTTTTGTATTATTTGAAATGTATTCTTTATAGAATTTAAGCTGACTATATATATTAGTTTTAGAGTTGTATATTTTTAAAATTTTACCATTTGATAATTTTTATACATATATTTTTCCTTTTTTATTTGTCTATTTTTCTGTTAATTTCAAGGAAACAAGTACTCTGTACTTATTCTTAATCACTTGTTCACTCCATGCAATTGTATTATTCATATATATTCATATATTGTTTTTTTTACTGTGAATAAAGTGTCTATTAATACATTATACATTGTTATGTGTATAAAGGTGCCCTGTTGAATAAAATTATTTGCTAGTAAAACTAGTTACAGTGGTTTATTGATATATACTGCAAATTGGTCTCTCAGTAACCTATTCAAACTAAGTAATCTCAACAAAGCTGAAATTCGATTTGGTCTACAGTATGGGTCCAGCTATAAATGAAAGAACAAAGGGAGGCCACTGTCTTATATGTAACAGACCATATCGCAATGAAAGAATGGTTGAATGTACAAATTGTATGAAATGGTTTTGCTACGAATGCGTCAAGGTGACAGAAGCTGTGAGTTTAGATCAACATTGGAGGTGTCTTCCTTGTGGTAATACTGATTCGAAAGCTGTAAAAAATAAAATGTCAGAAAATTCCCGTCTATCCCAGTTAGACAATAAATCGGTAGCTTCATTAAATTCTATACCTTTGAGAAGCGTGAAAAGTACAAAAAGTAGGTCGAGTACAAATAGCAGACGTAATTTGAAATTGCGATTATTGCAAGAAGAGAGAGAACTATTAAGAAAGGAACGAGAATTGTTTGAAGAATCTCGAAGACTTTTAGAGGAAGAATCTGAGCATAGTCAAGATCTAAACTATGAAGAGTTAGAAAAAGCTGATCCATTGGCAAATGAGTTGTTGTCGCTGCAAATAGAAAGTGGTATGGAACCAAATGAAAACGGAAACTTCAAAGTTTATGAGGAATCTGTAGAAATAAAAAATATTCCTCATAGGAAATCTGAAAATCAAAAGAAACAGGAAATCAAAAATCCAACTTATCAGTCAAATAGGTACGATGCCATCAATGCCATCAATACGCTGCACGACGATCCACTCCTAGTGAATTGCCACCTTTCAGTGGAAATTCATATGATTGGCCTCTTTTCATCAGTAGTTTTGAAAGATCCACAGAGCTTTGTGGATTTGACAATAATGAAAACTTATTGAGGTTGCAAAAAAGTCTCGAAGGTACAGCAAAATGTGCTGTATCCAGTTTTCTAACGTTACCTGAATGCGTACCCAAAATTATTTCCACTCTTAAAATGCTCTTCGGCAGACCAGATCAAATTTTGGAAACTTACATAAATTCCATTAGACGTCAAGCACCCCCAAAACAAGAAAAACTGGAAACTCTAGTTGAGTTTGCCTTAGCAGTCAAGAATCTATGTGTTACATTACAAGTTAGTGAAATGACTGAATGCCTAAATAATCCCATGCTAATGCACGAGCTCCTGGATAAGCTTCCTTCACAAATGAAGGTGAACTGGGCCTTACATCACAGTACTCTGAAAAATTGTGATGGTCTGATAGATTTCGCAGACTGGATGTATAACTTGGCTACTAATGTATGTGCTGCTTTACCCACTTTAGCCATTGCAGGGCGTACGAAGCAAAATCATCACAATGAGCAGACAAATGTTCATAGTTCTGAGTCTGCATTAAGAAATGATGTGCAGTCACATGGCAAAATAATAAAGTGTAAAGTATGTAGTAAAACCTGCAGATATATATCGGATTGTAAACAGTTTCGAAAATATTCCATAAATGATAAATGGAAAGCCGTCAAAGACTTGAAACTGTGCAGATTGTGTCTGAAACGACATGAATTTCACTGTAAATATCCAGTAAAATGTAATGAGAATGACTGCCAACGGAAGCATCATCCACTTTTTCATAAAAACTTTGAAAGTGTTCAACAGAATTCATCATCCCAACCGAATGGAAACATAAGATCGAAAGTTTATCATCAGAACTCTTCACTAAGTGTTCGTTTCCGAATATTACCCGTTACCCTCAAGAACGGAGATAATGAAGTAACGTTTGCCTTTTTGGATGTAGGTTCATCAATATCGATGGTAGATGAAGATATCGCAAAAGATCTTGACATACAAGGAGAAACGGAACCTTTGTGTCTAAAATGGACCGGTGAACAGAATCGTATTGAAAAGAACTCAAGAAAGGTACTTCTTTCAATCATGGGTAATTTTACAGGCGCTAGGCTATTCAATAATCGTTCTGTACGAACAGTAAATTCCCTCAGCCTCCCGCAACAAACTCTAGAGATGGCAAAACTCACCGTTGATTACCCTTATCTGAAAAATTTACCCATTAGGTCTTATGACAACGTCAAGCCCCGTATATTTATTGGATTAGATAACTGGGACTTAGCTGTACCGCTTCGTGTCAAAGAGGGATGTGAAGGCCAACCTATCGCTGCTAAATGTAGATTGGGGTGGACAGTATTTGCGCTGTTATTCAACCTTCAGTTAGGTGAACAGTTCCATCAATTATCACATCTGCGAATGTGAAGACACCAAAGTGAGTAATGAAGAACTCCATGACACAGTAAAGAAATTTTTCACAGTTGAAAGTCTTGGAGTTAGAGCTACAAATATTATTTCCTCCAAAGGACTCAAGAGAGCAGAATACATCATGCAGTCCACAATAGTTCAAGAAGAAAAATTTTATAAAATTGGCTTGATATGGAAATATGACACCGTTAAGCTTCCTGATAGCCGTGGAGTGGCCCTTCAGAGGCTGGAGTGTATAGAAAAAGGAATCAGGCATGTTCTCGAGTTGGGTGTGAGAATAAATTCACAATTTGAAGACTTCATCAAAAAAGGATATGTGAGAAAACTCACTACAGGAGAATTGGCTCAGCAATCTGAAAGAGTTTGGCACTTGCCTATGTTTCCTGTTTTTAATCTGAACAAACCAGGAAAGTTCAGACTCGTTTGGGATGCTGCGGCAACAGTAAATGGAATTTCATTGAATTCGTTACTCCTGAAAGGTGACGATCAACTTTCTTCGTTACTAGGAGTATTACTAAGATTTCGAGAGAGAAGAATTGGATTTACTGCTGATATAAAGGAGCCGTAGAGTCAATTATTAAAAATCATTACGTAGATGACCTATTAGATTCCATGGATGATGAGAAGAGTGCTATTGAGATTGCGAAACAGGTAGCTCACATTCATTCTCAAACCAACTTTGAAATCAGAAACTGGCATTCAAATTCACAAATATTATTGAATACAATGAATCGGTCTTCTCAGAGCCTAGAAGAAATCGACATGAATATGGATTCCGAAGAAACTACAGAAAAAGTTCTGGGCATGTGGTGGAATTAAAACACGGATTATTTAGTATTCTCTCTGAAGTATGATAAAGGAACAAAGAAGTTCTTCAAGGCAGAATAAAGCCTAAAAACTGTATTTAAAAATTCTTGGAGCCACTTTTATTTCTTCATTTGCCCATACTGGTGTAGACTATTTTGGTCCAAAGAATGTAATGATTAGAAGACGTACAGAAAAACGTTGGGGAGCATTATTTACATGTCTAACAACTAGGGCAGTACATATTGAAGTAGCTCATAGATTAGACCATGATAACTGCATCCTCTGTTTTAAAAATTTTATGAACAGGCGAGGCACACCAAGACATATATATTGTGATCGCGGAACTAACTTTGTCGCAACCGAACGTGTTCTTCGTGAGGAACTTCAAAAACTTAAGACGAAAATGATTGCAGAATCTTTCACAAGCCCTGAATTATCATTCCATTTCAACCCACCATTATCACCACATATGGCAGGTGCCTGGGAGCGATTAGTCAAGTCAATCAAAATTGCATTATATGTTGCTTTGCCAACCAGAAATCCAACAAATCCACTGCTGAGAAGTTGTTTGATAGCTCCAGGCCGTTAACCTATCTTCCACTGGACCCTGAAGAATCAGAAGCACCAACCCCAAATTACTTTTTAGTTGGTTCTTCTAATGGTGACAAAACTATAGTGGATTTGGATGTTAATGCAAAGATTTTGAAATTTAGTTTTTTATGCCGGGAGCAGTTTGCAAATAAATGTTGGCGACGATTTGTTGCAGAATACATACCTGACCTATTGCTGCGATCAAAATGGTATAAACCAGTTCGACCACTACAAAATAGTAGTTATTCGTGATGAAGATCTACCCCGTTGCGATTGGTCAAGAGGAAGAGTAATAGAAATTAAAGTGTCACGTGACGGGCAAGTGAGAAAAGCCAGTGTTCAAACTTCGGCTGGTATTTTCGAAAGTAGCTAAGCTTGGCTTATTATGTGTGGACAAACCGAAGGATGGTACACCGTTTCATTTTGAAAGCGGTGTACCGGGCGGGAGTGTTAGAAATAACCATTAACATTTATTAATTTTTCAAAAATTATTAATATTTCTTTTTTTTTACCGTTTGTAGAAATTGATTTGAGTATTTCAATTTTAATCGTTCAATGTTATTATTCATCCTGTATGTATAAAAATCTCATCTGACGGGGGAAAGTTGTTGAGTAAAAAACGTCAAATTGAAAGAAAGATATTAATATTGAAATTATCTTTTGAGATTTGTTTGAATTAGGGACAATCGTAAGTTGAATAATGTTTGTTTAAATTGTTCATTTTCTTATTTGCGTTCTCTTCAGGAATTTGAGTATATATAGAGATATACATTATACATTGTTATGTGTATAAAGGTGCCCTGTTGAATAAAATTATTTGCTAGTAAAACTAGTTACAGTGGTTTATTGATATATACTGCAAATTGGTCTCTCAGTAACCTATTCAAACAAATTAATCTCAACACCGGATGTTGCTTGTAATTGTAATTTCAGTTTTTTGGTTAATACAATTTTTTTGAGCTAATTTTTTTAATTTCTTCACAGATTCTTTCAGGGATTTCAAATGAATTCATATCATATCAGACAATGGAAGTCGGAACTGATGAAATGCACCACGATACATTGTCAACCACCTTCGAACAAAATATAAAAATTTCCTTCCTGTTGTCGCGCAACCAGAAGAGAATATATCCAAAACAATCGTACCTTCCTACGTCTTCTCCTTCTCTTTCTCCTCAAAATAAGAAGTGGTAGTGCTTCTTCTTCGAAATCCATATTGAAACTGGCACTGAACTCTATCGTATCTCACAAATAAACTTCGAGAATTCATATCAAGATTCAAACTCTTGAAAGAATACCTTGATATCACTCATTTGACAACTGTGTATTATAGTTTAGTTCAGTCCCAACTTTCATACGGCATAATAGGATGGGGAGGAGTAAATGACACACACTTGAATTGCCTCAATATTGTACAAAGAAAAATTCTTAAAATCCTCTTGGGCAAAGGAAGGATGTATCCAAGCGATAATTTATACAAAGAAAGTGGCATTTTCGATGTTAGATAACTCTATTGCCAAAAAATGTTGCAGAAAATATATAAAAATGAAATTAAAATAACACGCTCGGATCACCCATACAATACTAGGAGATAAAAACATAGTGTTGTGGTTCCGAAATGTATCAAAACAGTGGGACAGAGACGCTGCAGCTATCTGGGTCCAAAAACTTGGAATTTACTACCTAAAACCATAAAAACTAGTCAAAACTACATTGAGTTCAAGAAACAAGTAAAAAATTGGATAAATAGTTATGACAGAGATATATTCCAAAAAAATATTTTACTGTAAAAAGTGCAAAAATTCAAACCTGTTATAATTTATAAGTTTTAACAAATTGTTTGTCATATTCAAAAGACAATGACATATACCTCTAATAAGACTATAGATGTGACTTTTTACCGACTGTGATATTTATCTCATGTGATACCTTGCATAAATCTGTTAACCATCTATTGGTGATAGTTAGATAATTTGTAATGTGATATATGTATATTATGTTTCACTGAGATTTCAAACCGATCGTGTTATTCACTTGATCTGGATGCGACGCTTTTACCGACTCGATTGTGATATTTATATCATGTAATATCTTGCATGAAACTGACAACCAATCATTGTGATATTTTAAATATTGTATTATGTGCTACATGAATGTTTTTTTTGTCATTTTTTTTTTAATCTTCTCTAGAGGCTATATCACGCACAAGGAGCAATCTTAAGATTGTTTCTTCAGTGATGCCATTGTTTATTTATGCATCTCTCAAGCACTACTGATATATTCAATATTGTAATTTTTTGATAAATAAACATTATTATTATTATTATTATAATCGATATCCGGAAGAAAACGTGTTTTCCATAACATTTATAAAACCTCATATTAATGATGTTAGATGTAAGAAATGGATACATGCCTCCAGAAGAGTGGATTTAACAGTGCAATAAATGAATAAATATTCATATGTATGCTCTTAACATGAAATGAATAGTAAATTTTTCATAGTTAATTACCAATGATTAGAATGAGATATAACCTCAATCGATCATTAAATTATATTCATTCATTATATTTAATTAAATTTATTTCATCACCATCTATATTTGATTCATATTTCACTCGGAAATAAATCTGAAATTCATAATCATTTTGAATCTCTTTCATTACAGTTTGAATCTACCGCTACTCTTTTACTAGAGTCTGTATACTAACCTGTCTATTAATTCAATTTTTTTCCAGTTAGGTACTTTCAAATTACGGCATGCAAGCCAACGTTTTAATGTTACAACATTGTTATCCTTTACAGTTGCAAATTTTAGTTTTGGTCCAGGAACATCTTCTGTTGAAAACATTCTTTTTAAATTGTACTTTACCATATGTTTATATGAGGATTAGGCAGTGTTTGTCCCTACCGAACTACTAGCGCTGCTAGTGAGTGATTTTTCGTACTTCAGGAAAAATGTTCATTGAATACATTCTACAAATCTAGAAGACCTGCGACAGATAATTGTTCGGGAATGCCGATTTCTGACTCCGGATATCTTCAATAATGTTAGGAACATTTTCGAAAGTAGGCTGCATTAAAGTATGGAACAAGATGGATGTTATTTTAAACGCTTCATCCGTTGACTGTGTTGCCATTGATATTACTTTTGTTGATTTCTTCAATAAAATGAGCCACAGCGAATTTTATGTTTTTTTCTCAAATAAAACGTTCAACATTCAATTTCTTAATAACGAATGAACCAATTTCCGAAAAAAAAATTACAGAAATAATAGTAATAGACTTTTCAAATGATTTATCACTCGATGTATCACTTCACCACCCTACTGACCGCGGGAGGGGGGGTGAAGTTTCGGGTATGATTTCCATATTGGAATTAGCCCCGACATAAAAATTGACGTGTTTTTTGAAATTTGTGATTACACATCCGTTTTTGATTCACAGGGAGGGTCAAGTTTTCGTTGGAACGCCCTGTATATAATTTCATACGTTCTCGATGAGACATTTGTGGTTCGTGATATCACCATCCGTTTTTATGATTGAATATTGATTCAGATTTATTTTGAGGGGTTATGTTTTGAAATGTGTTTTTAGGCTGGTTGTCTCATCTTGACGGGGGCTGGTAGTCACATGTGACAACCAACACCGTATATGTGTGCTGCATTTTTTGTTGATCATGATCGACTAGTATTACACGCAGTTATACTGTGTGCTGCAAGAGAAGTGAGTTTGGGTTTAATTATTTTCGCATTCTGACGCGGTTTTGTAAAAGATTCACACGTTGTTATCACAAGTTGTTATCAATGCCATCAACAAAAATTGGTTATGAAAGGTATAGGCAAATCTTCACCGACGAATAGAAGAAAGAATTAGTAAAATACATACTTTTGAAAATATTCGAAAAATAGCGTTACATTTGCCAGGTTACATTTGCCATTATTGTGATTTCGAATTAGTAGAAGATTCGAACCTAAATTGACCTTCACCGAGCTGATAATAGAATGAAATATATTTTATAATGAATTTAGTATATTAGAAAATATGTTAAAAATGGGTTTGCTAAAAAAATCCTGGACAGACTATTTTTAATTACTTTTTGAAAAATGATTTTCAATTAAATTTTGCAACATCAAGATAATGAGAGAATTTTTGTCCTTACTTGAAGTATAAAACGTATAGAATGTGCAGCCGTTGGGTTGTCTATTACTTACCTGGGCGAACTACTGGTTTGTCAGGTATAAACAGGTATATCGATGCCAGTTACTTTCACTGATTAGATAATAAAAGAAAATGTATATCATCATAAGTGCTGTTTCATTGCGAACACGTTGATATAGGGTTGTCTCCAGAAAATTCGGTCCTGTTAGAGGTTTGCGAACTTCAAAGATTTGAATTTCAATGCGCGTGGAAATGTGTGACAGAGAGATCCGAGGTAAGTATACTGTGTAATAATGAAGGACCCAGCATCGTAGTCGCCTCGAATGGGACCTTGAATATTAGAAAGTGCGCATGCTCGATATGTAAATTATAGAGGGTAGAGGTACCTCTACCACCCTCCAAATAGTAAACAGTGCGCGTTATTTTGGAGCAACTGACATTTGGGTTGCAAAAAAAATAATATATGTATATATATACCGGGTGTCCCACATTTTATGTGACAGGCAATATCTGGTTTGTTGAAGGAGATACACAAAAATGTTTCATACAAAAGTTTTAGGAGTTCATGAGAGCTATATTTTGATATAATTTTTAAATATACAGGGTGTTTGGTGTAGGTGCTACAGACCAAAATTCCATTTTTTAAAATAGAACGCCCTGTATATCATTACATATTCAGATGCTACGTTAAATTCTGATATCATTTCATGTTTGGTTTTTGAAATTCGGTTACGGCGTTGTTGAGTTATTGCTTTAAATGTAAAGTCTTGAGAACGACTATTGTTTTTGAAAATATCTCATACAATTATTCTCTCTGCATCATATCACATGAAAATCAGTCACAATTTTGGGTGTTCTAAGTAGTGGTTTCAATTTTGAGTTGCGGAATTCAGTCAGGAATCATTTTGAATATGAAACAATTGCAAAATTGAAAGAGGTGTATTCGAAAACAAATCTTTAATTAATAACAATGTAAATAATATAACTTGATAAATCATTTCATAAGAATGGTAGGTACCTAGAAATAAGTCATGAAAATTGTTCAAAGTGATGCCCATTAGATATTATACAGGCTTCGAAACGTCGAATCACTTCTCTCGTACAAGTCGCTCTTATAATATCAGGCGTAATATCACTGCACGCTAGTCGAATTTTCATTTTCAGATCATCCACATTCAAAGGGGGAGTAGTGAAAACAATATCTTTTAAATAACCCCATAGGAAAAAATCAAGCGGTGATGAATCTGGGGAACGAGCCGGCCACCGAATTGGACCCTTATTACCAATCGATCTATTTGGGTACGTTCTATCCAGATATTCAGTAACAACCTGTGAATTGTGAGGAGGAGCACCATCTTGTTGCCACCAAATTCCTTGTCGTTCTGCTATGGGAATATCTTCCATCAACTGGATCAAATCATTTTCTAGAAAATGTAAATATCGCAATCCATTGAGATTTTCATTGAAAAAGTAAGGTCCTATGATGCGGCCATTGAACAATCCACACCATACATTAATACCCCAAGTAGTTTGAAAATTACTTTCGCGGATCCAGTGGGGATTTTCTTGAGACCAATAGTGACTGTTATGTCGATTCACAACTCCATTATTGTGGAATCGCGATTCATCGCTCCACAAAATGTGACTGAATATGTTAAGACTTTCATGTAATATTACCTGAATACAAGCAATGAATTCAAGTCGTCGTTCAAAGTCCGTGGGTTTCAAACCTTGTACCAACTGAATTTTGAATGGGTGGTATTTATTTTCATTCAGAATTCTCTGTACATTAGATTTACTCACACCGACTTCTTCTGCAAGAGTACGGATAGAAACATGTGGATGAATGATAATATAAGCCAACACATTGATCTCTAAATCTTCAGTTCTAACAGACCTCGTATGATGACGATGCTTTATAGTAGAAGGAAATGACCCAGTTTGCAATTTTTCTACAACTCTCGAAAAAGTCATTCGTGACGGAATGGGTCTGTCTGGAAAATGTTCTTGGTATAGACGTTGTGCTTGACGGCAGTTTTTCTGACATTCCCCAAAAATTAATAACATATCAATGCAATCACTTAGACTAAACGCGTAAGGCATACTGGAGTTTTCGCACAAAGAACACAGTTACTGTTTTGCAAAGAATCACTGAATCGAACTGACAAGTAGATACAATTCAACAACATTTGTTACTATGCCATCAACAAGCATAAGCTACTTGATGAAATTGTGCAATATAAAGCAATTCACCCTCAAGTTAGTCACATTCTCAAGAATTTCAATATTATATTCAACTGATATCGATATCGTATCGTAGAGGTGAGAATAATGGTTTGTATTCAGTAGTAGTCTAGTTCAATTTGGTAAAAGATATAGACTGGATTCGTGTACGAGTAAATAAGTTTTTTTGAAACTTTATATTTAAGGAAAAGTGCAATAACTTAACAACGCCGTAACCGAATTTCAAAAACCAAACATGAAATGATATCAGAATTTAACGTAGCATCTGAATATGTAATGATATACAGGGCGTTCTGTTTTAAAAAATGGAATTTTGGTCTGTAGCACCTACACCAAACACCCTGTATATTTAAAAATTATATCAAAATATAGCTCTCATGAACTCCTAAAACTTTTGTATGAAACATTTTTGTGTATCTCCTTCAACAAACCAGATATTGCCTGTCACATAAAATGTGGGACACCCGGTATATATATATATATATATATATATATATATATATATATATATATATATATATATATATATATATATATATATATATATATATATATATATATTTGAATATATATATATATATATATATATATATATATATATATATATATATAAAATAAATAGATAAGTACTCTTTGATCATTCCCATATTGATTTCAATTTAAGAGCCACCGGTATACAGCTGTTTCAGCCTATTGGGCATCGTCAGTACCGGGCAGGCGGTCCTCGATTGAAGACAAAATGAGAAAAAACCAAGAAAGTACTTAATAAAAATAGCTGCGTAAACGCAAGCGAAACATAAGTGGAACCACCTATTGGTGTGACACCCAAGTCAACTTGCCAAGTTTTTATGTCAGTGTTGGTGGTTTGACCAATCAACCGACAACTGCGGTAGCAGAAATTTGGGAAGCTAACCTGAAATGCCATCGGAAAACGAATCCACATGTTTCTAGAAATGTTATGAAATCTAGAAAGGTTAATGCAGTCAAGCTGCTGGAAAATAATTCCATGAAAATCAAAAAATAAATAGATAAGTACTCTTTGATCATTCCCATATTGATTTCAATTTAAGAGCCACCGGTATACAGCTGTTTCAGCCTATTGGGCATCGTCAGTACCGGGCAGGCGGTCCTCGATTGAAGACAAAATGAGAAAAAACCAAGAAAGTACTTAATAAAAATAGCTGCGTAAACGCAAGCGAAACATAAGTGGAACCACCTATTGGTGTGACACCCAAGTCAACTTGCCAAGTTTTTATGTCAGTGTTGGTGGTTTGACCAATCAACCGACAACTGCGGTAGCAGAAATTTGGGAAGCTAACCTGAAATGCCATCGGAAAACGAATCCACATGTTTCTAGAAATGTTATGAAATCTAGAAAGGTTAATGCAGTCAAGCTGCTGGAAAATAATTCCATGAAAATCAAAAAATAAATAGATAAGTACTCTTTGATCATTCCCATATTGATTTCAATTTAAGAGCCACCGGTATACAGCTGTTTCAGCCTATTGGGCATCGTCAGTACCGGGCAGGCTCTTAAATTGAAATCAATATGGGAATGATCAAAGAGTACTTATCTATTTATTTTTTGATTTTCATGGAATTATTTTCCAGCAGCTTGACTGCATTAACCTTTCTAGATTTCATAACATTTCTAGAAACATGTGGATTCGTTTTCCGATGGCATTTCAGGTTAGCTTCCCAAATTTCTGCTACCGCAGTTGTCGGTTGATTGGTCAAACCACCAACACTGACATAAAAACTTGGCAAGTTGACTTGGGTGTCACACCAATAGGTGGTTCCACTTATGTTTCGCTTGCGTTTACGCAGCTATTTTTATTAAGTACTTTCTTGGTTTTTTCTCATTTTGTCTTCAATCGAGGACCGCCTGCCCGGTACTGACGATGCCCAATAGGCTGAAACAGCTGTATACCGGTGGCTCTTAAATTGAAATCAATATGGGAATGATCAAAGAGTACTTATCTATTTATTTTTTGATTTTCATGGAATTATTTTCCAGCAGCTTGACTGCATTAACCTTTCTAGATTTCATAACATTTCTAGAAACATGTGGATTCGTTTTCCGATGGCATTTCAGGTTAGCTTCCCAAATTTCTGCTACCGCAGTTGTCGGTTGATTGGTCAAACCACCAACACTGACATAAAAACTTGGCAAGTTGACTTGGGTGTCACACCAATAGGTGGTTCCACTTATGTTTCGCTTGCGTTTACGCAGCTATTTTTATTAAGTACTTTCTTGGTTTTTTCTCATTTTGTCTTCAATCGAGGACCGCCTGCCCGGTACTGACGATGCCCAATAGGCTGAAACAGCTGTATACCGGTGGCTCTTAAATTGAAATCAATATGGGAATGATCAAAGAGTACTTATCTATTTATTTTTTGATTTTCATGGAATTATTTTCCAGCAGCTTGACTGCATTAACCTTTCTAGATTTCATATATATATATATATATATATATATATATATATATATATATATATAGATATGTATATTTAAATATAAGGAATCACACGTTAAAAGGTAAGACCTCGTTAGTCCTTAGCTCGCACAAGTTTCTCAACTTCTGAGAGTTGTCGTTCGTATGGGGGCGACAGCTGATTAACGGAAAAACAGATTTTGAACAGAATTTGATATATATATATATATATATATATATATATATATATATATATATATATATATATATATATATATATATATATATATATATATATATATATTTATAATATAATCATCTAAATGCCATTCGAGGCGACTACGATGTTGGGTCCTTTATTATTACACAGTATACTTACTAACCAACGTGTTCGCAATGAAACAGCGCTTATGATGATATACATTTTTTTTTTATTATCTAATCAGTGAAAGTAACTGGCATCGATATACCTGTGTATACCTGACAAACCAGTAGTTCGCCCAGGTAAATAATAGACAACCCAACGGCTGCACATTCTATACGTTTTATACTTCAAGTAAGGACAAACATTTTCCTATTATCTTGATGTTGCAAAATTTTATTGAAAATAATTTTTCAAAAAATTATTAAAAATAGTCTGTCCAGGATTTTTTTAGCGAACCCTTTTACAACATATTTTCTAATATACTAAATTCATTATAAAATATATTTAATTCTATTATCAGCTCGGTGAAGGTCGATTTAGGTTCGGATCTTAGACTGAATAGTCAGTGAATTTTAGAGTTACCAAATATGATTTCGCTAGGATGAGTATTTTTAATTTACATTGCGACCTGATGGAACTCTATTATATGTATTGAAGTTACCAGATGGAAGTTATTTATTTGGAGCAAATATGTTTTTTTCCTACAAATATGACATTTTTTTCTCTTCTGAGATATAAATAATTACGTATTTTATTCCACTTTTAATAAAAAAATTCATTTGAATGTTTTTATCCTTTAAATACTCACGTGACTATACTTTCCCCAGATGCTTTGACAACTATCCTCGGCCCGGGGTTAAAAGTCACTTTATTTTTGTCATAAGAATTGTTATATTTCCTCTATGGATAATATTGGAGAAAAAAAATAGTATAGAAATGTTATTTATTGATGAAAAAATATCATTGATAATTTATGAAAAAACGGTACTGAAAATGCAAAACCCAACAGATGTGACTTCCAATCCCGGTCTCCCCCATGTGTATATACATGTGTATAGATGGAGCTGAAAAGTTTTACTAGTCGTGTGGTCTAAAGCACACATTTGAAGTTTGTTTGGAGATTGTTCAAACGGAAATGAAACTGCTGATTATTCGGAAACGACCAACTGGATTTTCAACAGTTAAAAAGTATTGAATAGAGAATTGAAATACATATTGAACTATTTATTACAAAAATCTCCTTTTTTTTTCAAAAGGAAAGTGGGTAGCACTCTCTCGGTAGCACTATTGTCTTCCTTATCAAAAAGAACTGAAAATTATATCTTCTTACGGTAGTTTTGTCAGATCTTTGATATATTGTTCTGTACAAAGGTTGAAAGGGGGGATTACTTATGTCCGCAATTTATAATAAAAGTGTAACGCCGCTATATGTACGAGTATATGAGAGATATTTAAAAAAAACTACAATTAAGTGTTGAAAGGGGGGATTACTTATGTCCGCAATTTATTATAAAAGTGTAATGCCGCTATATGTACGAGTATATGAGAGATATTTAGGAAAAACTACAATTGAGGGTCTTCAATAGTGCAATTCTTTTGATAATTCTGGTCTGTTTGTCTGGGGGTTTTGTGCGTTAATCTCAAATACGGCCTAACAAACGCTCACTAGGACACAGTTTTACACAAAGCCAGACTTTTCCTATGAACATGTCGTAGGATTTGGGGTTTAGGTACCAAACAAATCCATTGGATTTATATGATGATTGTCAGACCAATAATCACTTATGGTGCAATTGCCTGGTTACTGAAGTCTTTACAGATAACGGCCCAGGCGAAGCTCTCTAGCTTACAGAGACAGGCTTGTCTGGCCATCAGTGGTGCCATTAGTACCACATCATCAGCGGCTATGGAGATCTTTCTAGATCTACCTCCTCTCCACATTCTTCTGGAGAGAGAGACTAGACTGCCAATTGCACAAATCAATCTAATACAGAGTGCAACAGACTGTTGGTTGACACTGGAAGTCACAGCATACTGGAAATGACCTCTGACTTTATGCCTCCAACTATTCACTATGAATTGCCTTATGAAGTACTGTGCTTAAATAGAGAGGACTGGATCCTCCGGGAGAAGAAAATATTGAGAGCAGATAGTTGCTGGTTCACAGATGGATCAAAAACAGCTTCCGGTTTTGGTGAAGGTGTTTTTAGTTGCAGACCCAGGATAGAGATATCAACCTGCCTAGGAGCTATGCGACTGTATTTTAAGCGGAAATTTACGCTTTTGAATTATGTGCGGAGGGAAGAATCCAACCTCATACACAAGTTGATGAAACTATTCTGGGACAGTCAAGCGACGTTGGAAGCTATTGGCTCGCACCGAGCATTGTCTAAATTGGTGGCAAATTGCCGAAAACGACTCTCCTCGATAGAAAAACTTAACAGATTTTCTCTGGTCTGTATTCCTGGCCATACTGGCTTAGATTTGTATATGGTAACATCATTTGTAAACAGCATGCATGATGACGCTGACAAGTTTTGCGATAGGTCATCAATATATAAAATGAGCGGACCTTATACAAAACCTTGGAGTACCCCATGTTTGATGATTCGGAAGTCTGATTGAGAACCCTGGTATTGCACTGTCTGGAATCTGTTGGTTAGGTAGGAGGAGAAGAATTCGTAAGCTGTTCCGCGTATTCTGTAATATTCAAGTTTCTGAAGAAGTATTAGATGAGTAATACAGTTGTCGAAAGCCTGGCTGAGTTAACTGAAAATAATACAGATTCTATACCAGTAGCGCTATCTGTGTGTCGCCCACGAAGTTTCCAGCCCATCTAAAATGTGTTTTTTGTGGCCAATTTTCCGGAAAAAACCTCCGCAAAATGGTTCAACAAATACATAATATACTCAAAAAATTATTAATTTGAATACATTTATAATTTGATAAAACGATATATTGAATAGTAATTGGATAGGTTGTATCTGTGTAAGATCTAAACATCATGGATTTGTATTTTTTTTGTTCTCAATTTTCTATTCATTTCCAACTGGAAGTTTCCCACTTGTTATAGATTGATGAGGAACTGGAAAACCACAGTTTCCCCTTGACAATAGGAAAGTTCACCTCTCCTGTTCGCTGTTTGACTTGAAACCAATATAACGGTATATTTCAGCAAGTATGCTTGGAGACATTCGAGCATAACTTCACATTCTGTCTCATTTCACAACATGATTTCTAACATATTTATGAAAGTAATAGTTATTTTATTGAAAAGATTGACAATGAAAAACGCAACTCTATCAGGGTAGTTTCTCACATATTGCTTTTCCAGGTCTGGATATTTGGAAACGTATGGTGCCAAGTGTGGTTGGCTGTGGACGTTTGGATGTGTACAGCATCCATTCTAAACCTTTGTGCGATCTCACTCGACCGTTACGTTGCCGTCACTAGACCGATAACATACCCAAGCATAATGTCCCACTCTCGAGCAAAAGGCTTGATTGCAGGAGTCTGGATCCTCAGTTTTGTCATATGTTTTCCACCGCTTGTTGGCTGGAGAGATCGTAAGGTAAGATATAGAGGAATTAGGTGACTGATTAGAAGCTTATAGGCGAGAAATCATAATCGTGGTTACATGAAGAGTTATTATTTGAGAGGTGATGCTATATATGGAGCCGGTATTTCAGAAAAATCGAAATGATAAACGTTTTACATCAATATTCGGAAATCCAAAATGAATAGTCTATAAAGATGTTTGCACAGAATACTTGTAAAAATCCGTTCCAATAACGCGGCGTCAACTTATCGCATCTGTCGAGCAGATATCCTTGATATCTCAGTACGACGAGTATGTGCTCAAAAACCAGAAATCTTTGATTCGAGCTTGAGTCTTGACACGATACACTTTTTTTCATTTGTATTCAAATTTGTATAATGAGTTGATGGATGAGAATTAAACTTCCCATTTTCTAGACCACTTGTACGATACAGTTTATTGTATTCGTTTGAAAGTGTCCTAGTAGGATGAAACTGCAGTAACGTTGGTTACAATCACAAGTGGTATAAAAACATGGGCAGATTTATTTCCCATTTTTCAAAAAAAATTATAACTTACCTTGGACCTAAACTTCACAATACTATAACTGGATCATTGAAAGGCATGAGAAGCGAACTCAAATTTAAAAGAGAGTTGGAAAATTTGTTGACCTCTCTATGCCCCCTCCCGAGTTGAGTGCCCTATGTTGAAATCTTCCCCATACGGTAACTGTGTGCAGAAGATCCCATCTCGTCCATCCACCTCCGCTCCTCCGGAGCGGTAGTAAACTTAAAGATGGACATTTCAGCAAGATTGACATCTGACCTTCTCTAGTCGAACGTCAGCCTTTAGGTGCTTTTACTTCCTAATCTGATGTCAAATTTGTTGACTTAAGCATTAGCTTGTACTTATACATGAATTAAGGAATAACCATTATTATAGGTGCCTTCAAGAACGCATCACAAACATATCTCTCACTCCCTCTCTCGTCATATACAAGCTTGCTTAGGTAGCTCTAACTTTCATTAGTTCTTTCATTAGGTTTATGTTATCTCCAAATCTATCTATAAATGTGAAGTTTTGTGAGGATGGATAAATGTATGTATGTATGTTTGTCTCTTTCACGCCTAAATGACTGAACGGATTCAAATGAAACTTTACATAAATACAGTTTATACATCAGAATAACATGTAGGCTACAATTTACAAATGTTTTGTGTAATTTTGGTCATGATATAACGAAAAGAATTAAGTAAGTCGGAAAAATTCTTGCTCCCTGAGAGGTATCTTGGCGTGCCCTGCCTATACCGTTGGAGTCACATGAAGATAATGTACTGTGAGATTGTTTATCTTAAATAGTTCTAAATGAAATTCAGTGATAGCATATATCTAATTCTTATGTGGTAGCCACCAAATGCAAAATACTGAGCCATAAATACAGTCAAACTGGAGACTTTTCTTACAATGCATATTTGAGAATATCTGTTGAATTAATTTAAAAATTGATATACTCGCGTTTTGAGAATTTGATATAAATAATCTTAGTCTTTCGCATTGAGTAATTTGGACGAATCGTTAAAAAATCATCACGATAAGATCAACTTGTCATTACACGTCGCATCTACTGTAAGACGACGGGGGACGATACGCGAGGGTAGAGGGGCGGTTTAAGCTATGAAACGCCATCGCCAAGAATGCTACTCGAATGCGGGCAAACGCATGAGGGCAGACGTCGTTAACGGTTGTGTTAGTTTTGTGAAATTTTTTGATAGGTAACATAATTCTATTCTCGAAGCTATTTAAAGTTGGCATATTTTTAAAGAATTTTTAAAGTGTAAACATAAATTACTAGCTTTTTCCCGCGGCTTCACCAGCGTAGAATTTGGTTTATCACATTATGTTTCGTGACATACCATATTTAACAAATAGTTACAATATTTTTTTATAACCCAAATTGAAGAGGACACAATGTCTAACTTATCTCAAACATACCACATTTATCAAATTTTCTTTAGTTTCTTGGTCCATTCTGTCTCTGTAATTTTTCCCCGGCTTTTCAAATGAACGAAACTCGGTGAGATTTTGATCCAATAACTTGAACATAGTTCGATGTGGTTCCCGTCTTTCGGGATACAAGTTTGAATACATTTCCGATGTTCACTATTTCTATCGTGTTTGTAATAAATTTGTATCATATCTCTTTTTTCTTCATTTGCGATTGCCATTTTTCGCCAAAAATTCAATGACTTGTACAATAACAAAAAACAGTCATCATATAAATCCAATTGATTTCTTTGAGACCTAAACCCCAAGTTTTACCACAACTCCTTCGATATGTCCGTAGGTACAGTCTGGCTTTGTGTAAAACTTTTTCTAAGTGAGCGTTCCAGGTTAGTTTTTTATCAAGGACAATGTCAAGATATTTCACCTCCGTTCCAAATGGAATGACCTCACCATTGGGGGAAAGTGGCGTTAGATCATTCATTTTTCTCCTCCTGGTGATGGGGATTATCACAGTTTTGCTGGGGTTGACAGACATTTACTTCCTCAGGCACCAACTGTGAACAACGTACTTTGGAGGATATTGTAAGCTACCCTTCTCCGACGTGGATCTTGCCAAGATGACAAGGTCATCTGCATAAGCTTGCAGATCTACTTTTCTGCTGTCGAGGGCATCAAGCAGACTATCTATCAAAAGCGACCACACAAGGGGAGATAGTACCTCAACTTGAAGGCAGCCCCTGGTGATCCTGAACCTAATGGCCCCGTCTTAAATAGTCGTAGTTGCAGTTTTGTTTAACAACATGGCGTAGATCCAGCCAGTTATGGTCACCTAGCCAGAGACGATCCTATAGATTTAGGTAATGCATTGTTAAATGCTCCTTCGATATTGGGAAACACAGCAACCAAAATCTCCTTTTCGCCAAGGGATTGAGAGATTTTTCCTACAAGGTAGTTTATGCTGAATCTGTCGATTTTCTGGTTTGATAAGCATACTGGTGGTTATTCAGGGGGATGCATATAATGTCATCCTCCTAATGTGTCCGTCCAGTATTAACTCAAGTCCTTTAAACAAAAATGATGTGAGACTGATTGGTCGTATTAATTTAGTGTATGGGTCTTTACAACCCACTTCAGGTATATATACCACCCTTGCTGCCAACCAACTGGGTGGTATATACTTAAACGCCAGACTGGCTCTTTACAATTTTATGAGAATAGGTAAAATTATTTCCAGTCCGCTTTAAGATATACCTAGGTTAGGTTCAAAGTGAATAGGTCTATTCGATCCTCCACCGTAATCCGCAAGGGTTTATTGTCGCTCATACCTATTCACACTCGACCAAATAAACCCAGCTTTTTAACGAAGACGATGAGATTGTATCGTGAGTGGTTTTTCAGGTCAGATGATGAGAGTACGGTTTTGCCGTACTCTAAAAACCTAATTCGGTTCCCAGCGGGGCACTCACAAAGTATATGCTCTGCTGTTTCATAATTTTCCAATTAGAGGCGATACACACTGTCTTCCGACAGTCGTAGTCTCTGCATATAATGATTCAAACGACAGTGCCCTGTAAGAAGGCCTGTCAAACATCCCTAAGAAGAAGGCATGTAGTTCATCTCTACTGTAGCCCAACAAGTGTTTGGTATCAAAACTTCATTCTCAAACATTTTGCATATATTCTACACAGTCAACGATTTTCCATTTCATTTTCTCAGATCATTCGAGTAAAATACTATTTTTTTTTGTGTTCTCAGATAAACGAGAATATATTCTGCAATATTCAAAATAACGAGAACATGTATGTTTTTTAAGCTGTAGCTGATAACAATATCGCACTCACTTTCTCAAATATAAAAAAAATCATAAGATATTTCGTATTTTTTGTCAGGTGAAAGAAAATGAGAATCTGGAAGAAGCGCTGTTACTTTTAGGAGGAAAGGAAGGAGAGCCTTGTTCGTTATCTTTTCAATAATGTTCCTTTGACATCTTGAGTTGTGGTCTAGAAAGAGGAAGTGAATAAGTGTGGGCGTGTATGAAGGAGGGATGGTTAAAGCTAATTGGGTTATTTCGACCCCCCGACAAGGAATTAACGGGTCACTTAGGTAATCAAGACTGGGTGCGGAGGGTATGAAAGCTAGAACTGAAACGGTTCAGAGCGTATCATTGAGGTAGTCAATATTTGCTCCAATTCCATTTCACGTTCCATATGTCGAGTTACAGGGTCTAACTGAGTGAACTGGTGAACATATTTGTCTGATCTGGAAACTTGATTTCGAGTTTTATGAAATTGGTTTTCTACTCAATTCATTCTCAGATTTTTTTATGTATTGACAATATAGAGAGATTTACTAATTTTGTTATTCGATCGAACTTTCTTGCAACGTGTTATGAACAGTTATAATGTTGTCAATTACAAAACGAACATTTATATGAATCTCTATATGTTTCTGAGGGTTATCTTCAAGTGAACAAACTTTCAACCAGACATTTTGAATCAACAAAAAATGCAAGCATGCTTTTGATTATATAAATATCTCCAAAGTCCACCAGAGCTCAGTACAAATCCAAATTTCAAATGAAGGAATGTAGATAATTGTAGAATCCGATAATTAAGAATAAAGTCGTAATGAAAAGAGAAATGAAAATTTCTATGTTTTTCTCCACTTTTATTTGTAACTAACGTTACTGCAGTTTCGTCCTATACGGACATTTTCAAACTTGTATAAGTTTACCTACCAGACGCTGTCCATTGAAAGGACACCTGGACATAATGGGACCATACAACAGAGACCTCAACTATAGGCGATGCAACAAAGGGAGCGAGACAACTTGTAGATAATATTCTGGTCGAATGTGAGGCAAATAATTTCTGGTCAATCCCAATAAGGTCTAGAAGAATACGACATATGTTCTGCAAGAGACTTGTACGAAGTGATACATTCCACAAGATTGTTGAAACGGATGTAAAAGTAGTAGTAGTAGTAGTAGTATTTATTTTACCTGTTCAGAAGTATAAAATTATTTTTCACAATATCTTCATATAATAACAAGAAATACGTCAGAGAAATACGTCGTAAATAAAGAGAGCGTTTTCACACTAAACTATTATACTATATAGGTATGTTTGAAAGTATAAAATAATTTTTTTCAACTTCAACTTTTTATATATTTATTACGTACAAGAAGGGAGTCTGCCCTTTTTTTTTAATGCGTTTTTTGACATTTTTCTTTTTTTTTATAGAATGATGAAAAAAATAATTTTATACTTTCAAACATATATAGTCTAATAGTTTAGTGTGAAAACGCTCTCATTATTTACGACGTATTTCCCTGACGTATTTTTCGTTATTGTATGAAGATATTGTGAAAAATAATTTTATACTTTTAAACAAGAAAAATAAATACTACTACTACTACTATTACATCCATTTCAACAATCTTGTGGAATGTATCACTTCATACAAGTCTCTTGCAGAACATATGTCGTATTCTTCTGGACATTATTGGAATTGACCAGAAATTGTTTACCTCACATTCGACCAGAATATTATCTACAAGTTGTCTCGCTCCCTTTGTTGCATCGCCTATAGTTGAGGTCTCTGTTGTATGGTACCATTA
The DNA here is from genome assembly GCF_025532065.1 of Leptinotarsa decemlineata. Classification (NCBI taxonomy): domain Eukaryota; kingdom Metazoa; phylum Arthropoda; class Insecta; order Coleoptera; family Chrysomelidae; genus Leptinotarsa; species Leptinotarsa decemlineata. Next base: position 5,454,428 of record NW_027412541.1, on the reverse strand, counting down.
TGTTCAGGTGTCCTTTCAATGGACAGCGTCTGGTAAGTAAACTTATACAAGTTTGAAAATGTCCGTATAGGACGAAACTGCAGTAACGTTAGTTACAAATAAAAGTGGTGAAAAACATAGAAATTTTCATTTCTCTTTTCATTACGATTTCATTCTTAATTATCGGGTTCTACAATTATCTACATTCCTTCATTTAAAATTTGGATTTGTACTGAGCTCTGGTGGACTTTGGAGATATTTATATAATCAAAAGCATGCTTGCATTTTTTGTTGATTCAAAATGTCTGGTTGAAAGTTTGTTCACTTGAAGATAACCCTCAGAAACATATAGAGATTCATATAAATGTTCGTTTTGTATTAAGAGAATGTTTTCACTTTAGACTATTACACTATATATATATATATACACATACATATACATACACATATATACATATATACCCACATATATATATATATATATATATATATATATATATATATATATATATATATATATATATATATATATATATATATATATATATATATATATATAAATATACATATTTACATACATTCGTGGGAAAATGCTTAGAAGTCATCAAGTGAGTAGCAATTTTTCCCAAGAAAATTTTTTTTCAATCCTTTCTTGAAGCTTTTCAACGTAGGTGAGTTCTTAACTGAGTCATCCAGCTTATTGAAGAATTTCGGGCCGAGATAAAGGAAACTTTTTTGGAAAAGGTCGTTCTGTGAGTGTTGGGCATCAGAAAATCTCTATTACGGGTAATATATCTATGTTGCTGGGTTGGAAATATACGTTTGTTCATGTAAACATGACTACGTAACTCATAGATATACAAACCGGCAACTGTAAGTATTCCATGGTTTTTGAAAACGTTTCTGCATGAGTCTCTCCACCCTATTCCAGCTGAAATTCTGACGATTCTTTTTTGGCGAATGAACACTCTTTCAGCAGAAGAGCTTGTACCCCAATTCAAGATTCCGTATCTTAAATGGCAGTTTATAGTCGCATAGTACAAACTTAATGAGACTTTTTCACTACAGAAATTAGCCATAAACCTGAGAGCATAACAGTTCTTTATTAGTTTATTACAGAGAGTATCTATGTGAGGAGTCCAAGCGAGTTTATAATCAAGAGTTAGACCTAGCATTTTGGTGGTTGCACAAGATTCAATTTGTCAATCTTCGTTTTTATATATAAAAAAATTTTCTTGAACATTGCTCATTGTGAATTTCATCAGCGTGGTTTTAGGTATGTTGAGTTCAAGGTGATTATTTTTTGCCCATGTTTGCACCTTTTCATACACAATTTGGGTACGATCTACTAAATTTGATGCATCTTGGGCTTTGATGATAAAGTTGTTGTCGTCCGCATATGTTATTACTTGATCTGTTGTCATTTCATGAAAATAACTCATCAAATCATTTGCATATATCAGGAATAGTAAAGGCCCAAGAATTGAACCCTGAGGTACCCCATGTTTGATATTTGCCAAATTGCTAACTTTATCACCAATCTTGACGCTCTGAACTCTGTTTTCTAAATAAGACCTCATCAAATTCAAGGCAATACCCCTCACACCATATCTTTGCAATTTCCGTAGTAGCAGATCGTGGTTCACATAATCAAATGCTTTTGAAAAGTCTATGAACAAACCGCAAATACTTAATTTGCCATCGAGTGCATTTATTATATGGTCGTTAAATTGGTAAAGTGCTGTCTCTGTGCTTTTACTTTTAGTAAATCCGTGTTGATTTGGGGAGTAGACTAATTGGCCTGTAATTTTCGTACAGGTTTTTGTCTCCTCTTTTATGCACAGGAGAGACAATTCCCAAGATTTCAGGAAATACTCCATGTTCAGTGGAAAGGTTTATAATATGTTTTATAGGACAACACAATTCAAAAACAGATTTTTTAAGAAGATTGTTTGATATTTCATCATGGCTACTTGAGTTGGAATTTTTCAAGCTTCTAATCAACTCAATAACATCATACTCTGTTAGAGGATGATAAAAAATTGATTTGGGACAAACCTGTATGTTATCAACTATATAATTGAGGTTTGTATTTTGTTGGACCACATATTTGGAAAATTGTATATTGAAATTATTTGCAACTTCGCTGTCTGGGAGTCGAATACCATTCTGGTGAATTTCAACTTCATTTGATGGGTTCTCTCCTTTAATTTTGTGTATCATTTGCCACATGGATTTCGATTTATTTTTGAAAGCATTTATGTGCTCATCTACATATCGTTTGTGAGTAGACTTCAATTTCTCTCTGTAAGTCTGTGTTATTTTTTTGCTCATTTCTGTGTAGTTTTCATTTACTTTAGCACATTCCGAATAAAATATCATTTGGCTTTTTAATTGTTGGAGTTCTGGTGAAAGAGAGTTATTATTTTTAGATTTTCTCCCTGGATTTTTGATACATATCACTGGAAAAGCTAATTCAATATAGTATTGAAGAGTAGTATTAAAACACTCGTAGGCCTTGTTGATGGAAAAGAGGGGACACAAAAGCAATAATACTATGGAGCTGCAGTGTTTTCTGGAAACTTGGGAGTCATACGGCTCTCAAGCACTAAATTAATTAACACGATAAGTGATACAAGCTGGTGGTACATCTTCTAATCAGATGTCCGCAAGAGAACCTACTACCAGAAATGCAACAAGTTCCCCTCGAATCAATTCAGATAAGTTACTCCACTATCGATATTTTAAAGCTCGGTGAAAACTGTATTTGATTTTTCTAAACATTAGTCCACGATAAATTTGGTAACTTTGATGCTATGTCTTATCAGTGGTAACTTCGATTCAGTCATATCAGGAATTTATGGTTTCCATGATCTCTAGACTTGAATTGGAAAATACCAATAACTTGCTTTGTTGAGAGCAGCACACTTGGCTTGTCTTTTCATTTAGATGCACAAGAACACCTCGATGTCAATTGCCTCTAAAATAATATGCTTTACTTCACTTTTCATTCAGATGCACAAGAACACCTCAATGTCAGTTGCCTCTAAAATAATATGTTTTACACAATTCGTTGTCTGTCAAATTGAATAGCAGTATGGTTCAGAATGACGGAAGCAGTTGCTCAAAAACAGAACACTTCTGAAAATGTTGATGCTTCATGGAGCTCGGGTTATACGTTAGAATCAAACATCACAAGCCACTTCGACAGATTGGTAAAGAAAAGAATGATTTCGGATACAGTGAAAAAAATCCGAATAGTTCAGAATCACAGAGCAGCCAGACGCAATTCATTTTTATGGTATACTAGCGAGCCGCCCTCCCGGCCGGTGCCGCCGCAACCGCTACGTCCTGCATTTTTAATCTGTAGTGGTTACGCTGGGTGATCCCTAAGAGACAGATATATACCATCGCGAACTTTTTTGAAGACCTTTTTAAGGTGTACAATACTGTAGTATATTATCTCGTAAGGTTCAGTCAGCGTTTGCAATATAAGCGCAAAAAATGTGGTAATTTACATCATTTCTAAAATTATCAGTGTCTGTCTACTGTACTATGGATGTTATATCGGTTTAAAATCTGTTTTTCCGTTAATCAGCTGTCGCCCCCATACGAACGACAACTCTCAGAAGTTGAGAAACTTGTGCGAGCTAAGGACTATCGAGGTCTTACCTTTTAACGTGTGATTCCTAACACGGTTGCAGAATTATCCCAGCTTCATCCAGAAAAATCATCTCAAGAATAAAATCTGATCGAGGCGGGAATCGAACCCACGGCCTTCCAATCGTGAGTCGGGCGCACTACCATCGCGGCCAATTCCACATATACATAAAAACCATCCTCCGTTGCGTAGTTTTGAAGTTCTAAGCATACATAGGGATAGACAGCGGCAAGCGACTTTGTTTTATACTATGTAGTGATACAGGCCGTTTCTTTCATCATATAGTAACATTGCTATATTCCGACGTGACGATGATTGATTGGGGAAAAGCTTACTATTGTGAAGAACAGTAAATGTTAAAAAAAAAATAACAGGGACTTTCGGCCTGCTTCAGTTTCACAGGAAAAACTGAAAATGCTGTTTTTGGTTTTCCCAAATAGAATTGTTTTTTCAGAAAATATGAAAAAATGGAGGACGACAGTTTTTCATATTCGAAATGTACAACATATAACGATGTAAAAATGAATCTTTGAATAACCGTTACGTGTCAACACGGTCACCATTAATGTTTTTTTCTAATACTGATAGAGCGATAAAATCACAATTCAATATTATATCGCACTCGATATTTTTACAGCGTTACATTTGAAATGAATAGAATCATCAGTGACAACAATCAAACAGAAAATCAATTTATTTCATAATGAATTTTGGGGGAAAAATGAAACCAATACAAAAAATCAATGCTACAGGACAAACTAGATTCAATGCTTGAATTGACGACCTTTTTGTTGAATGCACATAAGTTGTCTGTCCATTCAATGTATGTGGAAATATTCTGGCATGATGTGTGTAATGTTATTACATGCATCTCTTAGTTTTTGTTTGAGATGGCAGCTATCTATACTAGGTGTTCTATACTAAAATTCCATAATAAAGTAATGGAACCCATTTCTGACATACATAACTAACACTTTTCTAGTGAACGTCAAAAAATAAGCAATATTAAATAATAACGGTAATGCTGGATGTATCAAAAGGAATTCTGAACTATTTTAGTGCTGCGGTTAGCACCACTGCTTCTCCACAATGAATTTCAAATACCTTCCAATTTTTTAACGTAACATTCGTTCTGTGGCTTGTGAAGCGGTTTCCTTTAATAACATTGTTGGGGAAAATAAAATAGTATTTAACCGTTTGCTGACAGAAATTGATGTTTGCAGGTAAGTTTGTTATTTACTACTATCAATAAAGATCTTAGAAATACAACTGTGTCAAACCTAATTACTTACTGATGCATTTTGGAGTTAGAAGAGGGGTGTCAGCTAAGGGGTACCATAAGAGTATCCATTATCTGACATGAATGTTAGATATTGGGGTCGTCAATTTCCAATAGAAAAGTGGTGACGAATAGGTTAAATAAATTTCTTTTTGATGTGAAACACATTGGTGGTTGAGACATATCGGAATTGATCTCTGTTCCAGTAGCTGACATCTCTGTCAGGTATTGGTTTCGACACTGTCAGATACTAGTTATTGGATTAGGAAACGTATGCCCTTCCATGGTTGATATTTTAATTCTTTTAGAATCACAATGTCACATAAAGGAAACACAGTATTGGTAAAAAAAGGGCATCAGCAGTGTATAACTTTTCTGCTCATAATGATAAGGAGTGTATGCGTGCTTTATTGAATGCAAACGCAGCTGGTATGATCGCTTCTTCAATGGTTATTCACAAATATGAAAGGATACCTCCACACGTAACCAATAAAATACCTACTGATTGGTCCATTGGTAAAATTGGCCAACGTTTTTCTACCATGGTTGAGAGAAAATGATATTGTTCTGCCAATAATTTTTTTCGTTGATGGTCATTCCAGTCACTTAACCCTTCCGCTCAGAAATATATGTTCAGAAAATGGAATTATTCTGATCGCTCTATGTTCAAATTCCACTCACACCACTCAACCTACGGACGTGGCTGTTTTTTCGTACCTTGAAAAGTGCTTGAAGGAATGCTATTTAGCAGTGGAAAATTGATAATGGCTGTGAGATAGATAAAGAAAGGACTTTGCATCTATACTCGAAAAGGCAATATTGTTGTCAGTAACTCCAGATGTACTAGCCAATGGATTTGAATGAACTGGGCTATATCCACTTGATCTAAGTTCTATCAAATACAAAAAATATTTCATTCCCGTTCTCTTGTCAATTCTAGGAGCATCATATTTAGAAAAATTTATTGGGAAAGAAACATACGATCGGAGATCAGTGGAATGGTGATGTAAAGAAAACATCCCTTTATTTTGTTTGGAGGCAGATAAAAAATGACAATGAGAAAGATGTCACAAGAATCACCATTCCCTATGAGACCGAGCAAGCAACAGGAAGCTAATATTTAGAAATGAATGGGGATCCAGAATCAATTGAAATTTAGACACCAGATGAGAAACAAATCATCTCGTCTGCCAATATCATTCAAGAGCCCCAACCATCTTCATCTGTTATTAATGATGAGGAAGTAACACCACTCAAAATTGTACCAACTCCTTTCAAATTTCAAAAATGTTTTGCTGTTTTGGCCTAAGTCAGATAAAAACGAGGTGAAGAAGAGATCGAGAGAACGGTTGCCACCACCAGATGGAAAGAATATCACTTGAAAAAGTATTTTTTATTCGTTGAAATCTCTACTCTCTGATGGTGTGAAAAAAATATACATTACTTTAGTAAATATTCTCAGAAAATGCAAAAAATCGAAAAAAACTCGAATTCGATAATTTTTGTTTTATCATAATGTACTATTTTGAGCTATTTATTGGAATTTATACTTAAATCACTCAAAAAACGTAACATTCCATGTTACTTTGATGAACGAAAAATTTGCAAATCGAAATATACTACTATAATTAACAAACAACAAAATTCCAGAGTTTGATTATGAAAACCATGCAAAAATACCATTTTTGCAAGAAAAAGTTTCATCTGACGAGAAAAAATAATAAAAACTTAAATGAAAAGATTACAGTCTTGAGGGTTTTTCTGTAAAAAAGTAGAAGAAGATGCTAATGCTGACATAATTAAATCCTCGATAGAAATTGCCTGATATACTAATAAAACTGTAATAAAGGTCAATATATTGATCTTTTGATCCTTTTAAATCAATTGAATTGACAAAACTTCAAAAATCAATACGGGTGATATGAAAATAGAAATAAAATCCAAAGATGAAATAAAATACATTGGCATATTCATAGATAGGAAATTGAAATAGAATCACCACATTGAACATATAGTAAAAAAAAGATCATTGATTTTCATGTTCAATTTTTTGAAACAGGTGTTTGATCAAAAGCGATTGGAAATCCTGTTCAACTCTCTTGTTAGATCACATATAAGTTATGGCATTCTAGCAAGGGGTGGAGTAACCAACAACTTCCTCAGAAACCTAGAAGTCACCCAAAAGTGGATCTTGAAAATAATCCATAATAAAAATTTCAATTATCCTTCAGATCTTTTATATAAATAAAGCAAAGCGCTAGATGCACGGCAACTATACTTCCAAAGTATAATATTGCATTTTTATGAAAATGAAACTTATATTTTGAGCGAATAGATCATGTATGCAACACGAGAAATAGAGCGCTATACCAAAAATTGAAAAAACATTATCGCAGAGACACTTATGTGCCATAATATACTTAAAATTACTAACAAACCTCACTCAAATCCATTCACTCGGTTTATTCAAGAAAATTTTCGAAAAATGGCTTCATTCTTCGCCAAGAATGGAAATACACAAATGGATAGATAGGAAAAATAATTACTATACATATTTCCATATTTTTTCAATTTTAAATTGCTAATGTAGTATTGTTTTGCTGTTTACCTGCAAATGATTATTGTATATTATATATAATGAATAATACTGGAGTTTTTTAACACCTTATTTTTAACACCTCGACACGTGTTTCAATCACCAAGTGATCATCTTCAAAGAGGAACATTTAATCTTCCCATAAGAGCGACTGTAGACGAAATGTTAATTCTTGTGCATTAACAGAACGTGTTAATTCGGAGGATCATAAAATGAATTTTGAAAATCCAAATATTTTAGATAGAGAAACCAATACAACTGAAAGAATATTTTTGGAAATGATACATATTAATAACGAAGAACATTCAATGAATAAACGAACTGATATTGATAGTCTTAGTAAAATTTACACATATTTACTTACTGAAATATGATAAAGAAAATAAAAGATCTAGTAACTCGAGTATCATTAAGAACTTTCCCACTTGACATTGTCAGCCAAAATTTTCATCAACTGTCATTATTTTATGTTTTTCTATCTGTTTTTGAACTATTTTATATTTTATTCTCACGTTAGTAAGTTCTCCATATTTATATATTTTTTACAAGATATATAATCTTATTATTGTAGTTGTCCTGACGAAGGTGTGAAATATACCGAAAGCTTGACATATAATAAAGAGTTTTCTTTGTAACAGCCCAGCTATTGACTGCAACCTCACGAATTAAACCGATTTATAGTTAATCCAGTCACTAATTATTCTGTTTTATAAATAATATATATAGATAAAGGAGTTTTTTAATCGGACATAGCACTCAAGGAAGTGGCAAACCATAGACACGTGTTTCGGGCTTTAGGCCCATCATCAGTATGGTGCAGCCAAGTGTAAGGATGGGCAACACTTGGTTACCAGAAGAAAGAAATAACAATGCACGGAGCCACCAGCAGGAGCCAGCCGCACATTTGTGGTTTCACTTAATAGATCTTGTGTTTACAAGAAAACTATCAAAATCACCACGGAGGCAGCTATAGCTACCACGGAGCTACCAGATTCTCGTCGAGTAAGACTGTGGAGACGACTTGGAAATAATGAACGTTTGAGACACGTCCAGGAAGTCCACACATACAGAGGTGGTACAGTAATGCTATGGGGCGGAATCATGATCGGCGGCAGAACCGATCTCGTTTTTCCAAATCCCTCCCTCACAGCTCGACAGTACCTCGACACCATTCTTCTACCTATCGTCCGTCCGTTTGCTGGTGCTGTTGGTGAAAACTTCCACCTAATACACGATAATGCTCGTCCACATGTCGCGCGTCTAGTGACTGACTGGCTCACCAACGAAGGAGTTGATGTATTGCCATGGCCAGCACAATCACCGGACCTGAATCCCATCGAGCATGTGTGGGACATGCTTCAACGAAGAATTACTCCGCATATGGGAACATTCACACAACGTTTCAATTGAGAGAGCTTTTAATCGCTGAATGGGCAAATGTACCTCAACAAGACATTGACAATCTCATTTTGTCGATGCACGATAATAAACCAGCGTGGAGGCCATACTTTGTACTGATTCCAATTTTTTTTGTATTATGATTTTTTTTCGTGGTGCCAAAGAAGAGCCATATTTTTTTTTAGTTTTGCTTATATGCGCACTCAGTATTTTTGACCATTTAATAAATTTTGTTGTAAGTTACATTTGTTTAATAATCACTTGTCAACTTTTTTTCCCTAAAGCAATCTAAAAAAAAATATTGCCATTTTTAAAAATATCCCTAGACTTTTCCGATGTGTGTGTATATATATATATATATATATATATATATATATATATATATATATATATATATATATATATATATATATGTGTGTGTATATGTATTAATAGTTGCATTATTGTTTCCCTTATGACCCCTTTTGTGGGTTAACTGTTAGATTTACTATGTATCTATTCATTTATTCATTCATACATTTATTGTATTACTCAATCATGTTTATGGAAATATATCATTATTATTATTATTTATTTCCTCAAACCAGGTTCTGGAGATGCAAGGATCTATTTTTGACGTCTAATAGTTTCAAATATGAATCCTTCAAAATATTGTTACATTTCTGCATGCAGACTGGAAATAATATTGAAGACGAAGAAGGTGATGGTCTTGAAGACTTCGAAGATCAACTAGAATTGGAAAAGTTTGTCGAATCTAACGATGAAGAAATGCCATTAAAGAGACAAAAACTAGATCAGGTATTCATTAATAACAAGATTAACGTTTTCAAAAATATTATAATCAATCACAATTTTTTTATGAAATTGTACTTTAAAATGATTTAAAACATTTTCGAATTCAAGTTTTTTTCGATTTTTTGCATTTTCTGAGAACATTTACTATAGTAATGTATATTTTTTTCACACCATCAGAGAGTAGAGATTTCAACGAATAAAAAATATTTTTTTCTACACCATTAGAAAGTAGAGGTTTCAAAGATCATAAAGCACATCGACTTTCTGAAAAAAGCTGATATTTTGACGCGAGAATTTTTGATTGAAAATAAAGATGCTTTTTTGATATTGTTATCATATCGACTTTTTGAAAAAAGCTGATATTTTGACGCGAGAATTTTTGATTGAAAATTAAGATGCTTTTTTGATATTGAGTCAAAATAAGGTGAAAAAATGAATAACACTGTATTTGGAACATGGAAAGGTAAGTTGTTGCCAAATTACCTAGAATTTTTTTCTGAAAAAATTAAAAATCAAAAACTTGGTTATTTGAATTTGTCACATGAATTTTGAGGTTATGTTAAAACATTGTGACCACAATAGTTGTAGATCTTTTTATCACCTACAACTTTGCCATTTAACTTTTTTCCATAGGACTCATAGTTTTGCCGGAAATCGAGATAAATCATTTTTTACCTTCAAAAACTCACCCCCTTCCATTTCCCGAAATCAGATCTCCCGTAATTTATTTTTTCCTCTAATTTTCATCATATTCTATCATATCATATCATATTATCGTGTTAGGAATCACACGTTAAAAGGTAAGACCTCGTTAGTCCTTAGCTCGCACAAGTTTCTCAACTTCTGAGAGTTGTCGTTCGTATGGAGGCGACAGCTGGTTAACGGAAAAACAGATTTTCTCCTCCTTTTTTAATGGGTTTCATCTTACTGGTTTTTGTTTGTTTAAAAAATTATCGACCCTGATCTAGTAATCGTGTGCATTATAAACTAGTTTCATAGTAAATAGGTAAATACTATTCTGGACCCCATCCGTTGCTCTGCGGAAGCTCTGTATATAAGATATTCAGCATACTCAACGGCAGAGAGAGAAATCAATACTACCTGCTAAAGTTTTATTATGGTTGTCCTACTGAATTTCAAATTCCGGATGAGTGATTCAATATACTATGAAATCTATGGCGGAAATGAAAATGTATTTTTCATTTTGGGAGGAATTTATATTCTTTCTTGAAATGAGGAAAACTCATATTCCGAATCATGAAAACTGAAATGTACCTCATTTCTCAAGGTAAGCTACGATTGAGAAGAGTAAACAGATGAAGATAATTTACATTTCAAACTGATCGATATCGCCGGTTCCAAGGAATTGCACTCAAACCCGGGCTCCCTTCAGATGAACTCATCACATCTTGACACTTCATATTAATTGCTGCCTATTCGAATCAAGAACAAGGAAAAATCGGAAAATGTAAATTCTGAAATTGGAGAGATTACTGGGCGACTCAGCAAATAAATCAAAACAAATTAACGAGGAATTTGTAGTGGGTTGCTTTAGCTAAAATTAAATTGAAAGATGGAGCATAGGATTCGGAGACGCGAAAGTCAAATTGTTGAAGTGTGAACTTTAATTAACTATTCTACTAATATCGATTTGGGAACTACAACTTCCATTGCAATTCCATGATGATTTCTGGCAAATAAATAAACAGATAATCTACTAGAGTATAATATAAGGAAAACTGAAAAGGGTACCTCGAAAAGTTACTACAAATCACAAACCTTCCAAGAGTTCAATTACACAAATTGAGTGAGCTTACTTGGAGACTGGCTGTAAATCAAATTATCTAAAAAAACGTTCAGGCCAGTCTCAACTCACCTACACTGTGGGTTAATGGACTGACACCTATCAGAAAATAACTACTCCTCTGGCTAACGAAGGGTTTTGGATTAAATCCGACAGGTGTCAGTGCAGGACTTTTCACTGAAGCTATTCCTGCATATGCTCTTGGCGATACAACTGCCGCAATTGATTTTTCAATGAACCAAGCAATGTTAAGAAGCTGGGTTTATTTGGTCGAGTGTGAATAGGTGTTAACAACAATAAACCCTTGCGGGTTGCGGTGAGGGATCGAATAGACCCACTCTCTTTGGACCTAACCTAACCTAACCTAACCTAACCTGTCAACAAACAAATGTATAAAAATAATCGGACTTTGGCCGTTTGAAATTTAAGTCAATTAGGCTTTAGGTTATTGTTTCAAGCCATATATAGCCTTTAAAAAAAAAAACATACTTCAAGTTTATTATTATTAATAATAATGGTAGATAACATCTGGTCAAGCAAGAGTCCAAACAGGGTGGGTCACTTTCAGAAGGGGTGTATTTCAGGGTGATTCTCTCAGTCCCCTTCTCTTCTGCATCTCACTATTGCCATTATCCGTTGCGCTCAGAAATACTCGAGAGTATAACTGTGGCACCCCCGGAAACCGGAGGCATAAGGTCACCCATCTGTTTAATATGGTTGATCTTAAACTGTATGCCTCTGGAGAGAAGGATCTCCATCATTCCTTGAGGGTGGTGGAAGAGGACGATGCGGGGACTACGGAGAGAATGTGCAGCTCGTAGATGGAAGCATCCTACACCATCTGGTACACTTACCTCGGGGTGGAACAACGCCATTCACAAGAGGTAACAGCAGTGAAAAACTCTCTCCGCGGCAAGTATCAGCACAAACTTCGACAGATCTGGTCATCGGAACTGTTGGGGAAGTACAAAGTTGCTGCAACAAATATGCTTGCCGTTCCAATCGTTTGGTGTAGTGAAGTGGATTCGGAAAGAGCTGTATCAACTCGACGTAAAGACCCGAAAAATGATGCATCTCTATAGGAGTTTGCATTCCAAATCCTCCGTTCCACGGTTGTACTTCCCCCGACAACAGAGAGACCGTTGACTTTTGAGTTTGGAGTGTCTACATGACAGAATGGTACTGGAAACAGCCTGCAAAGTCGTCAGGAGTTCGAATCCCCTTCTCTGCATGGTCCCTGACCATGAGAGATCAGAAATTGGAGCATTTCTCTTTAGGGCAGCTGTTCGAGCAGCTGATGAACTTGGTATAGTTTTCGACTCTGAACGAGGTGACCACAACTCTGTCACCGAGTTGGAACCCGTTCAGCAAATAGCTCAGAGATCACCTTACTTCTGCGGAGACACAAGGATAAGCCAATGCATGGGGTTTTCTTCAATAACATTTGAGACTTTGGCTTATCAAAGCGCCTGACGTTCGCTTTTCTCAGGTCGAGTGGGCTGAAGTCGGAAACTGAGGGGTTCATCATGGCTTGTCAGGATGGTGTCTTCAACACGCAGTCGCGTGATGAGTATAGAGGTTCCTGACACAAGGTGCAGGGCCTGCCGCGAGGCGCCCGAGACCCTAATGCACTTGCTATCAGCATGTCCAGCATATGCGGTCTCGGCCTATATCCATCGACATAACGCGGCCCTAAGAGTGCTATATTACCATCTACGGCACTCATACGGTGTTGACTAGACACCGGTGTTGCTCTACGCTCCGGGGGATATTGAATCCGTTGTGGGGAACGAGAAGTGCCAAATTTATTGGAACTATTCCCTACCCTCAGGCTCAAACAAGCTAATAAGCCTGATGTAGTCCTTCTCGACCACCAGAGCAAAACGATATTTGTCGTGTAGTTTTCAGCTCCTGGCGAGACGAATATCGTCAGAAAAGAAAAGGAGAAACGAATAAAATATCGAGATTTTCTCTTCGAACTCCGCAGACTCTATCCAGATCACTCTGTCAAGATGGTTGTTCTGATTATTGGAGTCCTTGAGAAATATCAATGGTGGAATTATGTCCTCTCTACTTTCGAATCTTAAAATCATACCGGCTTGCCGCCCTAAGGCAGAAATCTTAGCCGCACGGATGCAGAAGGCTGTCATTCTTGGCTCACTGCGCTGGCTCAGGGCACATGATTCTCGGACCCAATGATCACCTACCCCACGGTGTGGGGAGTGGTCATTGGTTGATAATGCTGGTGCGCCCTCCCGAATGTACAAAATCATACCAACCTGCAGCACTAAGGCAGAAATCTTAGCCGGACAGATGCAGAAGGCTGTCATTCTTGGCTCACTGCGCTTGCTCAGGGCACATGATTCTCGGACACAATGATCACTTACCCCACGGTGTGGGGAGTGATTGTTGGTTGATAATGCTGGCGCGCCCTACCGAATGTATCGGGGCTTCGGGGGATAGGGCCTGACCAGCGCATACTTCGATAGTAATATATTTCAGAGAATGATCTATATTTCATAAAGAAAACATCAAACATAAACTGAAACAACGTCACACAATTCCTACGTAAAGGTTTATAACTTATCTAGATATACCTGAAGTGAATAAGGTTCTAACTTGATCAAAAACTCTTTGACACCTATTTTAAATTTTTTCAGGCTCTCTAACATTTTAAGTCTCTGTGGTAATTTATTGAAAAACCTTATTGGATTGACAGGTACTGTCAATTTTTGAATCGGAAAATATATATTCATATTGCGCTTAGGATAATTATGACTTAGTGTAGCTTCCAAAAATCCACTTTTATTTTCAAATAGGTATACTAAACTCTCATAGATATAGATCGCATATACTGTCAAGATATTATTTGCCTTATTTCAACTTCATAGTTATCAAATCTCTTTGGTAATATTTCTTTGACTTGAACGTCTTTCATCACTACTTTTATTTTCTATACATATTTCATTATTGGTTTCATCTTTTTGTTCATCTTCTTGAAAAAGGTTTTCTTCACTTTCATTGTCATCAGTGACATAGCATTTTGTCCTGTATTTTACCTTTGTACAAATGAAGATATTTTTATCGAATATAACATTTTTACTGTTTATTATTACTAGTTTATTCTGTTCTTTTCGCCACTCTATAACCATTTTCTGTGTAGCCAGTAAATCTACACTTCAGTCCTTCATCATCTAATTTTGCTCTCAATGGATCGGTTATCCTAGCATAAGCTATGCAACCAAAATCACCCATATTAAAAATCTTTGGTTTTTATTAAACCGAAGTTCATATGGTGTTGTCTTCTTTTCCACACTTGATTGTTGTAGAACATTGTGGTAGAACGTCAGCTATATAATCCTCAAAACATTTGAAAATCTAATTTTTATGTTTTTATGCATATACAAATAATATAATCATTTCTATATTCTGGTTTTAAAGGCCCAGCCACGTATGTATGAATCAGTCCTAAAATTCTACTTGACCTTGACGATTTTTAATAATTAACTAGTTTAAAAAAAATCAGCTGCCGCCCCCATACGAATGACAACTCCCAGAAGTTGAGAAGCTTGTGCGAGCTAAGGACTAACGAGGTCTTACCTTTTAACGGGTGATTCCATATTATTCATTTTTATCAAAGAAGTAATATCATCTTTTCTTGTTATTATTTTGCAGTTAGCAAAAATAACATCAAACCCAGCCTTTTCTTTTGTAGAGACTGACAATAAATTCACTCATAGACCTGGCAGACATAATACATTCTTTAACGTTACTGAAATCTGCTTACTGTCTAGATTACTTACAACTTGAAAATCACCAGCACACGTTGTCACCATAGTTTTTCCTTCTTCTGCTGAATGAATCACTTTTGGTATTGTAAAAACTTCTTCATTCATTGAAACTTCATTGTTTATAGAATGATGGTTATGTCCAGAATCCACATACCAAACCAATTCTTCTTTAGAACAGCACCCACTCCCTGTACAAAATGCAACGTGTTCCCCAACTTGTTCCATTCCTTTTGATTCGCTAGCAGTGTAGCTCATTCTCTGTTTATTTTGATATTGACTTTTATATTGGTTACTACTTTTTGCAGTTTGCCTATTTAAATTGCAATGCTCGGATAGATGTCCAAATTTGTGGCAAGTATAACATTTTTTACCAAACATTTTTAGTATGACCTACTTTGCATATCTATAGCATATTTGACTGACTTTTGCGAAGCACTAAATGATTTTGTTGTGCTCTCATTTGCATCAAACTCCAACAACTATTTCTTTACAAATTGAAACTGAATAGTTTCTCCATAATTTTCCAGGCGTCCTCAATGTTTTTAATGTACTCCAAATGTGAATAACCAACACTTTGTATGATCACTATACATGTTTTACTGTTCTTTCTTATCCATTCATCATTCTGGTTGTCTTCTGTTATCTCTTTAAGAACGTCACTTAGGTGTAGAGCTTTTGAAACTGCTGAAACTCTCCATTTCTTAGTTTCTTTTGCCTTTTTACCTTTTTCACTTTCAAATCTATTTTTACAATTATTCACTTTGACCTGGCCCATAACAAATGTTAGGAAATTGAAAAATAATATAATTCAATAAGAAGAAAGTAATACAATTCATGAAATTATGGAACAACAAAAATTAATTGGCGCTCCGGGGCGACTTCATTGATTCCAGTGACGCATTTGCTTTTTCAGTTGCAGAAAAACTAGGAAAAACCTGTAGTACCACATCATCTGAAGATTTGCCAATGTCCTCTCTTTCGTAAAACAAAATGTAGGATATCTCTAGAGGCTCCGATAAATTCAAGACATCACCACACTACTGTCGTTAATTTTAACAAGTCTGTTTTGTGTTCATTTTCCTTTATTTTTCAAATTTAACACATTGTTTAATTGTGACACAACTAGAAATACGAATCAATTCAAAGAACTAAGATTGTTAAAAAAAAGAAAAAAGAAGTAAAAGAAGGAAAGAAAAAAAAACATATCAAAGGTGCTGCTTCGTTCCCTCCTGTTCATAAAAGAGGACATATGCCTCATTGCTCACAATTGATTTTGGCGAAATTGGGAAACGTGTGAATCGTTGTATTCATGCCATGTGCCACTATATGGGTGTCTGCAATATGCTGTGTAATGTCCGTTGTAAGTAGTTCCACTGTGATTTGAAAGTGCATATAGATTATAATGACAAGGAGCCACATTGTCTGCTGCATAACTGCTCATATCTAATCCATCTGAAGAAAAGTCAATGGAAACATTCAATTTGCCTCTGAACCTTTCCGTCGGAGAGAATCTTTTCAAATGAATTACTAAAATACGGGGAAACTTATAGATTGATAAGGACTTTGTACATTTTCTCCTTTGCTTGCACCTCGAACACATTGGTTTTTCATCTCCATCCAGAGTTTCCTCTCTTGTGAAAGAATCCAAGCAATGTGACAAACTCACTTGGCCAGATCTTTGTGGTATGGGAAGGGACAAATCCCAGAAAGGATCAAAGATTACTGATGAGTGTCCACAGTGTGTGCACTTTATAGTGGATTTCAATTGACCGACGAAATAGTCTACAATCTTGGAGTTGTTCATATTCAAATATCTCTGCCAGGACTCTTGTGCTTTTCCGTTATCGCTCAATTTTTCGTCAATCTCAGTTAAGATTGGTTCAGGTTTCTCAGTGATTTTGTTGAGGTCCTCATGTAAACCTTCTAAAAGATATCGAAGGAATTCGTGGGCGTCTTGATGGGCAGAACCCATGTATCGAGGGGCAAATCTTTGAATCTGATTTTTGAAGTAGACTGTGTTAATTACTCTATTAAATGAATCTTCTGACCATAATTCCTTGATAACTTCTGCGAACGATTTGATTAAAACACCTTTCATACTAGAAATACTAGTATTGATATCTTCCATGTATGCATCCTTTTTTAGGTATTCCAGCAACCATCCCGTGCTTGATAAACATTGGATTATACTGTTCATGAAACAGGTGTTTCCAAGATTTTTTAAACCATTGAACCCAAGAGTTTTGATTGAAGAATGTATCACCGATCTATTTTTGCAACTACGTTTGCCACTACTATCTTCTTCTGAGTAAACACGGATAGGATGATTCACCCCTTCATTGGACTGGTAGGATAAAGAATTCGAAGCAAAACTGCTCAAAACTGAATTAGATATTAGTTCGTTTGAGGGCTCAGCCAGAGGACCAAACTCAGCCTCTTTTAGAGTTCCCACTTCCTTTTCTGTCAAAGCTTAACGGTTTTGCTGCGAGTCTTCCACCAAACTGCACAACTCCAGTTCTTGCACTGTCTGTACATGCCGATAGATTTTGTTCATGGGAAACATTGATAATTCACTTAGGGTTTTTGATTGAGGAATTGTACCTAAACATGAAGCTGCATTTCCTCTTTGAATCAGAATGCTAATTTTTTGAATCAAGAAAGAGGTAGCTCTTGGGTCATTCGTTTCTTTGGATATCCTAATGCCGATTTCACGAATGAACTCCAATGCTTGGGGGCCTAAGGTACCTAACGTTTTGATTCCTATTGCATAAAAAATGAAATTATCTCCCAAATAATTGTATTTCCGTGTTTTTGACAATTCCGCTGATGAAGCTGCTGCACCGCTGGATACAGAAGTCGAAGGAACGTGACAAGGAGCCAAAGTATCGACGCATGTGAAATCCCAGACAACCGGTTTTCCTTTCCGTCAAGGAATGAGAGTCATGCTATCTGGTCGTTTCCCATCATCGCTGCAAGATGGAAGGTATATTTGCCGAACCTAAGGCACGTTTGATAACATCATTTACAGCTTGATGACGGGAAAAGCGCCCGGCGCCATATCTACAACTAAATCCATGATATCCTCGGGTGTCTACTTCCACTCCACACTTGCATTTGTATTGAACAGAAATATTGGAACCTAGTCGAAGGCCTACAGCAACTCTAAAAGATTCATTGTCTAATAATGTACCAAGGGATGAAACTGGTAAGGCATCCAACCAAGCACCTGCATGTTTTGACGACACTGCTTTTATACGTGCCTTATCTATAGAAGATTTAGCCAAGTCTAACAAATTATTAAAGGCATTTCTTATAAGAAGACTATCCCAGGTTTGTTGAAGATTTTTTCTGGTTCTTGGTACTTCTAGATTAGTTCGTGAGATCCATAGTTGTTCGGCCTCGCTCAAATTGTTATCTAATGGAAAGGAGGGTGGTAAAATTGAATCATATTGATCACACTATAACTCGAAGAGAGGAAGGTAGGTAGTGAGAGATCAGTGATTGTATGAATGCCTAAACCTCCATAAGATACAGGAAGAGTAGCCTGATGCCATGCATTGCTTTCCAATTGATCATTCAATAAAAGTCGAAGAGTGTTACGAATTTCTTCATCGAACTTAATGTGTTGTCGTTAACCAATGCGTAATAATGGCCAGATTCAACGCTAAAACCACAGTGAACAATGACTGCATGAGGTTTATACTAGTGGTCTGCTAGACTACCTTCATAACAGTTTGGTGTTTCCATCAGAGGTTGAGTCATGTTTGAAGAGCATTAGTGTTATTTTTAGGTTGACTGGTGCCTCACCTATACTTGTTTTCTTATAATAATAGTTTGGCGCATGTTTGGCAATACAGTTGATCATCACCCGTTGGAAGTTCCATTTTCTGTTGTAGTTCCAGGAAATCTCATTCGTTTTTGCTACGTTTTGAGGATTTTTTCAGCAAAAGATCTACAAACACAAGACGAGATAGACGGAATCATTCAATCCAGAGCGGTCAGGATTATTGAATCTTCTGATTGATTCGGCCATTACTTGATGAAGATCCATAGTAATTTCCTAAACTACAACTCACGATTTGATCTTTACAAACTTCATTTGAAAAATATATCACATGTTTTGCTAACACAGTAGCTTTATCAACAGTGATTTGAAATTATTGTAAAATGCTATTCATGTAGCAAGTGCTTCCTAAATCATCCAAACCAATTTTCTTCACAAGATTTTCAGGACAGATATCTACTGATTCATAAGAAAGAACATGTTTCACAGAATCTGTATAAGAACTATTTCTCAAGCTGCTGTCGATCCTTTCAAGCGATGAAAGGTTTCGTAGAGGGATTGATTCAGCTCTTGCT
Source organism: Leptinotarsa decemlineata (assembly GCF_025532065.1). Classification (NCBI taxonomy): domain Eukaryota; kingdom Metazoa; phylum Arthropoda; class Insecta; order Coleoptera; family Chrysomelidae; genus Leptinotarsa; species Leptinotarsa decemlineata. The sequence goes on along the minus strand of NW_027412541.1, from coordinate 5,434,766 downwards.
TCATGAAGTTCTTCCACTGGTAACCAAAACCACGAGGACTGCTGCTCATATTTGGGGACAAGAATGAAGTCCATTGACCGCTCTGAAAAAGAAGAAGGTGGATCAAGCGAATCAACCTTGATAGAAGACTGATTAATATACACATATCTCGGCTTGTTTCCAAGAGATTTTAGTTGCGTTCCCAAATGAGGGCAATGTATGATCTCATCAAAATTATGTGAAGGAGGAATAGTTCCGAGAACCGAAGCAGCATTACCACGTTGAATAGCCAAACAGTTTTTCAAAAGAAAAAATGCAACGTGTTTAGGAAGTTCATTCAATCTGGTGGTCAGCAATTTTATTGATTCCCGTTTTTCCCGAAGAGTGAATCATCAGAAAGAGGAAATGAAATGATGTCAATACCTAGTCATTTTATTAACACACACGTGGCAGAAAATAGTTAAAAAACCGAAAGACAAATTTCATGAATTTAAAGGAAACGGAAACACTTTCTACTTATCATCTGTCAGAGATTTCAACTGAAACTAATGTCAAGTATACAATACAAAATGAATCCTAACGGATAGCAGACTTGCAAAATCAACATATATTGACAGGGTGCATGTATCAAGTTCAATTGAAATGAATTTTTCAGTTTGCCCTTTAATATAGTTCAGCAGATTCTCTATTGATTCAACCGCATTTATTTTTCAGATTGTGAAAAGTTGTGTATCAAAAAAAAAGCAAGAAGTAACAACGAATGTTTCGAAAAAAATGATTCATCATATCACTTTACACTTCGTTCAAAGAATTTAAATGATGTTTTTTGGCGCAAATATAGAAAATCAATCCAAAAAATCACACTCACATAAATTTTTGCAGGACTCAATACTTCATACTGATAACACTTCCAAAATACAAATCATGAAATTATAAAATAACAACAAAAATTAATTGGCGCTCCGGGGCGACTTCATTGATTCCAGTGGCGCATTTGCTTTTTCAGCTGCAGGAAAACCCGGAAAAACCTGCAGCATCACATCATCTGAAGATCTTGACCTTTGACCAAGGCGTAATAATGACCAGATTCAACACCAGAACCACAGTGAATAATGACTGCTTGAAGATTATAACAGTGGTCTGCTAGATTGAAGTGTTCATCAATTTCGAACCTTCGTAAGAGTTTGTTGCTTCCGTCAGAGGTTGAGTCATATTTGAAGATCATCAGTGTTATCATTAGGTTGACTGATGCCTCAGTTATTCTGTTTTTTTGGGGATACAATTTTCCACAATGTGAGAAATAAATAAAGCTGAATCAATAAACAATTAGCTGAAGTGTAATGAAAACCTAACTTTTGAGTTGAAAAATTGAAACATGAATCTTCACTGAATTTTGAAAAAACATCCAGTATATGTATGCGTGTATACTATAGCATATTATATTTATCCACAATTTAAAGTGAACATTTTAAAGTGAAGTTCAGGTTTTGGTAAAAGGAAAACAATGTTTTTCGAAACGTCGACCATTGAAGAAAACTAAGTATAGATTATAAATTTTTGTCAATTGATTTGTTTTCAACTTGTACGCAAAATTCATGAATACGTCTCGTTACTGACTGATTGGGCCCTTCAGTGGTTTATATCACGCAATAATCTTTAGAGATGAACTTTCCAGTTTGCCCTTTATTACTGCAGATTATCTATTGATTTAGATTTGTCTATTTTTCAGATTGTGGAAATTATATACTCAAAATTATAAAGTGCTTCAGTATACATTTATTGACCATTTCGCAATTTTTTCTGTTCATAAGTTATAAACGACCATCCATACGGAAAAATGACGAAAGGGTTTTTTGCATTAACTCAATACAATGCCTGCTACGCCATGATCTGTTAACTGTTTTATTTTTCGAACAGAGGTGCGTAATTGTATCTTCAAGACATTTCAAAGTTTGAAGTCTCGAAGGGAGTTTTCAGTTAAGAAAAATATTTTGTGAATGTTGATAAGTATATGTATATCTAAGAGACGTAAGCTAAAAGAATCAGCGTATATTCTCATATCTGTATGTCATATACAAATAGTAAATCATAAATTGTATACATCAATTCTGCGGTTTAACTAATTGATATCCAACGGAAGACATTTTTTTGTGAAGGAAAATCAGTTTTCATCGACCTTTTTTGGGTTTTTGTCACCTTCCACAATCTGAAAAATATAAAAATTATAATGGAGAAATTTATATAAGTGTGGAAGGGCAAACTTTATAGTTTACCCCGATAAGTTACTGCCTAAAAATCAAAGTATTTTTCACAAAGAAAAATCTTCTATTTACCAGCAACTTGTCGTATTTTACAATTTTGCCTATCGAAAAAAATGGAAAGAGATAATACAATACTTCTCTTAACGTTTCGGAGGCCAAAATCTGCCTCCGTCTTCAGTAATTTGGCAAAAAATTCTAATATATTGGCAGTTATTCCTTTTTGATTATTTATTTCCTTACTTCTTCGGCAGATGTCAAAGGAGTTGTGAAATATGAAATTATGTCAATGTTGTTGATTGACAACTGAAACAATCGATGTAATACAAGGTGCTCACCGATATCAATTTCTTGCCATTTCGCCACTATCCAAATATTTCTTCAAGATGGGTAGCCAAATACGGTCCATTTCTAAGGAGTTATTCGAAATACAATTCTCTTTAGATATAAGAATATACGCTGATTCTTTCAGCTTACATCTCTTAGAGTTAGGCTCATTGGTAATCATTCTTGTCCTTTCCATTCTTGTCGTTTTAGCTCTTTAGCAATTCAACAGAAAATTTCAATAAAGAAATATCATTATTTATATCTGTTTTGGAATTCATAAATTCAACGATAAATGCAATAGAAAATAAAGAGTCAATAAAAAACCAAACGAACATACAAACAGCTTCATAAATTCAACAACATCCAACTCAACAATAACGGACTCAACATCCACCGACATCTTTCACAACCAACGTTATACCTTACATTCGAAGACTATCTGAAAAAATAAGACGAATTGGAAATAGGTATGAGGTTAGAACTATTTTAAAAAAAAATTTATTTATTATAATTTTATAATTTCATTAATTATATATTTTTTATGATACTTTTCCATATATAACTGTATATACATGTTATGTTTATTGACCTTTTCTATTTCCTCTTTCAAAATGAATAATTTTTCAAAAACTTTCCAAAGTAAGATATAACACCTTTAATATTTGACGATAAGTTCAAATTCCTACACCTACGCAAACTATTGATTACTTTTGCCATTATTTCCTTGAATACAAATCCAATAATCGTTCTAGGTGTGAATAAAGAATGAACAATATCGAAATTTGGCGAATCACTAACAGTGAAAACAACTGTACGTCTATTGTTGAGTTTGCTGCAAAGAATAATTTTAATTTTTTCACGTAACCAATCCATTCATTTTCGTCTCGCATGGATTGAAATGCTTCATCGATCCTGGTGTAGCCATCGTGTTTTTTTATCTGTATAATACTTCTCCCTCTTAAAAACTGTTTCAATTATTATGTTTGGATGATATGAAAGGTCCGTTGAGAAAAGTGACTGATGCTTCTATTAAATGATGATTGTCAAATATATAACAGACTTTTTAACATATCAATAATATTCCAATATCCTTATTGATTTTCTCCCTTTCTGATAATTCCAAATTTTTCTTCTAAATATAAAAAACTCCATCCATGATAATGATCATAGAATTATCACGGTAGCTTCATCAGTTACTGGTACATCAAATCATTCTACAATATATTTTATATAACAGTAGGTGACAACAAAACCTAATTAAATAAATATTTCTAAAACGACATTTTTTTGTTAAGGACTCAATATTTTATCCTGTTTTATTTAAAAGCTAAATGAATATTAAAATAAAAAAGTATCACATTAATAAGATGAATAAATGATTCTAGCAAAATAGGTAGATTTAGAAAACACAAATTAATAGAACGTTATTTCTAGGAAAACAGTTAATATGTAAATATGTTAATGACCTCTTGTGAGAACAAGATCATTAATGGTGACTGTCCCTATGAACATGTCGAAGGATGTGTGGCAAAATTTGAGGTTTAGATCCCAAACAAATCCATTGGATGTATGTGATGATCGTCAGACCAATGATCACTTATGGTGCAATTGCCTGATGGCCGAAGGCTTTACAGAAAACGGCCCAGGTGAAGCTCTCTGGATTACAGAGACAGGCTTGTCTGACCTGGCCATTGGTGGTGCCATCAGTACCACACCATCAGCGGTCATGGGGATCCTTCTAAATCTACCTCCTCTCTACATTTTTCTGGAGAGAGAGGCTAGATGGACTGCGTATAATAGACTTGTGCACATTGCCAATTGCACAAATCAATTCAATGCAGAGTGCAACAGACTGTTGGTTGACACTGGAAGTCATAGCATACTGGAAATGACCTCTGACTTCATGCCTCCAACTGTCAACTACAAAATGCCTTATAAACTACTGTTCCCGTTTGGTTCACAGATGGATCAAAACACCTCTCGGTTCTGGTGCAGGTGTTTTCAGTTGCAGACCCAGGATAGAGATATCAACCTGCCTAAGAACCTATGCGACTGTATTTCAAGCGGAAACTTACACCATTGAATTATATGTGGAGAGATTGGAAGAATCCAACCCCATATACAAGTCAATAAAAATAGTCTGGGGCAGTCAAGTGGCGTTGAAAGCTCTTGGCTCCTTCCGAGTAACGTTTGAATTGGTAGCAAATTGCCAAAAAACGACTATCCTCGAAAGGAAGAGTTAACAGATTGTATTTCGTCTGAATTCCTGGTCATACTGGCTTGAAAGCCAAGCCAGTATGGCTGTCATTGGCATCGCGATTGAATACCTGGGTGGCAAAAAGATTTATGGACTTCCAGCAGAATCTTCCAGGATTGGCTCACTCCAAGGCGTCTATTCACCGTTCGACGCTTGATAACAAACATTTGTTCGATTTCAGTAGGGATGAAGTACGATGTTCAATAGACCTTCTCGCAGGTCACTGTTATCTGAATTATCGTATGCAGAGTCGCGAACTGTTGGAAGACAGTGTGTGTCACCTGTGTTTAGAAAATGATGAAACAGCAGAGCACATACTTTGTGTCTGCTCCGCTGGCACATTCATGTTTGCTCCAGATGTTAAAGCCTTCCATATTTTTGAGGATATCGTGGTTTACGCTTTCTCAATGATTTTTGCTATCTGATAACAGAGCGACTGGTTTATAGTTATTTGGAAAATTTGTCTTTTTTAAGAAAAGGCTGAACGCGAACAATCTTCCAACAAGCAGGAAAAACGCTTTTCTTGTAAGAAAGATTTATATGTCTGCAAAATACTGGTGCCAGTTCATTTGCGTACTTTTTAAGTAAGATGAAGGGCACTCCATCATGACTAGATTTTGTCAAAAAGTAATTATCAGCATTGTGGATTCAAGTGTGGGAATGTGGTGCCTTTCCCAGAGAGTCTACTGTGGAGCGGGACGCAAATTCTTCAGCTAGTATATTTGCTTTTTCTATAGCTGTTGTTGCAATTGAACCATCCGCTTGTGCTAGTGGTGAACTTACGGATTTTGTGAAGTGTCGATCAACAGTTAATATGGCATCATTTCTTCCCAATGTCTTTTTTGAGTTTTTTATTGGATTATTGGGAATATAATACGTCGATAACAACTGACTTGATGAAAACATTCCGGAAGCTGTTCAATCAAAAAGTTGTTTGCTTTGAATGGGAGTTTTCATGAATACTTGAGACATTCTATAACGAATAAATTTTTTTTTGGTACCTTGGGAGCTGTCTGACTTGTCCATTTAGTCCAAGTCTCCAGAAAACACTGCAGCCTCTTGGGCTCATTGCGTTTATTCTCCCATCTTCTCATGACAGTCTCTTTCTCTGTACTAGTTTGTACAGCTTTCGTGTTGGAGGTTCGTCATATTCTTCTGGACGTAATTTCATACTTCCATATATTGCCTTCCTCCTGTGATTCAGTGCCTCACATTCGCATAAGATGTGTAGAGCTGTTTCTATCCCTTCGTTGCATAATCTGCAGCTGAGGTCTCCGTTGTACAGCCCCATTTTATTCAGGTGTCCTCTAAGCGGACAATGACCGGTTTGTAATAATATAATAATGATAATAATATGTCTTTATTCACACTTAATTATAATTCGATAATACAATACTATATCCCATAATAGTGTGTAAGGGCGGAATTCAGTCGCCCCTATCCAAGGATACTGGTGACTGCTCTTCCATTCAACTCTTAAAACAAAACTTAAGAGAACAAGAAAAGAGAGAAAAAAAAAATAAGAGAAGAGAAAACAAATCTAAATCTAGAGGTTCACAGGCTTTACAAGTGTAACTTGAAGTCACGAAAAAATATATATTATTTACAAACCAAAAATAATAGTAATATAAATGTTTTTAACTGCGTGAATGAGAATCAGATTAATGCTAGGGTGCTAACAGTAATTAGATCATGAAGGTTCCAAAGGAAGTGATAAAAACAAAATAAGAAAAAAAAGGGAGAGGCTTGAAGGCAGAAAGCACATCAATTATTATTGATCAGACTTTCAACTCTTGCTTTCGTGGCACAACACTTATATTTGAAGTCTATCCTCAAATAACATGTTTCTCAGTGAGTACTTGAAAACAGATTTATTCAAGGTTTTTAACGAGTCAGGAATGGCATTATAGATCTTTGTTACATTATAAAGAAACGATCTTTGGTATAGTGAAGTATGGTGTATTGGAGGGGTAAGGCGGTATCGATATCTGGTATGAAATGCGTGAACGTCATGTCTGAATAAAAGTTTGTTGTATGAGTAAATAGGTACTTTCTTTGTTTCATAGTTAACCAATTCGATTCTTTAATTTTATGAGAAATTGAATTACGTTTCCTTATTCCATAAATGAACCGGGCACATGCATTTTGAACAATCTGAATACGATTTTGATCGTGATTGGTTAAACTAGAGTAGTACACCATATTTGCAAAGTTAAAGTGGCTCAACACTAAGGTTTCACACAATATCGTTTCTGTTTTAACATCTAAAATTTTTGAAAAATTTGATACCAGTTAGAGGTTACAATATGCATTTTTGATGCATTTCGTTACATGTGCACTGAACCTCAACTCTGTGTCCAGAACTACACCTAAGTTTCTTGTTGAGCTCACGGCTTCAATGTCTTCTGTACCAATTTTGATGTTAATTTGATCAAGTTTATTCTTGTTGTTCCTGTTACCAAAAATTAATAACTTGGACTTAACAGGATTGATTAGCAGACAGTGATCCTTTGATATGTTATTCAACCTATTAAGGTCTCCATTGAGAATAGAGCATGCCTCATTTACGTTTTCTGGATGAAATGTGTAATAAATTTGCGTGTCATCTGCATAGTAATGAGATTGACAATGAGATAGACATGCTGACAGATTTGCAGTATACATCATGAATAATAAAGGTCCCAAAATGGAACCTTGAGGGACACCGGTCGAGAAACTTAGAGGTATAGAAAATGTATCCCCAGATTTAACTAGCTGAATACGATCTGTTAAGTAACTTCTGATCAACATTGTTGCACTATTGGTGAAGCCATTAAAGTGTAAGGTAACCCTTACACTTTAAGTGTAAGTAACCCTGTAATTATTCTGAGCCGATCCCTACTATATTGAAGTAGTTCTTCGGTTATTTTCTCGGACAGTTCCCTAATGAAGGTTCTACTGTGTTTGTTGTCGGGTACTTTTGTCCAGTACTCTGCGCGTATAGCGCATTCATCAGCTTTATCATCACCTGTGATTCCTGAATGCCCTGGCACCCAGTACAAAGTTAATTTGTTCCTGTTTGCAAGTTCATTCAGTCCTTCATGGCATTCCCAGACCAGTTTTGATGTCACCTTCGGGTTTGTCAGAGCCCCTAGTGCGCTCTTGATGTCTGTAAAAATATTGATCCGCTCATTTCTTTGAGGTCTCAATTTAATAAGCCTTGCACACTGCAAGATAGCATACACTTCCGCCTGAAATACGGATGTGTATAGTCCTAGCGGATAGCTGTAGTTTAGATTTCTATCCGCTCGGTATATTCCAGCTCCCGTTCTATGTTTGGTCTTCGATCCATCTGTATACCTGGTATTTTTTCCAAACATGTTTTCGAGATGACTAATGGTCTTCCACTCTTCACGGCTTATGATTTTGGCCGTGAAGTTTGTGTTAGAGGTGTACTTCAGTGTCATGTGGTCCGTGCACATATTCAATATGTGCTCTTTCCTCCACTTGTTCCGAAATTTCTGTTCGGTCCGATCTTTTATAGTTCGGTGAGTATTCCAGTCTGAATTGGAGTGTCAAAAGTAAATATCGTTTCATAATAATCTAGTATCAGTATGCGTTTTCTCTTGACAAGATGAACGTGATATTTCAAATGCCTTCTAATTTCCATATTCAATCCATCACATCTGTGGTTTATTCTTCCTCCACACATACACAGTGTGAATAATGGCAGTCATGATCACATCACTCTGAAAGATCTGAGGGGACGACTTGAGATAGACCTCATTTTCTTATAACAAATGGACAATTTGTTTCTCGCGGTGACAACAATTGTTCTCCTCATGAAAATTAATGGCGGACATAGTTTCGCGAATATATTGTATACTAGATAATTTTTATATCTGACGGAAATTTAATTTTTCCGAAGGAAGTTTTGTTCAGTAGTGACTGTTTTGCTTTTCAAAGATATTTCAGTCAGAATATCGAATGTTTTATAGAATTTTATTCGTGAAACACTTCTAGTGGACATTTATCAACATATTTGTCCCGATAGAAATGTTTTGTTTGGAAAGAAGCATACTATATAAAAATATCGTTCAATTCCATACTATAAGGTTATTATCAAAGTGTGTCCTACATTGAAAATATTAATATTTCCATCGATATACCAGGAATTTCAAAACTACGTATTTGCTGGATTCATTGATAATGCCGAAATGTTGATGTCACTTGTACAGAGTGTACATTTCATAAAAAGGGTTCAACTAGCGAAATGGATAACTATCGTCCCATAACAATAACGTCAAGCTTCTCAAATATCTTTGAATATTCTTTCCTTGAACGGTTGTTGAAACTTTTGGATGGTTTTAATATTTCAAGTGAAAATCAGCATGGGTTTAGAATTAATCATTCAACGAATACGGCTGCAATTTCGTTCTTTAACCAAGTTATTGAATATTTGGAATCAGGAGAATGCCTTGCTGGGGTCTTTTGTGATCTCAGCAAGGCATTCGACTGTGTTAATCATCAGCTTTTATTATCGAAGTTGTACAACTATGGAATCAGAGGCTCTGCTTTTAATTGGATTTCTTCCTTCTTAACTGAACGTACTCAGTATGTACAAATTTCGGAACGTATTTCAGGAACAAACACATTCGTTAATTCTGAAACTGAAGTGGTTAACATGGGAGTTCCACAAGGGTCTATATTGGGGCCAATTTTATTTTTATTGTATACCAATGATCTTGAGAAATACCTTACAGGGATCCCTGCTACCATGTACGCTGATGATACTTCTGTGATAATATCGGACAAGGATGAAATTGCAGCACAACAGAAATGCGAACAAGTTCTCAGTTCTATAAACGAGTGGTGTAGCCTAAATTCTTTATATCTGAATGCAACGAAAACCCAAATCGTCAAATTTCATAATTGGCAAAAAAATGGTCTTTCATTAAATGTTTGCGTTAGTGACACACTAATATGTAACATAAACGAAGTAAAATTTCTCGGACTAGTTGTCGATGAAAATATGAACTGGAAAAGTCACTGCACTTATTTGAATAAAAGATTGAATTCTTTATGCTATATGTTCAGAAGTCTCAAGCAGGTCCTGGAGGAGCCTCAACTACTATCCTCATATCACTCCCAAGTAGCATCTCGAATCAGGTATGGAATTTGTTTGTATGCCTACTCCACTTCATGCAAAAAAGAGTTGTAAGAATTGTGGCCGGCGTTTCCTTCACGAACTCTGCTAGAGGACTGTTTGTTAAATATAACATATTGACATTATTTTCACTCTACATATATGAACTTTGTAATTATGTTCATGAAAATAAAACTAAATTCAACAGAAATGCAATCCTGCATGACGTTAACACTCGTCAAAAAAATCATTTTCACATTCCATTTTGCAAATATAAAATCACTTATAACTCCCCTCATCATATGGGGCTGAGAATCTATAACAGACTACCCCACGATATAAAAAATGTCAATGAATGTAGGAAATTCAACAAGATACTGAAAAAATTTTTAATTGAACAATGTTTTTATTCATTGGATGAATATTTTAATATGTAGTTGGTGATAAGCCTGTTACTGTCTAGCTTACCAATCTCTTTACTTTTTACTTTTTTACCTTTTGTTGTCCCGACTATTCCTATACATATTGTACTATGTCTTTTGGAAAATAAATATTATTATTATTATTATTATTAATAATTTTCCGTAACACCCATTTTGATTTTTTTTTTCAATAAAATGGTCCAAACGTTTTTTCAACACTGAATTTGTTTATATCCACGATGCAACATTCCAAGTGCATTGATTTTTTCATGTAATTTGAAAGGAAATAACTGTATTTTAGAATTTCATCAATTCGAACTTCCATTGTCTAATATGATATAAAATGATTTGAAATCCCTGAAAGAACCAATGCAATTGAAAATTGAATTGGATAACTTGTATCCAATGTAATGTAATAACGAAATAAAATACAGGCAGAATATTGAAAATTGAACAATTAAACGAAAAAAATAAAAATTATTAAATGAAAAATTTCAAGCCAGCCGCACATTTGTGGTTTCAGTTAATAGATCTTCTGTTTACAAGAACACTACTAACAGCATCACGGGGGCGTGACATCCGGGTCCGGAAAATAATACAGATAAGAAAATTATTAACTGTCTTAATATGAATACAGTAGATAATTTATCGGGTATAGCACTCTTTTGTTGGGTTTGACTGCACCATACTGATGATGGGACAAAATCTCGAAACACTTGTCTATGGTTTGCCACTTTATTGAGTGCTATGTTCAATAATGTATCTCCTTTATCCATATCAAAATATTGAGATTCATATTAGGATATTATTTCAGCGAAGTGAAAAACAACTTTTTTTTTTCATGTAGAATTGGTCAGATACGAAAATATTTTCAATCAAAATTGTTCTTTACGAGAAATTGCCCACCAACTAGGTATTTCTGTGGAATCTATCATTTTTCGCCTCTGTGTGATGTAGCTAGTTGTCGTTCGCTTCATAATAGTATGAAGTGGAGCCAGGAGCCACGAGAGCCACCCAACCAGCAAAGTTGTTTTATAATTCCATGGTGTTGCAACAGTTTTATTTCATTAGTATTTTATAATCACTTCCAAAATGCTAATTGATTATATTAGATGATCGGTGAACACAATAGAGTTGTAGGCAATAAAAGTGTTTTATAAATTTGTCATAGAAACGTTTATGAAATAAAATTAAAAAACCATTATATAATAGTCAGGAACTTATCACAGAAACGTTTTTGCAACTAATTTATGAAACTTATTTTCCTATAAAAGTAAATTATTATGTAGCAGTTTTATAACACTTCTCTGTGAGATTTTCATGATAGTTATAAAACTATTTCAAGCTCATTTTATAACTGTTTTCCGTAGCTTTAATGGCATTATTTTATTAGAATGCTTTCAGATACCATTTTATTTCCATTTCCATATTGTCACTTGAATGATAATTTCGCAACTATTTTAACTATTTTGTTTAATATATTACCATACCATACACATTCCTAGAGAAGATCTAATACGAAGAAGAGTACCTGATGCAGAACAAATACAGGCAAATTCACCTAAAGTACCTGAAATACCTGAGTTAAGACGCTCTGACCGTATAAAGAGACAGACAACAAGATGATCAGTTCAGTTTGAGGAGTGCCAGAAGATGACAGTACTACCAACTGTCGAAAGCGCTCACAAATAATTAATAGAAGATATAAAGCTTCAAATCCTTTTTGTAGAATTTAATATTGAAATACTCAAAATAAAGGAAAATTTGTTGCATCAATCAAAAAACATATATATGTGCTTCAAATAGACGAAGAAATGACTTGGTGTTCCATAAAAAAACTTTCTGGAAGCATTGAGTCGCCCTGTATATTGGAAACACTAAAAAAAGACTTTAAACTATCCCACCTAACCTAGTGCTTCAATTTTTTTTGCGAAAAACAGGAAAAGGTTATTATAATGGATAAACCCGTCGTTTAGCCTTTATAATCGATGAAAGAAACTTTTCAGCCAAAACATCCCGACAGATAATATTTATCCAAACTATATGTGAGAAATCCTTTATTCATACAAGAACTTTTGTAGAAACCTACAGCTTTAAAAGTAGTCCGACTCTGCCGCAATACCATCACTCCCAGAACTAAGTGTTTCTTAACAGTTTTATAGGGGTAACGTAGTAGCTAAAATACGTTGAAATGCTTGCTGCTTATACCAATTTATTTTATAGAACGACGCCATTTCAAATGATAGAGATCCAGGATACTGAAATAAGATGAGTTGAAAATATGAAATACTGCATATATAGTGATATTTACAGCTGAAAAGTACATAAATATCATAACATTATATTATTTAGAATGAAGTGAGTTGAAATTGCGACTAGACAATCAATACGTCGACAGAGTGAATTTTTATATAATTAATAATTTTACCGAAAACATTTATAAATTAGCGGCGCGCTTGAATTTTGCTAATAATAGGCTATATATTTGTCAATAAAATTTCATTTGCAGTAAAAATATCAATCTTCGAAACACAAACAATTTCTTTAACAGTTTTATGAGTGCAAAAGTGAAATTTTAAAATGGCTTCAACCTTTCTATTTGTTAGTTTTCAGTTGGTGACATATCTATTATATTTTCCTAGTGCCCAATACAAAATTACTTCTTGCATCTTCAAGAAAACATTTCCGAAACTTTTTTATTTTATTGTTATCGTTTTTGGCTGTATTATATTTTATAACGCCTACTTGGAACTACTAAAAAAGTCTTATAAAACTGTTTTCTGATTATTTCATGAGTATCGCTTAAATATGTTGCAAAAGTGCAGTAAGGAAAGTCTTAACAAAACTACTTTTTAAGAGTGTTAGACAAATTTTATAGTTACTGCCAAAATGTTTATAAAACTGTTTTGTAGTGTTTGTAAAAGGCCTCACAAAATATTGATAATAACTATGATGTTTTATGAAACGGTGCCAATTTCCTATTTATAGCAGTTTTATAAACACATTGAAAACATTTCTGAAAGTAATGCAGTTTTATAATTTGTTTCTCCGAAACGTTTCCGCAACTATTATAAAATACGAAATTGCTAGTTGGGCAGGGAGCAAAAGAGTTCATTTTTCAAATAATGTTCATCAATTATTTGCATAGCAGAGTAGGATTTAATGTGAATATATGATATATGAGTTTGCATGAGGAGTTTAATGGCATGTATGATAATATATTCAAATACATTTCATGCATATTTTTTGTGATGTTAATATGATGTTCTCCATTATACTCAAAACTTCCAGCATAGCCTGTACGTAGATATGATTCAGTTCATTTCAGATATACAGGGTGTCCCTGGACTTCCTCTTTTCCTCTCGGGAATGTATAGATGGGGTCAAAATATCACCAGTACTTCATATAACTTTTTTTCCTAAAATCCTTCGTTACCAAGTAACTGGGCCTCGAAGTTACAAAATGAAAAATGTTTTTCTTTGATAACTTTTCAAATGAATATTCAAAATCAGCCAAATTTTGGTAATTGACTAAACAAATGAATTCCTTCGATGAGCTTTCATGCAGGAGTCAGTTGTTTTGCTACAAAGTCAGGAACGGACTACCCCGATGGTCCACACCCCAAAACTTTGAAATGACAGATATTTTTCAATATTTTTCAACAAATTAAGGTTACTTGGACAATTTTATGAATAAAAGTACTCGTGTGGAAAGTCGATCGGAGCAACGAGTCTTGATAAAAATGTAGTTTCACTCGACGACATCAAACCCGCTCGTCCACCATTATTTGAAATGAATAATTATCAAAGCAGAAATAATAATGATAACGTTAATTCAACAACATTTATCCTGAGATGTCTACCATTATTCGAAAATATTAGTTTTTAAGGAAAATGGAAATGATAGGTAAAATGTTCATAACGAATTTTTATAATGCAAACACGTTTAACTAACGAAACTCAAGAGTCTCAAGAGCAAACAGAAATGAAAAATCCGCTACAGAAACTGCTCGATATGACCACCTTCTCTCTCTATACATTTTCTTTGCGAAGACACCCTCTCTGTACTTGAAATAGCATTCCAGGGTCGTTTCGTATGGCTTCACAATGTAATGTTATTCTATTCAACAATGCATCTCTTGTGTGAATAGGTGTAGCGTAAACAAGGCTTTTCAGATGCCCCCACAGAAAGAAATCCAATGGATTTAAATCCGGAGACCGCGATGGCCATGAATATAGTTCACCTCTACCAATCCATCTATTGTGGAAAATATGGTTCAGATGGTCACGCACAATCAAACTAAAATGAGGAGGAGCGCCATCATGCATAAACCACATATCTCTTCGGGTTTGCAATGGAACATGTTCCAAAAGTCCATTCAAATCGTTCTGAATGAACTCTAAATAACGTTCTCCATTCAATCGGTCCTGTAGAACGAATGGTCCTATAAGATGGTTTCCTATGATACCAGCCCAAACATTCACGTTGAATTTCCGTTGGTGTTTGGTTTGCAATATCCCATGGGGATTTTCTTCGGCCCATATATGGAGATTATGAGAGTTGATAACTCCATCTCTACTGAAACCTGCTTCATCAGTGAATAAAACTCGATTAATAAAAGTCATATCCTCTCTTTGCCTATCCATGAACCAATTGGCATATTCCAGTCGTGCTGGAAAATCTTGAGGTGTCATGGCATGTACCTTCTGGATGTGAAATGGGTGGAGCAGTTGTTCCCTAATTATTCTATGAATAGTGGACTTGGATGTATGGAACTGTTCTGATAGGTTTCTGATGCTCATTGAAGGATCATCAGCGACGGCTTCCAACATATTTTCCTCCAATACAACGGTACGTACAGTCCTAGGAGCGCCCTCACCACCTCGTTTTGGCAAAACTGTACCTACAATAATATCGAAATAAAACAACGTGCTCAAATTAATTATCAATTATTACATACCTGTCTCCCTCAAGCTGCGATCGACACGCTCGAATGTTTCTCTTGACGGTACCGTTCGATTGGGAAAATACTCGGAATACAGACGACGAGCTTCTGCAGCATTACAAAATGCTCGTCCATAAAATACATGCATATCTGCATATTCATTGAATGTAAACTGTTCGGCCATATCAAAAAAATTCAAAATATCCTATAGAATATTGACAATACAATGATAGTCATATGACAACGCACCACTCAACAAAACAAAATCGCATTCCAGTTTCTCATTTTTTATCAAAACTTTCTAAAAGGTTTTTTCGTCAACATCTGTGAAAGAAATGGAATATAATTATTCCCTGGATATTTTTCACCTGATCATGTGCAGCCGTTTATGTAGTTCATTCGTTTGCTTTTTATTAGTATAGTAAATATTTTTTCCGATGTGCGTTTTTTCAGCTGAATTTAGATTCGTGTTAAAGAATTTCTCCCATAAAATTATAATTATCAGTGAAACTCCTCAACAGTTTAGCTGTGAAGAAGAATTTGAAACATTCGAATGTTGAGTTTCATGAGATTCAGATAACTGATCAACACGAAACGTGATTATTCCACACGTATTATGTACATACAAAATATGGATGAATTCGATATTTCATAGTAGAGGAGCTTGTTAGTTTAAAAACACCACGAATCTACAGAACTTGATATTTCTTTTGATAAAATATCTGCTAACACAATTGTGACTTAAACTTCCATATAGGTACTGTAATTTTTGTTTGCGACTTCATTTTAGCATACTTTGTATTATTCCTGTTATAAATGTTGTTGAATTAACGTTATCATTATTATTTCTGCTTTGATAATTATTCATTTCAAATAATGGTGGACGAGCGGGTTTGGTGTCGTCGAGTAGAACTACATTTTTATCAAGACTCGTTGCTCCGATCGACTTTCCACACGAGTACTTTTATTCATAAAATTGTCCAAGTAACCTTATTTTGTTGAAAAATATTGAAAAATATCTGTCATTTCAAAGTTTTGGGGTGTGGACCATCGGGGGTAGTCCGTTCCTGACTTTGTAGCAAAACAACTGACTCCTGCATGAAAGCTCATCGGCGGAATTCATTTGTTTAGTCAATTACCAAAATTTGGATGATTTTGAATATTCACTTGAAAAGTTATCAAAGAAAAACATTTTTCATTTTGTAACTTCGAGGGCCCGTAACTTGGTTACGAAGACTTTTAGGAAAAAAAGTTATATGAAGTACTGGTGATATTTTGACCCCATCTATACATTCCCGAGAGAAAAAGAGGAAGTCCAGGGACACCCTGTATGCAACGTCAGATATGGGATCATTATGGAGCTGTCCATCATTTTCAACACCAAATCACCAAAAATCGTGTTAATATCGAAAAATATTCAATTTTTCATAAACACCACCAATCGAATAATTGTAACAAAAATACAGACCCGTATTTGAAATTCCAAGGTTGAGGATACCGGAAGTCCCCCGACATTCCATATATAAATTCTATGATCTTGTTTCAGTGTCACACTATAACACCAACCTAAAAATATTTTTTGAAAAATTAGGTTTGATTTCTATGGAATACTAGCAGCTGTTTCATAGCGATACTAGTGTTTGTGTGATAAATTGAATGTAACTAGCCAATAATTGATGGAACATCATATCACAACTCACTAATATAGTTTACACCAGCGGTGCTCAAACAGTCGATCGTGATCCAGTAGTCGATCGCGAGTGCTTTTTAGTCAATCTCGAGAAAAAAATTCCGATATAGAACTATTCACAGATTTTGTTTTAGTAGAAACATTTGACGTAGATATATATGACGTTTTCCTTAATTTTGTAAGAAACTACAAGCTACCAATATATGAACTAGAGTGCATTACAACCGATGGAGCACCAGCAGCGACTCTAAACAAAAACGGTTTTATGGCATTGTGTCGAGCTGAAGACGATTTCCCTTCTTTTCATTCCTATTCCATTGCATTATACATCAACGGTTTTGTGTTCAAAAGTTCTTAATATGGAGGAGATTATGGGCATTGCAATAACAATTGTGAATTCCATCCGTACACGTAGCTTGCAACGACGGCTCTTTAAATTGCAGTTGGAAGATGGTGAGTCAGCTGAACACACTGCTTCAGTTCTTCACACGAACGACAGGTGGTTGGATCGTGGAAAATTCCTATAAAGGTTTCCAGAATTATTATCCGGAATAACACCTTTTCTGAACGAAAGGGCTGATGACACTCAGAAGTTGAAAATCGAAAAATGGCTGACTGATTTGTCATTTATGACAAACATCACAATGCATTTTAACACCGTTGGCTTCAAGGTAAAGGAGAATCTATTATTGAGATAATTAGTGCAATGAACGCATTCAAAAGTAAATTGCAACTTACGAAAGATCAACAAAAAAGAAAGGATTCGAAACATTTTTCGTTTTTGAAAGCAAGGATTCCTCAGTTGAATTATGATATTTATGAGGCAGAATTATCAAATATTTTGGGCCAATTCGAAATACGTTTTTATGATTACAATAAATTGGCAAATATCGCACCATTTATGAGTTATCCTTTTTCGTGTAAAAACATTAATTAGCTTCTGACATAGCGAGTCAGTTTAACATGGACTCATGTTCTGTTGAGAATGAATTAGTACCAATTATATTAGATATACTTCTCAAAGCCACAGCATCTGATACACGATTCTGGTGTTTTATATCTGAAGATAAATATCCAAATCTAAGGCAAATCGCCCTTCAACTGACGACAATGTTCGGGTTAACTCACTTGTGCGAATCTGCATTTTCTGAAATGAAGATAATTAAGTCAAAATATCGCAATTGACTAACTGACGAACATATGTCATTATGCTTGCGATTAGCACTCGGTAATTATGTACCATCTTACGAAATGTATGCTGAGGACATGCAGTGCCACGCTTCAATATCCAAAGTAACTCTTTAGTTAGGCTTAGACACTACAACTCGTTTGTTTTATAAGAACCAATAAACTGGCAATTTTGAATAATTATGAGTTTTTTCATCAACATTTTTGAGCAGACCTACACTTACCTTGACTAAAAAAATGAATATTGTGCCGAAAACTGATATCTATGCCACGATACACCACACCTAGACGAAAATCTTGCATCACACATACTTGTAGCTTCTCAGAGTCGATCGACCGTAGTCTAACAATATTGAGGTAGATCGCCAACAGTTCAAGTTTGAGCACCCCTGGTTCACACTGATATTTTTATTATGGAAACTTCGCCAAACCGCTACACATGTTGCGCTGTACAAAAGCTTCCTCATGCAGGAATAATCATTATTTATTTAAAATATTTCATCATATGTTCAACCACGTAAAATGCATAGAAAATCCTACGGAATTCATAGAGGTAATTCCATAAACCCAATTTCTTATAGTTTACGAAATTCATAATTATGATTTTTACATTTTTTTATGTTAGTAGGCAAAACTATATCATACTCATGTTCACATATTGGGAATGTTGAACTGAATAATTCTTTACGGCATTAGAGTAGTTGTAAGTCCCAAAATTTGTGTTGTCTTATTAGTCTAGTTCACATGTATTTTTTTCTGTAACATATTTCAGCTCTGTCCAAAAATTACGACCAAGGTGTCATTCGATTCGTATTTTTGCCTAGAAAGTTTGAGGGAAGGTCCGAAAATGCGCCGATCAAAATTACAAAAGTTATAAACAATTAAGTGAAAAAAAAATGGGGCTTTAGTTTTTTCTTAATATCTCGAATAATTTTCAAAATTTTGGAAATTTGAAGAAAGATTTGAAAAGATCAACAAATTTGCGTAAAAAAAGTTCCAACTCTCGAAACTGTATCTCGATTATTTATAATTTTCACAGAGCCCCGAAAATAGAGCCAAAAGCGGGTAGTCTGGCTTCCGCGCGCCTTTCAGCACTCTGACATAAAAAAAATTATTCAAACATATTAAATGTAAATATTAGGAGATGAAAAAATTCATGTAATGTTGGAATACATCAATAAACAATAATCCGCGTTCAAAAAATGTTTATCCCAATTTTAACGTTAATTATAAATTTGATAATTAATAACTTTTTCTGAATTGAAAGTTAATATAAAAATCCCTATAATTATTAAACTAAAACCCTGGCATTTTTTTCCTTTGGTGAAGATATTCTTAATAGGCAAAAAATAGATTATCGTTACCAAAATAAAAAAATTGTTATTTTCTATTTTTTTATTGACAATTGAAAATTATAATTTTATAAAAAATACATTACAATATTTTTTTCTTTAATTTTTCATTGTTCCAATGTCTCATGGCTAAAAAATGATTGATAATATTTTTTTCTAATTTTTTACAGCTCTTGTTAATACATTTATTATAAATAAATACATTTGTTTGAAGGTGATTGACAATGTTTCGTGATGAATTTCACTAGTTCGGACTTCCATTGTCTACTATATAAAATGATTTGAAATCCCTGAAACAAGTAAAAAAGAATAATTAAAAAAGAATAGTTGAAAATAACAATTATATTAAGCAACAATAAACCTGAAATGAAATGATAGTGAAATAACCTACAAGTGAAAATATAATAATTGAATAAATAAAAATTAAAGGGTGATGACTGGCTCATCACCAGAAGACGATTGTAGATACCAACAATCGAAACGTCATGAACTAACGTGACTTGGAATCTCTACACTTTTTTATTTTTTTATTATTTTGTTTTTCCATTCCTTTAATTTTTATTTATTCAATTATTATATTTTTACTTGTAGGTTATTTCACTATCATTTCATTTCAGGTTTATTGTTGCTTAATATAATTGTTATTTTCAACTATTCTTTTTCAATTATTCTTTTTTACTTCTTTCAGGGATTTCAAATCATTTTATACAGTAGACAATGGAAGTCCGAACTAGTGAAATTCAACAAATACATTGTTTACAAGCAATTCGAATTTATTTTGCATTATGTTAATTGAGAAAAATCATGATTTTTAGAGAAAAATGGTTTCTTAAAAAAATTTCTTTGTTGCTAAAAAATGCGTTTGTTGATTAACAATCGTTTTTTGCAACTAAATATTTTAATTAAGGAACCTTTTTTTCATCATAAATTCTATTGTTCTTTAAGGTTTTGAAAAAACTTTTTTTTATTCTTTTTTTAATTGTTTATTTAAAAAATTTTTTGTTATGAACAATTATTTTTTTATTTCATTTTTTCAATACTTTGTTCTATAATAAAAGTAACTGTGTGTTTTTTTTTACTTTTTTTCTATTTTTTATAAAACTTTCAATATTGTGATACCTTGATACTTGTCTTTTTCATTCGCTTCTTCGCTTTTATAATTATAATAACTTTCAAACTATTGCTGTTATGATGAATATGCTTCAAGTATTTTTTGTTCATTATGAATTTATTAACAATTTAAGCCTTTTACTAAAGTTGTCCTATTATTCATTTAATTATTGATCGTTATTTATTAAAAAAAGAAAAATTTTTAAGTCTTTTAAGTCATAAGGATTTTATTACTTGCACTTTTAGTAGTTGTAGGATCATTAAAATTCACTTTTTGTCATATTTGTATGGAGTTTGTGAAAATCAAATGAAGCAATCAGTCATTCTGTTAATTCAATTCCAATGAGTTTATTCATAACCTTCTTTAAATTTCCGATGCTCACAAATTTTTAAATTACTTTAAAATTCCGGTTTATACCTGTATGCGATATTCTTTTGTTACGTGGAAGATACATCTGCTTACGGTTTGGAGGGTTAAATAAACAATTAAAAAAAGAATGAAAAAATAAGTTTTTTCAAAATATTAAAGAACAATAGAATTTATGATTGAAAAAAAAACGGTTCCCTAATTTTAATATTCAGTTGCACCATTTTTTTTTAAATGAAAAAAAAAATTATTGATTAGTTTTAAGCCATCAGACATTGAAACAATAAAAAATAAAAAATAAATTTTGTGATGTATTTTTTATAGAATTATAATTTTCAATCGTTAATAAAAAATAGATGCAGTTTCCTGTAATGAAATTCATTTATTATGATTGTTTTTGTGTCTCCATTTTCAATTATTATCATCTGCATTCTTGAAGACTGTACTATTCTCGTGTAGATTAGTAGTATACTCTTGTAAACTTTTACCTTTTCTGTTATGAAAGTGAAAATACACGAAATACGGTGCTGAAATATTCCACGTCCCTTATAATATCCTTCTTCGATTTGGTGTGGGGACTTGGACTTAATTATGCATACGTTATAATTTCAAAGTATTAATTTATAGATCCTTAGGGAACTTGGGAAGTTGCTCGAGCTGAAACAAGAGGGAATTATGTGCGAATTTATTCTATTCTGTTATATATGGTGGCTACTTGCCAAGGCATCCATTTCACACATTCATAACAGTAAAACCATGATTCAAAAAATGAGATGAATGTTCTAACTTCTCGGGCTACGTTAGCAATTTTTTAAATTTTTTACGTTGGTAAACTCGTCTCGAACATATATGTTCACAGTTTCAGTTGTTAGGCATATTTAGTTTGTTGGTAAGAGACATTAAAGTTAGAAGTGTTCGGCAATTTTCTGCTATAGAAAAAATAGAACAAAGAACTTACATCAAATTCTGTGTAAAAATGAAATTGAGTGCCCAAAACACTTGAAATGTTGACAGTGGCAAACAGTGATTGTAATCACAATCAGAAAATTGTTTACATCGGTACACGCTTTTCACAGAAGGGCGAGAAGATGTGAATGACGACGCTGGCCCTGGACATCCTAGCACATCAACGACCCACATAGCAATAGATATTCAAGAATATTCTTGGAATATCTTGAAATATTCTCAGTGGGAATCTTTTTCAGGGTCTATAATTTATTGAGTTGTCGTTTTTTTTGCCAATGAATAACGTTACAAATCATACTCACAGTGAAAATGAGTAAAAAACAATGAATTGAACATATAAATCGACGAAAGACAGTTAAACATAATGGATTTTTTTTGGTTTGACAAATTTCATACCTTCACATAAATGTCATTTTTCAATGAGCATGATGATTTGATAATCTTTGACTCTAAAGGGAAAGTTGATTGACACAATTTTCATTACTATCATTTAATTTTTTTGGTGTGGTTCCAATAAGTTACTGTATATATTGCTGAGATTATCAAAGTCAGTTCTCTTATTCATACATCAGAAGACTTATTAATTTCAACCATTTCAAGGAAAAGGCGTTTGGAAATATTTTTTTCTGTATGTAAAACTTTGATATTAGAGTAATTTGGTTCATGTCCTGTTTCTATAGAATGTTGCGCTCATGCACATGATTTCTTATTGAGCTTTATATCACTTTTATGTGAAGTTATTCTAGATGTTGTTCCAATATAATCCAATTTACAGTTGTTACAAGGGATGTTAAAAATCACATTTGACTTTTTTGTAGTATTCGTCTCATCTTTCAATTCGGTATTCAAATTCTTCATAGTTTTAATATTTTTTTGGCATATTTTGATATTTATATGATTTATATTTGAAGATGAATTTCCAAGATTGGGTATATATTTATTGGAAAAATTGATAGGTGAACTACTATTACATAAATTTCTGTTGATTGCATCGGAATTTGTATTACAGCCAGTATTGAAAATTATTTTATTGAGAAGTTTTCTGGGATAGGAATTTTCGATCAATATGTCTCTAAAAGACATGGCTTGAGGGAAGGATGTACTAATTTTTTTCAAACACAGTATTATAATGATTTCAACTGATTTTTTATGAAAAGGATAGTAATTGATATATCTTCCTGAATTAGTATAGGTTTGACATACCAATCAGTGATCAAGGAATTATCAGTTTTACGGATAACTCTTGTATCAAGAAAAAGAAGGGACTGATTATTTTCTATTTCGATAGTGAATTGCAATTTTTCATCATATCTATTGACAACATCAAGAATTCCATGAGATTTATCATAAAGTATTGCACAATTTCAAAACTCAGTTTAGAAAGTATGTTTTCCAAAAGATAATCGATTTATATGTTCAGTTCATTGTTTTTTAACTCATTTTTACTTTAAAACTGATTTGTAATGTTATTCATTGGCGAAAAACCCACAACTCAATAAATTATAGGCGGCCCTGAAGAATCTTCCCACTAGAAGCGAAAGCTTGGCAAAATGAAGGAGAGTTTTGATTTTTTGACTGAGAGACTCCATATATATATGTATATATATATATATATATATATATATATATATATATATATATATATATATATATATATATGAAATCTAGAAAGGTTAATGCAGTCAAGCTGCTGGAAAATAATTCCATGAAAATCAAAAAATAAATAGATTAGTACTCTTTGATCATTCCCATATTGATTTCAATTTAAGAGCCACCGGTATACAGCTGTTTCAGCCTATTGGGCATCGTCAGTACCGGGCAGGCGGTCCTCGATTGAAGACAGAATGAGAAAAAACCAAGAAAGTACTTGATAAAAATAGCTGCGTAAACGCAAGCGAAACATAAGTGGAACCACCTATTGGTGTGACACCCAAGTCAACTTGCCAAGTTTTTATGTCAGTGTTGGTGGTTTGACCAATCAACCGACAACTGCGGTAGCAGAAATTTGGGAAGCTAACCTGAAATGCCATCGGAAAACGAATCCACATGTTTCTAGAGATGATATGAAATCTAGAAAGGTTAATGCAGTCAAGCTGCTGGAAAATAATTCCATGAAAATCAAAAAATAAATAGATTAGTACTCTTTGATCATTCCCATATTGATTTCAATTTAAGAGCCACCGGTATACAGCTGTTTCAGCCTATTGGGCATCGTCAGTACCGGGCAGGCGGTCCTCGATTGAAGACAAAATGAGAAAAAACCAAGAAAGTACTTGATAAAAATAGCTGCGTAAACGCAAGCGAAACATAAGTGGAACCACCTATTGGTGTGACACCCAAGTCAACTTGCCAAGTTTTTATGTCAGTGTTGGTGGTTTGACCAATCAACCGACAACTGCGGTAGCAGAAATTTGGGAAGCTAACCTGAAATGCCATCGGAAAACGAATCCACATGTTTCTAGAAATGATATGAAATCTAGAAAGGTTAATGCAGTCAAGCTGCTGGAAAATAATTCCATGAAAATCAAAAAATAAATAGATTAGTACTCTTTGATCATTCCCATATTGATTTCAATTTAAGAGCCACCGGTATACAGCTGTTTCAGCCTATTGGGCATCGTCAGTACCGGGCAGGCGGTCCTCGATTGAAGACAAAATGAGAAAAAACCAAGAAAGTACTTGATAAAAATAGCTGCGTAAACGCAAGCGAAACATAAGTGGAACCACCTATTGGTGTGACACCCAAGTCAACTTGCCAAGTTTTTATGTCAGTGTTGGTGGTTTGACCAATCAACCGACAACTGCGGTAGCAGAAATTTGGGAAGCTAACCTGAAATGCCATCGGAAAACGAATCCACATGTTTCTAGAAATGATATGAAATCTAGAAAGGTTAATGCAGTCAAGCTGCTGGAAAATAATTCCATGAAAATCAAAAAATAAATAGATTAGTACTCTTTGATCATTCCCATATTGATTTCAATTTAAGAGCCACCGGTATACAGCTGTTTCAGCCTATTGGGCATCGTCAGTACCGGGCAGGCGGTCCTCGATTGAAGACAAAATGAGAAAAAACCAAGAAAGTACTTGATAAAAATAGCTGCGTAAACGCAAGCGAAACATAAGTGGAACCACCTATTGGTGTGACACCCAAGTCAACTTGCCAAGTTTTTATGTCAGTGTTGGTGGTTTGACCAATCAACCGACAACTGCGGTAGCAGAAATTTGGGAAGCTAACCTGAAATGCCATCGGAAAACGAATCCACATGTTTCTAGAAATGATATGAAATCTAGAAAGGTTAATGCAGTCAAGCTGCTGGAAAATAATTCCATGAAAATCAAAAAATAAATAGATTAGTACTCTTTGATCATTCCCATATTGATTTCAATTTAAGAGCCACCGGTATACAGCTGTTTCAGCCTATTGGGCATCGTCAGTACCGGGCAGGCGGTCCTCGATTGAAGACAAAATGAGAAAAAACCAAGAAAGTACTTGATAAAAATAGCTGCGTAAACGCAAGCGAAACATAAGTGGAACCACCTATTGGTGTGACACCCAAGTCAACTTGCCAAGTTTTTATGTCAGTGTTGGTGGTTTGACCAATCAACCGACAACTGCGGTAGCAGAAATTTGGGAAGCTAACCTGAAATGCCATCGGAAAACGAATCCACATGTTTCTAGAAATGATATGAAATCTAGAAAGGTTAATGCAGTCAAGCTGCTGGAAAATAATTCCATGAAAATCAAAAAATAAATAGATTAGTACTCTTTGATCATTCCCATATTGATTTCAATTTAAGAGCCACCGGTATACAGCTGTTTCAGCCTATTGGGCATCGTCAGTACCGGGCAGGCGGTCCTCGATTGAAGACAAAATGAGAAAAAACCAAGAAAGTACTTGATAAAAATAGCTGCGTAAACGCAAGCGAAACATAAGTGGAACCACCTATTGGTGTGACACCCAAGTCAACTTGCCAAGTTTTTATGTCAGTGTTGGTGGTTTGACCAATCAACCGGTAGCAGAAATTTGGGAAGCTAACCTGAAATGCCATCGGAAAACGAATCCACATGTTTCTAGAAATGATATGAAATCTAGAAAGGTTAATGCAGTCAAGCTGCTGGAAAATAATTCCATGAAAATCAAAAAATAAATAGATTAGTACTCTTTGATCATTCCCATATTGATTTCAATTTAAGAGCCACCGGTATACAGCTGTTTCAGCCTGCCCGGTAATGACGATGCCCAATAGGCTGAAACAGCTGTATACCGGTGGCTCTTAAATTGAAATCAATATGGGAATGATCAAAGAGTACTAATCTATTTATTTTTTGATTTTCATGGAATTATTTTCCAGCAGCTTGACTGCATTAACCTTTCTAGATTTCATATCATTTCTAGAAACATGTGGATTCGTTTTCCGATGGCATTTCAGGTTAGCTTCCCAAATTTCTGCTACCGGTTGATTGGTCAAACCACCAACACTGACATAAAAACTTGGCAAGTTGACTTGGGTGTCACACCAATAGGTGGTTCCACTTATGTTTCGCTTGCGTTTACGCAGCTATTTTTATCAAGTACTTTCTTGGTTTTTTCTCATTTTGTCTTCAATCGAGGACCGCCTGCCCGGTACTGACGATGCCCAATAGGCTGAAACAGCTGTATACCGGTGGCTCTTAAATTGAAATCAATATGGGAATGATCAAAGAGTACTAATCTATTTATTTTTTGATTTTCATGGAATTATTTTCCAGCAGCTTGACTGCATTAACCTTTCTAGATTTCATATCATTTCTAGAAACATGTGGATTCGTTTTCCGATGGCATTTCAGGTTAGCTTCCCAAATTTCTGCTACCGCAGTTGTCGGTTGATTGGTCAAACCACCAACACTGACATAAAAACTTGGCAAGTTGACTTGGGTGTCACACCAATAGGTGGTTCCACTTATGTTTCGCTTGCGTTTACGCAGCTATTTTTATCAAGTACTTTCTTGGTTTTTTCTCATTTTGTCTTCAATCGAGGACCGCCTGCCCGGTACTGACGATGCCCAATAGGCTGAAACAGCTGTATACCGGTGGCTCTTAAATTGAAATCAATATGGGAATGATCAAAGAGTACTAATCTATTTATTTTTTGATTTTCATGGAATTATTTTCCAGCAGCTTGACTGCATTAACCTTTCTAGATTTCATATCATTTCTAGAAACATGTGGATTCGTTTTCCGATGGCATTTCAGGTTAGCTTCCCAAATTTCTGCTACCGCAGTTGTCGGTTGATTGGTCAAACCACCAACACTGACATAAAAACTTGGCAAGTTGACTTGGGTGTCACACCAATAGGTGGTTCCACTTATGTTTCGCTTGCGTTTACGCAGCTATTTTTATCAAGTACTTTCTTGGTTTTTTTTCATTTTGTCTTCAATCGAGGACCGCCTGCCCGGTACTGACGATGCCCAATAGGCGGAAACAGCTGTATACCGGTGGCTCTTAAATTGAAATCAATATGGGAATGATCAAAGAGTACTAATCTATTTATTTTTTGATTTTCATGGAATTATTTTCCAGCAGCTTGACTGCATTAACCTTTCTAGATTTCATATCATTTCTAGAAACATGTGGATTCGTTTTCCGATGGCATTTCAGGTTAGCTTCCCAAATTTCTGCTACCGCAGTTGTCGGTTGATTGGTCAAACCACCAACACTGACATAAAAACTTGGCAAGTTGACTTGGGTGTCACACCAATAGGTGGTTCCACTTATGTTTCGCTTGCGTTTACGCAGCTATTTTTATCAAGTACTTTCTTGGTTTTTTCTCATTTTGTCTTCAATCGAGGACCGCCTGCCCGGTACTGACGATGCCCAATAGGCTGAAACAGCTGTATACCGGTGGCTCTTAAATTGAAATCAATATGGGAATGATCAAAGAGTACTAATCTATTTATTTTTTGATTTTCATGGAATTATTTTCCAGCAGCTTGACTGCATTAACCTTTCTAGATTTCATATCATTTCTAGAAACATGTGGATTCGTTTTCCGATGGCATTTCAGGTTAGCTTCCCAAATTTCTGCTACCGCAGTTGTCGGTTGATTGGTCAAACCACCAACACTGACATAAAAACTTGGCAAGTTGACTTGGGTGTCACACCAATAGGTGGTTCCACTTATGTTTCGCTTGCGTTTACGCAGCTATTTTTATCAAGTACTTTCTTGGTTTTTTCTCATTTTGTCTTCAATCGAGGACCGCCTGCCCGGTACTGACGATGCCCAATAGGCTGAAACAGCTGTATACCGGTGGCTCTTAAATTGAAATCAATATGGGAATGATCAAAGAGTACTAATCTATTTATTTTTTGATTTTCATGGAATTATTTTCCAGCAGCTTGACTGCATTAACCTTTCTAGATTTCATATCATTTCTAGAAACATGTGGATTCGTTTTCCGTTGGCATTTCAGGTTAGCTTCCCAAATTTCTGCTACCGCAGTTGTCGGTTGATTGGTCAAACCACCAACACTGACATAAAAACTTGGCAAGTTGACTTGGGTGTCACACCAATAGGTGGTTCCACTTATGTTTCGCTTGCGTTTACGCAGCTATTTTTATCAAGTACTTTCTTGGTTTTTTCTCATTTTGTCTTCAATCGAGGACCGCCTGCCCGGTACTGACGATGCCCAATAGGCTGAAACAGCTGTATACCGGTGGCTCTTGAATTGAAATCAATATGGGAATGATCAAAGAGTACTAATCTATTTATTTTTTGATTTTCATGGAATTATTTTCCAGCAGCTTGACTGCATTAACCTTTCTAGATTTCATATCATTTCTAGAAACATGTGGATTCGTTTTCCGATGGCATTTCAGGTTAGCTTCCCAAATTTCTGCTACCGCAGTTGTCGGTTGATTGGTCAAACCACCAACACTGACATAAAAACTTGGCAAGTTGACTTGGGTGTCACACCAATAGGTGGTTCCACTTATGTTTCGCTTGCGTTTACGCAGCTATTTTTATCAAGTACTTTCTTGGTTTTTTCTCATTTTGTCTTCAATCGAGGACCGCCTGCCCGGTACTGACGATGCCCAATAGGCTGAAACAGCTGTATACCGGTGGCTCTTAAATTGAAATCAATATGGGAATGATCAAAGAGTACTAATCTATTTATTTTTTGATTTTCATGGAATTATTTTTCAGCAGCTTGACTGCATTAACCTTTCTAGATTTCATATCATTTCTAGAAACATGTGGATTCGTTTTCCGATGGCATTTCAGGTTAGCTTCCCAAATTTCTGCTACCGCAGTTGTCGGTTGATTGGTCAAACCACCAACACTGACATAAAAACTTGGCAAGTTGACTTGGGTGTCACACCAATAGGTGGTTCCACTTATGTTTCGCTTGCGTTTACGCAGCTATTTTTATCAAGTACTTTCTTGGTTTTTTCTCATTTTGTCTTCAATCGAGGACCGCCTGCCCGGTACTGACGATGCCCAATAGGCTGAAACAGCTGTATACCGGTGGCTCTTAAATTGAAATCAATATGGGAATGATCAAAGAGTACTAATCTATTTATTTTTTGATTTTCATGGAATTATTTTCCAGCAGCTTGACTGCATTAACCTTTCTAGATTTCATATCATTTCTAGAAACATGTGGATTCGTTTTCCGATGGCATTTCAGGTTAGCTTCCCAAATTTCTGCTACCGCAGTTGTCGGTTGATTGGTCAAACCACCAACACTGACATAAAAACTTGGCAAGTTGACTTGGGTGTCACACCAATAGGTGGTTCCACTTATGTTTCGCTTGCGTTTACGCAGCTATTTTTATCAAGTACTTTCTTGGTTTTTTCTCATTTTGTCTTCAATCGAGGACCGCCTGCCCGGTACTGACGATGCCCAATAGGCTGAAACAGCTGTATACCGGTGGCTCTTAAATTGAAATCAATATGGGAATGATCAAAGAGTACTAAACTATTTATATATATATATATATATATATATATATATATATATATATATATAGATAGATATATTAGATAGGAATCTAATTTTCTATAATATTACCTTATTGCTCGAGCTCGACAAAATAAAAATATTGGCGGTCACACAGGGTGTTCGATTTTTTCTGGGCGGATCCCAACTGTGTCTTTTTAAATGGCAACCTATATTTTTTATCGCTTTTTCTGTTTCTTCATAGAAAATAAAATAAACTTTATGTATATCTGCACTTCGAAAATATTGACGGTTTTCGAGATATCTAGCATGACAGGTTTTTTTTTCCAATATTCGTCACTCAGAATATTTGAAATTATAAAGTGGTGCCAAGTCCAGTTGAAATTTTTTTTTGGTCGAATATTCTACATTGGTAACTCTCTCAAACGATATATCTGAAATCGACCTGTGATATACAGGGTATGAAAAACCGCTTGCCAAATATTGTAAATGAAAATTTGCAAAATCTTCCTTATATTAAATGGAACACCCTGTATATTATTGATCCATAAGAAGCGCCAACGAAACCTCTACAAATTTCATTAAGTATTCCCTATGGCTAAGTTCAATAGTTTTTCTTAAATGAGCATTTCTTTCGAAAAATGGTCATTTTTTCAAAGCGAAATCCATTTGACGACTGATAAAAATATACGAAAGATATCTTGTTTCAATTTTGTACATTAGAAGGTGTCCAAACAAATATTTTTAACGAAATAAATGTATGTACCTATAACTTTTTGCTAAATGGAAAATTATTTTTTCATTGGA
Organism: Leptinotarsa decemlineata; assembly: GCF_025532065.1. Lineage (NCBI taxonomy): Eukaryota > Metazoa > Arthropoda > Insecta > Coleoptera > Chrysomelidae > Leptinotarsa > Leptinotarsa decemlineata. Next base: position 5,404,028 of record NW_027412541.1, on the reverse strand, counting down.
TGCAGAATTTCACTCATAAATCGTGCAATATCAAACCAAACAAGTTAAAAGAAAGAAACATTATAAATAACTATTTTTTTCATGTTATTATATTCATTCAGAGCTTGAGTTCTAGATATTCAAATTTGTCAACTGGCAAATTACAAAACTACAAAAGGGAGAGTTTAATTAAGGTTGATAATGAAACTTTTATAAAATATGTTCAACATGTCTTCCATTTTCTTGAATGCAGAGCTGAAGTCTATGTTTGAAAGACTGTTCTACCCTGCGCAAGACAGCTGGTGTAATGCTGCGAAATGCATTCGTTATTCTAAGTCGCATATTTTCGGGAGGAGTTGGTGGCTCAACGTAAACCATATTTTTTATGTATCCCCATAAGAAAAAATCTAGTTTCGTCAAATCTGGTGATCTAGCGGGCCACCGTACAGGCCCATTCCGTCCTATCCATTTATTGGGAAATACTTCATTTAGATGATCTCTCACTTCTGCCGAATAGTGAGCAGGTGCACCATAATGTTGTAACCACATTCTATTGCGGATGTCAAGAGGAATATCATCTAACAAACCTGGTAAATCATTTCGTAAGAAATTGAGATACATTGCACCATTCATATGTCCCTCAAAAAAGTATGGACCAATTACATATTCTCCAATGATGCCTCCCCAGACATTTATCGACCACCTATGTTGATAATCCACCTGTCTCAATAAGTGAGGATTTTCTGTCGCATAATAATGGTAATTATGTCGATTTACAAATCCATTTTTATGGAATGTCGATTCATCCGACCATAAAGTATTATTGAAAAAATATTCGTTTCGACGAATTTTGTTCATGGCCCAATTGCAAAATCTCACTCTTTTCTCGAAATCAGCATACAGTAGTTCTTGATGTAACTGAACGTGGTATGGATGCAAGCGATGTTTCTTCAATACTCGTTGCACTGATCTCTCACTTATATCCACTATTTCCCCAATTTGTCGTTGACTCCTACTAGGATCTTCTTCAACAGCAAGAAGAACTTGCAATTCATTATCTTCATTAGTAGCTGGCTTGATGCGCTCATGTTTGGAATAATTAATAGATCCAGTTTCAACGAATCGTCCCAAGACCTTTCGGAAAGATCTTTCATCTGGATGCCTTCTATCTGGATACCGTTGAGAATAAATTCTACTTGCCAATAAACAATTCCTGTCTGATTCACCTAATATGAAAATCATATCAATCAAATCACTTTTTGATAACAACATTCTGATGAAATTATACCGACAGTTCAACTTCACGATTGACTAAAAATTTCAATATTCATTTGCAGCCAAATATTTTGTTCTGTCATTTGCCAGACTACTTGATTTCCAATAAATATTTCATTCGCTGAAAGGTTGTTTTAGACCGAAAGAATATGGCACAAATTCCGAGATTTTTGAAATTATTGTAACTATTCAAGAACGTCCATTTTGTGGTGTAATTCGCAACTTGTTTATCTAGCAACAGGTAATTTTAGGAACGGGCGATATTTTAAGAAAAGGGTATTTTTTGTATATTCTTATCAGTCGTCAAATGGATTTCGCTTTGAAAAAATGACCATTTTTCGAAAGAAATGCTCATTTAAGAAAAACTATTGAACTTAGCCATAGGGAATACTCAATGAAATTTGTAGAGGTTTCGTTGGCGCTTCTTATGGATCAATAATATACAGGGTGTTCCATTTAATATAAGGAAGATTTTGCAAATTTTCATTTACAATATTTGGCAAGCGGTTTTTCATACCCTGTATATCACAGGTCGATTTCAGGTATATCGTTTGAGAGAGTTACCAATGTAGAATATTCGACCAAAAAAAAATTTCAACTGGACTTGGCACCACTTTATAATTTCAAATATTCTGAGTGTCGAATATTGGAAAAAAAAAACCTGTCATGCTAGATATCTCGAAAACCATCAATATTTTCGAAGTGCAGATATACATAAAGTTTATTTTATTTTCTATGAAGAAACCGAAAAAGCGATAAAAAATATAGGTTGCCATTTAAAAAGACACAGTTGGGATCCACCCAGAAAAAATCGAACACCCTGTGTGACCGCCAATATTTTTATTTTGTCGAGCTCGAGCAATAAGGTAATATTATAGAAAATTAGATTCCTATCTGCTTCCTATATAGAGATATGGAACACCGCGCCACTGTTGCAGGACCCTGTATATATATATATATATATATATATATATATATATATATATACATATATATATAAATATATATATATATATATATATATATATATATATATATATATATATATATATATATATATATATATATATATATATGACATATTGGATGATAAACAAATATATTCTAAAACCAATACACACTGAAATATTCGCCTAGAAACACTACCGATATTTAAAAAAAAATCTAATTCGTGTAAATCTAATTTTTTCACTGAATAAATTATTCCTGGATATTTTAATGTTTCAAATATAAGAAATGCATTTAAATTTGGATGATCCTACTCTCAAAAAAAAGTATACAGAAATAACAATTCTGTGAATTCATAAACACTAATTGAAAAATAATAAATATATCATTTCATTGAAAAAGAAAAAATGTATTACATGAAAGAATAAGCGAGATATAGGTTTCTCACTTCAAAAACTAAACCCACAAATGAAGTATTTCAAATAGGTGATATGATGGGTTCTTCAATGAATTTTACTCACTTTGCTCACCAGAAGAGTTTTCCTTATATTTGTGCATCAGCCAGTCATTCATTATTGATACCAGGAACGCATTATCACTATTTGAAAGTGGCAAAACAGAATTGGAATTGAAATCAAATAGATATTTTTCTCATAGATTCCTCATAAACATTTACAACTTTTTATGACCTGGAGAGCAACTTTCATTCCCGTTGTTGAAAAGTGATCATTACGTTTTCAGTTTCTTGGCCAGGTACCACTTCTTTTCCTTTTGGAAAAGGAAATCGATATTGACTTCAATATCGATATTATTGTCTTTCACTTACTTTTCTCAAAGACTGAATATGTGACTCTACTGTTTGAAAATGCAAAAGCAAACTATTCGCTGTACTGCAAATTGGACAGCTTCAAACTATAAATGGTACAGTAAACATGAGAAAATGATTCTTTGATTATAACACCAATGCCAACCGCCATGTTCAACCAATTGTCGATTTCAAAGCAAAAATGTCAAGCGTTAAGGGGCAGCCGCTTTTACAGAGCTCCTACTGTTGCACGCTACACTTCAATTGATCAATAAGAAACGTTTACTCCAATACTTCTTCCCCATTCCTCTATTGCTAGGATTTGTAATTGTGATTGAATAACAAATACAAAAAGAAAAATAGGATAGGAATAAATCTATTTATTGATGTAATTCATTCATTTATTGGACCATTCGAATTTTTTTGTCGTTTCCAATAGTTGAAGCAATTCATCAGAATCTTCGCGATGAGTTCAAAAACTGGTTAACACTATAAGAGTTATATACATTAAGTTATTCATTCGATTGAAATCTTCAAATTTTTTTTTTTTAATAATATGGAATTATTTGAATACGTTATCATAAGATAGTTAAAAATTTCAGTGATACACCGTATAGAAGATTTTGAAATATTCCCTAGAGACATAAAATATATCATATGGTATATTTGATCGACAATATTCTCAGAATATTCACGGGAGAATAATCCATTTATAGACATTCTATGCACATTATCTTAGGAATAATCCTGCCATATTCATTCATGCATATTTTATGAATATTCTGAAGGCATGTATATATTCCAAGAATATTCTATGAAGATCTGGTGCCGTGTGGGTACCACGGCATTCTTTTCTACCACAAACTATAAGAGTGGCAAATAAACTGGATCTCGATTTCTTTACTTCTACATCAGATTCTCAGTTTCAGAAGCAGCTTGATTCAGGGTCGCCCCCGGATTCTTCAATTTTTTTGAGGAAGTGACGAAAATTGTTATGGAGAATCTTCGAGTCACTATCAGAAAAGTTGCTGAGGCAGTCGGCATATCGGTTAGTTCATGTCATTCAAGTTTTTTTGGAATTTTGGGCATGGAACGTGAAGAAGCGAAGTTCTTTCCAAATTTGTGAATTTTCACCAGAAAACCGTCGCTTGAGCATAGCTCACCAATTGACGTCGCTCGAAATGACATCAATGGAGAACCAGATTTGCTTGAAAGGATCACAACTGGTGACGAATTATAGATATACAATGTGAAAAAGCCAAATGGAATAAATTCATTGCGGTTGCGGAACATATTTTTAAAAAATCCGGAAACACGTCAAATTTGAATTATAATTTAACATACTTCAATATAAAAATGGTATCCCTACCTTCAACCCCGTTAAATGATAGGTACATCCGCCAGTTTTTTAAATGGGAAATATAGGCTTGTGATAAATATATAGTGTGAAAGGTCTTTCCATTCTCTATTCAAAAATGTTATCGCTTTCGAATTTATTGCAACAATCAAGATAAAATTAATTAAAATGATGTGGTTACCGAAATTCCATAAAATACACTCAAAACTTATTGCAAGATACTCAAAACTTCATGTTGGGGTATTGATAATAAGAAAGTATGCAAAAATCATGAACAATGTTCTTTCAAGGTAGTATCCTTCAAACACCTGTAAATGATTTCCATGACAACGTTAGTTCAAAACGCCTAGTCGACTTGTTTTTTATGTTAAGTTGTCAGTATTTCAATTTGAGTTTAAATTTCGTTAACTTCAAGTCTGACAAATGGTTAGATTAACGGAAATACATGAAATAATTTTACAAATGATTAATTACGGAGATGAAACGCGGATACAACAGAAAGTGGCTCGCCTATTCCATGAGAAATTTCCTAATTTACCATCCATATCTCAAGTATTAATAAGCAAAAACAGAAGCAGTTTCGCGAGCTTGGTCGTGTGGAGCAGACAAAAAAAGGAGCGATGAACTCATATTAGATGTGATGCTTGAGTTGGAGGAAAATTCACATACATCGAATAGTACTAGTCTCCGGAAAATCCTCAGTGGATGAGAGAAGAACACATCCAATATCCTCAAAAGGTTATTGTTTGGGAAGGGATTGTGAGAAACCATATCATTGGTCCCTTCACCATTGAGGGCAAATCGAATAGCGATAATTATCTGGCACTACTTCAAAATGATGTCATTCCAAGTTTAGCAAATTAATATCCTGATCCTGATTGTCCGGCAATCGATACAAAAATTCCCAATCGGTGGATAGGGAGGCGAGGATCGATTGAATGGCCAGCACGACACCTGATATTTCATTACATTTTTTATGGGGATATGTAGAGATCAATGCGTACAAAACTGAACCTTCAGATTTGAATGACTGAAGAAAACGAATAACGATTGCGATTAGGTCGGTCACGCATGATATGTTGAATAATGTTAGAAGACAGTTTTATTTGTGAACATTGTGAACATCTACTTCGTTAACATCCGCACATGATTTCAATTTATTTTATCTTAATTGTTGCAAGAAACTTGAAAGTAGTAATATTTTTCAATAGTGAATCGAGAGACCTTTCAAAAGATATTTCACAGACCTATACTTCCCAGTTAAAAAATTGGGATTGTACCTGTTATTCGAAGGGGTTGGAGGTAGGAGTGGCATTTTTGCATTGAAAAATGTCGAATTATAATTTACATTTGACGTCTTCCGGGATTTTTTTAATATGTACTTGTAACCGTAATAATGAATTTATTTCATTTGGCTTTTACACACTGTATGGTCATTAAATCGAAATCAAAGTCCAATCGTCCAATTGGAAGAGCCTAGGAGAGCCAAGACCAAAAAAGCACGCCAATTTCGTTCAAATGTCATGGATTTGCTCTTCAATAACCTTGGCGTAGTACATACAGAGTTCTTGTCACATGATCTTACGGCCAATAAGGAGTATTATCTTGAAGTTATTCGTCGCTTGCGCAACGAAAGAGCGGGTGCTCACTCGTTGCTTGTTCATAATTTTTGAACAAAAACAATACCGTAATTATGGCTCAGCCATCGTATTCACCAGATTTGTACCCCTGTGACTATTATCTGTTTCCAAGATTGAAGAGATCAATGAAAGGACACAAAATATTCGGTTCATTCTTCCAACCAATTATATTCAAACTTCATTACCTGCCACTTTGTTAACAACTTGCAATGAAAATGATATTTCAATATAATCAATAATAATACGCGTAATTGAAATCAGTGATATGAAAAAACTTTATTCTTCCGACATATGTTCATTTATCAAAATTTTCGTCAATTCATAAAGTTTCTATCATTATATCATATTCAACTTGACGGCAGAATGAGGCAGGGATCCAAAGTTTGGTAATTCTTTAGTAGCTTATTAAATTCCCAACAGCTTATTTCTCTGTGGGGTGTTGTTCCGTGTTTACACATTCCAAAACATTTCCATTTTGTTATGAATATTTTAAATAAGATGTGATGGATGATTATGAATGAGAAAGTCGGAAACTTTTTGATATCTGATGCGTAAAATGCCGAATGGAAAAGCGAATACTCCCAAATATTAAATGCGTTTTAAAAACGATGTTATTTATGCAAAACTTTTGGGAATGATTCACGAAAAGCGAATGCAATTTCAACTGCCTACTTGATGACGATATGTTGACATAAAAATTGTTTTGAGTGCCATGTTGATTTGCTAAAATTTTCATCAATTCATAAAGTTTCTATCATTATATCATATGTAACTTGACGGCAGAATGAGGCACGGATCCAAAGTTTAGTAATTCCTTAGTAGCTTATTAAATTCCCTACAGCTTATTTCTCTGTGGGGTGTTGTTCCGTGTTTACACATTCCAAAACATTTCCATTTTGTTATGAATACTTTAAATAATATGTAATGGATGATTATGAATGAGAAAGTCGGAAACTTTTTGATATCTGATGCGTATAATGCCGAATGGAAAAGCGAATACTCCCGAATATTAAGTCCGTTTTAAAAAGATGTTATTTATGGAAAACTTTTGGAAATGATTCACGAAAAGCGAATGCAATTTCAACTGCCTACTTGATGACGATATGTTGACATAAAAAATGTTTTGAGTGCCAATCAGCTATTCCCTTACGAGCAACCTCGGAACTTGTACAAATAGCATATATGCAGTAATCTGAAGGATCTACTATTAAAAAAATATAAATGTACTCAAAATATATTTTTGAATCTGGTAACAGGAATCGAAATTTGCTTACTCATCTGTTAGTCTAATCAACAACTTCAAAAACATGAAAAATAGAGATAAAACTCCTAAAACTATGAGCGATAGCTCATTCGATTCGGAATAACCTCTAAATAAATGTTTCTGAATGAATTTGGTGCAGGTAGAAAATTGCAATTGTTATTAACAAAATAAGATTTAAAATAAATTGTAGTAAGTTTTTCGTTAATAACTCAAACAATATTTATATTTGAACAATTCTGAAAAAAGCTCGTGGAAGAAGAGAAAATTTCCGATTAGATAGTTCCGACTCCCGAAACTCTATCTCCATTATTTATAATTTTAATTTGACGTTGAAAATAGGGTTCCGCGCGGCTGTTACGGCATGCGCGCGTTGCCGCTAAAGAGAATTTATGAAAAGAAATATTTTTTTATATCATAAAATGTCATTTTGAAAATAAAAAACAATCTAGTATACTATTAACACTTGAATGAATCGAGTCCTGTAGAAAAAAAAGTTTTATCACGATTTTTCAAAAAGTTATTCAATCGTTAACTGACAAATTTTTTCCCAATCTCCGTCGGCCTAAATAATGGAATAAAAGGTATAAATAATTGGCCTATAAATTTTAAACTTCGTGGAGCCCTTTTGATACACATACTTCATACGATCCTGTGATGAAAGTTCATAAAAATTCATTAATTTGTTATAATTTTTAATAACTATTGCAAAATAAAATATCTAAAAATTGTTGATGAAATTTTTTTTTCAATTGATATTCAGCTGTCTGTTTTCACATTGAACAATAGTAGTTATTGAAATTGGATATGAATGTTTTACATAATTTGTTTATTAAATTGTTTTGAACAAATAGAGAAATTCATATTTTTTATTTTTTTTGCTATTTTTCTGTCTAGAGATATTCATGATTTGAAAAAAATTCATTTTAATTTTGAATTGTTCAAAATTGTTTTTTTATATTTCGATTGTTCAAATAATGAGTTAAGATATAATTTTGCTTCTGAAAATAGTAATTTACACCATCTGATACAAAAAAAATTGATGAGAGAATCTTCCAAAGAAAGGAAGGATTAATCAATTTGAAAATAAGTAACTCTATACATGGATGTGTAGATCATGCAAAGAAGTAACTTTCAGACACAAACTGAAATAAAGTCCTCCTGAAACAGCTACTTTCATATAAACATTGAATTACACGAAAGAAAAAATTCTTTCGAAACAAATACTTCTATATGAACACTGAATTATACAGAAGATACTTTTCTCTATTCAGTTTGTATATCGAACATTCGTGGAGGAATAAGAATCAGATATCATTCACATGAGTTCTACTTTGAATGAATGGTAATAAATTGTACTCACATGGAACACTGTCACCCTAACTGGTATACACGTGTTTCGCCTTAAGACACTTGCCCTAAGGCTCTTCAGTACCAAATTGGATAACATTATAGAAAATACACACACTTCATTCATGAATTACGATTTTGAATGTCACGGAATAAGCTTGATCTTTTTATGTCATCGATGACATCGTAATGACCTTCATTCACCTATGTGATTTAATCCCAGCCATGAGGAATCTTATTTGATTTGAAAGGGTTATATTTTTAGGAGTGATTAATTTTTTGGGAAAGAAAGTTTTTGGCTTTCTACTACTCCATCTGATACATAAAAAATGGATGAGAGAATCCTCCAAAGAAAGGAAGGATTAATCAATTTGAAAATAAGTAACTCTATACATGGATGTGTAGATCATGCAAAGAAGTAACTTTCAGACACAAACTGAAATAAAGTCCTCCTGAAACAGCTACTTTCATATAAACATTGAATTACACGAAAGAAAAAATTCTTTCGAAACAAATACTTCTATATGAACACTGAATTATACAGAAGATACTTTTCTCTATTCAGTTTGTATATCGAACATTCGTGGAGGAATAAGAATCAGATATCATTCACATGAGTTCTACTTTGAATGAATGGTAATAAATTGTACTCACATGGAACACTGTCACCCTAACTGGTATACACGTGTTTCACCTTAAGACACTTGCCCTAAGGCTCTTCAGTACCAAATTGGATAACATTATAGAAAATACACACACTTCATTCATGAATTACGATTTTGAATGTCACGGAATAAGCTTGATCTGCTTATGTCATCGATGACATCGTAATGACATTCATTCACCTATTTGATTTAATCCCAGCCATGAGGAATCTTATTTGATTTGGAAGGGTTATATTTTTAGGAGTGATTAATTTTTTGGGAAAGAAAGTTTTTGGCTTTCTACTACTCCATCTGATACAAAAAAAAATAGATGAGAGAATCTTCCAAAGAAAGGAAGGATTAATCAATTTGAAAATAAGTAACTCTCATCAATTTTTTTGTATCAGATGGAGTAGTAGAAAGCCAAAAACTTTCTTTCCCAAAAAATTAATCACTCCTAAAAATATAACCCTTTCAAATCAAGTAATTTACACTTTTGAATAGTTTGGCAAAAGAAATTATTCATTATTTAATTGTTTATTAGTTTAACAATTTGGTATGAACAAATATTGACCAACGTTATATTTTTTCTGAGGCAGAAAAAAATTATGAAAACAGCTATTTATAAGAAAGTGCCAAAAAATAGAGAGTATTATAATAAATATATACCTGTTTTTATAATTTTCTTTTGTTTCAGAAAAAAATATGACGTTGCTCAATATTTGTTCATAAAAATTGTTAAACTAATAAACAATTGAATAATGAATGAAAAAAAAATTTTCCTCGCCAAACTATTCAATAGTTTAAATTATGATTTTCGAAAGTGAAATTATTTCTTTACTAATTATTCAAACAATCGAAATATAAAAAATCGATTTAAAACAATTAAAAATCAAAATTAGTAAAAAAAAATTTAAATCATAATTATTTCCAGACAGCAGAATAGCAAGGAGAAATTTTTCAAAAATATTGAATTTCTCTATTTGTTTAAAACAATTTGATAAACGTGATAACGTGAAAAATTCATATCCTATGTTAATAACTGCCATTGTTCAATGTGAAAACAGACATAGCCGAATATCAATTGGAAAAATAATTTAATCAAAAATTTTTAGATATTTCATTTTGCAATAGTTATAAAAAATCATAATTAACAAATTAATAAATTTTCATGAACTTTTATCGTAGGATCGTATGAAGTATATATGCCAACGGAGATTGGGAAAAAAATGTGTTAGTTAACAATAGAATAACTTTTTGAAAAATAGTGATAAAACTTTTTCTTCCACGGGACTCGATTCATTCAAATGTTAAGAAGATACTTGATTTTTTCAAATTTTCAAAATGAAATTTTATGTTATAAAAAATTATTTCCTTTGATGAACCCTCTTTAGCGGCAGCGCGCGCATGCCGTAATAGCCGAGCGGAACCCTATTTTCAACGTCAAATTAAAATTATAAATAATGGAGATAGAGTTTCGGAAGTCGGGACTTTTTTATCGGAAATTTCCTTTTCTTTAAAGAGTTTTTTTCAAAATTGCTCAAATAGTAATATTTTTTGAGTTATTAACGGGAAAGTAAATACTTTTTTTATTTTAATTTGTTAATAACTATTGCAATTTTTCACCGTTCACAATTTTTTTCAAATAAACAATTGAAAAAAGAATTTGAAAAAATGTTTTTCAAAACCTTACAGAACAATAAAATTTATGATTTAAAAAAAACGGTTCCTTAATTTTTTATATTTAGTTGCAAAAAACGATTGCTAATTAACAAACGCATTTTTCAGCAACAAAGAAATTTTTTCAAGAAACCATTTTTTTTCTACAAATCATGATTTTTTCAATTAACATAATGCAAAAAAAAATTTTGAATTGCTCATAAACAATGTATTTGTTTATAATGAATTTACTACAATAGCTGTGAAAAAATATATATATATTACCAATTAGTTTAAGCCATCAGACATTGAAACAATAGAAAATTGGAAAAAAAAATTTGTAATGTATTTTTTATAAAATTATAATTTCCAATTGCAAATAAAAAAATAGAAAATAACAATTTTTTATTTTGCCAACGGTAATCTATTTTTTTGCCTATTAAGGATAACTTCACCAGAGGAAAAAAATGCCGGGGTTTGTGTAATTATAGGGATTTTTATATTAACTTTCAATTCAGAAAAAATTATTAATTAACAAATTTATAATTAACGTTAAAATTGGGATAAAAATTTTTTGACTGCGGATTATTGTTTATTGATGTATCCCAACATTACATGAATTGTTTCATTCCTTAATATTTACATTTAATGTTTAATTTTTTTTGTTTTTATGTCAGACTGACGAAAGGCGCGCGGAAGCCAGACTACCCGCTTTCGACTCTATTTTCAGGGCTCTGTAAAAATTATAACTAAACAGAATTTTTCTGGGACGTTTCGTCTTGTAGAAAATATCATCAACTTTGTATTTTCATATGGGCCCAAACGATCTCTTCTATGAATTATTACCTTACACATGTGTCGTTCATGCAGATGACACATCGATCCTGTGCTTTAACAACAACTGTCAGAATCTGCTCGCAGCCATGGAACTTGCAGAAAGACAAGCTGAATCGTGGTGCAATTCAAACCTACTGAAACTTTATAAGGAAAAAACACAAAACATAATTTTTTCGACCAATAATAATATTTCTGTGGGCAAAACTGTCAATTTACTGGGAATCACTCTTGACGATACTATGAACTGGTCACCTCATATAGAGGTATTAAACCAGAAGCTCTCGAAATATTTTTTTACTTCGACAATTGAGGAATTTTGTTAACATAGAGACTCTTATTTCAGCTTATTATGCATTCTCACGTCAGCTATGGAACTCTACTCTGGGGTAACTCCTTCCATGTCAGAAAAGTTTTTATGCTTCAAAAGCGTGCAAATAGAATTATTTTAAACGTAGGTTTCCGTGATTCCTGCAGGCCATTTTTCAGAAGACTAGGAATTTTGACGGTACCATCTATCTTTATATATCAGACACTTTTGGAAATACATAGATGCATTTTCGACCAACTCCCAATTTCATGGGTATAACACTCGTGGAGCTAATCTTTTGAGACTTCACCGGTTCAATTTACAAAAATCCTCTAAGAACTCAATCGAAGTCAATCTATATAATATTCTGCCATCTAGTATCATAATTTTACCCTTGTCAAGTTTCAAAAAGCGCGTCAAGGACTATCTAATGAAACGAAGTTTTTATAGTACGGAGGAATATATTGCCACAACATCAGTGCTTGAAGAATTTTTATAATATACTATGTTTATTATTTTTTATTTACTTTCTTTGTGAAATTGTATGTCCATTTCATTCAATCACTTTTCTGTATATTTTATTTGATAATGTTTTTTCTTTATAATTTACTGTTACTGATTTATGTTCAGTTATGATGTTCATCTACATGCTGTACCACCGACTGTACCTTTATATACCGTAGTGAAATAAATATCTATCTATCTATATGCAAATATCTTAATAATCACATCTTCTCTGGTGCTGTGACAAAATTTTCAACGTCACATTTGCATTTGAATTTTCGAATTTTTTATGTTTTTATTCATACATTTATTGTATTACAAAATCATGATTATGGAAATATATTATTATTATTTTGCTCCGAGTTCCATGAGTAAAATACTTCTAAACTGTCTTGAAACATCCCACATAATTCTTAGATGTAAAAAAACGAAAAGATGTTATACCTACAAATCATCACTGATAAATATTGGAAAACATTTGGAAAATGTGCATACAACAAATATACGAATTTTTCGAAAAAAAAAATTATAATTTTATTTTAACTTAGATGGAAACAGATGGCGCAATATGAGGCAGAGAATGTGGTTACGATTTGATAGAACAGAATGAGGCCATTTGAAAATCTACTTCACTTAGGAGAGATCGATTTTTGCAGCTAGTTGTTTTCCTTCTCTGGAATATTTTCACATTTTTGTATAATGATGGAGATGTAGAAAGACGAAAAGGTGTTTCAACAAAAATTATTTTTCCTGAAAAACTCGTTACTTCGGGTGAGGTTGAATCAAATAACTGCATGAATGAAGATTTGATAGATTATTATAAATTGATGATGATAAATTATTATTACTATCACTACCTGTCAAATTTCTCTCTGAAAAATTATTTACATGAAATATTTACCTTCCTAGAAATAACTCATTAAGCTGGAGAAGCTGAGAACTCATTTCACCTACATTTAATATACAGTGCTAGTCAAAAGTCCCCTCCCCCCCTCGTATCTTTTGAACGGGTATACTTCTAATAATGAAATTTGGAGGGTGGAAATAAACGGATGTAGGCTTCTTAACTGGTCATAACAGGTGACGCAATAGTCATAAATGACGTCACAAGGCCACTGTGACCAAAAATTTTAAATGGGACCCTATGGCAAGTGACAGCTCGTTTGAAAGGTATTGAAAATACCTATTCAGTCATACCAATTTTGTTTGGGTTTCGGCTGATTTTGATTGATAAATTGAAGAAATACGAAAATTATAGTTTCGCATTTAATTAATAAAGATTTAAGAACCAGTTCTTATAATAAGTGTTCAAAATGTGCTCCATCTACTTCCTGGCAGTAATGCATCCTATTGCTAAACTCTTGTCGTACTCGTCCCAGTGTGTCAGCGGAAATTGCCCTACATTCTTCAACAATTCGTTGTTTCAGAATGGCAATACTGTCAGGTGCTGTAGCGTAAACCTTAGATTTCAAGTACCCCCATAGAAAAAAATCTAATGGTGTAAGGTCCGGTGACCGAGCTGGCCATTCGATCGAACCTCGTCGTCCAATCCATCTACCACGATATTCTTCATCTAGGTAACGTCTTACTGCACCGTAATAGTGTGCAGGAGCACCATCTTGTTGAAACGTTATGTCCAAGTTGTCGAATTCATCTGGATTATCTTTTAGAATTTCAAGAATTAACGCCTCAATATCAGTTTGTAACATCTCCAGATACAATTCACCGGTTAAGTTAGCATTGAGAAAAAGAGGCCCAACTATGTGGTTTCCCAAAATACCTGCCCAAACATTTACTTTTTCTGGAAATTGAGTATGTTTTTCACGAAAGATGTGAGGATTTGTGTCACTCCAATACTTCACATTTTGAGTGTTAACATTTCCATTGAGAAAGAAAGTACTTTCGTCACTAAAACAAATTGTCTGTATGTAGCCTGGTTGTTGGTTCATTTATCGGACATAGTTTCACAGAATTATAGTCTTCGGTCGGGGTCATCACCTGAAAGTTGGTGCACCATTTTTAATTTGTATGGATGAAATTTGTTTTTAGCCAACACCCTATGTACTGTCCTTTGACTGACTTCACAGATAGACGCAACTTGGGCTGTGGAAGAAGTAGGGTTCACTACCATTTCTCCAAGTATGTCAATTTTTTTGTCATCACTAATTGTTGGTCGACCAGATCGTTTGGCATCTTGAACACTACCTGATGCTTCAAACTTCCGAAGAAGCTCCCTCAAATAAACCCTCGATATAGGGAGATCGGGAAATTGTTTCTACATTCACCAATTATTAAGATAGCTGCTACTTTGTCGGCTACAGTACGTACCATTTTGCCTATGTAAACACTTAAACGTCTCGTTAAACAATAGCTTAGGTAAATTTTCAAGGTATAAACACTTTTGACAAGTAGATAATTCAAACACGTCAACCTTTTGACAATGAACCAGAGGCGTACTTTAAAATCTTTATTAATTAAATGCGAAACAATAATTTTCCTATTTCTTCAATTTATCAATCAAAATCAGCCGAAACCCAAACAAAATTGGTATGACTGAATAGGTATTTTCAATACCTTTCAAACGAGCTGTCACTTGCCATAGGGTTCCATTTAAAATTTTTGGTCACAGTGGCCTTGTGACGTCATTTATGACTATTGCGTCACCTGTTATGACCAGTTGAGAAGCCTACATCCGTTTATTTCCACCCTCCAAATTTCATTATTATACGTATACCCGTTCCAAAGATACGAGGGGGGGAGGGGACTTTTGACTAGCACTGTACAGTGTGTAACAACGAAAACTTATTAGAGCCGTTTTTGAATATAAAAAGTGAGATTTATAAAAAAAGCTCAGACACATCGATTTCTAATTGAAGGGGGACACCTTTCAGACTAATCAGGTTTTTTGTAGCACGCACCCCCTCGGAGGTGTGCGTCCGACGACCCTTATTTAGATAGGGAAAGTAGGTCGAGTGGCACCTTGTTTTAAAGGTATTTCGAATACCTTTACATCTCGGTTAAAAGAAAATTATTGTAACGATTAGTTTTCCTCTAGCAAAAACTACAAAATCGTCAGCATACAGTCTCGCTTTAAGAGGAGCCATACAGTCGTTGATTATATCATTGAAGACAAACAGAAATAATGTGGCACTCAGAGAAGAACCTTGCGGTACTCAATTTTCTTGGATCCTGTTGAGAGATATACAGCCGTTTGTGGGAACTCGGAAATTGCGATATTTCAAAAAGTTAGCGATGAAATGCATGGAATTTCTTTCAAGTGACCATTTTTGTAGTGTGCTAATGATTGCAGGTTTCCATACAGTGCCATATGCTCTTGAAATATCGATAACTATTGCGATGCAGTCTTGGTCATTCACAAAAGATTCCTACACTTCTGATTCAAGATCTACTAGATTATCAAGTGTTGATCGTCTTTTTCGGAATCCGCTATGTTGTGGTATGAGTAGTTTTCTGTTTTGTTGAGAAATGGGACAGTTAATTGGATCATTTGGGTTTTTTGGCTTCTCGTCTACTGAAAGTAGTGACATTTCTTTTCCTCATTTTTGTTTCAAGAACTCAACTTCTTAATCTGCATCAACAAAATTTGATGCAAAAACTTCAACTATTTCTTGTGGCGAAGTGAGGATCTTTCTGTCGTGTTTTAATAGGTGTTGAACTGTTAATTTCGGAAACATACTTCTTCCAACATTCCCGTCTGCTTGTTTTCAAGATGTACCTAGCTTTAGCTCTCAAACATTTGAATTCTGTGGTTCAATGTTTTTGTAAGAATGGAAAGCATTTTCTGACAGCTTTATGGCTGTTTGACATTCATTGTTCCACCATGGAAGTGGAAAATATTCATTAAGGGAGCTAGTTTTCCCAACATATTTCAGCAGCTTGAATTATTATTTGAGAAAGTTTTGAGATCATAGCGGGTATATTTAGGTTCAACATTGTATCCGTGTCGATTTCGGCAGTTTCATTTTCAATAAGTGATGTAAAACGGGTCCAGTCTGTTTTTTTGAGAGACCATTTTGGGAGGTAGTGTAAGAGAGTTTAAATTTTTCGTTAGTGATGATAATTGGGTGGTGATCACAACCGTATAACTCTGGAATTACATTCCAGTCCAGTATCGTAGATTAATATGGTCGCAAATAGAGAGAACAATTGCTGACGATTCGCCGGAGATAAGGATTGAAATTATTCATCATGGATTCTATTTCGTTACTTCCTATATTTGTTTTTTTGGAACGCGGTAGAGGTGTTTGGTTGACTAAGTTGTTGAGTTCGTCTGTAGGTGGATCTTGATTAGGAGAAATATAAAGATTGCAGATATGTTATTTGACTGGTCCTTGGATAGTTACTGCAACTGCTTTCAAATTGGTAATAAGTGGAATGTTTTGTACTTCTAAACAGTTTTTTACATATATGGCAACTCATCCACTGGCATGGAGTTGGTTGTCTCTGCTTACATGGAAACATGTGTAATTTGAAAGATCATGGACGGTTTGGTTTGTGAAATGGGTCTTTTGGAGCTACAAAATAGATAACGAGTATTCTGAAAGGTGCAACTTCAACATCTCTGAATAATACAATGGGTATAATACCCATTGAGGTTCCATTGAAAAATCGAATTGAATTTCACTCGAGAGAGGATAAAGTTGAAAAATGCCAAAAAGTTTCCTGGTATGTGTCGCTGACCTCTATTTCACTGGCTAATTCCAAACCTAATCGTCTCCTTATCTTATTTTGAATTTTGTTACATCTGGTTTTTATTTTTCTTGCCGTCAAGAGGAGGTATATCCTACATAATAGTTCAAGTAGTCCTTTAATGTTCGACGTGTTTAAGTTTTTGCCACGCTAAGCATGTCGGATGATCCATAAACATTTTCAAAAAAGACTTTTGTTTCATCATATGACAGGACTGATTTTCCTGATTCGTTTTGAAATATGGGTTTGGCTGGTCGTCACAATTCTTGTTAAGGTTGTCCTCTAGTGAAAATATTTTACTTCGTTGCTCTGGCATAGTTTTGACAAATTTCTTCTCTTATTCGAAAGAAT
The DNA here is from genome assembly GCF_025532065.1 of Leptinotarsa decemlineata. Taxonomy (NCBI): domain Eukaryota; kingdom Metazoa; phylum Arthropoda; class Insecta; order Coleoptera; family Chrysomelidae; genus Leptinotarsa; species Leptinotarsa decemlineata. Next base: position 5,386,401 of record NW_027412541.1, on the reverse strand, counting down.
TTGATGGAGGTGTAGTAATTTACGAAATACTCCGTTTCGCTGAGGAGCTATAATTTGGGTTTGAAAAATTTGGTAATAGTGATGAGTTTTCTTCCGTTGTTTCTGAAGTGATTTCAATATTTGGATCTGCTTGTTCAGTGGTATTTTCAATAATGTTGTCTGAAGGGGCTTCATTGTTAATGTTCGTGCTGGGGACGAATTCATCATTGTTCATATTTAGACAATTGACAGCTGAATGTCCGCTTTGCTTGCATTTGAAACATAGCTAAATATCTAAGGTGAGGTATATACGGTATGGACTTTTGTCAAAGGATATAACGATAGATTGAGGTGATTTGGAGTGATATAATGGAGAAATACATACTTGTTTTCGCAAACTCAGGACATGTTTGAAGTTTGGGTTTGATACTCCGATTCTCAGGTAATACATATGAGATACTATTTTTCCTTCGGTGTTGCTGAAAAATTCATCGACTACTTTTTCGCTCAATAGATAAATAGATATTTGATTATTAGAAATTTTAGAGGAGAACAAAATATTTTGTGGAGTAACGTAGTTGCCTAAGGCTACTAAGTAGTCCTATAGTTTGAGGTTTGCTCTTACATTGAATAGAATAGCTTGTTTTTTTGAAGACAATATCGATGTAATCGTTTAGCTCAGTACAGATGAAAACAGTCTGGGATTGTTTTGGGAGCTCCTGAAGTCAGAAGAACCCAGATTTGATTCGCTATCCATGGCTACGAACATTTTTCATTAGAGCCTCAGTACGGCCCTGTTGATCAATCGTTGATCAATAAGAACCAATATAAGGCCAATTTTAGAGATATTCGTAAAAGAAATGATCTAATAAATTGTTAGACTTACTGGTTTCAGAAAGGCGACCAAAACTACACAAACTATGATAGAAAAACAGCTGGTATTTTTTGGTTCGATTTCCACTATCAAATTACAAAAATTTCACCGGTTGCTGATAAGTACACTTACAGGTCACTTTAATCAGGCCCGGACTTTCTCGACATTCTGTTCAACCTATATACAATGTTCTCGACATTACCTAGTAAATGCCGATAATGTATGTGTCATCGTTATTGGTTTTCACGAACCCGTTTTTTTTAGAACTCGATACCCTTTTTGTGAAAGTGTATTGAAATTCAAATTTAAATTCGAAACGATAACTATGTAGTTCTTAGTCTTTCATTATTGTTATCTTTTCTGTTAAAGTTAACTCTCCCACATAATACACCCCTCGCATACCTGGTATTGTTTACCTTTCAGCCAGTAATGATACGACAAATGATGGGCATGCCCATAAAATGTATTGTCCAACTATTTCAATAATGAGAATGACATCATTTTTTTTGTCAATGAAAAGATACTCTCACTCAACTTCAGGAATGAACTACGCCATCAACAAATAAAATCGTTAGTTATCTGTTTAAAAAAAATCTCTGTCTGTTCAAAATCTGGTTTTTTATTAACCAGATGTCGCACCCCTTTGAACAACAACCCTCATAAATTTAAACTTGTGCGAGCTAAGAATTAACGAGGTCTTACCTTTTAACGTGTGATTCCTAACACGGAGTAGTAATAAGTGACAAAACTTAATAAACAATCACATAATTTTGTCGAATCATTGAAAATCAAAACACTTAACTGAAAACTTTCGACTTTATTTATAGGAATAACATATATCATTTGAAAGGAACGTATGAGAATCCGAATGTCTTCCATCACTCTTGCACATTGCGAGAAACTTCTGGAATAATTCCACTAAAATGGACCCTGATTCGATTTTTCAACTCCTTTACATTTTTTTTTGTATATTATACTATAATTCCAAAATCGTAGACACTGAATTCTCAGAAATGACTGTGAAGTTTTTGCCTTAACCTGTCTCTTGCAGTGGCGTATGGAAATTATACTAAAGAGATGGCTAAACATTAATTTCAAGTGTATTCCTAGTATTTTAAAACTGAATAATAATTAAATTATATCGATCATATGAAAAAACATACAGTGTCCAGAGATGGAGATGCTGAGAGAAGGAAAATCTTTATTTTACGACTGAAAGTCCCTCATTTGAAAAATTTGCATATTTTGGAAATGAGAATAACATAAAAAATCTGAGATCGGATGTACAGGGTGTTAGTGAAGTAATGAAATGTGAAAATATCTTATGAGAAAAGTAAGTACCATTTTTACAGAAAATTTTGTTAAATGATGAATGATGTTTATAATCTAAAATAAGGCATAAATCCAACTATTAACCAGACTGAAATTCTAATTTTCACATTTAGAATTATTATACGTTTTTTGCGATTATTTGCAGCATTTCACAAAAAAATCAAGAAAGTCATTCCAGCCCTTATAGTAGTGGAACAACAGTTCACTACAAATGTTCCATTATAACTGCTTCATTGACCAATCTGTGATAATCAGGCATATGTTATTTTTTCTGCTTTTCTTTCCTGATTGTGGCTGTGTGGAAAGCGTTGTTCACAGACAATTCGAAATCCGCCACCGCCGTGTCGAGACCGTTGCGAGTTTGAAGTGCCTCACGGTTTGTGCGTATCTCCACTAGGTGAGCCTTGGAGGCTTCCCAATCCGTGGATGATCTTATGCAATAATCCTGGGGAGGGGGATCATCATCCTGTTAAAATATGTATCTAAACAGATGATGTACAAAAACGAATCTACGTTCCCAGAAAGCTGACCTGATAAGTGTCAAGGGAAACGAATAAAACTGAAGGGTCTTACTTATTTATGACCATGTTTATTTAGGATAATGATTGTGCATTCCTACGTGCGCCGTAATCTTATATTAATGGATTTTAACAATGCCCTCGAATAGGTCTGGGGTGTGAAGATGAAAATATGATAAGAATATAACTAGTCAGTCGTTCTTATGTGTCTAAAGTAGAAGCACTGAAATATACTCTAGTGTTCTCCTATTAATTGTGTTTTATTCAACCACTGATGAACTGTGTAATAATTCAATAGGTTATGGGCCCAGTTTAGCATAACACTATTATTTTTACTCAGTGGTGAATAAACAGACTTTAATTATACATTTGAAAACTGTGAATTGTAGACTTCCTATAAGTAGTGAATTGTTTTGTAAATACAATATCAATATGGAAAATCGCGTGGCAAGTAAAAGAAACATTCAACCCTTCAACGGTGAACGGTACGGTATTTGGAAGTTTCGAGTGAAATCGCTGCTTACGGAATTAGACATAATAAAGGTGATTGAATGTGAAATCCCTAGTGAACCTAGTAATGAGTGGCTCAAAAACAATAACAGCGCAAAAAGTGTAATAATCGATTACTTAAGCGACTCATTTTTGGGTTTTGCAAAAGGACCGACCACAGCAAGAGAGGTTTTCCAAAAGTTGGATGAAATATATGAAAGGAAGAGTTTGGCTACACAGTTGGCGTTGAGAAAAAGACTTCTAACTTTGAAATTACAAGGAGACATTAGTTTGCTTCAGCATTTCACAAACTTCGATGACATCATAACCGAGTTAATAGCCGCAGGAGCAAAGATTGATGAAATGGACAAAGTTTCTCATCTCTTGTTAACCCTTCCATCATGCTATGATGGAGTTATTACAGCACTGGAGACATTGAGTGAAAATAACCTCACCTTATCCTTTGTGAAAACCAGGCTGCTTGATCATGAGGTTAAGTTGAAGCAAGACTCTACAACCACCAGCCTAAAAGTGCTTAATGTTGGTACACATTTACCGACGACAAATTTTAAAACTAAAAGGCAATTCAAAAGAAAGAAACATTTTGGGAAACAAGCCTACCAACATCAAAACAAGGCGGACCAACAGTTTTCTCAATATAAAACCACCAACATTCAGTGTGACCACTGTGGTAGAAGAAACCATATCAAGAAAAACTGTCGATTTTACAAAAGAAATTCTGAAAAGCAGAGAACTTTGCAAACAGTTCATCCAATCCCTCCAACAAATATTTGTGATGGCTTTGCTTTTATGATTGGACATAAACGAGTTCCAGACCAACAACCTAACAAAACATTGACCTTCTTGTTAGATTCAGGTGCAACTGATCATATTGTGAATAGCCGGGATCCGTTTGCAAATATCCAGAAACTAGACACGCCGATTCAACTCGCAGTTGCCAAGAATGAAACCACAGTGACCGCCTTTGAAAAAGGAACCATCAACGTGGAATCCAATCTTGGTGTTCCAGGAAGACTAGAGAATGTCCTGTACATTCCCGATGCAGTTTACAACATCCTTTCAGTTCGCCGTATCCAAGCGTGTGGTATGACCGTTGTTTTTGACCAAGATGGTAATGAAATTCTACATGGTAACAAACTTCTTGCAACTGGTAAGCCATTGAATGGTCTAATTGGAATCACATTTAAAATAATAAGGAATTGCAGTTATAAGATTGAGCCACAGATTAATATGGTTAACAATAAACTCTACCAACTTTGGCATGAACGTTTAGGTCATGTCAGTAACCAATCATTTTTAAAATTAAAGCAACATCAAATGGTAGAAGATGTTAACCACATTGATAATCTCAATCCTGCAAACCACACCTGTGAGGCTTGTATATATGGTAAACAAACTAGATTGCCTTTTTCTAAAACTAAGTCAAAAAATCATGTTCAACGACCTTTGTTTATAATTCACTCGGATGTGTGTGGGCCAATATCACCTATTACTATCGATGATAAAAATTATTTCGTCACTTTTGTTGACGAATTTACTCACTACACAGTTACTTACCTGATAAAATATAAATCAGAGGTTCTTTCCGTCTTTAAAGATTTTATTGCTAAAGGCGAGGCTCATTTTAACTGTAAGGTAGTGTACCTATATACCGATAATGGGGGTGAATATCTGTCCAATGATTTTAAAGAATTTTGTGTTCAGAAAGGCATAACTTTTCATTTAACTGTTCCACACACCCCACAACAAAATGGTGTAGCAGAACGCATGAACCGTACACTAACTGAAAAAGCACGTACAATGATAATTACCTCTGGCTTAGATAAATCTTTTTGGGGTGAAGCTGTGCTCACAGCAACTTATTTAAATAATATCTTGCCAACTTCTGCTCTGCGAATAAATAAGACGCCATACGAAATGTGGCATGATAAAAGGCCACAATTGAAATTACTGAAAATATTTGGATCTACCGTTTACATACATAATAAAACGAGAAAATCCAAGTTTGATGAAAAATCTTTCAAAGGCATTCTAGTGGGATATAATCCTAACGGCTACAAAGTGTGGAACGTAAATACGAGAAGTTTCCTAACGGCTCGCGATGTAATCATTGACGAGACCAATTTCAAAATTACGAGGCCAACAATAGTTAATGAAACCTTATTGCCTAATACGAACCATAAAAATTCTGAAAAATCAGAAGTTCCTTTTGAACAAGGCGAATCGTCCAAAAGTGGCCCACATTTTCCCGAAAATAATTTAAATTTAAGGAGAAGTGAAAGAGTTAAAAATCATCCTACTCCCACTTATACCGAGGATCTGGATGATAATATTAACAATGACATATACAGTCATGTACTCTGTACAAAATCCTTTTCTAATAATATACCTAATTCCTTTAATGAAATAAAAGAAAGGGATGATCGAGATCAGTGGGAGCTAGCAGTAAAGGATGAAATTGAATCCCTCCTTTTAAATAAAACATGGTCGATAGTCGATAAACCCACAAATAAAAACATAGTAGGTTGCAAGTGGGTGTTTACTACTAAAATCGATGAACATGGTAATCCAGTGAGATATAAGGCAAGAGTGGTAGCAAAAGGTTTTAGTCAACAATACTTAAGTGATTATAATGAAACCTTTGCACCTGTTGCGCGAATATCTACCTTTAGATTTCTATTGGCTTTTTCAAATCAGTATGACTTATTAATCCATCAAATGGACGTGAAAACTGCATTTTTAAATGGTGTTCTCAAGGAAGAAATATTTATGCAACTTCCAAAGGGTATTAAAGCTGATGCCAATAAAGTATGCAGATTAAATAAGGCTCTTTATGGCTTAAAGCAATCCTCCAGGTGTTGGTATGAAAAATTTGACAAAACAATGAAAGAGCTTGGTTTTGAAAATTTTTCAGTTGATAACAAAAATAATATTAATAAAAATGTATATGTTATACTATATGTCGATGATTTATTGATCTCAACAAAAGATCTATCTACAATGTCAAAATTCAAATCATATTTAATGAGTAACTTCCATATGAAAGATCTGAATGAAGCGAGACTTTTCTTGGGAATAAGAGTACAAAGGAACAAAGATACAATTACTTTAGATCAGACAAATTATTTGAAATCTGTATCAAATAAATTTAATATGGCTGAATGTAAACCAGTTTCAACCCCACTAGAAAATAAATTAAATTACGTTGAATTGAATATTGATCTGCCAAATTCGAACCTACCTTGTAGAAATCTTATAGGATGCTTAATGTACGCTATGCTGTGTACGCGACCAGACTTATGTATAACTATAAGCATATTAAGCCGATTTCAAAATAAATGTAATGAAGAGCTATGGAAATGTTTAAAGAGAGTTCTTCGATACATACAAGGATCAATTGATTTAAAATTAACTTTCAAACGTAAATACTTTGTCAATATGCTTGAAGGTTATGTGGATTCTGATTGGGCTAATAATGAGATTGATAGGCGAAGTACGATCGGGTATTTATTTAAGGTTTTTGAAAATTGCACAATTTCTTGGAATTCAAAAAGGCAAACTTCTGTTGCCGCTTCTTCAACTGAGGCCGAATATATGGCTCTCTTCGAATGTGTGAGAGATGCAATTTGGCTCAGGAGTTTATTAGATAGTCTCAGTTTGAATATTTCAAAACCAATTCCAATATTTGAAGATAATAACAGTTGTATTAGCATCGCTAACAATCCTACAAACCACAAAAGGACCAAGCACATTGATATTAAGTATCATTTTACACGGGAACAGATAATACAAAACAAGATATCAGTTCAATATATTCCTACAGGTGAACAACTGGCTGATGCATTTACAAAACCATTACCAGCAGTCAAATTCATCAATATAAGGAATAGTATTGGGCTAAAATGAAGTAATCGATTAGTTACCTGTCGAAGAATACTATATTCATCTACCTGTCATTATTAACAGCTTGTAACATTATTTAGTTGAAATTAAACATGCATATGTGCTCAATAATCTTTCAGGATTTCATTCTTTCTTGATCTCATTTTTGAGTGGGAGTGTTAAAATATGTATCTAAACAGATGATGTACAAAAACGAATCTACGTTCCCAGAAAGCTGACCTGATAAGTGTCAAGGGAAACGAATAAAACTGAAGGGTCTTACTTATTTATGACCATGTTTATTTAGGATAATGATTGTGCATTCCTACGTGCGCCGTAATCTTATATTAATGGATTTTAACAATGCCCTCGAATAGGTCTGGGGTGTGAAGATGAAAATATGATAAGAATATAACTAGTCAGTCGTTCTTATGTGTCTAAAGTAGAAGCACTGAAATATACTCTAGTGTTCTCCTATTAATTGTGTTTTATTCAACCACTGATGAACTGTGTAATAATTCAATACATCCAACATCAGGATGACTGGATTATGATCTGAGTCGAATTCCTACAAAGTGTACACTTCGCAGGATATGAAGACGTTCCTGAACAGTGCAATATCAAGCACGTCAGGTCTCAAATCTCCACGATAGTACGTGGGCTCATCTGAACCCATCACTCGATACTCATGTCTGTCACCATGCGCATGGAGCGCTCGGACGTTCGCATTGGTGAGTCTGCTCCACAGATTGTGCTTGGCGTTGAAGTCATCAGCAGCAAGTGTGTGGATATTTGTCGACATCAGCAGTTCATCTAGTGATTCTGGGAGTAGACGATTCCGCGAAGGGTTATAAACTGAGATTAGTCAATGACGACCTTTTCTCCGTTGGAGCTCAACACCCATTACCGAATTGTACGTGAGGAACATTGCGTTTGAAAAAACTGCCAACTCCTCCTCTAGCACGTCCAATGCGTTCTTTATGGTAAAAACGGTTGTTTGCAATACCAAAAGGTTCATTGTGCAGGTAGGTTTCCTGCCACAGTTCAACGTCGATGTTCTGCGCTATCAAGAAGTTCTCAAAATCAAGTTTCTTGTTTGAAATACTATTGGCATACCAAAATACAACCTCAAAAGAACTAGGCAATGTTAGTTGTCTAGCCATTAGCAGGTTCCAGTTAGCACGCTGGTGTTCACCATAAACATCTTTTCGAGTACGGGGAACTGAACGAAGAGTTTCTTCATCTGGTCCGAAGCGGAGCAGATGTCACTAACCTTCGACGGGCGGGGACTACTGGACGCCTCGGTCGGCCTGGCGGAGGTGTTGCCGCTCTTTGCTGCCACTGCGTGGTTCATTCCCGGGCGTGTGCCAGATGCTCCGGCAGGACGCCTTCCAGGTATGGGTGCGTTTCGGGGACATTTGCAGCTACTTTGGTCCTCCTGCAAACCTTGGGGAACTCATGACAACCGCGGTAGTTTGCAGTATGCACACCATTGCAGTTATTGCACTTTGGCGGATCCACGCGAGGCTTCTTGCACTCACCTGAAAGGTGTCTGGCGGCGCACTTGACGCAGATGGGAATAGCTAGGCAGTTCCATTGGCTATGCCCGAACCGCTGACATCTGTGACACTGCCCTACCAGTGTCTTTTTGTGTTGGGGCTCAACTTCAATTTTAACATCAAGCAGGTCCCGTTTGTCGTAAATATGTTCCTGATTTTGGTTCACTCGAACCAAAACTAGAGGAAGCGGTAGGTTTCCTCGCATCATCCGGATGACGGATGATGGTTGGAACCTTTTTTCTACCAAGGCGTCCTCGATGTCAGCGGTCTCCAGATGTTCGGGGACTCCTCTGAAGCCGACTCTGATTTGCCTTCCTTCAGATGAGGTGTACGTGTGGTCAAGGATTTTTTCCCTCACCTGGAGTTTGAACATGTTCCTATAGGCCTCGATCGAAGAAGGTTGAACCTTGATGCCGTCGGCCAGGTTCTCTGCTTTTGTATAATTCACCTTGTGAAAGGTAGCCTGTTTTATAAGTTGAACCCACTTGTCCTTCTGGCGAGCCACAATTGGGAGAACGCGTGTTTTTCTGGCGCTTCAGGGCACCTCAGGACGCGGAAGGTGAGGGGAGCTAGTTTCCTGATTGTTGGAATTTCCAACCTGAATAACATTTTGTGCCGACTGTTGTGGGCCACCCTGTACAGTCTAAATCGAATTTTCGGACTTGTTTTTTTCGACTGACATATCATGATCTTCTTCGACGGAGGACTCTGTTGTCGAGTGTTCTGACTCTGACGTACTATTCCTAGCTTCGTCTCGAAGCTTCAATTTTTTTGACCCCTTTTTTGGGCTGGTTTGGATGGAAGAGGTGGAAACTCAGGAAGGCGACGCTTTTTATTGGCCGGTTCTTGCGGCTTGATCGTGTCTTCATCATTTGTTGTCTCTGGCTGAGCAGAGAGAGTGGTGTAGACGGGGGTATCTTTGGAGGATTCTTTCTGTGGCGGACGCTCGAGAAGCTCCCTGTCCCCAGGTGGAAGGCCAGAGGCCTTCCGAACTGCCGCCCCGGGGCTGTTCCTTAGCAGCTCTGATGGACTCAAGCCCAGGCGGTCAAGTAATGAACCCATGTGAGTAATTACTTCACCCCTGTCCCTGGCCATCAGGCTGTCAAGCAGTTCCTACATACTGCTATCGAGAAACTCACACTCTTTGATGTCCCAAGGGTAGGCGATGATAAAATAAACAGTTCCGTGAAAAGTGATGAATTTGAACGCACTCACCAAAAGTCTGGACGGTTCTTGCTCACCATAACCAACGCACACACTAATATGAGAGATTAATTACTGGTGATCGGCTGATCATCCACCGGAAACAATCGTTTATATGGAAATAACTTGGAAAATATCGGAGCGAAAATTAATCTGTTTGCCAGTTTGACACCTAGTCAATTATTTTTTTTTGCTGGATGTTCGTCATGTTCTCTCGTACATAATTTGAGTTGACCATAAATTGTTCGCCTCCTGTGATCTAGTGCGTCACTTTCCGGAACTATGAGGAGCTTTATCAGTTTCTTTGATACACCTGCAACTTGAGTCTATTTAGAACAGTTTCAATTTGTTCTGGTGTCCTTTCGATGAATTCTGTCAATAAGTAGCACTGTACATTCTGAGTGGAGCATTCATTGTTGAAACAGTGCTCAGTGTGGGTTTCAAGTTGTTTATATTTTTCCAAATCTCAATGTGGTTCTCATAGACCCATTCACCTATCTGTTCGTACCAAAATTGTTAGTATCCCCACAACATTATATAGTATATAGTCAATCTATTCCTGTTCGTCAGTTTCCAGAGTTCTTCGCGGTTGAATTCTTACTCAATCGCGAAATTTATGTCGAACATAAACAAGGACATGTCCAAGGACATGCCTATTGTTGATTCTCCTACATATACCAAAATTTATGTTGTTACCATGTAGCATTGGATGGTCAGTTTTCAATTAGTTCGTAGATAATATCAACGACATGTTATGAGAATGATATTGATAAAAAACAAATCGCATGTGTGCTCTCTATGTGTGACATTTAATATTCTCGTAGTTTTGATTCCATATTCCACATAAAAGGTTTTGTGTAACGCAATCCAGTATTTTGCATGACATACGTACAGATTTGATGGTTTATCTTATTCTCCTAAATCCCTACGTTTGTGTTATTTGAAGTTTCCAGAGGTAACATACGGTTCCATTTGAGTGAGAGGTTACATGTAATTTATTCTGTATATGCACATATACTATGAGTCAGTCGCATTTGTGGCAGAACATAACACGGCACAGAGGTGGAGTTTATTTTAATAATATTTATGGTACTCGCAGAAGTATAAAGTTCAAATAATAAGTCATTCACATATTTCACTGAAGATTTATCAACAAACAATATATTTCTGCTGAATAATTACTTAACGTTGATGGAGAGTTTGCAGATATCAAATAGATATCAGAAAGATAAAAGAGTTCTTGGAAAGTGAAGTTCAAGGTGTACTGAGTTGAATCTCGAAACGATGTACAGCCACAGTCCGTCGCGTATTCTGATATGTACCGTTCTTGGTGGTATCAAATGTGCCAAGTCACTTGAACACCTCCCGTGAAAGTATCTATAGAAGCGAGACAAATTTTCATCCTTTCTTCGATGTTCTAAGCTATCAATGGTGAACGTGATGTTCGCGTCTCAAATCAGGAGGATGACTCCTTTCTGGATGGAACCCAGCAACTTCAGGGTATTTTTGGGAGCAGAGCTACATACATGAGAACAATACTCCAAAGAAGGTCTGATCTGAGCTTTATAAAGCATCAAAAGTTGCTGACGTGTGTATAGTTTTCTGGTTCGGAACGGTGTTCTAAGCTTTTGAGAAGCAGTCTTTGCCATTTCAGCGACATGATTGTGTCAAGACTTATTGGTGCCCATTTCAATACCCAACAAACTTATCTAAGCAGGAAGCGGAATTGTCTGACCTGACATTCGAAGACATTAATCTTTTTGAAAAAATCCGATGATTGAATTGAACCTGGTTACTTTCACCCCAATTCAAACAGACAACAGATTTCAAGACACATATTTTTTTAATAGAACGCATCTCGTAAATAATAAGTCGTAAGAAGTCATATAATCAATTATCGATTTGAACATTATTACAAGTATCCTGTAATATTTTTGTTGAATTGCGAGTTGAGACTTACGGCGAATTGGACAAATCTCACAAATAAACTCTATCGAGAAACGAGAATACAACACCTGACATTGTAGATCAGGGCTGAAGCATTCAAAAATGGTAAAAAGTTAAAAAAGTAATAGTTGAATGAAATACATTAGTAAAGGAGGCAAATATGATAAAAATGGAAGGAAAAATAAATTAGGGGCGATGTGATTTAGGGAAGTGGGAGGGGGTGAGGTTTTAAGGGTAAAAAAAGGTTTATATCAATTTCCAGCAAAACTAGTTCTATGGAAAAAAATTTAATGACAAATTTGTAGGTAATGGAAAGATCTTCAACTCTTGTATTCACAATTTCTTTACGTAACCTCAAAATTTATTTGAAAAGTTCAAATAACCAAGTTTTTGGTGGTTTTTTATCTTTCTTTAAAAAAAATTCACGAAATTTGGTGAAAACTTACTTTTTTATGTTCCAAATGATATGTAATTCGTTTAATTTAAAATATTCATTTTTTCACCTTATTTTGACTCAATATCAAAAAAGGATCCTAGTTTTCAATCAAAAATTCACGCATCAATATATAAGTTTTTTTCAAAAAGTCGGTGTGATTTTTGTTCATTGAAATCTTTACTTTCTGATGTGGTGAAAAAATATACATTGGAATATATTTTTTTTTATTACCTTTTATGTACAATTTGGAGCTATTTATTAAAATTTTCATGTTGACAACTCAAAAAACAAAAACTCCATATTACACTTATGAATGGAAAAATTGTAAATCAAAATATTTCACCATAATTAACAAATAATAAGTTAATAAAGTTAATATTCAATAAGACATCTACAATATTTTGGGAAGGTTGTAGAATCTTCTTTAAATAATACTTGTAGATGCATATTTATTACTGTTTTAAATACCAAAAATACCATGAGAAAAACAAGGATAAAATAATATAAACTTCAATGAAAAGGTAACGGTTACAAGGGTTTTCTGGTAAACAATGCTGATGCTGACATAATTGAGACTTCAATAGAAATTGGCAGAGATACTAATAAAACTGTCATTGTTGTGGGTCGAGATATTGATATTTTGGCCTTTCAAATTAATTTAATTCAAGTAATCATCACATTTATTTTCTCAAGCCGGGTTCTGGAAATGTAAAGGTTCAGTTCTTCACGTCTAATAGTTTCAAACATAGATCCTTCAAAAATATTGTATTCTGCATTGTTTTTTCGGTTGCGATATAACATCTGGATTTGCTGGAAAAGGAAAGAAAAATTTGTCGAATTTGGCCAATGTTTTTTATAAGAAAGAAGCAAGTTGAGATGTAAAAATAAAAAAATAACACTAAATCAATTAAGATATTCAAAAATATCAATTGACAAAAATTAATTCATTTTTAGTTTTGGTAAATCTCCCACCCACAGAAGGAGTATCAGAATAACATTGTTATAGGGCATATTATCAGCTTCAAACTTGGTTGGGTAACGAACTGACAGTTACATATTGGGGCTAGAAGCAACATCAACGTGGCACTTATGAGATTTTACATGACATGAATGTAATTAGAATTCAATAAATAAACTTTTTCACTGAATAATATTGCAGCAATCATATTTTTTGATGAAATTGTACATAATAATTAAAAAAAATTGTCGAATTCAAATTTATTTTTTTAGATTTTTTGCATTTACCATAGTAATGTATGTATTTTCACATCATTATAGAGTGGAGATTTCAACGAACAAAAAGCACACCGACTCTGAAAAAAGCTGATATTTTTTTATTGAAAATTAGGATGCTATTTTACATTAAGTCAAAATGAGGTGAAAAAATAAATATCGGCCGGTAGCCAGGCGGTTTGACGCGGGTGATTTGTTCACTCACTCGAATTGACTGCCGTGTTGGTCGGTGGTTCAAGCCCTAGTCTGAACGATCGATTTTCACTTGCTATCGTCCAACCCGTGTTAGGAATCACACGTTGAAAAGTAAGACCTCGTTAATCCTTAGCTCGCACAAGTTTCGACTTCTGAGGGTTTTCGTTCGTAGGGGCGCGACAGCAGGTTAACGGAAAAACAGATTTAAAACAGATTTTTTTTTAAATAAATTACAGTGTTTTTGGAACATGAAAAGGTAATTTTTCACATAAATTTTGAGGTTGTGTGAAAAAATTGTGAATACAAAACTTGTAGATCGTTTCATTACCTACAACTTTGATTTTCAACTTATTTCCACAGGACTAGCAGTTTTACCGGAAATCGAGATGAACCATTTTTTACCCTCATAAAATTCACCCACTCCTACTGATATTTTTTTTAGTTTCAAAAATTCTTGACCCTGGTCTATTGCATTTAATGCGTCAGATAAATTGAAATACATGGAGATGAGCTCATGTACAATAATTGACAAGTAGTGGTTGATTCATCAGGGAAATACTATCTGAAAAACTATAGATTTGTGATTGTGGAATTGAAGTTATTTATTCGTTACATAATATAAATATAGCAGTTATTATGAAATTTATATTGATATTTTTCAAATGTTTATCTTTATTTCGTTTAACCTACATATCCTTCATCGGAACAATTGTTCCACACTAGAACTGAATAACTGCCTCTTGACGCTAACTCAGTTAGAATCATTATTATAGTTAACTGATTGAGAAATCAGTAATTTTCAGACATTTGGACATAGCAACTGGTTTATTGTGAATTATAAGCTTTGATTGCTTGTTTTGATAATGAAAATTCCCATGTCGAAATATCTTCACATTGAACTTCTATTCCAAAAAAATCAACAATCGTTTGCTCTTCAAGAGTTTCTGATGGTTCCTCAAATTTTTTGTCAAAACCTCACGAATTTTTGTAATGAAAAGTTACATGTTTATTGGGTTAGTGTTTTCAACTGAAGAATGGTCATCAATTTATGAAGATGACCAATCCCCATTCAAAATATTCTTTCAATATAGCACACAATATAGATGGTATTATCTCGTGAGTTATAAATTGACAGATTAACCAAAAGAAGAACATACCAACAATAATTGAATTCCAATATTCACAAGAATGCTCAGTCACGTTTCTGCCTAACAATGTAATATTTGATGTTCTCCTTATATTTCCTTTCCATTTGTAGCGAATTTATGAGTATTTGCATTCGACAGTGTCTGAGAATAATCACGTTCTATTGCAACGTGATCACGATGCTTTCTCTAATTGTCGCTTTCATTTCAGAAAAGCAATTGAACTATTTGTATCTCAACCATTTATTATTATGAATGAAAAATAGTTCTCGCTCAATAGGAAATGAGAAGACAGTCGAGTCGATGCTGATGTATTAACGGCATTCTAGCGATGATCACAAGAAATGAATATTGTGTTTTATTTCAGTAATTGAAAGAAATAGTGAATTTTAAATTAGCAACGAGAATAAATTACCAGAGTAATTGGATGAAACTGTGGTCCAACAAAAGTTCAATAAGTGATTATTCGATTGTTTTTCCAAAATGGAGGAGCACAACAAATTTATTCAACATTTGTTTGAAGGTGGTTGACAATTTTCCGTTGTGCATTTCATTAGTTCGGACTTGTATTGTTCAGCATGACATAAATTGATTTTAAATGCCTGAAAGAATCTGTAAAAAAATAAGAAGCTGAAAAATAACAATTATATCAAGCAAAAAAACTGAAATTACAATAAAATGAAATACAAGCAACAACAAAAAAATGAAAAACATAACTATTAACACGAAATGAACATTGAAAAATTATTAACAAAAAATTAAAATTAAAATATTACAAACCAAGTTATTTCACGACGTTTCGAAAGTTAGTATCCTCGATCGTCTTCGGGTGATAATTGGACGTATTCCTCCTAGATCTGACTATTTATAGGTCATTCGAACGCTTTCACCTATCCCCTCTTCTCTCTCCCCGCTTCATAGGTTTAAGCGGGAACTGACCATTTGTCGGAAATTCGTCGTATTCCGCTTGATTATAGGTTCTCATACTTCTACGCTAGCTCAGCTAAATGCGTTGCTGGACAACAAATATATACACTATTTTATTGAAACAACGACAAAAATAAAACAAAAACAACAATAAAAATTACATTAAACATTAATTGGCGGTCCGGGGCGACTTCATTGATTCCAGTGGCACATTTGCTTTTTCAGCTGCAGGAAAACCCGGAAAAACCTGCAGCACCACATCGTCTGAAGATCTTGATCTGCCAATGTCCTCTCTCTCATAAAACAAAATGTAGGCTGTCTCCAGAGGCTCCAATAAATTCAATGCATCACCAGAACATTTCGTGACACGACTATCGTCAAACTTAAACCAGGCCGTTTCTTCTTTGACCAAGGCGTAATAATGACCAAATTCAACGCCAGAACCACAGTGAACAATGACTGCATGAATATTGCAATAGTGGTCTGCTATGTTGAAATTTTCATCTATTTCGAACCTTCCAAAGAGTTTCTTGCTTCCGTTAGAAGTTGAGTCTTGTTTGAAACATATTCACAAAGTGTTCTGGCGATGCATTGAATTTATTGGAGCCTCTGGAGACACCCTACATTTTGTTTTATGAGAGAGAGGACATTGTTGGATCAAGATCTTCAGATGATGTGGTGCTGCAGGTTTTTCCGGGTTTTCCTGCAGCTGAAAAAGCAAATGCGCCACTGGAATCAATGAAGTCGCCCCGGAGCGCCAATTAATTTTTATTGTTGTATTTATTTTATTTTTATCGTTGTCTTAAAATTGTGTACGTTAGAAAATATTCACCTTGGCAAATGATTTCCAAATTTGTCTCATTTTTATCAGCGTCAGAAAAAAAGACCACTATTTGTGTTTCTGGATTTTATAGTCGAAGACGAAACTTATATTCTTCAATCTACAGAAATGTTCCTTCATTAAGGTTTCAGTACTACGTGGACAGTGAAAAAATTGAAAATTAATCACCACTCAGAGTGGTGGTTGATCATAAATGGTCTCGAAGTAGTCTATGGATATCATTAATCTCAGAGTTCACATTTCATCGTATACATCAAAGGAAAAATGTTTCTTTTTCAATAGTATGAAAACAGTAAGGCCGTTGAATTGATGGAAGGATGTTGTCTGATAAACATATCACAAGTTGATTCATTGGATTCCACTAGTATGATAAAACTCATAATAAACATTTCAATTAGCTGAAGAAAATAGCGGCAGACGAAATGTTGATATATCACATACAGAGTGACCAAGGTAAGAATGTGTAATCATAAGAGATATATAGTGAGTTGAATTTAGGAAAGTTGCCATTGGCATTCAACTGACGTTTTAAAATTCAAGAAATTACGATTATATGTATATGATACACATCAGTGCCTACCAATATATGAATTCGAAGTCCGAACGTAGACTCTATAATATGGAATCTCTCTTTACTCAGGTATGCAGTCTACAATCAAGTTTTAGAGTAGCAAGCATTTTTCGGAGATTAGTTAAATCGTTTTAGAGGTATTTCCAACAACTTAGCGAGGAACGTTTCTGAGAACTGTATAACAAACATCGTTTGTTGAAGAAGTGGCATATTTGGGTGGATGAGGATCACTTTTACACATGGTTTTTTTTCAAATTATGATAATGAAATAACGCAAAATATGTGAATGTAGTATAGAGAGTGGTTTGAATTTTATTCTGTTTAATTATATAACTGAATACTACTTAAGAGTTACTAACGTTAGTTACAAATACAAATGGTATGAAAACATAGAGGTAGTTTGCTTCAATTAAATCATTGGGATAGAAAATACTATCGATAAAAGACAACATATTTCAACCCAGAAAAAGTGGCTACTTTTTAATACGTTTTTTCAAGATACCAGTTGTTTGTGGCGCCTGTTCCTATCAGATTGATCATACTCCAGGCAAATTAGTCAAATTCCAGGTGATTCAGTCACGGTTTCGTTTTTATCGGAAATGGTGAATTTTGGATGCTGTAGTTCAAAACCAATACCGGCATATCTGATCTGTGAGAAATGCTCAACAGTGTTTCACAAATCTTGCGTCTTGAAACAAAAACATAAATTCAAATTAATAAAAGAGCACAAAATCAACTGCTGTGGTAAACCGGGAGAAACTAAAGAGGATAATAGTTTTTTAGAGCAAACTATTGAGGATCTGACAGATGAAACCTTAGCAAAAAACAGGTTCATAGAGAAACAGATTATAGAGAAGAACACAATGATGCAGGAAGCCTTGAGAGTAGAAAGCGAGCTGAACGAGGTAATTAACAAGCAGGAAACTATTATCTCAGAAGCTCAATCACAAATAAAACAACTTAAAGATTATATTTATTCCATTAAAAATAAACCTGTTACGACAACTTCTGTCCAAACAAATGCAATCTACAGAATGTCTATGGGTACACAAATACCTGACGTAGATAGCAGGCAGATAGCCTGCACACAAACGGCAGCTGAAATTACCACATTCTCCAAGGAAGAAAGTACTGCTATGGAAGGGGAAGACTCGCTGAATAACCTGCACGAAAGAAGATCACAAAATTTCGATTATAAAGTTGATGAATCTGAACAAGAGTTTGATGCTAAATTTAAAGAACAAAAAAGCATTACATATGGTTTGCAAAAAAAACTTGATGACTTAAGATCTAAATACGAGGATCTGCTGCTAGAACTAGCCCGCAATGAAGAATACATACAAGCATTGGTGACAGATAAGTTGAAAGATAATACTTTGCAAAAAAATATGTTGACATCAATCTCTACACTTGAAACGGATAATAAACTACTTCAAATGGAACGGGTCAAACTCCAAGACCTAATAGTGATGAAAAATCAAGATACCATGTCTACAATGGTAAGTCCTATCAAAAATACCTCATCGCCAACGGCTTTCTCTGCAACAGAAAGCAACACGTTACATAATGATGATATAGTTTCGGTAGGAGTGAGTGAATCTAGCGAACGAGTGGCGTTGACCGCTTCAACCATGCAGCATTACTCAGCATCCAAAGTTCTTATTTTAGGTGATGAAATCGGACGTGGATGGGGTAAAATTTTTCAAAGCAACTTTGGGAATGTATTCACTGTACAGTCATTCATTAAGCCAGAAGCTTATTTTATTAACGTAATTGAAGATGTTAAAAACTTAACAAAAAAATTCACCTTCAATGATTACTTAATTGTATCGGCTGGCTCAAATGATTTTAAGGGCAATAAATATCCATCCTTCAGGGAAATAAACAATATATTGAAAAATTGCACTAATACCAACATAATACTCACCTCTGTACCCTACGGCAAGATTATCCAAAACAATGACCGCATATATAAATTTAACTGCAAACTTAATGAATATGCTAAGAAACTCAATCACTATGCTGAAGGCGATATATCCTTTTTGGATATCAACAACAGTTCAGGTAAAATATTGAGTATTACTGCAATTGCTCAGAAAATATTAAGAGATAATATTCAGTCACAGAAAAAAATGTTCAAATTTAAGATTTTTGACTGCGGAGAATGATTATTTTCGCACAAACCAGGAAATGCTGATGATAGAATAACACCCCAAAAAAGTGATTGTCAAAAAATGAAAAATAAGTCCATCACTTTAATTTTATTGAATATACAATCACTTCGTTATAAGACCAACGAACTATTTGCCCTTCTGGAAACCCTCAATTTCCCTGATCTAATTTTACTGACAGAACATTGGTGTAAGGAAGAGGAACCTATTCACATCCCGGAATACTCTGTGTCATCCAGGTACTCAAGAATTACCTGTGCGCATGGCGGAACTGCCATCCTAATAAAAAATATTGTTTCCAATAATTTTTCCTTCACCCATGTTGATAAGTTTGAAGATTTGTTAGAAGAAAAAAGTTTTGAATTCTCCTTATGTCATTGTAAGAAAAGTAATTTATATATCCTATGCTTAAACCGATCCCCCTCTACAGACCCAAAGCTCTTTTTGAATAAGCTGGAACTAATATTATCGGACTTACCTGTGAATTGTTCCATAATATTAGCAGGGGATTTCAATATAAATTTCAGTAATCAAGTTTCACCAGCTACCGAAGACATGAAAAACCTACTGTCTACATTCAACTTGACTATGCACGTTGAATCAGACACGCGTGTTTCTCAGTACACCTCTACCCGCATTGATTATGTGTGTAGTAATTTTGAAGATCGAATGGTATCTTGCTCTGTCACTCCTTCAGGTTTGTCTGATCATGAGGCAGTCACCTGCAGCATACCATTTGATCACACAAAAAAGACAAAAGTTTGTAAATTTGGAAGACTTTATAGCAGAGCAAACTATAGTAAGTTCTTTCAGAATTGTCTTAATGTCAACTGGGAAAGTATCCTCTCTCATAAAGAACCATTTCACGCATTCCACATTGTGTTATGTGATGTCCTCAATAAATCTTTCCCCAAGCAAAAAATAAAAATAAAACAAAGAAACAAAAAACTCTGGCTGACGAAAGGGCTAAAAGTAGCGTCGAGAAACCTCCGCTCACTACATTACATACGGAAGTTCACAAATGAACAGTCATTTCATAATTACTTCAATCACTATCGAAGAATTTATAGATCTTTGATTAAAACTGCGAAAGAAGGATACTACCATAATAGACTTAGCGGCTCTGTTAGTAAGGTGAAAAAATCCTGGTCAATTATTAATGATATTAGGGGAAAAGCAAAGAAAAAAATCAAGGATATAGGGCTAAATCCCAATACAATAAATGATTTCTACTGTTTCATTGCACAAAACTTAAGTAACAAAATAACACCCACACATGATCCCTTAAAAAACTTAGAACAATACACAATTAATGAAAGCCTTATCTTGTATGACACAAACATTCACGAACTGATAGAAATCTTAAAATATATCAAAAACAAGAAAACAGCAGGCTATGATGAAATTTCAATCAATATAATACAAAACCTTCCCTTATGTGCCCTCAATATACTAGTTTCACTAATAAATATCTCCCTCCGTAGAGGCGAATTTCCCTCCTTTCTGAAAACCTCTATTGTTATCCCCCTGCATAAAGGTGGAAATCTGGATAATCCCTCAAATCTTCGGCCTATTTCTCTTATTCCAACCATTGCCAAAATTATCGAAAAAATAGTCAAGAAGCGTCTGTTAGAATTTTTGAACTTACATAAAATAATTAGTGAAAATCAGTTCGGTTTTCAGAATAAAAAAAATACGAATGATGCAATCTTCTCACTCCTCTATGAAGTCTATTCTGAGATAAATGCTGGAGAGACAACAGCAGCAGTGTTTTGTGTGACTATGTTGATCACCAGATACTGCTAAGAAAACTTCAACTGTATGGATGCCGAGGTGTGTCTCTCACATGGTTCGATTCATATCTCTCAGGATGTTATCAGATTGTTAAAACAACAGAACTATCGAATAGGCGGGAAATAACGTCCGGAGTCCCCCAAGGATCTGTGCTCGGCCCCATTATTTCCCTATTATATATCAACGACCTCACTAAAGTCAAGATATCTGGTAAATTCACTATATTTGCAGATGATACCACTATACTATGGAAAGGTAAGGAGACCAGGGAATTACATGATATAATATCTTCAGACTTGAACATTGTAAAAGAGTGGTGCGATGCGAACAAATTATCCCTCAACACAGATAAGACTCACCTATTATCCTTCAGATGCTCGATTAATGAACCTGCGTTCGGCAAATATGTAATAGGAAATAAAGATTGTACTAAATTCCTAGGTGTGCTCATAGACAAAAATCTTAAATTTGATGAACATGTGAAACAACTTAAAAGCAAGATCTCTTCTGGTTGCTATGCAGTGAGAGTTATTTCTAATGAACTGGGACCAGCTACTGCCAAAATGGCATATTACGCTCTTATAGATTCTCACCTTCGTTATGGAATACCTTTTTGGGGAATGTGTAACTCAACACTTCTCAATGAATTGCTCATTTTACAAAAAAGGGCCATAAGGTTTATATATAAAATCAAACCCCGTGAGTCATGCAGGGAAACTTTCACAAGTAACAAAATACTCACGGTCATAGCATTATTGATTCTGGAGTCGGTCTGCTTGGTAAATAAACATAGATCAAAATTTGTCTCAACTCCTAATCATTATGCTACCCGCAACAATAAGCACATACTGAAACTTCCATTACCCTCCAAAAATCTCACCAGGAACTCTATCTTCTATATTGCTGGCAAGATGTTTAATCACTTACCAGTTGATATTAGGACGGCAAACTTAAGTGAAAGTCAGTTCAGAAAAACTGTAAAAACATTTCTTTCTGAGAGAGCCTACTACACACTGCAGGAATTCTTCCAGTAATTTTATTACTGTGCATAACCATGTATTATATTTCTAGTATGTTATTACCGTATATACTATTTGTTTTTTTATTCTCCAGACTGTACCACTAGGTGACGTACCATTAGATATATCTATTTATTTTTATTTATTTTATGTGTTTAGTAGTTATGACATATGTTTTATTTATAGCCAAGCTTTGTCAATGAATTAGTATGACTTCAGACAATAAAGTATATTTATTATTATTATTATTATCATAGGAAGTTTCATATCTCATTTTTCTAAATGATTTCCTTCCACATTGTATCGGCTACATCTGTCAATTAATATATTAGGTATTGTTCTGAAACTATTATTTTTTTTAAACGGAAACATAACAAAAAATAATACCATTTGAAACGTGTTAATTGAATTCATACAATGAATATTGGTTTTTCTGGCGCAAGAGAAATATAATGCATATTTCATGTCACTTAGCAATTCTCATAGCGCAAGTTGAAGAATACGGTGAAACTGATATTAGATTTGAGAACGATTCGACATGCTTGCTGCAATAAAATTTTTACTTGGAATGCAGCACGAGTAGAACACTCAATTTCACTGACATTCCCTCCTGAACAACAAAATGAACCTGAAGGGGAGTTTGAGAATAAGACGTGTGTAATAAAAATACTGTGAAACCATAAAACCAAACGTTGCAATAGATATTTTATTCAATTGTAGGGAGCAGTGTCTATAAGGATGGACACGCCTGAAGATAGTATTGTATAGCGAAATACGTTTTGCCTTTTTGATAAACTTGAATATATTATGGATTTTCATCAAGTATCAGCCAATTCCGTCACATATGTTAATAGTTTCATTTAGAATTATTGCGAACATTAATATGGGTTTGTTGTTTTCTGTAATGTTTTTGCGTGTTTTTTGTATGAAATGTATTCTTGTTTTTTGATTTGTGGTTCTTTTTTCAACCTGTGAAAGCATGAATTTTTTGTAGGGGTAGAGGTGCGGTCTAAGCATTGAAGCGACATCGCCGAGAACGCGACCCGAACGTGGGCAGGCGCGTGATGGCAGACGTCGTTGACGGTTGTGTTAGTTTTGCTAATTTCTTTATAGGTAACAAAATTAGATTATCCAATATATTCATTACTCAGTGCCCTTGGAATACTATTTTAAGTTACTGTATTTTTAAAGTAAAAATATAAATAACTAGCTGTTTCCCGCTTTCATATCAACGTAAAGCCGAAACTACTGAACCTAGAATCCTGAAATATGTAGGTAGGTTCTTTGTATAGCGTAAGTGAGCATCTGGAAAAAAATTAGGAATTTCTTCACTCAAAGAGGAAAAATAGGAGTTCAAAGATTGTATTGACTTTCGTCAGTTTTGAAGTTGAAAACCTGGACACTTATTGTGGTAACGGAGTTTCCATTTCAATCTTCAAAGACGATTTGTAATAATACTGAACGATGATCAATAATATACGTCCGATGTTAAGTGGAATATAGGTCTCGTAGTATATAACAAATATATGGAATAAACATGTACCTGACTCAGGTCCGGTAGGACAATTTATGGCATATATATATCCATATTCATAGAATATTCAAATACGGTTGTTAACGGCTGATATACAATCGATATTCACGTCACCAATAGAATGGAGACCAACAATGCTCGTTACATCATTCAGTCGATCTATCGAATGAAAGAAATTATGATTAGGAATTATACGGCAGGGCTTGACGGAATATCTCTTGAAAAGTTACTATTATGCATTCCTTAACTCACAGTAACTATCACTTTCATTGTTAACCAATGTATACAAAATGAAAATCATCGCCATAATTAGAAGAAGTCGCTTTTATTTTCTATCAATAGAATATTCAACCAGAAAAATTCTATGACTTGAGATCTCTCAATATATTATCGTCATTTCCTGAATTAATTGTAAATACAGTTCATGAACATAGTGGATCCAAATTTTGCGAGGTACGCACATCGGATTAGCGATTTTTTATTTTTTTTTTATGTTGGTACGGTGGAAGTGTTTAGCCGTAATCGGCGGTGTTGAAAATGGATTTGAGCGATCAAAATATCCAAAATTTCGACAGTGGCATACGATGATTGTACTCTGAGTCAGAAAAATGATCACGAGTGGTATAGTCGAAGTAACTGGTATTGTGCATATTTAAAGTGTCGGCGCCCTCAAAGGCCAAAAGAAACCAATACAAAGAAATAATGACGCTGCCAACTAGTCCACGTGGACTGAAAAATTGGCGGTTCGCATTGGATGATTTTTACTAATCGAGTTTTATGATTGGTTGAAGAGTCATAAAATTAAATTTTGAAATCATGTTACGGTGACGAATGGAATGCGAGCCGTCGTGTTGTCAATGTTCAGTTCAGGAACTGATCGCGATTTGAGTGTTGCAATTCGATATTGGTGCAGTTATAATTACATAAAATTTTTGTTATCTGTTTAAAATGTGGTATCCTTGGACAAGTACTAATAGTAATAACGAGTGTGATAACAACGCAGACTTTTTCCTGTGAAGGGATTCCAATAGCAACGGTGAACAATGGGAAAAAGAGATACCAGTGAATAATATTCGGATGCATTTGTATATTGAAACACAAACAGTATGTTTCAATGTAAATAGAATCTACATCTCAAGTTTTGATTCGAGGGAAACAAACTATTACAAGCAAAATCAGATTTGACCGAAGTTTCTTTCTCAACTATACGTGAAGTAGTCAAAAACAAACCTTATGAACGCAAGACGTGATGTGATACGGGATTACCAAATCCGTTAGATGTTAGTCTAATAAAATCATCGAAAAAACAATATACGACTGTTACAAAAGCAATGAGATTTCTACAACTGATATCGTAAAGGAGAAATTGAATACTTCCGGATATAACGTGGGAAAATCATCAGGCGTAAAAATAATTTTTCAAAATTTTATAAGAAGATAATAGAGCTAATTGAAGATGTATCTCATATTACCGAAGAACACTGACAGAAAAGGATTAAAAAAGTCCTTTTAGTTCAAAGAGAATATATGAAGTTTGGACACTTCCATATCAATGGTGGAAATAAATTCATTATTGATTTGAATGATGACAGTGAAAGTGTAACAGATAATATGGAAAATTATATATATATATATATATATATATATATATATATATATATATACATATATATGTATGTGAGTAAGAAAGAGTATATATATACTCAATCACTTTGCTATTTTCCTAAATAAACCTTTGATTTCGAAAAAGCAGGTGCAACAAAAAAAAATTCAAATAATTTCTATAGAACTATTATTATTATTATAAATTTTAAACAACAATAATATTATAGAAAATACGAATGGGTACAAAAAATTACTTATTGATCTAAATGAGTTTGGCAAACACTTGTAGCCTACATTTCAGTATGTCGTCCTCCACGTTCAAAATAAATTATGGTCCTTCTACTGACATCTGTAACTGCATTTTTAATAAATCGGGCATTTATATTTGCACAGCACTGGCGAATGGTATTTTCCAGATGTTGTATGTCAGTAAATGGTCTACTTCGGTCCCCTTTTTTTTCAGGTAACCGCACAAGAAAAAGTCTCAAGACGTCAAGTTGGGTGATCTAGGTGGCCAATAATGTTCCCAGTTACCTGAACATTTCTTGGAGGGACTGTTTTACAGCAACCGTGTGATGTATTCGTGCGCCATCAACATGATACCATAGGTCGTATTTATTATTTAAAGACATATTATCTAAAACTTCACTAACCTCATTATTCAATTAGTTTCAAAGAAATACTGATCACCACATTCAACTGTGAAATTGGGATTTTCTTGGGCCCACCATCGGCAATTTTGAGAACTTACCGTTCCATTTGAAGACAACGTTGCCTCATCTGTCCATAAAATTTTATACGGAAACTTTACATGTTCTTCTCTCTCTCCCTGAAACCAGAATGAAAACCCCAAACGGACATCAACATCTCGTTCTTTTAATTTGTTAATAAATTTTGGCTTGTGAGGTCATAATTTATTCTTTAATAAAATTTTTCTAATACTTACTTGTAATCGGTATTTTTTATAATATTGGTTATGCTCGTTTGCCCGTGTTCAATAACTTTTAAACAAATGTTAAGTTGGGCCTCCTCATCATATTTACTTGGAGTGTGCTTTTTCTTGAATTGATTTGCTACGGATCCTGTTTTTCTGAATTTCGACATTATCCTTGACACAGTAGTATGTTGAACATTTTTTTCTGGATGCCGTTCATTAAAAATGTTAGCTACTTGCCGGTATTGGCAAGTAGCTAACAATAAATGTTAAAAATTTGACAACTAAATCAACAACTTGACACTACCATAGCATGCATATTGTTTGTCAAGACCTACTTAAAAATTTTATTCAACGTGATTAAGCATCCTTACCGCCCTACTTAGTGTTTATAAATAAACTGTAGATACTGAATATTGAAATTTTGATGTAATTTCAACTTTAGTAATTTTAGTTATACTTATTGCAGTTTTTGAGTTGTGTCTGCTTTTTCAAAATTGAAGGTACTGACGTTTGTTTAAGAAAATAGCCAAGTGATTGAAACTTTGCACCAGTCATTTCAAAATTTTTTTAGCACATTTTTAATTTCTCTCTAATAATGTCCGTATAAGTGAAAATTTATCAGAAAAGTTAAACTCCATGATGAGTTTGTTATATATACATGAAGTGATGACCGAACTCGTTTTTTAAAATAAAGGGGATATCTGTCAAAAATAAGCATAAAATTTGGCATATGGATATAATATTGCCGTAGACACAACTTTTTCAAGTAACTTTTTGTTCAATTCGATCTAGAAATGCACTTTTTCAATATTTTTCAAAAAAAAAGTTGAATTTGACAAACACTGAACGTCAGTGGGTATTCATATTCGATGGTCTACAAGACGTATATAGAGAACAAAAAACGATGAGAGTTTTAAATTTTGGTTACCGATGTAAATGGTTGTGATCTATCGTTTGAAAATATTTTTATCACCGCAATGTTGCCACATCTACATGTACCAAACATCAACTTAGAAATTTCAAAAGTACACCGTATATATCATATAATTTTTGAATTTTGCATCAAAATCCAAATTACTTTTGTTGATTATATTCTATACTCATCTCTCATCGTTTTTAAAATACTAATTATTTTGTATTTTTTGGAGGATACATGGTATTTTTAATATTTAATATCGCATGAATTAATTGATACATAGAACTCAACTTCTAGAAACATTGAGATAAGATATAATGGTTGTTATTCCAGAATGGAACCCAAATCTTATTTCATACAGAGTGTCTGAAAAATACGTCTCAATTTGTATCTTCGATAAACGACCATAACTATTTTTTTTCAAATAGAACAACCTGTATATTATTCAATTTTCGAATTCAGTCAACTTATGTGAACAACTTTAATCATCTGTGTCCTATATCTATCTCTGACCGTATATGAGACATGAATTCTTCCACACAAATATAATATTTCAAATACAAAATTCAGGGAAAAATGTATTATTGAACATATCGAATAATTAATAATGACTTTACATTAGTTCAGAAAGGTTTAATGGAACACATAAATGAAATTTCATAGTGGGTGTATGACAAACATTACCTACTTTTTCGACACTAGAACGAACACTTTTCAAAATTAAATTGATAACAAAAATAATTCTACACTAGAAAACAAGAGATAATATTGTGAAACTATCTTCGCAATTATTTGAAATTTGATACTGATATGACAGAAAATCAGTAGCTCATTTGCTTGAAATGCTTTTACTTGTAAACATCGATGGAGTGATGTTATTACGTGATCAGTCGTGGCTCTGCGGATTTCCGACGGCTTGATTTCCTCGAAGACACATCTACCCAGATTTTTAAGTTCCTGTTTCGTATCGATATGTGTTCTATATACCTCTTCTTTGATTTTTCCCCAGAGGTGAAAATCTAGGATAGCCAAATCCTGCTGAACTTCTTTTGAATAGTGTGGAGGATAAACTTTTGAAAAATCATCGGTTGAATATTAACTCAAATGAATCATCAGCCATAATTTCTGGTGATAAAGGGAACCAGAAAAGGAGAACAGACAAAATGCCAATATTTATGAATAATCACAGATTAGATAACAGTGTAAAGTAAAACGCTTTCAGTTGACAACAAATTGCGGTTGGAGGTTCTTTAACCTCTTTGCGGCTAGTGTTCCTTATCAGGAACATACCCTTCTCAGTTCAAAAACTTAGAAACAATTCAAATGGGTAGCATTTATTCAGTTATTGGCCATTGATCATCATATGGATCAAACACATCACAATATACCTACATGAGAGAGGTTGAACCAAGAAATTAACCTGTATTGTGAATTGTGTCTTATTGACATGAACGATTTTTGGTAGTGCGAATTTCGATTTCTTGGTAAGTAAGTGTGAAATGAATAGCCATGTTTTCGTGGATGATGAGAGCACGTGTTTGTGATGAAGCATCTAGTTTTTCTTCATTGTAACGATCGTAAAGAGCGATATGTAGAAAGTTCCTAAATAGGAACAATGGTCAATCAGTCCGAAATACCTTTGTTCCTCAGAAGGGACAATGAGCATTCACCAAAATAACTGGGTGTATACCATTTCATTGAAAAATGGCAGAAATACCAACGGATGGCGAAGATGAAATACTAAGTGATTCTGAAGAAGAATATGTTCCCGATAAAAAATTAATAGTTTATCAAGTACTGATTCTGAGGAGGATAATGATAATCCAGAAACAGAACAACCCACAAGTTCAAAAAAGGACAGAATGATTCATAAATGGACCGAGGTCCACGATAATGAAGACCCGCCAGAGCTACCTCCATGAAGCAATACATTGAAGCAATACAACCCCAATAAACCAAACAAATGGGGATACAAAATTTTCGTTTTATGCGACAGAGTAGGTTTAGTCCATAATTTTGAAATATATACAGTTGAAATACCTGCAGCAATAGGTAAAGAAGATATTGGTGAAAGTGGTAATATTGTATTGAGATCGGCGTCAGTCATACCAGAACACAAAAGCCATCTTCTCTTTTTTCACATTCGGTTCACTTCAATTCCTCTCTTGACTACTCTTCACCAAAGTTGCATATTTTCGTTAGAAACTGTACGAAAGGACAGAATTTCAGGAATAAAGTTCACGGAAGATAAAATCATGGAGAAGAAAGGTAGAGGGGCATATGAGGAATATGAATCAATAGTTAAAAATATAAAAGTACATGCTTTGGAATGGTACGATCCTAATCAGTACGTTCTGTGGGACCGAACCCGCCGACATAGTCCAACTGTAGGACAGAAAATCCAAAACGAGAATAGATGTAGTTCGTCCAAATATTATAAAACAATATAATACGTTATTGGGCAGTGTGAACTTGTTCTATGGTCTTATTTTCTATTACAGAATAGTTTTGCGGAATCGAAAATGGTACTTGAAATTATTCTTCCACTTAGTCGACTTGCCTCTTATAGGTAGATGCCGACATAGTCCAACTGTTGGACAGAAAATCCAAAACGAGAATAGATGTAGTTCGTCCAAATATCATAAAACAATATAATACGTTTTTGGGCGGTGTGGACTTGTTCTATGGTCTTATTTCCTATTACAGAATAGTTTTGCGGAATCGAAAATGGTACTTGAAATTATTCTTCCACTTAGTCGACTTGCCTCTTATAGGTAGATGGATTCGATATAGGGCCAATATGATGGGAGAAGGATTGGAATCCAAAGATATTTTGGATTCATTGGCCTTCCGAAGCGAAGTTGCTGAAACTCTTCGTCTTATGGATAAAGAAAATTCCGGATGTAAAAGAGGAATACCGAATTCGAGCATAGAAAGAGATTTTCAAGAAAAAAAAGGGGACTAACAACGCCAATTCCTCAATTCTATATACGAACTGATAAATTCGAAAGCCAAATCGTCAAAGACGTAAAAAGCCTCGCTATGGCTTGAAAACACATTTTTTTCTGTTTGAAATGCCAACTTCACCTTTGTATTCAAAAGGATAGAAATTGCTTTGCTGATTTTCACATTTGAATGACAATTTTCCACATATGGAACAAACTGATAGTTTTTTTTGAAAAATTAAAATAATATTTTTGCTTTTGTAATACTGTTCTAATGCCCATTTTCGATGCATTTTTGGCTCATTTTTTTTGCCCGAACCACTCAATGAGTGGATCTCAAGAGGTTTATCATATTAGTTCTCTAATTCCTAGAGTACAGGGTTTACTCAAGCACACATACCCTCACAAACATTACCTTACTGAACATCTTGAGATCCAACTCTGTGATGGACAGATATTGTCAATTTTCAGTTCACTTTCACCAGAAGTCAATTATCTTTTTTTTTATCAATCATATTTTGTTTTTATGCACTCCATACATTGAGACCAATAGTCAGTGCCCCACGCTCAACAACCTCCATCCGGAGAAGTATCTTGCCCTACTCTCCACTCTCACGGAACGAGCTCAAAGAATATGTGGACAAGAGCATCTAAAGAAAGAAGTAGAACATCTTCAGTTAACCTTGAGATCGAATGGGTACAGTGTACACGAGATCAATAAAGCCATGAAACTGAAGAGTTATATGGCTCCAAACGGGGAGAAGGCTCAGATGATTGAACGCGCGTATCTACCTCATATCCCTAGGGACACAGAAATGATTGGAAAATTCTTGAGGAAACACAACAATCAAACGGGTTTCAAACACACCAAGAAAATACAACAAAGCCTCAGGTCGGCTGAAGACAACAGGGATCCACTATTTGTGTGTAAATTATATATATATATATATATATATATATATATATATATATATATATATATATATATATATATAGAAATATAGATATTATTGAGTGTGTATGATATAAATCAAAAGGAGGAAATTCGTGGACATGACACTCAAGAAATATGGAGGCAAACCGCGGACACGTGTTTCTGGCTATTGGCCTCATCAGCGCGGTGCAGCCAATATATATATATATGTATATATATATATATATATATATATATATATATATATATATATATACTCTCTGATACTTCCCATATTGATTTCAATTTAAGAGCCACCGGTAGACAGCTGCTTCAGCCTATTGGGCATCGTCAGTACCGGGCAGGCGATCCTCGATTGAAGACAAAATGTGAAAAACCAGAAAAGTACTTCATAAAAATAGCTGCGTAAACGCAAGTGAAACATAAGTGGAACCACCTATTGGTGAGACACCCAAGTCAACCTTGACTCGACCCACTGACGTTCCGTGTTTGTCAAATTCAACTTTTTTTTGAAAAAAATTGAAAAAGTGCATTTCTAGATCGAATTTAACAAAAAATTACTTGAAAAAGTCATGTTTACGGCAATTTTATATCCATATGCCAAATTTTATGCAACTAGAATAAAGTTAACGTTTTGCTTATTTTTGACAGACAAGTTCGGTTAATTGTCATCAATTCATTTATACATAACAAACTCATCATGGTGTTCAACTTTTCAGATAAATTTTTACTTATACGGACATTTTTAGAGAAATTAAAAATGTGCTATACAAATTTTAACATGACTGGTGCAAAGTTTCAATCACTTGGCTATTTTCTTAAACAAACGTCAGTACCTTCAATTTTGAAAAAGCAGACACAACTCAAAAACTGCAATGAGTGTTAATAAAATTACTAGAGTTGAAATTACATTAAAATTTCACTATTCAGTATTTACAGACTATTTATAAACACTAACTAGGGCGGTACAGATGCTTAATCACATTGAATAAAATTTTTAAGTAGGTCTTGACAAACAGTTATTGTTGCAACAGTTAACAGTTATTGTTGCAATAATGTTGTCTCTTCAGGAAAGAATAGAAATAGTTTTATTATGTGGTGAGAATACAACATACCGGCAAGTAGCTAACATTTTTAATGAACGACATCCAGAAAAAAATGTTCAACATACTACTGTGTCAAGGATAATGTCGAAATTCAGAGAAACAGGATCCGTAGCATATCAATTTAAGAAAAAGCACACTTCAAGTGAATATGATGAGGGGCCCAACTTAAAATTTGTTTAAAAGTTATTGAACACGGGCAAACGAGCATAACCGATATTATAAAAAATACCGATTACAAGAGAGAAAGTGTTAGTAAAATTTTATTAAAGAATTTATTAATACATTAAAATAACGAGATTTTGATGTCCGTTTGGGGTTTTCATTCTAATTTCAAGGAGAGAAAGAAGAAAATGTAGATGTCAGTAGAACAACCATAATTTGTATTGAACGTGGAGGACGACATACTGAAATGTAGGCTATAAGTGTTTGCCAAACTCATTTAGATCAATAAGTAATTTTTTGTACCCATTTGTATTTTCTATAATATTATTGTTGTTTAAAATTTGTAATAATAATAATAGTTCTATAGAAATTATTTTTTTTTTTAGTTGCCTCTGCTTTTTCGAAATCAAAGGTTTGTTTAAGAAAATAGCCAACTGATTGAAACTTTGCACCAGTCATTTCGAAATTTTTAATAGCAAATTTTTAATTTCTCTCTAAAAATGTCCGTATAAGTGAAAATGTATCAGAAAAGTTGAACTACATGCTGAGTGTGTTATGTGTACATGATTTAACCGAACTTGTTTTTTAAAATAAAAGGGATATCTGTCAAAAATAAGCAAAACGTTAACTTTATCCTAGTTTCGTAAAATTTGGCTCATGGATATAAAATTGCCGTAGACACAATATTTTCAAGTAACTTTTTGTTAAATTCGATCTAGAAATGCACTTGTTCAATTTTTTCAAAATGGGAAGCTTCTTTGGGGCCTATAATTTATTGAGTTGTGGGTTTTTTTGGCAATGAATAACATCACAAATCATACTTACAGTAAAAATGAGTAAAAAACAATGAATTGAACATATAAATTGACGAAAGAAAGTTAAGCATCAATGGAATTTTCTGGTTTGACAAATGTCATACCTTCACATAAATGTCATTTTTTCAATGGGCATGATGATTTGATAATCTTTGACTCCAAAGGGAGAGTTGATTGATACAATTTTCATTATTATCATTATTTCTTTGGTGTAGTTTCAATAAGTTACTGTATATGCTGCTGAGATTATCAATGTCAGTTCTCCTATTCATACTATCAGAAGACTTATAGATTTCAACTATTTCAAGGAAAAGACGTTTGGAAATATTTTTTTCTGTATGTAAAACTTTGATATTGAAGCAATTTGGATTATATCCTGTTTCAATAGAATTTTGCGCTAATGCACATGCTTTCTTATTAAGCTTTATATCACTTTTATGTTAAGTAAGGTATTCTATTTTTGAAAGTTCTAGATGTTGTCCAATATGATCCAATTTACAATTGTTACAAGGAATGTTATAAATCACATTTAACTTTTTTGTAGTATCCGTTTTATCTATCAATTTGGTATTCAAATTTTCGATAGTTTTAATATTTTTTTGGTATATTGTGATATTTTGTTCATTGTGAAAAAGTTTTATGATATTTGAAGATGAATTTCCGAAATTATGTATAGATTTATAAGAAAATTGATAGGTGAACTATTGTTACATAAATTTCTGTTGATTAAATCGGAATTTGTGGTACTGCCAGTATTAAAGATTATTTTATTGGAAAGTTTTCTGGAATAGGACTTTTCGATCAATATGTCTCTAAGGGGTCTGAGTTTTTTTTCTCAAACACAGTATTGAATTCATTTTAACTGATTTTTTATGAAAAGAACAGTAATTGATATATTTTCCTGAATTAGTAGGTTTGACATATCAATCAGTGATCAAGGAATTATCAGTTTTACGGATAACTATCAAAAAAGGAAGGGTCTGATTATTTTCTATATCGATAGTGAATTGCATTTTTTTATCATATCTATTGACAACGTCAAAAATTTCATGAGATTTGTCATAAGGTATTGCACAAATGACATCGTCAACATAGATATTCATTAATGTTCAACTTTCTTTCGTCAATTTATATGTTCAATTCATTGTTTTTTACTCATTTCTACTGTGAGTATGATTTGTATTGTTATTAATTGGCAAAAAAACCCACAACTCAATAAATTTTATGCCCTGAAGAAGCTTCCCATTTTCTCATTAGAAGCGAAAGCTTGACAAAGTAAAGCAGAGTTTTGATTTTTTGACTGAGAGACCACGTATTTCACTGCAACCCTTCCTTGCATAGTGAAAAATTTTCGTATCGTTTAGATTCGGAAACTTGTGGTTGCATGCCAAGGAATGGTTTGAAAACGTCGAATCATTTTTTTCCAATATGGAGGACCTTTCATGTTCAGCATAACGTTTTTGGAAATTTCGTCCGCATTGTCCCACATAAATACTATCACACTCCGGACACTTAAGCTTATAAACTCCAGATTTTTCCAACTTGTCGACCTTATCTTTGGCATTGAAAAGAAAATGAGATAACCTGGCATGTGGTCTGAATGCTACTTCCACATTGTTTTTTCTGAAGAAACCTGCGATAATTTCTGTTCTTTTTCCAAAATATGTTAGCGTTACCCATTTCTTGATTTCTGGTTGTTTGACCTGAGGTTGCAGATTTATTTATCCTCAGGTTGCAGAATAATATATCCTCAGGTCAAACAACCAGAAATCAAGAAATGGTTAACGCTAACATATTTTGGAAAATGAACAGAAATTATCGCAGGTTTCTTCAGAAAAAACAATGTGGAAGTAGCACTCAGACCACATGCCAGGTTATCTCTTTCTTTTCAATGCCAAAGAAAAGGTCGACAAGTTGGAAAGATCTGGAGTTTATATAAGTGTCCGGAGTGTAAAGTGTTTATGTGGGACAATGCGGACGAAATTTCCAAAAACGGTATGCGGAACATGAAAGGTCCTTCAGACTGGGAAAAAATAATTCGACGTTCTCAAACCATTCCTTGGCATGCAACCACAAGTTTCCGAATCTAAACGATACGAAAATTTTTTACTATGCAAGGAAGGGTTGCAAACTCAATTATTTAGAATCATGTTTACAAACATAAACATTGCGGGTGCAATGTTTATGTTTACTCTCCGGTTTTTAAATTGGCACATGCGCATTGTGAACTGTAAATTCAGGTACTCAATTAAGTACCTGAATGGTTCATATTAGCGAATGTAATGAATCATTCTTAGTTTATTGTTTAAGTTTGAAAATGTCCATATAGGACAAAACTGCAGTAACGTTACTTACAAATAAAAGTGGTAAAAAACATAGAAATTTCCATTTCTCTTTTCATCATGATCTCCTACCACATAGTAATGGCTACATTCATCAGTTTATAACCAAATCCAGTTATGGGTATTATCATACCAGACTACCTAATTCAACATAAATATGCTCAACGTAATTTGCCTTGGCCAGGTACAGATATTAGCATACCATACTACCTGGGTCAGCATAAATACCTTTTACGAACCGTAATATCCACACGATAAAAAGTATTTCTTTAAAAGAAGATCATAGGTTGTTTTGAAATTTTTATCTCTATTGGAAAAACTATTACTTTATGCCAACATCGCCATGTTCTACCAGAAAATCATACTTTTTTCAAGAAAAAAATCAAATTTCTTGGCCTTTCAACGACATCATTCGTTTGATTATATCATTGCGAAGATGAACTATTTTGAATCAAGTGAAAATAATACCATCTCAAAATCCACCACCTATTTGAAAGGAAAAATAAACTGTTTCAAATGGAGAGCAATATCAACTTGATCTGCACACATAGTGTTTGTTTGAATTCAATACTGTAGTCCTTCAAATAACTCAATTCGTTTATAACAAGAGTTTTATGAATCTACATACAATAAATACTATATTATGATCGACTGAAAATAATAGGAATTTTGTATAGAATGAACAGGGTTTCTTTGAAAGAAGTATTTCATTCATTTCAGTTTGAAAAAACCTGTGGTGCTCTGGTCTTTCTATGACCCTCTCAAGTGAGAGGGGAGCGGGGAATTCCGTTGTAAGCATCACGTACGCGCCAGTATGTGTTGGAAAGTGATGTTGGTGTGTTGCGTTTTTGAGGAGGAAGTGTTTTATGTGTCTGTAGGCAGTGCAATTTCTTTCCGATTATTTTGTATCTACCATAATGGAACAGACTGGGGTCTTGTACAGTTGAAACATATTTTCATGGGTAAGTATTATAATTGGATAAAACTCAGCTATATTAGTAAGTACCGCGTTGTATACGTAGTACCGAAGAGAAAGTGGTAAACTTTGACAGCAACTCTTAATTTTGCCTTCATTTTGCGAAAATTAAAACAATGCTCCGTAATTTTTCACACATGAATTATTACATTTGCCGAGCTCTGCAAGTGTATATTGATTTAAACTGAAAAATCCTCAGCGTTGATTCAGATTTGCCAATTTCTTGTTTTGAACATACATTTTATCTTGTTTCAAATAAGAATATTTTCTCTAAATGAAATTGGATTTTCTTTTAGACCGAATTCATTTTTTATTGAAAGATAGAGGTACTTATAGTTCCTACAATATACTATAATACAAAAAATACCAAAAAAAGGCACCAGTAGGTATAAAAAGCTTCTATATGTGACAGCCACTTTCTGATTTCAACATGTAAATGTTTGTTGAATTCCGAAACGTCTTTGCTTTCTGTAATCACTTCAGAAATGTTTTTTTGTTATTCATTGGCAACAAATTGAATAAATCCTACTCAGCTTGAAATTACTTGTTAGTTTTCGTTTAGGAATGTAAGAAATAGGTAGAAATATTACCAAACTCACTAGAGATGAAATATGAATTTCCAAAAAAAAAACGTGAATGCTGTTATTTAAATAGCGAATCATATTCCTTCAAGTATGTCTGTATGATCATGAGTTACATTTTCTTCAACGAAACATTTCATACAGGGTTTTAAACAGGGTTTTATTCGAAACATTTTTTTTTTTTGGTTTAGTGGCTGCTGCTTTCATATTTTTACCTTTCTATATATTTGAAATAGTGGCTAAGAATGATGTGCTGATTTCTTTTTTTGTTTCAGAATCCAAGTGATGTTCCGGCAATTGTAGATAAACAAAAGCTGAATGCAGAACTCAATCGACGACAGCGATTTTTTTAATGTTATTTACCAGAATGGCATCTAGTTTTGAAAACTTCAATTGTGTAAAATCACTGATGAATTAATTAATTTTCTTGTCTGAGTTGTAATGTTGTTTATAGGCTTCGATTTCATTTTATTTGTTAATTTGCAATTTGTCAAGAATATGTCCCTTTTTTATATATGTTTTCTTATTGAATAATTATTTATGTTATTTGTATAACTGTATGATTTCTCAAATAAGGAAAATTTAGTTCTCTATTACGTGTTATTTTTTATCACATGCTTTTTCAGGATAATATTTATGATTTGCAATTACTTTAATTGAACCAATCATAATATGTGATGTATTATTTAGTTTCTTTCCTTATCACCTGTTCATTATACAGATGAGATACTTTGGATTCAAGCAACTAAATACATCCAAATGAGAAGGACAGTTAATAAACAGAAGCATAAGTTAATCTTTGATGAAGTAAATGATTTTATTTAATTCATACAAATAGAAGTGTTTCAATGAAAAATGCTTCTCTTCAAAGGAAAACAATTAATTTCCCATACGGAGACATTTAAATAATGTTCCAAGTAAACAAAAACAAAACCCAAAACAGTTTTGCTTCGAGATTAATTTTGCTCAGACTGAAGAATGCATATTTACTTCTCTTGAGCTAATGTGATGATTCCTATTGAAATGTATGCACAATCTTGGTGGAATATTTTTTTTACTCAAAAGAAGCGTTTATTCAGTCCATTTGAAATAATGATTCAAATTCAACTTGAGAGAATATGTTTCTCAGTTTAAAAAATATTTCTTCATGAATATAGGCGAGCAAGATTTCTTTAAATCGAGATAATTTTCTTCACTTTGAGATTTTTATTTTTACTGTGCATGTATAAACCTCTGAGGAACCTAGACACTGGCGCCAGCAAAACGTCGGGATGAAATTCGAAAAATCCACCGACTTCAAACCCGGAAAATAGTGACACTGAAAATTTCGGCCGCGAAAGCCTTGACAATTTTGTTATTCCTGTCTCATTACGTCTAATCATGGACTTGTATGGAAATTTGTCTCTCTTCTAAAGATACTTTCAACGGAAAGTGTTCAAGTGACTTGACACAATTGATTCCACCAAGAGCGGTACATATCAGAAATACGCGACGGACTGTTGCTGCTCATCGTTTTGAGATGTATTTCAGTACACCTCGAACTCCACTGGTCAGAAACTCTTCCATTTGAAGTACGGCACATTTGTGGAATGAACTTACTGAAAACGTTTTTCCAAATGGATTTAATCTCCACCGATTCAAATCCAATGTGAATCGCTACTTTCGCATAGGTACCGCTCTGAGAGCGCCTTGGAGATTTTCATGTAGTGTTCTGTCCTCAACGAAATCTCTGAGGTACCTAATGATTGAAATGTATCCATAATAACAATCAATGCGATTGATGCGAATTATTGTTATTGTTGAATAAACAGTGAGCAATTGTTTATTTGAGTATATTTGTTCAATAGTAGATTTCATGAATGAAAATATTATGTGAAGTATCATAACATTTGTTTTCAATTTACATAAATCGAATGTCAACTTTATGTTTTTCTTTCAGTGAGCAGTTGAAACTGTCATGTTCATCAAATCAAATAAATAGTAGGTAATGAATGTATGTGGATTCCAAGAATAACAATGTGACAAGAATAATATTCTGCCGTATTGAACACGTATTTCAAAGTTTGAGAAAAAGTCATTTTTCCACCAATAAATTTTGTAATCATAATAACCATATCAACAAAGTGGCCTGAGTAGAGTCGATGGAGTTTGAAAAGTGAATTTTTAAATTTTATTAATTTTTCCATCACGTTTTTGACTAAGTTGTCTCACTGGAATGTACTTGCTGAGGGGGCCTTCCATCCAAAGTCCTGAGATACATTTCGATGACGTAATCAATAACTAATGGACCTTTTCTCATGTCTTGGAAAACTATGTGATTTGAATATCAATGAAGATGAAAGAACGATAATATTCTGCCATTATATGGCAAAGAGTTCATTCATGTTGGGGTGGAATTTGATTTTCACAGAAGAGTCCGGATTTTGTGGAGCGGGAATAGTAGATATTGATATTTTTCATCTTTCTATTTCTTCCTTTTGGATCATGTTCATTCAACAAAAAAAGGGGAATATTTGAAGGGCGTTCTACTAACCAAGCGATACGCTCTTATTTAGTTCTAAAGAACTAAAGAAAAATTGATAAATGAGGTATTTATGAGGTAACTTAGATATTGTGTCTTTTTCAGAAAAAAAAATAATAATTTGCAGATAAACATGAACCTGGGGAAATCTACACGTCAAATTATCTCCGAAATTAATATTTGTCATACATGTTTAAAAAAAATCTGTTTTTTCATTAACCAGCTGTCGCACCCCTACGAACGACAACCCTCAGAAGTCTAAACTTGTGCGAGATAAGGATTAACGAGGTCTTACCTTTTAACGTGTGACTCCTAACACGGGTTGGACGATAGCAAGTGAAGATCGATCGTTCAGACTAGGGCTTGAACCACCAACCAACACGGCAGTCAATTCGAGCGAGTGAACAAAGCACCCTCGCCGAACCGCTTGGCTACCGACCGTGCTTGGAGACATCTCAAAAAATGGTTTAAAATGTTACAAAATAGATATATCTCAAAACTTGCATCCAGGTGATCCCTAAAGGCGCTTAGAATTTTATAATTGGCTAATAAGAAGACCTGATATTCCTGTTTTCCTTGAAAATGTAATTTGGGCAGATGAAAGGACCTCGAGTGCGATTTAGTATTAACGTGTGGGCAGGAATTTATAAAGATAAAATTTTGGTCCTCATTTATTTGACGGAAATCTGAATGGAGAAACCTATCACCAGTTTTTAATATCGATTTTGGAAGACTATTTGGATGATCTACCGTTGGCTAACTCTAACAACATCTGGTTTCAACATGATGTACACTAAAAAATAGAGTTTATGGTCAAAGAGAATATCAAAATATTGAGGACCTTCAACACAGTATTGTTAGAGAGTTTGGAAGATTGGTGAGGGAGGAAATTAATCGTGCAGTGAATAAAGAATAAAAATGAAAGCATATTATGTCTAATTTACCTCACACACACCTCATTTATCAAATTTTGATTGTTTAATCTGACTCCGTATGTTTTCATTGGCTTTTCAAAAGAACCAAACTCGGTAAGATTTTGATCCAATAACTTGAACATAGTTCGATGTGGTTGTCTTTCGGGATACACGTTTAAATACATTTCCTAACACTGTTTTTATCGTATTTGTAATAAATTTGTATTATATATCTTTTTTTTTCTTTCGTGAAAGCCATTTTTCGCCAAAAATTCAATGACTTGTACAATAACAAAATGTCATTGAGTGTAATAAATTGAAAGTCAAATTTAGAAACATCAAAGTCAAAGCCTATTACGTCATTGAAAAAGTAAAATCTGGTTTTACTCAAAACAGAAAGAATCGAATATAGCGCCCATAAGAAAAAATAATGTTGATGATGGTGGCCGGAAGACAAAACGTCGGATAGCAAATCTGAAAACACCATTATGTAGCAGGGAAAAAGTGACATTGTGGAAGTGGAATTTATTTTTTGAATCCTTTGAAACATGGAGCCAGAAAAAATAAAACCATTTTCCGAAATTTCTGTTTTTTCCGGATATCTCCGGATATAAACGGAATTCCATAACTTTTTCAACGGAATATTGTTAGTCAGGTAAATGCGCAATTTTGCACCAATTTCCACAAAAAATGTGAGAATCTTTCAAAGATAGAAAGAAAGCAATTATTTGAAAATGAACTTTCTACAAAGATGTATATGGATCATGCAAAGAAGTTACTTTCAGACACAAACTAAAAAAAGGAGCTCTTCCGAAAAAACTTAATCTATATTAACATAGATTGTGCTAAAAAAGCGAGAAAGTAAGAGCCATTGAGAATAACTATTTTCCATATTAGTGAAATTTCACCTCTTTTTCATGCAATATTGTGTAGCACTCCTGTTAATTTCACTTACAAGAAACACTGTCATTTTCAATGAGACGCACCGATGTTTCGGAATAAACATTGTTATTCGCTTGCACAAAGGAAGCGACACAAACAATCCTGCTGAATTAAGGTCGATAAAATCATAGAAAACTTGTAAAACAAAAAATTGTGATGTTTGTTAGTAGGCATAATATTATTAGTAGCAGTCAATTTGGGTTTCAAAGTTTGAAAATCACGGAAGATGCTTTGTTTCATCTAACGGAAAACGTATATCTCAATTTAAATAATCATGGAATTGCAGCGGTAGTTTTTTGCTATCTTTCGAAAGCATTCAATACAGTAGATCAAGAAATTCTGTTGCATTCACTAGAAGTATATGACTTCGGAAATATATCTTTGAAATGATTCAGATCATACCTGTCAGAACGTACTCAAAATGTTAAACTCCCTGACAACATATCTTATTCCCAGACAGTTACTTGTGCTGTTCCACAAAAAATTGGTTCTAGGTCCAATTCTCTTCTTTGTTATATATTAACGACCTAACCCGTATTTATACAGCTGCAAATATAACCCAATTCGCAGATGACACTACATTATTTTGGCATTGCAATGAAGTACATTTTGATTTGATTTGATTTAGGGCACTTGCATTTTCTCCTCTTCAGCGCCAATATGATCAACATAATAAGATGAAGCACACAATTCATCCACAATAATAGTACTATCTGTCACGAATGAGTTGAATCTACTCATGGCATTGATGACAGTACGCCAAAGATGAGTCGCGTACTTTATCTTGTGATATTATTCAGACTGGTGCTGAAGCAGCAATAAGCAAGTGTTTTATCGAAGTCCGTCATTGAGGATGACAGTGTTCCATCTTCTACATTGTATAGCGATCCTGTGCATGATATCTGATTCAATTCATCAGTATATGTCATTGTTCTCAATAACCCCTTTTGTAATAGAAATAGTTTAGATGATCAACGTAGCATTCTGAATAATTTTTTAATATTCTTTCAGAGTGTTTTTCTTGCTAATCCATTTTGTATACATCACATCAAATTGTAGTTGAGTTTAGCCAAATGGATTATTTAATGACGTAAGTTGATACATTATTTCAATTATGAATATTTCCATTACCAAATTTCCAGTTCCAGTATTCAACGGATCCTAAAAATAGACGAATACCTATTAAGTACTGTATAAACTCAAACCGTTAATGAACAAAAACACGAAAGTGTAAGCATGATAATATGGTATAGATTTACTAATGCTGATTTTCTAAAGAGTCACGCTGGTGTTTCAGCGAAATCTGGCCTACGATCAATAAAAACCCATGTTTATCATTAAAGCAATAATAGTTGCAATTTTTCGAATGAAACACGATAGCTCGACTTGGTTTAACTTTCCATTGAGATTATTATTTGATTATAATGAATATACAGTAATATACACGTTCAAAAGAGTATCCTGAGACAGTGGTTGATTTATGTCTGACCTTAAATATTCACTGAGAGCAGTAAAAGTGGTTCCGTGAAACGTTAAGGTGATGCCTTGATAATTTTCTGTAATCTTAATGGTTTTAGATTCACTGGATGACAATATCCCTAGACCTAACGAAAGCTTTTCTTTGAACACCGTTAGCTTTCCTCTTCTTATCAACTCGTTGGAAGACATTTTCATATGAAAGGACTATTTAGTAATCGTAGAATTTCGCAATACGGTGTTTCGCAAGGATATATGTTAGGACCCTTGCAATTCATCCTATATCTAAATAACTCATTTTTAAATTTCTATGCGCCAGAAAAAAAAAGATGAAAAATGGTTTTGTGAAGTGATAGAGAACGAATTGAAATGCACTTAGGGTAGACTGGGTACGGTTGAAACAAACGACTGTTGAAACAGTGCAAATATATCGTAAACAGTTGAGAGGGTGCAAGGGGAAAATGAAGCATACAGGTCCGAACAAGAATTCAGTGTCGCGCCACTTTTCGCGTAATTTCGTTGTGTGCAGGACGCCGTATTATTTTTTATTACCCAAAATTAAGTATTTCTCTTCTGACATGTATGCTTATATTATCTGTTCTTCCAAAGTGAATATATTGAATGCGTGTTTGTGATTATTATGACGCGTAAATAAGGAATGGTGAATATTTTCAATGTGTTATTATCACTGTCGTAACTATGAAGTATATTTTACCAAAAGTGGGGTTGGGGACGGTTGGGTACGGTTCAAACAGAAAATATATTATCGGTAATTTTTTGTAGATGCCGAAAGTTCGGGTGAGGAAGTCTTCCAGAGGGAAAATTGACTTCTCATAGTATCTGGGAAGATACCATTGCAACGGCATAGGCAGCGAGAAGTTGCTTTCGGGCCATCTTTTTGTTACTGTGCCGCTCTTTTTTGTTTCAAGGGTGGAAAGGTAAGGCAAAATTGCATAACGGCGCTCATAGGGTCAAAATACTTCCGAAATAAAACGTGAAAATAGCTTGATAACTGCAGTTGC
This sequence comes from Leptinotarsa decemlineata, assembly GCF_025532065.1. NCBI lineage: Eukaryota > Metazoa > Arthropoda > Insecta > Coleoptera > Chrysomelidae > Leptinotarsa > Leptinotarsa decemlineata. Next base: position 5,342,537 of record NW_027412541.1, on the reverse strand, counting down.
TAAGAGGCCCACTAGCAACTTCAAAATCCATTTCTGCAATATGAGAGGACTCACGTCAAATATAAACTCACCAACATATGTAAACAAATAGTTCTCATTTTCTTGCACTCACAGAAACCAAAGTCAGTGCTTCAGCAAACCCCGTCAATTTTTTTTATCCCAGCTATGATTTCTACTCCCGATTCAGACGTGACTATGAAATATCTCTTTTTATCGGAAGCGATTTCTTCTACCAACGAGAAAAAATACTGGAACCCCAAAACTTTGATGTTATGTGGTTCAAAATAATATCACAGAAGATCAGTGAATTCGTATGCTGCGTTTATCGACCACCAAACGATACACAATATAGAGCACTATTCTATTCACTTGCAAACACTATTGACTTCTTGCAAATCAATCATCCCAGTACCGAAATTTCCATATACCGTGACTTTAATGTCCAGAATATCGAATGGTTCGAAAATTCAAATATAAACGACAAACAAGGACGCGAAGCTGAGGTATTTGCAATGAGCAGCGGACTTGCTCAGATTATCAATGAGACAACCAGGATTCCTTAGAGAATACGCTAGACATCTGGATCTATTTCTAAGAACCCATCCAGAAATTTACACACACCGTTAGGTCACCATTAGGAGCTTCTAATCACAAAATCATTTCAGTGCTGAGTGAATTACCGATAAATGTTGGGGATCAATCTAAGACGCGTAATGATTGGTATTACAGATCTGCTGAGTGGAAGGATCTTCGAGACTATTTCCGAAATTTCCTTTGTCTAGATGTGTGTTTCAGCTCTAATGATCCATCAACTCATTCTTCTGAATACTTTGAAATGATTCTATCATCCACGGATGCATATACTCCTTTTTCATTTAAACGAAAACCGAAACAAGTTTGTTGATACTCGCAAAATCTGCAAACTTAGAATGAATGAAAGCAAAGAACTTCACAATTAGAGAATTAGGGATGAACTGCTTGCCAATCCCAACGGGTCTAGGTCCTTCTCTTCGGTAGTTAAAGCTGTAAATCAAAACTTTACAAAATCCACAATCCATCACTAATACAAGCAGCTATAGGAAAAGCAAATTCTAGCCGAAAAATTTGCGTCTCACTCCACAGTCGATTTTCTGGGAAAGGCACAACCCACTATTCTCACACTAGAATCCACAATGCCGTAAATAACTTTCCGACAAAGTCTTGTCAGGCGAATTATGTCAGCTCAACGTCAACAAGGTGTCTGGTCCTGATGAAATGCCCGCCATCGTAATTGAAAATTGTATTAGTATTTTGCAAACTTTTCAACCTGTCCTACAAGAAAGGGGTTTATCTTCTTGTTGAAAGATCATTCGCATTAAGCTTATTCCCAAAAAGGGCAAAGAAATCTGCCAAATAACAATATACCAGTCGCGTTGCTATCAGTGATATGAAAATCATAAAAGAAGGCGTAAACCACCATATCCCTAAATATTTGGATGGCTTCAACATCTTGACCGATCATCAATATGGCACAATTGAGTCACTGGAATTGTATAGGCTGCTTCTCAAAAACTTGGAACACTGTTCCGAACCAGAAAACTACACACCTCAGCAAATTTTAATGCTTTATAAAGCTCAGATCAAAATTTCTTTGGAGTATTGTTCTCATGTATGGAGCTCCGCCACTAAGCATAGCCTGAAGCAGCTGGATTCCATTCAGAAAAGATCCATCCACCTGATTGAAGACGCGAACATCACTCGCAACCTTTTGACAGTCTGGAACATCGAAGAAAGGTTGGAGATTTGCCTCGCGGCTATAGATACTTTCACGGGAAGTGTTCAAGTGATTTCGCACATTTGTTCCACCAAGAGCGGTACATATCAAAAAACGCGACGCACTGTGACTGCTCATCGTTTCGAAATTCAACTCAGTACACCTCGAATTCCACTGTTCAAGAACTCTTTCGTTTGGAGAACGGCGTTTATGTGGAAAAAACTTCCTGAGAACGTTTTTCAAATGGATTCATTCTCCAGCGATTCGAATCCAATGTGAATCGCTACTTTCGCACAGCCACCGCTCTTAGAGCGGTGATTGTGTTTTGTTCTTCTCTTCAGAACCATGAAAGTTTTTTGAATACTGTGACTGTGCAAGATATATTATAAAATTTGCCCAGATCAGGACTATTCCGCCTTATAATCATATGTATAATACCGAATCACAAACCCATGCGGAATTCAGAGAGGTGAGAAATGAGTTTCAGCCATAAGCCGACAATTTCAGGTGGTACACGCGGAAAGTAAAAACAATATCTCAAGATAGGAGGTAATTTCATAGAAGGTCTTGTACGGTTTTCATGAATGCAAATACTAGTTGCGACTGATATCTTATTTGAATAATATCCGTGTGAGGAAATGATACAGGAAAATGTAGAAAAATTTCATTTTCGGAGAAACGATCTCTAGATGCAACGGTAATGAATTTCTGTACTAATTTCGAAATATTTGTTTTTTTAAATTCATTCATTCCGTTATCCGGATGAATTCTTGAGTTTATGGTACAGTAAACGTGAAATCCACTTTCTAACCTAGAATTATTGTTCAAGTTTATTCATTATTATTGTACCGTTGATTTTATATTTTATGTCCAAGTAAATGTGTTCTCTTGTTTGAAAGAAATGTTAGTTAGGAAATGAACGTTTTGGTTGAATAAAAGTTGATATGTTTCATTCATTCTGTAACACTGAGATGGGCATGGAAATATTGAGCCACATCGACCGTTTTTATTGAATTATCTAGTGTTTTTTTTATATATGCCTAACTTCAAAGAAGTGTCCATTCAGCGTTTTAACATCCATGACGACCCCTAGTGCAGCTCAAGAAGCTGATCCTTATGAATTGTGAACCTGTCTATTTTTGTTTTGTTCTGGACTGTGGAGTCCTTTCTTATCAGTTTTCAAAATTCATAATGAATGGTGTGGGAATATGTTTCTTTTCAAGACCTCCATTGAAGTAGTATATCAACCTATGTTCCTGTCAGGAATGTGGTACCTGTTTTTGAGATGCACGGTGGCAATTCTAGAGGGCAAAGGACTACTGCTAGATCACCGCTGTGCAATATTAGGCTCTAGTGGCCAGTTGGACTAACCATTAGTTTCGCTATAGATTAACCTTCACACATATATTCCTTACCCGTTCTTTCTTTTCTTACGAAACGAATTCCACATCTTAATAGTGTTGTCTTTATGTGGTTATTAAATTCGTTCCGTTTTTTTATCACTGTGAACGATGTTGGGTTTCAAGGATTGATTGTGAGTACTGAAATACTCTTTTTGGTCTAATACTTTTTTAGCAAAAAATTGTTAACCACAGCGAATAGGAACAGTAACGTTACTTAAACCTACGTGTAATATGTCACACGTATGGCAGAGAAATGTCAAACGCTTGTAGTTGAATTTACCAATCATAACAAAATATTATAGTCAATAGGTTCTGGAACTGGACATTTAATGTTGAAATCTGCTTGAACACAGATTAATGCAGGAGTGAAGGATTCGAATAAACAATGACGAGCTTCGCCTGCATATTAAGCGATGATGACACGATGGAATTAAAAGGATTTGGAAAAGCTGAATATACTTATTTGAATTGATGAATCGAAGAGGTTTTGCATTAAAGTGTATAATATTTTAAAATTCTTGCAAAGCGCTTTCGACTTTCGTCATCATCAGTGCTCACTTGTCAGGCAACAGGAAGTATCAAGATACCCACACAGCACTAGATATTCATGGAATATTCCCTGTATATCATAAAACGAACGTATATATTCCAAATATTCATAGAATATTCTTGGAATATATACATGCCTTTAGAATATTCATAGAATATGCTTGAATGAATATGGCAGGATTATTCCCGAAAGAATGTGCATAGAATGTCTATAAATGAATTATTCTCCCTTGAATATTCTAAGAATATTGTCGCTCGAATATACCATATGGTATATTCTTAGAATATATCCCCACGGTATATTTTGGAATATTCTATACAATGGAATTTTGAATTATCTTATAATAACGTATTCAAATAATTCAATATTATTAAAAACAAAAATATTTGAAGATCTTAATCGAATGCATAACCTAATGTATATAACCCTGATAGTGTTAACCAGTTTTTGAACTGGTTAACACAAAGAACGCAAAGATTCTGGATGAATTGCTCCAACAGCAACTGTTAGAAACGACAAAAAAATTTGAATGGGCCAATAAATGAACCAATTGCATCAATAAATTGGTTAATTCTCATCCTATTTATCTTTTTGTATTTGAAATTATTTAATTACAAAGCGAAAAATCCTGGAAACAGAGAAATGGGGAAGTGAATAATTGGAGTAAACGTTTTTCATTGGTCAATTGAAGTGTAGCGCGCAACAGTCGAATAAGCTCTGTGAAAGCGGCTGTCCCTTAATGCATGGTACATTTGCGTTTGCGTTAAATTCGACATTTGATTCAACATGGCGGTTGACGTGGCAGGTTCGCGTGTGTAATGCATGGTGTGTTGGTGTTATTATCAAAGTATAATTCTGTCACGTTCAGTGTACCATTTATAATTTGGGGTTGTCCAATTTGCAGTACAGCGAATAGTTTGATTTTGGATCTTCAAACAGGAGAGTTGTATCTATTCAGTCTTCAAGAAAAGTAAGTAAAATGCAATAGTATCGATAGTAAAGTCATGGTGATTAACCTACTATACCTCATTTTAGGTTCGAGGAGAGTTGGTGTGTGGGATTTGTTGGTTTGACTAAGTACATGTTTGAACTAGAATGATTTCAGTTGTGTATCTTCAATAGAGAAAAGTAAGTGAATGACACATTTTTTGTATCATTTGTTTTCATAATTTTTATCACTCGTTTTCAAGATAGTATCAATTTGCCCAAAAGAAAACAGAGTGGTACCTGGTACAGGCAGGTGCGCCAAGGAACTGAAAACGTAATGATTACTTTTTTACAAGACAATGCATGTTGTTCTCCAAGTCATAAAATGTTGTAAATGTTCATGAGTAACCTATGCGAAAAATATCTATTTGATTTTTATTCCAGTTTTATTGTGCCACTTTCAAATAGTGATAATGAACGGTAATGTACATTTTGTTCCAGGTATTACTATTGAAACACTGGCTGATGCATTGTTGGACAAATATAAGGAAAACTATTCTGGTGAGCAAAGTTTGAATAACTTCAAGTAAGTGAAATTCATTGAAGAACCCATCATACCACTCATTTTAAATACTTCATTTGTGAGTTTATTTTTTTAAGTGAGAAACCTAACCTAACCTATTTCTTGATGTAATACACTTTTTCTTTTTCAATGAAATGATATATTTATTATTTTTTAATTAGTGCTGATGAATTCACAGAGTTGTTATTTTAGCATATTTTTTAGTATACATTTGTTTGAGAGTAGGAACATCCTAATTTGAATACATTTCTAATATTTGTAATATGACAGTATTCAGGAATAATTTTGAATTAGATTTTTTATTTTTAATATTGGTTGAAACGTCAAATATTTCAGTGTATATTGTTTTTAAAATATATTTGTTTATGAATATTATGTGTTTTATTACTTGTGTGAATCTTGTATCAAAATGCAATATGTACATGCCTAATAGCGGTTACTCGTCACATTCTTGGAATATTCCAAATATTCCTAGAATATTCATAAAATATATTTAAAGAATATTCTATGGTGTTTCTCTATTGTATATTCCTACAATAAACTAAGAATATCCTGAATATTTTATGAATATTCCTCGGGTTCTATTCCTGGAATATTCTTAATAGAATATACCTTAGATATTCTAAGAATATTATATGATATTCCAAGAATATTCCCAAGGAATATTCTTAAAATATATCAAAGGTTCGCCAGGAGCACTTCCAGGGAATATTCTCCAGAAGATATATATATATCCATGGCATATTCATAGCATAATACAATATCCTTAAATGTATATTCATGAAATATACCTGGAATATCTATTGCTATGTGGGTAAGTGAATTGTACATTGTAATATTTGAATTATATAAAACAAAATAGGCTTATAGCCAAGAAAATACATTTTTGGATTGAGGCCATGTGGTTTGACGATGGAATTAGTATTGTGCTCAGAGCAATTAAAGAAATTATTGCTCTGAGGTATTGTCTGTAACTTATTGATGTCAGTATATATTACAGAAACAGGGTTAGGTTAGGTTAGGTCCAATGTGATTTGATCTATTCGACCCTCCATCACAACCCGCATAGGTTTATTGTGACTCACACCTATTTACACTCGACCAAATAAACCCAGCTTCTTAACGAAGCCGATTAGTTTGTATTGCGAGTGGTCTTTCGGGTCAGATGGTAAGAATATGGCTCTGCCGAACTCTAAAATCCTAATTTGGGGCAGGCACAAAGTATGTGCTCTGCTGTTTCATCATTTTCCAAACAGAGGCGACACACACTGTCTTCCGACAGTCCGAATCTCTGATGGTGATTCAAACGACAGTGACCTTGTAGGAAGGCCTGTTAGACTTCGTAGTTCATCCCTACTGTAGTCCAGCAAATGTTTGGTATCAAGCTTCGAAGGGTGAATAAACGCCTTGGAGTGAGCCAATCCTGAAAGATTCTGCCAGACGTACATAAATCTCTTTCCATCCAGGTGTTCAATGTTTGTTTGGCAAAGCCTAAAGCGATGCCAATGACAGGTTCTGGTCCGATAAAGCTGCTTGCAATACTACAGAGACAGGGACCACATTTCATTATTTTCAGGTAAGTATGTGGAAGAAACATTTATTTTTTGTTGTCAGTTCACTTTCGTTTCAATAAACGTACTTCAGTACGCACATCCCAAAATATTGTTTCTTCTCATTTATATAATCCATGGAAGCCATCTTGCTCATATATTGGTCGCCATTTTGAAAACACTCTCTACAGCAACATTTTAGTTATCTCAGAGACTTTCTCCATCCTCACAAACCCCAAATCGTCTGTTTCGAACTTAATATTAGCAGTAATCAAAAACACCTAGGAAATTCCAGATTTCGATCCACATCTTGACTGCCATCCTATAGTTTTCATTTCTGATTGAAGGATTATGATTTTCTCCATGAGCTGAAAAGTCTCGAGCCTAACACATAGATGGTGCTAGTATTATTGCTTTCACCGCTTTTTCAGTCAGTACTAACTTTCAAAAGAAAGCTGTTGAAATATCATGATATTCTATTTATTAGTTTGTGAGTTATTGTGCTAAGAGTGACACTAATTTTGTTATTTTCAAAATAATGGATCAAAAACAATTTCGTGTTTCAATTTTACACTGTTTCTTGATGGGAGAAAATATCGTTTGAGCGAAGCAGTGGCTCAGAAAGTTTTATAAGGACTACGCTCAGATATGGCGGCAAACGCGAAAGACGTGTCATTATCGTTCATCTGCAAATACTGCAATGAAAGTGTAAAAAACGGGATAAATTGTGTTGTTTGTGCCACATTAGCTCACCGAAGTTGTGCAAAAAGAAAGAATAAAAAACATAAAATTCTATGAAAAAGGAAAGGAATTACACGAAAGAAAAAAAATCTTTCGAAACAAAAACTTTTATGCGAACACTGAATTATACAGGAGATACTTTTCTCTACTCAATTTGTATTCCAAACATTTGTTATGGAATGAAATTCAGATATCATTCACAGGAGTTTTACTTTAAAAGTAATGTAACAAATCGCACTTACATGAAACACTGTCATCCTCACTGGTATACATCGATGTTTCGCCATGAGATACTTGCCTTAGGGCTCTCCAGTACCAAATTGGATAACATTATAGAAAATACACACAATTCATTCATGAATTACGATTTTTAATGTCACGGAATGAGTTTGATCTACTTATTTGAATTGAAGGGGTTATATTTTTAGGAGTGATTAATTTTTGGGAAAGAAAGTTTTTGGCTGCGATGTGGAAACTATATCAAAAGTCGTATCTTTACATGTAACGCGTCTCCATCCCAAAACAAAACCAACTCATCGGAAGAAATTTTTAGCTCCTCTTATTCCTGATGTCGAATGTGAGCCACACAACTCTAGAAAACCAGAAGTTCATGTATCAATGAAGGTAACTCTAAAAAAACAATTTCTAAAACAAGCCTGGCTAAATGAATCTTGGCACAGTGGAGCTTTGGTATCATTTTTTGAAAGAAGGAAGACACCAACAAAAGAGGTGGGTCCTCATTCTCAAACGGAAATAAAAGAGCATGAATGATTGTGGAGAATCCGAAGAAATTTCAGATAATAATTATGATCTTTTACTATCCAACATTAGTTGACTAAATCAACACAAAATAGATGAACTCACAGTGAAATATTCTAATTTAAAAAAATTCTGTTTCACAGAAACATGGATCCCTAATGACGATTCATGACTTTGGTATTCCAGGATACAAACTCATCAACTTCTTTGGTCGATCTCAATGTACTTTTTACATCTTTTACATCAGGAATCTATCAGTTATTTTTTAGTATCAATATTAGAAAATTGAATGTCTCCAGACTAACTAGTCTGAAATAAAAGCGTCATATGTTGATGACTTCACATCAAAAATTTTGTGAAACTGGATTAAATATTGGAACAATGTTCTGAAACACGTGTCTTTTGAATCCTTCTTCCATTTCGAGAATTGTCTAATACAGTTCGACGAACTGGATAAACGGCAGAATAATCTGATAAATCAGGAGAGCATTTCAATTGGAAGAATGATGAATAATTTGAACTTTTTGAATTCTGTTAACTCAGTAGAATTGAGGAGGTTTGGAATTTCCACTCCTAATAATTATAAATCACAGTAGAATTATTTTATAAATGGGCATTATTTGTTTTCACATTTCAGGAGGCATGGTTATAATCTGGCGTTCAGAATCTTTCATTTCTGGAAAGACAGATTTTGGCTGTCTACGTCTCCATCTTGATAATTTCATAAAAGTCTATACAGTGTTCACATAAAATTATATTCTTCATTCGTGTTCCTATTCGTCACCGAAACATTTTTAATTTTATGACTCTTCAGCCAATCATAAAACTCGGTTAGTAAAAATTACCCAATTCGAACTATTAAGTCTACAGCACACGTGGACTAGTTGGCTGCCGGTTCATTTTTATGTATTGGTTTTTTGACCTTTGAGAGTGCCGCCACTTTGAGCTTGCACAATATCGTTTGCTTCGACTATACCTGTTGTTGCTACCTACAGGACATTTGCGGTAAATGAAGTTTGACTGAGTGTCTGAATTATGACAACCTCCATCAAAAATATCACTTTTTAAAATGCATCTTGAACTCCATATTGAATAGCGCAGTGTCATACTCGTATGTAACTCAATCGCCTCACTAACACAGATGAAACTCTATGACAGAATCTGAATTGAATTGTATGTTAATTCGGAAATACAATGCAAGCACAATTGTACTATTAGGTTACTCGCATCAATTCAACTGTATTGATTATTTTGTTAGAAGTAGAAACAATAGTTTCATGATGAGCTCTTCGGCATATTTCAACAAGAATGAAGGCATTCTTGACTTGTGAACTGATATTTTGGGGGTTAAATTTTTGGTTCAATACATATCAATTTCTAAGTAACCCGCCGATGATAACGGACAAAGATCTCGGACTCTTCTTCGCCAGCATCTTTTTGATTTCATTGAAAAATTACTCACTTTAAGTTTTCACGACTATTAGACACCAGACTGTATTTTATTAAATTTCAAGTATAAGATCTGATTCACTGTATACTGTACAAACTGAACAAGTACTCGTAAAAGAAAATCCGCGAAAGGTAATATCGATAATCGAAATGAGCTGTTTCGTATAGTGAATTTTCATAAATTTTTCATCTTATAGTTATAGTGCCATTGTCGCTATTTCCTCTTATTCTATCATTGGAAAATAGGATAGTTATCCTTGGTATGAATTTCCTGCATAAATAACTCAACAACAATATCGACAGTATGGTTCTTTTACCCGAGATCAATTTCTTAGTACCAAGAATCGAAGGTCGATAGAATCTCAAGTTCTTTTGCGAAGCATCACGCACAAATGTTATGCTACGATCACTATTGAATTTTATGTGCAGTAGATAGCTTGAATAAAATCTGTGAACATTGCGATATTCATTTCGACTCTCTGAATGCCTTGGTATCATGTATCAACAATCACTTTTAATAATACTATAAATAATTTTTGTGTCAGTACAGCTACATTGCATGATTTGTATTTTTGGTGTTATATACTCAATTTTTGATTCTTTCTTTGAAACTCTGCGTATATGAATATTCTTTATATACTTTGTCTCAGCATTTATTTTTATTCATTTTTAAATACCAATAATTAGTTCATATATACTCTGTAATAATAGCATTTCCTATAACTGGGTACTCCTGTTGGAGATGAATCGATTTGTTTTCAATCCATACTAACGAGCTGCCTCTGCTCCGCACGGGTGCAATTCTGATATTGAATATAAATTTATCCTCAGGAAATTCAAGGGCATGAAGACGCACATGAAACGAACCTGCATACGAAATTTCAGTCTACGAAAAAAAAGCGGTACGAAGAACCAATGCTGGAAAGGTAATTTTCATATGTGAACGCGCCCCTATCTTCCCCAGGGGGAATATTCGAAAATCCTTTCTTATTGCACATATACAACACATATAATAGCGGTACGGAGAAACAGTGATGAAAAGGGAATTTTTTCATATGTAAACGCACCCCCTTTATTGCCAGTTAGGCTACCTCAGTTGGAGTATTTGAAAATCCTTCCTTATTCCACATCTACAATGTGAGTCGAACCTACACAGTAAAAATAGAAATCTCAAAGTGAAGAACATTGTCTCTCTTTAAAGAAATCTAGCTCTCCTATATTCATAAAGAAATATTTTTATAAACTGAGAAATATATTCTCTCAATTCGAATTTGAATTATTAACTCAAATGGACTGAATGAACACTTCTTTTAAGTAAAAAAAACTATTTCATCAAGATTGTGCATATACATTTCAATAGAAATCATCACATTGGCTCAAAAGAAGTCTTCAGTCTGAGCAAAATTTATCTCCAAGCAAAAGTGTTTTGGGTTTTGAAAGAATGATATGTTAACTTGGAACACTATTTAAATATCTTCATAGGAGATATCAATTGTTTTCTTCGAAGAGAATCATTTTTCATTCAAACGCTTCTATTTATTTATATGAAATAAACTCATTTACTTCATCAAAGATGAATGTATGCTTCTGTTTATAAACTGTCCCTCTACTTGAATCCAAAGTATCTCAACGGTAATATTAATAGTTATAAGTGGTAAGGGAAGAAAGTAAATAATAGGTTATATATTATGATTGGTTTATTTCAGGCAATTGCAAATCATAAATATTATCCTGAAAAATCATATGATAAAAAACAAAACGTAATAGAGAACTAAATTTTCTTTGCTAATCTTTGCTTGAATGTCATATTCCAACCGCACACTATTGAAAGACCATACAGTTATACAAATAACAGAAATAAATATTCAATTAGAAAACATAAATATATATAAAAAAGTGACATATTCCTGACAAATTGAAAATTAACAAATAAAATAAAATGAAAGCCTATAAACAACATTACAACTCAGACAAGACAATGAATTAATTTATTAGTAATTTTACACAAATCAAGTTTTTGAAACTAGATGCCATTCTGGTAGATAGCATTAGAAAAAATCACTATCGTCTATCGAGTTCTGCATTCTTCTTTTGTTTATCCACAATTGCCAGAACATCACTTGGATTCTGAAAAGAAAGAAGAAATCAGCACATAATCCTTAGCCGCTATTTCAAATATATAGAAAAATAAAAATATGAAAACACCTGCTACTCAATTAAAAAATATATACCTATATATTTTTTTAATAAAAAACTGTTTAGGTGGGATTATTCCTTCAACCAAAGCCATTGTTGTTCGCATACGAACAAGAACCCTAAAATTTATACACTTCTCTGAGGTCGTATTGTTTGACACACGTTTCCTAGCAAGTTAAGAAGTGCTTAAATATTCCTTGATGAAAAATAAATAATCAATTCAAAAGACGTATTTACAGAAAAATTGTCTTTCAAAATAATCATTTTGGAACCGTTATAAGAGATCAAAGAGTGTCGTGTGAGTATTATTAGAGGATCAATGAAAAATATAAAATGGTCATTCAAAAAATGTAACTCATGATCATACAAACATACTTAAAGGTATAGGATTCGCTATTTAAATAACAACATCTACTGTTTTCACGTTTTTGGAAATTCTTATTTCTTTTCCAATGAGTATTGTAATATTTCTACCTATTTCTTACTTTCTTGAAGGAAATATATTGAATAATTTCAAGAGTAGGGTATATTCAATTTGATCTCAATTAATAACATAAAAACAAACAAAGCAAAGACGTTTCGGAATTCAACAAACACTTATATGTTGAAATCAGAAAGTGGCTGTCATATGTAGGTGCTTTTTATACCAGCTGGTGTCTATTTTGGTATTTTCTGTATTATAATTTATTGTCTAAATTATAAGCACTCCTTTCGTTCAATGAAAAATGAATTCGGTCTAAGAGAAAATCAAATGTCATTTAGAGAAAATGAACTTATTTGAAAAAAGATATGTTCAAAACAAGAGATTGGCAAATTTGAATCAACGTGGAGGATTTTTCAGTTAAAATTAATATACACTTGCAGAGCTCGGCGAATGTAATAATGCATATATGAAAAATTAGGAAGCATTGATATAATTTACGCAAAATGAAGTCAAAAATAAAAAATGCTGTCAAAGTTTACTACTTTCTCTTCGGTACTACGTATACAAAGCATACTTATTGATATAGCGGAGTTTTTTTCTCAGGTGACCCAAACATCTCAATTTTATCCAATTATAATACTCACCCATGAAAATATCTTTTAACTGTGTAAGACCCCAGTCTTGTGAAATCTGTTTCATTATGGTAAATACAAAACAATCGGAAAAAACTTGCACTGCTCAAAGACACATAAAACACTCCCTCCTTGAAATCGCAACACACCAAATCACTTTCCAACGCATACTGGCGCGTACGCGATGAAATACTCCTTTAAAAGAAACCCTGTTCATTCTATGAAAAATTCCTGTTATCTTCAGTCGATCATAATATAGTTCTGTATATAGATTCACAAAACTCCTGTTATAATCGAATTGAGTTATTTGAAGGGATACAGTTTTGAATTCAAACAAACAATGTATTCAGATCAAGTTCATGTTGCTCTCCATTCGAAACATTTTATTTTCCACTTCAAATGAGTGGTAGATTTTGAGATGATATTATATTTTCTTGATTCAAAATAGTTCATCTTCGCATTAATATAATCAAACGAATAATTACGTTGAAAGTCCAAGAAATATGATTTCTTCGTTAAAAAAAGTGTGATTCTGTGGAACATGGCGCTGTTGGCATGAAGTGATATTTTCTCCAATAGAGATACAAATTTCAAAGCAACCTATGATCTTCTTTGAGAAGAAAACTACTTTTTACTGTGTACATACAGAATTTCAGCTTCTGAAAATATAGCGGCACGGAGAAACAGTGATGAAAATGTAACTTCATTTCATGAACGCGCCTTTTCCCTTCCAATTTGAAATCCCTTTTTTATTGTACATCTACAACATGAAAATAGCCTACGTCGAAAATTTCAGCCTCCAAAAATAAAGCGGTACGAAGAAACAGTGATTAAGAGGATTTTCATATGCAAACGCTTCCTTTTCATCCCCATTGGGACTCTCCAGTTGGAATATTCGGAAATTTATCCTTGGTGCACATATATAACATAAACTGAACCTACATATTAAATATCAGCCTCCGAGCGGTACAGAAAAACTGATAAAAAGGTTATTCTACAACAAGGTAATCTACAACATTGAATGAGCCTACGTAGAATATTTCAGCCTCCGAAAATAAAACGCTACGTAGAAACAGTGATTGAAAGGTAATTTTCATATGCAAACTCGCCCCTGTTATTCCAGTGGAAGCGCCGTCATTTGGAATATTTGGAAATCGTTTCTTATTGCACATGAAACGAGCCTACGTAGAAAATGTTAGCCTCCGGAAGTAAAGCGCTACGTAGAAACAGTGATTAAAAGGTAATTTTCATATGCAAACGCGCCCCTTTCATTTCCATTGGGAGCGCTCCTGTTTGGAATATTTGAAAATCGTTTCTTATTACACATCTACAATATGAAACAAGCCTATGTAGAAAATTTCAGCCTTGGAAAATAAAGCGCTACGTAGTAACAGTGATTGAAAGGTAATTTTCATATGTAAACGCGCCCCTTTCATCACCAGTGGGAACGCACCCGTTTGTAATATTTGAAAATCTATTCTTATGGCACATAAAACAACCCTCCTTGGTTGATGACTATAATATCTCCGTTTACTTTGACGGAAGATTGAACCTTCTTTAGAGACAAGACTTTGTTTTTCCTTTTAAATTTTACACTGAATATGAATATGAAAATTAGTGATGACATATTCTGAAATGAAACAAAAGAAAATCAAAGAGTCTTTGTTAGATGCATATTCAGCGTTAACATTGATCCATGTCACCTTAGATTTGAATAGCGCAACAAACACATGAATTCTGCTTTTTTTTCCCCATTTTATTTGAAGTACTACATGTGATGATGCGACTATTATTAGTGAAGATACAACTTTGTGCCCTCTTGGCATCGTCTCCGTTTTTTTTTCTCTGTTGATGAATTCTGCATTCGTTTCCCTTTCATTTGATGTGCTGCACGTTGAGATTCAGTTATCATTAATAAAGATGTGGGTTAGTGCCCTTCTGACATGTTGCACCATATTTGTTTTTTCGTTGTCGATGAATTCTGCAATTTTTCTTCTTTCATTTGACATGATGTACGTAACGATCCAAAGTTTTTTCAATGATTCTTTTTGCAATTCTTCCTATGCTGTTTCACATTAGGCGCTCGATATTATATTTTTCATAGTCTACACATTAAATCATTTGAAATGAGTACCCACATCGACCTGTTGCGACTAGTATAGCGAAAATAGGTTATGAGGTCCTTTTGGCTTCGTAAAATGATTAACTATGTTTTTTGACATCTAAAGGAATCCATTGATGTCAAAATCATCGGAATCGGACGACCGGAAGTAAAAACCGGAAGTGACCAGTTTTTGACGGATTCGAAACCTTCTCACCCTAAGGAATCCAAAAATACCATATGTTTCAGTATACGATGATTATTTCATTTTTTTGTCAACAAATTATGTGTTTTGAATCAAACTTTTGCAATTACATTACACTCGTAGTTGTTCATAACCCAATAACTTTTAATTTCAAATATGTTCAATGATTTTCTTCAAATGTGCAATTCTTTCTATGCTATTTCACATTAGATGCTCGATATTATACTTTTCATAATCTAAAAATGACATCATTTGAAATGAGTACCCACATCGGTCTGTTGCTGCTAGTATAATGAAAATAGGTTATAAGGCCCTTTTGGCTTCGACAAATGATTAATTATGTTTCATGACATCTAAACGAATCCATTGATGTTGAAGTCATCGAAATCGGAGGACCGGAAGTGAAAACCGGAAGTGGTCGTTTTTTGATGGATTCGAATCCTTCTCATCCTAAGGAATCCAAATATATCATATGTTTCAGTATCCAATGATTTTTTTCATTTTCTTTGTCAATAAATTCTGCGTTTTGAATCAAGCTTCTGCAATTGGAATAAACTTATAGTTGTTCATAACCCAACATTTTTTAATTACAAGTTTGTTGAATTTGCAATTCTTCCTCCATTTCTTATCCTTTCATTTGACGTGCTGTGTGCGACGATCCGATCATTATTAGTGAATATACAACTCAGTGCCCTTCTGACAATTGCGCTATTATTTTTTGTAATAACTCATTTATTTCCACAAATCCTCACACACGCTGACTACGTCACTTTCAAGCTTTTAATATTTTATCACTATTATTATTATTATTCGACCCTCATTCTCCAGTTCAATTTCATCTAGCACAATCAATCGAGCAATATTTGATGTCTTCATTCTGATTGGCTGACCGACACCACTCTGTAACAGAAGTTAGGTTGGGTGTTCCACAAGGTTCCGTTCAAGAGTCTGAAAATTCGCAAAATGAATCTTCATATGACAAAGCATGTACGATAGTCATTTCCTGATGATGCCAACTTGGTTAGCGAAACGCGTTAAGTGATAAATGACTGTCATATTGAAACATGAAAAACCGTTACGACAATAACGATGAAACGGTAACGAATGAACGCACGAAAAACGATCGAAAACGCACGAAAAACGATCGTAAACGCACGAAAAAACGATCGTAAACGCACGAAAAACGATCGTAAACGCACGAAAAACGATCGTGAACGCACGAAAAACGATCGAAAACGCACGGAAAACCACGTATTCTGAAATGTCATTGTCGAATACTTCGCTCTCCCATTGCCCTCACGTTGAGTCCACAAAGCTTAACCTCTCGACACTTTTGGATCTCCTCTTTTTCCTGATGATGCTAACTTGGTCAACAAAGATACGAGACGTAGTGCCCTTTTGGCATGTTGGAATGCTGGACTTCTGTTGAACCGACATGTTTGGTATATTTTGACGCACCCTGTACACTTCGACGTCATGTTTGTTTTCAATGATGTATTTTGACGCACCCTGTACACTTCGACGTCATATTCGTTTTTCAATGGTGTATTTCGAGATACATTATACACATTGAGAGATCGCACGTTGAAAACTTACAGCCTCGTGGAACTGTTATGTTCTTTCTTAAATGATGTATTTTGACGCACCCTGTACACTTCGACGCCATTTTTGTTTTCAATGATGTATTTTGAGATACCTTGTAACATTGAGGGATCACACTTTGAAACGATACAGCCTCATTAATCTGTAATGTTTTTTATTAAATCTGATTCGTTATTATTAATATATCATTTTCGCACTTTTAATTTTCGTGGAGTAGTTCACGATTAATTCCTAAACCGGCAACGCTACATTGCCTCATAAACAATGATTTATTGTACAACTGGCAACGCCGAACCTGCCATGCTGGCATGTATTGACATTTGACAGATGCAGTCTTATGAGTCTAGTGTTTACAGTGTCCTTCTTCAACCAATAGATAGTTCAGCTAGTGACTCATAGATGACCCTGTGTGTTCTATAACTTTGGTGTTTCCATATACTTTTGTATCGATGAATCGAGCGCCTATTTTTGTGCGGTTACTGATAACAGGACATGAAACAATTCTGTACGATAAATTATTCAAATGAATCTCTCAATATACGCAAAGCCACGTAAATTTGTGCATCGATTACGTCACACGCGCCTCTCGCTCTTACACACACATGCACATCTTTACATGAAATATTAATTATTTCCCAAACCTAAGTATATTTTCCTATCTTCAATATGATAATGACAATTACATTCTATGGAAATCAAAAATAAAAATGCTGTCAAGTATAATGAATGAGTCAATTTCGGTCCCGACAAAGCTAACGCTGTAAATACTCAACATTCGCAGTTAACTTCAATATCTTACGATGGTGTAGAGGCTAAGGACAATGTCTACGGCGCGGACGACCCAGGTTCGAATCTCATAACTATAAACTTTTTTCAATTAAAATCACGTTACTGAAGGGGGCCGAGGGAGCTGATAGGTTAGGTGGAGTACCAAGGGGGGCGATAGGTTAGGTGAAGTACCAAGGGGGCCGAGGGGCGGAGTTCTACGTTTAAATCGCTACTATACTCGTTCCATCCTGCGTCGATGACGTCACACGTTTCCCCTCACAGACACCGTCCTGCACCCTCATTGACATTTGACAGTTGCACAGACACCGATCCGTATTGACAGACATCATAAAACCGGCAACTGCGCATACTGCGTCGCATGACAACACCCATATGTCTAGTGTTTACAGTGTCCTTCTTCAACCAATAGATAGTTCAGCTAGTGACTCATAGGTGGCGCTAGGATTAGTGTTCACAGTATCCTTCTTCAACCAATAGATAGTTCAGCTAGTGACTCATAGGTGGCGCCATGCATCTGGGTCACGTGACAATTTGGAGCGCTCTGATTGGATTCTGCCGTACGCGTGACCTTGAAAGGAACCAAAAACGCCAGAATGGACCTTAGCCATTTTCCATGTTAATCTCCATAAGGAATGGGCCAGAATGCCTATAGCCTATTTACTGAAGTGTATAATATTTTAAAATTCTTGTAAAGCGCTTTCGACTTTCGTCATCATCAGTGCTCACTTGTCAGGCAACAGGAAGTATCAAGATACCCACACAGCACTAGATATTCATGGAATATTCCCTGTATATCATAAAACGAACGTATATATTCCAAATATTCATAGAATATTCTTGGAATATATACATGCCTTTAGAATATTCATAGAATATGCTTGAATGAATATGGCAGGATTATTCCCGAAAGAATGTGCATAGAATGTCTATAAATGGATTATTCTCCCTTGAATATTCTAAGAATATTGTCGCTCGAATATACCATATGGTATATTCTTAGAATATATCCCCACGGTATATTTTGGAATATTCTATACAATGGAATTTTGAATTATCTTATAATAACGTATTCAAATAATTCAATATTATTAAAAACAAAAATATTTGAAGATCTTAATCGAATGCATAACCTAATGTATATAACCCTGATAGTGTTAACCAGTTTTTGAACTCAACGCAAAGATTCTCGATGAATTGCTCCAACAGCAACTGTTAGAAACGACAAAAAAATTTGAATGGGCCAATAAATGAACCAATTGCATCAATAAATTGGTTAATTCTCATCCTATTTATATTTTTGTATTTGAAATTATTTAATTACAAAGCGAAAAATCCTGGAAACAGAGAAATGGGGAAGTGAATAATTGGAGTAAACGTTTTTCATTGGTCAATTGAAGTGTAGCGCGCAACAGTCTAATAAGCTCTGTGAAAGCGGCTGTCCCTTAATGCACGGTACATTTGCGTTTGCGTTAAATTCGACATTTGATTCAACATGGCGGTTGACGTGGCAGGTTCGCGTGTGTAATGCATGGTGTGTTGGTGTTATTATCAAAGTATAATTCTGTCACGTTCAGTGTACCATTTATAATTTGGGGTTGTCCAATTTGTAGTACAGCGAATAGTTTGATTTTGGATCTTCAAACAGGAGAGTTGTATCTATTCAGTCTTCAAGAAAAGTGAGTAAAATGCAATAGTATCGATAGTGAAGTCATGGTGATTAACCTACTATACCTCATTTTAGGTTCGAGGAGAGTTGGTGTGTGGGATTTGTTGGTTTGACTAAGTACATGTTTGAACTAGAATGATTTCAGTTGTGTATCTTCAATAGAGAAAAGTAAGTGAATGACACATTCTTTTGTATCATTTGTTTTCATAATTTTTATCACTCGTTTTCAAGATAGTATCAATTTGCCCAAAAGGAAACAGAGTGGTACCTGGTACAGGCAGGTGCGCCAAGGAACTGAAAACGTAATGATTAGGTACTTTTTTACAAGACAATGCATGTTGTTCTCCAAGTCATAAAATGTTGTAAATGTTCATGAGTAACCTATGCGAAAAATATCTATTTGATTTTTATTCCAGTTTTATTGTGCCACTTCCAAATAGTGATAATGAACGTTAATGTACATTTTGTTCCAGGTATTACTATTGAAACACTGGCTGATGCATTGTTGGACAAATATAAGGAAAACTCTTCTATTTCAATGAAATGATATATTTATTATTTTTTAATTAGTGCTGATGAATTCACAGAGTTGTTATTTTAGCATATTTTTTAGTATACATTTGTTTGAGAGTAGGAACATCCTAATTTGAATACATTTCTAATATTTGTAATATGACAGTATTCAGGAATATTTTATTCAGTGAATAAATATTTTGAATTAGATTTTTTATTTTTAATATTGGTTGAAACGTCGAATATTTCAGTGTATATTGTTTTTAAAATATATTTGTTTATGAATATTATGTGTTTTATTACTTGTGTGAATCTTGTATCAAAATGCAATATGTACATGCCTAATAGCGGTTACTCGTCACATTCTTGGAATATTCCAAATATTCCTAGAATATTCATAAAATATATTTAAAGAATATTCTATGGTGTTTCTCTATTGTATATTCCTACAATAAACTAAGAATATCCTGAATATTTTATGAATATTCCTCGGGTTCTATTCCTGGAATATTCTTAATAGAATATACCTTAGATATTCTAAGAATATTATAAGATATTCCAAGAATATTCCCAAGGAATATTCTTAAAATATATCAAAGGTTCGCCAGGAGCACTTCCAGGGAATATTCTCCAGAAGATATATATATATCCATGGCATATTCATAGCATAATACAATATCCTTAAATGTATATTCATGAAATATACCTGGAATATCTATTGCTATGTGGGTAAGTGAATTGTACATTGTAATATTTGAATTATATAAAACAAAATAGGCTTATAGCCAAGAAAATACATTTTTGGATTGAGGCCATGTGGTTTGACGATGGAATTAGTATTGTGCTCAGAGCAATTAAAGAAATTATTGCTCTGAGGTATTGTCTGTAACTTATTGATGTCAGTATATATTACAGAAACAGGGTTAGGTTAGGTTAGGTCCAATGTGATTTGATCTATTCGACCCTCCATCACAACCCGCATAGGTTTATTGTGACTCACACCTATTTACACTCCACCAAATAAACCCAGCTTCTTAACGAAGCCGATTAGTTTGTATTGCGAGTGGTCTTTCGGGTCAGATGGTAAGAGTATGGCTCTGCCGAACTCTAAAATCCTAATTCGGGGCAGGCACAAAGTATGTGCTCTGCTGTTTCATCATTTTACAAACAGAGGCGACACACACTGTCTTCCGACAGTCCGAATCTCTGATGGTGATTCAAACGACAGTGACCTTGTAGGAAAGCCTATTAGACTTCGTAGTTCATCCCTACTGTAGTCCAACAATTGTTTGGTATCAAGCTTCGAAGGGTGAATGAACGCCTTGGAGTGAGCCAATCCTGGAAGATTCTGCCAGAAGTACATAAATCTTTCACCATCCAAGTGTTCAATTTTTGTTTGGCAAAGCCTAAAGCGATGCCAATGACAGGTTCTGGTTCGACGAAGCTGCTTGCAACACTACAGAGACAGGGACAATATTTCTTTATTTTCAGGTAAGTATGTAGGAGGAAGCTCATTTTCACTATCCCATGAAATGTGACTGAAGCTTTCTTTGTGCAAATGCAAATGTGTCTGAGACACATGTATGTGCCGCATGCGCCAACTATATAATAAGGACATTCATAATAATATCCATATTTTTCAAAACATTTTTTTGTTGGCAGTTCACTTTCGTTTCAATAAACGTACTTCAGTACGCACATCCCAAAATATTGTTTCTTTCCATTCATATAATCAATGGAAGCTATCTTGCTGTTATATTGGTCGCCATTTTGAAAACACTCTCTCCAGCATTATTTTAGTTATCTCAGAGATATTCTCCATCCTCACAAACCCCAAATCGCCTGTTTCGAACTTGATATTAGCAGTAATCAAAAACACCAATGAAATTCTAGATTTCGATGCACATCTTGACTGCCATCCTGTAGTTTTCATTTCTGGTCGAAGGATTATGATTTACTCCATGAGCTGAAAAGTCTCGAGCCTAACACATAGATGGTGCAATTTTTTTTGCTTTCACCGCTTTTTCAGTTAGTACTAACTTTCGAAAGAAAGCTGTTGAAATATCATGATATTCTACTCATTACTTTGTGAGTTATTGTACTAAGAGTGACACTAATTTTGTTATTTTTAAAACAATGGATCAAAAACAATTTCGTGTTTTGATTTTACACTGTTTCTTGATGGGAGAAAATATCGTTTGAACGAAGCAGTGGCTCAGAAAGTTTTATAAGGACTACGCTCAGATATGGCGGCAAACGCGAAAGACGTGTCATTATCGTTCATCTGCAAATACTGCAATGAAAGTGTAAAAAACGGGATAAACTGTGTTGTTTGTGCCACATTAGCTCACCGAAGTTGTGCAAAAAGAAAGAATAAAAAACATAAAATTCTATGAAAAAGGAAAGGAATTACACGAAAGAAAAAAATCTTTCGAAACAAATACTTTTATGCGAACACTGAATTATACAGGAGATACTTTTCTCTACTCAATTTGTATTCCAAACATTTGTTATGGAATGAAATTCAGATATCATTCACAGGAGTTCTACTTTAAAAGTAATGTAACAAATCGCACTTACATGGAACACTGTCATCCTCACTGGTATACATCGATGTTTTGCCATGAGATACTTGCCTTAGGGCTCTCCACTACCAAATTGGATAACATTATAGAAAATACACACAATTCATTCATGAATTACGATTTTTATTGTCACGGAATGAGTTTGATCTACTTATTTGAATTGAAGGGGTTATATTTTCAGGAGTGATTAATTTTTGGGAAAGAAAGTTTTTGGCTGCGATGTGGAAACTATATCAAAAGTCGTATCTTTACATGTAACGCGTCTCCATCCAAAAACAAAACCAACTCATCGGAACATGGATCCCTAATGACGATTCATGACTTTGGTATTCCAGGATACAAACTCATCAACTTCTTTGGTCGATCTCAATGTACTTTTTACATCTTTTACATCAGGAATCTATCAGTTATTTTTTAGTATCAATATTAGAAAATTGAATGTCTCCAGACTAACTAGTCTGAAATGAAAGCGTCACATGTTGATGACTTCACATCAAAAATTTTGTGAAACTGGATTAAATATTGGAACAATGTTCTGAAATACGTGTCTTTTGAATCCTTCTTCCATTTCGAGAATTGTCTAATACAGTTCGACGAACTGGATAAACGGCAGAATAATCTGATGAATCAGGAGAGCATTTCAATTGAAAGAATGATGAATAATTTGAACTTTTTGAGTTCTGTGAACTCAGTAGAATTAAGGAAGTTTGGAATTTCCACTCCTAATAATTATAAATCACAGTAGAATTATTTTTTAAATGGGCATTATTTGTTTTCACATTTCAGGAGGCATGGTCATAATCTGGCGTTCAAAATCTTCCATTTTAGGAAAGACAAATTTTGGCTGTCTACGTCTCCATCTTGATAATTTCATAAAAGTCTATACATTGTTCATATAAAATTATATTCGTCATTCGTGTTTCTATTCGTCACCGTAACATCTTCTATTCATCACCGTAACATGACTTCAATTTTAATTTTATGACTCTTCAGCCAATCATGAAACTCGGTTAGTAAAAATTACCCAATACGAACTATTAAGTCTACAGCCCACGTGGACTAGTTGGCTGCCAGTTCATTTTTATATATTGGTTTTTTTGACCTTTGAGAGTGCCGCCACTTTGAGCTTGCACAATATCATTCAATTCGACTATGCCTGTTGTCGCTACCTACAGGACATTTGCGGTAAATAAAGTTCGACTGAGTGTCCGAATTATGACAACCTCCATCAAAAACATCACTTTTTAAAATGCATCTTGAACTCCATATTGAATAGCGTAGTATTATACTCGTACGGAACTCAATCGCCTCACTGACACAGATGGAACTCTATGACAGAATCTGAATTGAATTGTATGTTAAATCGGAAATACAATGCAAACACAATTGTACTATTAGGTTACTCGCATCAATTCAACTGTATTGATTACTTTGTTAGAAGTAGAAACAATAGTTTTATGATGAGCTCTTCGGCATATTTCAACAAGAATGAAGGCATTCTTGACTTGTGAACTGATATTTTGGGGGTTAAACTTTTGGTTCAATACATATCAATTTCTAAGTAACCCGCCGATGATAACGGACAAAGATCTCGGACTCTTCTTCGCCAGCATCTTTTTGATTTCATTGAAAAATTACTCACTTTAAGTTTTCACGACTATTAGACACCAGACTGTATTTTATTAAATTTCAAGTATAAGATCTAATTCACTGTATACTGTACAAACTGAACAAGTACTCGTAAAAGAAAATCCGCGAAAGGTAATATCGATAATCGAAATGAGCTGTTTCGTATAGTGAATTTTCATAAATTTTTCATCTTATAGTTCTTTATATTATCTACACATAATCTTTCTTGTCGACATACCTACTTCGTTAATTTTTCAGTAGCAAAGTTCTACATAATCTTTATATATTTCATATTCATACTGAACAAGTACCATAGTCGCTATTTCCTCTTATTCTATCATTGGAAAATAGGATAGTTATCCTTGGTATGAATTTCCTGCATAAATAACTCAACAACAATATCGACAGTATGGTTCTTTTACCCGAGATCAATTTCTTAGTACCAAGAAGCGAAGGTCGATAGAATCTCAAGTTCTTTTGCGAAGCATCACGCACAAATGTTATGCTACGATCACTATTGAATTTTATGTGCAGTAGGTAGCTTGAATAAAATCTGTGAACATTGCGATATTCATTTCGACTCTCTGAATGCCTTGGTATCATGTATCAACAATCACTTTTAATAATACTATAAATAATTTTTGTGTCAGTACAGCTACATTGCATGATTTGTATTTTTGGTGTTATATACTCAATTTTTATTGTTTCTTTGAAACTCTGCGTATATGAATATTCTTTACCTATATACTTTGTCTCAGCATTTATTTTTATTCATTTTTAAATGCCAATAATTAGTTCATATATACTCTGTAATAATAGCATTTCCTATAACTGGGTACTCATGTTGGAGAAGAATCGATTTGTTTTCAATCCATACTAACGAGCTGCCTCTGCTCCGCACGGGTGCAATTCTGATATTGAATATAAATTTATCCTCAGGAAATTTAAGGGCATGAAGACGCACATGAAACGAACCTGCATACGAAATTTCAGCCTACGAAAATAAAGCGGTACGAAGAACCAATGCTGGAAAGGTAATTTTCATATGTGAACGCGCCCCTATCTTCCCCAGGGGGAATATTCGAAAATCCTTTCTTATTGCACATATACAACACATATAAAATTTCAACCTTCGAAAATATAGCGGTACGGAGAAACAGTGATGAAAAGGGAATTTTTTCATATGTAAACGCACCCCCTTTATTGCCAGTTAGGCTACCTCAGTTGGAGTATTTGAAAATCCTTCCTTATTCCACATCTACAATATGAGTCGAACCTACACAGTAAAAATAAAAATCTCAAGGTGAAGAACATTGTCTCTTTTTAAAGAAATCTAGCTCTCCTATATTCATAAAGAAATATTTTTATAAACTGAGAAATATATTCTCTCAATTCGAATTTGAATTATTAACTGAATGAACACTTCTTTTAAGTAAAAATACTATTCCACCAAGATTGTGCATATACATTTCAATAGAAATCATCACATTAGCTCAAAAGAAGTCTTCAGTCTGAGCAAAATTTATCTCCAAGCAAAAGTGTTTTGGGTTTTGAAAGAATGATATGTTAACTTGGAACACTATTTAAATATCTTCATAGTAGATATCAATTGTTTTCTTCGAAGAGAATCATTTTTCATTCAAACGCTTCTATTTATTTATATGAAATAAACTCAGTTACTTCATCAAAGATGAATGTATGCTTCTGTTTATAAACTGTCCCTCTAATTTGGATGTCCATGGTTACTTGAATCCAAAGTATCTCAACGGTAATATTAATAGTTATAAGTGGTAAGAGAAGAAAGTAAATAATACGTTATATATAATGATTGGTTTATTTCAGGCAATTGCAAATCATAAATATTATCCTGAAAAATCATATGATAAAAAACAAAACGTAATAGAGAACTAAACTTTCTTTGCTAATCTTTGCTTCAATGTCATATTCCAACCGCACACTATTGAAAGACCATACAGTTATACAAATAACAGAAATGAATATTCAATTAGAAAACATAAATATATATAAAAAAGTGACATATTCCTGACAAATTGAAAATTAACAAATAAAATAAAATAGAAGCCTATAAACAACATTACAACTCAGACAAGACAATGAATTAATTTATTAGTAATTTTACACAAATCAAGTTTTTGAAACTAGATACCATTCTGGTAAATAGCATTGGAAAAAATCACTATCGTCTATCGAGTTCTGCATTCTGCTTTTGTTTATCCACAATTGCCAGAACATCACTTGGATTCTGAAACGAAAGAAGAAATCAGCACATAATCCTAAGCCGCTATTTTAAATACATAAAAAAATAAAAATATGAAAACACCTGCTACTCAATTAAAAAATATATACCTATATATTTTTTTAATAAAAAACTGTTTAGGTGGGATTATTCCTTCAACCAAAGCCATTGTTGTTCGCATACGAACAAGAACCATAAAATTTATACACTTCTCTGAGGTCGTATTGTTTGAGATACGTTTCCTAGCAAGTTAAAAAGTGCTTAAATATTCCTTGATGAGAAATAAATAATCAATTCAAAAGACGTACCTCAAATCCCTTAGAGGTGAAGAGAAGTATTTACAGAAAAATTGTCTTTCAAAATAATCATTTTGGAACCGTTATAGGAGATCAAAGAGTGTCGTGTGAGTATTATTAGAAGATCAATGAAAAATATAAAATGGTCATTCAAAAAATGTAACTCATGATCATACAAACATACTTAAAGGTATAGGATTCGTTATTTAAATAACAACATTCACTGTTTTCACGTTTTTGGAAATTCTTATTATTTTTCCAATGAGTTTTGTAATATTTCTACCTATTTCTTACTTTCTTGAAGGAAATATATTGAATAATTTCAAGAGTAGGGTATATTCAATTTGATCTCAATTAATAACATAAAAACAAACAAAGCAAAGACGTTTCGGAATTCAACAAACACTTATATGTTGGAATCAGAAAGTGGCTGTCATATGTAGGTGTTTTTTATACCAGCTGGTGTCTATTTTGGTATTTTCTGTATTATAATTTATTGTCTAAATTATAAGCACTCCTTTCGTTCAATGAAAAATGAATTCGGTCTAAGAGAAAATCAAATGTCATTTAGAGAAAATGAACTTATTTGAAAAAAGATATGTTCAAAACAAGAGATTGGCAAATTTGAATCAACGTGGAGGATTTTTCAATTAAAATTAATATACACTTGCAGAGCTCGGCAAATGTAATAATGCATATATGAAAAATTAGGAAGCATTGATATAATTTACGCAAAATGAAGTCAAAAATAAAAAATGCTGTCAAAGTTTACTACTTTCTCTTCGGTACTACGTATACAAAGCATACTTATTGATATAGCGGAGTTTTTTTCTCAGGTGACCCAAACATCTCAATTTTATCCAATTATAATACTCACCCATGAAAATATCTTTTAACTGTGTAAGACCCCAGTCTTGTGAAATCTGTTTCATTATGGTAAATACAAAACAATCGGAAAAGACTTGCACTGCTTAAAGACACATAAAACACTCCCTCCTTGAAATCGCAACACACCAAATCACTTTCCAACGCATACTGGCGCGTACGCGATGAAATACTCCTTTAAAAGAAACCCTGTTCATTCTATAAAAAATTCCTTCTTCAGTCGATCATAATATAGTTCTGTATATAGATTCACAAAACTCCTGTTATAATCGAATTGAGTTATTTGAAGGGATACAGTTTTGAATTCAAACAAACAATGTATTCAGATCAAGTTCATGTTGCTCTCCATTCGAAACATTTTATTTTCCACTTCAAATGAGTGGTAGATTTTGAGATGATATTATATTTTCTTGATTCAAAATAGTTCATCTTCGCATTAATATAATCAAACGAATAATTACGTTGAAAGTCCAAGAAATATGATTTCTTCGTTAAAAAAAGTGTGATTCTGTGGAACATGGCGCTGTTGGCATGAAGTGATATTTTCTCCAATAGAGATAAAAATTTCAAAGCAACCTATGATCTTCTTTGAGAAGAAAACTACTTTTTACTGTGTATACCGGGTGTCCCAGAGCTTTTAGGCCAGCAGATATCTCAGTTACCTGCAGAACAAAAATTAAAACAAAAATATGTATCATAGGAGAACACAAGCACTTTCATGCAGCATAGCAAAATCCACCCCCTGGTAAACAACCCCCAAGAAACCACCCCTAACTTTTGTTTTTCAAATGGTTCAACTTACAGTCTTTTTCATTTCTCGGTCAATGATGTATCATGGTAGGTAGAATGACATGCAGAATCATAGAAAATAAAAACACAAATGAAATATTAATGTTTAAGGTCATCTGTATTTTGATACATGATACTACAGAAAATGTTCAAAATGTTGGCCAGCACTTGCCACACATGCTTCTAGTCGCCAAATCAGCGCGCGAGTACAGGAAGCCCTAATCATTTCCGGAGTAACGGTATGACAAGCCTCTAAAATTTTTTGGGTTAAATCGTCAATATTCATTGGTTGTGTTTCGAAGGCAACTCGTTTCAGATCTCCCCACAGGAAAAAGTCCAGTGGCGTGAGATCTGGAGAACGTGCAGGCCATCGCATAGGTCCACTATTTCCAATCCAACGGTCTCGAAAAGTATCATTGAGGAATGTAGTAACTACATTATGATTATGTGCAGGAGCACCATCTTGTTGCCACCAAATTTGTTGTCGTTCTTCAAGTGGAATATCTTCCAGGAGGGCAGGTAAACAATTTTCCAAGAAATGAAAATATCGGTGGCCCGTCAAAGTGTCTTGGAAAAAATGGGGCCCGATGAGTCGTCCATTATGTAAACCACATCACACGTTCACACCCCACATTGTTTGGAAATTGGTTTCTCTAATCCAGTGAAGGTTGTCCTGTGACCAATAGTGCATGTTATGTCGATTAACAGTACCATTATTATGGAAGCGGGATTCGTCACTCCACAAGATTTGATTGAGGATGTTTGGATTGTCATGGAATAAAACTTGAATGTGAGCAATGAATGCCGTTCGTCTTTCGAAATCGGTAGGTCTGAGTCCTTGGTGTAAATCAATTTTGAAGGGATGATACTTGTACTGTTTGAAAATTCTTTGCACAGATGACTTACTGATCCCAATCTCTACCGCCAATGCACGAACCGAAATATGAGGATGTGCTTCAGCGTAGGCCAACACATTTATGCAATTTTCCTCAGTTTGCATGGGAGTAGGATGTACTTGATCTGTTTTTCCTGGAAATGATCCCGTTCGCATGGTATTTTCTACATACGAAAACGTATTACGACCTGGTTGTCGACGATCAGGAAAGCGCTGCCCATACAGCCTCTCCGCAGCACGTTTATTCTTTCGGTATTCACCAAAAATTAAAAGCATATCAACGTATTCGTTGGGAGTGAAGGTAAAAGGCATTTTGATATACAACAACAATATCACGACTGAGGGCAATGTGTCATCCAAATATCAGAGGAATGAAAGGAAGCACAAAAAGTTCTAACATTTTATCGCCTCTTTTTCTGCGTAGCGTCCACTTTTTCTGGTGTCTACAATGCAGAACAATTCGATCAGTCCAGTTAATAGTACCCACTAACGTATTCAATTTTCTCGAACAATTATGATATATCGTTGGTTGAGAAATAACAAGAGCTGTCAGTTGAATGACAAACAACATGGGGTTGCCATTTGAAAAACAAAAGTTAGGGGTGGTTTCGCAGGGGTTGCTCGCGAGGGGGTGCATTTTGCTCTGCTACATGAAAGTGCTGGTGGTCTTCTATGATATACATATTTTTTTTTCAATTTTTTTCTGCAGGTGACTGAGATATCTGCTGGCCTAAAAGCTCTGGGACACCCGGTATACAGAATTTCAGCCTTTGAAAATATAGCGGCACGGAGAAACAGTGATGAAAATGTAACTTCATTTCATGAACGCGCCTTTTCCCTTCCAATTTGAAATTCCTTTTTTATTGTACATCTACAACATGAAAATAGCCTACGTCGAAAATTTCAGCCTCCAAAAATAAAGCGGTACGAAGAAACAGTGATTAACAGGATTTTCATATGCAAACGCTTC
The DNA here is from genome assembly GCF_025532065.1 of Leptinotarsa decemlineata. Taxonomy (NCBI): domain Eukaryota; kingdom Metazoa; phylum Arthropoda; class Insecta; order Coleoptera; family Chrysomelidae; genus Leptinotarsa; species Leptinotarsa decemlineata. The sequence continues at coordinate 5,312,388 of NW_027412541.1, read as the reverse complement.
ATTTTCATCCCCATTGGGACTCTCCAGTTGGAATATTCGGAAATTCATCCTTGGTGCACATATATAACATAAACTGAACCTACATATTAAATATCAGCCTCCGAGCGGTACAGAAAAACTGATAAAAAGGTTATTCTACAACAAGGTAATCTACAACATTGAATGAGCCTACGTAGAATATTTCAGCCTCCGAAAATAAAGCGCTACGTAAAAACAGTGATTAAAAGGTAATTTTCATATGCAAACGCGCCCCTTTCATTTCCATTGGGAGCGCTCCTGTTTGGGATATTTGAAAATCGTTTCTTATTATACATCTACAATATGAAACAAGCCTATGTAGAAAATTTCAGCCTTGGAAAATAAAGCGCTACGAAGTAGGTAACAGTGATTGAAAGGTAATTTTCTTATGCAAACGCGCCCCTTTCATTTCCAGTGGGAGCGCTCCTGTTTGGGATTTTGAAAATCGTTTCTTATTACACATCTACAATATGGAACGATGAGCCTATGTAGAAAATTTCAGCTTTGGAAAATAGAGCGCTACGAAGTAACAGTGATTGAAAGGTAATTTTCATATGTAAACGCGCCCCTTTCATCACCAGTGGGAACGCACCCGTTTGTAATATTTGAAAATCTATTCTTATGGCACATAAAACAACCCTCCTTGATTGATGACTATAATATCTCCGTTTACTTTGACGGAAGATTGAACCTTCTTTAGAGACAAGACTTTGTTTTTCCTTTTAAATTTTACACTGCCAAAATTTATTCCAACAATAGCTTGCAAAACAGGCATACATAGGTATTTATATATTTTAAAGAAGATTCTACAAACTTCTCAAAATATTGTATATGTATTACCGAATATTAACTTTATCAACTCATTTGTTTGTTAATTATGGTATTATATTTCGATTTTAAATTTTTTTGTTTATCAATAAAACATAGAATCTGACGTTTTTTGAGTAATCAAAGTTCAAATTTTAATAAACAGCCCAAAATTGTATATAACGGTTAAAAAATTCAAATCTGAGTTTTTTTAGATTTTTTGCATTGTCTGAGAACATTTACTATACCAATGTATATTTTAACCCAATGAGAAAGTAGAGATTTCAGGGAACAAAAAGCACACCGACTTTTTGAAAGAAGCTGATATTTTGATTCGAGAATTTTGGATTGAAAATCTGAGTGCTTTTTTATATTAATAATAAGGTGGTTATCTGGTTATTTGAATTTCGATATTATGTGAAAACATTGTTAAAACAAACTTTGTCGTTTAACTTTTTTCCATAGGACTTGTAGTTTTTTTAAAACCGACCCCCTCTCACTTCCTGAACTCGGATCACCCGTCATTTTTTTTTCTTCCATTCTTCTTATCATTTTCCCCAGGGTGTCAGCCCTGGTCTATAAAGCAGCTAACCGTCTGGAAACCCACTGCGTAGACACTCTTGACAGTACCATGTGACGATTCGTTTGTACGACTAGAATTGGCTCATCATCATAGCTATTTTTGTTGTTCGACAGGAGGTATTCAGTTGAAAATGTTTATAGATTATAAAAAGGTAGGATCGGACGGATCCATACTTGCCGACATTTCATAACACATACATCTCTCAATGGAATGTTGAAGTAGCAATAATAAAAATGTGTTCATATAGGTAGAGGCGGTTTTACATTGTTAGTTTTGATTCAAGCTACTGTCGACTCTGTGGCCAACTTGGCACTAACCGCCTCATGTGTCTTATATTTTTGGTTGAGAAATATGTTCAAATTCTCATTATTTAAAAAGTTTCATCTGAGATTTGCCAGTCTTCAAAAGAAAAGGGTTCCGGGAAGTACTTTTTTATATTTACCTAATTTTTTGAACAGTCCAGGTACATTCTTTAACATTCACTCCTTCAAAATGAATCATTTTTTGTTTTTTTCAATGTTGGAATGATACATCTCAATTTTGTTATCACCTAAGTAACCAAATAGGCGGCAATTTGAAAAGAAATACAATGTTATGAAGCTAATCCCAGTCAAGTTATTATTTTCCCATCGAATGTCTGGCCCTTACTTTCCTAACAACAGTCAAAATTTATTATTTTTCCACACAATAAACGTTTACTCAACAACACATGTTGATTCAATTTTGTTTTATATAAATTGAACTCTTTAACCTTCAAGGCGGTGACACTTGACGATAATTGAAGAAAAGTCTTAATGGATTTTCCGACGTGTGCGTATATGTTCAAGATTTCCAATTAATCGAGGTTGAGGCTTGGATAGTGAACAAGGCAGATTTTTACAGCTCCATTATTATTGTTGATTTTTTCAAAATAGATGTATTATTTGTAGATCCCAAATGTACTTTATCAATTGGATGATATGTGATAAAATCGGCAGATACTTACCAGAATTCAAGTACCACTTCATTTTTTGAGATCTTAACAACAGCTCACAAAACTACAACACGGGTTCAAATATACCTACAATAGATCCTTCTGGCATGTTTACCAGTGGAAATGCCTGAAGCAGTTATTACTATTGATCAAAAAACATCTTGTAGTTTTTTGGCCTATTTAGTGGAAATACAATGGATCGAATGTATATTGAATTGAACATTCTAGAGTTAGTGGGCCAAGTTCGAAATTTGATTATAGATCAAGGAACATAATCGTCAAAATCGCAATGCCAATAGTAAACGAAATAATTCTGAAGTAAGACATTGTTCTTTGAATGGCGAATTAGTTTCTCCTCTGCAGGAAATAACCTGATAGAAAAAACCAGAGCACGACCTCAATAACAGATGTTTCGCTAATCAATTCATCCTTATTGGACCACTTTTGTGAGAGTGGGCCGAATTGGACATTCTTGAAGGTTAACTTCTGTTTTCAAACAAGATATATGGAAACTGATGGCTGTGTCCGAGGAAAACTGACTGGTGAAAACCGCATATCGATATCCATCATCGTTTCTGAGTTACAACACAGTATTCGAAAATGTGCATTATCGAGAAGTTGTTGTAATTTTTTTCTGTCATTTTGTTTTGTTTTTATGATAAAATCTTTACGTAGAATTCAATTGTGTGAAGAGCTCATTTTTTCAAATGAGATATCAATGGGTATTTGATGAAAAAATATTTTCTCAATGAGATACTCTGTATATTCCTGCATATTTCAATAGAGCTTAAAATTACCTATCCATAACTGTAGCACACTTAATGTTTTACTAGAGTCATCATGGGAACACAGAGCTTTTAGGTTTTTTCATGTAAACTTTGAAACGCACACTTTGATCAAGTAGGCGCGATAAATCAAAATGCAAATCTGGTAGCTGTCAAATTTTGATTTGAGCAGTAAAAACGCCCTTCAATCATTGGTTTTTGTTTAGTTTTCAAACATATTTGCACTGGAGTATGAGAATTGTGGAAAATGGGATATGATAGTCTGTTTTATACAAACCAGGGAAGATGCAGAAGCAGCAAACAATTGATATCACGAGAGGTATACCGAGAGAAGCGATCATTTAGAGATATTTTCGCAAGATTGCGACACAACTCAATTGATGGTGGTCAATTTGAGAGGAAAAGGCAAACATTATTGGATTCAAATAGTGATATGAAGTTTGAAGAAATAGTCGTTTTAGAAGCTGTTGAAAATAATTCCAATACGTCAACGCTAAATTTAGAAATATCAACACGCTTACCAAGAACTAACGTTAGAAATATTTTGGGAAAATACAAATTCAAGCCATACAGGACCAGAAGAGTTCATCAACTCAGACAAGGAGATTTTGAACGCCGTATGACTTTTTGCTAGCGGTTCCTGGAAAGTTGTAACCGAGTGCGTGTTTTTTTCGTTAAATTGTATTTGGACAGACAAAGCTCATGTGAGCAGTGCCGGCATTTCCAACCGCTGCAATTGTTATACTTGTGCACAACAAAATCTTTATTCTATTGTGGAGCAGAGAAGTCAAGAAATATTTGGATTAATTCTGTGGGCAGCTGTTTTCAGTGGTAGAATTATTGGTCCATTCATAATTTTTAGAAATTCATAGCAATTTCATTTACACTAATGGAGCTCAGAAAAATATATCATCAACTAGATGGGGATTTGCCTCACAACACTGCAATTGTCACCAATTTTTCGGCTGCAAATTTTGGTAACACTTGGATAGCCAACCAAGGACCTAACCGTTGGCCGGCCAGGTCACCTGACCTCACGCCTATGGAAATATCTTATTTCCAAATTGCCGACCAATACAAGATACGGATTGAAAGTGGCAGTGATGTAAAGTTCAGCTTTATTCACTCCTATTGAACTGATGAGTTCGGCAAAAAAACCTTCAGAAAAGGTGTCGCCTGTGTGTAGGAGAAGCTGGTAGACATTTCGAACATTCGTCCGTGAAAACATTTGTAATATTTTATTATTTGTTTTTTGTCATTACTATCATTGTTATTGGAGTGTCATTGATTATTAGTAAATATAGTGTAAATTATTACCAGTTTTATTGAAACTATGCAAAATATCAAGTGTCCTACATTTTTAGAAAGATAATTTCAAGCTCCATTGAAATATGTTGCAATATAAAAGGTGTCTCATTGATTAAAATAGTTTCCCCTTAATAACTATTGATAGCTCAATAAAGAAAAAAAGTTTCTAACACCATTGAATTATATGTGAAAAAGTGCTCTGGAAATATTTCCATGGAAAATTTTTGACAAGAAAAAAGTATCAGCGAAAATGCACATTTTTTATAAACATGCTGTAACTCAGAAACGATGATAGATATCGATCTGCGGTTTTCATCATTGAGTTTGTTATAAAAGTTGACCTTCATACACAGCCATCAGTCGTCATCTATCCAGCAGTTTCCCTTTAAAAGTGTCCAGTTTGGCCCACTCTGTATACGAATTCACGATTCCACCATAAGGACTGTCCATTCGTTCACGGAGTGGAGTCAATAAAAATCATGAAATTTGGCACAATTATGCAAGATACAGAAAAATCTTATCGTGACGCACAGGCATGGCCGTCGCCATGGGATGATGTGAGAGGGAGATTCCCCCCTGATTTTTCAACTCGAGAAAGAGTTGAGAAATTTTGGGCCGTGAAGATAGAAAAAAATATTAGTAAAAAAATTCACAAAAATTAAAAAAATAAAAATGAGAGGCATAAGTTTGGCATTAAAAGGAAAGCTATTCCATTCAGTGAACAATTAAGGAGATCATTATATTTATTGTGTTATCAGATTTTTTTCAGTAAATTTGTATGTGTGAATTTTGCTGAGATTTTCAACGTCAGTTTTTTATTCTTCGACTATTATTCGTGATTGATATGTAACATTCCGAAACATATTCTTTTGGTTGTATTAACTACTCTATTTAAAATATGTGAGTTTTCAAAATTTATTATATGATCCTCCAAATTGACATGTTCTGTTAACGTAAAAGAATTAACATTTCGTTTGCAGTCGCTCTTATGCGAAGTAATGCGACTACTTAGAGGTCTAGATGTTTGTCCTGTATATGTATTAGAACAATTCGCATAAGACATTTTGTATACTGAACTGGATTTCTGTTTATTTGTAATTGGAACTTTGAGTATAATTCAAATGAGTGTGGACGTTGTTTCATAAACCTATCGTTTAAAATAGTGGGATAATATAAATTGGTCCAGAATTGAAGAACTGTGTAACAAAATTACATTCATTACCATTTTTTGATTTCGTTTTTGATTCAACTCGTTTTATTTTGGATTACAAGTGTATTAAACAAATATTTGGCACACCCATGGATTCAACCATATCACCCATTTTATGGAATCATGTTTCACATGAGCTTATTGATCAATGTATTCAAAATGTATCTTTCCGTATTCCATTCATCGACCGTTTTAAAGATGACGTTATTCTGACCATACCTGCAGATGGTAAAGAAAATGTCTCAAACGTATTCAATTTATATGATTTCAACATTCAGTTCACCATTGAAGAAGGAATAAATAACTCTATTCTTTTTTAGATATTAAGTTATTAAGGTCAGAACAAAACATTATCATTACTGAAAAAATCTAGAATCATTGATTATCATTCGAATTATCCAAATGAAATGAAAACTAATGTAATAAATTCATTGAAAAATAGAATCATTAAAATTACCCAGTCTAAGTTACGGAACAAAAGTTTATCTAATATCAATATAATTTCTAAACGAAATTCTTATCCCAAATCTTCAGTAAACATAATCTCTTATTGTGAAATAACAAAGTTTCAAAATAAAAAAGAAGTTGAATACAACAATGTTATATCTTCATTCGTATATAAATCGCTGCCATACATTCACGAATTTTTCCCTAAATTGTTCAATGTGTTCCGAAATAGTGATCTCAAAATCTTCAAAACGACTGTCACTAATATATCTGTATTAGCTATACAGTGAACTCAAACTTTCAATTCTGAATAAACAGTAACCTAATTCAGTATCCGAAATTTCTTGTATAGGTAGATCGACTAAAAACATATATAAGACATAAATCTAGACCTCTAAGTAGTTGCATTACTTTGGATAAGAGCGACTGCAGACGGAACCCACATATTTTAGATAGAAGAATGTATACAACTAAAATATATTTTCGGAAATGATACACTCAATGAATGAAAAACTGACATTGAGAATCTTAGCAAAATTTACACATACCTAGTGAAATATAATAAAGAGGATAAAAGATTTAGCGGTATGCAAAATTTTCCACTTGACATTGTCAGTCAAATTGTGATAATTGAAAAAATATTTCTTATTCATTTTTCATAGTTATTATTACCTTTTTTGATTCAATTTCATTTTTGGAAAGTTATTCAAAAGTTGAAATGTAATTGTAAATTTTTAGTAAATTGTGTATTTCAGATTTTCCAGTGAAACTATTTACTATTACATTACATTTGAAGAAACAGTCTTTTTATTTCGTTATTTTTAAAAGAAGTTCCGGAGTTGCTTCGTTTATGAGATACAAGGCGTTCAAATAAAAAAAAAACATTATTTATAAATTTCTATGATAATTTATAAACTTCGTTATTTTTTAAACTTCAACGCCCTGTATCTCAGAAGAGAAGCAACTCTGGATATATATTCATAACAACTTCATTTCTTGAAATGACCTAACGAATCACCCTTTGAAGTTTTGTACCGTAGTTAGGAAACACCCTGAAACACCCTGTGTATGCGAAACCTACATAAGTGTATCGAACGGAATATTCGTATCCATTTGCATTCAATGGAAGAATAAACAAATGATTATTATGAAAACTGGTTCAGAAATATATTTGAAATTATTCTCATTTCATTTCTTTAATTCCGTTATCATTATCATGGATAGTGTGGTCAGAGTATACATGATTTGAACTTGCTTCGAAGATATATTTGAAAGTTCATTCAGGCAATGAGACTTTCTGGAATCTCATCTATAAACCTTTCATGACATGTTTTATTTATCTTTCGCCTTGAAGTCTCTCCAATATTCAGACAATATGAAAATGCGGCGCCAATTCTCTTTGATAAACATGTCGACAATGTAGGACTTTCTGGATATTGTTATCCCCCAGAATAAGACAAACAGCCATAACAGTTTTGATGATTTGTTATGTTCAGATATATCGAATACATTGCTAAACATAATAGACAAATCAATTTACCTCGTAGTTCAGCTATAATGAATGCATCTATTAGCCTGTCTCATACAATTGAATTATATCGTTTGAAATACTCGTAATACTTCTGATGACTGCGTTTCAGCGCAATTTCTCCTCGTGTTAAATTCACTATTACTCATGATAACCCATCAACTACTGAGCTATTTTGATTCCAGTAGAAGAGTGAATACATGATAACGCCCATGATAAAATGAGCTGAAAAGTCCCGGGCCTGAGGAAGAAAACGCATTTTTTTCGTACAAAATTGGCTTTATTCATCAACGTGATCTCCATCAAGAACCACACAATCATTTCAGCGCCGCCCTAACATTTCAATACAACTTTTGTAGAACTATTTACCTTTTGCCTCAAAAAAAGGCCTCAGTTTCAGCAATAACCTCGACATTTGAGCGGAATTTCTTACCGATGAGCATTTTTTAAAGTCTGCCAACATCCAGTAGACGCTCGGAGCCAAATCTGGCGAATACGGTGGATGTAGGAACAATTCGAAATACGATTCGTGCAGTTTTGCCATTGTTTTGCCGCTTTTATTTAAATATCCCTGATTTCTCGAATTTGGATGTTTTATCTTTATTATTTTTAAGTTTCCCAACCTAACTTGTTCTATATGAAATTATAATATCTCGTTTTCTCAAAAATGAAGCCACTTTGTATGCCCAAAATACGTGAAAGCTCTATAATTTTGATTATCTAACTTATCAATAGGAAAAACGTTTCGAATCGCTTTTGCGTAGACTTTTTTGAAAAGTGTTTTGTTCATTAATTTGGCTTTAAGCCCATTATTTACTGCAATTTGCTTGATGATATTAAGTTTTTTATTGAAATTATCTATTGAAAGAGGAACATTGACTAATCTGTAAATCATGAATGTATAATAATATCCGTATAGGACGGTTTGTGGTAAATTGAAAAATCATGTTTGTTGTTCATTCAACTGATTGTAAAGTCCAAGAAATTGATTGAGTTGTCTGCTTATACTTCAATAGTGAATTTAATGTTTTCACAAATTTTGTTCCTATGAAAAGGATCTAATTGTATCTTAGTATCTGTAAAACATACCAAAACGTCATCCACATATCTATGCCAATACAAGAAATTCTTAATCAAATCGACTTCTCTAGGTTATCCATGAAAATTTCCGCAAGTAAGGGGTTTAATGGATTTCCCATAATTCAACCTTATGAAGAGTAATTAATATTGTTGTTAAATTGAAAATAATTTTGTTTGAGACATAACGACAGAAGGTCAATTATTTGTCGTTTTATAACTGGGTCTATTTTTTTCTAATGATTCTAATAATGATTTTCTAATTACTGAAGTAATAGTATCATCAGGAGGTATGCTGGAAACTAGATTCTGCACATCAAAGGTTAGTAATTTTGCGTTGTCTGGTAGAGGTATATTCTTTATTTTATTGACGAAGTCATATGAATTCCGTAGACTGAATTTTGGTTGAAAGTTACAATGGTTCAAGATAATACTGATTGGCCTTTCTGATAATTTCACTGATGGTGCAGTGACAAAGGAAGCCACTGGTCTAATTATTGGATGAATCTGTTTGTGCAGTTATATAAGTGAGTATAATCTTGGAATTTGGGGGTTGATCAATGTTAATTTGAACTTTTCCCTTTCATGAAAAGTATAAATTCTTTCACTTGTCTTTGGAAACAATTAGTTGGATGATGTTTCAATATTTCAGAATTTCTTATATTCTAATAAGAATATCTGGTTTTTCAATATTTGCATCAAGAAAGAATTGTTTCCAAGATTCATCCAACTAGAAACATCGGATAGAAGCCAGGCAGCGCAAGATGGCATGGTTTAATCACAAACTACTCACAATCAATTTTGAAAAATCTATGTTCCTACCGCTGAGCTGTTATGCTTCCAACTTGCCTAATTATGAAAAGTTATCTTTCAACAATCACGGAACTACTTTTGAAACCAGCGCAACCGACCGAATCAAATACCTTGGTGTCACTGTTGACAGACACTTAAGATGGAATATACATGTCGACAACGTAACAAATTCCCTCAGAAAATTAATATATAAATTCAGAGTATTATCAAAGATGCTTGATATGCCTGAATTGATTACAACTTATTACGCACTCGTTGAATCTAGGCTCTTGTATGGCATAATAGGATGGGGAGGTGTAGCTAGCACCTATAGCACAAATAAATTACAAACTTTACAAAATATGTTACAAAAAGCTATTGGGAAAAGATATCACTCTTACCTTGGATCCAGACTTTTCAACACCTTGAGTTCAGAACTCAGACAATCTCCTTTTTTTATATTCAAAAAAAGCTTAAAAAATACATCACGGGCGTAGATCGAATGAAAATACATAATCTCATTGATATGAAAAATTCCCACCAATCATAACAGGAAATAACTATGTGTACACATGTATCATCTAGTTATTCAATTCTGGGAATAACAAATTGACTGATTGACAATGTATAAATGTAAAATTTTGTCTCTAAATATATTTACAAAAAAAAATAAAAAAAAAAATTTATATGAATTCTGAAATATACTAACTAACCATACATTATACATATATGTAAAATTATTGCTAATAAATATTATGTGAAAGGTGTTTTATAACTTTTATACATGATATACTAACCACACTTTGAACATTGTAGAGTTTTCCACTAATAGCTTTCTATGAAAACAAAGAAATCATGTTAATCTCACTTAGTCGAGAAACCGCACATAATAACCTCAAGATAAGTGAATAAAATCAACAATAATTATCTTTCGTAGGGTTTTTGTTTATTTCTTGTAATTTCTTTATTCTTTGTAAATTTCCAATGTAACCATTGCCTTTCATGAAATAAATTGATTGATTGATTTACTACCTTGCGCTGACGAGTGGCCAAATAGCCCTAAACCGGTCTGCAAGTGTGTTCCAATAATTGAAAATTGATTCCGGCAGTTGTATAGCCAACACTATTTGCAGGAAATACCTCTGTGAAGATTCCTGCACTGATACCTGTTGGATATAATACCACTTCGAGATATTACCCATGGGGAAGTTGTTTTCAGATAGGTGTCAGTACTTTAACCTACAGCGAAGGTGAGTTGAGACAGGCCTGAACGCATCGTTCTTTCAGAAAATTCAATACCTATCTGTTAATAATATATGTTATCAGAAATTACGAATACGTCTTCCACCTATCGGATCCAAGTCTGTGGAAAATAAAATAAACTCATCTTTCACTCATCACACACGTTGTGAGATAAGACGTCGTTAGTCCTTAGCTCGCACAAGTTTCGACTTTTGAGATTCAATATCAGTCGTGAGATTGAGGAAGTTTCAAACTGTTTGGTTAGCCACTCAGCAATTTCATAAGTAGTGGAACTAATGGTGGAGGCTATTGGTCGCATATTCCAGGAGTTGTGGAATTAGAAACCTGTAGATTCCTTTTCAATGATGCTGCCATCAAAATCTGAGTGTATTTTCCATTTCTGAAACTATTTTGGACAATATGTTTCGTGGTAAATTATCATAGTGACCGTTCTCAATTAAATTATACGAGAACATTATATGCAAGAATTCAATGATCGTCTAATGAATATAAATTGGGACGTCATTTTAAATGTAAATGTAAATGATGGTTTTAATGTGTTTATTGAAAACGTCACATGGTGCCTCGATGTTTCATGTCCGTTAATATTAACTAAAAAAAACACAGTCTTGCAAAAATGACAAAGGTTGGCTGTCAAACTCATTAATCGTAGAAGGTAAAGAGATTCGTAAAATATACAATGAAATAAAAAACTGTCCTGAAAATAAATTACTTTACATGGAAAGAAAAAAAATATTTAGGAAGAACATAAAATCTGCCAAATTGAATTATTACAATAATAAAATAATAAATGCTGGAAATGAATCCAAAGAGACTGGGCTCTAGTTAATAAGAAGCTTGGAAGGTCAAAAACTGGTTTTAGAAATATTACTCTAAATATTCAAAACAATTTAACTGCTGATGGGAAAGAAGTGTCAAATTGCTTTGCATCCTATTGTTCTAGCGATATGATCAGGCACAAAATCATATCGCCGAAAATTTCGGATATAACTTATCTTTGCCCTGTACTCTGTCCGAATATAGGATAAATTCCATATTTTTTTATCCAGTGGGTAAAAATGAATTAGCAACTGTTATAAGTAATCTTAAAAATAAAAAATCGTCTGGTTTGGATGGTCTCACTACTCACATCATAAAAAATATTTGCAATAACATCATAGATCCAATGCTGCACCTCATAAATCGGTAATTTAAAAAGGGCTGCATGAGTGAAGCAAATATCCTTGCTGAGTGCATTTTCAAAAACTATAGAAAAAATTCTCTACTGCCGCTTTTTAGCATATACTGAAGTGAACAAAATTTTCACAGATTGGCAACATGGATTTAGGCCATCAAAATCAATAGATACAGAATCCGAAATTTCTTTAAAAAATGTATATAAAGAGCTAGATGATGGCAAATATGTTTCAACTCTAGTTTTTGACCTATATAAAGCTTTTGATTCGGTGGACAGGAACATACTTCTTAAAAAATTATATAATTTCTGTATAACAGGAAGTCTCCTGAGCTATATCAATTCCTACATGGAAAATAGGAAACTAATTGTAAAATGTTACGAATTCCAATTGGACATGCATGACGTAACTCTCGAAGTTCCACAAGGCTCTATTTTAGGCCCACTACTATTTTTAATTCATGTCAATGATTTACCAAATCATTTCACTAGTTCGGACTTCCATTGTCTATTAGATAAAATGATTTGAAATCCCTGAAACAAGTAAAAAAGGATAATTAACCCTCAACTGGAAACACGTGAAAGTAGTGCGCTATGAGTAACACACGTCTGACAGACGCAACCCAGGAAAATTGGTTATTTTAGGGTATCTTTAAGAAGATTAAGTGTCTATAAACAGTTTTATTCATTTACTACAATTAATAATGATATTTTAAGAATTACTTGTAATATTGTTTACACACAAAAATCTGATAACCTAATAATAAAAAATATACAGAGGTAAAAATATAGTTCTTAAAATATTAGTCATACATTTGGTTCATTTCTTTAAAAAAAACATCAAAAAAATTGAATAAAATTTAAAAGTTAAAAACTATAAACATCGAAGGTAAAAAACAAAGTAATAAAAGTTAAAATATATAGGTATAATAATTATTTGTAAAAATGCAAAAGTAATAATTAAAATAGAAAAAAAAATAACTTGAGGCTGTGAACCTTACTTTGCTCACATTATGGGGATTACTCTTTAGCTTCTTTTACAATTTACTTATTTTAATATTTTAATCAAATAAAAAGTTGAATTTAATCGGTAAACAAAAGGCACAACACACTTGGTGCACATTCGTTGCGAACTTTTTTTGAACACTCTAGGCAAACTGGGTTCTCACACTTGATGCACTTATACGCGGTTTGCCTTCTTTTTTCGTATGAGCAGTACCTACAAGTTTTCTTTTTGGGAAGCCTATCCGTTATTTCCCTCGTTCCGGCTGGCGCTTGGTCTTCAACGCCCAGAATTTCTGTAACAATTTTCGTTAGGCAATCTGGAAGGTTCGGAATTGTGAGTCTTCGTTCAAGTTGCTTCTTGATCAATACATTCGCGAGGTTGTGAATAAAATCAAACCTCTTGATCACGGGCGTGTCATCGTAGCTTGCGTATATAATTCCTGCGTTGACGAGGCTCACTGCGATCATATTATAAAATATAGTTAGAGGCCAACGTCTGGAACGCCTATTTGGCGAGTAATTCGCAATTATTTTATCCAAGTTATCCACACCAGATTTCGTGGAATTATAAAAGCTTATTATTTCCGGCTTATTGTTACTGGTGTCGGTGTACTTTGATCTATGCATGGATGATGTCAGGATGACAGCTTTGTTGGGCTTCGGAACGTATGAAAGTAGTGTAGCCTCTTCTGAAAACCCGTATAAGCTGGATCCTACTTGTCGCTTCTTGTCTGCCTTAAATTCCGGTGGAATTTCTTTTTTGTTGGATCTCAATGTACCAACGTATGTTAATTCCATTTTTCCAGTTCTCTTATAACCTCTAACGAGGAGAACCAATTGTCCGCAGTTACGTTTCGTCTCGATTTCGCGATCGGTTTGCAAAGCCGAATGACACTTTGAGTCGGTTTTGCAAGTTGTCTTTCTTCTGGAGACAAAGTTTGTCCGTCACTGTCTTTGCCCATGTATAGGTACGCATTATAAAGGTAAGATGTATGGGCGTCAGTTAGGCACATAATTTTTAAACCATATTTAGCCGGTTTGTTTGGCATGTATATGCGGAACTGACATCTTCCTCGAAATGGGACAAGCATGTCATCGATGGTGGTTCCCTATTTCAAATGCTTTCTGGCAGTTGTCTATAAATTTATAGAACAAAGAAGAAATGGGAGCAGCGGGATCAGTCTTGCTTCGTTCTTTTCTTGATGTTTCATCATCGAATCGTAGTGCCAGAAGAAGTGTAAGACACCTCTTGAGCGACATAACTCCTCGAAAAATTGGACGACCTGAAGGCCCAGTTGAGAAAAGCGAAGAAAGGTCTTCCTTCCCAGATTTAAATATTGCGCACAACATCATTAGTCCAATGAGAGCTTAGATTTCAATCACAGTGTCTTTATAGTTCGGGGATTGTTTCTCCTTTATTTTCTCCAGCATTTTTCCCAATTTTTTATTAGTCCAAATGACCACTTTATTGATCATATCTTCATCGAACAAAAGTCGCCAAACTTCTTCAATTTCAGGATTTTTGCCAAGGGATTTTGAACTTGGTCTCAAAGCTGGAAGTTTCATTTTCATCAAATTTCGTACGGGAGTTTTTGTTGATTTTGGTTCTTCGGAACTCCAGATGTAACATCTTTTTTAAAAATAATTTGGTTCTTCTTCGACATCTTCAGATTCCTCTTCATCGTCAATCAGATTCTCATCCCTGCATTTTTTTCTTTTCCTAGTCACCCTTCTTGCAGGTGGGGATTGAACATTAACCTCTGAAATTTCATTGACTTCTTATAAAACTTCTCTTTCGTCTTCGTCTGAAATTTGTGGATCGTCTTCGGTGTCAGTTTCATGTTCAGAGACTTCTGTATGATCGTCTACTCTAAAAGAATCATCAGAACTAAAGTCTTCGTCACTTGGTGCTTCTTCCTCTTGTGGCAGGAGGACCATTGCTATAATTTTCTTTGTTCTAGCAGAAAACATTGCTGAAACACAGTAGACAAAAAACAACAATACTAAGATAGATCTGAAGAAAAAGTTTATAAATTTTACAATATAAAATTATAATACAAAATATGAATTATCAACACTAAATGGGTTAAAATATTTTTCAAATATAAAAAACAGAAGTGCAGGATTGAAATTGTAAATATAAAGTGCAAGAATGGAAGAAAAAACTAAAATACCAAGTCTAGCAATGATTCCAATATAGTATTTCGAGAATCTAAAACAAATAATATAACGTTATTGGTAACACACGTCTCAAAAACGTGTATAAATATCGCGACTACTAGTAACATACGTCTCTGAGACGAACACAACTAAGTACATTACAAGTAACATGCATCTCACAGACGTAGTGGTTTTTAGTAAATTTGTCATAAAAATTACAAAAAAAAATTGCACTTACCTCAAACAACTTGAGTCCTTGTTGCCGGTAAACACACAAGGTATACACTGAAGGAGAGGTTGCACTTGCAGCGCTAAGTCGACCTGTGGCAAATTTTGTAACTAGCCGCGTCTCTCAGACGTATGTTACCAGTTGAGGGTTAAAAAAAAGAGAATAGTTGAAAATAACAATTATATTAAGCAACAATAAACCTGAAATGAAATGATAGTAAAATAACCTACAAGTAAAAATATAATAATTGAATAAATAAAAATTAAAGGAATGCAAAAAGAAAATAATAAAAATAAAAAAGTGTAGAGATTCCAAGTCACGTTAGTTCACGACGTTTCGATTGTTGGTATCTACAATCGTCTTCGGGTGATGACTGGACTGATTCCTCCGAGAGATGACTATTTTATAGGTCGTTGAAATACTTTCACTTTCTCTACTTTCCATTTTCCGCTTCACTGATTCCGTGAGAGATGACCGATTTGGCGGGAGTTGGTCATTTCTCGTTTGATGATGGGTTTCCATATGTTTCGTATATCTACGCTGGCCTGGCTGAATACGTTGTTGGACAACATGTATGCGGCTTCCTTAAATTTTCTCCTGAACCAATGTTCCTCTCTGTGCAAGATCTCAGCTTGGGACCACTCGATGTTGTGTTGATGGGTCCAAACATGGTCTGCTATTCCTGATTTGCTGGTTTCTCCTCGCTGTGTGTGCTTCTTGTGCTCGGCAATGCGAATATTCAATGGCCTCTCAGTTTCACCAATATAGGATTTTCCGCACTCACAGGGTATCCGGTAAATGCAATTCTTGGAATCGCAGTCCGCGTTTGGGGGCCTGGTTTTCGTGAGGCTGCTACGAATAGTGTTACCGGATCTAAAACAGGTTCTAATGTTGTACTTGGAACCAATTCTTCTTATCCTCTCCGATAATCCTCTGATGTAGGGAAGTGAAAGCACTGGTTGTGACGGCTTCTCTTCCTTGCGAGGCTCCTGCTGTCTTTTGGCCAAAGTCTTTTCTACCATCGCTTTGGAGTATCCATTCCGCTGAAGATCACTTTTGATGATGTCTAGTTCCTTCTCGAGACCTTCCTTTGTATTACAAAGCCCAAAAGCATGGTCTAATAGAGTCTTGATGATTCCTCTTTTTGTCGATTGATGGTGGTTGGATTCGTGGTTCAGATACTGTCCCGTATGAGTGGGTTTTCGGTATACAGATGTTTCCCACTTAGTGTCGGTCCTCTTCACCAAAACGTCTAAGAATGGCAATTCATTGTGGATTTCCTTCTCCATTGTGAAAGTGATGGAAGGTCTCACGCTGTTGATGCGTTTCAGAAAGGCGTCTAGTTCAGTATTCCCGTGGTTCCATATTATGAAGGTGTCGTCAACATATCTCAACCAGACTCGAGGTTTCTTGTGGGCTTCTTCAATGGCCAGAGTTTCAAACCACTCCATATATATGTTGGCTATGACTGGTGAAAGTGGAGATCCCATTGGCAGTCCCTCATCTTGTGCCAATGGGATCTCCACTTTCACCAGTCATAGCCAACATATATATGGAGTGGTTTGAAACTCTGGCCATTGAAGAAGCCCACAAGAAACCTCGAGTCTGGTTGAGATATGTTGACGACACCTTCATAATATGGAACCACGGGAATACTGAACTAGACGCCTTTCTGAAACGCATCAACAGCGTGAGACCTTCCATCACTTTCACAATGGAGAAGGAAATCCACAATGAATTGCCATTCTTAGACGTTTTGGTGAAGAGGACCGACACTAAGTGGGAAACATCTGTATACCGAAAACCCACTCATACGGGACAGTATCTGAACCACGAATCCAACCACCATCAATCGACAAAAAGAGGAATCATCAAGACTCTATTAGACCGTGCTTTTGGGCTTTGTAATACAAAGGAAGGTCTCGAGAAGGAACTAGACATCATCAAAAGTGATCTTCAGCGGAATGGATACTCCAAAGCGATGGTAGAAAAGACTTTGGCCAAAAGACAGCAGGAGCCTCGCAAGGAAGAGAAGCCGTCACAACCAGTGCTTTCACTTCCCTACATCAGAGGATTATCGGAGAGGATAAGAAGAATTGGTTCCAAGTACAACATTAGAACCTGTTTTAGATCCGGTAACACTATTCGTAGCAGCCTCACGAAAACCAGGCCCCCAAACGCGGACTGCGATTCCAAGAATTGCATTTACCGGATACCCTGTGAGTGCGGAAAATCCTATATTGGTGAAACTGAGAGGCCATTGAATATTCGCATTGCCGAGCACAAGAAGCACACACAGCGAGGAGAAACCAGCAAATCAGGAATAGCAGACCATGTTTGGACCCATCAACACAACATCGAGTGGTCCCAAGCTGAGATCTTGCACAGAGAGGAACATTGGTTCAGGAGAAAATTTAAGGAAGCCGCATACATGTTGTCCAACAACGTATTCAGCCAGGCCAGCGTAGATATACGAAACATATGGAAACCCATCATCAAACGAGAAATGACCAACTCCCGCCAAATCGGTCATCTCTCACGGAATCAGTGAAGCGGAAAATGGAAAGTAGAGAAAGTGAAAGTATTTCAACGACCTATAAAATAGTCATCTCTCGGAGGAATCAGTCCAGTCATCACCCGAAGACGATTGTAGATACCAACAATCGAAACGTCGTGAACTAACGTGACTTGGAATCTCTACACTTTTTTATTTTTATTATTTTCTTTTTGCATTCCTTTAATTTTTATTTATTCAATTATTATATTTTTACTTGTAGGTTATTTTACTATCATTTCATTTCAGGTTTATTGTTGCTTAATATAATTGTTATTTTCAACTATTCTCTTTTTTTAATTATCCTTTTTTACTTGTTTCAGGGATTTCAAATCATTTTATCTAATAGACAATGGAAGTCCGAACTAGTGAAATTCATCACGAAACATTGTCAATCACCTTCAAACTTACCAAATCATATTCAATATGGTACCACCACTTTGTATGCTGACGATACCACTGTTACTGTGTCGGGTGTTACTGAGGAGGAACTTTACCACAAAACTCAGGTAACGCTTGACGAAGTATATGCGTGGTGTCAAAGAAATGAACTTATTTCAAACCATGGGAAAACGATTTTCATGAACTTTAACCTTAGGAGACCATCAACACTTGGCTGTAATTTTGTTTCATCTGAAATAGGAACCACACATTGACCACATCTGCAAGCTGCTTAGTAAAGCTCATTTTGCCATTTTACAGCTTAAAGACACAATTGTCAAACAGAGTCTTTTAAGTGTATACTATGATTTAGCTTATTCACATATTTCATTGAATATATTAACCTGGGGACGATCGAGTCATTTACAGCGCGTCTTTGTTGCTTAGAAAAGATTACTGAGACTAATTTGCAATATAAATCGCTTAGATAGCTGTAAAGAAATTTTTATAAATAATAATATTTTTACGGTACCTAGTATTTACATCTATAAATGTCTAGTGTACGCGAAAACTAATATACTTTCTTTTAATACCTCTGCGGAAAGGCACATGTACGATACACGACATAAAAAATTATTATCGATAACTGGGCATAAAACAGCTGCATTTTAAAATTCTCTATACTATAACTGTATCATTTTATTTAACTGTATTCCTTTGCCTATCAAAAAAATGAAGTTATCTTCATTTAATAATGAAATGAAAAAATATTTGATGCTGAATGCTTTTTATAGTATAGATGAGTTTATAAGTAGAAATAAATGACCTGTCAAAGTGAAAATAGGAGGAATGAGGAATCTAAATCATTTCCTCATTGTGTAAACTTTTTGTGCAGGGTAAATATTTTGTTTTGTCCCATGTACACCTGTTTTTTTTTGTGAATTCGACAAGTATAAGTTATATTATACAATCATATTTTTTAAATATTTTTATGTAAAAATTGTGATGAATCAGTTTTTAATCTGTCTTTATTTATTTTGTTACATGACTCTATAGTATTCAAGTCACGTGTCAAATGTACACTATTGTATCAAATATTGGTGAATAAATATTCTATTCTATTCTATTCTATTCTATTCTATTCTATTCTATTCTATTCTATTCTATTCTATTATATTCTCCATTCCATTCCATTCCATTCCATTCCATTCCATTCCATTCCATTCCATTCCATTCCATTCCATTCCATTCCATTCCATTCCATTCCATTCCATTCCATTCCATTCCATTCCATTCCATTCCATTCCATTCCATTCCATTCCATTCCATTCCATTCCATTCCATTCCATTCCATTCCATTCCATTCCATTCCATTCCATTCCATTCCATTCCATTCCATTCCATTCCATTCCATTCCATTCCATTCCATTCCATTCCATTCCATTCCATTCTATTCTATTCTATTCTATGTTCTCAAAGTAATATGAATTGTCCAATATCACAACCTCATTGCCTTTGTCTACTTCAGAGACAAATGTTCGTTGTTATTGAATCAAGGTTTAATTAGAAAATGAGTTGTTTGTACAAAAAACGAACAGAGTCCAAGAAAGTCACTAACATTGTTGACAATCTTTCAGGTCAGTCTTTTGAGGAACTTGATAAGAACTTGATCTGTTAAATGAGACTTTGAAATTAGGTTTGAGTACCTCATTTTGTATTTTCATATGCTATAGATGCGTGTTTTTTAGTCTTTTTGAACCATGTTAATTTTATCTAAACTTTCGCTGTCGTCTGTAAAAACAACGTGTTTTTACAGACGACATAAAGGCATGACAATGAGCAGATATGAGTTGAAAGCAAAAGATTTGGTCAATTCTAATGGTGAAAAAAATCATCATGATCAAAATGAATTTAATAGAGCTACAATTCTACGTAAATCATTTCTGAATTTCATAACCACAGAAAAACTGAGATTTTGCTTCATTTGATATCGGTAGCAGTAGTTGCAGTAATTAAATCAGTTCGAAGCTTCTGGTGAATGCTTTGTGCATTCAAAGAAGAGAAAACCTAGTCTATGAATTCCATGTGTTTCCGCTAAATGGTCACACAACATAAGATGAAGACTAGTAACCCAATCTTCTTCAAATCTATTGATTTCAAACTTCGATATGGAAGATAGTTGTTATAAGGCTGTGATAACCACAAATGATGAACTGGAGGTATTCCCATTCCTTATTAGCCTTCATGAGCATACAGTCAAGCCGCATGGTTCACCATATTATGAGTCAGATGAAACTAGAATTCTTATCGATGTTCAAGACCTCTTACTCGATACTGAAGAGAGTTACATTCATTTCGAGTAACAGTTCACGTAATATCTCCGGTCGGTCGGTAGCCAAGCGGTTCGGCGTGGGTGCTTTGTTCACTCACTCGAAATGACTGCCGTGTTGATCGGTGGTTTAAGCCCTAGAATGAACGATCGATCTTCACTTGCTATGGTCCAACCCGTGTTAGGAATCATACGTCAAAAGATAAGACCTCGTTAACCCTTAACTCGCACAAGTTTCGACTTCTGAGGGTTGTCGTTCGTAGGGGTGTAACAGCTGGTTAACGGAAAAACAGATTTTGAAGAGAATATAATGTTTCCAAGCAGTGCTACCCATCCATTGATGCCCTTACTTTCCTTTTCACTATGAAAAGGTGGCGACCAAGTGGTTGTATATAATACACTGATGATCAAAGTAGATTGAAATAGTTGAAAGGTTGAAAATCTTCGAAGTTTGATGGTACTTCATGAGTAACAATGTGCTATAGTAAGCTTTCAGCTGAAACTACTTATTTTCTAATTAATTGCAAGTTACCTCTTCCAGAATTGGCATGAAAATCTTTGTTCAAATAAACAGAGCAAAATATCATTTTCCTGTTTCTTGAGGTGAATGATATATAATTTTCTCGAAAATCCATTTTCTCTTCAATAGTTTTTGAATTCTTTGAGAGCCGATAATCTGAAATACTGCCCAAATGATTCTAGTTGAAATATTCTTTGAATTACTTCTGCTTCAGGTTATGTTCAGAATGAATCTCATGTCCCAAGAATTAGTTTTTCAAATGGATCATCAGTAGATCAGATCAGGAATTCCAGACTTCCTAATGAATGATTACACAAAACACAGTCCAACTATTTCGTGAATAATTCAACATCCCACGCTCGATTCATTTGGGACTCCCGATTTTCCCAAATTCCATGTCCCGGAAAATCAGATAATTTGCCTTGACCGAGAATTCAAGATGATCGTATTATATTTTGCTTCGCTGGAGTCTCAAGTAAGAAAAGGTGAGCTGCGCCTTCGACCTTAATCTTATATTAATATTCTCTGTTAGTTTTTTACGGAAAGAAGCATTCGTGTTTTTGAAGAAAATATGTAGGAGGTAAATGATGTTATATAAATGATCTACAAAATATGTATGATAATAGATTATTATATTAATTATTACATAAGGTTCAACTTACTGTTGGTGAGAATGATCGTGTAGAAAATAATGTTACATTTGAACAATTGAAACATCTCATTTCAAAGAAACAAGTGTTAGGGAGTGCGTTAGGATCAGAGCTCTGGACAGCCCTGGACATTATCTTGTTGGGAGTACTGGATGGGACAGCCCTGAATATCACCTGATAAGTTTACATAAGAGGATGATACATTCCTTTGTGTGTTGAAATATGTTTAAGTGGGGCAGTCTGAAACTGACATTGTTGTTGAATAGACTAATAAATGTTATAAAGTTGGTGGTGTTATAAGTGTTTCAATATCGTTGTTAGCCAGTGAGGCATTCCTAACATCTCAGAAGAGGGATCTACGTCGTTTTTTTTTCTTACGCTCCACGTTGAATGTTTGAAGATGGCAGGACGGCGATCAACAAAACGCCGTAGGAGGTCGAGTTCCTCAGAATCTTCATCTTCATCAAGTTCTGAAGAGTCGTCTAGCAGCAGTGAACCCAAACGACGAGCACATAGAGAGAAATCGGGTAAACGTAAAGGTCGGAGGTCCAGGGTAAGAAGCACCTATTTTGATTTTTGTGAAAGAGGTGAGTCGAAAAATGTTTCTACAATTTGTGAATTTGACCCAAAGTCTGATTCGGTTAGAGACTGGTTAAGTATTGTGGATCAACATGCAACATGTTTTAAATGGGACGATAATACAACAAAAACTATTGCTTTGAGTAAACTTGGAAATACTGCATTACAATGGTTTCAAACTTATATTCAAACGGAAATCGGTTGGGCGAATTATTCGTGGGCTAAATGGAAAAAAATTCTTTCTACCACATTTCAGTCTGTTAGGAACACCCATAAATTTTTTATGGAAGTTGCGAATCACAAACCATTTGAGGGGGAATCATTGTACAGTTTTCATTTCGATCACCTAGCTAAAATAGAAGCATTGAAAGCGAATTATTCAGATGCTGATAAAGTGTCACTCATTGTTGGCGCAATCGGGGATGACACGGTTGCGTCGGCTGTGAGAGCAGCTAATATTACAGATCTCAATCTTTTAGCAAGTTATTTGAGGGACAGAACATATGCTGAGTCAGGGCCAAGTCACAAACAAATATATAACAATACTTCAAATATCAAATTAGAACAGCCAAAACCTACTGGGAAGAATGATAAAAATTTAAAAATACAAAACACTCAAATTAAATGCTTTCATTGTAATAAACGGGGACACAAAAGAAGCGAGTGTAGAAGTTATAATATAAGGAAGTGCAATTTTTGTCATAGAAAAGGTCATATCGAAGCCGATTGTTACTCACAAAAAAGACAGACCGAGGTAAAATCAGAGAAGTTCATAGAAAAACCACAAAAACTTAATGTGATCGAGAGTTCCAATAAAGATAAATTCTATCGAAAAATTAAAATCAATGACACTTCCCTTTTGGCTTTTATTGATTTTGGTAGTGACTGTTCTATTTTGGAACATGAATTGGCACAGGAGCTTGGACTAAAAGTGTGCAAACTATCAGTTCCTACATTATTATCAGGTTTTTTAGATAACATTACAAAGGTAGACGAGATTGTCGAGGCTTCTGTAACAATCGATCAGATAACATTGCTTTGTCGATTTTATGTTATCAATTCTTTGTCAGTTGATTGTCAGTGTATAGTTGGTAGAAATTTTACTGAAAACATTGCAATCAGTTACCAAAGAGTAGGCAATGACTTAACATTCAGTTATGCACAGGAACCTCTAGAGAAAGTTGAAAATATTTTAAAAATTTCGATTCACTCTGATCAAGAGATAAACGACCTGTTACGTGAAAATAGTGACTGTGTAGCTTCTTCTCTCAAATCACTTAAGGGTATTAAAAAGTTCTTGATGAAAATTCAACTTTGTCACCCGAAAGTTGTTGCACGAAATCCGTATAGGTTGGCACAAAGTGAAAAACCAATAGTCAGAAAGTTGGTGTCTGAATTATTAGAAGCAGGAATAATTCGCGAAAGCAGTTCTCCGTTTGCTAGTCCTATTTTGTTGGTAGATAAGAAAAATAATGAAAAACGTTTGTGTGTCGACTATAGAGAGCTTAACAAAATCACTATTAAAGAAAAATCTCCTCTCCCTTGTATAGAAGATTTGATAGATAGATTGAAGGGATGCCGATTTTTCACAAGTCTTGATTTCAAATCTGGCTACTATTAATTTCAGATGCACCGGATTCAATAGAAAAAACAGCTTTTGTTACGCCGGATGGGCATTACGAGTTTTTACGTATGCCCTTTGGCCTTTGTAATGCACCCGTATTTTTTCAAAAAGCTATACATTCAATTTTTGGAAATTTAAGATTTGATAAAATTATAATATACCTTGATGATATCTTGATTGCAACTAAAACTAAGGCAGAAAATATTGAAACTTTACAAAATGTCTTCCAAATTTTAAAG
Organism: Leptinotarsa decemlineata; assembly: GCF_025532065.1. Classification (NCBI taxonomy): domain Eukaryota; kingdom Metazoa; phylum Arthropoda; class Insecta; order Coleoptera; family Chrysomelidae; genus Leptinotarsa; species Leptinotarsa decemlineata. The sequence continues at coordinate 5,288,153 of NW_027412541.1, read as the reverse complement.
GAAAATCATTTAACGTTAAATTTGGACAAATGTTCATTTCTACAAACCATTATACTCTTTTTAGGCTATGAAATTGATGAATCAGGTATTCGTCCTGGTAACAATAAGGTAAAAGCTGTACAAAATTTTCCTACTCCACAAAATATTCATCAATTACGTCAGTTCCTCGGTTTGGTGAGTTACTTTAAAAAGTTCATTGATAAATTTGCACAAAAAGCTAGTATACTAACAAAATTGTTGAAAAAAAATAGTCAATGGCTGTGGACGGAGGCACATTCAAAAACTGTTGAGGATTTCAAAAATATTTTGATTAATAAACCCGTTTTGATTATTTTTGATGCAAAATGTCAAACCGTTGTATATACTGATGCAAGTAGAGACGGAATCGGTGGCATTCTGATGCAAATAACCGACAAGGGAGAGCAGCCAGTGTCATTTTATAGTCGGCAAACAAGCGAGAGCGAGAAAAGATTTCATTCATTCGAGTTAGAGTTGTTGGCAATAGTGTCCGTACTACAAAAGTTTCGTCATTATTTATTGGGTACTGAATTTATCATCAGAACTGACTGTAATGCTGTTCGTGGAACAATTGAAAAAAAAAATATAAACCCACGCATTGGCAGATGGGTCCTCTCTTTACAGGAATATAATTTTCAAATTATTCACAAATCGGGAAATCAAATGGTTCACGTGGATGCTTTGAGTCGCAATCCATGCGTAACTAGCGAAAGTATACAAACAGATATTATTATGAAAATATCTGAAGGTGATTGGTTGGCGGCTGTTCAAGCCAAAGATCCTGAAATTGTGAAAATTAAAGAAAATTTGGAGTCAGGTGATGTAAGTAGAGATATTATTTATAATTATGATTTAAGGACAGGAAAAGTTTTCAAGCTTACTGAGTATGGTCGGCGTTGGCTTGTTCCGAAAAACTGTCGATGGCAGATAGTAAAGGCTAATCACGATGATTTGGGACATTTTTCTGTAGAGAAAACTCTTCACAGGTTGCAGGAACGATATTGGTTCCCTAGAATGCGACATTTTGTAAAAAAATATATTAAGTCTTGCTTACACTGCCAGTACCATAAAATGCCCACGGGGAAAAAGCCAGGATTTTTATTTTCCATTCATAAATGTCCTCGTCCTTTTCATACAATCCATGTTGATCATGTTGGTCCATTTATTGAAAGTAGAAACGGCAACAAATACATTTTTGTTATGGTCGACTCGTTCACAAAGTTCACAATTCTGAGTGCTCTTCCCAATACCAAGACGTCCCCGGTTCTGAACGAATTGCGTAAATTAATAGCCATTTTTGGAGTACCACTGCGTATAATATCGGATGCAGGCAAAGCATTTTCATCCAACAAATTTAAAAATTTTTGCGATGAACAAGGTATTCGCCATTATCAAAACTCTATAGCTATGCCTCGCGCAAATGGTCAGGTGGAACGATACAATAGGACAATTGTAGACGCTGCCGCAACAATGAGTGCTAATTTGGAGGAAGAAGATTGGGACACAAACATATCTAAAATTCAGTTAGCAATCAACAGTACCTTCAATAAAACAATACAGACGACACCAAGTGAAGTTTTAGTTGGGTTTCAATTGAACTTGGGGAATGACCGCTACGTCACTCATGTCCACGAACCCCCAGCGATTGACGTAACCAAATTGAGGCAGGATGTTGCAAAAAGATTGGAGGAAAATCGTGAAAGGCAGAATAAAATTTTCAATATGAGACGAAAAACAGCTCCGGTTTACAAAAGAGGAGATTTGGTGCTCGTAAAAGTAACTAATTTCAAAAATGATGGAAACAGTAAGAAATTAGTCGAAAAATATAAAGGGCCATTCAAGATAAAACAGAATTTAGGAAATGATAGATATAAAGTATGTGAAGAATTAGGGTCAGAAAGGTGCCAAAACGCAAACCGTTATGAGGGAGTCATCGGTGTGGAACATCTCAAACCGTTCACAGTGAGAGACGACAATTAGTGAGTGAAAATCCAGTCATAATTTAGGGATTGAAACTAAATTCATGATTAGGAGTTGAAGTTGGGGATTAAACCAACCGGCAATGATAACTCAGGGATTAAACTGAGTTACAAAAAAAAAACAGTCATAATTTAGGGATTAAACTAAATTCATGACTGGGAGTTGAAGTTGGGGATTAAACCAACAGACACATACAGAAGTTGGGGATTAAACCAACAGACATGCATAACTTAGGGATTAAACTAAGTTATGACACATACACACATACATATACAAAAGTTGGGGATTAAACCAACGGACATAATAACTTAGGGAATAAACTAAGTTATGACACATACACATATACAAAATATATTGTTTATATAGGTTTTCATTGGAAAGTTTGTTACAGATTGTTCTGATGGGTGTTTGAACCCATTTGAGGCCAAATGGGGTAGCAGGATGGCCGAATGTTAGGGAGTGCGTTAGGATCAGAGCTCTGGACAGCCCTGGACATTATCTTGTTGGGAGTACTGGATGGGACAGCCCTGAATATCACCTGATAAGTTTACATAAGAGGATGATACATTCCTTTGTGTGTTGAAATATGTTTAAGTGGGGCAGTCTGAAACTGACATTGTTGTTGAATAGACTAATAAATGTTATAAAGTTGGTGGTGTTATAAGTGTTTCAATATCGTTGTTAGCCAGTGAGGCATTCCTAACACAAGTCACTACATCGAATAAGGTTGACTCCTCACTGGTATAAAGAAGATAATTTTGATTTACTCAATGAAAATCGTTGTTTTAAAATTATATTTTACCGGTAGAAGCCATGTGGTTGAAGACAAAAGAGAGCGACAAAGAACAATTGACAGTGACAGCTTTCATGTGATTAAGTTTGATAACGGTTCGTTTGTCTATGTTGAAACTATGGAACAATAGAAAACAGTTAGTTTTGGTGCAAGTGTGATCAGAGTCATCTGGTGTTATACAAATCTATCAGTGAGGAAACCTAATGTCAAATGCATCAATTTTAAATGTGATTGATTGAAAAACACCTTTAACAATTTTGTGGAAAAACTCAATGGAGGAGTGCAATTAAATTAATGTGAAATTCTGCCATAGGGAGGTTAGAAATTCATTTCGAAGTATTTAAAAATTAATTATGAAGTGAATGAATGAAATTTCTGAAATGTTACTGGTTCGAAAATCATGTATATTTTTATCAATATCTTATAAAAAGGCATAGATTCCACTGAGGTGGTCTTTTATCAAGGTAGTTATTTGATTGTAATTTTCTTCAATCGCTAAAATTTTTGTTGAATTACAGTCCATGACCTTCTTTGAGAATATAAGTATCGAGAGCACATCTCTCAGGATGTAATCTACTATCACTTTTGTGTGTACTGAGTTTATCTTTGAGTAATCTTGACGTTTGAGCAATATAGTCATTATTCCAGTCGATATATGGTATGGAATATCAATATCAATTGAGACTAAAAATTCATAGGAGTTTCACCCTTGAGTTTTGAAAACAATTTACTAATGGTTGATATAGTTCTGAAAGCTATTTTTACATTTAAAATTTTGAAAATTCTGCATAACTCAGATGTCTCATTGCATGGCGAAGAAGTGAAAAGTATAGGAACTGGATATTGATTAGTCCCAATTGTGATATCGTCAGACTGTGAAGGAATTCTATCCAACTGGTTATTATTATTGATTTGAACTTCAATGGTTGACGTACGGAATAAGATCTTCTTCAGAAGAGTATCTAGATACGAGTTATTGGTAAGTAATTGAAATAATATATTGAAGTTTCTTTTAATGAAAAGAGGAATCGGAAGTCTGCAAAATGCGCTTCTTCATTTGCTTGACCAAATTGATTTTCGTCGACTGCTTATGGTACGACCAATAGTTCAGAAACCTACTAGATCTGATTGGCTTGCGAAACCAATTTATCAATAGAATACCATCTGGTGTTCTGATAAATATAGTGTTAAGAAAAAGAACCCATTGCTCATTATTTTCAGTTTCGATGATTAACTGTATGTACGGGTCATAACTATCAAATATGTTCACAATTTCCGATATTGCATCTTGAGAAAGGAAAGTGATAATATCATCAACATATTTTTTCATAGAAAAGGAATTTAAAAGAAGTACCAAAGAAGTACTGAATCTAGCAGGTCATCCATGACATATGCTGCCAAAATAGGGTTGACCTTGGCTCACATTTAAGTACCAAACATTTGTTTATGAATTTTACTATTGAAAGTGAAATATGTATTATTGAAAACAAAGGAGAAGATTTGAAGGTGATCACTTGGTAATCGAAATACGTGTCGAGGTGTTAGAAAATAACGATTTGGTGTTGGGAAAAAACTGCAGTCATATTTATTCGATCTATTCCATACCGTGTATTAACTGAAATTATCAATATATTGGTCCAACGTCAATATTACCTGAATATAGAATCAGTTCACACAAAAGTGATAGTAGATTACAGCCTAAGAGATGTGTTCTCAGTAATCATGTTCTCAAAGAAGGTCATAAAATGTACTATGATTCAACAAAAATTTTAGCGTTTGACAGAAATACATCTAAAAGAGTATTTTTGGGAATGTCATTTATATTTCGATCGAATAACTGCCTCAATAGAAGATCAGAAATTAATCACTTCAGTGATATTCATGCCTTTCTATTAGATATTGATGAGAAATTTCATGATGTTCAAACCAGTAACAATTCAGAAATTTTATAAATATAATTCCTAATAAATTTTGTATTACTTTGAAATTAATTTTCAACCCCTCGATGGCAGAATTCAACAATAATTCAATTACACTTCTTCAAAGAGTTTTTCCCAAAAAACTAGTAAGTGTGTTTTCCAATTAATTACATTTAAAGTCGATGCATTTGACATTGGGTTTTTTCATTGATAGGCTTATATAACAGCAGATGACTTTGATCACACTTGCACCGAAACTGTTCTCTATTGTTCCATAGTTTCAACATAAACAAACGAACACATCTTCTTCCAACCTGATCACATAACAGCTGTCAGTATCAATTGTTCTTTGTCTCTCTCTTTAATCTTAAACCACATGGCTATTACCCGTAAATTATAATTTTATAACATAAAGATTTTCACGAAGTTAATTCAAATAATATGCCTTATACCAGAGTAGAGTACATCTCTTTGTAGTGACTTGTTTTATTGTATTGACATGTTTCAATTGTTCAAATAACATTCTTTTCGAAACGGCCATCCTTACCATCAGTAAGTTGAGCCTTTTGTAATAACTATATAATATTGTACAACAACTCTTGTTGCTTTTCTTTAAAGATGATAATAAATTTTATCGAAATATTGAAATAACTTGTGAGTGCCTGCCGCACATTTGTGATTTCAGTTGAAGACTTCTGCTGGTGGCTCCATGCATTTGTATTTTTCCTTCTGATTACCAAGTGTTGCCCATCCTCACACTTGGATGCACCATACTGATGATGGACCAGAAAGCCTGAAACCCGTGCCTATGGTTTGACAGTTTCTTGAGTCCCATGTCCTATTATTAATTTCTGTATCCATATCAAGAAACTCAATAACCTTCATATTTATATATGGAAGTATTTTTTTATTTATATACGTTTTGATATATAAATAAAAGAATACTTTTCCATTTCAAGATCACTAGATATATTATATAACTCAAGAGTGATAGGTCATTCTCACAAATTATCTCAAAATTATTTTCAAAATCGAAATTAATATGTAGTGATGAATAATTGTTAAAGTTTTGGAGCAGTTTCAACTTTTGATGTTTCACACTAATCGCTTCTCATTTGCAGATATTCTTGCACTGTTTCAGTTCCTAAAGAAAATAAGAATTCATTGAAAATGAACATGGGTAAATGAAGGTAAATGAAGGTGAATAAAGGACAATAAGTCACAAATACCTATGACATTGAAGGATTTGAATTACCGAAGTATTGGTTTTCAAAAAAATTATATCCTGGTTTAATGTGTATAGAAAGCGAACAAATATATAATTTTGTTGTAGTCATTCCAATGGTGAAATAGATGTATCAGATGGTATATTTATCGAATGTTAGCTATGAAATGTTGCTAGGAACACTAAACGATGGCCGATTCAATTATGACAAAGTGTGGAATTGATTCTCAACTAATATATTCCAGGAATCAACATGAAATCAAGAGTAGGGAAACATCAATTCCCGAATCAAATGTAGAGGTCGTAGATCAAAAGTCGACAGCTGCTGACAAAAAAAAATCAACTTGAAAAAGCCCATCACCAAAATCCACTAGAGAACGATATAGGTACGGAAAGAGTTGTTATGAACACGAACTGAAAAACCGCGTTCCACTAAATCTTCTTGTCACTTCCCAAACAAAATTCAGTAATGTTTCTATCAGATTATTGCGGAATCATAGAAATTCTGAGTTTTGACTAATGTAAGGTATACACTCTTTGAAAGAGCTGAATTCGTATTTAAATCGTCTGAAAATCTCCTGAAAAGTAATATTCAATTATTGAAAAATTCTAAATTGCATCATCATAGTACAACAAGGTTGTATAATTCTCATATTGATGTAATACATACTACCAAAAGGAAGAATTTTCCAATTTTTTTTAAGGACAAAACACAATCACCTCAGGAATACTTTAAGGCGCTCTAAGAGCGGTGCCTGTGTGAAAGTAGCGATTCACGTTTGATTCAAATCTCTAGAGAATGAATTCATTTGGAAAAACGTTCTCAGAAAGTTTCTTTCAAATTGAAGAGTTCTCAAACAGTGAAATTCGAGGTGTACTGAGTTGAACCTCAAAACGATGAGCAGTTACAGTTCGTCGCGTGTTACTAATATGTACCGCTCTTGGTAGAATCAAATGTGCCAAGTCACTTGAGCACTTCTCGTGAAAGTATCTATAAAAGAGAGACAAATCTCCAACCTTTTTTTGACTACCAAGGTTACATGTGATGTTCCTGTCTCCAATCAGGCGGATGCCTTTTTTCTGAATGGAATCCAGCAGCTTCAGGGTATGCTTAAGGGCGAAGCTCCATACATGAGAACAATACTCCAAAGAAGGTTCATAAAACGTCAAAAGTTACATACAGTTTTCTCGTTCGGAACAGTGTTCCAAGCTTTTGAGGAGCAGCCTTTGCAATTTCAGCGACATGATTGTGCCAAGACATATTTTTCACAGAAATCTCAAAGACAATTTTTGAGTTCAATGATAATCATCAAATTTTGTCTTCCTACTATCAAAATTTTTGTTCACTTGCTTATACTGGCATAATTACTGTCTAGAAGTGTTGTTTCAAATGATTAGATGAGAAAAAAATTCAGCCAACTGCAATTTGAATGCAGAATATAACAAACCGGAATTATGATTAAAAGTATTGAAATTTATTACATGACATTGTTGATTTGAATTTATAAAATTATACCTTAAATGTTTCTGACTCTACCACTGGTGCTGCCATTTTGTTACATCCCACTTTAGAAATAAGTCAGTCAAGGTTAGATTAAACTTTTTGTGACTTTCCCAGAAATTGCGAAATCTCCGTTCCACTATTTGTTTTTATCCTTTTGAAAAAACTCACTTATTTTCATAGAGTTCTTTGTTCCAGACCGCCGAAGACGACGTCAGCCAACAGAATACGGAGAATCCACATTGTCCCTGGAAATGTGAGCTCACTAACGAGGCGGGTTACGTGGTTTATTCTGCGCTGGGCTCCTTCTACATTCCCATGTTCGTGATGCTTTTCTTTTACTGGAGGATATACAGAGCTGCCGTAAGAACCACCAAGGCAATTAATCAGGGATTCAGGACCACTAAAGGTTGGTAATGACCGGTGATAGTAGGTTTGTTTATATTGGTCGGGATCTACGTGTTTGGTGGCAATGATTAATATTCAAGAGCATAATGCGAAAATCCCTATGAATATTGAATGCTTGTCAGTGGTTTGCTTTTAATTATAAACCAACGACGACGTAGATTTGAATCATAATTTTCTCAATCAGTAATAGGTAACTCCTATCTCAAAACTAGAATGGAATGAGTATGAGCGGTTGTCAAATTGATGATTTTTGAAATGAAACTCATTTACGCGCGCTTGGCTGGGGGAATAAGCTGGTGAATGCGTGACAAGAGCGTTACGAAAAGTGTGATCGGGCGAGGCGGGCGCTTGACTTCGGTAGTAAACTGATGAATGCGTAACGAGCTTTACGAAGTGTGATCTGGCGAGGTGAACGGAAGTTGAGCACAAGAGTTTTGGCAGGAGAATTCAAAGTTAATTTCGTGTCCGAAGATGGACAACTTGTGGTACACTTTCTAGAAGATAAATTGGAACTACAAATGAATAATAACCAAAATAAGCCTACCGCAAGACATGGAACAACAATCGATGTTGTTTTCTCTATATATTTCTCTAATTTTCCTTCGAAAATATATGTATTTTTTTACTCATACCGTAAGCCTATTGTCTCGGTTTTACAATCAACCACAGTAATTACTGATGTATTCAGACTGAAGAGAATTGAACAGCGGTCTGGTACTTGTCTCTCCAGGTCCAGGTCTCTCACGTCTTCATTGTGAACGAGGTCAATCGTGATAAGCGACAAGCCTTTCCAGTGGTAGTGAATGAGCTCATCAGGGAACTCATTATTCACTTCATGGTTCATAGACTCGAAGAGGACTGGGGTATATATTAAGCCAACCTCAGAGAGTTCAAAAAAGTCTGCAGACGAAAGCAAAGAGAAGCCTGGAGAGCCTATTGTGAGGCAGTCGAAGACTTCCCACTAGCTTCTAGGCTACTGAAGGCACTCTCAAATGACCACCATAAGAGTATCGGCATCCTGACGAGGGAAAATGGCGACAAAGCCGCCAACCTCCAGGAGAGTGCTGAGATTCTTATGGAAACCCACTTCCCAGGTTATGTCTTTCCTGGAACGACGAACTGGATGGATGTATCAACAACACCCTCACAATACGACTGGCAATATGCTAGTGCAGTGATTGATGAGGACAAAATAGGATGGGCTATATCGGGCTTTTCCCCCTTCAAGTCACTAGGACCTGACGGTATAAGACCAGCCCTACTTCAGTGGGGACTGGACACTCTTATGCCGCACCTAGTTGGAATATTAAGAGCCTCTCTAGCTCTGAGGCATATTCCCAGTAAGTGGAGAGAAGTAAGAGTAGTATTTATACCCAAACCAGGTAGGTTTGGGTATTAATACCCTACCAAAAGCATTCCGACCAATTAGTCTCACATCGTTTTTCTAAAAAACCATGGAGAGGCTATGTGAGCAGTATATAAGAGATGAAGTACTTGTTAACAACCCACTTCATCCAAATCAGCATGCATATACCCCGGGAAGGTCTACTGATTCGGCCCTTCACCATGTGGTTGGCAGAATCGAGAGATCATTGGACAACAAAGAATCCACCCTGGGTATATTCATAAATATCGAGAAAGCGTTTGATAAAACAACCTTTCCAACAATTACCCAGCAACTACACTCCAGGAATGTACCCCTGATAGTAGGAGAATGGATAATCCAGATGCTCCCTAGCAGAGCAATAAGTATTAATGTAGAAGACATCACAGTGAACGGACTGGTCATGAGAGGATGTCCACAGGAAGGGGTCTTATCACCCCTTCTCTGGAACATAGTTCTGGATACCCTAATTAATCACCTTAACAAAAATGGATTCTACACAATTGCATACGCAGATGACATAGTTATCTTGCAGACCGGCAAATTTGTAAACACACTGTGCGATAGAGCGCAGGATGGGCTCAAATTATTAGAAACATGGTGTAAGGAACACTCACTGTCGATCAATCCCAAGAATACTGAGATGGTCCTTTTCACCAGGAAAAGAAGTTTAACGGGCTTAAAACTTCCCGAAATCTTCAAAAGCAAACTAAACTCATCTGAAGAGTTGAAATACCTTGGTACTATCCTCGACAAGAAGCTAACATGGAACTCTCATCTACAGAGTAGAAAAAAGAGCATACGTGGCTCATGAGCAATGTCGAAGGACAGTGGGACGCGCATGGGGTCTTTCACCCCGTGTGGTCACCTGGATCTACACTGCAATAATAAGACCTATGTTAACGTATGGAGCCATTGCATGGGGACCGAAAGTTCTACAAGCAACGGCCATCCAAAAATTATATCAAATACAGCGACTGGCCTGTTTAAACATCAGAGGAGCCATGAGAACAACACCAACCGCGGCAATGGAATTAATCACGGGTCTGACCCCTCTGGATCTGTACGTTAAGGAGGTTGCGTTAATGGTCATGATACGATTGCGCACGGCTGGTGTAAACCTCGAAGTAGGAATGGGTCAATTGAGGCTGGGCCTATGGCGGGAAGCGCTCACTGCGCAACCTCTGCTGCAGGCAACACAGACGGCTCAAAAACCAAAGAAGGCTCAGGATGTGGAGTGTACTCCAGGTCACTAAGCCTAAGGATTAAGTGGTCCGAACAGAACTGGCTAGTATCTCAATCGCCACAAAAGAAATAACCAAGAAAGGAATATCTGCACTGATAGCAGACAAGCACTATTAGCCTTGAACAGACAGCGTGTTACCTCAGGGCTAGTACTAGAGTGTCACCAAGATTTAGCCAAAGCTTTGGTAGATAATAACATCATCCTGAGGTGGGTTAAAGGGCACGACAAGAGTAAAGGTAATCGCATTGCCGACTCTTTAGCCAAGGAAGCGGTTGGACTAAGAATTTTAGGACCCAGTGGCACCCACGGTCTGATGACTTCGACAATTGCGAAACTAGTCAAATGTTACACCCATGCTCAATTCTTAAAGAGATGGGATGGAATCAAAGGATGTAATCTTGCCAGGATCACCTTGGACGACCCTGGGAAGCTGGCGCCGAAGAAATATCTGGCGATGACCAGGAAAAATCTACGCCTTACAGTAGGATTTCTGACTGGCCACTGTTAGCTAAGGAAACAGCTACATATTATGGGGCTAGTGGACACACCTCTATGCAGGATGTGTGAACAGGAAGATGAGACTGTCAGGCATGTCCTGTGCGAGTGCCCGGAGTTATGGTCAATAAGAAAGTGTGTGTTCGGCAAGTCTTGGCCTACACCTGCCGATATTAAGGAGATGTCTCCCAGTGACCTGTCCACCTTCCTGGAAAGGACAGGATGGACGATGACCTAGGAGGACAACTCCTCGGGAGGATGTCACATGTGGCCTAAGTGCGTGGGCTTACACTCACCCTCCCTACTCTACAGAGAGATGGTTCATGGAGTATTCCAAAAATGCCCTCCTGTTGAAGTTCTGTTGATTGCGGCAGTTTCACTCACGCCTCCTGGCGTTCAAGTCTCCCACAACTAGCACTTTATTGCCAAAATTCAAGAAATCGTCCAAATCAAATGGAGCGAAGCGTCTATCCGGCCAGTTGGTTGTCTGCAAACACGCGTACCATCAGCGAGGTTCATATCCACATGCTCAATATTACTGTATTGCTAAGGTATCTGCGTATGTGCGATACCTTTCCTGATAATGGTAGCTATCCCACCCTTTTCACCGCATCATGGCAATTGCCCTGGATAGTGATAAAGTCCGGTAGTTGCAGTTAATGTTTCCGCCAAAGCTTAGTGTCGAACAGAAACATTATTGTCAACCTTGTATGCATGAATGAAATTGACAACACTGGAGTATTTGTTACCATTTCCATTCACATTCAACATGCATACTTCCACAGGCTTCTAGAAGCTGTATTCACTGATGTTGCTTGCGAACATCGTGAACGTATTCCATTTCTCCAGGGGCTTCTAGCCACTGAATTTCCTAAGTCGTTAGTATTTCTGTTTATTTCCGACAGGTTGACCATCTCGTCAGGCCTCAGGAAACAAGTAATTGCTTTTATTAGACTCTGTTGAGCTACAACCGTGGGTTGTAGAATGGCCCACATACGAGAGGATTATCAGGATTTTATAACATAAACCTAGATGCATGAAATAAACCAAATCAAATGAGCGTCTGTAATTCAATCAGTGACTTAAGAATCCACCTTTGCTGAAAATTATGATACTTTCCGTTTGTTGGTGATTTCTTAAAACTGATCATCACTCAGCAACGGCTGAGTCGAAAAACAAAATTATCGAGTTATCACAAGACTTTTTCTTCTATTAAAAAAAATTTGGTAGCGTTTTCTCGACGACGAATAATGCAACATTATTGTCTTTCTTATCAAAAAGTATAGGAAATAATACTTTGTTTCGGTGAAATTCAAGAAGGAGGGGACTATTTAAGTCCGCACTGTATACTGAATTGGTTGGCTCATCATTTATGAAGAGGTAATTTTCTATTCCTTCTGAACTTCACAACAAATTTCAACTGCAGTGGTAACTTCTGAATTTACCTAAATCAATATCAATTTATATAATGAGTCGATGAATATCTATCGGTGAAAGAAAATATCAGAGAACAATTACCATCGAGTGGCTTTATTATTGCAATAGAACCCAAAATAATGATTTTCAGACTTTTTTCTGCTTATTTGTTTTTCTGTGTGTTTGTGTGCCAATCTCAAAACCTGTTTGACAGAGTTGGGTATGGTTTTCATTAATGTAATGTGGGAAGCTCAACTTCACATTCAGTGTAATATAACTGGATTGATATAGATATGCAAATACTTTCTGCTGTTAGTTTAAAAAGGTCACTATACACTTTTATTTAAATCCACCTCACAGAAATAATAAAAAGAAACCCTCAGTTTTAAATGAAAACTAATGGAATAAATCTCTCAAAAAACATTGAAAGACAACATAGAATATCATTGTTGGATTTATGTAAAGAGATAACGAAAATAAAAAACTTATAAATTTCCCATGAGTTGATTCATCATACAAAACAGCACGAATATGCGTGTTTCGATAACAGTGCTTCAGCTCTGGTGTTCTCATCGTATCCCTTTCAAATCACGAGTTCCAATTTTACCTATCACCTGGATACGAATTTTTCAAGTTTTTGGTATCTACACAGAACGACTCCTGGTGTGATTCAACCTGAATACCTTTTGCTTCTATTTCCAATATATTTTTATCAATTATTGAGGTATCTAGTTATTCTTTCACGAACTCTAATATTCAGAATTTGAATTATTGAGATTTGACTTTTCAAGGTGTCATTTTCAGACCAGCCATTGATATTGCATTGAAACTCTTTTCGAAAACCAGTTACCTATGTTAATGATAGCTGTCTCTCAAATAGCGATTGAATTCTCGCACTGACACATTGATATCTTCATGACTGAATTGTTCGAGACTGCAATTCAAATGCTTTAATTCACGTGAACTTTGAATGCCATTGGCCAAGAGAACGAAACCAAATTCACATCGATAATACAATAAATGAAAATGATAAACATGAAATAAACTGAAAGAACAATTTGTTCAGGCCAGTCTTGACTTACATACACTTCAGAGTAATAGACTAACACCTATCAGAAAACAACTATTCCCCTGGCTAAATACCACGAATGGTGTTGGATTATATCCAACAGGTGTCAGTGCAGGAATCTTCCCAGTAGTATTTCCTGCATATGCTGTTGGCGATAGAACTCCTTGAATCAATTTTCAGTTATAGAAACGGGCACACCTGCAGACCGGTTTCGGGCTATTTGGCCTTTCGTCAGTGCAAGGAAGTAGCCATCATCAACTTGAAGTTGATGATATTCCATAAATAAAAATTTAATTTCTCTCAGAGTATCATTTCTCTAACCAAGTTGAAGCGAACGAACAATTTGTCATCGCTCCATCTGGTAAACAAGGTATCAACCAAACGCATATCCAAAATTCGCCCAATTCATTGTATAACAGCCTGGCCACGGGACATTCGCCGATGCGAATATTCGCGCGATGCGAACAACGAAGCGTCTAACGACTGAAATAAACGCATAGCAGTGTACTTATGAAGCCACGCGCAACGACGACCGGCGAAGCGACCGGCAAAATGTACCGAGCGAAACGCGTGGGCGACTTGCGGCGCGGCCGGCGAGCAAAACAAATGCATGAATCTGTATGGCGCGAGCCACGGAGTCGAAGAAGATATTGTGAGAAGAAATAATAATTGAAAAAAACAAAGTTAGGAATTCATTATTCATTCTACCGTCAATTACAGAAGTTGTTTTTAGTTGTACGAAAAATTACTGTCATATAATTTAGGTTTTTGCAATGAATAACTTAATTATCTGAAAGTGTTTTTATTTCATGAAATATTAATTTACAGGGTAACATTCAATTAACAAATTTAGTTATAAAAAAATCCGTTTGCGACCATAACTTTCTTGGGAAAAATGTTCATACTGATGGATACTATTGCTAATTCTACGAAATATGATCTGGTAATCAAATATCACCTTTATACATGAGTATATAGATAAATACGTAATGTAGATTAATATAGATGGATATTCATTGATAGGTAATTACATAACTTAATGTCAAAAACAATTTTTCGGCGGCATTTAAAATTCTATTTGCATTAAATTCTTTCTCCAGTTCTGGTTGAATATTCATATGAATATAATAGAAGGTTCCAATACTTATTCTGGTATACTCAAAAATTTTTTCTGGATATAATCTATATGTCTCGTACTTCTTGTGGAATTTTCCATCTATACCCCGATTCTTATTCAGATCATGTACTCTACAATCTCTTCCAAATATTGAACCAAAAAACTATTACTTTTGCTGTTGGACTACTGGTCGCGGCGGCAAACGTGACTGCCCGTGGCCTGCAAACGGTGCCGTGCTTTGTTGTCGTAATTAGCACGCACTACCAGAACGCAGTTAATGCGTAGTAACTACAATTTCACCGAGCATTCGAGACTGGAATGGTCGCTAGTCGGACACACACCGACGGCCGACTTTGTACTGGTCGTCCAAATTTCAATAGTGAACCACATGTGGGAACGGGACCTGGCACACACGCCGACCGATGATCGTCGCCGGTAAAATACCGGTGAGCAGCCGTCCACTGCCACTATATTGCCGGCAGTATCGGGAAGTAGTGGCGTACATGACTGAATACACTCTTGCATACTCACCGGTTTTTACCGACCATTCCAGTCTTGAATGCTCTGTGAAATTGTAGTTACTACGCATTAACTTCGTTTTGATAGGGCGTGCTAATTTCGACAACAAAGCTACTGATAGTTTTACCGATGAAACTCCGGTGAGTGTGCAAGCACCCGCTACCAATAAAATATCGGCCGATTTTATACTGGCCGTCCAAAATGGGTGTGTATGCAACTAGCGAAAGGCCTCAGGAAGCAATCAGTTGCTTTTATTAAACTCTGTTGAGCTACCACCGTGGGTTGTATAATGGCTCACCGGTTTTTTACCGACCATTCCAGTCTCGAATGCTTGGTGAAATTGTAGTTACTACGCATTAACTTCGTTTTGGTATTGCGTGCTAATTACGACAACAAAGCAACTGGCCGTTCAAAATCGGTGTGTGTGCAACTAGCGTAAGGCTGGTGGCCCACACGACGGTAACGGTACGATTTGCTGCGCGCGATATATCGCGCAGCATCTGCTGTGTGCTCGCCCACTACACGGTATATTGTACGAAACTTATTCAAATCATATACTACATGTTGCCAAATTGATTTTAGCCAGTTGTTGCTGTGAACTTCGTACGCGTTTACGTAGGCGCCGAAGAAGTCAAGCTATCAAGATTCAAAGGCAATATTGGGTCCATCCAATTTTGAGCGTCAGATATGTAGAAGGGGCGTTTTATACATTATTTGAAAAGCTGAGAGAAAATCCTCTAAAGTTCTTCAATTATTTTTGCATTAGCACAGATACGTTTGATTATTTACTCAACCGATTAAAAGAATCTATATGTCTTCAAGATACACGAATGAGAGAATGTGTACCTCCAACCGAAATTATAGCAGTAACATCAAGGTACGAGTTGAATATTGTTTTATTTTCTAAACCACATAGTACATTATGTAATTATTCCAACACATCATTAGGGCTACGAAGTTGCGTGTATCTTTGCTGAGGAAAAACACCATATCCTAATGTGCTTGGATAGACATACTGGGGAGAAGACGAATCATAATTTGAATGCGGTGTAGATGAATGATGTGATGACTGTGGCGACGCGAAAGTCGGATGATGATGCTGTTGATTCAGTTTTTTTTTGTCTTATTTTCTGAACTATACTGAGAACATCCATACGAAATTCCAATTTTTCATTCACGTTCATTGTTCTTACAGTTGGTAACAACGATTTGAAAAATAACTCATCTTCGCCTGGAGGAGGTTCTTTTGGCTCCGACATTTCTAATGCTTTGATTAGAGCTCTATCAAAAATCAGCATCAGTCAATGTCTTTGCTCTTTTATTTCGTTGTTTCATTCGTTGGCCTTCTATAACCTTATCATTTTTTGGTTCTTGCGAAAGCTCTCCTCCTTCTGTTTGTGTTTCTTCAGAAGCACCATCACCTTCAGTAACTAGAGAAGCATCCTCTGCCAAGCTAGATTCAGTATCATCTTTTATTAAAATACCCAACATGAACAACAAATTATCATGATATAAATACTTCTTTTTTGCTGAATCTCCAGTTGTCTTTTTCAAAGATTTATTAAACGCATCCCTTATTTTTTCCATTTCTCGATAATCATAAGTTCTGAACGAACAATGCAGTTGCTTCCGCTCCTTGGAATTCAGGCAGTAATAAATCTTTACATAGACATATTAAAGAATCTGCTACACTTTTACTTAGCGTTTGTGTGGCGATTTTGACTTTCATTTTTTCTCTAGTCCACAGTATGTGACGTTTTCGCAGTTTTGTTGCAGCATGTAACCCCTCATTATATTGAATGTTAACTAATTTGTCAAAATAATCCCAACTCACTTGATTTTTATCAGGGTCTTGCAAGTTCTTATGAGATTCCAAACAATTTCTTACCAATTTCATCATATGACATGGATCTAGAAATAAATGTACCTTTTCCTTCGTAACAGGATGATTGAAATGAGTTATCATTAGTGAAACAATGAAATCTGCTCCCAGAATTGAAGCCATCCTGAAATTGGCTGCAGTACCATCAAATGTTATAGAGGACACAATTACCCCAGTTTCATCAACCAACTCTAAACATTTCTTAACAAGACCAGCTTTGTCAGATCCAGAAAGACCATCTAAGAGAAAATATCCGACAGGTATTTTCCAACAACTGTTCAAACAAACTAGCATAAACACCAACACTTCTTCAGCTTCAGGAAGTTGATCGCTATCCAAATCAGTACCAATATCTACATACCCACAAAACTTTTTGCCAGTCCATTCAACTTGTTTTCGAATGGACATTTAATCAAAAGTTAAATTACAAATAATATCACTTTTTTTTGTTTAGCTGCATCAACTTTCAGTTTCAATGCTGTTAACGCTTCTTTTGTCCACCCAGGAGCACCATCAACTGATTGGTACCATTTTGATAAAGTTGTTGGGTGCGGTAAAGAATTATTGAATGTCGTCCTAACATAATTAAATGCCTTAGTAGAATAAAAGCTCAGAGTTAGAGCAAATGATCTAAGTGCTGGTATATATTTTTGAGTTGTGGGACCCTTAAGCATCCTTTTGAAAAGTTCAGATGTTGACTCTGACATAGAAGCCTGCAACAAAAAATATGCTAGATATCTTTGAAGATCAAAAAGTTGTTATCACATGATTTGTCATAATCGAGTATGTATGAATTCAAAAGAACATAAAATAGTAAGTTGCTGGAACTTTCAACTTCTCAGAATGAGTCGATTATTCATAAAAGAAAACTTTTGTTTCAATTCCTTCACAGATTGTTGAGATGATAAACAAAATAAAAATTGTAGAGTTAGTGGAAAAAAAGGAGTTTTTGTAAATGTTTAAACTGTACCCATAATGCTACTTGAAATGAAGTGTATAGAAAAAATAAACACAAAACCCAATATATCCCATAATGCGTTACATATATTATTATAGCACCAAAAATTTTTCAATCACTTCCTTATGACATCAAAGATGACTATTTCATTATCATTATCATATTTTCTGCTCGGCAAAGACAAAAATCTATAATTTTCATACAATTTGTTGTGATGGTGAAATGGATTGAAACCTTATTAACTCACTCTCAATGCACTTTAACAATCTTCACGGACCAAATGGTTTATCAGTGAATTCAAGTTTGTCACCTTGGACCGCAGTCTCCGCACTGACTGTTGTTGAGTTCTAGTTTTAGTTTTCTGGCCTGTCAAGATTTTTTTCATTGTTTTCAGATTTCTTCTGACCTTACGAGGAGTTGAAAAATCACTGGTAGCTAGGTCATTAGGAGCTCTGAAATGAATATAAATAAAATTCAGTTTTTTTTTAAAAACTATTCATTTCTTTTTTGAATTGTTATATTGAAGTTTATTAATTTAGTATTATTTCCCTAGTATGAACATCGTTCAGATTCCTTGGGATTAATAAAGAATAATAATAATAATAATGTTCAATCTGTTATTTGTATTCACAAGCATGCACATGTCAAAGAACATGAATTCTGAATATTCTGGAAAACTATAAGATTAGACTGCAAATATCAACAATAATTAATTTACATTGAAATGACAAGCAGAAAAATACTGGCCTAAAATATCAAAATGAACTGAAATCATTATTATTATTATTGAACGCATATTGTTACTATTGACGGATACAGATTTGGGAATTGTGGTTAAAATTATCTTACAAATACAGCTAACCCATTGCTTGTGATAACTTCTTAAAACTATTTCTCTGTTAGATTATTTTTCACTTACTTTCTCTTCTGCAAATTTGTGGGCGAGTCTGTTTCCTTTTCTGTGACTAAGTTATGGATTAGTTCAGTTTCTGATGCAGTCAATGTTTCTGAGCTGGAATCAATACATTTTTCATATTCTCCTTTTGAATGTGTGGCCATTTCTGGAATCAGAGTATGAGATATTTCGGTCTGATGAGTCTGCACATTGCTTCTTATTCTAAAAATTATAGAATGCTTAGATTGGGCCAATTTCTGAATGAAAAACACTATTAGTTTCAAAATGCCACAGGAAACATTGGAACCAATTCAGTTTTCCTTTGATATTTTTTTTAGCACTAAGAGTACAAAATTCCGTGAGCATAAAAGATCATTATTTGATTATTAGCACAATACCAGGAGCAGAAATAGTTATAAAAATGAGCCTCAATCATGTTACACCACCTGAATTGATCTCAACTCTTTAGTAGAGGGCCATCATTTGACTTGTCAACTTCCAAAAAATTGTTTTCTGAAGCTGTATCTGTTGAATCTGTAGATGAGTCATCCTTTCTGAAAAAAGTTAATTTATGTTAAGAAAAAAATATTGTCAGAAAATGATAACTGTTGAATGATTACTAATAATAATAATAATAATAAATGTTTTTATTGCTACACAAAAAGCAGTTACAAAGAACAAGGTTGATTGATGTTATGTAGCAAATGGCATCGTTCGCTCTTCTATCTTCTGAGAAAGATAGAATAGCGATCTTCCACGCAACCACTATACCTTGAAGTTGGAGGAATATACTCTTGATTGAAAGACAAAGGACGGGCACCTTTTTTCAGGAATATTTTTCCACTGGGTTTCACTTCAAACGCTTCTCCCTCAAAATGAACGAAACAAATTCTTGCATACTTTAGAGTATTTTCGGGGCATTGCTTCAATCCCAAATTCTCAAACCAAACTGCTCTTTCATTGGCATCAGTTGGAAATCTGAAAATTTTTGCTCTTTATTCATTAATACGTGTAGATAGAAATTATTAGAATTTGTATATTTAAAATGTTTTCATCTGAAAACATTGCATTTCACTGCGTGCCATGCAAAATGAATTTCGATTTCATTTTGAAGTACCTATCTATAGCAATTCGAAACTCATTGTGACGCCTATGAGCAAAAACCTGTATTCACTCACCTGTGTAAGGTCAATTTTTCGTTAGAACATTGGGATTGCTTGCAAACCCAACAGTAAAGCACCATTAGTAGTTTCTATCTATTATTTAACTATATATAAACCAAACACACTAACAAATTCACTATTTTCAATAAATATCACAAACCAAACTATGTCAACACAAAGTGGAGGGAAACAGTAAACACTCGAGGATCACATAGACAAACAGAACAAGGCAGCAGTGTTGACAATGGGAATTGTACATAATGCATACCAACCTGTCGCCGATGTAATTATTCTATTCAATTGACTGTTTCTCTTTCCCTCTCTCTCTCTCTCACTAAATATATCAATATAAAGAGAGGTATCCAAAATCCTTGAAGAATATCGAAAGTCCTTACAAATTCCTTGCATATCTTTATTACTGCATTTTAGTTTCTGATTACTCGCAAATGCAGTAATTACTGGCAAATTGGCATCACTGCAAGGTAGATAGTAGGCTTCCAAACGACAAATTCGACAGTGTTGCCACGAGTTCACTTGTAACGAACTGTGACGATTTATATGGTAATGACAAATATTTTCGAAGTGAATGTGGCACTAGTTTAGGTTCTGAAATGTTTGATGTCTATTTTAACCTCATGATAGAGGTCATAACTTCATGCTGTTGAATGTAATTTGTTAGTTTTGAAGTTCCGCACAGCATTGGTGATATTAAAGGATGATCACGGATTCAATATGGCAACGTCCATATCCATATCGTGATCTTAGAAGGCTCCCATTCACCGGCTTCATTTAATGAGGTAAATAACTGAGTCCATTTATTTTTCTACGTCCATGTTCATACTACTGTAAAGAAAGTTCCTTAGCTCAAAATTGTAAATCTACGTCATGCGTAATTTTAGTCTAGACTACTCCAAAAAATATAGGAAAGAAAAACCTTCAGAAGAAAAAGTATCATAAACTTATTTGAAATAATATGAATATGAATCGACAGTAATAGAAATAGTAATTCAAAAATAACAAGATACTGTTTACAAAAAAACATCTGGAATATTATCCAAAAGAAATTTTCCAGGAGAGAATTTAACAGTTTACGGCAAAGCCCGGCTGAAGTAAAGACTCAAATTCGACAACACATGATCACTATCTCAGAAAAATGTTGCTGTTCAACAATGAATAATCATTCATTTTCAACATTGCTGAATTATCTTTGAGGTAGCCATGGCCAGTTCTCAACAATAATTCCATTTATTGATGGGTATTTATTCAAATGTAAAATCGAATGAATGGAGTGTGAACATTCCATGAATCTCAATTGTAAATGAAATGTAGAAAAAATGAAAACAGTAAGATTGATTTGATGCGAAAAGAAGGCCCGTATTCGAGAGAATAGATAAATTGCCGACGTTCCTTTTGAATATATGGATTTTTGTTTGTGTTGGACTCGTGGAGAGAGCGATTATTCACTTTTATTCTCTTTGGAGTTTTTGCTTCAGTGAGCTTCATTCCTCTGAATTATATTGAATGTCTTGCTCAAATTCTTCAACAATTCTTTTTCTCCACCTTTCAGGCAGTTAAATGGTGACAGGCATTTTTCACTTGATACTTTTTCAGGATTTTATCTGAGTATCACTGTGGAATTGTGAAAAATAATCCTTCAGAAGTAATATTTCATCATTATGAAAAAATTTAATTGACTAATGCATTTTGGTTCATATAGAAGAAATATGAGTTTTGCGTCTACATCTTTCTGAAAAGTCGAACATTCACGAAAACTTTCTTTAAATTTTTGTTTTCTGATTAACTCATCATCTATGTTAGAAGGATACCTGATAATTCTTTTTTGAATACCATTCTTTGCTAAAAGGGAACGTGACTATTCTGTAAAGAATGAAATGTATTCAATCACTCAGTATATACATCGGATGTTGGTAGTCGATCGGAAACAATTTATGTGAATAAACGACTTTGAATTTTTATTTGCAATTCTCGTAATTTCACCCAGTCATTACCAAAAAATAAGAGTAATGGCGGCGAGGAGTGTCATCACATTATAAAAAGTATTAGAACCCAGTGAAGTAGTGCTTGTTGGGCAAATTGAAAATTTGTCTCGCAAAAAAGCCAGATCCACAAACAAATCGAAATCCATCATATCATGGACAAGTACGGGAAGTCAGTGCTCAAAATAGCGACTGGGTGATTTATAAGCGCAGACTTGATAATTATTTTCAAGTGAATGATATTGCTGAGATAAGAAAATGGTAATATTGTTGAATGCCTCGGATGAAGATGCATACAAGTTGATATATATTTCGTGTCTTCCGAAGTTACCAGAGAAAAAAATGCTATCAACAACTCCCAGAAATGTTTAGTCAATACTTCAATGTGTCCGAGTCCTTGTTCGTGGCCAAATCGAAGTTTTTTGCAACCTTCAAGAATCAACAAGAGTGTACCAATGAGTGGATGGCGAGAGATAGAAATTTAGCTCTCAACTACGAATTTGCAGAAATAGTAATTGATATGATGATACGTGATCGATTCATTGTTGGATTTGATAAAGGGTCAGTTCAATCTGGACTTTCTGGGAAAAGTCAACTTCCAAGTTTGCAGATGTTTCAGAAACTGCATTGGCGAAAATAATGTCAGAGGATAATTATTCCAGCAGCATACAACCATTCATCAAATCGGATCCACGACTACATCACGTTTCTTTAGAAAATATTGGCATACTCCAGCTTCGTCATCGCAAACATCACACAGTTCTAAACCTGAGTAAAAGTGAAAGTATAGAAAGTGGTAGAAATAATCATAATACGCAATAATCGTATTGCCAATTACGTAATAATGTGTATTTTTTGTGCAATTGCAAAGGGCATGTGAGTCCTAAGTGTCCGAAGAAGAAAGAAACTGCAAGAGGAGCATCTACTACAAGATCCATTCAAAACATTATTGAAGGCGATAATTTGTTTTTGACAATGAATGAAAAGGTTGTATTCTATCCATATATTGTACAAGTTTTAATTGATAGTGAGAATTGCTCATTTCAATTTTATGCAGGTGCAAGCATATCGGCTATATCTGATATTTTTTGAAAAGATAATTTTCAAATCATCAACTCCTCCAGATAGATGTTTAAATGTTTACTCAGGTGAGAAAAAGTTAGCTTTGGGGATGTGTGGAGTCACTGTCAACTATAATGATATTCAAAATATTTTGTTATAAACATGGTGGACATCCTATTCTCGGTAGAGATTTTATGTCTTTTTATAAACCTGGTATAAATCAGATGAATTTTTCAACAAAATTGCTGAATATACAACTTGTAATGAATGTACAGTTTCTCTGAAATTGAAAGATCAAAATGTCATTGCAAAATTTATTAAAACATTGCCTTTGCCATATGTCATTCGTGATAAAGTTGAAGTAGTATTGAATAATTTGCAAGATTTAGGTATAATTAAACCGGTGGACAATTATCCTTGGGCGACTCTTATGGCGCCAGTTGAAAAATAAGGTGCGATCAGAATTTTCGGAGATTTTGAAATCACGTTGAACCTAGTTCTAGAGATTAATACATTTCCCCTGCCAAAAATAGATGACCTTTTTTCAACATTACAAAGTGGAGTTGTTTTCTCTAAAATTGACCTTTCGCAGGTGGAGTGCATACAGACTTGTGCACATTGCCAATTGCACAAATCAATTCAATGCAGAGTGCAACAAACTGTTGGTTGTCATTGGAAGTCACAGCGTTCTGGAAATGACCTCTGACTTTATGTCTCCAACTGTCAACTACGAACTGCCTTATAAAGTACTATTCCCGGGTAGAGAGGACTAGATCCTCCGGAAGAGGGAAATATTGAGAGCAGATAGTTGTTGGTTCACAGATGGATCAAAAACACCATCCGGTTTTGGTGCAGGTGTTTTTAGTCGCAGACCCAGGACAGAGATATGTACCTGTCTAGGAACGTATGCGACTGTATTTCAAGCGGAAATTTACGCTATTGAATTGTGTGCGGAGATATTGGATTGATCCAACCTCACTCACAAGTCAATGAAAATATTTTCGGATAGTCAAGTGGCATTGGAAGCTCTTGGCTACTATCGAGCAACGTCTAAATTGGTAGCAAACTGCCAAAAACGACTCTCCTTGATAGGAAGACTTAACAGATTGCCTCTGGTCTGGATTCATGGCCACACTGGCCTGGAAGGCAATGAAGCTGCTGACTCTCTTACAAAGGAGGGTGCTGCAAGCAGCTTCATTGGACCAGAACCTGTCATTGGCATCGCTTTGCCAAACAAACACTGAACACCTGGGTGGCAAGAAGATTCATGGACTTCTGGCAGAATCTTCCAGGATGGGCTCACTCCAATGCGTTCATTCACCCTTCGAAGCTTGATTCCGTACAGTTGTTGGACTACAGTAGGGATGAACTACGATGTCTAACAGGCCTTCTCACAGGTCACTGTCATTTGAATCATCATATGCAGAGACTTGGACTGTCGGAAGACAGTGTGTGTCGCCTCTGTCTGGTAAATGATGGAACAGCAGAGCATATACTTTGTGCCTGCCCCGCTGCGAACTGAATCAGGTTTTTTATGTTCGGCAGATCTATACTCTCACCATCTGACCTGAAAGATCACCCACCATACAAACTAATCGGCTTCGTTAAGAAGCTGGGTTTATTTGGACGAGTGTCAATAGGCGTATTCACTTCAGACCTACCTACCTACCTACCCTGTGGAGTTGCATTCCCACCTTTGAAATTTCAGAAAATCATCGATTCCTCGACCCATGCCCTTGAAGGATGCTTTTGTTTTTTGATAATATACTAGTATGAGGAAGAAATTGTAGCGAACAACTAGAGATATTGAATCGTCTCTTTTCTAGATTACATAACGTGCGCACAGTGGCATAATACAACAAGTAGGCTCTCTTACCACCTGATCCGCCCGAGTTGCCGGGGACCTTCAACCGCTCTTAGGATGGGATTCCCATCCAACGCGTTCAGTGCTGTAGTAGCGAAGGATTTGACGGTCACACGGATATCGGATTAGTTATAATAAACGGTCGGAAATTCACATTGTGTTTAGTTTATTCGCTGTTGTCATTATTGTTTTAAATTTTTGCAGTTGGTTATAAGTAATTTACCACAAAATATTCTATAATAACCTTAAATTTCGTTTTTATATGAGCGCACGCCTATGGTAGAAGAACGAAATTGGCTCCACACTCCGTTTCGAGGTCACCGAGAACTTTGTAAATTTATGAATGAAAGTAGTGAGAGTGGACTTACTAGTTGATTTTTAGTATGACGTGTGATTGAAAGTTAGTCCAGATAAATATAGTTTTTCCCAAGATAGAATAAGTTATTTTGGTTACATAATATATAGAGACGGTTTACAAACGTCACCAGAAAAAAATGGCAATAAAACATACGCCAGCGCCCACAAATGTTAAACAGTTACAGTCAGTATTGGACATGATAAATTATTATGGGAAGTTTATACCCAATTTAGCTACTTTATTACACTCCCTGTATGAGAACTTCTGAAAAAAAAAAGTCAAATAGTCATGGACAACAAATTGTGAAAATTCATTTGAAAAGGTGAAAGAAATATTGATGTCGACAAGAGTTTTGGTTTACAATCCTGATTGTGCATTGAAAGTAACCACTGATGCGAGTCCCTGGTTGGTTGTGTTATTTCTCATGTCATTAATGGACGGGAACCTACAATCGCATATGCCTCGCGTACATTTTTGCCGGTTGAAAAAATTTCCCTCAAGTGGAAGGGAAGGGTTATCAATAATATTCGCCTTGTGCAAATTCAACCAATATTTGCATGGGAGAAAATTCAGACTTGATAGCGATAATAAACCAGTACTTGCGATTTTCAGTCTAAAAAACGGTATTCCACAGTATTCAGCCAATCGTTTGAATTCTGGGAATCAGTTGATGTAGATTATATAAATTATTTTCCAGAGAGTCAATTAATATCTATAAATTTAAATTCTATTGAAGAGTCTAAAAAAGTTGATGAGGTTTCGCAAAACGTTATTAAATTTATGAAAAAAGAGTTGGCCAAGTACGCGAAGAAAAATGTTGAATTCAAACAATTTTAAATGATTCGAAATGAATTGACGATTGAATATGAAATTTTGTTGTGAAATAATAGAATTGTTATACCTGAAAGTATGAGACGACAATTGCTTAAGCAATTACATTTGTCTCATCTCGGGATAGTGAAAATGAAATCAATTGGCAGAGCAATTTTTTTGGCCTGTAATCAATATGGATCTAGAATTAACATATAATAGTTGCGACAATTATTCAGTGAATCAAAATAGCCCCCCAAAAACAACATTGATTCCTTGGAAATGGCCAGAAAAAGTTTTTCTCGTATCCAAATTGATTACATGGGACCTTTTCTAAATACATATTTTCTGATAATATCAGATGCTCGCTCAAAGTGGGTGGAAGTTTTTCCTGCTTCTAATACTACATCAAATATCATAATTTTAGCATTACATAGTACATTTGCAAGGTACGGGTTAGCAAAACTTATAGTTTTGGACAATGCGAGATCTTTCAGAAGTTCTGAATTTCAGTGATTTTTACAATTTGAACACATTAGGTACATAATCACTAGGAATTCGATTTTCAATTATCGGAAATCATCGACTTTATGTTGATGATAGACACTACCTTGTACTAACGAGTGACCAAACAGCCCGAAACCGGTCTGCAAGTGTGTTTCAATAATTGAAAATCTATTGCGGCAGTTGTATCACCAACAGTTGCAGGAATAACTTCAATGAAGGCTCCTGCACTGACACCTGTCGGATATAATCCAATGCCCTTCGTGGTATAAGGCAAGAAGGTAGTTATTTTCTGATAGGTTTCAGTCCACTAACCTACAGTGTAGGGAGTTGAGACTGGCCTGAACGAATTGTTCTTTCAAATGATTTTATCTACAGCCATTCTTCAAGTATGCCTACTTTATATATAAGTGAGAATTAATATTATTTTCTACATAATTTTGTATCTTTCAAATTCTGATCTGGTGGCGGAGGTTTTGATATACTGCTATTGAAATGTATTTGTTCACTCAGTATACCTATATCATTGCATGGACATACTCGAGCGCATCAGATATTGATAGCATCAATGCCCTACGTATTTTTAATAATGTTGGTATGTTAATCTGATCGTTTTGCATGATGTGGATAGTTGTACGTAAGGGTTGAAAGTGAAAAGAAATGAAATTTAATTTAAGGATGTGTTGAGTGCAACAAAAAAAGCTCTCATTCAATAATCTGACGATTTCGATCTGACGCAAACTCGCAGCCATTATTATAATGTGCCAAAAAAATTCGCTATTTTGAAATACTCAAGCGCGTCAGATTAAGATATATATGGTTCATCTTTATGTTTTAGACGTGTTGTCTCATAATCTGACAATTAAATAGAGGGATTCGCTTAATCTGACAAAAACAATATTTTTTTCAGATTTTTTTTTATTTCATTGAACCTAATTGATTGAAAAGCTCAGGAAATAGCATGCAAATAAATGAGTGAATGTTTTTTAAGTAGAATACTTGTATTTATAAGAAAATAATTTTTAAAAAAATGCTCAAAACATTTAATTTTTTATAGCCAATTGAATAATTAATGAAGAAAAGAGAAATGAAACTTTCTATGTTTATAACCACTTTTATTTGCAACTAACGTTAGTGCAGTTTCATCCTATAAGGACATTTTCAAACTTATATATTGTATAACTTTGACGCAAACTTATATATTGTATAAGTTTGAAAATGTCCTTATCGGACGAAACTGCAGTAACGTTAGTTACAAATAAAAGTGGTAAAGAACATAGAAAGTTTAATTTCTCTTTTCTTAATTATGATTTCCTACCTCGTAGTAACGGCTACATCCATCAATTAATTGATTAATTAATCATCATCTTCATCTTCATCACGAACGAGTCTCTGTGATCAGCTGAGATGGCGTCATGGCAACAGAATTCAGAGTGGGGACGGATTGAGAGAGAAATAGATAGAGAAAAAGTGACTAGAGAATAGAGGAATAGAAACTCGGAGACAGAAATATAGATATCACACAGCGGCATGCATCAAACTTTATCGACGAATTTTTGTTATTTCGGCTTGGGGAAATCGTCAGATTATATATTTTTCGTTATCCTTGGATTATTTCCTTCAAAATAGAAAAGAAATAGCTACGCTCGAGAATGTCGAAATGACGTTATTTTTTTACAACTTTGCTGCCCTCCCTTTCTTTACGTCACTCTCAAATTGTCAGATTACTGGAATATACACTTTTTAGTAGGTAATTAACTCACCGTACCTTAATCTGACGCGCTCGAGAATTTCTGATGATCAAGTTTTCTTTACTAATCTGATCCTTTATCCCTCACAGGCGGCCTTATATATGGGGCTCATATTTGGTGGAGGTACTGAACCGGGTACAATGTATCCCCCTGTATATTAATCTGACGCGCTTTAGTAAATATCGAAATCCCCGCTTGGGCTCCCCTATTATAAAAACTCACGAGGTGTTTGTTTACTTGCATTTTCTGCCTTGTTTACCTAGAACACTATGTCATGAAACAACCCTACAGTGCAAAAGCAGATTGGACCCTGAGTGAAATCGTAGCGATAAATTGGTGCAACTGTAACGCTAGTTGCACACACACCGATTTTGGATGGCCAGTATAAAATCCGCCGATATTTTATTGGTAGCGGGTGCTTGCACACTCACCGGATTTTTATCGGTCAAACAATCAGTTGCTTTGTTGTCGTAATCAACAGGCACTACTAAAACGAAGTTAATGCGTAGTAACTACAATTTCACCGAGCATTCGAGACTGGAATGGTCGGTAAAAAACCGGTAAGTATGCAAGAGTGTATTTAGTCATGTATGCCACTACTTCCCGGTACTGCCGACGATACAGTGGCAGTGGACGACTGCTCACCGGTATTTTACCGGCGATGATCACCGGTCTGCGTGTGTGCCAGGTACCGTTCCCACATGTGGTTCACTATTGGAATTTGGACGACCGGTACAAAGTCGGCCGTCCAAAATCGGTGTGTGTTCAAGTAGCGTAGCGGGTGCTTGCACACTCACCGAATTTTCATCGGTCAAACAATCAGTTGCTTTGTTGTCGTAATTAGCACGCACTATCAAAACGAAGTTAATGCGTAGTAACTACAATTTCACCAAGCATTCGAGACTGGAATGGTCGGTAAAAAACCGGTGAGTATGCAAGAGTGTATTTGGTTATGTACGTCACTACTTCACGGTACTGCCGGCGATACAGTGGCAGTGGACGGCTGCTCACCGGTATTTTACCGGCGTCGATCACCGGTCGGCGTGTGTGAAAGGCTCCGTTCCCACATGTGGTTCACTATTGGAATTTGGACGACCAGTACAACCATCCACTCCAACTCCAATCCCAATAAATTGCTACAATCTCTCGTTTACACACAACGATAAATTGTAACAATCTGATCTTTACGATAAATTGCTACAACTTATCGTTGCGTGTACAGCCCCCTCAAGACATAATAGACTCCATTGGGGGGGGGGGAATAAATTAAAAATATAATGTTCATACAGATGTCAGGTTTTGTACATCAAGAGTAGGAGTTGGAGCCTCAACAGTTTTTCTGCTGAAAATCACGACTCGTGTTTTAGAAATTGAGGAAATCAAACCAGATGTAATTGATCATTGCTCTGATTTAGCGTCATGGAAACTGATTGATCAAGATTTTAGATTCATCTGTATATGAATGAGACATCAACGTCCTTCAGAGGTTCGATTTTTTGCAGTGTATCGTTTGTAACTTTCATCAAGAGAGTGAAAATTATGGTTTTGGGAATGTTTTTCACTGCACTGTACTCCATTTGCTCTAACTGAAGGTTCTATCGGCCAGGAAATTCTAAATGGAATAAAAGCAATTTTTTTCGATATTCTAGTCATTCACTTTAGATATGATGTTTTCAAGTAAAATTGTATCGATTGCTCTTTTGATGCTAAAAAATATAGCTAAATAGGTTGGGGTCGAACTAAATGCCGCCTGTTATGTCATTTGCAAATTCTAGAATATTATTGTTCATATTTGATCTGTTTTGTTTGAACTAACTTTGCTATGTTATAATCAAGTTGTATTGTTCTGTGGATCACAGTAGTTTTTTTCATAATACTCTATACGAGTTTGCACACATTGAAGAAATATGGCTTGAGAACCATATTGGAATAATTGGGATTGGAATATAATAAGTTTTTTATGAATAGACAAATTATTGAAGTATCGATATTCCATTGCAATATGGAGAAAAAGCTCTTGTGCTTGTTGGAGTTGAAATCTAAGACGCGTTATCCTTTACTTAAGTATGTGTCCTGTGAGCAATACTTTTGAATACCTTGAGTTTCGTGCATCGACTTTCGATATATCTTCAATTGCAAATGGACAGGATTTTATGAGCACTACTAACATGATATTATAAATCATATATTTGTTGATTATACCAATGGTTCATGTGATAATTGTTTCCAGAGAAATGTGTGGTTTGAGAATGAAAAGTGGTATTTGTGAAATAGTACTGCTACTAGCTTTCTGACAGGAGTGAGGTTTGTGTTACCTTTATGTTTGATGAAATACTTCCTTCCGGAACTGAAAATGAGATTTTTATTCAAGCGAAGAGTAAATTATCCTGATCACGTCTGTTTCGACATCTTTTATTCAAAAAAATGTTACAAACTATTTGTATTCCTCTAAATTAAACGATAATGAGAATAGTTTCTATCTACTTTTCAAGTAGTACAAAGCTGTCGAATTGAACAAAGTCAATCATGAGTTCTTTATAAGGGATTGATTCATATCCATTTGGGTATTATTTCCTATTCATTCCACCCAAAAATAGTAAACATTCTATAATTCTACATGACATATAGCGGTACACTTTGTTTCGATATTTTTGTCCACCAGTACGTTTTTGAATATTTTTCATATGTAACTCATTTGATCAACTTTGTCTCGATTTTCGTAATAAGAGTAGTGTCATATAATAAAAAGCTTTTGTAATACATCATTGGAGTGAAGTTGAAAGCTTTGTTAACAGGAATATGGAAAATAATACAATTCAATTTTCATGTCAGCTATTGAATTACTCGGGTAAATGAAATCACATTTATTTGATATGGAATCCAATCAATCATATAATAAAAACGAGTGCGGAAATTCTGACTGAATTGCATTATTCCAAATTCTTTTTAGTTTGAATTCCATCAAGACCATTCTACAATGAAAATATTATCACAGTTATAAACTTTATAACTTTCCAATGTGAACTTCAGATAGTAGAACTCACCGGATCCTGAAGTAATTCAATAGTAGATCTACTTGGATCTACAACGTTCAGGGCATAGAGCATAAGGTTGTACTTTTTACTTTTCCTTTTGAAGGCTGTTAATATCTCCTTAAGTTTGCCGACTTCTTCCTTCGGGCTCCATCTAAGGCTGCATAGTTGAATTGAAGGGGCTATATTTTTAGTGGTGATTAATTTTTGGGAAAGAAAGTTTTTGGCTTTCTACTACTCCATCTTGATACAACAAAAGGATGAGAGAATCTTACAAAGAAAGGAAGAAAGTAATCAATTCGAAAATAAGTAACTCTATACATGGATGTGTTGATCATGAAAATAAGTAACTTTCAGATACAAACTGGAAGAAAGTCCTCCTGAAACAGCTACTTTCATATAAACATTGAATTACATGAAAGAAAAAAATTCTTTCGAAACAAATACTTCTATATGAACACTATAAAAATCAGATATCATTCACATGAGTTCTACTTTAAATGAATGGTAACAAATTGCACCCACATGGAACACTGTCATCCTCACTGGTATACATCGATGTTTCGCCTTAAGACACTTGTCCTAAGGCTCTTCAGTACCAAATTGCATAACATTATAGAAAATACACATAATTCATTCATTCATGTATAGAGTTACTCATTTTCGAATTGAATATTAACTTCCTTACTTTGGAAGATTCCCTCATCGTTTTTTTGTATCAAGATGGAGTAGTAGAAAGCTACATAGTTGTTTTTCAATTGTATTGCTTCGTTTGATGCAACAAGTTGTCTAAACATTTTCGTGAGTTCACCTTTTGTCACTTTCGTCTTTTCCAAATCGTTGTGTGCTCATGGACTATATGTTCATGAATAATGGTCATAAGGCCATCTGCGTGATTGAGGACAATTTTTGGAACCTATCGTTTTTGTATTTCGTCGTGGTTTGTGGTATTTAGTATCGCTATATTATAAACCAAATATTTGGACTGACCATCACACTCAACTTTTATCATTTTCAGCTAGTTGCTAGTGTGTGGACTATAGTTGCCCTTTCAAAGGAAAAGAAATTGAAGTGATACTCACAGTTTTCAAGAAGTTTTATTTAGCTTATCCTGTTTTTTTGGGTCAAATTTAGTGATTGTAGTTTAAGTAGTATAGAAGTGAAGAGAATGTTAATGTTAAACGGTTTCATCAAACAAAAAAAGATGATAATGATATAGATAATGCACTGAAAATTAAAAAATAATTCGGAAGGTCCTATGTAGCAGCCATCTTACTACCCTCCTCAGCAAAATGCGGTATTGATCACATTAAGAAATAATAAAATCGTTCGGCGTAGTATTTACATATTTACTGAGGTTACGATACGCCCAACAATTTTATTATTTTTTTATCTAATCAGTACGGTAGATTGCTGAGGAGAGTGGTGTGATGACTACTACCTAGGACCTGTCGAGATTTCAAACAGAGAAACAGAGATCTTTTCGTTGATAAAACCGTTTAACATAAACATTTATTTTACTTGCTCAAAATATCAGAGCACAATTAAACAGGTCTTGTCGTGTCGAACACATACACTACATCCTTGGAGGGAGAGCAGGGAATTAGTTTACTGAAAAGAGAATCGTTTTCATCTCTCGAAACGTAGATATGTCAAATAAAAGATCGATACGATATGATTTGAGTGGTTACTGAGAAATCGGAAGAGACACAAGCCATGTATATCGCTGAAAATGTTAGGTTTCGTGAGAAACCTTCTTACTAATTTCAAGACCCTTCATGTGTTATGGATAATCCGTGAATCGAGTGGAATCATTTTGGAAATAAGCCACTCAACCCAATACTGCCTATGATATATTTCATATACAAAACGCCGACTCACTTCAAGTCGTAACACGTCTAGCGGTCTGTTAAAATTGACGATTTATTTCGTCTCGATCATTCATTGTGAGTGTATAAATGTCATTTTCTTTAATGTCCCCACCCCGTTAATTTTTTGAACGGGTCAATTCAAAAAATGTATATTTAGGATAATGAAATTAATGCATGAATACTTCATTGTGAAGTGGAATTGACAGATGACACTTTCAAGATGTCGACTGGGCGCCATCTGGGAAAAAATTAAAATAGAAAGGGGGATCTTGTGACAAATCATTTTGAAGCTCCTGACGAATACTTCACAACCCTAGAATATGAAGTCAATATTTACTCCTACTACAAAATGGTGATTCCTGAAGACAAACACATTATTATCGATATTTCTACAAATATTCCTTTTTA
This sequence comes from Leptinotarsa decemlineata, assembly GCF_025532065.1. Classification (NCBI taxonomy): domain Eukaryota; kingdom Metazoa; phylum Arthropoda; class Insecta; order Coleoptera; family Chrysomelidae; genus Leptinotarsa; species Leptinotarsa decemlineata. Next base: position 5,254,508 of record NW_027412541.1, on the reverse strand, counting down.
TCTGTATGGCAATTTCAACAACCCAGTAAGTTATTTTTTGTTTCTAAAAACCACAAAAAATGTCAGTACGACAATGAACATCATTGTTCAGTTAGAATATTCTCATTTAGTTTTCGGTTTTACTAGTAAAAAGGTACCACGTCAATAATCTCTAGAATGGTCAGTTCTCGTCCATTGGAAGAAAAAATTGAAGCGATTTTTATTTACGGTGCGACGCGTAACTTTCAAGAGACCGAAAGGATTCTCAATAAAAGTTTTTCGAATCGTCCTATCTGTAGAAAATATTTGAGGGAACTTGTATGCAAATTCACAACTACCGGTAGTGTACATAACAAAAAGCCCCCAGGTCATCCGTCCATTCCGGAAGAACAGAAAGTGCAAATAATTGGTGGGATGGTAGTAAATCCTGAACAGTCTACTTATTCCGTCGCGAATGTTTGTGAGGTGTCTCCTTCTGCTGTGTGGAGACTTTTGAAGAGGAATAGGTATCATCTACACAAAACTAAAATGGATCGAAGAACAGAATTCTGCAAAATTATGACAGATACCATTGCAAGGCATCCTATCTATCTTCACCATATTTGTTTCAGTGGGGAATGTATATTTTTTTAAACGGCAATGTTCACAGACAAAATTCCGATATTGGAGTGACACCAACCCTCACGTTTTTTGGGAAACACATACCCAATATCCAGCAAAAATTAACTTTTGGGCAGGAATATTGGGAAACCTCTATTGATCGAAATTAAACAGGGGAACTGTATTTGAATATACTGGAAACTACTGTTGACTCACTCATCACTGAAATCGTCGAAGCGAATCCATTAGGATTCATTAGAATTCGATATGGATATTTTATTCCAACAAGATGGAGCACCACCACATTACTACAGACAAGTAAGAAACTATTTGGATACTACTTTTCCCGGTCGTCGGATTGGCCGTCGAGGTCCTACAGAATGGCCAGCCCGCTCACCAGATTTGACTACTTCGGACTTTTTCATAGGGCTATTTGAAGCAGAAGATATACATAACCAAATCTGCTTCAATATTGGATATACGGCAGAGAATAATAAATATTTGTAGAGATATTGACGTTACTGTGTTCGAAAATGTTCGGCCTAAAATATCGGATGGGCTGTTCATATGTCAAAAAGTTGAAAGCAACCTCAAGCTTCTTATTTCATTCAGGCAATTATTAAAAGATCCGTCATTTTGTAGTAGTTGAAGATATCGACATTATATTCTAGGGTTGTGAAGCATTTGTCAAGAGCTTCAAATAGCAGGGGAGCCAACTATGCAAAATGGAGATTTACACGAGCATCATTGAGACATATTAGGTTGAAAAGCTTAGATGATAAGTTGAAAAAAATGTTATATGCTATAGATTTTTAAATGGACATACTCGAGCGCGTCAGAAATTGATAGCATCAATGTCCTATGTATTTTTAATAATGTTGGTATACTAATCTGATCGTTTGCATAATGTGGGTGGTTGTACGTAAGGGTTAAAAGTGACAAGAAAAAACATTTAATCGAGCGCGTCAGATTTTCTAAGGGGTGTTAAGTGCAACAAAAAAAAGGTCTCATTCAATAATCTGACGATTTCGATCTGACACAAACTCCCGGCCATTATTATAATGTGCAAAAAAAATCGCTATTTTGAAATACTCAAGGGCATCAGATTGAGCTATATATGGTTCATCTTTATGTTTTAGACGTGCTATCTCATAATCTGACGATTATTTAGAGGGATTCACTTAATCTGACAAATCATTTTTTTAATTCATTAAAGTTAATTAATTGAAAAGCTCAGGAAATAGCATGAAAATATAATGGAGGAAAGAGAAATGACACTTTCTATGTTTTTAACCACTTTTATGTGTAACTAATGTTACTGCAGTTTCATACAATGAGGACATTTTCAAACTCATATATTGTATGAGTTTGAAAATGTTCTTATATATTGTATAAGTTTGAAAATTTTCTCATAGGATGAAACCGCAGTAAGTTAGTTACAAATAAAAGTGGTAAAAAACATAAAAAGTTCAATTTCTCTTTTCTTCATTATGATTTCCTACCACATAGTAACGGCTACATCCATCAATTAATTAATTAATCATCTTCATCTTCATCACGAACAAGTCTCTGTGATCAGCTGTGATGGCGTCATGGCAATAGAATTCAGAGTGGAGACGATGTAAGAGTAATAGATAGAGAAAAAGTGGATAGAGAATAGAGGAATAGAAACTCGGAGAGGGAAATATAGGTATCACACAGCTGCACGCATTGAACTTTATCGATGAATTTTTGTTATTTCGGCTTGCGGAAATCGTCAGATTATATATTTTTCGTTATCATTAAATTATTTGCTTCAAACTAAAAAAAATTAGCTTCGCTCGAGAATGTCAAAATGACGTTCTTTTTTTACAACTTTGCTGCCCTCCCCTTTCTTCACGTCACTCTCAAATTGCCAGATTACTGGAATATACACTTTTTAGCAGGTAATCAACTCACTCTACCTCAATCTGACGCGCTCGAGAATTTCTGATGATCAATTTTTATTTACTAATCTGATCCTTTGTCCCTCACAGGCGACCTTATATATGGGGCTCTTGATGAAAATTTTTCTTTGGATGAGGCCATGGAGTCGTACTATGGCCACCACCATATGATACAGTGCATACGGGGCAAACCAATAATGAATGGTTTTAAGTTTTGGTGTCTCTCCACATCTGATCGATACTGCTCCGTACTGTGGTCCTGTGGTCGGTAACGGAAAATTCATGCCTTCAGTATTTATCTCCAGGTAGCACAGTTTATAAGGATAACTTTTTCAATTCACTTTTCATTTTGGAAATTTTGAAAGCAGAGCAGATATCCTCTATCGGGACAATTCGATCAGATATGTTGGAGAAGACACCACTGGAGGACCTCAAAAAGGAACCACGTCGAAGTAGCCACGTTTTGCAGCACGTTGATAAATCCAGTTGTTTGATAAGGTGGCATGATAATAGCCAGGTAACTATCGGAACCAATATGTTGATATCGATTAGATCTGCCTTACCAAAAGCCAGTGTAAGCGTTGGTCAAAAAAAAGCATATGTTCAGGTGGATCAACCTAGTCTCGTCAACTTGTATAACCAAGAAATGGGTGACGTTGATTTATTCGACAATCTGAAGGGTCTTAATCGAATCTGAATACGCTCAAAGAAATGTTATTGGCCATTGGTTAGATTTTATTTAAATGGAGCCTTGGTAAATATGTGGATTTTTCACAGAAACGTCCATCCGAAAATGAGTTTATTCGATTTCACAAGAAAAATGTTTTTATCGATTTTGACCGCACCCAAGCACCTCATGGGCCCAAAACCAAAATGCAGTCGAAATATTTTGTAGGAAATAAGGTTTGACAAAGTCGACCACGTAGTTGTCACACAGAGACAATGCGCATATTGCAAAAAATGTGCAAAACTTATTTGCTCCAAATGCAACGTGGGACTTCAGCCTAAGGAATGTTTTCAAGCATACCATACTCCTTCCAAATGAAATTATGAGTATGAAGGAACTGAATATGAAACAAATCAGTCACGATCTCATATTTAATTTACCTATACTTTTGTATGGGTAAATTTCAATATCATATGTTGGAAATGAGAGTGTTATCAAATATAATTTTCAGTTTAGTTCATTCTTCAAATCATTTAGACAATGTTTTCAATAAAATTATGAATTTTGCAAAAAAAAATTACTCAGACATTAATGGGTCAAACACACTCTAGCTCAGTTGAAAGCTCTTTGCAGGGTTTGGACAGCTTGAGCACAACTAAACGCCCAACCCGTTATATCCGGATAACTTTCAAAGAGTCGTGGGTTTGGAGAATTTTGCTGCTTCAAATCCAGATAGGCTAAACATTTTTTGGTGGAAAAAACTATGTAGCACATATCGCTATCTTACCAGAGTTTTCATCTCATAGTTGCAGGGAAAACAGGAAAATGGTTTATCGTGAAGAGGAACATTTTCCCCTCTGAAAATAGAGATTAGTCGATTCCTAAGAATAACAGTTTGACTGATAGAATAACTCAAGTATTCTTTCGGTTCTTGTTGTTACGAGCCTTTTATACATACGAAAACCATGCATTCGAACTGATAAATAAGAGTAGAAGAGGAGATTCACTAGATATAAACAGGACCTGATCATCGATAGACGTGTAACGGTGAACTCAATGTAGTATGTACGTAATCCTCTACGACCAGGATCAATTTCCACAAAGCATTTGATACAAAATCCCACGAGCTCACTTTGCATTTGCTCCAATGACATGCGGTACACTCTATAAAATGTCTGGAATAACTCTAAAGGATTCGCTTCACCATAATATCTGATTGAGCTGGAGTTCAAACAGAGCAGCTCACTTTCAAAAGGAGTATATTTCTGTGTGACTCCCTCAGTTTTCCTTTCTTCTGCATCTCTCTATCATCATTGATTGTTGCATTCAGGAAAATTCGAAAGGTTTACCTGCGGCAACCCAGGATAACTGAGTCATAAGGTCGCCCGTTTTATATGCAGTACCCTAAACTCCCTTTGGGGGAAAAGAATCTCCAACATTTCTTGGAAATGATGTTAAAGAACCTACATGGTACCTGTATGGAACTCAGTATAAATCAATATGCAACAATGCATTTCGAAAGAGGATGCGGTGGTCACGTAGCTGTGCAGCTCAGGTAGATTATAACCTCATCGTCAAGTCATGTAACTGCAGTGTCAATTGATTGTTGATAATGGATTCAGAGCAGAAGAAACAGGTATGTGGTTTGGTGTTGTTTTTGAGTGTTCTACAGGGTGTTCCTTGAACACATGCTAATATTTAAGGAGGTAATTCTTAGACCCATTTTAAGAAAAAAACTTCCTATGGACGTATGCCCTAAATGCCTTAACTTTTGAGATACAGGGTGGCAAAGTTTTCAAAAATAATCAGTTTTATAATAATAACTGAGATAATTTTGTAGACATCTTTGGCATATTTGGTACATATGTTCCATGCCTCAAGGTGCATTTTCTGATGTACACAAATTTGTATTTTTTCAAACAGTGGCATCCCTACGGGTTTCGCATTGAATATTTTTGGGGAAAAAGTACTACGCCAATGCTTTCTTTTCAAAATAAAATCATTTTTAAAATCCTCATTTATTTTTGAGAAAATTTGATCTCCTGGTATTTCTTTGTCCGACGCATGATTTTCACTCAAAAAAATTAAAATCGACAGAAAGCAAATTATGAAATTAGATCAATTCTAAAATGAATGAGAATCTGAAAATTGCTTCATAACACATTACCAATTCCCTAATAATATTTGAAAACATAATCTGCAAAAAAATAAATTTTTCACAAAAACGAGTTTTATTTTATTTTGTGACAGTAAGTCTAAACGAATAGCACAAATTTGTTAATTAGTAATAATACCAAAACTGATTATAAAAATTGTTGGAAGTGGCCACCTGCACTTAATATGCATGCTTCCGCCCTTCTACGCATGGAATTACGCACCCGTTCAAATATTCCCGGCGTATTTCGTATAGTTTCACACGAGGCAACTATTCGCTCTCTTAAATCTTCTAAAGTATTAACGGGAGTTTCATACACAAGAGTTTTAAGGTGACCCCATAAAAAAAATCTAAACTGTTGTAATCGGGGGATCTTGCTGGCCATTGCTGAGGTCCTCCGCGACCTATTGAACGATTAGGATAAACTGTATTTAAATGGTTTCGGACAATTACACTGAAATGAGCAGGGGCGCCATCGTGCATGTACCATATTCGATTCCTTAACGCAAGTGGCACATCTTCCAATAACCTAGGTAAGTCTTCTTCGAGAAAGTGTAAATAAGAACGACCATCAAGGCGTCCTGGTAGAAAAAATGGGCCTATTAGATGATCACCTATAATTCCTGCCCATACATTAACCGAAAATTGGTGTTGGAAATGGGTTTCGGTTATTGCATGGGGATTTTCTTCAGCCCACATATGATTGTTATGGAAATTTGGAATGGCATTCCGAGAAAAATTTGCTTCGTCTGTGAACAAAATTTGTGTCCCAAACTGCGGATTTAGTGCAATACTTTTTAGATACCACTGACTGAAGTTCACACGCTGTGGAAAATCTCTGGGGAGTAATGCCTGCACTCTTGAAATATGGTATGGGTATAACAAAAAATCAACCAAAATACGCCAAACAATTTGATGACAAATATCCAGAGTTCTAGCGATCTTCCTCGTACTCGTCTCAGGATGTTCCTCAATTTCTTGCAGCACCGCTTCCTCAATTTCAGGAGTTCTTACTACACGAGGTCTACGTTCCGGAGTCCCTTTCTTGAAACTACCAGTTTGCCCAAGTCGACGATGAATATTTGAAAAGGTTCGGCTATCTGGTAAGGCACGATTAGGATATCTTTCCTGATAAATGCGCCTGGCTTCTGTTGCATTACCATCGGCAAGGCCATATACATAATGCATTTGCGCCATTTCCGCATTCGTATAATTTAGGTACCATATTTACTGATATTCAGAAAAACAGCGGACTACCAAAATAACTTCAATAACACTTCAAAATCAATCAAAACGCGCTGTGACAGTTTTTAACACCAACACCTTACTTTAAACCAACATCAATATTAGCTACTGACGTTTGTACATACAGAGAATTCGTTTTTTATTGCTATGGCGGGTACGCTGTTTTTTCTGCTTTTGATCTTGAAAAGAAATCACATATCGACAAACTCCATATTTCCAAGAGGTGCAGTAAATAAATTCTGCTACGCGTCATTTATTCCAGGATAACTAAATTTATGTTTTCAAAAATTATTAAGCGGTGCTGCGTTATGACGTAATTATAATTGAAAACAGTGCATCTGACAACAAACAAATACCTTTTAGATCCTCAATTATTTTGCAACAAATCTGATCTCTCTTAGTTTGCTTTCAGTCGATGCACGATACCGCATCAGATTTTTAAGGAATGTATCCTTAAGTAAAGCGATTTTTAATTTTTTGAGCGAAAACCATGCGTCGGACAAAGAAAACCCAGCAAATCAAATGTGCTCAAAAATGTATGAAGATTTTAAAAATAATTTTTGATTCAAGATAAAGCAGTGGCGTAGTATTTTTTTCGCCAAAAATATACATTTCAAAACTCGTACGTACGCCACTGGCAGAGGAAATTGAGAAAATTATACATAAGAAAATGCGCCTTGAGGCATGGAACATATGTACCAAATATGCCAAAGATGTCTACAAAATTATCTCAGTTATTATTAAAAAACTGATTATTTTTGAAAACTTTGCCACCCTGTATCTCAAAAGTGAAGGCGTTTAGGACATACGTCCATGAGACGTTTTTTCCTTAAAATGGGTCTAAGAATTACCTCCTTAAATATTAGCATGTGTTTAAGGAACACCCTGTATATTTATGAATTATAATCTGAACATGCATTCTACTTCAAATGAATTGCAATTTGATGTGTTTCATCTTGTGAAATTGTGAAATTGCTTCATATCAAATGCAATCAATCCAAAATAGAGTGATGAATGATATTCATTTTCACTTTTCACAAACTTACTACTAGGTATATCACATTAGTAATGTCATCAAGTAATATTTTTTCAGTATCTATTGTTTCAGGAAATATGATGAAAGTTTAAAACTTTGGAATGCATGGAAAGTTATTATATCCTCCTGAGAACATTCGAGGGACACTCACCAAAATATTCAGGAATATTGCTCTATTTATAAGTTTCCAACTTTCGAAGAAACTTCTTTCTTGAATAAGAGTTTTTGAAAAGATGAGTTGTGCAAGATGTGACACAAGTTCAGGAATGAGAACAAAAATGCAATAGAAATCGTAACAAAAAGATGAAATAAACAGCATTCACATTAAAATAATGGTTTTTCTTTTCTGAAAGAACGAAAACTATGGAATATGTACTTGTTTTGAACTGAAGTGTTTCATAATGTAAGAATGGTCTGATTTCGAACAGGGAAGATATCATGCAACTTTTAAATTGGTATCGATGCAAGAACTATTTCATATAGGACTTATATAGGATTTCTTCATATTTGTGCATATTTATTCAGTAATGAAAAAATTCATCAATGAAAACTGTTCACTAGTGTGAAAATTCGTATCTGAAAGAAACTTTTGTTCATGCTCTACATAACTTTTTGATGTATTTTTATTGAATTTTGATTCTCGTAGACCCCATTCACTCCTCAATAGGTTGAATTCAAGTATTTTTTTCTGGCGTAGAAATTTAGATCTGGAATGACAGATGACAGGTGAATTGAGAAAAGTATATATTCAACATTGGTCTTTTGGAGTAGGGGAAATTCGGTTCCAAAAAGAGGATATGGAATTGACTATCATATATCAATAGTATAGGAACTCGTACAATGTTATCCTAACAATTAATACAAATCATCACTAGAATCAAGAAACTTTTTGATGATATGAGTGAATTTCAGAAAAAAAAAAACAAAATTTAATCAAGAACGTGATTTAAAGAAATGAAATCATGGTCAATAGAAGAAGTTCAGAAATTACGGACTCAGAACTTGATAGACAAGACAAAAAAATTAAAAAAGAAAATATTGTACGACATCTGTTTTTACTCAAATCAACTTCAGTTGATTCAAGTTCACTACGCTTTCTGAAGGAAAAGGATTGTTAAAGAAAAAGAAAATGCGACAAAAGATGTACAGTTCATCAGTCCAGACATCCATTGTCCAATATGATTATAGTACGATTCAAAATCTATGAGTGGTACACTAGTTTGAGAGGAAGTTCAAAGAAGCTGCATATATGTTGTCCAACGACGCATTCAGGAAAGCTTGCGTAGAAATATGCAACATATGGAAACTCATAATCAAACGGAATATCAATGGAGTTTTTCCCAACACGAAACCGTTATTTTCAATACCTCGATACAGTCGAGAAAGCGGTGAACCCCCGCTGAACCGGTGAAGCGGAGAGAGATAGGTAAAAAATCTCGATTGACCTATATATAAATTGTTATCCCTCGGAGGAATAGTTCAGTCATTACCCGAAGACGTCGAAACATCGTAAAGTAACTTGGTTTGAAATCTTTTTTAATTTTTTAATTCATTCTTTAATTTTTTGCTTATATTTATTTTATTATTTTTCAATTCATTTCCACTCTGTAGTCATTTACATTTTGTAACTTGATTATTCGGTTTATTGTATTTGTTTTCCTCAATATAATTGATATTTCAGCTATTCATAATAGTTTTATTTGTTCTTTTGTAGATTTTGAATCATAGTAGAATAATATTAGACAATAAAAGTCTGAAATAATGAAATTCACCATGAAGCATTGTCAACTACTCTCAACAAAAGATGTACATGATAGAAAAAATCAAAATAATTGACTTGGTTGAATTTCAGGTCGAAGAAGGAAATTATTCACGAAAAATGGAGTAAAGCAGATCAAATAGAAAAATTGTAATCAGAAAACTAGTGAATGTGTACTGATTACATTGGTTTGCCAATTGATGCGTTATTTAATATCTGCTTGAAATCTCATGTTGAAAGGTGAAACTTTTCAAACGTAAGTTCATCGAAAGTTGACTTTCGAGTGTTTTCGATCGTAGGGAGCGACCACGGGTTAATGTGGATTTCAACACGTCTGAAGAAGCTATTATATAACGAAACACGTATTCCTTTTTTGTAAAAATGTTCAGTGAAAATCACACAATTAAGTGTTTCTTGAATACGTTACGCTAATTGCACACACACACACCAATTTTGGACGGCCGATTTTATACCGGTCGTCCAAATTCCAATAGTAAACCACATGTGAGAACGGAACCTGCTACACATGCCTACCGGTGATCGGCGTCGATCACCGGACATAAAATCCCGCTTTCTATTTCGATAGGTTCGTTGGGGGCTAAATAGACACCAATATGTCTTGGCACAATCATTTCGCTAAAATTGCAAAATCTGCTTCTCAAAAACTTGAAACACTGTTCCGAACCAGAAAACTCAGCAAGTTTCGATGCTTTTAAAAGCTCAGATCATACCTTCTTTGGAGTATTGTTCTCATGTATGGAAATCCGCACTGAAACTGCTGGATTCCATCCAGAGAAGAGCCATCCGCCTATTTACGTTATTTACAACCCTTACAATCTGGAACATCGAAAAAAGATTGGAGATTTGTCTCTCTATTATAAATACTTTCATGAGAGGTGTTAAAGTGACTTGGCACATTCTATTATATGAAGAGCGGTACATATCAGAAATACACGACTGACTGTGACTGCTCATCGTTTTGAGGTTCAACTCAGTACACCTCGAACTTCATTGTTAAAGAACTCTTTCATTTGGAGAACTGCGTTTATGTGGAATAAACTTCCAGAGAACGTTTTTAAAAATGGATATATTCTCCAGCGATTCAAATATAATGTGAATCGTTACTTTCGTACATGCACCTCTCTAAGAGCGCCTTGAGAATTTTCCTGTAGTGCTTGTGTTTTGTCTTTAAAAAATACTAGTAAACTCAAAAATCTTGCTTCGTTATTACAATAAATCATTGAATATCTTAAATTATTGTAAATATCAATGATAAATGTTTCAATATAAATTTCATCATCATTAGAAAATTAATTGATCAATTAATTTTTCGATGTTCCTGTTATTAACTGATAAGAGAAATATTCGTGCACTACTCGTTATCAGCTGATTTTGGAATACAATTTTGTCAGTCTTTATGAAATTTATTTTTTAAGCAAGTGTTTAAGCAAGTGCATTATTTTTCGTAAGAATGAAATAAAATATATATAAAATATAAAAGAATATAAAAAATAATTACCTTACTGATGACTTAATAGTGAGTCGTAGTGTGAGTTTGCTCACACTACGACTCACTATCACACACACTATTACACACACTTTGAGAGAGAGAGAGAGAGAGAGAGAGAGAGAGATAGCGTAACGCCGAACCTGTCGTCACGGCATGGGTTGCTACGCCAGAAATCGGTTTTACTGCGACTAAAGATGACACATCAAAAAGTTTTGAAATGAAGGAAACCATTTCTACCTATGCTTGACATCTTCTAGAGAACAATCACAATTTCAACATGAACCACGACAAATTACATACAGAAAATATAGGACCAAAATTCAATCTACTGGATTCTCTGGAAATCAATAAACGCAAACATTCAAATAATTTTTTTTTAAAAGAGCAACAAGAAGTTTTCCACTCGCCATCGCTCAATTCGTTTTCAGATGATGTCGATAATAATCAATATATTTATGAATTTTGTAGTTACCTACTATACGTTATGGAATAGTTTAATGTATATGTCTGTTTGTCTGTTTTTTCGTTAATCAGCTGTCGCACCCCTACGAACGACAACCCTCAGAAATCGAAATTGTGCGAGCTAAAGACTAACGAGGTCTTACCTTTCAACGTGTGATTCCTAACACGGGTTTGACTATAGCAAGTAAAAATCGATCGTTCAGCCTGGGGCTTGAACCACCGACCAATACGGCGGTAGATTTGAGTGCGTGAACAAAGCACTTACGTCAAACCGACCGGCTACCGACCGACAATAGTCCAACTGATGGAGCTACTATGTAACGAAACGCATCACGAACAAAATTTGTTATGAACATTGTATAATCATTATAATAGATAGTATAATTGTTTTATGAATGATCGAGTTTTGTTCACAAGAAAAAAATCTGATTTTGCAACTGATATTTCATATTATGGTACATTCCTTCTGAATTGTGAACTGTATCTATAAATAGAAATGGCTGTTCTTTGTAACCAAAACTTTCATCATTCATCACATAATAACTAGCCATCGATCTTCACCTACTTCTCGTTTTCATTCATGTCACCAGTAAAAAGAAACCTCATCATACTCTGGAAATGTGTTTCAGTAGAGCACTCGGAAAAGAAATATGTAAACTTCCTTTATACGTATATAGTGTATCTGATTTCTTTTAAAAGGAAATAAAAGTGGTTTGCGTGAATATGTATCTTTTCGCTGTGAAAGCTTTGAAGTGCACTAAAAGCTCTTGAAACGAGATCAAGTCAATGGAAAGGAATACCCAATATTGCAAAGAATTACGGAACATCAATTTATCAGAGCACTCCATTGATTTCCCCTTTTTATCAGAGTAGGATGTTCACCGATCGAGTTCATTTCTCTGTTGAAGGATAATTTTTCTTTATCACCCCAATAATTTTCAGATTCATACCCTTGATTTTTTTGCATATTCGTAGAATATAATAGTTTTCATTTGATGAAATGCACGAATGTTTCAGTTTGAGGAACGACAAATTTTGTATACCACTGTGATGTCAAGCAGGTATTTATCTATTGAAAACACTTTCTCAACACCAGGACAAAAGTATGGCGCGCGTTTCGCTAACAAAGTTAGCATCCTCAGGATATAATTATGTCCAAATTTTACTACTATGTTGGTGTTTCTATATAATAGTGGCCTAACTACAACATGTTTGTAGTACCTAACTACTACCAGTTAGTATTACCTAACTCTACCTGTTATTGTTCCTTTGCTAGGACCTTTGTCGCTATTCATAGAACTCATTCCACACTTTTTTGATTTCCAAGCTTTTCAAGGCATCCAGAAAACTGTTGTCATGTTCCAGTGTCAACAATTTCAAACATTTCTCACTTATTCTGTGGTCTTTCTCTATGGCATGTTGAGCGACATTAGATTTCTCCGGTCTATGAAATCGAATATGCGAAACATGTTCCTTGTATGGACTGGAGGTCCATATTTGAAAAAAATAAGTTGATGATGAAATATAATGAACGAACGTTGCATTGCAAATTGGTTCACATCAGAATATAAAAATATGGAACAGTATTGAGAGTTTTGTTGCTTCAAAATGGATGCGGAGAGCCAAAAAACGCAATTAGACAATTTTATTTTTTGGTGAATAATTCAAAAACAACCACTGATATTCTCGATCTGAACAGTTGCCCAAAATAGGACCCTTCTGTCCAGTTTAATCGATCTTGTACGTCTTACCGTTTCCGAGATAGCAATAGTGGGATAAGCTGAAAACCCGTACTGTATATAAAGAGAGAGAGAGGAAGATATTCTCTGCTGACTAGTTTACAACTGAGCTTCAAAACAGTTCTCGATAGCACTGAAAGCGCAAGTATGGATAGGTTAGGTCCAAAATGATTGGGTCTATTCGACCTTCCACCACAACTCGCAAGGGTTTATAGTGGCTCACACCTATTATCACTCGGCCAAACAAACCCAGCTTCCTAACGAAGCCGATTAGTTTGTATGGTGCGGGGGCCGGCACAAAGTATATGCTCTGTTAATGAGGTAGTCGGATAGTCAAGTTGCAAGATTCCCACCTTGATACCAACGATAACCTTCTCATATGAGGGTTTTTGCACGTCGGCTACACCTGACGATGCCTTAGATTCAGCCGTGCATGGCTTTTTCGCCTCTGGTTTTGGTGAATCATCAGTTGAGCGCAAACGTTTGCTTACCTGCTCATGGGGAGTTAGTTCCCCCTCCTGAGACAGATTCTGCGTACGCTGCATCTATCGCTCCTGAACTAAATTTACAGGGAGGTCAGTTGGAGTCGTAAACTCGACATCCATCTCCTCTGTAGACTCGCTCCTGATCTAAGTTTACAGGGAGGTCAGTTGGAGTCGTAAGCTAGACATCCATCTCCTCTATAGACTCAGCATCAGCAAGAATTTTTAAGTTTACTCTGTCCATAAAAGTCCCAGGAATAACAAGGGAGAAAAGGTCAATCACGGCAGAGCCCCGCATTACCGTGACAAGGCGATGCTACGACGAGAGGGCGCCCGGTATCTCGGAGATTCCGTAGAGACAGCTGATAGGCTCAATGACATTCATCCTCTCGGCACATATCAACATATCTTAGGATTAAGCCATCGTTGGGATGCCATTCAGTTAGGGAATAGCAGAACCACAAGTGATTCTGTTTTTCCCGTATCCAGCGGGGCTACGTGGAAGCAGGCATCCGATGGCCGGTTTGCTCAACCCCCACATCCTAAGCCAATGCACTCGCCGAAAACAGCATGCACAGTGGTTCAGGCAGTGAAAGATGAACAAGGACAGCCAACCCGCCAAAGCGCAAGTAAACTCTTACCCCTAGTTTATAATAATACAAGGTAAGGTAAGGTAAGGTAATGCAGAGAGGTAAGGTAAGGTAAGGTAAGGTATCCATTTTTTAACATTCACGAAAAAGTAAAGTATGAAGAATTGCCGTAGTGATTATAAGTTTTGGTAATTTTTGAGTTGGCAGGATTGCATAAGCAAATATTAAGTTTTCATATTCTTGACAGCAGCAATCATTCATATGAAATAAATAATAATTGTCATTTCTATAATATTATGGAAGACGCATATTTTATATCATTAATAGAACAATACCCAAATTTCACAATGTGACGTTCAAGTTTATCTGGTGACATTACCTTTACACCATTCGGATATATCCGTCAAAGTTCGTAGTAAGAAGTTCGGAGGTAAGAACGCAACACAGAAAGTTGAAAGTAGCCAACTTGTTACCTTGCGTTACCTTGTTACCTTACCTTACTTTTTATCTAGAACGCAAGTGTGTTTTCTCAATGCTTCAACTTTCTTACCTTACCTTACCTCATTACCTCGCGTTTTTATAAACTAGGGGTTATAACATGATTTCAATATTTTGATAATGGTAACTGTCATCATCAGGAAGCTTCGAGAGGATGGTTTGGATACAAATTGGAAAAATTAAAAATTATTTTCATACTCACAAAGTCATTTTGATTGTTCGCTAAATGTTGAAATATAGATCGTGAAAATATCATCAAAAATAAAATAACTTATAACAACTTGGAGACGTCATGGTACGTTGAAAATTAAAGTATAAAACCAAATCAGATGTCAATTGAAATTTTAAAGAAAATTCTACACCTGTAATTTCGAACCAATCAAAATACGTAATTTTGACAAATTACGTAGCATAGAATTTTTTTTCGTGGGATACCCAACAGCGAATTATACTAGAAAATTTTTGACATTTACAGTACAAACCATTTTTGATAGATTGGTTTTTATTTGTTCACATAATATGTAGTTTTGATACATTTTAATTACAAAGCTGAGATGTTTTCTATATTCTTTGGACACCTCCTCTTTTCTTGATAGCGAAAGTGCAGGACTTTGAATGTTTTCAATTAAGTGTCTACGTTTAATGAAATACATATAATATTTAGACACTAATTTATTGAACTTCTTCCCATTCAGTACTTTCAATTTTTCGTAGTTTAGACGCAAATATTCGTGGACAATTCGGAACAAGTTTTCTTGCTTCAAGTTGGGGTCACAAACCTCTATTATTGCGAGCAAATGAGTCATGGTACGATGATCTATCATTACATCAGACAATTTCACGCATATTCTGCATATAGTATGATTTTCAAATCGATTCATTTTTGAAACAAACGACCGCGAATAAGTGAAAAAAAATTCGAGATACCTGATTTGATAAAAAAAATTAACAATATGCAATAAAGTATTAACATACTCGTAAACTAATACATAGACAATCAGGAAAAGTGCTAATTAAGTGCTCACTAGATAAATAATAGTAAACCTAGATTCCATAATGCCTATGGGACATTATGGAAACCACTATGACCACTATGACTGATGGACTTAGATCTTACAGTACGTTCCTCGATGAGTAAGGGTATGAGAATAAAGTGCTAATTAGGTGCTCATTAGATATTCATAGTGAATCTAGATTCCATAATTTATATGGGGCTTATGGACCCGATAACCACCATTAAAAAATGTTTGGAATATGTTTTTTCCGTTAACCAGCTATCGCACCCCCACGAACGATAACCCTCAGAAATCTAAACTTGTGCGAGCTGAGAACTAACGAGGTCCTAACTCATGTTGGACGATAGCAAGTGAAAATTGAGCGTTCAGCCTGGGGATTGAACCATCGACTCACATATCGGTCGATTGACTGAGTGAACAAAGCATCCACTTCGAACCGCTCGGCTACCGACCACATATTGTTAATTTTTTTTTCAAAATCAGGTATCTCGAATTTTTTTTTTCGCGTATTCGCGGTCGTTTTCATCTTCATTTCTTGCAAGCACCTCGTCCTCGTTTACGAGAGACCTGATTCTTAGATCTGTTGTTTAGCGAAATTAGAAGCTTTTGTTTATTGATTAGAAAATTTCACGATCCTCATCGTTTAGCACTTAATTAGCACCTAATAGTGTTCCCTTAACATTCATTATTTTATTATTATTTTCATTGCGTTGCTAGCATCGCATAGTGTTCCCTTAACATTCATTATTTTATTATTATTTTCATTGCGTTGCTAGCATCGCATACTGCTAGCAACGCAACTTTGAGTATTGAGTTGCGGTGTGAGTTACAGAGCACCTAATTTTTGACTTCGGTACTTAAAAAGCACCTAAAAAATACTTAATTTTGGCATTTTCTAAATGCAATTTCCGTACTTTGCGTTGCTGGCATAACAGAGCTAAAAATCAAAGAATGTGATATATTTCATTATAAAACTGTATTATAGTGTAACTACAATGAGTAGAAAACAATATCTTAAAGGGCAGGCTGAGTACCGAAACTGCAAAGCACATTAAATTTGATAAAATTATAACTTTCTACCAATAGTAGTCTATAATTGATAAAAAATAAAAGAATATATTTATTATACTATGCTTTAGGTTGGCAGATTTTCGACGAAGCTCTCTACAGTATTCTCCAAAATATTCAGGTACTTTTTGGATGTTAATGACTCCTCGTATATCGCGTACTACGCGTACCTCAGTTTGTTGTCCATTTACATGTAGAAAACAATACAACTGATTTTTTTAATCCGGCTTCTTTTATGACGTTAGGATTGTCACTGGACCAATAATGACAATTTTTCTATTGAAACTTCCTTCTCTCGTACAAAATAGTCTTGTTACATCGTTTCGGAGATATTTGAAACTTCTGAAGTGACAAAAATGTCAACATTATTTTTAAAGTGTCACAACTTCACTGTCAAATAGTAATCATGGCCTGTTTACAAAATACCGAATGGGAATACCATTCTGAAGGGACATTTTCACAATTAAATGCTCATAAGTCCTTGATTACTTGACTACTCAGATGTACACATGATATACATAGAAAGAAAGCAAATTTCAACAGCTTTATGAATTTTTAATGATACACAGGGTGTTTGTTCCATTTGAAATTATCAACTTTCAGTTACTTTTTCGAGCAAATGAATAAATTGTATTTATTCATCACCCTGCATTTATTTATTTATTTATTTTATTTATTTATTCACAGGTAACTCCCATTTAATATAAGTTATACAAATATCAGATTGTTAACACTAATCTTATCTAATTTAATCATAATTAATAACACTTTAAACAGTTATAGTAGAGAATTGAAATGAAGCGAGAATAAAAGTAAATGACAGATACTTGCAATTTAAGAATAAGTATATCTTAACTTGTTTCTAAGAATATCCTCGGAAATATGAAAGAGATCGAATTTTGTATTATTCCCGTTTGTGACTATTCTTGATGAAGGAGAATGCATTCTAAAGTTACACCTATGGTAATCTATTGCAAAGGTTAGATTATTCCGTGTTTTTCTAGAGGGAACATGAAGATTTACTTGGGGGCAAGAAGAGTTGAAGAATTAATTCTAAAATTAAGCAATTTATGAAGGAATGTAATATCTATATGACCTCTGCGTAAACTAAGTTTCGGTAAACCAGTTACAGACCGAATTTCTGAAAAAGAGTGATCACTGAGAGGTATAGACAACTTGAAGGCAATATATTTTATAAATTTGTTTTGTACTGTTTCTATATAGTGTACTTATGAATTTCATAAGTTGGTGACCAAACACAGCTACAATATTCTGTAATCGATCTAACCAAAGCGAAATACAATAACTTAATAGAATTAATGTTGGTGAAGTCTTTTGTAGTCCTGCATACAAAGCGAAACATTTTCATTGCTTTGCTAGAGATCTGTTCATACTGCAGGTGTGAAAATCCATTTTGACATCCACCACTATACCAAGATCTCGTATGGATTTCACCGATTCTAATAGTTTGCCTGCTATAGTATACATATTGTTGTAATGAGTAAGTGATCAAGAAAAAAACATACTTTTACATTTAGACACATTCATATCCATATCATTGTCTACACACCATTCAGTAAAAGATGTAATGTCATTCTGAATATGTTCGTAGTCAACTGTGGATACAATGGTTTTGAATATTTTCAAGTCATTAGCAAACATTAATACTTCAGAATGACTAATTTTGGTTTTGATATTGTTGACAAAGATATTAAATAGGAATGGCCCTAAATGGGTTCGTTGTGGAACTCCTGAGCTAACAGAGATTTGTTGAGATATGAATCCTTTGATTTTCACAACTTGTGTTCTGCTACATAGATAATTTGTGAGCTATTTCAATAAATTCCCAAAGAAACCGATTGCCTCCAATTTTGCACAGAGAATCCTGTGATTAACTGTGTCAAATGCTTTGGAAAAGTATTTGTATATCACATCCACTTGCTGTTTTTTCTCCAAAGCATTTAAGATATACTGAGAGTAGAGCAACAAATTAATATTGGTCGATTTGCCCTGGCAAAAACCATGTTGCTCATCGATTATAACCTGATCGATTATAACCTGAAGTAATAAAGATTACGCGCAAGTGTGGGAAACATCAAAGTATCACCTAACCCCAAATCGAATTTTAGTATTCCTTAACTCAAAGATATCATCATTTTCAGAGGTCATGATTTCCGAAGAAAAAAAATTGAAAATAATTCATATTTTGAAAACGGTAACAGATAGGTGTAGAGAAATATCATTGTCGAAAATATTTTAGTTGGGTAGAAAATATCGGAATATACTCTCCACTGAATTTTCAAAGTGATCTGGTGCCTGGCTACATCAGTAACGTCTAATGTGCCAGCCACCGTGAATGACCCTATATTTGGAATCATTAAATTGATTTTTTTCAGGTTCTAGAGGAATAGGCCGATTTGACGAACAACGGTTAACATTGAGAATTCATCGAGGTCGGGGATCTTCAGGAAAAAGAACATATGGTTCTCCTCATAGTAATGGAAGTAATAGCACAACTACAACAGGAAGTGCTAGCGCCAGCCCAAGTCCTTCGACCAGAGGTCGTCACGAGAAAGTGAGGATCAGCGTGAGTCAACCTTCCAACGAAAATCTCACCCCGAATATGTCACACCACCTCGCAGTAAGTAGAACATTATGTTGAGAATCCAGAACCATCCACCCAATTTTCTCTAATCACTTGCGAATGATTTCTAATGAGTTGCATTGAAAGACTGAATCACATATTTTATCAAAAAAAAAGTTGTATACACAACAATCATTTCCCGGAATTGATAGAACAAAGTTAGATTTTCAAACTCAACGAGTAACACAAGGAAAAATGAGTTGCTGAAACTACCACCGCTTATCATAGCCGAAGCCTCTTCTGGGAATCATTTTATGATAATCTGAAAGTCGTTTTAGTTTTATGGTCGTTATAAGACAATCTTATGTAAAACAAAACCAAAACAGAAACAATCAGATTATTTGATCATGTCAACTTTGTGAAACGCCTATCGTAAAAAGTGTTTCATTTTTGATGTGTGAAAAAGTGTTTTATGACTATTGAAAAAAGTTGAGTAAGTAGGCAAAATGATACATAACTCAAACTTTCTAAACGTAAGAAGTTGATCAGATTCATTACTCATAATCTCAAGACCAATTACAAATCAGCAAATTCATAATTTTACAGTCGTTTTCCTATTATTTTCAATCCTAAATAAGCCTAAAAATTCCCAAATTCAAATTATTTTGTGAAACGTCAAACTGTATTCATTTGAATTGATAGTTATTTTTAAAATATGTAGATTCTGATGAAAAACAAGAATGAAACATTAAATCGTGAAGTGAAAAATGGGGTACACCACCAGAAATTTATAAAGTGGCAAAGGAATCAATATTTGTGGAAAGTTCATTACTTGATAAGGAGATAAGATATTGAAATCTGAATAGTTTTATATCACACTAAAATATATGTATACAACTTTTTGTAGTAGTGGAACTATTCGAAATTTAATGGAAAAACAAAAATATAAAGTATTTTTGAAAGACTTTTTATAGACTTCTTCGTGTTATGAAATTTGTTTTGGAGTCTTGAAATGAGTCTTGAAAAATGTAAAGTATTCTACTAGAGAGAAACAGTTGACTTGGGTGTCACACCAACAAGTAGTTCCATTTATGTTTCACTTGCGTTTACGCAGCTATTTTTATCAAGTACTTTTTTGGTTTTTCTCATTTTGTCTTCAATCGAGAACCGCCTGCTCGGTACTAA
This sequence comes from Leptinotarsa decemlineata, assembly GCF_025532065.1. Classification (NCBI taxonomy): domain Eukaryota; kingdom Metazoa; phylum Arthropoda; class Insecta; order Coleoptera; family Chrysomelidae; genus Leptinotarsa; species Leptinotarsa decemlineata. Next base: position 5,234,008 of record NW_027412541.1, on the reverse strand, counting down.
CGATGCCCAATAGGCTGAAACAACTGTCTACCGGTGGCTCTTAAATTGAAATCAATATGGGAGTGATCAAAAAGTACTTATCTATTCATTTTTTGATTTTCATGAGATTATTTTCCAGCAGCATGACTGCATTACCCTTTCTAGATTTCATATCATTTCTAGAAACATGTGGATTCGTTTTCCGATGGCATTTCAGGTTAGCTTCCCAAATTTCTGCTACCGCAGTTGTCGGTTGATTGGTCAAACCACCAACACTGACATAAAAACTTGGCAAGTTGACTTAGTTGTCACACCAATAGGTGGTTTCATTTATGTTTCGCTTGCGTTTACGCAGCTATTTTTATCAAGTATTTTCTTGGTTTTTCTCATTTTGTCTTCAATCGAGGACCGCCTGCCCGGTACTGACGATGCCCAATAGGCTGAACCAGCTGTCTACTGGCGGCTCTTAAATTGAAATCAATATGTGAGTGATCAAAAAATTACTTAGCTATGCATATATATATATATATATATATATATATATATATATATATATATATATATATATTGTCGGTATTGATACTAGTGATTCTTTTAATCAGACAGATCACTTCAAATTCCTGTTAGAAACTCCCTTTTCTCAAATTTCAAATTATATTCCTAGAACGATTTTGTAAAATAAATGTGTTTTGGAGTTCAAACCTCTCCAATTCTGGTAAGAAACACAGATACAGTTTTCTTGAGAGGACCTACTGGTTGAGTGAATTCGTTTTTTTTTTGTTATACATAAATGGAAATCCATTACGTGTCTGTCTTTCGGTTCATGACGCACTCTTGTCAAGTTCTCCCTTTGCATGACTGGCTGATCTGATTTGATGCATACATCTTCGAACCGATCAATAGCTTATTTCTTCTTATTGTTTTTAATGTGATGTAATAGGTTCTAACTATCGGGCATAATTATTTTTAAGGGTCGGGTTTTTACAGTAGAGGGTTATCCTAAACGGTGGATTTTTGGCCCTGTAATTTCATAATTTGGAACAATACTTTTGACAACCTCCTTCACTATTGCTTCTTGGATGTTATCATCTTCAGGAACAAACATAATTATATTATTTTCTCGTTGTTTTCTGTTATTTCAGATATTATTTGCATTGGATTTTGGAACGCCACTGACGAATCATTGACTTTGGCATTCAGTGAATTCATATTATAATTGAGGTTTTTCACAACTTTTTCGTGTTCTTTCTTCATATCATGAATGTTGGATTTCAACTCATCCGCCTTTTTCTCAAATGTGGCCAGTTGTTGTTTTACACTTTTTGTAATTTCATTCGACACATTATCAGTTATTTGCTTCAAGAATAATGGTTCCTTGAATAGTTGTTGCATAACTATTTCAGCACAGTTTCTCACTTCACTGTTCGCGCGTTGTTGGCATGATGAGGAAAATTTTCGAATAGATTTTGGGTTGAAAACACTGTAAACAACGAAGATTGGAACCGCTTCACTTAGACACGTCCTTCTCTCATGAAACTTATACTAATTACAGTATTTGCTCAATATTTGCTATCAATCAAAAACAGGGAAGCTGACAAGTATTAATTACGATCCACGAAAATTAATATAGAATGTGAATTTTATATCAGAGAATAACCCAATCGATTAATTTATTAATGTAATCGATTTATTTGCCACAAGAATCGATGTTGAATATGTATGTATCTCAATTTATCAGTAGATGAATTCACTATAATTTGAAAACATTTATATTTTCATGCTTTTCTGCTTTTTCTTTGATATCAAATTATTATTGAAGTCAAATGCCTATACTGAAAGTAATAGAACTCTCAGTCGAAAATGTATCATCTTTCCTCCCGTGAATTTTTTTCCTGAAAGTCAGAAATTTGCCAAGTTGGGTACAGTTCCCGTCATATTATTCTCGATCTCAGATTGCACTGTAAAACAGTAAAGTGGTTTTATAGAAAGTATTGTAAGTATTGTAAATTTCATTTTGATAATTATGTGATTTCGTTAGAATATAATTTGTTCATTATGTTGATGTTTTTGACGAACTAAGTGACAGAAAAAGCCTATCTTATTCAATTTCAAATGTGTGAAATTAGGGATTCACATTGGATTTGAATCACTGGGGACTGAATCCATTTAGAAAAACGTTCTCAGGAAGTTTATTTCACTTAAATGCAGTTTTCCAGATGAAAAAGGTTTTAAGGAGTTAAGTTCGGGGTGTATTGAGTTGAACCTCAAAATGATGAGCAGCCACAGTCCGACGCGTATTTCTGATATGTACCGCTATTGGTGGAATCAAATGTGTCAAGTCACTTGAACACTTCCCTTGAAACTATCTATAGAAGAGAGACAAATCTCCAACCTTTCTTTGATGCTCTAAGATATCAAGGTTGCACGTGACGTTCGCGTCTCTAATCAGGCAGATGTTTCTTTTCTGGATGGAATCCAGCAACTCCAGGGTACGTTTGGGGGCAGAGCTCCATTCATGAGAACAATACTTCAAAGAAGGTCTGGTCTGAGCTTTATAAAGCATCAAAAGTTGCTGAGGTGTGTACAGTTTTCTGGTCCAGAACAGTTTTTCAAGTTTTTGAGAAGCAGCCTTTGCAATTCCAGCGACATGATTGTGCCAAGCCATATTGGTGTCCATTTTAACCCCCAACAAACTTATCGAAGCAGAAAGCGGAATTATCTGACCTGACATTATTATATCCAGTTCGAAGACATTTATCTGCCTGAGTTTCTGTGGCATTGAATTGAACCTGTTTACTTTCACCCCCATTCGAGATCACTTCTAGATCCTCATAAAATATACAACCTCCTGCTGGCGGTGAAGATGTGCCTCCGTAGCCGATGTCTTGGAGTCCAAATGGAGTGTGCTGTCGTCAGTAAAGCAATATATTGGATTCTTGGTTTTTTCCAATAAGTCGTTGATATACAGTAAAAAGTCGGTTGGAGTCAATATGGAACCCTGGGGAACACCAGCGTTGATGGTGAAAGTATTCGAGAGATATTCATCGACGGCCACTTGCAGGAAACGTTTTTTCAGGAGGCTGAGAGCTACATATAAAAATGATCCGACAAGCCATAACATCGAAGTTTGGCCAGCTAACCATCAAGCGACACACCGTCAAAGGCCTTAGAAATATCAAGCGCAACAGCTCTTGATTCTCCATGTTTCTCGATTGTGTTATTCCAAATATATGTGACATACGAAAGAGGGTCGCCTGTTGACCTTTGTTTACGAAAGCCATATGATTGATCGCTCAAGATGGTTTACGACTTTCTTCTTGATTTTTGATATCACTGATAGCAACTCGACTGGTCTATATACAGGGCTATTCCAATTCGTTTCTGTACATGGGGATCTCGTAAACGATAAGAGAGAGTGTCGGTTAAATTGTGGCAAAGTTGCGTATTTCAAAGACCTATTCAATGATGTGAAAAAATCGAATATAGCTCTTTTGGTTCTGGAGGTATACAGAAAAAAACAAAAAATCCCAAATTATTTTTTTGCCTATATCTTCTGTATCTTTCTATATCTTCTATGTCATCTAACTTGAGCCACCCCATTTTTGAATTTTTAAATACGGACCTGTATTTTTTATTGTAGTTTTCGTATCGTCGACGTTCACTTCATACTGAGAAATTAAATTGAATTTTATATTTCGGAATGTTTCGGTAATATTTGATTTTAATTCTGTGAATCATTCCCTTTTAAATTACGGCCCTGGAAATTGGGCCCTATGTACCGTAAAGTTTTTCGACAGTTTTTTTTTTCATTTTTAGGTACACATTCATATTTTTTTCATATTTTCATTGCTTTGATCGTTTTCCACAAAACCTTTCATGATTATCTGAAACATATCTACATCAAAAATATATTATATGTATTTTTATGAGCAGAAAAAAAACAATAATAACATCCGAAACGAACACTATAATTGTAATGAAAATTTACACAAAGTAATTTATATGCAAAAAAAATTAATGGCGCAATAAATGTTCAAATTGGAGTCCATCCATTTCGAAACATTTTTGAACTCGGTTTTTGGTATTATTTATTGCCCTTAATACACTTATTTGCTGCATTGTTGTGAAATCATTCAAAATCCTCAATCTCTCAATCTGGAGCTTCTACATTTTCTATCTCTCTGCCAGCGTAAATCCTATTTTTCGATGTTCCCTATAAAAAAGAGTCCAAAATAGTAAGACGTGGTGATATTGCAGGCCATTTTATTGACCCATTATTTGTCTCGAAATGGAAGGACTTCATTTAAATTTTCATTACAATTATAGTGTTCGTTTCGGATGTAATTATTGCTTTTTTTGCTCATAAAAACACATGAATATATTTTTGTTGTAGATATGTTTCAGATGATCATGAAAGATTTTCTTAATTGTAGAAAACGCTCACAGCGATGGAAATATGAAAAAATATGAATAGGTACCTAAAAATGAAAAAAAACTTTCGAAAAACTCTACGGTACATTGGGAGACGTGAAAGTTGCTATCATCTTTTTATTCAACTCAGTCAACCAATTTCCAGGGCCGTAATTTAAAAGGGAATAATTCACCCAATTATAACCAAATATTACCGAAATATACTGAAATATAAAATAAAATTAAATTTTTCAGTATAAAGTGAACGTCTACGATCCAAAAACTACAACAAAAAATACAGGTCCATATTTAAAAATTCAAAGATGGGGGTGGCCCAAGTCAAGTCAAATGAAAATGGTGTAATAGCCGAAACCGGTCAACAATAAAGAAATATAGTGGAAAATAAACAAAAATGTGTTTTTATAGTGTATCCCCAGTACTCATGAACATATCATGATAGCTCACGTCAAATGCTGAAAGCGAAATATGGACAGATTTCCAATATGTCTGCGAATAAAGAAGATATAGGCAAATAAACAATTTGGGATTTTTTTGGATTTTCCTGTATGTCATCAGAACCAAAAGAGCTATATTCGATTTTTTCACATCATCGAAAAGGTCTCTAAAATACTCAACTTTGCCACAATTTAACTGCACTGCCACAATTTTCGGCACTGAAATTTTTGCGCTACTGCCGGTAGGCGTGATTTTTAGAGGCGACAGCATGCACGTAATTTTTGTTGAACCAAGGTTTGCTGTTAGACGATCATTTCATTGAAAAAAGAAAGTAAGCATGAATTTTATTTCGAATTCTATTTGCAAATTTGAGAAAAGGTTATAGAAAGATTTTCAAAAGGAACTCGTATGTTCAATATAAACTCTTCAGCGCAAAAATATTCTGTTACCTATTGGAAACCGTTCTCTTTATGAAAAATAATTTAGAAGACTTTGACCCTCTACTAGAGGTTAACAGTTCACAGTGTCCGACATGTGACCACTTCTACAGTTCTGCAAGCAGAACGCGAATAAGAATAGAGTTAATGAAGAAAGCGGCTGTTTGGACTCGATGTTCCAGTAAATTTGACAAGTTTCATAATAGGCCATTGAATCAAACAATCCCTTTTCAAAAATACATTTTTCGTCAAATTTGTTAGTTTTTGCACTGGTTTCATTCCAAGATATAATGAAATAGATTTTACTTGATCTAATGATGAATTCTGTGACGAGAAAAAGTTGATTTATTGTTTCATATATTATACTGTGGATATATTCAAATTGAAAGAGGAATATTTTCAGGAGAGATCAGTTTTCTGGAAAAGGAAAGTTTTAGCTTTCTACTCCTCGATCTTTATACGAAAAATGTGTGAATCTTCCAAAGGAATGAAGAAAGCAAATAATTTAAAATAAAATCTCAACACAGATGTGTAGATTATGCAAATAGGTGACTATCAGACGCAAACTGGAAGAAGAAGTCCCCTTGAAACAACTACTATCATATAAACATCTAATCACATAGAAATAACACTTTTTTCTATTCAATTTGTACTGAATTGTTCTTATCTTGATAAATGAGTCAATATATCAAACAATTTGCCTATTTCATTGATAATATCTTCTCTCAAATTTGTTGCAGTAAGATTCCTGATTTCATGACCAATCAATTTCGGATATACTTATATGCACTACAGCGTCCTGAAGGAATAAAATTGCTTCGTTTTTGGTAGACATCCTGACGACTGAAAATATTTGACATTCAACCGAGGTTCACATAAAATATTCTTGAAGTTCCCAACAACTCCACTGAATTCGTAATATATTCAACATCCACAAATTCGACATCATTCTGAATTGTAAAATCTATTTCGGGTGATTATTCAAGGAGAAAGAATAGCATTTCATTCCAGATGTTGATACGCGAGACGAATTACAGTGTTAACTTATTGAACTATGAAAAACTTCTCTTTTTGATATTTATATCAACAGGATGGATGAATACTTTATCGATATAAATTGAGCAATTCTATACACGTATTTGAAAAACTGGTCAATTTTTTTATCGGAGAGTTTGTAGCACTATCAATAAAAACTTTGTGAAATTATGAGTGTTATATAGTGTGCTCAGATCAGTTTTAATATAATATTGACATTTTTTATATTAAAAACTATATTGAAACAAATATAATATTGAATGCAATACGGATTTATACAGATGGCTCAAAAACCAAAGAAGGTTCAGGATGTGGAGTGTACTCCAGATCACTAAGCCTAAGGATTAAATGGGGAATGGGAAGAAATACCAGCGTGGTCCAAACAGAACTGGCTGGTATCTCAATCGCCACAAAAGAAATAACCAAGAAAAGAATTTCTGGCAAAAACATAACAATCTGCACTGATAGCAGACAAGCACTATTAGCCTTGAACAGACACCGTGTTACTTCAGGGCTAGCACTAGAGTGCCACCAAGATTTAGCCAAAGCCTCGGTAGATAATAACATTATCCTGAGGTGGGTTAAAGGGCACGAAAGGAGTAAAGGTAATCGCATTGCCGACTCTTTAGCCAAGGAAGCGGCTGGACTAAGAATTTTAGGACCAAGTGGCACCCACGGCCTGATGACATCGACAATTGCGGAACTAGTCAAATGTAACACCCATGCTCAATCTTTAAAGAGATGGGATGAAATCAAAGGATGTAATCTTGCCAGGATCACCTTGGGCGACCCTGGGAAGCTGGCGCCGAAGAAATATCTGGCGATGACCAGGAAAAATCTACGCCTTACAGTAGGATTTCTAACTGGCCACTGTCAGCTAAGGAAACACCTACATAATATGGGGCTAGTGGATACACCTCTATGCAGGATGTGTGAACAGGAAGATGAGACTGTCAGGCATGTCCTGTGCGAGTGCCCGGAGTTATCGTCAATAAGAGAGTGTGTGTTCGGCGAGTCTTGGCCTACACCTGCCGATATAAAGGAGATGTCTCCCAGCGACCTGTCCACCTTCCTGGAAAGGACAGGATGGACGACGACCTAGGAGGACAACTCCTCGGGAGGATGTACAATGGGTCACATGTGGACTAAGTGCGTGGGCTTACACTCACCCTCCCTACTCTACAGATACAGATACAGAATATAATATTGAAGTGAATGCTAACGCGAATAGCATTTATATTCCCTTTAATTCGTACACAGCTTTTTGAATACTTCTTATGGTTATTCGTACGGAATTTGCTATTTAGCAAAATTAACGAAGTCAGAAACTACTAAGGTACAATGTTCATTACAGCTGGTATTCATGTAACTTTCAGTCAGTCGTATGAGATTCTCTGAGAAAAAAAAATCAACTTCAACCGTCCTTTGACTACATTGACTGGAAGGTCTTGGGCCAAACACATAGATGGCAATAGTCTTATTGTATTCACCGCTTTCTCAGTTGGTACTAACCTACAAAAGAAAGCTATTCATATTACATGATATTCTACTCATGAATTTGTGAGTTATTGTGCTAAGAATGCACTTCTTTTGTTATTTCCAAATAAGGACTCCGCTCTATCACAAACAACAATTAAATGTTGGTTTGACGACTTCAAACGTGGTCGTAGAGACACCGATGATTCAGAACGCAGTGGACTTCTAAATGTGGCAGCAACACCAGAAAACATAAAAAACACAAAATCGTTTCGAATGATCGAAAAGTGACGTTGTGTGAGTTAGCTGACATGAGCATTTGACTATGAGAAAGCTCTGTTCAAAGTGGGTGCCACGCGAGCTCACTGTTGACCAAAAACAAGAACGTCTTGATGATTCTGAGCAGTGTTCGGAATTTTTGCGTTGATATGTGACAAGGGATGAAACATGGCTCCATCATTTCACACCAGAATCGATACGATCCGTCATCTGATTGGGGAGCAACTGCTGAACAATCGACTGGAAAGGTTATGTCCTCTGTATTTTGGGATGTGCGTGGTGTAATATCCATCTACTATTTTGATAAGGGAAATAACATCAACAGTGAATATTATGTAGCGTTATTGGATCGTTTGAAGGCCGAAATTGCAAAGAAACGACCGCATATAGCGAAGAAAACAATTTTTTTCATCGAAACAACGCACGGTGTCACAAGACAATCAAAGCAATGTGAAAACTACATGAATTGAATTCCACACCCACTGTATTCGCCAGATTTGGCCCCCAGCGATAACTGGCTGCTCACCAGTGAGAAATTTTGCTCGAATGAAGGGGCAACAGATAAATCGTCCTACAAAAGTGATTAAAGCGGTGCTGGAATGATTGTGTGGCTCTTGATTGAGATTACGTTGATGAATGAAACCAATTTGGAACAAAAGAACGCGTTTTATTTCTCTGTCCCGGAACTTTCCAGCCATGTGTTACGTTTGTGTAAATCTGTTTCAAATCTGTTTCAAATCATACGAACGATAACTTTCAGAAGTAGAGAAAATTGTGCCAGCTAAGGACTAATTAGGTCTTACCTTTTAACGTGTGATTCATAACACGGTTGCAGAATAATCCCAGCTTCAACCAGATAAATTCTCTCGAGAAAAATATCTGGTCGAGGCGGGAATCAAACCAATTCCACATGCTCAATGTATTGTTGTTATCTGTTTTCTTGAGGAAAGTACGAGTTCCACTACGATATGAAATCAAATGAAAAACCATCATTTAATTGCCTTCTTGAAAAAAATTATTTCCTCTCTGAGTGTTGGCAGTCTGGGATCTTGCATCACTCCGAAATATTCAACTTGTCTCCACCTCGTTGTTGTATAAGTTTCGCCACTATATCATAATATTTCAAATCATCTGAAGAAACAATTTGTTCAGGGCAGAATCAACTTCCTACACTGTAGGTTACTGGACTGACATCTATCTGAAAACAACTACTCCCTGGCTAATACCACGAAGGGCGTTGGATTATATTCGACAGTTGTCAGTGCAGGATTCTTCACTGAATGTATTTCTGCATATGCTGTTGGCGATACAACTGCTACAATATATTTTCAATTAATGCAACACACTTGCAGTCGATGATTTCCGATAATTAAAAATCGAATTCCTCCAGAGTATCATTTCTTGAACTAGGCTTAAGCGGACCACAAACAACAGATTTGTCATCGCCTCATCTGAATATGAACGAGGTAACCAACAGCATACACCTACAGTGTAGGGAGTTGAGACTGGCCTGAACAAATTGTTCCTTCAGATGATTTGATTTATAGCCAGTCTTCAAGTATGCCCACTGACTATATGTGAAGTTTTTTTCTCCTTATACGAGTAATTGAACAAATTTCGGATATGCGGTTGGTTACCTCGTTCACAGGCAGATGGGGCGTTGATAAATCTGTTGTTTTTGGTCCTCTTTAGCCTAGTTCGAGAAATGATACTCTGAAGGAATTCGATTTTTAATTATCGGAAATCATTGACTTTACGTTGATGATAGACACTACCTTGCACTGACGAGTGACCATACAGTCCGAAACCGGTTTGCAAGTTTGTTCCAATAATTGTATATAATCTATTGCAGCAGTTGTATCGCAGTATAACTGCAGTGAAGAATCCTTCATCGACACCTGTCGGATATAATCCAACGCCCTTCGTGGTATTAGCCAGGGGAGTAGTTGTTTTCTGATAGGTGACAGTCCATCAACCTTTAGTGTAGGGAGTTGAGACTGACCTGAAGGAATAGTTCCTTCAGATGATTTGAGTTATAGCCAGTCTTCAATTATGCTCACTGACTATATGTGAAATCATAATGATATTTGCCCTAAACTAGAATACGTTGCAATAACATTTTATCTATTATAGTCTAGAAGACGTTACGAGGTTCCGAAACTCCCTTCGCCCGTGCCACGAATGTTCCCTTCATAGGACGATAGCCGGTCGGTTTGACGTTGGTGGCTTGCTTTACTCACTTAAACGACAGCTGTATGAACCGATGGTTCAAACCGCGAGGCCAGACGATCGATTGTCACTTGCTATCGACCAACTCGTGCTAGGAATCAAACATTAAAATATAAGACTTTGTTAGTCTTCAGCTCGTACAAGTTTCGACTTTTGAGATTTGTCATTCGAAAGGGGGTGATAGCTAGTTAATAGAAAAACAGATTTTAACCATTGTTTTAACAGATGAAGGTTGTGTATACAAGTATTCTGAACACGTAGTCTACGTTGTATCTATCCTCATCTTGACGACGCTTGGATGATTGATTGATTGATTCCATTATCGAATGCGCCCGCAATATTCGGGAAAGCAACTTAAAGCGTTTCTTCTTGTTCTTGTGAGAATATTCTGTTCTTGTTCGAGTGATGGTCACGAAGCATTGATATGTTAGCTCGAAACCACTTTGCCTTGAGTCATGTCCGGATCTCCTAAATTTTCCAATGAAACTCACTCTGATCATTCTCTATGTTTTTGGTATGCTCAGTTTAGGGTCAAGATTTTTCTAAGGACTACAAAAAATTTTCAACAACGAAATTCAAATATTTTTGTTCCATACCTGGATATAGTTCAAACGAATCTATGGTCCTTTTGATCTTCTCTATTTATCTTTCTACTCTATGAAATGCACCCGGACGATTCTTCTTCTAGTCTTTTCTTCTGTTTAAGTGCCTTCCAAGCTATTTGTTTTCACACTACTTATTGAAACCTGAGGTCTCTAGCACATATTTGGATTTGTACAAAACCTTCCCATCGTCTCCTAAATGAGTCGTCTCTTCTGGATGTCCTCAGAACTGTCTTGTATTCAATTACGAATACCATACCTGATTTTTGTTCTCTTCCTGGGTCATTACTGTTTGATTTCTTATTGATTGTAAAACAATGTTCGTTTTACGCATAGATGAAGGTTCCTGATAATCAGTCTTTTGACAACTTTAAATATGCAAAACCTTGTATTTCACAACCTTGCTTCAAGACTTCTTCCCACTTTTCCAGAAGTTTGATTGAACAGAATCGTGATTTGATACCCTTTGATTCCGAAGTTTTCATACCCATTTTGGTAACACTTTTTGAAGAAATGTTTACAGTTTAAAAACCCGTAACACTTTTTTTATCACAAAACCATACTGTCACAGTTTCGAAAATGAACTGATTCAGATTAGGTGAGAGACGGGGAATCACACGCAGCGGGCAATAGTACGCATGACTCTGTATGACCAAGCGATCGTAGAATGTCGGTGCTATTGGAATAGACTCGTGGCATTCACGTATTTCAACATGTCGCCAGGACGGTACCTGGGGATGTCGAGTAAAGATGACACCCGGCTGGGCGTGAAGTCTCGAGACACCATCAAATCCCAGGCCGCCTGCCGCACCGAGACCAGAGCTGGTGGGTGCTAGTCCTCCAGATGATCTATCTGTCGAGCCTCCTTCAAAAAGGAAACTCGGCTCCAGCATTTCAGGTTCACGTAGCTCCTTTTCCATCACCATACGATCAAAACCAATAGTTCGGCTGGATTATTAGATTCCCTGTTTTTAACTAAGCTAATTGCGCCTTGGGGGTACAACTACCTAAAATCCCTATCTCCGAAGATGAGAACGGCCTCCGACAGTGCAATGAAGCAACTCACGTGAGTTACTCCGTAGTTGTACTGGGTCGGCGTACCTCAAGATGTATTCAGGCCTGGGTAGGTGGAATACGTTGAAGGAGGCCGGCTAGTTGGTCCCTCGATGACGAAGCGTTGGAATCAATTCGTTTATTGTAAAAGTCCTGAAAAGGACAGGTTTGAACTGAAAAGTTCAGTTTTTATTATTATCTGCAGCTCCTGGTATACGTTGTATTCCTTAGTATAGTCCTGAAAAGGACGACTCACAGAACTACGTCGTTCTTTTATGGTATCCCTCAGCGTCCTCGAAATTCTTGCGGGCTTTTCGATCGTGATTTCTGCACAACACCCACTGGCCTGGTGCGAACGTGACAGTTACCTTATCCAGGTACCTTATCCCTGTCAGGAAATCGCTTGCTGCGATATGCGCGAGAACTCTGCTGGGCTTCCACTATGCGTTGGACACGGTTCTCGTTTAGAGGCCTTCGCCTCTTTTGTAGAGAAGTGTCCCAATCGCCAGGCCGAGGTAATTCGTAACCCAGCAAGAGTTGGCAAGGGGTGACGTTAGACGCAGCACTGGTTCAAGTTCGCAAGTTTAAGATGATTTCTGGGAGGCATCGCTTCCAGTGCGACTCGTCTCTGCCTATCAAGGCAGCTCGCAGCATCTTTTTCAACTCTTGAACTCGCCTTTCCACAGGGTTTGCCTGCTGGTGGTATCCCGGGCTAGTTCGTATGAAAATTTCGTTCTTTTGGCAAAACTGCTCCCAGTTTCTGCCTAGGAATATCGCAGCACTGTCTGTTATAACCACCTCCGGAAATCCCCATATTTCTTGTGCAAGAAACTCTACCACTGTAGCAGACTGGACGGACTCCGCCGTGCGGACTTCCACCCACTTGCTGAAACAATCAGTAGCCATCATTACGTATCTGTTACCCTCTTCGGTAGGTTTATAAGGGCCAAGTACATCAACCGACACCATCTGCCAGGGACGGTCTGGCTCGTTCGGCCGTAAAGGGGCGGCTTCCTGAGGAGGGCTTCGCTTAGTTGTCGCACAAGTCAGGCACGTAATAACATATGCTGAGCCCTGCTTCCGCATATTGGATCAGTAGAAATGTCTACTGATCTGGTTCTGTGTTTCTTCGATCCCAGCCTGGTCATGGTAGCGCTTGATTAATTTATCCCAAGAGCGCCTTGGGACTAGCAATCTCTTGGCATCTTGGTTAAGTCCTATGTAATATAGTAAGTCGTTTTCCATCCGGATATCGTGTGTGATCCTCTGCTCATATTCTGTTGGATCGGGGTTCGCTCGAGCCCTCTCGATCCGGATCCTAAACCGCCTCACACTATCACTCGTACGTTGTAGCTCAGCGACCTCCTCGAACCAAGTCTGCATTTGGTTCAACAACTCGGGGTCACTGGCCACCACACAAACCAAGTCACACACATTGAATAACTCGCCCAGCTCGTCCGTGAGCTGGAGCAAGATTTCATCCTCAACTTCATTGTGTGCCTCTGGCAGTTTATGGGGAAAGAACATTCTTTCTACGTCTGTCTCGAGGTCCATGTTGGTTTGGGTCTGGGTTGGATTTTGGGATAAAAAGTCAGGTAGCTGATTCCTTTTGCCTGGAATATGCTCTACCTTGAAGTCATACTCCTGTAGGAGCAAGGACCAACGCATCAGCTTGGCTTTTTCATCCTTCATCTTATCCAGCCATAATAAAGCCGAATTATCTGTGAAAAGGTTAAAACTTCCGTCTTGGAGATAATGCTTATATTTTTTTATCGCCCACTCCACCGCGAGACATAACGTCTCGTTAATGTGATACTTCCTTTCGGTGGCGTTTAACTTGGCGCTACTATAGGCAATTATTCTCCTAGTGTACCCTTGGGGGTCCACCTGAAAAAGCACTGCGCCTATGCCAATATGACTGGCGTCAGTTTGGAGGCCATACGAGAGATTGGAGTCAGGTCGCGCAAGCTCGAACGGCTTTGAGACAGCTTCTTTTATAGTCTGGAAACTCTCCTGCGCTTCTTTGCTCCATGAAAACTTTCTCTTTTTATCAATGAGGTCAGTTAGTGATGCGGCCATCTCGGCAAAATTTGGGATGTACTCCCTAAGCCATCCCGCGGTGACCAGGAAGGCGCCCACTTGCTTAATATTCGTGGGAGCCGGGAATTCCTGCACATTCAGCACGTGTTGCTCCTGAGGTCTATTACAAACCTTGGAAACCACCCGGCCAAGGTAATTAAGGGTGCTGGACCCAAACTGGCATTTGGATGGAGACAGCCAGAGCCCATGAATCCGGAGTCGCTCTAGGATTAGCTGCAAATGGCCACAGTGCTCCTGCAAGTCGTGCGAGTACACATGATGTCGTCCAAGTAGACCTTGCAAAACTTGTCCACAAAGCCTACCAGGACTTCGGACATTAGCTTTTGAAACGCGGCAGGCCCGTTCTTGAGCCCAAAGCTGAGAACCTTAAGCTCGTACTCCGGTCCTCCAAATGCGGTGTACTTCCTAGATTCTTTGTCTAACGGGGCGTGCCAACGTCGTAAAAATAGATGCCCTACCCATTTCGCGCACTGTCTCTTGAATGGGAGGTAGATAGGGGCCTCAGTTATGATTAACTTATCTATCTGCCTATAGTCTACATAAAACTGGAGTTTCACCCCTTTTTTGGGGACCAATACCACAGGCGAGCAATAAGGAGAAGTGCTTCGGGCAATCATTCCTGCCTCTGAAAATTTCGAGATTTCATCGTGAACAATTGCCTTCCGCACTTCCGACATCTTCCCATAACGGGATTGACGGAATGGTCTTTCCTCTTTCACTCTTATTTTGTGGAATATCGCTCTGGTCTGAGGCTGACGGATCGTCTCCTCGAAGACATCAGGGAACTGCTCCAGTATCGGTAGGAGCTCATCTTTGTTTTCAGGGGAAAATTGGGAGTCTTCCAGCTCCAGCGGGATACCTTCTTTGGGAAAACCCTGCGTGCTGGGTTTGTCTCGAAATAAATACACAGCCTTGGGGCTTGCCCGAAATAAATCGACCCTCTACCCACGTCTATGGTGGCTTCGGTTTTTTTTAGGAAGGGAAGACCCAATATTACTTGTTCTTGTAATTGGGTAAATACAGTGAATTTGATCTGGAACTCTCGCTCTTCGATTTCCACCGCCAGTGTGATTTGGCCTAAGCTCTGCCTTATATTACTTTCACATCCCCTAAACACAGTAGCTGGGTTCGGGAGCCTAGTTAAATCGTGGTTAGCTATTACACTGGCTTGGATAAAATTGCTTGAGGCTCCAGTATCGATGAGGGCAGACAGAATCATTTTATTTATGGTACAGGGAATTCTAGGGAGATTTCTCCCTATCAGCGGCCGTTCTTCGGCCAGCGACATATAACACTCCAAATCGGGAAAATTTGGGACGTCTTTGCAGTTGTTCTCAATTTTTGGGGCCTCCGGCTCTCCACATTGTTGTGGCGTTCACGACGATCAATGTTCGCTGCCTGTCGAGGTGCCGGCCTGCCGTGATCGGCCCTCTATGGGGGACGATAAATTTCTGCAGAGGTAGTTGTCCTGTTATTATTCCATCCGCTTTGGTTGCGGGCTACATTATTCGAGGTTGGTCCTGTCTGAGTACGATCAGCTTGAGGATTGATACCTCTGTACGTTTGCTTTGACAGTCTCAAATCTTCCTCGATATTGCTGGCGTCTTGAATCAGAGTTTCGATGTTTACTAACGGCTTGCCTCTTAAAAAGCAACGCAGTTCTGGCGAGAGCAATTGGGCTATAACTTGGAGGACCTCTCTTTCTGGTACACCAGGAAATAACCTCTTCGCTAATCCAAATTTTTTAATAATGAACACATCAACCTTTGTGTTCCGATTCTGGCTCTCTCCATAAAATTTTGCCGTGAGTTTGGCAATCAACTCCGGGCTAGCATATTTCTGCTTAAGCCTCGCCACCATCATGGACCATGATATCTGGGTCTGCGAGTATATCGCTGCCCATTTGGATGCATCCCCAGTGAGCTGGGCAAATAATATTTGCACCCAGTCCCCTTCTGAAATGTCACTTTTTACTAACTCCGCCGAAAGTCTAGAAATAAAAATTTCCGGATCTTCGTTTTCATTCCCTGAAAACGTTGGAAGCCTGAATCTTTCAAAACGGCTATTATTTGGTTTCTGTGCTTGACTAATTACTTTGTACACTATAGCCGACAGTCGGTCGATGGAATCAAATGCCGTATATATTTCGTGGCAATATCGACCAAAAATTTACGGAAAAACTGCACGACCTGAGCCAATCGATATGGCGACACCCTCAGCAATAAACATTTTCATTGGTTCATGTGCCGGAGCGACCAGGGCGAGCGTCGTCATTCGCATCTTCTCGACCTTCTGTGAAAAGCTTGTAAATATTTTTCACACAAAATTCGATGCAAAATTTTAAATCAATTTTTTTTTTGATAGCGGAAAATCACTGAGCACTCAAAACACATTCAACTTTAATGCCTCTCAGCAACAAACTGAGCATGCCAAACAGCTAAAACTGTAAACATATGTTCGAGACGAGTGTACCAATATTAAACAATGAAAAAGTGCAAATCGAATGTAAATAGCCCGCAAAATTTGAAAACTCACCTCATTTTTTGAACAGACATCGTATCTGCGATATTGTTAATATGGAATGTAGTTTCCAATATGAAATATTTATACCTTTAAGTCAGCAATCGATGCTCAGGAAATGTCAGACAGCACTACCTTCTCTCGTTTCTAAATTCTGTAAATCCGTCTGCTTTTCAATTAGGTATTAAATTTTGCCAATACAGCCTTAATACTTGCGAGTTCCGCCATAGATTATCTCTATCGAGGACACGAAGCAAATAGCTACTCGAATTTTGTGAAACGGAAATGAACGGTCTTCCTTAATCGGAGAAAACGTGTTATTTGGGTCCCGAAATAACCTTAATTGCTTTCATACTGGGTGAGTGCCTATGATTTGTTGAAGCTTTTGATTCTTGTGACAACTTCGATCTAGTGAAAGTTGTTATATCTTGAAGATACTGACAAAGCCAGAAAGAATAGAATTTTTTCTGTATCTGGTACTGAGTGTTTCAGGAGCAAAGACTGCTTATGAGAATGATTTCAAGTTGGACGTTAAGACCTGAGGAAAATGTTACATTGTTATATGAAATATAATAATAATAATTATCCTTTATTTAATCATTTGAATGCACAAAGGTTACATAAATGATTACAAACGTCAATATTTCAGTTACATCGTTACATTGAACAAGGACATGTCAACAATTACAAATTAACGTATACGTATTAACGTATTAACGTATTTATATATAAAAAACATCAATTATATAGTTTAAAAAGAAATAATATATTATCATAAAAAGAAATTGTCTATGCAATAACAACACTAACGAAGTAGGATCTTTTTCAGCCTTGATTTGAAAATATGGTCAGTGGGGGATGATTTCATATGATCATCAAGAATATTATAGACCTCACAACCGATATAATAAAAAAATCTTTGGTACAGAGATGTGCGATGAAAATCAGGCTGCAAAAGATTTCTATCACGGGTGTTATAGCAGTGATTGTTATCTAAACTTATTTTTATTCTTATAGATATATGTGCAAGCTTCCAGTATATATAAACTGTAAACTATTAACATACCAAGAGTTATAAAGTATTGATGACAACTATTTCTCAAATCAATACTTTCCATAATTTGAACTGCGTATTTTTTAAGAATGAAAATCCGATTCATACCGGCACTGTTTCCCCAATTCAGTATACCATACATCATGTGGGAGTGGAAATGTTCAAAGTACAGCGTAAGCAATACATTTTTGCTGCAGTGGTCTTTTATATACTTCAGCTGTAGCAACTACTTCTCAGCTCATTGACAATAGTTCAGTATGGCTTGCCGATTGCAGATGTTTGTCGAAAATTACTTCAAAAAGTTTCACCTCATTACTTCAAGTTTTACGGTATTTTCGAATAACACAGGTGATCTTTGCTTGGAGCGCCCAAAAAAGTCTGTGACTGTTTTGTTGTGATTCGGTAACAGACATTTTTTTTCAGACCACCGAATGAAATCTTCACAAATCCTCTCAGTTTTACTCAGTAGCATGTCCATGCTTTTTTAAAAATTAGTAAATTTGTATCGTCTGCATAACACACTATTTTTATATCTTGGTTTCTTTCCATTGGACTGATTATATCATTTACAAATATATTAAACTATAAAGGTCCCAATACAGATCCTTGATGTACACCTAGATTCATTCAGTCTAACAACTTGACTTCTACCATTAAAATATGGTTCAAATAATTTTAGCAGTATTCCCCTAACTCCATATGATTCTAACTTATTACATAAAAGCCTATGATTGACTGAGACGAAAGCTCTTGAAAAGTCAAAGACCAGGAGCTTATTTTCTCTTTTCAAGATTGTTTACAAGTCATTTTTAAAAGTCACACAGAGCAGATTCTTTTCTCATATTTTTACAGAATCCATGTTGATTTCTGGATAACAGTCTCTGACTCCACAAGAATGATGAGTGGAGTCAGAGACTCCACTCATCATTGTGATGCCCATTTCAATGAGTTTAGGGAGACTTAACAATAAACTGATGGCTCTATAATTGGAAAAATCATCAGAATCACCTCTTTTGTTTAATGGCAGAACCACAGCCAACTTCCAACATTCTGGAAAAATTTCTTCAGAATAACAAAGACTGATGAGAAAAGCCCATGGTTCACATAAACCTGCATACGATTTTTTTGGTGGGTTATTTGATATTACATCAAATCCACTTTTGTTTGAAGATTTCAAAATACCAATCAATATTGTAACATCTGCAGGTGCATGTAACTGGCATTCATAAAAATGACTTTTTTGACACAGGCATCTTTAGATAATACAGATCATGCTGATTTACCAGAAATTGTTTTCTAGTGAAATGGATGTTAAACTACTCAGCCATTTCCGGGGCAGTCATCTCTAACGTCACTTCGACTTTTATCTATTTTTTTTAAATTTTTCGATTCTTTTCCTCTATCGATTCGAACGAAACATGATTCATATTTCATAATTTTGATGAATACGAGACTTTAATGTCATATCTTGCTCAGAAAATACCCGCATTGGCCTGTTACCAGAGCAAACAACTCCAGAAATTCGTCATTGTTGTTGCAAAGGACATCTATTTTTTTCATTTCATTGTTAAACTGATTTGGATTATCAATGAATGTACGTTAATATGCCGGTAATCGACTGAACGTATTTCTCTTCGTTCTTTTTATTCACGTATTCTTTTTTTTTAGCAGATTTGTATTCAATGTATGTAGCCGTCACTACGTGGTATAAAATCATAATGTATTCCATTAGCTGCATATACGTTTGAAATATTTTTATGCAGTTTACCACCAACAGTGTGACTGTTTGATGTGAACTGTTAGATGTAGTTATCGAGCAAATAATAACGCTTCTTCAGTTAATTTCTTAAATTTTATATTCTTTATTTTCAGTAGATGTGTCAATAACATTAACTTTAACCAAATTCACAACGAAACATCACAACGTTGATTGATTTATCTCAATAATCGTATAAAGAATCTGAATTCATCATTCAGTATCATTCAAATTCCTTTCATTCACAGACTTCGTGGCATTTTTAATAAATAGCGGATTTATCATAACACAACACTCTCGAATGGTATTTTCTGAATGTTCTTTGTTTGCAAATGATCTGTGCCTATAGATTTTTTGTTTCAGATAACCCTATAAAAAAAGTCCATCGGAGATGAGTCTGGTGATCTTTGTGGCCAATAATCTTCTCAATCTGGTCCTATCACTTTGTCGCTAAACATCTGGCTGAAACACTGTTCACTCCTACCGTTTGGTGGATCGATGACCCGTCTAGCTAATACCACAAATTCCGCCTAACACTTTGAAGCAGAGTATTCAAAACTTCGGAGCACTGATTCATAAGGAAATTTCTGTACATGACTTCGTTCAAATTTTCTCCGAAAGATATGGTCCAATTATTGGGTTATGTAGTGACCCACACCACACATTTGTCTTGAATGAATATATTGGCCATGGCTTCCTATTGTAAAATTTGGATACCTGTTGGACCACCACCGACAATTTTGGGAACTATAACTGTTTCGTTCGACGTGAAAGTTGCCTCGCCTGTCCATAAAATCCTGTAGGGAAATACGATATCATTTTCTCTCTCACCTTGGAACCGAAATGGAAATCCTACTTGAATATCGGAATCTATGTTTTCAAGAGTATCTATGAACTTTGTCCTATATGAATAGAATTTATTTTTGTGCAAAATTCTTCTCACAATTTATACACCAACCCTGTGTCTTCACTAGTACTCCTAATATTAGTTTGTTCGTTTCCAACAACCCCCAAACAATCATTGAGTTGTTTTTTCTCATTATTCTTCATTGGATTATGTGATTTCTTGATGAAACAGAATCCACAGAGTCAGTTTCTCAGGGCGCATCTTTGAAGAGCTTATCCACAGTCGCTTTTGTGGGAAGTTTTAATAACCGTGATGTTTGACCAATATATTTTTTGATTGATTCGGCCGTTACTTGATGACGATTCATAGTAATTTCATAAACTACACCTCACTTTTTGATCTCCACTAACTTTATTTGAAAAATATATATCACAAAATGTTTCGCTAACACAGTAGATTCACTTGATAAATCTACTGTGTTCGCGAAACATGTGATATATGTATATATATATATTTTATATATATATATATATATATATATATATATATATATATATATATATATATATATATATATTAACGAGTGTGTATGATATAAATCAAAAAGGGAAAATTCGTGGACAGAACACTCAAAAAATAGGGGCAAACCGCGGACACGTGTTTCTGGCTAGTGGCCTCATCAGCGCGGTGCAGTCAATTGCAAATATGGACAACAACTGGTTACCAAAAATGAAAAACATCACATATGCACGGTGTCACCAACAGGAGCTAACCGCACATTTGTGGTTTCAATTAGAAGACCTAGAATTCCCAGGCATCATCTAACATCACCACGTAGGCAGCTATAGCTACTTGCGTGACTTCCGGGTCCAGGATATAAATACAGAGATATAAATATTAACGAGTGTGTATGATATGAATCAAAAGGGAAAAATTCGTGGACAGAACACTCAAAAAACAGGGGCAAACCGCGGACACGTGTTTCTGGCTATTGGCCTCATCAGCGCGGTGCAGCCAATTGCAAAAATGGACAACATCTGGTTACCAAAAATGAAAAACATCACATATGCACGGTGTCACCAACAGGAGCTAACCTCACATTTGTGGTTTCAATTAGAAGACCTAGATGTGTAGAGGTGTAGTTTATGAAATGACCAATACATATTTTGTCAGAGTGAAGATATGGTATGGAGTATATTATATTCGATTGAAAATTGATAGAAGTTCCATCTTTAACTTTGGGACCCTATCAACAGTATTGTCATTATTATTAATTTCATCATTGCTGTGTAGATTTTTTCCAGTGAGGATTAGATTAGATTATATTAGATTATTATGGGGCTTCTGTGCTGAACAGCCACTACACTGCGACCTTTGCAGATCTATTGTGTGTGCCCTCATGTATGCTAGAGTTCCTTCTCTAGGCCCATCCTTGTAACTAGACTTCATAGGCCGGACCTGAAGTTCCCCATATATTGAGAGGGTTGTGGTTTTTCCTCTCCTAATGTTGCGATTCTTATCCTTGACAGACCTTTGCTATAGCATAGGATGTGTACGGAGGTTTCCTCATCCTCTTGGCAAAGCCTGCATATGGCTGTGTCTGCCAGTCCGATGTTGTTCATGTGTTTGTTGAGTCTACAGTGTCCCGTCAATAGCCCGACCAGAACTTTAGTTGATCGCCTATTCAGACTTAGTAGGTACCCCGTGAATTTTGGCGATGACTCTTTAATGAACTATTTAGCCCGTCTCATACCCGGCGCCTTATTCCACCATTTTTGAGATTGTTTTTTCCAGTTGCTGTTACAAGTTTTTCTGGGCCAATGGGGGAGCGTCGTGCTCCTTCTCGTGCTACTGAATCAGCCTCTTCGTTGCCCTTGTATCCTGTGTGGCCTGGTACCCAGGCTAATGACAGTCTGTTTTGACTACCTAGTTCTTGTAGCTTTTCGAGGCAGTTCCAGACCGGTTTGGAATTGACCTGCATGGAGCTAATTGCTTTTATAGTTGCTTGACTATTAGAGTATATTGCAATAGTGAGGAAGCTGAATATAAATTATTTTCAAAGAATTAGAAAACAATATGAACATTTTTATTATGAAAAAAATAATCAGAAATGCATAGAACATGGTGTTTCATTATATGTTTTATCAAATTAACTTTCATGGGTAGTTCATGATGATAATTGTATCATGAAGCTATCAAAGTTTATCGGGTTTCTATATCAATCTATTAAGATGGTATTGTGAAGAGTTCGATGAAATTTCGTTTCCAAGGAAGGAACATATTCAACACCCTCACATTCGATAGTGAATTTTATTTTATTTTACATGCAGATCATAACTATTAAAAACCTAATATTTCTGCAGTTCCGGTTTGTAGAAATGCAAATTAGATAATCAAAGTATTTTTCCATGAAGAATGAGTTATGAGGTAATACCTGTAAGGGAAAGTCTAGTTAATCTTCCGTGACATAATTAGCTGAAATGGTACTTATTTTTGCTCCGATTGGAGTGCCAAAAGTATGTTCATGGAATTTATCAACGAAATGAAATAAGTATGATTCTTGTAGTAATAGCATCAATGAATTTTTTAGTTCTGTACACAGCAATTTTCACAAAATGGAACCAAAATGGATCCTGAGCAAAGAAAATTGTGTTTAAAAAATGTTTGAAATATGTTTTTTCCGTTAACCAGCTATCGCACCCGTTTACGAACGACACCCCTCAGAAGTCGAAACTTGTGCGAGCAGAGGACTACAAGGTCTTACTTTTCAACGTGTAATTCCTAACACGGGTTTGACGATAGCAAGTCAAAATCGAGCGTTCAGCCTGGGAATCGAACCATCAACTCACACATCGGTGGATTGACTTGAGTGAACAAAGCACCCACGTCGAATCACCCGGCTACCGACCTACCGTTGATGCTTTAACTCTCTCAGTTAATTAAACTTATTTCACTTTCGTCAATGAATTTTATGAACAGGCTTTTGGCACCATGATGGGAGCAAAAATCAGTCCTATTTCAGCTAGTTATGTCATGAACGATTCACTAGACATTGTCTCACAGGTATTACGTTTCAACTTATTCAATGACTTCTTGCCCCCAAATATCAAATGTAAACTGCGTGGTCAACGATTCACGAGCGCTGAAGAAGCACAGCTGAAGCGATCAAAAACCATGTTTTGAAGGTGGAGGAATGGTAAAACTGCTTTGGCAAATGAATGAATGCAAAAGTGTATTGGTCATCAAGGGAAATACTGAGAAAAACTACTAAGTCATATTCATTAAAAATGTTTGGTTTTATTCGTCATTTCCGAAATGTTAATAATAGCCCTCAACAATATGAAAATTGCAAAAAAAAAACATTTCACAATCAATTCAATTTTCACCTATGATGCAGTGTTTGGAACCTTTGGTGTGGTAACGAATAATACTGGAGTTTCCCAACATCAATCTGTCATTTTGCCACCTCAACACTTGTTTCGATTACCAAGTGATCATCTTCAAGTTGAAGATCAAACCAATCATACTTACAAAGCTATCCTTATTTATACCATAGATACCTGTTCTAGGTATCTGCGTCTCAAGTGTCTTGAATTAATTTCGCAATATTGCCTTATCTACTAGTCTTAAATTAATTTAACAATGTGTATTTATGTAATAATCAGGTAAATCTGATAATTGAAATACTATAAGCTATATAAAATTAATTTTACAATATTGCCTTATCTACTAGTCTTGAATAAATTTCACAATGTGTCCATATGTAATAGTTAGGTGAATCTAATAATTAAAATATTATAAGCTATATAAAATTAATTTTACAATATTGTCATATTTACTTGTCTTGAATTAATTTTACAATATGTATTTATGTAATAGTCATGTGAATCTGATAATTGAAATACTATAAGCTATATCAAATAAATTTCACAATATTGCCTTATCTACTAGTCATGAATTAATTTCACACTATGTCCTTATGTAATAGTCAGGTGAATCTAATAAAAAAATATTATTCCAACAAGCTATATAGTATACTATCATCAGATATTGGTCCACCATCGTTATTCATAATATTGTTATTTTTACCTATTTCTACAATCTCATAGGCATCTAGATGCCTGTTGTTAATAATGGAATGGTTTTGTTGCAAAATATGATGGGCGACTGCTAATTTTTCAGATCTTCCCTTTTAAAGTGTACTATGTGTTCCTTGTATCTTACTTTGATAGATCTTTTTGTCTGTCCATACTATTTTGCATCGCAAAATTTGATTTCGTAAAATCCAGACTTTTCCGAATTCTCGACTTTGTCTTTTAGACTTCCCAAAAGGCTCTGTAGTGTATGACTTGTTTTAAAAACCACCTCCATACCTAGTTCCTTGAAAATCTTTCCAAAGTTCTTCGTATATTGGTGGTATGGAACTGAGATGTATTTATTTTGGCTATTGTCCTTTCTGAAAGTCAAGATTTCATTCATTCTTAACCTAAACTTCTTCTTCCTCATTGTGTCATCTTCAATACCCCTCGAGAAACCGTTAGTGACTGCTATTTCCTATAATGAACCTATCATATGTTAGAGGGAAAGTCAAAAGACGATGCACTAAAAAATTCAACCCAGCACGTTTGTGCTGTCCACAGTGATGTTAACTGTCAGGAATATACCTGTAGTGCTTGTTTCTTTTCTAAATATATCGTATTCTAACCCTCCATATTGGCTCCTCATTACCAAAATGTCAAGAAATGACGTTAACTGTCAGGAATATACCTGCAGTGCTTGTTTCTTTTCTAAATATATCCTATTCTAACCCTCCATATTGGCTCCTCATTACCAAAACGTAAAGAAATGGTAGTTGTTCTAACTCAGACGTGAATTTTATTGATGGACATTTATTATTTAAAAGGGAAACAAAGTCCTCAATATTCGATTTTTTGGTATCAAATATCGCAAAAATATCGTCCACATACCTTAGCCAAATCCTAGGAAAATACTTTGACTTTTCTTTGGTTTCCATTTCGAATCTGCTCATGAACACGTCTGCCAGGTAGGGGGACACGGGGTTTCCCATGGACGTTCCTTCCTGTTGTCCATAAAGGTAGGAGGTTGCTTTTGAAAAGAGATTTAAGATGCTCATCGGTTAATTAAGATCTGTAAACATTCTTTGTGTACTTCATCTTGGAAAACGTTTTCTCGCACAAGTAAGTAGTACCAAAAAAAGAAAACAACCCACGAGCAAATTTATGCAAATTATCAAATTGTTCCAGTGAAAGACTCTTATGAAATTTCAACAAAGATGAATTTTGATATTCTTCTTAAGCATATCACTGCACCCTAAATCAATAATTTCCATTTGGACTTCCGGAGCCAGGGTTTCAATGTCAGAATCAAAAGGATTTTGAAAAAGATTAATTTCATTCGCAATGACATCAAAATCTGAAAAACGAGCATCCAAATTCATCTTCAAAGCACTCAAAGTTTCGATTGCAAAATTGATGAAAAATTCAGTCTCTGTAGTGTGGCTGAATATTTCACATGTTTTAAAATGTGTGAAATATTTTTTACGTAATTGCGATTGAAATAGTATTATTTTCTGCCTGAAGGATTTGATAATGGTGCATAAATCAGGGAGAAGCTGATTTCCTCCTTGCAATCTCAAATTCAGTTCGTTCATATGATTTATCAAATCGACATAGAAGGTTAACTTCCACATCCATTCACTATTTTCTAAATCGGCAAAAATGGCGCTGCTCCTCATTTAAAAAAATTGCGATCTCTGCTCGAAGTTCAAAAAAGCGCTTAAGGACTTTTCCGCAACTAAGCCAGCGTACGGCAGTATGATATGGTAAATAATTTTCTCCAATCTGTTGAATAAACTCGCGGAATTGTCGGTGATTCAGCCCAGTGGATCTGATGAAGTTAACAACTGATACGACTGGTTTTAGAACTTCAGACAAATCCAAACATTTTCCGCACAAGGACTGTTGATGAATGATACAATGCAAGACTGATGGTTTTGAACTACCATCATTTTCTACAGCCTTTGACACAAGTGCAACCACTCCTTTATTTTTACCATACATATTTTTGCCTCCATCAGTTGTTATAGATTTCAAATTTCTCCATCGAAGGTTCTTTTTATTAATGGCATTTTCAATATCAATATCAAAAGGTTCTTCATACACTTCATAGCTTTTATCTACTCCGCGAATAAAAATCATTACCTGAGCAATATCTGACACATCCGTTGACTCATCCAATGCTAGAGAAAACCACTCATGATGTCCATTTTTGTCAGACAGTTTTGCACCCTCCGAGCCACGGTGTTTGCTGATAAACTGACACTTCTAAATAAATTTACCTTTTCGGGGCATATTTCTTCGGCTACTGCAATCAAGCATTCTTTTATCATTTCTCCATCGGTGAATGGTTTGCCACGTTTTCCGATTTCAAGAGCCACACGAAAGCTGGCGCGAGGTATAGACTCTTGTTCAGTATTCGCTTTGGTAAACAAAGATTGCTGCGATTTGAGTCCGCGTTTCAAAGCTTCAAATTTTTCCTTCCGCAAACTTCCTGTATACTTGGAGTAACGTTGAAGATGTTTCGATTCATAGTGTCGTTTAATGTTATAGTCTTTGAAAACAGCTATGGTTTCATTACAAATTAAACATAGCGCCTTATTACTGGACTCAATCACAAAATACTGAAAGTTTCATTTTTCTTGAAACGTTCTGCATTCACTGTCGATTTTTCGCTTCTTTTCCGTACTAACAAATCACACATAAAAACAATAAGTCAAATCAAAATACTTTTATTGACGGGTGTTACTTTATTTCTCAATAGACAGTTTCGCTTCCTTCACCTTTCCTTCGCAGACTAACTCGCAGTTGCGCCGCTAGCCTTTTTATATGCAATTATTACTGCCATCTCGAGGTGATCGGAATACACTAGCTAGAACCAGAACTTTCTCGAACCAACGCGGTAATTCCAAATATTTAATTACGCCTAATGCCAGCTAGCGGGTAGCTATGTACCACTTTCAGCGGGTAGCTGAAAGTGGTACATAGTACCACTATTCGCCACTAGATGTCGTTGATTGTCACAATACACAATAATAATTGAAATGCAAAAAAAGCGTAAGTTTGTTTAGGTCACGCACTTTACAACCATCCTAGTCTAGAAATATAGTTAAGGGCAAAAATTGGCCCTTGGAACAAACTGAAAAAGTCATTATGGCCCGAAGACTTCAAAGTTTGGAGACCCCTGCCCTAGAGAATTTTTCACTGGTTTGAAAAATGATATATTAAGTGTCAATCAATAGCTTCTTTTTGGATTAGTTACTTATTACATATGTATAGCTTTAGTTTCTTTTATTGTATACCGGCTATGAATTTACGATACATATATAACGATTTTCTCATGTAATTAGGTTACACCTGTATGAGAATAAATAAATAAATAAATGAATAAATAGATAAATAAATAAGTTCCGATCCACTTTTCTGGAAAGGTGTCATTCAGATATTCTCTTACGACTTGAGAATTGTGAGGTGGCACTCCATCTTGTTAAAAGAAGATATCAGCTTGGTTAGCCAGTGGCAAATCTTCAATGATATCATTGATTTATAATTTCTAAGGAAATGTAGATATCTTTCCGTATTCAGTTGTACGTCGAAAATTATTGCCATCAAAAGTTTTCCTCCGATAATATACCCATCCAGCAAGTGGAACCAAATCGCTCTTGAAAATTTCCTTCTTACATCAGATGTAAATTGTTTGAGACCAGTACCTTTTACTATTCCTAATGAACATACATAATTTTAAATATAAAACGTACATCTTTTCTGTATTTAGTCAAAAACCAGTCAATCTACGGTTGTGATCGTTATTGTAAAGATTTTGGATAACTAGAATAACAGGACTTAGTGCATAAGTATACCGAATACGTAACATCTGTTATTAGGTATCATCGTTTCTTCCAATTATTCATGAAAATAGAGAAAATAAAGTGAAAGTGTGTGGCATCAAATTATTCGTAAGAAAATGATTTTTCACAAAAAATCGACGAGCCACCCCTTTTCCATTTGAAAAAATCAAGTTAACTGGAGAAAACCATTTTTACGACTGTGAAATAATTTTTGAAACGACTGTGAAGTCATAAGCCACAAAGTTGTAGTTTTGCCATGTTATTTGATCAAGAATAAATCAATTTACATGATCCATGACATTCTAGATTAAAAAATAAAAATTGGAATAGAAATGATTTCATTTGTCAAATATTGACGAAGGAAAGATTGTTCGATTCAGAATGTCATTCTCGATCGAAATAAGTAGAAATATATAGGATGTCCGATTTAAAAATCAAGAGTTGAGGTCATTTTCGGTCAAACCGGAAGTACGCCAAAGCAAGTTAATAGGTCAAAAAATGTAAATTGAACTATAATACAGAACCTTCAAATTTCGTTTTTCTATCTCCAATAATAAAAAAGTTATAGGGGTGAGCCACCTTAGAGAATCACCCGGTATTTATATATTTGATATATTTTCATTTGAGATGACTCAAGGTCTGAAAATATCATTTCAATATTTTGAATTTGTTTTTCAATCGACTACCGATACCTTTTTTTTGCAATATTGAAATCGTATGGGGTTATTTTCAGAGTATAGGTAATTCTACGATCTACTTCAGGGCGACCTTAACGTATTCATTTGACGAAATAAACCTGTGTTTGTTCAGAAATGGAAAAAAAATGTGAAGTTATGTCGACGTAGTGAACATGTCGCCAAGCGAGCAGGGTGTGCTAGCAGCTGAACTTAATAAATTAAAGAAAGGCGAAATAATCGATCTCATAGTGACGAGAGGTTCACCAGATAGTTATTCTAAGAATCTTATTTTACAGAATCTCTTTGTTAACCTATCGAGTGGTATTAACTCAAGTGGAAACTTAGACTTTGTTAATGAATCATCCGTGCGTTGTTCGAAATCGGAATGCCTCTTTACCGCGAGTAAACTTCAACAAGTCGATCGCGAAGTGGGATCTATTAGAAAAACTCTCCGAACAAATGACTACAAGACTACATGACCAAGAAGAAATTATTTTCCTACTGAAAAAGCAAATAGTCGATTATAATCATTTTGCCAACAATCAGACCATCAATGCTCCTATTGAATCGGACAAAAAAATGCGCAAACCAAGCATCAACTCGGAACAAAAACAAAGTGCTTCTTTTCTACCCGAGCCACATCCAAAGTCCGATATCCAAAAAAACTCTGCGGAAAAAGTCAAGGCCAATGACCGAGTTCCCCAGTCATCTGCTAATAAACCAGGTAACAATCCCAAAATTCTAATTACTGGATCCAATAAGGAACCTAACATGATGATACAAGGCGTTCCAAATGAAGCTGAGTTGGAATGGCTTTATGTTGGAAAAATCAAAGTACTGGTTGATAATGAAGTGATGCAGTCTTTTCTGAAGGAATTATTTCCGGATAAAAATATCAAGTGTTACAAGTTAAACACCAAAGGGAAAAACAGTGCGTTTAAATTGGGTATTTCCAAATCTTGTAAGCAGTTACTGTTGAAGAGTGATAGGTGGCCAGAAAACGTCGTGGTAGAAGAATTTTTGTTTTTTCCGTGAAAACTCTCTCATTTCTCTTGAACGAATTCAAAAATCGCCGTTTTTTGTAATCTTCCATCTGAACATTCATAGTTTAAGAAACAATATAAGTGAACTTGATTCCTTATTACAGTCTCTTGAATATCCGGATGTAGTTTGTTTAACAGAAACTTGGTGTCAAGAAAATGAAATATTAGCTGTCAATGTCAATTGTTATACTCTTTCCGATTATTTTTGCCGTAACGATAAAGTTGGTGGAGTGGTAGCTATCTTCGTTAAAAACATTCACGATTATACAGTCTTACACACTACCGTCGAAAAATCTCAGGGTACGTTTGAATATGCTGCTGTCGAAATAACCGCTCTCAACTCCAAAATCCGCGTTAACTGTTTTTACAGACCTCCATCTTCCAATAGTCTATCCTTCATACATAATATGGAACTATTTCTTGATTCTCTTTTTGAAAAAAATGTTCAAACCTCCACTGATGGCAATGCAAACTATCTGCGTAATTTATTTGCCTTTTACGCATTGAATCAATGTATTTTCAGTTACACAAGAATTCAGGGCAATAGCATGTCTACGGTGGACAATATTTTTTCCTCTACATCCAATATCTCCAATTCCACCGTCAGTCATATAGATTTTTTGGATCATGCACTCCAATATATAGTTTTACCAATCACCTCTTCTACTGTGAAGATAACCAATTATTCTCTTAAAAGATCCCTGTGTGATCAAAATTTTCACTTTTTGAATGCTTGGATAACCTTGGATAACTAAGGAGATCGTTAATGAAGGAAAATTACTCAAAGATATTTTTCACATCAGTAAAATCCAATTTGATGGAATCATTAACCAACAATATGAATTACTTTTGAAACAGCATCGACAAAAAATAGAAACTTTAAAGAAGTCTCACTTCGGCCACAAATTTCTTGAAGCCACAAATAAATCTAAGGTTGCCTGGAATATAATCAAACAAAATACCACATGTGATAAAAAAGCCAATTCTTGCCAAAATATGTTATTGATGAAAATGAATTATCTGTAAACGAGGGTGTTGATATCTTCCAAACATTTTGCGATTACTTCTTGGATTCTGTCCAAAATTTAGTCGAAAAAACATCTCCTATTTCAGTAAATAATTGTGACATCAACTCCAACTCACTTTTTTATATCCTCTGGATGAAACAGAACTACTCGAGATAGTGAAGTCGATATCTTCTAAGACTTCCAGTGGCGTGGATGAAGTACCTTGCAACCTCTTGTTCAAGGTGGTTGAAAATCTGATCGAACCCCTCTTATACCTCATTAATATCACTTTAGTCGAAGGTATATTCCTTACTCGACTCAAACATGCAATAATAGTGCCTATCCATGAGAAACATGACAAGCACTCGGTTTCCAATCACATAGGAATTGCGTTACTATCTGCATTTTCAAAAATATTCGAGAAAACTCGTGAAAGAAGACTACTCTCTTTTTGCAAGAGGTATAAAATCATCCCAGACTCAATATGGCTTCCAAATTGGCAAGGCCACTCAGGATGCCACGATGAATTTAGTCAATGAAGTCATTTCTAATCTCGATAGAGGTGAAAAAACGATGAGTGTTCTATTCGACTTGTCACGAGCTTTCGACACTGTTGATCATGATTTACTTTTGAGCGAGCTGTTTTGTCTTGGAATTCGTGGCTCATCTCTGGATTGGTTGAGATCCTATCTGGATCGCAGAACGCAAACTGTGAGGGTTAAACTGGAGGCTGGGACCTTCCACTCTAGAACCTGTGTCGTTCCCACCGGTGTTCCCCAGGGTAGCGTCCTAGGACCTATTCTCTTTCTTTTATTCGTACATGACCTCAACAACAGTAATCGTCAACATTGTACACTGCAATTTGCCGACGATTCTTCTTTCACTCTGAAGTCTTCAGATTATGAGGGATTGTCGAATCAGGCCAATCAAGCAGTTACTGATATGCAATCTCAAAATGGTCTCATTCTGAACAGCTCAAAAACTAATTCAATCGTCTTTTCACTACATGAGAATGATCGCAGTGTTCTGGTCAAAATAAATGGCAAGTCAATACAACAAACCTCATCTGTAAAATTTTTAGGTTTGAACATTGATACTCAACTCTCTTGGTAC
Source organism: Leptinotarsa decemlineata (assembly GCF_025532065.1). NCBI lineage: Eukaryota > Metazoa > Arthropoda > Insecta > Coleoptera > Chrysomelidae > Leptinotarsa > Leptinotarsa decemlineata. The sequence continues at coordinate 5,202,011 of NW_027412541.1, read as the reverse complement.
AAGCACATTGAGTATATTTTGAGTGAAATGTCGAAACATTGTTTTGTAATTCGTAATCTCCGTAATTTTGTTCCATTGAATATATTGAAGAGCTATTACTATGCTTATATTCAATCTTCATTCAGTTATTGTCTGATCAACTTTGGTAACTGTACAAGAATGAACGAATTAATAATAGCTCAAAACAAGGTAGTGAGAACAATGTGTTTGAAAAAATATGATGACTCATGTAGGGAGCTGTTTACCGATTTGGATATTCTAACTATTATTTCACTACATATATTCAACTGTGTTGTTTATGTCAAAACTCATCTCGACAATTTTGAATCAAGAGAAAATCTTCGGCTCGCCACAGGATATATACGTTAAGATCTAACTATAATTTTATTGTTCCCCACCATAAATCGACGAAAGCAGCAACCGGCTCTCTAATTTTGCCCATCAAGTTTTACAACAAACTATCTATCTCTCTTAAACAGCTATCAAACCTGCATGCCTTAAAAAACTGTTACATGACAATACATTTTATTCCCTTAATGAATACTTCCAGGCTGATTTGGAAATATTATTAACTTGATTGCAACAGTTTAGACTGTACTATTTTCAATTGTCATATTTTTCAGTTTCATGTATTTTTATACTTCTGTTTGATATTTTCATATCTTTACCCTTTATGTGTGTGTATATATATAATTATTTGTATTGTGAATTTCTATATTTCAGTTTGATTGACTTTTTCCATGCTGTAGAGTCTCTGAAAATAAACTGATTTGATTTGATTTGATTTAACGTTAACATTGAAGAAAAGTCGCATTACAAGGAACAATAGGTACCAATTTAGTTCATCCTGAAACGTTGCTTGGCTATATCTCTTACCAGAATATGAAAACCCTGGAGATTTTCGGAGATCAGTATAAAAACTCTTGAGAATTCTCCAAATTTGAAACTTCCATTTCGGCCAAGAGAAATTTTCAATTGTTGAAGTAGTTGACAATATTGATTCGTTATCAGATAATGTCAAGAAAAACCCAATCATATACTTTTTGAAAATTATTCTGAAGTAATCTTTTTTCATTCTATTCACGTCGGGATTTTCACAATTGTATTTGTGCTTCCTGTTTTTCTCCACAATGGAAACGTCGAAAGCTGCCAAAGAGAAATTGAAAAGTTGTTTGATCCGGACGAAATCCTACCTAAAGCCGTCGAAGAATTGTTGGAGATTTTCCAGCTCTTCTGTTGGATACAATGAACAAGCTACAAGTTTGTGTACTGTGGTTGTGAATTTAGAGATAAATATGTCCCAAAAATGTTTTTATATTTCATAACTGATAGTGAGAAATATGAATAATTGTTATTGTAAATCTCTGAATAATAATGAGCATGACCTGAATGACTCATTTAATTTCAATAGTTACAATTTATCTAAGAACATCATATGATAGGAAGAGATGCTTTCAAAGTTTGAATGATCATCATGGTGTGAATCATTTGTTATCATCCTTACGAATGGAAAATCAATTTCGAAATATATATTTTCATGTGATGGATAGAATTTGACTTCGGTCACTCCCAACGTTCACATTTTATACATTATCATCCTGTGAATCATATCTAATTCAATTCCATTACTTTAATATATTTGAAAATATTTGTTCGCAACTGTTTTATCTTTCATTTCGTATCTGAAAAAAACATGTCTGTCTGATTTCCACATCTCTGTGGACATCTCCATTCATGAGATATGCAATGATTTTCTACCTCCTTTAGGAAGTCGTTCAATTTTTATATAATAATGGAGAATTGGGAAGCCAAAAATGTTCCAACCTCCAATTTTTGGAGTAAAACATTTTTACGCACGCTGAACTTGGGGAGTAAGCTGGTGAATGCGTGACGAAAGCGTTACAAGAACTGTGATCGTGCGAGGCGAACGGAAGTTGAGAGGGAGGTATGATTTACTGAAGATAGAAAGAGAGAGTTACGTTTCGTATATTACTGTAGGGGAAAGGGAGAGAGCTGCGAGTAGGTCGCATGTCAGTTAGCGGAAATTAAAAATTGGTAGAAAACTTGCCGATTTCGAAAAAGGGATTGTGCCAAAACATATTTGTGTCCATTTTAACGCTCAACAAACTTATCGAATCAGAAAGTGAAATTTTCTTACCTGACATTATTTTATCCAGTTTGGAGATATTTGTATCTTTGGAGAAAACCAATGCCTGGATTTTTGTACCATTGAATTGAACCTAGTTACTTTCATCCCAATTCGAAATTACTTCATCATTAAGATATGCAACCTCCTGCTGCCAGTGAAGATGTGCATCCGCCGCCGATGTCCTGGAATCCAAATGGAATGACGATACAAGTGTACTGATGGCGTCAGAAAAGCAATATATTGGATTCTTGTTTTTTTTTTCCAAATAAATCGTTGATATACAATAAAAAGAGGGTTGAAGACAATATATATTCCTGGTTAATACCAGCGTTGATGGTGAAAGTATTCGAGAGATATCCATCAACGGCCACTTGCAGGGAACGTTCTTTCAGGAAGCTGGAGAGCCAAACACAAAAGTGATCCGACAAGCCATAGCATCCACGTTTGACCAGTAAACCCTCATGCCATATACGGTCAAAGGCCTTAGAAATATCAAGCGCAACAGCTCTTGACTCTCCTTGTTTCTCGATTGCGGTATTCCAAGTGACATATTGGTGATCGCTCAAGATGTTGAAGCTTTCCAAATATTTAGGGAAATAGTGGTTTATGGCTTTCTTCATCATTTTTGATATCACTGAAAGCAAAGCGACTGGTCTATAGTAATTTGGGAATAGGAGGAACGCGAACAATCTTCCAACCAGAAGGAAAAACCATTTTCTTGTGAGACGGGTTGAAAAGTCTGCAAAATAATGGAGTGAGTGCATTCTTGCACTCGTAGGACGACGGGCACCTCATCAGGACCAGATACCTTGTTGATATTGAGCTGTTTCAGAATTCGCCTGACCAGACGTTGTCGAAAACTTCATCTTCAGTATGGTGCAGCCAAGTGTAAGGATGGGCAACACTTGGTTACCAGAAGAAAGAAATACAAATGCACGGTGATTTTGATAGTTTTCTTGTAAACACAAGATCTATTAACTGAAACCACAAATGTTCGGCTGCCTCCTGCTGGTGGCTCCGTGCATTTGTATTTCTTTCTTCTGGTAACCAAGTGTTGCCCATCCCTACACTTGGCTGCACCATCATATATATATATATATATATATATATATATATATATATATATATATATATATATATATATATATATATGTCATGCAGGTAGCTATAGCTGCCTCCGTGGTCATGTTAGATGTAGCCTGGGAATTCTAGGTCTTCTAACTGGAACCACAAATGTGCGGTTGGCTCCTGTTGTTGACTCCGTGCATTTGTGTTGTTTTCTGATTTCGGCAAACAAGTGTTTCCCATCTTTACACTTGGCTGCACCGCGCTGATGAGGCCAATAGCCAGAAACACGTGTCCGCGGTTTGCCCCCCTTTTTTGTGTGTTGTTCAATTTTTGATTTATATCATGCACACTCGATAAAATCTCTCTCTCTCTCTCTCTCTATATATATATATATATATATATATATATATATATATATATATATATATATATATATATATATATATATTGATGGTGCAGCCAAGTGTAGGGATGTAGAGGGTAGACATATTTCAATGATTTCGTGGGTGAATTGCAGTGCTATTTGCTTAAGACGACTATGTTGCTTTCTTTGATGTAGCGACATGCTTTTACCCTCAGATAATACTGAACGAACGATAGTGGTCCTCTTGGCACCTGCAATTACCCAGCTATTTCCCTGTGTAGTGATGTTAGGAAGACCCTGTTGACTGTCAGAAATAATGGTTATCGAATAACTGCCACCTGGGGATCTGATTAGGGAACATTTTTACCTTTGTAGTATTTTGACCCCAGGTTACGATTTTTTTTCAGAATTACGTTAATAATAATTATACTTTCAAGAAATATATATATATATATATATATATATATATATATATATACAGGGTTTCCCTGGACTTCTTCTTTTCCTCTCGGGAATGTATAGATGGGGTCAAAATATCACCAGTACTTTATATAACTTTTTTTCCTAAAATCCTTCGTTACCAAGTAACGGGCCCTTGAAGTTACGAAATGAAAAATGTTTTGTTTTTCTTTGATAACTTTTCAAGTGAATATTCAAAATCATCCAAATTTTGGTAATTGACTAAACAAATGAATTCCTTCGATGAGCTTTCATGCAGGAGTCAGTTGTTTTGCTACAAAGTCAGGAACGGACTACCCCCGATGGTCCACATCCCAAAACTTTGAAATGACAGATATTTTTCAATATTTTTCAACAAATTAAGGTTACTTGGACAATTTTATGAATAAAAGTACTCGTGTGGAAAGACGATCGGAGCAACGAGTCTTGATAAAAATGTAGTTTCACTCGACGACATCAAACCCGCTCGTCCACCATTATTTGAAATGAATAATTATCAAAGCAGAAATAATAATGATAACTTTAATTCAACAACATTTATAACAGGAATAATACAAAGTATGCTAAAATGAAGTCGTAAACAAAAAGTATAGTACCTATATGGAAGTTTAAGTCACAATTGTGATAGCAGATATTTTTTCAAAAGAAATATCAAGTTCTGTAGATTCGTGGTATTTTTAAACTAACAAGCTACTCTACTATGAAATATCGAATTCATTCCATATTTTGTATGTACATAATACGTGTGGAATAATCACGTTTCGTGTTGATCAGTTATCTGAATCTCATGAAACTCAACATTCGAATGTTTCAAATTATTCTTCACAGCTAAACTGTTGAGGAGTTTCACTGATAATTATAATTTTATGGGAGAAATTCTTTAACACGAATCTAAATTTAGCTGAAAAAACGCACATCGGAAAAAATATTTACTATACTAATAAAAAGCAAACGAATGAACTACAAAAACGGCTGCACATGATCAGGTGAAAAATATCCAGGGAATAATTATGTTCCATTTCTTTCACAGATGTTGACAAAAAACCTTTTAGAAAGTTATGATAAAAAATGAGAAACTGGAATGCGATTTTGTTTTGTTGAGTGGTGCGTTATGTTGTATGTTGTATGTATGCTGGTTATGAAAGCATTTTATGTTTCAGAATCAACTAATCCTCAGAACATGATTATTTGTTATGTTCTGTTTTTGTCAGTGTAAACTAAGAAACCAAATTCCATGTTTGTTCAGTGATATGGGGTGTTTTGCACATATTTGGTAGATCAGTATTGAAATTTTTGAAAATGAAGTAAATTGAAACTATATGATAATTTACTCATACGTATCATTTATAAACAGTTCTTCCTATATCAAGAAGTATTCAGTGAAAAATTGGCGCAATGGTAGTGTACCCCTTGACCGTTTCAAGTTCGAGTTCATCTCAACCAGAATAATTTTTTCGTAAATTCATCTAGATGAAGATGAATTTATTTTGCTACGTTACATGTTTGAGGGGATTGTCAAATTCCATGATTTTTTATATTAACATAGACTACACGACGCTAATGATCATAGTTGTTGCTGCCACGGCACCGGAAGAACAAAAAGTAGTACTAGATACTTTTTGTGAAAACTCAAATCGTTTCACAATCAGGTACGATTCTCATTCTAAATCGTATTTCAGATAACTCCCACTTCCCCAACTTGCCAACCGTCGTATGCTGTTCACTATTCAGCTAATGGTAGAGACTCGTCTATGACTACTCTTTGTCGTCCTGTCACAGAAAACCAGCTTCGGGTGCAGCGTTTCGGATCGCACCGCAGATTATCATCGAGAAGGTCGAGTAGTTGTGACAGTACATGCGAACGGGCTCCAAGTCCTAGCCCGAGTGCTTGCGAAGATGGCCACAAACCTAAGGTTATATCCAGGAGGATGGGTAGGAGAAATATCAAAGCTCAGGTTTGTTTTTAAGATTTAAAAAAAAACAATTTCGAAGAAAATATTTTGTTTTTCCTCTTCAAAAATATTTCATTTCTCGTAACATTACACTCAGAGACTGTTGATGACTTCACTATATCAGTTTAGAAAGACTAGGTATATAGAAAAAAATTAAGAAATTTTTTTTTGCTGTGGATGAACCTATGTTTGATTGGACAATTTCATTTAGATCGGTATGAATGTTGATGACTTCACTATATCAGTTTAGAAAGAGTAGGTATATAGAAAAAAATTAAGAAAATTTTTTTTTGCTGTGGATGAACCTATGTTTGATTGGACAATTTCATTTAGATCGGTATGAATGATGAATTGATTTTCATCGGATTCATAACTTACAGGGCATTACAACGAAAACATGCCCCCCGCTGAAAGTCAGAAATGGACGTGTAATCGAAAATTAAAAAAAAAAACATCAATTTTTAGTTCTAGGGAGACTAATTCTGATATAAAAATCATACCCGAAACTTCACCCCCCTGTGGCCATCAACTACCTCCCTATTTTTTCAATGGCATGGGGGGTCGAGTGATAAATCATCTGAAATGTATTTTGCCGCTCTATTACCTCTGATATTTTTTTGGAAATTTGTTTATTCGTAATTGAGAAATTGAATGTTGAAGGTTATATTTAAGAAAAAACAGAAAATTTGCGGTCGCTCATTTCATTGAGGAAATCAACAAAAGTAATATCAATGGCAATACAATCAACAGATAAAGTGTTCAAAAGGACCTCCATCTAATTCCATACAAATAATATAGTGTCATTTTGAAAGCGTTCCTCACATTATTGGGGAATCGGCATTCTCGAACAATTCTCTGTCGCAGGTCTTCTAGATTTGTAGAATTAATTCAGTTGGTAGTGAACTCTTTGAAATGTACGACACTGTTAGTTTTTTCTGCACTGGTAGTTTTTGTTGACTCTAGTTGTCACAGAACAAAAAGTAGATACTTGGCCACCGTCACTTCTTCACGAATTATTATTCAGTCATTCTTGTTCATTGTGTCCCAACATATTTATTCTACTGGAGAAAGAATAGAAATTGTTGCAACCTATTATCAAATTTATGAATGTGCTAAAGCTGCAGCTAGAATTTATAATACGAATCATCCAGACCACAACGCCATCAATACGTTAAACAGTTAATGGATGAGTTTCGAACTTCAGGTTCTGTTCACAACAGAAAACATGTCAGAAATAACGAAGTTGAAGTTGCAGTTTTACGACATGTACAAATGGATATTCGACAATCTGTCAGACAAGTAGCTAGAGCGTCTAGTGATTAGATAGTAGTACTCTTTATGAGGCTAGAACCATAACAAATGGATGTTTTTGTTACGTAGGTGGGTGTGATTTCATATATAATTATTGTTTTCAAATTCAAACAACTTTTCTGACTGAACTTTTTAATAATGTTGAAAATAAGGGTAGTTTACTCCTAATTGTTATCAATTTAAACAAGTATATTTAGTAAATACCCAAATATCCACGCCACTGCACAAAATGAAAAATGACATGAAAGCTCAAATAAACGTTTGGACCTGGAAAAGTATTACAAACCTATAACAGCTGTGGCAAATCATAAGTGAATCATAAGCACTCTGTTATTACTCTTTCCTATTAGGAAACAGAGTATCAGTAAAACAAAACTTCAGAGTCAGATAGATCTGGAGTATAAAGGCTGAAGTGTGGTTTTTCTCCGAAAATTTATATTGACCAAATTGGGAGAACTTTCTCCAAAAGGAAAAAAGAAAAATAAAAGTAATTCTTGAATGAGAGACCAAGTCAAAATTTACAAATCACCTTTCGTGAGAGGGGCACGAGTTCAATCGTGATTACGACTTATTGCATTTGGAGAAGAGATTCGAAACTCAATCTTTCAATATGATTAGAAATCAAGAGATTGATGAATTCCTAACTATTGTCTAATGACCAAATAGATTTGAATTAATCCCCTTTGCTTAATTTGTTTTGTAAGGGTGAAATTGGTAGTTTGGAACAGAAAAACATGAAAAAGTTCTGTTTCTGATAGCATGAATCGCGTGATAACTTAGTGCTTCGAGGTTAATAGGACGACATTATAATCTGTGCCAGATTTTTCATTCGATTTTTTTGATTTTCTGATGATTCAAATGGTTAACAAATGTCAGGATACAGAAAATCAGATAGATGATGATTAGTGTTAACGATAAATTCTTGAAAATGTATAACTATTTTTCCCAAATATGATTTATATATTTTTTTGAAAGATGTTACATCAACCAATTTTCATTTTCAGGTCAAACGATTTAAAATGGAAACCAAAGCTGCCAAAACTTTGGGAATTATAGTAGGTGGTTTCATATTCTGTTGGCTTCCATTTTTTACCATGTACCTGGTGAGAGCATTCTGTCCAAATTGCATCCATCCGCTGGTGTTCTCCATCCTCTTTTGGCTTGGTTATTGTAACAGTGCCATAAATCCTTTGATATACGCACTTTTCTCCAAAGATTTCAGGTAAGTTGTGTGTTCATAATAAAAAGTGTTTATTGTGGCTCACACCTATTCACACTCGACCAAATGAACTCGGCTTCCCAACGAAGCCGATCAGTTTGTATGGTGAGTGATCTTTCAGGTTAGATGATAAGAGTACGGCTCTCGAACTCTAAAAATGAGATTCAGTCCCCAGCGGGGCAGGCACAAAGTATGTGCTCTGCTGTTTCATCATTTTCCAAACAGACGCGACACACATTGTCTTGCGACAGTCCGAGTCTCTGCATATGATGATTCAAATGACAGTGACCTGTAAGAAGGCCTGTTAGACATCGTAGTGTTAGACATCGTAGTTTGTCCCTATTGTAGTCCAACAACTGGTTGGTATCAAGCTTCGAAGGGTGAATAAACGCCTTTGATTGAGCCAACCCTGGAAGATTCTACCAGAAGTCCATAAATCTCCTTACCATCCAGGTGTTCAATCTTTGTTTGGCGAAGCATAAAGCGATGCCAATGACAGGTTCTGGTCTGATGAAGCTGTTTGCAACACCCTCCTTTGCAAGGGAATCAACAGCCTCATTGCCTTCCAGGCCAGTATGGCCAGGAATCCAGACCAGAGACAATCTGTTGAGTCTTTCTATCGGGGAGAGTAGTTTTTGGCAATTTGCTACCAATTCAGACGTTGCTTGGTAGGATCCAAAAGCTTCCAACGGCACTTGACTATCCAAAAATATTTCTACTGACTTGTGTATGAGGTTGGATTCTTCCAATCTCTCCGCACACAATTCAATAGCGTGAATTTACTCTTGAAATACAGTCGCATAGGTTCCTAGGCAGGTTGTTATCTCTGTCCTGGGTCTGCGTCTGAAAACACCTGCACCAGAACCGAAAGGTGTTTTTGATCCATCTGTGAAACAACAACTATCTGCTAGTTCTCCCGGAGGATCCAGTCCTCTCTACTCAGTACTTCCTAAGGCAATTTGTAGTTGACAGTTGGCAGACATAAAGTCTGAGGTCATTTCCATAATCCAGTGACTTCCAGTGTCAACCAACAGTCTGTTGCACTCTGCATTACATTGATTGATGCAATTGACAATGTGCACAATTCTATATGCAGTCCATCTATAGCCTCTCTTTCCAGAAAAATATGGAGAGAGGGTAGATCTGGAAGGATCTGCATGATCGCTGACGGTGTGGTACTGATGACACCACTGATGGCCAGACAATCCTGTCTCTGTAAGCCAGAGAGCTTCGCTTGGGTCGTTTTCTGTAAAGCCTTCGGCCACCAAGCATTTGGTGCAAATGTGATCTTTGGTCCGATAATTGTAGCATAAATCCCATGGATTTGTTTGGGACCTAAACTCGCAAATTTTACTAGAAATCGTTCGACATGTCCATACGAACAGTCTGGCTCTGTGTAAAACTTTTTCCAAGTGAGCGTTCCGGGTAAGTTTTTTGTCAAGGACAATGTCAAGATATTTCACCTCCGCTCTTTTCCGAATGGAATGACCTCACCATTGAGGGAAAGTGGCGTTAGATCGTCCAATTTTCTCCTGGTGAAGGGAATTATCACAGTTTTGCTGAAGTTGACAGACATCTGCTTCCTCAGGACCATCTGCTTCCAACGTCCACGTTTCATCCATAACTACGATGGGTATCTTCAGCAGTGTGTTACAGAACTATTGATAGATAAAAGGAAAGGAAAAATCAAGAAGATCGTCAATACAGGATATTCATATTGAGTTAATGAAGAGAGTCCACTCTCTCTCTCTCTCCGTGTAAATATCAATAACAGATACATATGGTCTCATCAATGAGTCTGTCTACCAACGAAAAGGTTGCAACGCATTGGTGCCAACCACCGCTGAAGATGCTTGTCGTGGTTATAGGCGAAACGTTTGGAGTTAATCTCTCCATTGGAACACTGCTACCTAGCCCAGTTAATCAAAGTTCAAATGTCACTTCCGTTCATGGGAATTTCAGACTTCACGCTCTCTGGTTCTTTTTATTCTTACAAGTCTTTTCTCATGAACTCCCAAAAGTTTTTCAAAGAATGGGGTGAAGTGAGAGAAAGTAATGATAGTAACTTTCAACGTGTGATTCCTTTTTCATTCATATTAGTTAATATAAAATATATTAATATTTCAATTCCACCCAAAGCAAAAATTGAGTCAAAACGTTTTCCGGTAATATTTTTATTATCACTTCATGTCGAAAACCGAAGTAATTATTTTAATGGCTCACGTGAGTTTTTGAGATAGGTTGGCTTGAATTCCACATTTATTCAAAAAAGTGTATTTCATTGTCCTGAAAGTTTATTATATAAATGAATCACTCTTCTCAGGTTTGCCTTCAAGAGAATCATCTGTAAGTGTTTCTGCACCAGGAAACAAAAAGATTCCAGAAGAGGCTCAGAAGGATCCCAGTTACAGGGAAGGCAATTCAGATCTCCTAGCTATAATATTCAAGTTCATGGAAACTCTTTGGGAGAGGAGAGCGACCCCGGTGGAGACCCGTCTGATTCAAGGTGACCTGATGCCAGGAAAGGCATCAGTCAGATGTATGGTGAAAACGAATCAGTCATCAAGGTGGCGATGTGTATGATGGTCGGCTGACAAAAAGTTAACTTCGACAGACAGAAGCAGACTTCCTTGTAGAACAGACGCAAAAAATGATGAGGAGGATGAATTTGAAAATATTGATGGAAAGTACTCTACTCAGTGAACTTTTGTGATTATTGTATTATAGTACTCTTCGAAAGTGTTCGGCAGTATCATACTAATTCAGATTGTGGTGATAATTCAAAATATTGTACTGATCATCATCCAAGGTGAGGAGAAGTGTCTGAGATTCATATCCGATTATGCATTGATGATTAAAACAAAAATGAATTTTATATGTCGGCAATGGGTTGTAGATGAAGTTTTCTAGGAAAAGAAAATGCTAAGTTTGACATCCATGGCACTATCTGATAGAATAGTATTTTTTTTTATATCAGGAGTTTCTTGAAGTTTTGGAGTAAGACACTTGCCTTATTGCATCTTCAGCACCAATTTGGATAATACTACGAAATGATGCACTCAATTCATTCATAAAATTACGATTCCATGTCACGATTGAGTAAAATTTACTCTGAGAGTACGTAATGACATTTATTCGCTCGTTTGATTGAATCCTAGTCATGGGAATCTTGTTCAACTTGAATTGGGTATATTTTCAGAAGAGATTAATTTATAATAAAATCATTCGATTTTGTATCGAGTATATTTAAAAATGATTTTGAAATGTCTTCTTCTATCATTTGAAAAAATTTGTCTCTTCACTTTCGCCATGTGAAATGTGAACAGCTTGTTTGTGTAGTTTTGAATATCCAATGTGGTATCAGAGCCAAAATCACAGGTGAGACATTTCACAAGATTCCAAAAAAATATTCTTTCCTGAAAATATACCCCTTTCGATTCAGAGACGAAATGTGGTGGAGTGTTCGCACTGTGTGATTTTCTATACCGAATAACTGATGCGGAATGTGTTCGTTCTGATAAATATAGTTAAAAACAAAAAAAATCGGTTTTAAAGAATATCGAACTGAAAAGTTAAACATTCTTTTCAATGAGCTTAGAACAATAACGAACGAAAAATACTAGTATTATTGTGAAAGAAGCGACGGGCGCTTGATATACAAAAAATATGGCACAATAATATGAGTATTTTTCGTTCGTTATTGTTTTGAGCTCATTTGCGTGTTTTTTAGTTTTTGAACTATATTTATTTATAATTTTCCAGTTTCGTATGCTTTGAAAGTGCGTTTCTCAATTTTTTTAAACTATATTTATTTTATCCAAACTTTTGGCTCGATCAGCCGTATATTGTTTAAAAAATAATCATTGATATTTTCCGATTCCGGAGAAGGAGCCTGAAAATTATCTACCAAGCCCAAGGCAGCAGGCGCCCCAAGGAGGGTTACAAATAAGGCATTTTTCAAATGAAGAAATACATGTAAAGTGAGTTCGAATTATATCAAGGAGGTTACGTACAGCGCCATCTGCCCGAGATCAGATCAAACAATGATGTCGATAATTCTGTCTAATACATATCCCGAGCTTGAGAGTTACAAGCAAACAAACAAACATGCATACATACGGGTGAAACGCAAAAACGTTGGCAAGAAAACAATTGTTTTTTTAAGAAGAAATTGATCCTGTTACCCAACCAAACTTTCTTCAGAAGAATTATTGGATCACTAGACTAGTTAACTGATCATTAATATAATTTAAAATAATTCTTATCTGCAATGGGCTCATTCAACAATTTTTTTTTCATTATTTGAAAGTTTATATTTCAAATAGTACATCTGCAAAAATCTGAATTTTCACTCTTTATCTTCACCCTCAAATTAATTGTTGAATGTGGCGTTCACCGAAACGGGGCGTGGTCAAGGTTGACGTCACATCAGTCGACTCGGCGACAAGGGAATGCTGGCGGATAAGCGAAATACGTGTGCTAAAGCCGTAGAAAGCAAGTTGTGTGTTAATTACTGCAGTGTGTCACCTGTATCGCAATGTTCCTAAATGCAAGAATTCTTCGGTAACTGCACCAGACAAAATTTGTATTTTACTGTTACGGAAGTTATGGCAGCGCCATATGCGGAGGGATGACTTTGTATCTTCCATCAAGGGGACGCATTTTTGTTGCGAGGAGCATTTTAATGTGAGTATGAATGATAATGATCAATACAAAAATATACTTTACTCTGACCACTACTTTGAATTTTAGGTTGAAACAGACTTAGACAAAGTACATGTATATCAAAACTATGAAAGTGGGGAAAATTATATTGAAACCAGGCGTAATTCCGCTTATATTTGATTGCCAGATTGATAGACCAACGGCCCATACATCTAAAGCTCCACCGTTTGTTCAAAAAAAGGAAAAACAAATTTTGTTGAATACTTGTAACGAAGATATCGCTGAAGATCAAATCATGTGTGATGGAGCAGGTACACAGGAAAATACCTTTGATGTTGGAATTCAAGTTGATAAACATGTTTTTTGAAGATCAAAAGCTAAACAGACCGTAAATATTATATACCACCGAAAAAGAAATCGTTCTAAAGAATTAGAAAAGACAGAAAGTATTGGAAAAAATTACTACTAAGTTCCCCGAGGACAGTGAGAATTTTTTTTTTGTACCTTGGGAGCTGTCTGACTCGTCCATTTAGTCCAAGTCTCCAGGAAACACTGCAGCCTCTTGGGCTTATTGCGTTTGTTCTCCCATCTTCTCATGACACCCATTCCATCAGTCTCGTTCCCTGTACAGGGAACCTGTTTGTACAGGTTCCGTGTTGGATGTTCGTCATATTCTTCTGGACGTAATTTCATACGTCCAGATATTGCCTGCCTCCTGTGATTCAGTGCCTCGCATTCGCATAAGATGTGTACAGCTGTTTCTATCCCTTCGTTGCATATTCTGCAGCTGAGGTCTCCATTGTACAGCCCCATTTTATTCAGGTGTTCTCTGAGCGGACAATGACCGGTTAGTAACCCTGTAATTATTCTGAGCCGATCCCTACTATATTGAAGAATTCTTCGGTTCTTTTCTCGGACGGTTCCCCAATGAAGGTTCTACTGTGTTTGTTGCCAGGTACTTTTGTCCAGTACTCTGTGTGCTTCTTAATGGTCCATATCCTAATCTGGTTTCGTACCAGTGATTTTGATACCCCCAGAGCTGGTTCAGGACCTATATATGAAGTTGATGATCCGCGTCTAGCGCATTCATCAGCTTCATCATTACCTGTGATTCCTGAATGCCCTGGCACCCAGTACAAAGTTGATTTGTTCCTGTTTGCAAGTTCATTCGGTTCTTAATGGCATTCCCAGACCAGTTTTGATGTCACCTTCGGGTTTGTCAGAGCCCCTAGTGCGCTCGTGCTGTCTGTAAAAATATTGATCCGCTCATTTCTTTGAGGTCTCAATTCAATAAGCCTTGCACACTGCAAGGCCGCCTGAGAGACGAATGCGTATAGTCCTAGCGGATAGCTTCAGTTTAGATTTCTATCCGCTCGGTATATTCCAGCTCCCGTTCCATGTTTGGTCTTCGATTCATCTGAATACCAGGTGTTTTTTCCAAACATGTTTTCGGGATGACTAATGGTCTTCCACTCTTCACGGCTCATGATTTTGGCCGTGAAGTTTGTGTTAAAGGTGTACTTTGGTGTCATGTGGTCCGTGCACATATTCAATATGTGATCCTCCACTTGTTCCGAGATTTCTGTTAGGGCCGATCTTCTGTAGTTCGGTGAGTTTTCCAGAGTGAATTGGCCCATCCTGGCCTCCCCCATTATCACAAAGTGTAAAGGAGGTGGATTCAGGAGTGTCTCCAATGCAGCTGTTGGGGTAGTTCTCATTGCTCCCGTCATTCCCAAACATGCAAGTATTTGCACCTTGCCTAGTTTGTTGATGGCGGTCGCCTGCTTCACCTTTGGCCACTAGACCAGAGATGCGTATGTTATCATGGGTTTAACCACCATCGTGTATAGCCAATATACCATGTCTGGTTTTAGTCCCCATGTTTTTCCATAGGTGCGTCTGGCGAGCATCAGTGCTACCTCCGCTTTTCTCTTTATCCTGTCCAAGTGTTGGTTCCAGGTCAGTTTGGAGTCTAGGATTACTCCCAGATATTCAACCTCCCCCGACACTTGTATTTCTTCACCTCGAAGTTTTAGAGGTCCGAGAAGTCCGAGACCCCGAGACAGTGAGAGTTAGAGTAAGTACATCAGACATGACTTCTGTTCATACATCATCTGATTCTACTTTCTCTGGAATATTAGTTGAAAACTGGAATTCGAAAAACAATATTGAGCGAAGATCTATTTACGTCATAGAGAAAAATCCGAAATTATGCCTTGGAATCCCAAGGTACTCTTTATTTATTATAGAATTTTGTCTGAAAAATGCCAGTTACCCAGAATCGATATATACATTACTTTGAAGAAAATTAAATTGAATTGATGATGGCAGCGATTCATAATCTCGAACTATAGGCCCGGTTGCCACCGCTCGAAGCTCCTTGCCTGGTGTGACGTCAAAATGTATGGCGGGCGATCTCACAATTTCAATTGCTCTTGCTCAGTTGTTAACAGACATACAAACCGGAAAATTTTGTGGGATACTTGGGAGGTGATTTACTTTTATAATATATAATTTTCCATAAAAAACTAAATTATCCTGAATGAGCCAATTCTGAGCAGGTTAGTAATCTGTCAGGTTTTAGGAAGACTGATCTAATTGGGAATTACAAAAAATGATTGAAAGTTATTAGGTTTATCTTTATTCTGAAAAAGTTGGATTTTATAGTTGCATAACAGCCAGAGACATCTGTACACCTTTCTTGGATATTATTTTCCACAATCCTATAGTTAGTAACAAACAAAGTGGCGTAACTGGTACATTATATGGCCATTGGTCATCCCATACAATTTCAGAAAAGTCAGTTTGTTCACTATATACGAGTATACTAATGTAACAGAAAATAGTGTGTTTGAATGTTATTTCATTTAACAGAAAAATGGAAATATTTAGTCGATGCTCAAGATTCTACTTTTGATATATTCCGAATAATTTGGATGGCACAAGTATCACTCAGAATATGAAAATTTAACAGTTCGTATCATTCAATTGAGATAGATTTCGATACATTTAAATTATTTGAGAAGAAAAGTTTCGGTTTTCTACTTTTCCATCTTCATACAAAAATGTAGGAATTTTTCAAAGAAAGAAAAGAAGCAATCAATTTCAAAAAAGATGTGTGAATATGCGAAAAAGTTACTTTCAGTCTCGAACTGGAAGAAAAGCCCTATCGAAACAGCTAATCCCATATAAATATTGAATTACACGAAAGGAATAAACTTCTAAACAAATTATTTTATATGTGCACTGAATGATACAAAAAACATTTTTCTTCATTCAGTTTGTATTCCAAACATTTAATCATATATCATTCACAGGATTGCAACACAATGAATGCCACGCAATAAATGAAAAGATAAAATTTTTCTCGCATTCAACACTGCCATACTCACTAGAAGACATCTGATGTTTTGCCGTGGGACACTTACCTTATCGGCTTTTCAGTACCAAATCTGAATGATATTTTTAGAAAGAACACCCAGTTCATTCATAAAATTATGACTTTATGTCACGAATCAGTTTAATCTACTCATGTTATCGATGACAGTACGTAATGACATACATTAGCTTATTTGAATAACTTCCAACTATAGAAATCTTGTTTGAATTGAAAAGGGTATATTTTGTATAGAGTTACTTTTTGCAATTGATTGCTTTCTTCCTTTCTTTGAAAGATTCCCACATTTTTTGTATGAAGATGGAGAAGTAGAAAGCCAAAACCTCCCTTTCCCCAAAAATCAATGTCTCGTAAAAATATACCCCTTTCAATGGATTCAACTTGTTTTTCACTACACACTATCAAAATTTGTCGTAGCTTTCTTCAGTTTCTTCAAAAATTTCGTCAATTATATTCATTACATCCGGTATGATGGGTATTTGGCGTACTCGTTGCATCTCGAATTATTTCTGCTGCCGAATTGATTCAGAAAATTTCAACAATTGTCATGGAGACGAGAAATCCAGATGATGATAACCTTTGTTCAGAATAAATTTGCCGAAACATCTTCATCTGTTTTTATGTAGACAATCTTTGCAGTGAATTGTCAAATTCGTGCAATAGCTTAATAACACATCATCAAATCATCTGGAATCTGATAATGGAATCTGGAATGGGTAACTGTTGGACAATAAAGCTATTATATTTTTTCCACCGTAGTGTGCACTGGTCAGGTCCTATCCCCGAAGCCCCAATACATTCGGGAGGGCGCGCCAGCATTATCAACCAATGACCACTTCCCACACCGTGGGGTAAGTGATCATTGGATCCGACAATCATGTGCCCTGAGCAAACGCAGTGAGCCAATAATGACAAGCTTCTGCTTCTGTGTGGATAAGATTTCTGCCTTAGTGCGGCAAGCCGATATGATTTTGAGATTCGAGAGTAGAGAGGACATCATTCCACCAAGGACTCCAATAATCAGAACAACCATCTTGACAGAGTGCTTTGGATAGAGTCTGTGGAGTTCGAAGAGAAAATCTTGATATTTTATCCGTTTTTTCCTCCTTTTTTCTGATGATATTCGTCTCGCCAGGAGCTGAAAACTCCACGACAAATATCGTTTTGCTCGGGTGATCGAGAAGGACTACATCAGGCTTATCAGCTTGTATGAGCATGAGGGTGTGGAACGAGTAGTTCCAATAAATTCGGCACTTCTCGTTCCCCACAACGGATTCAATTTCCCCCGGAGCGTAGGGCAACACCCGTGTCTCGTCAATACCGTAAGATTGCCGTAGATGGTAATATAGCACTCTTAAGGCCGTGTTATGTCGATGGATATAGACCGAGACCGCATATGCTGGTCATGCTGATAGCAAGTGCATTAGGGTCTCGGGCGCCTCGCGGCAGGCCCTGCATCTTGTGACAGTAACCTCTATACCCATCACGCGACTGCGATAGACTAAGGTGTTGAAGACACCATCCTGGCAAGCCATGATGAACCCCTCAGTTTCCGACTTCAGCCCATTCGACCTGAGAAAAGCGAAACGTCAGGCGCTTTGATAAGCCAAGGTCTCCAATGTTATTAAAGAAGACCCCATGCATTGGCTTATCCTTGTGTTTCCGCAGAAGTAAGGTGATTTCTGCGGATTTTATCTGAGCTTTTTGCTGAACAGGTTCCAACTCGGTGACAGAGTTTTGGTCACCTCGTTCAGTGTCGAAAACTATACCGAGTTCATAAGCTGCTCGGGCAGCTGTCCTAAAGAGAAATGCTCCAGTTCCTGCTCTCTCATGGTCACGGACCATGCAGAGAAGGGGATCCGAACTCCTGACGACTTTACAGGCTGTATCCGGCACCATTCTGTCATGCAGACACTCTAAACTCACGGCCGGGAAAGTACAACCGTGAAACGGACGATTTGGGATACAAACTCCTATAGAGATGCATAATTTTTCGGGTCTTTACGTCGAGTTGATACAGCTCCTCCCGAGTCCACTTCACTACTCCAAACGAGTAGAGTAAGATTGGTACGGCAAGCATATTTCTTGCAGCAACTGTGTTCTTTCCCGACAGTTCCGATGACCAGATCTGTCGAAGTTTGTGCTGATTATTATTATTAATAATAATGATACAGTTTTCTCCTATAAGGACATACTTATACAGTTCAATATGTAAGTGTGTATTGTATAACTCTTATTAACTAACGTTAATGTAGTTTCGTCCTATGAGGATATTTTTAAAGTTACACATACTTATACAGTTTAATGTATAAGTTTGTTACGTTAGTTACAAATGAAAATGGTAAAAAACATAGAAAGTTTCAATCCTCCATTTTTTATTACGAAAATATTTCGAACATGACAACAAACACTTTTGAAATGTTTTTAGAATTAGCAATGTAAGTATGTTGAGCCTCCTAATGTCGAATCAGCCCCTTCGGGGTCATAAGAAGCCCTTGAGGAGTGAAATATCTTCCAGCATGAAAAGTTAAAGGAATCATATCAAAATCCACTGACAGAGAGTTTTTGCATCTCTCGATGTATTCAACAAAATTCAAAGAGTGAAGTTGTATTAATATGTTTGAGTACAAAGTCGAAATTCATCTTTTTTTTCAATTCAGACTTCAAATTCAGGATTTTTATAAATTCTGACTGGGAATTCACATATTTTCAATTTTTGACTTCAAATAGAGAATTTAACACTCGAACAAAATTTTTTATTCTGAAGTGAATCATATAATGATCTACTATAAATCAAATCAAACCACCAATGATCAGTGAGATTCAATTTCTATTATTTGAAGAACTGAATAATCATTTAAGTAACCGTTCGACATGAAGTCGTAATTTTATGAATGAATTGAGTCCTTCATCTTAAAGTGTTATAACAGATTAGTGCGGAAAAGACAATAAGGAAAGTGTCTTATTTCCATACATGGAATGTCCACCGGTGAGAATGACAGTGTTGCATGTAAGTGAAATTTTACTTCTTTCACTCACTTTATTGTGTAGCATTCTTATGATATCTGATTCGATTCCATAATGGATGTTTGGAATACAAACTGAATAGAGAAAAATGTTTTTGTATAATTCAGTGTAGTATAAGTAGTTGTTTCGAAAGTTTTTTTCTTCGTGTAATTCAATGTAATTCAATGTTTAAACGAAACTAACTGTTTCGAGAAGTCTTTTTATTGCAGTTTGTGTCTGAAAGTTACTTCTTTGCATATACATCTACACATCTTTGAATAGAGTTGATGTTATGTAAGTGATTGCTTCTTTGCAAATTCCCACATTTTTTGTATGGAGATTTTTCCTCGATTATCAATTGTAAAGTATATTTTTCCAATTTTTCTATATCATAACATCTTTAGGATGTTTTTTCACTGTCTTCTTTTTTAGCATTCTAATATCAAGAAAAAAGTTTGACGTATTGTGAACATTTAGTAGTTTTGTTTCAAGTAATAGGGTCCAACCAAATTAATCAATATGCCTCAAATGACATAACAAAATGTATATCATCCCCACAACCAGAATGATTCAATATTCAGGTTTGTGGTTTCTGTATCTGCGATGAGGCGATGATATTTTCTTTTACGAAGATGCCAACTATGGGATAAACAGAAAACTGGAACCAAGAATAATACTGTTAAACGAGGCCCCGGGCTCACAAAGGCAGTCATTTGTTACCTTTTTCACAAAGCTGGGTTATAATCTGAATTAGTATGATATTCTGAACATCTCGTTTTCTTACAGGGTGGAGCATCCAAACTGTTCAGAAAAATTACTTCTGGTCTGTATAGATGTTTCAATGGAACGAATTAAAAAAATCCATTTATAAATTCCTACATGATGTGGATTGTTAGATGTCTTAGGTCTTGAACGAATTATATATTATCTTTGAATTGATAATATTCCTATTTCTAAATATAATGTTACATACATTCATTGAAACCGATGTATGATCACTGTATATTGAAAACATTAATGTAAGATTTGAATGATTTGAATATTGTTAATAGTTGGAGCTGACAACTATTTTTTGGGAAATACGCTTCAATTACTTAGATAGAGTTATTATAGAAGAATTATTTTCACCTGTCATGACCTATTGAATTGTGGAGCATCGCCAATTCCAATTTCGGCACTCTGTTTTGATGAATTGATTTGAAAATAATGAAGAAATAATTCAAATTTCAAGAATTTGACACATCTCAAAACAGACATCGAAAAAAGTAATGAAAGTTTTAGTTTGCTTTGTTTTATTCTTGTTTCCACACCTATAATCGAAGATTGTCTACAAATACATTTTGTTGAAGTTTTTCAAAACTTAACAATACATGTGGTACTTCAGTGTCATTATTTTTCGAGTTTGAGAGCCGTGGATTTTTGGAATTTCTTCCTGACGTTTCGCTGGCGCGAGTGGCTAGCTTCTTCAGAGGTTTAACCATCATGGCATGGTGTCCGATGACTAACTTTTAGGCTTCATTAAGCGTACTTATGCCTTGTCAGGTAATCAGTTGTATTTGTACATGTACTTGTCCCTGCACTTGTACCTGTATTTGTACCTACCGGTACTTGAACCTAGAAAATTAACAATCTTGCTGCCTGTTGTCATTCTGTTCGTTATTCTCGAATTCCTTAAAATGGGGTTCCATATTCAATTGAGGTTCACCGCTTCTTTTTTTCTGTTGAAATCCTCCTCAACAGAAAAGTTGGTTCAACTACCGAGCTCTTGGCTCCTACCGAGCAAAGTCTAAGTTGGTAGCAAATTGCCATAAACGACTCTCCTCGATAGGAAAACTCCACAGATTGTATCTAGTCTGGATTCCTGACCATATTGACCTGGAAGGCAATGAGGCTGCTGACTCCCTTGCAAAGGAGGGTGCTGCAAGCAGCTTCATCGGACCAGAACCTGTCATTGGCATCGCTTTAGGCTTTGCCAAACAAACACCTGGATGGCAAGAAGATTCATGGATTTCTGGAAGATTCTTCCAGGATTGGCTGACTCCAAGACGTTTATTCACTCTTCGGAGCTTGATACCAAATATTTGTTGGACTACACTAGGGATGAGCAACATGTCTAGCAGGCCTTCTTACAGGTCACAGTCATTTGAATCATCATATTCAGAGACTCGGACTGTCGGAAGACAGTGTGTGTCGCCTCTGTTTGGAAAATGATGAAACAGCAGAGCATATTCTTTGTGCCTTTCCTGCTGGGGACCGAATCAGGTTTTTAGAGTTCGGCAGAGCCGTAATCTTACCTTCTGACCTGAAAGACCACTCACCATACAAACTAATCGGCTTCGTTTAGAAGCTGGGTTCATTTGGTCGAGTGTGGATAGGTGTGAGCCACGATAAACCCTTACGGGTTGCGGTGAAGAGTCGAATAGACCCACTCACTTTAGACCTAGCCTAACCTATATAGACTGATGATTTGCGGCGTTGAAACTAATTTTCATCATTTGAAAAGATAAAAATTACTTGAATGTTTTTCATTCAAAAATTGATGATTTGAACGACTTTTATCTCGTTATTATATTTTGTTCACTCAATATCCTCTCGTAGAGTGTCATATCTCAGAATCTAAAAGAGCAATGGATAAGCATTCAATTACATTAAACTTCACAAGATATTCTACAAAACATTTCTGCTAATTGAATCAGAAACTATCAAAGCCTTACTTGTGTTTCTTGCTGAAGATAGGAATAATAAATCATAATAAATTGTTTCTGTTCAATTTTTTATGACAAATCCTGTAAAAATTTACTCATATCTCTGAAAACTCATATACTGTGTGGAAGATAAATATTCAGTGCAAAAAATCGATTACTTATTGAAAAATAGGCCGCTGAACACGGAGAAAATATGAAAAATACTTTCATTTTATAAATTTTTAGGACTTTCTGCCCTAGATCCAACTTCGAACAATCGATTCCTGTGAACATGATTGAAAATAATGAATAACTCCTTCAGAAGATGTCATTGAATATAACTTATTCTTGTGTGTATTTCAAATGCGTTGAAAATTTTCTGCCTGTGCTTTCGAAAGGCGATTACGAAACAGCTGTTGCCGTTTGAGATTTTGTAACATAAAAGACCACTCTTCTCTATTAAACAATCACAACAAAATTGAACTGTTCATCCCTATTCAACGGAAGATTTGACGATGCGACGCAATTCAAAATTTAGTTAAACAAATGTCAAAGTGAATCAATCTAGTCCATTGTTTTCTGATGATGTCTAGATATTTACATGGATCTCAGTACTCGTAATGATCCATAGCTAGTGAATTCAGTAAATGTATAAGTATTAGATTTTCTTCAAGAAATACTGTGATCGAAATATGAAAGACTGTTATTCAATAATTAGGAGCTATTTATTTCAGCAATTTAAGTTCTAACAGTCATTAGAAATGTACAAAGATTATATATATGTTTGATGGATCATAAAATAATCAACTCCATTGGTGCATTTAATTTATTTTTTGTTAATTTTTTCTGCCCAGAAATGTGTGAAAAGCTGTCAGAGTAACTTCAGTTGTACTAACACAGACTTTTTATACTTCAACTTCGAAATTTTAAATACGAATCAGTGTTGCTTCCATCAATTTTTTAATTGCTGTACCTAATATCGTAAATTGAAAATTTTTCTGATACAACCGAGAGTTTGAGTTATTCAGTGTGATAATCAACAACTGGATTATTATTTTTTCATTGTGTCTTTACGTATCTTAGCTGATTCTCAAAAACATCAACAAGTACCTGTGATGTGTTGACACAAATCGGGACGTTTTTTTCCCACCCCATACGAATAAAAAAAAACTCAAACTTTGACGTCCAGTACGATCAGACTGTGGAATTCATTTAGGAGAAAATCAGAAATATTATTAACCTCAAACTGTGAATGTATTAATTTTTTCTGAATCAAAGTTCATTTGAAGTTCTCCAAAAAATTTTCATAGTACTGAAACCAGTATAATGAATGTTTCAATAAGTTCTCAGTTTCTAAGAAAGTGGAAAAATAACAATGGGTATCTTGCTTATGCTGTTATCCTTTATTTTGATAAATTTTTCGAATAACATTCAAAATTGTCACAAAGATTGTACAAGTTTCAAATTCGGAAAGATAAATCGCAAAATCAAATCACAAAAACTGGTAATTCTGGCGCAGAGTAACTACAAAACTAACCCTACTTCCACACACCAGAACACCAACAGTGATTCCGGAGAGAATTTCACCAACGGAGTTGGTTAAACGAGTAGATGAAATATGTACAAAAAGTCATGGGCGTTATTTTGAATT
Source organism: Leptinotarsa decemlineata (assembly GCF_025532065.1). Classification (NCBI taxonomy): domain Eukaryota; kingdom Metazoa; phylum Arthropoda; class Insecta; order Coleoptera; family Chrysomelidae; genus Leptinotarsa; species Leptinotarsa decemlineata. The sequence continues at coordinate 5,178,086 of NW_027412541.1, read as the reverse complement.
TGGTGAATGTTAGATAACACGAAACTCACAGTGACGTGGCTATAACGGCACTGTATAATCTATAAAATTTTGAATGCATCCATTTCATTCGTCTTAGTGTCACGGTCGATGACAGGTATTCACACGTTACGAGTTTTCTCTCTTCGATGGGTCGAGAGCTCGCCGTCGTCTACATGCAACGTGCATTGGACGACCTCGAGCGCTGGTACCTTGATTGGAAGATCCGAGTAAACCCGGAAAAGGGATATTGAATGGCAAGCGCGGATAAAGTACCTCGACCTTCTAATAGACCGTAGGCTCACTTGGAACCTGCACATCATGTGCGTTAAGTCAAAAATCGAGGGTCGGATAGCTAGTCTGTACCCTCTGGTCAATAGGAAATCCAAATTGAGCACAAAGAACAAAATCATCATCTATAACACGATGTTCAAGCCTGTCATCATGTATGCTTCAGGCGTCTGGGGACAAGCGGCTCCGTCCAACATTTCCATTTTGGAAAGACTACAAAATAAGTTAATCGGGATGATTGTGAATGCTCCTTGGTTCGTGCGGAACGAAGCCATCCGCAGAGATTTGCAGCTGCCTTCCATTCGGCAGTCCATTCAGTCGAGGAATCAGCGAGTTTTTGAAAGTACGGAAACTCACGAAAACCCGTTAGTTAGGAAAGCCACAAATTACGCTGTAGACGACCCCTCCCGAAATAGAAGGCCCCAACACTCTGTCGAATGAGGCCCTCATGTCCCCCGTTAACGGATGAACAACTTTCTCATCCATCCCGCCCCAGCCAGGTAGTGGTATCCCGTGAAGGCAGCACTGATGTCTGAGGACGTCATGCCGCCATACTATCAGTCATGAACCCATTGGTCCTTCTCTAGACCAATAATCAGCCAAAAGGGTAGGGGAGCTGGACTCCAAGCCTGAATAACACGAAGATGACCTTCCAACACGTTACGAGTTTTTTCATACTGATAAAATTTTTGTTTAAATGATAAATTTCCAGGTATTTTATCTGTTTATGTAGCATTTGTTCCATTTCTCAAACACTTATTTCCGAATTAAATAACTCCTTTTTTAAGAAAAAGAACTCTTTGTATAACTATTCACAAATTTTATTGTTTTGAAACTCTCGACGGACAAAATGACATAGGTATGTCAAAATGACATAGGTATGTCATTTTGTCCAAAGCTTTTGAATTATATGTAGGTAGGTATGTATTTTTTCCATATTCCAAAATGCCGCGCGACTATAAAGAAACGACTTATCGGCCATCTTGAAGTACGGAGTCAATGAAGAATGCCATCGAGGCAGTTCGAGATAAGAAAATTGGTTGGTCATTGGCTTCAAAAACATTTGGTGTTCCTCAAGCAACTCTTCGTAGGCATTTTTTATAGGTACCAATAGATCTTTGGAGTCAAATTCAGAAGGCCTTGTTTGTTGGAAAGCTACCTTTCTACCTGATGTGGAAAGGCAATTAGTTGAGCATATAAAATTCCTTGAAAGTCGTTTGTTCGGAATGACACGAGAATCGGTACAAGAATTAGCTTTTCAGATGACTGAAAAAACGGTTTGCTCCTAAATTTAACATCCGGAAGCAAAAGGCAGGTCAAGACTGGTTGGAAGGATTTCTAAGACATAATAAATCTTTGCGCAAACCACAAGCCGCTTCAGCAGCTCGCGCTCAAGCTTTTAATCGGCCGCAAGTCCTAAAGTTTTATCAGTTGTACGGAAGCTTACTGGAATCTGTTAGCTATAAACTGCTCCAAATTCATATGCTAATGAATCTGGGCTATCTACAGTACAAAAACCTGAAAAGATTTCAGCTACCACGGGAAGGAGTTATAACTACTACGGAGTGGGAAGCAAACACCACCGTTGTTTGTTGTGTTAATGCTGATGGAGGTTTCATACCATCGATGATGATATTTTCTAGAAAAAATATGGGAAACGAACTTATAGATGAAGCTGCTCCTGGCACGGTAGGTGTAGCTAAATAATTAGGCTGGCGAAATATTTATGAAATCGACAAAGCATTTCCACGGTTTTGTTAAAGCAAACATTGATGATGAAATAAATCGGATTGTCGATGGATATGCAAGTCATAAAGGCATTAAGACTTTGGAATATGCAAAAGAAAACTGTATTCATGTTATTTGTCTGCCCCAACATTGCACTCATCATATGCAACCTGTTGACGTCTCGTTTTTGGGCCTTTGAAGACCTACTATAAATGAGAAAGCACATCCTGGATGTGTTGTTACACATCTTCAGATCCCCGGTTTGTTTAATGAAGCATATGGCAAGGCAGCTACGGTTGAAAATGCTTGTCACTGATTTGAAAGCACTGGCATCTGGCTGTTAAACCATGATATATTTCTGGATTATATTTACGAGCCCGCTGAAACTATAAACATATGCAGCCTTCTCAACCTGCAACAGTAATAAGCTCTGTTGATGCTGAATAGGTTTTGGCACTACCTTCACAACAAGCAGCAGATTCAGTTCCTGTGACAAATACATCTCATGTTGCTGTGGCGGCTGTGTTAACTCTCGTTCAGCTATGGTTCCATAATATGATTTCTGAAAAAAATAATGCAGCACTTACCGACCCACAAGCTGAAAATTCATCTCAGATTCCAACAACAAGCTCCGGTCTAGAAGTTGTTTTAACTGATGCTGCTATCAATGAACGTCATCATATTCTGATCTTACTGTTACTATTGAGGTGCTTCCTCCGGTGTCAAGGGAAACATAAGCCAAAAATTCGACAGAGCTTGTTGGTGTTGACTTGTACTCCTGATATGTTGGAGATAAAATCTAAAATTGCGCCCAAAGCTTACCCAATAAATAAAAAAACGCAAAGCCACCAAAAAACTATTTGAGGAATATGATGTTGAAGAAAATTTCCTTAATATTTCTCATGACGATGAAGAGGACTGTGCTTGCATTTACTGTAACGCCCGTTATCCAAGATCTAAACTCGTAGAAGACTGGTTGCGATGCTTTAAATGTTCGCTTTGGGCTCACGCTTCTTGCGCCGATGTTTCAAGAAGAACTGAGTGCCAAGAATTTTGTAGCCAATATATGTCATTTTGTCCATTAGCAATATGTCATTTCGTCCGAGGCATATGGACAAAATGGATTATGATTGATCTCAGTTAAATATATTTTGTTTTTTTTTTCTGTAGATTTTTTGCTGAAAATATTCATTAGTTTCAATAATGTAAGGACAAAAGATGATTGATGGAAGCTATGGAGGTGATGTGTACCAATAAAACAATGATATATGTCTAAAAATTTAAGTGTGCTTTGTTAGACATAAATAAAATAAGTCAGGGTAAAAAAAACATTCGTTACCCAATAATAGACAGATTTTTTCCACTCACCACAGGTTTTATAAGTAATGTTATGATGAGAAAAAGTCAACCTGGACATCTTCGCTTACGAAAATGTCATGTATGTGATTGACAGAAAAATATTATCCAAATATCTTGGTTAGTAGAAAAACAACTCGACTTCCATAACAAGGCAACTAGATCATCATCATCATCATTTATTTACACAAAAAGAAGAACAGCAAGCATAACAAGGCTATACATTTTGCAAATAAACATTGGGAAACCCACAGAAGCAACAGGTGTTGCTTGTGCGTGGTGTAAAAAAACTTTTATAACTTAAGATACTAAAATTAATAATGTTAACAAAAGGGTGAAATAAATATATACAAAACATTCAAAAACTTTGTAGACGTGTAAGTAGATATGAAATTAATCATATGTAGTATAAATAAAATAGATTAAAATAACCATTATAACAATCATAAGAACATCCGATACTTTTATATATAAAATGAATCACATGTATAAGAAAAATCACTCGGATCACAAAACAATTGGAGACGTTTAAGGATGAAATAGATCACATGGGAGGTGTAAATAAAATTTCTTACAAGTTGGAAATTTCTTACGAGAGCGTAAAGGTGAGTACATTTTTTTTTATTCAAATAGAACATTTCAAATGGCATCATCAAATATTTGACCAATTTTCTCACGAGGTTGGCTTCTAATTAATTTATCAACCGCTTTTTTCAGATGTGAAAATGATTCTACGGAATGTATGCTATCTGGTAGGGAGTTGAACACAGTTGGTCCCAGAAAATTATAGGACCTCTGACCTACATTCTTGGATGCATATGGTATAATATATTTATTTTTGCGGCGTGTGATATACTCATGGCTCGGCCGACTTAGTTTTCCCTTTTCCTTGAAATGGAACTATAAAGCCAAAACAGTCGATGTTGAAGTTTCTTTTTGCAATAGAACGCCTTAGGACATTTTCGTAAAGTGAGTTGAACATGCTTACTTATACTGAGGCTTGTTCTGTAAGGCCAATCGAGTCCATCAATGTAGTCGTGTTTCAGCCTAACATCACTGATGAGATCTATGTTGTCTTATGTTGAATCATGGACGCTTTGTTCTCGGTTGGGCAAGGACTAGGCCGAGGGGGACGACATCTTTCATAACAAAGACGACATCTATGGGATCGACACTGAATTCAATTTCACAATGAAAAAATTATGATAATAATATAAATAAGCAAGGTGGCCGTAAACACCTGACTTTGGTGAGTTGCGCCACCACTTGCTAACCACCCGATAAGCCCAAAACTCTGTTCCAAGTAGTCGAGGAAGTGCCCCCCACAATAGACCCGCTCGGAGGGGACAGAGGCAAGGTGGTGGGGCCCTTGCAATGACAACTGACGCTTTGAGTGGACGCATGTGCTGGGAAACATTTTTATGCGAAGCTACGAGAGTAGTGAGCCCATGCAAAGAGGGTACATGGCGAGAATGTGCATGCTCCGGGTGTGGAACACACCCGGAGCATGCCACCATTTCTGCTCAAAACCTCATGGATTACGTATCCTATCTTCGACGGCAGGGCTATATAGCTCCTTCCCAGCCTGCTAACGAAGTGGTGAAAGCGACAGTTCTACCACCCGAAGGCACGGCTGGAGAGTAGATTCGCATTATGCTACCGATGAAGATATCCAGAACACGATGTGCGCTCCACAGAATTGGGCCCTTAAAGCCTCAAGAGCTGGCTTGTTTGGTGGCGGCGATCCATAGTGTTCAGAAGATGCTGACATGTGGCAAATTAACACCACCGTGTACAGCGTCGTACAATTGCTTTCTGAATCAAAAGGACGAAATTCCGGATTTGCAATTCGAAAGATTGAACGGCGAGTACACAAGATGAAGGCGAAGATCACGTTGGTGAGAAAACACGCATCTCGTAAACAATGTGTGATTCATTACAGGGCGACCAACAGGCTTCCTACGGCTGCAGTGCGGCTAATAGCCACTCAACTACGACGTATACATCACACTTTGAGTCAAGGCGTGATGCTAACCTCCAAACAACACTGTCTAGATAGGATATAAACGTTATTGGCTGGTTAGAATTCACTAGGGTGACAAGTTAAAAATATCACGGAAAACCTCAGTTTCCAAGAGAAACATTTCCGCGAGTTGTGGATGATCCGCCGACCGCTGATCGAGTGGGATATTTCTGGAAGAACATCTCACATGGAGCAACGCAATTCAGATACTCAAGCCCAAGCGCAGTTCGAAACTTTCAGCAGGCAGATTTGATAGCCTGAGCTCAATGAACAGCTCAACCAGATAACCCCGAATAACATTCGAAGAACCCTTTCAGGTTTCCAGAACTTTGCTGCTCCAGGCCGAGATTGGCTAAACACATATTGGTGGAAAAATATCAAGTACCCACCGCCATCTGACTAGAGTTTTCAACTCATGACTGGACGGAGAGCAGCCAATTCCGGATTGGTTTGTTGAAGGGTGAACCGTTCTCATTCCCAAAAGAAGAGATTTGTCTATTCCGAAAAATTACAGACTGATAAGATGCTTCAAATCGTGTTATAGGTTGTTTACGAGTATCTTATACACACAGATATCTGTTCATTGATAAGTATGTAACGCAGGACTCGAAACAGTATAATTGTAACCTTTCTATGGCCTGGATAGATGACCACTAGGTACCTGATACATCACAAGAGCTCATCTTGCATTTACTCAGATGCTTTGCGGTACTCGACAAAATAGTGGGATGCCTTAAATAATACATACCATTCTGGCGGATTCGCTTCACCATAACATCTGATCAGGTTAGAGTCCAAACAGGGTGGGTCATTTTCAGAAGGGATGAATTTCAGGGCGATTTTCTCGGTCCCCTTCTCTTCTGCATATTTTAATCGTTGCGCTCAACACTCGAGGGGTTTTATATGGATAATCTTGAATTTCATACTTATGGAGAGAAGGATCTATACCAGTTCTTGAGGGTGCTGGAAGAGTACACGCATGACATCGGTATGCATGCTAGTGGTATGCAACGATCTATCTCGAAAGAGGAAGGTGCAGATACTACGGAGATGATGTGCAGTTCTTAGATGGAAGCATCCTACACCATCTGGATGCCCGAGAGACGTATACTCACCTCGGGGTGTAACAACGACACTCACAAGAGATACCAGCAGTTAAGAAACTCTATCTTCGTGGCATGTATCTGAACAAACTCCGACAAATCTGGTCATCTGAACTGTCGGGGAGGAACATGGTTGCTGCATCCAATTATACTCTACTCGTTTGGAGTAGTGGAGTGGGCTCGGGAGGAGATGTATCAACTCGACATAAAGACCCAATAAATAATGCACCTCCATAGGAATTTGCATCTCAAATCATCCGTTCCACTGTTGTACTTTCCCCAACAGGGAGACCGTGGACTTTTGAGTTTGGAGTGTCTACATGACGGAATGTTTCTGGATAGAGCCTGTAAAATCGTCAGAAGTTTGGATCCCCTTCTTTGTATGGTCTGCAACTATAAGCCATCAGGCTTATTAGTTCTTTTCAACCACCAAAGCAGGACGACATTTGTCGTGTGGTTTTCAGCTCCGAAAAGAGGGGAAAGAACGGATGAAATATTGAAATTTTTCCATCGAACTCCGCAGACTCTATCCTGACTCTGTCAGGATGATTGTTCTGATAATTGGAGTCACTGGTGGAATGATGCCCTCTCTACTCTTGAATCTCGAAATCATGCCGGCTTGCCGCACTAAGGCAGGAATCTTAGCTGGCTCACTGCGCTTACTAAAGGTACATGATATTCGGACCCAATGATCATTTACCTCACGGTGTGGTGAGTGGTCGTTGGTTGATGATACTGGTATGCCCTCCTGAATTTATCGGAGCTCCAGGGGATAGGGCCCAGCCAGTCCAGCCGGATGAATGCATAAGGATCTCATTGTTAGCTCACTGCGGTCACTCAAGGCACATGATTCTCGGACCCAATGATCACTCACCCCATGCAGTGCGGAGTGATCGTTGGTTGATAATGCTGGCATGCCATCCTGAATATACCGAGGCTTCGAGATATAGGGCCTTACCAGCGCCAAAGATGAAGAAAGTTTAAATTGAAATTAAAATCGATATTTGCATTAACACATTTGCTAACTTACATATACGCATGTGAAATGATAAAAAATGTTGCTATTTTGCTTGTCGTAGACATACATCAATATATAAAAGGATAAAATCATCAGTCAGAGCACGGAAATTTGAGCAAAAAACATAAATGCAATTAAAAATATTATGATTCTTCTGTAAAGGTATCCCCTGAATCCTGGCTCGAGACAAATAACCGAGATCAATGTACTTTTCATTAATTACATCGATCACCTGATTTTCAGCATTTTCTCGTAATCACTTATGTTGACTTATAAATGTAATTTTCTATAATAGCATAACCCAACTATGAAAACTAAAGACCTATTATTATTATTAATATATATATATATATATATATATATATATATATATTGCGGGTACAGTCAACAAGTGTTCCCTTTTGTAAATTGGTCTACAACTTTCCTGACACCTCAGGCATCAGTCATTCCCTAGAAAATTCCATCGCATATACCCAAGTATCATGTACAAACAGATGTGTTTGTTATGTTGACACCAACCACTAATTTCGTCAATAATTGAATTCATTTTCATCGATAACTCATTCTTGTTTTTCCCAGAAACAATGATTGTGGTATCATCATCATACATAGTCACGTGATAATCTGTAATGAATTCAAGCAAGTCATTGATGAAAATCAAGAATAATTGTGGACCCTAAACAGATCCTTGTGGAACACATAGTTTCACATCATGCGAAACTAATATAATTCCATTACATTCAACCACAAAACTACGGTTTTCCATGTACGATTCAATTCAACACAATACATTATTGGGAAATTCCATAATTAGTAATTTATTCAATATAAATTTGAAAGACAAAGCATCGAATGCTTTTATTAGGTCCAAAAAAAAGTAAAAAAGCCAGGTTATTGTTATCTACTTGTGCATAAATACTGTGTAATAGTTGGTGAGAAGCAGATTCAATTGATTTACTTTTCCTAAAATACGTTGATTATTGTAATATAGGTTATTTTGTTCAATATACGTCATATTCTCTCCTACCTATTATTTTCTCAGAGTTTCGATGAGGAGAAAATCAACGATATTCTCAATTTTTATCATACATATAAAAGGACTGATTCAACAAAAAAACTAATGATTCGATAATTATATCAGTAATTTGCAGTAACACTAGACATACCACTACCACATGAATTTTTGTTCATAATATTGTCTGAAGTTTTGAAAATTTCAAATGACCATCTGAGAGACCAAAATGATTTTCAACAGTATTCTTGGCAGAAGTGTATGTATGGTATAATGAAGTTCTGTCCAAAATGATCTGAGCTGTCACAGCAGCTGTAGAGAAATGCCTAACAAACAAATTTCCAACCGTATATTGATCTTCAATATAGAAGTTACCAACAAATGAGGAAAAAAAATTTTCCAACTTCAATGGATTTGGAATATTTTCCAGTCGATATTTTTAAGAAGTACCAGACTAGTGAACAAATAATTTTCATGTTAAACTAATATAAATATATCTTAGGAAACTAATTTTTTATGAATGACTCAGAATTGAAATGGATTTTCCAACATGGCTCTCCATTTATAAGAACATCATAAAGTTCAATCAATAACTTTCAACAATAGAACCGAACATAACAATACAGCGAATAATTGTCTCACTAGCTTCAAAAGACAAGTCTCGTGAACTTCCTACATTATTCTGAAGTTATGCCTTCTTATTACAGAAATAGTTAACAATAGAAAAATATGTTGCACAGTTTCAGAAAGTAATTAAGTGTCCTTTCGAAACAGTGTTTTTCATCTCCAAGTAGCGATAGGGGTATGAAAAATTAAAATTTTAATTAATGACTACAACTTTCAACTACAATAATGGAGTTATTCGAAGCAGGTTCGTATTGGGTTGGCATATGAACTCAATTCAATTCAGTTTATTGTCCCAGGAAACAATAAATGCTTATAATTGGGGACTATAACTAACTACAAAATATAATAAAATAACAGAAATAAGATATTTCACAATTATTTGTTAGTAGGTATCTCAATTTTTGACAGTGATTTGGTTCATCTTCTGACATGAATGTAAATATATTATGTCCAATTCGAAAAAAATTTGAGTTTCATTTATTTGTATTACTTTTACCAGAATGAATGAAGCAGCTAATTTTAATTTATAGGGGAAATTCAAGTCTAGTAATTAGTTTCGCTTGTATAAGTTCAATGTTGGTTTCAAATATGATAATATGCTTCTTATTTTTTGTTTTGTAGGTTTTCAGAGGTTTGATTATAGTTTACTTGCTGTTCACCAAACAGAAATAAGATAGTGCAAATGTAAATAAATGAGACCGAAATATATATTTTTCAAAATTATAAAGGTATAAAGTTTCTGATTTCGTGAGTAATTTCAATAAGAGGAGGTATTTTCTTTCGAATTTTCTCAATATATGTCTCATCAATGTATAAAATTTTTTGTGGTTTATTTAATATAATTTTGAATTTCACTAGTTCGGACTTCCATTGTCTACTATATAAAATGATTTGAAATCCCTGAAACAAGTAAAAAAGAATAATTAAAAAAGAATAGTTGAAAATAACAATTATATTAAGCAACAATAAACCTGAAATGCAATGATAGTGAAATAACCTACAAGTAAAAATATAATAATTGAATAAATAAAAATTAAAGGAATGCAAAAAGAAAATAATAAAAATAAAAAGTGTAGAGATTCCAAGTCACGTTAGTTCACGACGTTTCGATTGTTGGTATCTACAATCGTCTTCGGGTGATGACTGGACTGATTCCTCCGAGAGATGACTATTTTATAGGTCGTTGAAATACTTTCACTTTCTCTACTTTCCATTTTCCGCTTCACTGATTCCGTGAGAGATGACCGATTTGGCGGGAGTTGGTCATTTTCCGTTTGATGATGGGTTTCCATATGTTTCGTATATCTACGCTGGCCTGGCTGAATACGTTGTTGGACAACATGTATGCGGCTTCCTTAAATTTTCTCCTGAACCAATGTTCCTCTCTGTGCAAGATCTCAGCTTGGGACCACTCGATGTTGTGTTGATGGGTCCAAACATGGTCTGCTATTCCTGATTTGCTGGTTTCTCCTCGCTGTGTGTTCTTCTTGTGCTCGGCAATGCGAACATTCAATGGCCTCTTAGTTTCATCAATATAGGATTTTCCGCACTCACAGGGTATCCGGTAAATGCAATTCTTGGAATCGCAGTCCGCGTTTGGGGGCCTGGTTTTCGTGAGGCTGCTACGGATAGTGTTACCGGATCTGAAACAGGTTCTAATGTGGTACTTGGAACCAATTCTTCTTATCCTCTCCGATAATCCGTAGTACCATCAGTGGATATAATTCATTCATACCATTCAATTTTGAATTGGTTAGTGAACTAATGTGAAAAAGAAAAAAAAAGGAACAGGGATTGAGCCTTGAGGTACACCACAAATTATATTATGAAGGAAGCTTTTTTAATCATCTATATAAACATATTGTCTCCTATCCTAAAAATGATTTAAAAACCATTCAAGAAGATTACCTCTGATCCCAATATTGAATAATTTTCTTTTCAACAATATACTATGGTTAACTGAATCAAAAACTTTGCACAAATCGATGGACAAGAGACAACATTTCTTATTTATATCAATTTCCATTTGGATTTGTCACACTACGTTTATTACTGCTGTCTCTGTGCCGCTAGACCTTTATATAGAAGGTTATTGTTTTCAAAATAATCCATAAGCCTCGTATGCATCAGTTTCTCTGAGATTTTTGCAAAAGCGTTGGTTCGCGAAATTTAATTCCAGAGATTTCAGCCTAGAAGATGAGCCCCGATGTGATCGACCTACAGAAACCCAAAATCAGGATGTTGAGGACCCTGTTAGAGAGTAACCCATCAAAAATTGGGTGTGGATTTACGGATGAACTCAGTGTCAGCTCTCACGCGGTTTTTGATGGTTTGAAACGTTTCGGTAAGGTCAAAAAGCTCACGTTTCGCGGTATTTTCTTCTTTGCTTTTGCGCAACCAAAACGATCGTCGTCATCGTGTAATGAGAAGTGGATCCAAGCACTTCCCAGGGGCGAATACCCACAAAAAAATGTCATGTTTATTGTATGGGGATCAGCGGCAGCAAAAACATTTTGTGAAGAAATCGACAAAATGTACCTACCACAAATTGCCTCAGCAGCAGCCAGCACTGGTCAATAGAAGAAATCCTATCCTGCTTCACGACAAAATTGGTCCGTACGTTTCCCAAATTACCGTCCGAAAATTAAACAAATTGATCGTCGAAGTTTTGCCTCACCCACCATAGTCTCCAGACCTCTAGCCAACCGACTAGCATCGTTTCAACCTTCGCCAACCAGGACCAGGCAAAACGGCCTTCATCGACTTCATCGTTTCTCGAGCACACAATTTTCATGTTAATGAAATAAACCGACTTGTGTTACGTTGGCAAGAATGTACTGACTCATTTGACGCTAATTTCAATTATATTGAATTACTATTCACTGAGGTATTAGAGTCTGAAGTAGACGTATAAACATAGACAAAACTTGTGAAGTAACCTAATATTGTATTGAATAGAAACCGAATGAAGATTTTCATATTTCATTTCAAGGAATGAGGGGGGTGAAGAACTCCAAAATGGCTGTTGAAGATTCTAGTTATGTATAGTTTTTACTAGTGATTGTGTTATTGAATACTTTATGGAACTATCATATCAAATATTTGTTGGATATGTTATGAATATTCATTGAAAAAATTGTTTAAATGCTCCAAATGAAATACCTATTAGATTCAATTACTGAAAATGAATCATTATAAAACAATGGATAGTATGGAGTCATTGATTGGTAAGTAACAAGTTTTCAACTGGATTTGATCTGAATAAAACAATAGGATTGTTATCCTATTGTTGAAATCTTTAGAATTTCTCACATTCCTAACACTGTCTGAAAATTCAAGTTGATAATGGAAAAGTCCAGAATGGAGAAAACTTATGACATCAGTACCTTCTTGAAATCGTATCGTGGGATCTCCTATACACTGACGTTTTGGCTTTATTAGTCAGCATCAAGAATGAAAACTCCTTTTTTCATCAAATCTTCAATAATGAATCTGAAACAAAAAATTCAAGTTCTCAATGAAATCAACCAACCTTCAATTTTTGTTGTGACTAAAAATCAAATGAAAAATCTTCCAGTGAAAGACTAGATGCATACGAGAAGTGAATTTACTTCAGATAGAGATAAATACATGATTTGGACACATTGCTGGAAAGCATTTTACTTGATGCAAATGAAGAATGTATTGTTCTTTTTGTAACAATTGTTTATAACATATATGGTAGTACAGATTATAATTCCTGAGCGGAAAATACAATGTTGTCATATGTCATACATTTCAGGAGATAAAACTCATCATTAAATCTTCACTCATATAGTTGTTTAATTCAAGACATGTTTCGCTTCATTGTAACTACCCCCCCCCCCCCAACCACCCCAGTAAATAGTAACAGTCTATCTGATATAGCTGTCTTGTAGCATAACGCTTCCTAAATAAAATGTATTGTGGAGATTATGTAATCATCATCATGAATAGTGTCATTAATTTTCATCGTTTTAATCATTAGAAGCAAACTTACTGAATGTTTTCCCTGCAATCCAAAATATTACAGGAATATGACTCTGAGAGTCTTAGTAGCATGTAAAACTGAAAAATAATTATGAATAAATAATATTAGTGCGTAATTTCTCAAGATTAAAACAATTCTATCTCACTCTTCATCCGTTCGATTCGGAATCAAATTCCACACATATTCTCGAATTTGAAATCAATCTTTTTAAGCGTTTTCCCCAGAAAACTATTTCAAAAATCTGTTTAAAAATCTGTTTTTCCGTTAATCAGCTGTCGCCCCCATACGAACGGCAACTCTCAGAAGTTGAGAAACTTGTGCGAGCTAAGGACTAACGAGGTCTCACCTTTTAACGTGTGATTCCTACGAATAAAAAATCAAACGTTTTCATTATTATACAAAAATAGAGCGATCAAGTTGAAAATGTATTTCTCCTGTTTTCTCAGGAATAGACACCCACTTGGCCCATCACAAAAATTTCTCCGATAGACCAGAACTGAGGATACCACAATGGATATTGATACGTATGTTTATAAGGGTGATATAACTCTGGGGTCAGCTGAAAGTATTTTCGTTAGATTTATCCTCTACCAAAGATACTGAGGTAAATGAACAACTACTCATTAGATGGTGTGAGTGTTACCTTCCGTGAAAGCACCAATTCCAAAGATAATGAATATTACTGGGGCTTCAACCCAACACCAAACCGTTATTTTCAACACCTCGACACGTATTTCAATCGAATTCATTTCATTTCAATTGCACTGTTTAATCTTCCTCTTGAAGATGACCACTTAGTTATTGAAACACGTGTCGAGGTGTTAAAAATGAGGGTTTGGCGTTGAGATAAAACTCCAGTAATATTCATTACTATACCAAAGATTCCAAACAGTGCATCAAAAGTACAAAGAAAATTTGAATTGAAAGGGTTATATATTTTTTAAGGAGTTATTATTTTTTGGGAAAGAAAGTAGTAGTGGAGTAGTAGAAAGCCAAAAACTTTCTTTCCCAAAATACAAAGAAAATGTTCAGTTTTCAATCAAGTTGTCCATATAAATCAACAAACCCGAAACAATCAAAATTATTTTATTCATTGGTGCATTAACCACTGGAAAAAAGTCTCGTACGGGCCTGTATCAGTTATTACATATAAAAGTTTTGCTGTGGTTGTTCAGTGATAAAAACATGTATTTCAGTACGATTCATAATTCTCTGAAGATCCTTAGATTGTGTGGAAGTGATCCTAGAGAAGGCTATGGCAAAGTTCAATGTATTCTTTTCTCATTGAATATCATGTGCTCCTTAAGTATGGTCGTTTTATTAATTTTAAAGTTTTACAACATGCAGAAAACAGTTACGGTCTCTGATGTTACAGATGCCGTCACTTGTCTTTTTTTATTCAGTCATGTAAGTAAGGTGATTTTTTTTTTAAATTCAGAAATCAAATGAAAAATACACGCATATAGTAGATTTTGTGTTGTTCTCTAAAAATTGTTGAACAAGAAAATAAGTTACTTTTTAATATAATCAACAAAGCGTTGTCTTTGAAAGTCCGTTGAAAGAGCTCCGATTTTTATTTTGTTTTAGTTTTTTTATATTATTTCAAATCAGAATTATTTCAAAGCGGGAACAAAATCATGTATATCATTCAGATAATTTTTATGATACTCATATAAAAAAATCACTGGCTTTATCCAAAAGAACTCATCGTATAATGGTCAGTAGAACAGTTCATTATGCATATAATGAAAAACCTTCACGAAAGTAGTAATGGTGGATCTGAAGCATGTGACAGATATCACAGATACACTGAAATTGATAATTTATTTGAAGAATATATGCCTCAAAAACAAGTAAATGAAAATTTTCAGAAATTTAAAAAAAACTTATAGACTCACTAGTCTTTTCTGTGAAAAACCGGTTGAAAAAAATATTAATAGGAGTCGAGCAGAAACTGATGTGGATTCAGTGAGTAGTTATTATATAACGATTGAAGAATTATTGTTTTTTGCAACCAAAGTTTATTATATTTACTCGCAAACATTCACAGGTAATTCCAGTAATTGAACTAAGGCATGATAGTAGCGTCTTCAACCATGTTCAACTGGCCGCAATACTCACAAGGGTCATTTATCTCTTTACTGATCCAGAAGCTGTAGCTGTGTCCAGTGAGTGCTTATGTGAACGCTGTAGGTTATGCCAACTATTCTGTCATTTTCTAAAACTTCTCCTGACTTCTTTCCTTATTTTTTACAAGTTGACATCTCAGTCTCTCTGGAAGACATACTTCCTCTCGAAGATCAGCAGCTCGTGAAGAACCATCCCAACAGGTAGTCAACTACAGCGCCTCAACAGAAACTGTATCATTGGCTGATGCCATTCATTATTCTCAAACGGCCCTTCCACTGTGTATTTGCCAATTTATCTCTATATTTTTCAATCATTTACGCCTAATGCCAAATTGGGGAACTATACAACAATATGAGCTGATCTACTTCGCATAAAACTGTTCGTTTTTGACTACTTCGCCTATTTATATTTATATTCGGTATCATTCCCGCAAGTTGGGGTATTCTATCCTACACTTCCTTTATAGTTTCTTTAATGTGCTTTGTAATAGTTTCTATATTACTGAAGATGATTCCAAGATACTTCAGGATTTTGCCAGGCATCATTTCCTATCGCCAAATATACATTTCATGTTATCCCGTTTCATATTCTTTGTACTGACAGTTTTCAATGTTACTTCCAGCTTGTCGCTCATCATCCAGTCCAGTCCTTCCTCTATGCATCATCTATCTATGCACAGTTCTATGGGGACATCAGCATGAGGTCTCTTACGAAAAGAATCTTGTAATCGCCCTCTGAAGTTAGGAGTCCAGTACATCGTTATACAGCATATTTCAGTACAGGTCTTAGTTCCGATCCCTGTGGTAGGTTTACTCCTACGCTTTAAATCTTCCTACAAGCTAACCTTGAAATTTCTACCAATGAAGTAGTTCGCTAGAAGTTTAATCATATATCTTGATACGCCCATTTTTTACAGTTTCTCAATAATCAATAACCAGTTCACTGGGTTGGATGCGTTACGCACGTCCAGAGCCACTAAAACGCAACATGTTCTCTTACATTACTTTGTTGTGTTCTGACGTGTTTTACAGCCATCAGTTTGGAGTGTGTTTCTCAAAGTCGAACTGATTTTGAGAGGGACCACTCTTTCTTCTATTCCTGGCATTAGTCTGTTTCAAAACATAGCCTCAAACACTTTACTGAAGATAGTCAGAAAACATACTGAACTAACTGAATGAACTCAAGTTTCAAGCTACATACCGTTATGACTACTTCAGGAGTAATTCGAATCTCTTCAGTGGCTTTTCAGTGTTCAGTATTTTGTGAGTTCCTTTTCTGAGAAGAGTTGCATCTATTCTAATCTGCCTCTATATTTCATCTTTTTAGAACAGGGTCAAACGAAGTATTCACGATCTCATTTCTTCTTGGCAAGATTGAGTTATATTGTAGCTCATTACTCCTCGTACTTGTTGACATTCTGTGGCCTTTTTCGTTTTCCAGGTGATTTTTTTTGTTTTTGTATTTGTTCGTCTCACGTGTCTACCAAGATCATCTCTTATTTCAACTCTTCCGTTCCTTGATGAGATTCCATAGCTTGCTTTCACCGTTTTTATGATGCGTTTTTTTTGTATATTTTCTTTCCTTCCATATGAATGGTCGTTACCTCGTTTCTGAAGATTTTCCAATTCACTAGAAATTTTCTCGTGATGCCTTGATGGTAACTTGACATTATCTTCTTCATATCCAAAAGGTTGAATTTCTGGTTTCGTTTTATTTTGCCTATCACCTTTCAGATTGGAATTTAAACGCAAATTTTTTGTGTGTCCATAGTCACGTAGATGCATAATATTCTTATACTTGTTGATGTCCTTCTGTCACATTTTTTTCGTGAATGTCTTGTATTTGCGAACCCGTCAATTTGGCATTTATATCTCCCACCACGAACGTCTATCTGTTCTCATCTTCATGACTCATTATTTCATGAACTATTCTTTTGTATTTCGTTGTTCTTATTTTTGGTAACAGGCAGCAGCATATCATTCCAAACATTTCAGACTCGAAGATTGAGTATCCCTCTTCACTTCTAGTGGAGCTCAACTAGACTTTATTATTCACGCGTGATACTTTATTTTCCATTTTAGAATATCCCAGCCATTTCATCTCCTTCAACTCATTCTTGTTTGGTTTACTGACAATCATCAGATCTATTTTCATCTGTCTACATGTAGCATGCGCTAAGTCATGAGCTATTATCCCCCCCCCCCAATCAGTTTGTATGATTTTCATTTACGTCTATTCTCAGTTTACCTCATTTTACTCCAGATGCATTTTGTTTTACGCTTTGTAAACTTGTGTCTCTCTTCTACGCATTTGAAGTAGTATTTCTCTTGTATTTCTCTTGTTAGGGCTATTGCAGCCCCTGGTTTATTTCCAAAATGCCAAAACATAATAGTTCCACTTTTTCGAATACATCAAAGTCCACAATTCCTATCTGCAAGGATCCTTCTAGCACAGATTCTGCTTCCTTCTCATCTAAGGAGATTATAGACGCTCAAGATCTATCTAATCCAGGTCTCAAGTTACTGATTGAAAATTGTCTTTCGGGTCTTTCTTGATTCAATGTTTCGTATTTCCAGCGTTTCATATTTCTCTTCCACTGTTCACTTGATCACCATTACTACGTCTTTGCCATTTTCCATGACAATCAGTAGTTTACCATTTCTTGTGCTTCTCTTGTGATCAGGAGATCCTCTATTATTTGTTACACTGTATTTAACATCTTTCCATAGTTTCTTGAGTTTTTGTTCAATAATGATCCCACACGTTTATCTTACAATTTGTTCTCTTACCATTTTCCTCACTCCCGAGACATGTATCTCCTTCATGTGATGCAATGCTAACCATCTATCTTCATTGGTCTCCCTCATATTATTCCAAATATTTGGAATTGTTCTACAAGCATTATTTATCTCATGAAAAATGAGAATTGAAACTTCCTATGTTTTTATACCACTTGTAATATGAAAGCATGAGAAGTTTTGATTCTAATTTATCATGATGATCTCCTACCACGTAGTAATGGCTACATCCATCAATCTTTTTTTTCTTCCCTTTCTTCATCCTCATCATTCTATTTTCCAGTATTTCAAGAACCTCATTCATCTACCGTAGTTCTCCCAGTCATGGGATTTTTATCACTATCCTCGGTTGAGGGGATTCTCAACTTTCCTTCTGGCTGTTCCTAGACTAGTAAGTCTAATAAATTATTTTATTTACCTTCTCGTACTTTCTCATAACTTTCTTCAGATTACTCAGGATTTTGTTCATTTTGTGTGATAAGATATAATTCAGTCTTTCATGTTACCTTTTGCTCATCATCCGGAGAGTTCATCTAGAACGAAGGTATAGATCAAATGTTATTCCCAGAAAGTCTCGTCAAAGCTTTCTCCTTTTCTGATTACCTCTCAGTGAACTTCAGCTTTAACTAGGAAAAATATGCTGTTCCTCACTCACTCCATCATCTGATTGTACTTTTGGTTTTTGCATCTCATTTCCACAAGTATCTAGGGAAATATAGGCCTGCCTCTGCTGGGCACTAATTACAGAGGTGAGATTACGTTCTCGCCAGTTCGTCTGGCCATTCGGGTATCGCTCGCGACACACTTTATTACTTCCTGTGTCATGCATACCCTGGGTGCGATGGTGCTATACCTCGAGTTTGGGGTGATTGGTAGTCCCTCACCCCAGATAATGGATTGCAACTGTAAGGAAATAGTGGATACAGCGACATCCACTGTATACAGTAGTGAAAAATCCATGACAATGATTACAGAATTGAATCGGGTGTTGAATAAAATTTATTGTGAAAATTCTACAAAGAGAATGAGATTTTGTTTTGATTTATGGATGGAAATAATAAAGCATTTTTCTGAAGACTAGATGAAAAGAGTGAAGACGAAAGAAATAGGTGTTGAAGACAACATCATGGCTGCCATGACAAACTCCCCAGGTTCCGACTTCAACCCACTCGACCTGAGAAAAGAGAAGGTCGATTGCATTGGTGAGTCGAGGCCTTCAATATCAACAGCTTTTATATGGGCCTTCTACTGATCGGATTCCAACTCGATGACAGAGTTGTGATCAGTGTCGAAAACATAATAAAGTTCATCAGCCGCTCTTACAGCTGCTCTGAAGAGAAATGCCCCAATTCCTGCTCCCTCCTAGTCGCGGACCAAGCAAACAAAGGGATCTGAATTCTTGATGACTTTATAGGCTCCATCCATGGCTCTCCTGCTGTCGGGGAAAGTACAATCGTTGAAGTGACGATTTTGGTGCAGGATGCTTCCATTTACGAGCTGCACATCCTATCCGTAGCATCGTTCTCTTTTGAAATGGATTGTTGCACATTTATTTCCAACATCTCTGACTCGCATTGGATCTCTTTACATAACATTCAAGGTCATTCAGTTCTGAACCTCAATCTCATCACTCTGGCGTCACAATGATATTGAAAGAACCCTCAGAGGACCTGGAACAAAGATCATTCGAAATTTGATTTCGAAAATCTTTCAGTGTTATTATTAAGAACTTTGAGATTGTTGTGTGGGGGTATGACTTTGAGAAAGGACTGCATATACAAAATAACCTTCAAGAAAAAATTGCTTCAGCCGCTTAACCTCGGGTACAGATATATTCATGCACCATCGACCATGAGCACAACATTCGTGTACACAAGTGATGAATAATCCCTATCGACCACCTCTTACAGCAGAGCGTGATTGTGGAATACTTGGATACTGCAGTTCTTTCTGCTATGGCTGGATCTTTTTGTGATAGGAGAGCCCAAGCGAGGATTTCGGGATTCACAAAAGCGGGGCAGATTAATATACAGGGGGATACCTTGTACCCGGTTAAGTACCTCCACCAAATATGAGCCCCATATATAAGGCCGCCTGTGAGGGATAAAGGATCAGATTAGTAAAAAAAAATGATCGTCAGAAATTCTCGAGCGCGTCAGATTAGGGTAGGGTGAGTTAATTACCTGCTAAAAAGTATATATTCCAGTAATCTGATAATTTGAGAGGGACGTAAAGAAAGGGGAGGGCAGAACAGTTGTAAAAAAAATAACGTCACTTCGACATTCTCGAGCGTAGCTTTTTTTTTTCATTTTGAAGGAAATAATTCAAGGATAACGAAAAATATATAATCTGACCATTTCCGCAAGCCGAAATAACAAAGATTCGTCGATAAAGTTTAATGCGTGCAGCTTCATTCTCTATTCACTTTTTCTCTATCTATTACTCTGTCACATCCATCCCCACTCTGAATTCTGTTGCCATGACGCCATCACAGCTGATCACAGAGACTCGTTCGTGATGAAGATGAAGATGATGATTCATTAATCAATTAATTGATGGATGTAGCCGTTACTACGTGGTAGGAAATCATAATGAAGAAAAGAGATATTAAACTTTCTATGTTTGTTACCACTTTTATTTGTAACTAACGTTACTGTAGTTTCGTCCTATGAGGATATTTTCAAACTTATACAACATATAAGTTTGAAAATGTCCTTATAAGACGAAACTGCACTAACGAGTTACAAATAAAAGTGGTAAAAAACATAGAAAGTTTATATTCTCTTTTCTCCATTAATTAATCCATTGATTATAAAAAATTAAATTTTTTTGAGCATTTTTTTAAAATTATCTTCTTATAAATACGAGTATTTGAAAAACATACACTTATTTATTTGCATGCTATTTCATGAGCTTTTCAATTAATTAAGTTCAATGAATCGAAATTAAAAAAAAATATTGTTTTTGTCAGATTAAGCGAATCCCACTAGGTAATCGTCAGATTATGAGACAGCACGTCTAAAACATAAAGATGAACCATATATATCTCAATCTGACGCACTTGAGTATTTCAAAATGGCGAATTTTTTTTGCACATTATAATAATGGCTGCGAATTTGCGTCAGATCGAAATATTCAGATTGAAATCGTCAGATTATTGAATGAGAACTTTTTTTGTTGCACTCAACACCCCCTTAGAAAATCTGACGCGCTCGATAAAATTTTTTCCCTTTTCACTTTCAACCCTTACGTACAACCACCCACATCATGCAAACGATCAGATTAGTATACCAACATTATTAAAAATACGTAGAACATTGATGCTATCAATATCTGACGCGCTCGAGTATGTCCATGCCACAGTATTTTTTACACATAAAATAGCGGCTATAGCCGCTTCCCCCACCGATGAAAAGATATATATATATATATATATATATATATATATATTATACAACATTTTTTTCAACTTATCATTTAAGCTTTTCAACCTAATGACGCTCAATGTCGCTCGAGTAAATCCCCATTTTGCATCGTGGGCTCCCCTGCTTTTGCGGACTGAACGCCTTGATGCAGACATCTGGTCTCCGTGCTATCCTAGTGACTGTGAGCGGCAGGTGAACGTTCAAGGCTATGAGATTCACAAGTAGTTCCAAGCTGAAACTGTACACACACACACACACACACATATTCAAATCCATATGGCGTAGCCCAAGCTCAAGGCTATGAATCGAGGACAGACGCGCAAGTCAAGATGGATATTCACGTACTCGAATTCAAATTGAGTACACCTAACTCAAGTCAAGCCTTTGTAATTGAAAAATGTCTCAACTATTAATCATGAAAAACCACTTTATCGGTGTAAGCGTCATGTTCGACCTATCAATACAAATGGATATTCATTATTCAACTCAGTATGCATATAGGTCAATTATCCAATTCATTTTCGAAATGAGATTCACTGTTTGTATTTATCAGTATTCGATAATGAAGGCAAATGAGTATTAGTAAATATATTGATTCGCCCCTATAGTTATTCTGCCCAATTTACTGAATTATTCTTAACCTGTAAGCAAATTTCGATTTTTCAAAAATTTAATGACAAATGATTCATTCATTTCAAGGGAACGTTGAAGTTATCAGCCATGTTCTTCAAGAAGAAGAATACTCGAGAGCTCCTCACCAAGATGCTAGAAAATTTCTGGAATTCGGATGACTTCAAACAAAGCTCTATCCAAAAGGAAGTTTCGGAAGTTCACAAATCGATCAAATATACAAACAATTTCATATTTGGTCTCCATTTCTTCAATGCCGTTGGTTTCCTGACGGGGCCACTACTAACGACTGACCCTATACTACCTTTTGATTGTTTTAGACCACAATGGGCTGGATACTATGGTCTCCTGATTTACGAGGATATAACAGCTATCATATCGATACTTTTTCCTATTCTCTCCGTGGATCTTTTTTTCATGGGTCTAATGAGATTAACACAGATTCAGTGGAAGTTATTGAATCACGAACTGTATCATACTTTTGATCATATTCATATGAAAGATGATAGTGTTCAAGAAAAAATCAAATTGAAAATCAAAAAGTGCGTGTGCCACCATGAATTTTTGATTAGGTATGTATTGGTATGTTGTCGATAATTCAAAATGATTGAGAAACTATATTGAGGAAATAAATCAAACGATCATTTTCACATAAATGGATTCCGGTGAGTCTGTAGCTAATATAAAACATAAAACAAGTTCAATATAGCTTGCCCTAGCATCCTCCATAAGTTAAATGTCTTTTAACAAAAAAAGAAAATTAATTCAATAAAGATCCACTAGTACAGACCATAGTGGCATCCATACACTGGACGAATAGGAATGGAAAACACATCGAATTTGCAAGGACTCCTAGTCACCAAGGAATCTCGGGTAATGAATTAGCAGATCAGGCAGCCAAACGAGATACCGAAATACCTGATGATTCCTGATTCAACCGGAAGACGTAAAACATTATTTTGAACAACGGATTATGGATTTATGGCAAACTGAATGGGAGGAAACAGATGCAAAATTGAAAGAGATGAAGCCAATAATCACACCCTGGAGGCATTCTATTCCAAAGACACGAAGAGAACAACAAACTGTGATTACACGCTTGAGAATAGGTCATACCAACTTAACTAACATATTCATGCTCTCAAGAGCCAACAATGTAGGCAGAGGCTAACAGTGAAACATATCTTGCTAAATTGTGTCCAATATGATGAACCTAGACAACGATTTGAAATACCAAATTCTATGAAGGAATGTTTGAAAGATCATAATGAAAATCTAGAAAGCTATTGAGCTATACTCAAAAATTTGAACAAGAAAGCAAATGATAAACAAACTAATAGTAGAAGGCCAATGACCTCGTAGTCACGCCTTCAAACCACAAAAAATAATAACTCTGCTATCATTTGAATTTTTCCAATTATAAATGTGGTAAATCAATTAGAGTATAGGATATAGAAAACTTTGTACCCAAAAAGTTACTTGAGAATTTAAATAGATGTGTTACATTTCTTTCTGAAATACTTCATCAGCTTTTTTATCACATGTCATCAATTACTTTAGAAAATCATCAAAACATCAAAAAAACTTGAGAAATGATGAAAAGAAGAAACATAGTTCGAACATTCAAACGAGTTACATAAAATAGAAATAATCATCGTGTTCCTGCGCGGACCTCACTCACCAATTTTCAATGATTTTCTCTTTTCAAAAGGCTTTCTGGATAATACCATAATCTTCACTTGTGATGCACTATTTGGAACCTTTGGTATAGTAATGAATATTAGTACAGTTGTACCACCTCTTGAAGATGATCACTTGGTGATTGAGATACGTGTCGAGGTGTTGAAAATAACGGTTTGGTGTTGGGATAAAACTCTACTTACATTCAGTGTAATCCTTGTTGTCATGAACACTGACATGGGTATTCGATAGCGTAAATTTTTATACTTACTATACCTATTCTTTTTGAATTACATGAACCCATGAACATGAACACATGTCATGTACTCCATTGTACAGTCACGTGGTATTTGTAGCCAAGTGAAGTGTCGAAAATGCATTACGCTTTTATGTCAGCAAAACTCATAAAATTTTATTGAATTCAAATGTTCTTGCCACTCTGATCGTTTTTATATCAGTTGCTATAGAATTACAAAGATTTTGCTTTGTTATTACAGAAGAAATATGAGTTTACATTTTACATGTGTAACAACTGAGGCTATTAATCGGATTCTCAAATTCCAGATCAACTATAGTTTGAACATCTAAGAAAGTTAGTAACTTCCACAGAAAGAAAATAATTACATACGCGTAGACCATATGCAGACATTTATTTCAGATACAAACCGGAAGAATCACCATTTCGAAACAATACTTTCAAATAAAAATCAATTTCATCATTCAGTTTGTACTACAGACATTGGTTATGGAATTGAAACAGATATCATTAATAAAAACACTACACAATGTGAAATATGAAAGAGTAGTAATACACAATGTTACTCAGAAGGAACAATATCATACTCTTTTTCATGGTGAATTTTACTAGTTCGGACTTCCATTGTCTAGTATGATATATTATGATTTGAAGTCTCTGAAAAAATGAATAAAATTGAAAATTAAAATGGATAGTTGAAGAAAACAACAATTACATCAACCGTGAAATGAAATTACAATAGAACGAAAATAAGCAGAAAAATTTATTGAAAATTGAACAATTAAAAATGATCAATGAAAGTCTTAGAAGATTTCAACCCAGGTTACGTTTTGATTGTTAATATCCACAATCGTCTTCAGGTGATGACTGGACTATGTCTTCGAGATGTGACTATTTATAGGACATTCTAACGCTTTCACATCCCCCTCTTTCAGTGGGAATTGACCATTTTTTCGCTCGATGAGGGTTGCCATATGTTCCGTATCTATACGCTATCTAGGCTAAATGCTTCGTTGGACAACAAATATGCAGCTTCTTCTAACTTTCTATTAAAACAGTGTTCCTCTCTGCTCTGCTATTTCCAATTTGCTGGTTTCTCCTGGCTTTGTATTTCTCACGTGCTCAGCAGAATGGAAGTCCGAACTAGTGAAATTTAATATCATACTCAATGGTGTACTTCAAAATTTCGGCATAAAACACTATCACCACCGTTTTGTATAACATTACTGGACAGAGCAATAATTTATTCATCAACATTACGACATTAAAAAACCGCAACACGTGTTGTGTGGAAACTCTACACAAATCTGATCCCAGCATATGAATTATTTCAATTGAATATTTTCGTGTTGAATTCATTTTGGGAAAATAACGTCGATGACGATGGAGGTTTTAAATGGTTCACCAAACATTTGGGCCAACTTCCAGAATACAAATAGTTTCTGAAAGTTCAGTTTTGTGTCAATACTTTTCAATGTATTGGGCTGCTGGGCACTCCTGTTTTGATTTCCATATAATGATTAAACGCAAAAATTGTCAAATCATAATGATTTTTGTATCTGTAAGAAAAGGTAATTGTTTCAGATAGACTTTTCCAGACTGCTTCTGAAAAATATATCTAATAAAGAAGTTGGAATCAGAAAAGAGGTTTTAGCTGAATTTTTCCCAACTTGCATGTACTTTATTGTTTAGTGAAGTAGTAATTATTCACCTCTATGGATGGAAAATGACAGTATTATTCATTTAATTTTTTCGAATATATTTTTCAGATATGTAGAGAAAATTAATGACACTTTTTCGACATCGTTGTTCTTTTACATGGTGATAATAGTTCTGAGTATGTGTGTGGAGATGTACAACGCTACTACTTTGTGAGTAATTAATTTTACTTTTATGTTATTGGTTTACCTCAGATACTTTCAATAATTATTTCAACCGTTTTGTTGAAAACCATCATATCGACTCATTTTAATACGTCCCTAACACAGGAGTCAGATATTCATAAGGAATTAAATTCCGTAACACAGCACTGGAAATGAACATATGTATATTGAAATATGTCACTAAATAGTGAATTGATGGATGTAGCTGTTACTACGTGGTAAAAGGTCATCATGAACAATGAAGAATGATTTTTTTTATATTTTTTTGCCACTTTCATTTGTAAATTACGTAGCTGTAGTTTCGTCCTATAAGAACATTTTCTCTTTTTTGGGAAAGAAAGTTTTTGACTTTCTACTACTCCATCTTGATACAAAAATATATATATATATCAAGATGGAGTAGTAGAAAGCCAAAAACTTTCTTTCCCAAAAATTAATCACTCCTAAAAAATATAACCCCTTCAATTCAAACATTTTCTCATTCTCATTTTTCATTGAAAAAAATCTCTAGATTTTCATTTATATCGATTTTGAGACAGGTTAGCAAAATTTTCTGATGAAAATGAAAAATTTGGCGACGAATATAATAGCTATAATTTTTTTCAGTTCCGATCCCCAAATTATCAGAAGAGCTTTCGTGTACACTACGGCAGGATGCACTGCATTCATGATCTGTTTCTGCTACCCCTGCCAGGATATGATTGATGAGGTATAAGTAGAGCTATTTATAGTTTGCATCGACTTTTTTGAGAACTACCACTATTCACATTCTAATTTCGTTCAACTATTCATAGTGCTCTGAATTTTCTTCTCCTTCTGAACATGTTTAGAACACGTGTTTGCATATTATTGTATGATGAATTCCGATGTTGAATCCGTCCCCAACTAGAGAAGGTCTAAAACAAACAATTATTAACTCATTTGCACACCAAAAAATAACAAGAATATATTTGAAAAAATGTTCTACCTATCATATACCTTCTGATCTACCATGAAGGCATCATTACAAACAACCAACCAACAAAATTTTCTATTGGTGACTGAATCATAGTTAACCTGAAATTTTCAGTAGTGAATTCGATAATGAAAGGTCAAGGAAAATAATAAAAGCCTACATGCACATGATCAAATGTTATACATTGATATGTGAATATCAATTATAATATACGAAAATTAGATCAAAAGCACAGTGTTTCCTGTTCCCTACTATATCAAAAGTGGCAAAATCTGATTCATCAATATTCTGAATAATAATAAACCATGAACAGATGATAGATAGGTCAGTTTCTGTCACCCGTTGTTAGTTCTGCACTTGTACAACAAAGTAATATTCTGATTTCTTTCTATTTCCCTATCTCTTTCTTTTACCTTGGATTTCCGAGAGAGAGAGAGAGAGAGAGAGAGAGATCAATTTTGCTGCTCGTATGTATATGGAGAATCATTGGTCAAAGAAAACTTCAAAGCGATAACAAAGTTTTCCAGGCTTTAAACTAAGCTCCTGAAATTTTCAGGTTGTGAATTTTGGGAATATCTACGTACACGTCTACTTTTATAATGACGCCATATTTGTATGGAATTGAAATTTCAAAGCATAGACAAAAATTTGATAATAACTTCAATTTGGCGATAACCTGATGAAATATGTTAGAATGTCTTGGGTATAATGTGATCTCTGAAATTATTAATACATAAATTGAAAACCTTCTAAAATTATTTGCTTATTTTTTCATTGAACAAGACAGTATTGAGAGCCCATAACTTTTATGAACTTCTCCTTCTGGCTTTGGATAGCTACCACGCTACTCGTATCCTACCGCTTCTATGACTTTGTAAGTAATATGGCGAGGAGCTGAGCTACATTGCCTTCGATAGCTCGATGATAGTTATCGGTTATTGGAGCCTCTATTTCGCGTTCTGGTCTTTCACTTTCCATCAAATAAGGAGTAAGTTACCAGAAATACTATAGTGGACTGTTCAACAAATGAGGTGAATGTTCAAATTTCGCGAGCTTCGTGAATTCAAATAGCGATTTTTTTATTTGTTTATGTTCATACACTCGTTTCGAATATATATTTACAGTTACAACTGTTTAGCGTGTTTAGTTTGTTGGTTAGAGACGATTTTCTGCCATAAAAAATGGATAGAAGAATTTGCATGAATTATGTTGTAAAAATTTGAATTGAGTGCTTATACACTGCACTGATTGTACCCTGAGTCAGAAAAGTGTTAACAGGTCTTGTTAGGTCCAAAGTGAGTGGGTCTATTCGACCCCCCACCGCAACCCGCAAGGGTTTATTGTGACTCAAACCTATTAACACTCAGCTAAATAAACCCAGCTTTTTCACCAAGCCGATTAGTTTGTACGGTGAGGGGTCTTTCAGGTCAGATGGTAAAAGTATAGCTTTGCCAAATTCTAAAGACCTGATTCGGTCCCCAGCGGGGCAGGCACAAAGTATATGCTCTGTTGATGAGGTAGGTAGGTAGGTCTGAAGTGAGTGGATCTATTCGACCCTCCACCGCAACCCATAAGGGTTTATTGTGGCTCACACCTATTCACACTCGGCCAAATAAACCCAGCTTCTTAACGAAGCCGATTAGTTTGCATGGTGAGCAGTCTTTCAGGACAGATGGTGAGAGTACGGATCTGCCGAACTCAAAAACCTGATTCGGTTCCCAGCGGGGCAGGCACAAAGTATATGCACTGCAGTTCCATCATTTTCCAGACAGAGGCGGCACACACTGTCTTCCGACAGTCCAAGTCTCTGCATGTGATGATTCAAATGACAGTGACCTATAAGAAGGCGGCCTGTTAGACATCGTAGTTCATCCCTACTGTAGTCCAAAAACTGTTTAAAATCAAGCTTCGAAGGGTGAATAACACTTCTTGCCATCCAGGTGTTAAGAGTTTGTTTGACAAAGCTCAAAGCGATGCCAATGACAGGTTCTGGTCCAATGAAGCAGCACCCTCCTTTGCAAGAGAGTCAGCAGCTTCATTGCCTTCCAGGCCAGTATGGCCAGGAATCCAGCCCAGAGATAATCTGTTTAGTCTTCCTATCGAAGAGATTCTTTTTTGGCAGTTTGCTACCAATTTAGACATTGCTCGGCGCTTGACTGTCCAAGACACAATTCAATATCGTAAATTTCCGGCTAAGTTCCTAGGCAGGTAGATAACTGTGTCCTGTGTCTGCGCCTGAAAACACCTGCACCAGAACCGGAAGGTGTTTTTGATCCATCTGTGAAACAACAACTATCTGCTCTTAATATTTCCTTTTCCCGCAGGATCTAGTCCACTCTTCTCGGGAATAGTACTTTATAAGGCAGTTCGTAGTTGACAGTTGAAGGCATAAAGTCAGAGGTCATTTCCAGAATGCTGTGACTACCGAAGTCAACCAACAGTCTGTTGCACTCTGCATTGAATTGATTTGTGCAATTGGCAATGTGCACAAGTCTGTATGCAGTACATGTAGCGTCTCTTTCCAGAAAAATGTGGAGAGGAGGTAGATCTAGAAGGATCTCCATGACCGCTGATGGTGTGGTACTGATGGCACTACTGATAACGAGACAAACCTGTCTCTGTAAGCCAGAGAGCTTGGCTTGGGCCGTTTTCTGTAAAGCCTTCGGCCACCAAGCAATTGCACAATACGTGATTATTGGTCTGACAATCCTCACATAAATCCAATGGATTTGTTTGGGATCTAAACCTCAAGTTTTACCACGAATCCTTCGACATGTCCATAGAGACAGTCTGGCTTTGTGTAAAACTTTTTCCAAGTGAGCGTTCCAGGTGAGTCTTTTATCAAGGACAATGCCAAGACATTTCACCTCCATTCCAAATGGAAGGACCAAACCATTGAGGGAAAGTGGCGGTAGATCGTCCAAATTCCTTCTATTGGTGAAGGGGATTAACACAGTTTTGCTGGGGTTGACAGACATCTGCTCCCTCAGGCACCAACTGTAAACATTATCCAAAGCGCTTCGAAGGATATGTTAATGAGGTAGTCGGATAGTCAAGTTGTAAGATTCCCACCTTGATACCTACGACAACCTTCCCATATGGGGGTTTTTGCACGTCAGCTACACCTGACAATGACTTAGATTCAGCCGTGCAGGGCTTTTTCGCCTCTGGTTTTGGTGAATCATCACTTGAGCGCAAACGTTTGCTAACCTGCTCATGGAGGGTTTGTTTCCCTACCTGAGACAGATTCTGCGAACGCCGCAACTTTCTCTCCTGAACTAAATTTACAGTGAGGTCAGTTGGAGTCATAAACTCGACATGCATCCACTCTGTAGAATCGCTCCTGAACTAAATTCACAGGAAGGTCAGTTGGAGTCGTAAACTCGACATCCATCTCCTCTGTAGACTCGCTCCTGAACTAAATTTACAGGAAGGTCAGTTGGAGTCGTAAACTCGACATCCATCCCCTCTGTAGACTCGCTCCTGAACTAAATTTACAGGGAGGTCCGTTGGAGTCGTGAACTCGACATCCATCTCCTCTGTAGACTCACTCCTGTACTAAATTTACAAAGATGTCAGTTGGAGTCGTAAACTCGACATCCACCTCCTCTGTAGACTCACTCCTGGAATAAAACAGAGAGGTCAGTTGGAGTCGTGAACTCGACATTCATCTCCTCTGTAGACTCGCTCCTGAATTCAATTTACAGGGAGGTCAGTTGGAGTCGTAAACTCGACATCGATCTCCTCTGTAGACTCGCTCCTGATCTTAATTCACAAGGAGGTCAGTTGGAGTCGTAAGCTCGACATCCTTCTCATCTATAGACTCAGCGTCAGAAAGAATTTTTACGTTTACTCTGTCCATAAAGGTCACACGAGTAGCTAGGGAAAGAAGGTCAATCACGGCAGAGCCCCGCATTACCGTGACAAGGCGATGCTACGACGATAGGGCGCCTGGTATCTCGAAGGTTCGTAGAGACTGAGATAGGCTCAGTGTCATTCATCTCCTCGGCACAGTGGTTCAGGCAGTGAAAGATGAACAAGGACAGCTAACCCGCCAAAGTGTTAACAAGTGTTACACGCTTTTTACGGAATGTAGAGAATATGTGAATAACGACGCTCGCCCTGAACGCCCCAGTACATAAACAATCGATGAAAATGTTTATGAAGTGAAGATAATTGTTATGGAGAATCGTCGACTCATTATTAGAGAAGTCAACGTTGATGCAGATTCGTTTAAAAGGGGCATAGCTGGTGACATCATGAGTATATAGTTATGACATAGAAACCAAAGTCCAATCGTTTTGATGGAAGAGCCAAGGAGAGCGAAAATAAAAAAAACGCCAAGTTCGATGAAGTGTCGAAGTTGTGCGCCACTTGCGACAATCAACACGAAGAAAACGTCTGGTATTGTAGAAGAATAATTAGTTCATGGCACTTGGACTACGATAATGCACTTTTTCACTCATCATTACTTGTTCGTAATTTTTTGGCCAAAAACAACAACGTAATCATGCCTCAGCCATCGTATTCACCAGATTTGGCCCTCTGCGACTTTTCCCTGTTTCCAAAATTGGAAAAGCTCATGAAAAAAATGCGTTTTGCGATGATTGAGGATATACAAACCGAACCACTGATAAAGCTCAAGGACATACCAATAAGTGCATATCAGATTTGTTTAAAAGGGTCATAACTGGTGAAATCATGAGTATATAGGTATGACATCGAAACCAAAGTCCAATCGTTCCAATGGAAGAGCCAAGGAGAGCGAAAATGACAAAAAACACGGCAAGTTCGGTCAAATGTCGAAGTTATGCGACGCTTGCGACAATCAATACGAAGAAACCGTCCAGTATTGTAGAAGAACAGTTAATTCATGGCTCTTGGACTACGATAATGCACCTGCTCACTCATCATTACTTACTTACTTACTTCCCTGTTTCCAAGATTGAAAAAGCTCATGAAAAGACGGCGTTTTTCGACGATTGAGGAGATACAAACTGAACCGCTGAGACGGCTCAAGGAAATACCGAAAAGTGCATATCAGAATTGCTTCGAGGATTGGAAAAAATGCTGGCACGAGTGTAACTGGGTGGAACTACTTTGAAGGGGACAAACTTGAAATTGACGAATGTATAAATATTTTTTTGAGGAAAATGTAGATTCACTTTATTTTTTGAACAGAGTATATGCTGGATGCCCATCTCCATCGAAACTTCATCTGTTTCTTCGTAGAGCTCACCCAAATATAACTCTTGTGTGATGTGATCTGAAAGTTTTTGTATGCATTCTAGTTTATAGTTTATAAAGTAAACGCAATTTTGGATATCATAAAGACTTACACTTCAACATTTTTATTGAGATTCCGATATGTACGCTACAAATTGACGAACTTGTTATTTCAGGCAACCAAAATTAGTTCAAGCATATATTTCAGCAACTGGTATAAATATCCCGAGCATTCGAAATCTACCCAAATGATCTTGCTGAGAGGTCAAAAAACGATGAACATCAGAGCAGGTGGATTTTTGGAAATGGATTTGAGAACAGGCTTAGCTGTACGTATTTTTTTATTTGTAATATTATATTACATTATTCCCGAAAAATGCTGCATTGAGTTTCTTGCAAACCCCACCAATATGCAGATCCCAATTTGAAGATTCATCCAACATGGTAGCTAGAAATGTTATATCATGTGACATTGCTATTCCATCAGTATCATGAACTCCCTCTGGAATGTTATTTTTTTTGTTCTAAAATTTGATCAAAACAGATTTAGAGGTATTCAATATTGAATCATTGCGTTCATATCATGACGTAAAAACATCAATAACCTCTTTGACTCTTATTAATACATCTTCCAGTGTATACAAAATGATTCTCATCGTGGTATCATCTGCAAACATAGTTATGAAGCAATTGTCAACATGTTCTGAGAGATCATTAACAAATACCACAAAAAGTAAAGGTCCCAGTACTGATCCCTGAGGAACTCCTAATGTCACATCACATATATTTGACTGTCAAATGCCGACCACTCATGTAGGATTTTATCCAAGTCAGAATGTTATGTGGAAACTTAAGCCTCTTTAACTTTACATGTAGATAGTCTGGTGAAACAGTGTCATATGCCATTGACAGATAAAAAAAAATACTAATTACAAAATTATTGGCATCAACTTCGAAGAATATGTTATTGAGATAATCATAGGCAGCGGTTTCTATGGAACGATCTTTCCTAAATCCATGTTGATTATTACATAGTATATTATTTGACTCTGAGTAATTCACTATTCTAGTGGCCACCACTTTTTTATTCAGTTTCAAAAAAGAACAAAGTAATGAAATTTGTCGGTAGTAATTCAGGTTATTTCTAATTCTTTTTTAAAAAAGAAGAATGACTAAGTCCTTGAACTCTTCTGGAAAGTAGCCTAGCATGTAGGATTGATTCATTAGAAAATAATTAGAGGAATCACAATTAGTTTTCTTATTAGTCAGTGGGCTATGCTTGAAAACTGGCAGTAAACAAATCTGAAGAAATGAACTTTAAACATTCAAGCCAGTCTCGGATATACCTACACAGTAGGTTGAATGGACTAACGCCTATCAGGAAACAACTACTCCCCTGGCTCATACCACGAAGGGCATTGGATTATATCCGACAGGATTCAGTGCAGGAATCTTCACAGAAAATTTCCTGCATATGCAATTGGCAATACAACTGAAAGAGTCGACCTTCAATTTTGGAACGGGCACATTTACAGACCGGTTTTGGGCTCATTAGCCACTCGTTCGTCAGTGCAAGATAGTGGCCATCATCGACCTAAAGTCAATGATATTCCATAATTCAATCATGAACGTTTAAAGTTCATTTCTTTAGATTCAATCACAATTAGGTCGAATATTTGTCTAACAACTGATATTCACAGGTCACCTGATCCACTCGGATTTTTATTTTTCATTGATCTCAACGCAGCATGAATTTCAACTTCAGTAACACAACACAACGAAAAAATATTTTTTGAATGTTTCCTACACTAAATTAGTCAATTTCTACTAATTTTGGGGTGATAAAAACGAAAATAACGATGAAAAATTTTTATTAGCTCTGGTTTTTGAGATACACAGTACTTAATCTTAAAGAGTAGTTATACTATACGTGAAAAGTGAAAGTACATAAAACAATATTGTTATGTTTCTTTTAGAATATTTCAAGTACAAAATTAATAAAAAAAAAACATTATTCTTAGTGTTTTGACAAATAAAAGAAGTTTGTACCACCAAATTTCAATTAAGTCCATCCGATTCATTGTAAGATCGCTGTCGTTTAGCTTGTCTTTTATAAAACACTTCTGGAGCATCCCTACACACAGACCAGCAGTAGTCTGCAAGCATTGCTTCATTCTAACGGCCCTGATATCTCTGTTCCATTAAGGCAATGTCTTGATGGAATATTTCTCCATGTTCGTCACTCACAGCTCCACAGTTTTGTGGGAAGAAATTAAGATGAGAGTGAAGAAAATGAATTTTAAGGACATGTTGCATCCAAGTTGGTGGTAAGCTTGAAGAAGCTCTTTAACCAATGCTGTGAAGTTATCATCTCTTTTGTTACCTAAAAACCCATGTACAACCCCCTTAAAGGCTTCCCAGGCTCTTTTTTCATTTCCTGTTAAAATCATGTCAAAAGCAGGATCATTAACGATTTCACGGATTTGAGGCCCAATAAAGATGCCTTCCTTGACTTTAGCATCACTCAACCTGGGAAACTTTGCTCTCAAGTACTTAAAAGCTTGTCCTTCCTGGTCCATGGCATTCACAAAGTTTTTCATTAGTCCCAACTTAATATGTAATGGGGGAAGGAGAACATCCTTAGGATCTACAAGAGGTTCGTAAACTACATTTTTCTCATTAGGGTTTAGGTCTCGTGTAGGCCAGTTCATTTTTTTATAGTGAGATTTTCTATCCCGACTGTCCCACAGACACAAAAAACAACAGTACTTGGTGAACCCTAATTGCATTCCTAGGAGTATAGCAATGACTTTCAGATCACCACAGATGTGCCACTTGTGTTGTTCATATTTGATTGATTGGAGAAGTGTTTTCATATTTATATACGTTTCCTTCATGTGAACTGCATGACCTGTAGGAATAGAGGGTAGCTGATTTCCATTATGCAGAAGTACAGCTTTCAAGCTTAGTTTTGAAGAGTCTATAAACAGTCTCCATTCAGATGGAGTGTGATCCAAATTCAAGCAGTACATCAAACCATTAACATCAGAACAAACTACGAGGTTTTCTTTTTTCTCAAAAAAAGGAAGCAAATCTTTTTGACGCTGTCTGTATTGAGATATTTTCACATCATGTTTTAGAAGATTCCACTGTTGTAGTCTTGACCCTAACAGCTCAGCCTTTTCCTTAGACAAGCGAAGATCTCTTGTAAGGTCACTCAACTCTGCTTGACTAATTCTGTGCGGATCACTAGACCTATCGCTTACCTCAAAATCAGGGTCATAGGATATAGAAGGATGGGTTGCTCCTTCTAAACAGTCTTCATCACCTTCCTCTAAAATTTCATAGTTTTGGGGTGGAGAAGGGACTGGCAAATTGTCTGAGTGTGGTACAGGCCGAAGAGCAGATGGGAGATTAGGGTATTTAACCGTTCCTCTTTTCTTCATAGATCAACCTTGCTTAATGGGAGGAGTTATACATATATGTATATATATATATATATATATATATATATATATATATATATATATATATATATATATGTATATATATATATATATATATATATATATATATATATATATATATATATAGATGGCTCTACCTATTCATATTTTTTCCGTTGCTCTGAGCGTTTTCTACAATGAACTTCGAATAAAAAAAACTTTTATGATTATCTGAAACATATCGACAACAAAAATATATTATATGTGTTTTGATGAGCAGAAAAAAAAATGATAGCAATAATAACATCCGAAACGAACACTATAATTATGATGAAAATTGAAATGAAGTAAGTAGTTTATAAATACAAAAAAATTAATTGTGCAATAAATGTTCTATTTCGAAACAAATAATGGGACAATAAGATGGTCTGCAACATCACCAGATCTCACTAGGAAAAATAGGATTCACGCTGGCAGAGAGATAGAAAATGTGGAATACTCGAGATTGAGGATTTTGAATGATTTCGCAACAATGCAGCAAATAAGTATATCAAGGGCAATAAATAATATGAAAAACCAAGTTTAAAAATCTCTCGAAATGGAAGGACTCCAATTCGAACATTTATTGCGCCAATGATTTTTTTGGGTACCTATATAAATTACTCCATTTCAATTTTCATTACAATTATAGTGTTCGTTTCGGAATTTATTATTGCTATAATTTTTTTTCTGCTTATTAAAACACATATAATATATTTTTGATGTAGATATGTTTCAAATAATCATAAATGCTTTTTTTATTTGAAGTTCATTGTAGAAAACGCTCAGAGCAATGGTACCATTGGTACCAATATGAATAGGTACCTAAAAATGGAAAAAAACTCGAAAAACTCTACGATATATAGGGAGACGTAAAAGTTGCTATTATACTTTTATTCAACTCAGTCAACCAATTTCCAGGGCCGTAATTTAAAAGGGAATAATTCACACAATTATAATCGAATATTACCGAAACATCCCGAAATATAAAATTGAATTTAATCCCTTAGTATGAAGTGAACGTCTACGATCGAAAAACTACAACAAAAAATACAGGTCCGTATTTAAAAATTCAAAGATGGGGGTGGCCCAAGTCAGATGACCCTCTATGAAATATTCATGGATATATTCTGAGAGCCCACATCAAGTGCCAATAGCAAAATGTGGACAGATTTTCAATATGCCTGCGAATAAAGAAGATATTGCCAAGAAAATAATATGGGATTTTTTAGTTTTTCCAGAACCAAAAGAGCTATATTCGATTTCTTTACATCATTGAATAGGTCTCTATAATACACAACTTTGCCACAATTTAACCGACACTCCATCTCTTATCGTTTACGAGATTGCCATGTACAGAAACGAATTTATTTGAATAGCCCTATATATATATATATATATATATATATATATATATATATATATATATATATATTTTTATATATATATATTTATATTTCCATCAAAAGATCAAACTAATAATTTTATTTTCATTTTTTTTTCAGACTCTCAAAACAATGGTTTCATATTCAATGTTCCTTCGAACAATAAGTTCAATGGAAAACTAAACACATAATTCACAACTGAACCGATTTACCCATTATTGTTGATGAACATCAACTATCGGATATATCAGAGTATTGTGCACTTTCCATTCTGATAATAATGCCACTTTATAGAAAAACTATTTGCAAATAAAGAACTACCCATATCAAACATATTGAAAACTTATTTCACAGACCCGCACTCATTTCTTATTTCACTTTCATATTTCTCTGTTTGATTTTTCGAGAGAATGAATAGTTAAGTGAGAATAATAAAACGCAATGCTCACCTTATGAGTCATCAAGCCGAGCGTATTTTTCCTCCTTCCTCGATACTCCCGGGGTACACCCCTATTCCTCTGCTTCACCAAACCACCTCGGGTCACAACCGGTCTTATCAGTTTTATCACGGGTGACGAAATTAGCAGAGAGATTTCACTGGCTTATCTTCAGAAAAATGGGGTCTTTTATTGAGGGCTTACTTATTTTGAATTTAAATAAAACGGAGTGTGTGTGAGATATCATCGATATATTTCATTCGTTTGGAAGACGTATTGATGCCATGAAGTGTTTTTAAAAATATGTTTAAAATATTGTTTTCCGTTATCCAGCTGTCGCACCCCTACGAAAGACAACCCTCAGAAGTCGAAACTTGTGCGAGCTAAGGACTAACGAGGCCTTACCTTTCAACGTATGTAGATAGCAAGTGAAAATCGATCGTTCAGTCTGCGGCTCTAACCACCGACTAACACGGCGGTCGATTTGAGTGAGTGAACAAAGCACCCACATGGAACCGACCATAAAAATAAGCAGGGATGGCTACTAACACTCTTGGCCTTTGGTGAGTTGCGACACCACTTACCCGAGCAACTGGTGCAAAACCGGACCGGCAGCCCAGGCACACCCGGAAAGGAGAACTCCATTCTCCCTCCGGTGCCGGCCGTGGGTCCAAAGGGCTAACCACCCGTTGGATCCAACACTTGGTTCCCAATAATCAAGGAAGCGGCCCCCACAATCGACCCGCTCGGAGGGGTCAGAGGCAAGGTGGTGGGGCCCATAACGATGATTTGCCTACTGATGACAACCCTGGCAATGAAAACGGACGTTTTGAGTGGACGCATGAGCTAAGAGATAGCCTTATGCATTGCTACGAGAGTAGTGAGCCTGCGCGAAGAGGGTACATGGCGAGATTGCATGCTCTGTGGTGTGAAACACATCCGGAGCATGCCGCCTTTTCCGCCCAAAACCTTAGGGATTATGTATCTTATCTTCGGCGGCAGGGCTATTCAGCTCCTTTCCAGCCTGCTAACGAAGTGGTAGAAATGACAGTTCCCGTTGGCACGGCTGGAGAGGAGACTCGCATCATACCACCAATGGAGACTTTCTTGGTGGAATGATGTCTTCTCTACTCTCGAATCTCAAAGTCATACCGGCTTGTCGCACTAAGGCAGAAATCTTAGCCGCACAGATGCCGTAGGCTGTCATTCTTGGCTCACTGCATTTGCTCAGGGCACATGTTTCTCGGTCCCAATGATCACTTACCCCACGGTGTGGGGAGTGGTCATTGGTTGATTATGCTGGCGCGCCCTCCCGAATGTATCGGGGCTTCGGGGGATAGGGCCTGACCAGCGCACACTACAGTGAAAAAAAAATATACTTTATTGTCTCAAGAAGGTATTCTTATTGACAAAGTTTACATAGCTAAGATATAAAATACATTAAAAAATATAGACTCACAAAAACATCAAAACTAAAAACAACATTAACAGTAAGTATTTTTGTCATAGGTACATACAAACATATAGTAATTAAAAAAATGTATGCGAAAATACGCTCGCACATGTACGAATACATACTATAAGTAAAATAAACAAGAAATATCAATCAGAGATGATCATCGTAAAATTCCTGCAAGCTTTAATAGGGTCTGCTGATTAAAACTCCTTTGATGTCTTTTCGGAAGTATTCAATGTTCAGATTTGCTTCTTTGAGGCATTCAGGCAGATGATTGTACATTTTACCACCGTTAAAAAAAAGAATCCTTGATTAATGCGGAGGAAGGGATAGGCAGTTTCAGGTTATTTTTGTTACTCATGCGGGTTTTGTAATGGAAATAATTGTTGTTATATCGCAATGTATGTTTTCTAACGAGACACACAGTTTCCAAAATAAAGAGTGCTACCACTGTTAATATTCGTTTTTCTTTAAATATTAGCTTGCATGATTCACGTGGATTCATCTTGTATATGTGTCTGATTGCTCTTTTTTGTAGTTTTAAAATAGAAATCAGAAGGTGGGAACTGCACATCCCCAAAAAGGTATACCGTATCTCAGGTGCGTCTCTATCATAGCATGATATGCAGTTCTTGCTGTGGAGCTTCCAAGTTCTCTAGATATAACTCTCAGTGCATATAGCACCCCGAGGTAACTGTAGCCCTCAGTTTTTTTATGTGATTTTCGAATTTCAGACCTTTGTCTATATAAAGTCCTAGAAACCTAGCGCAATCTTTATTTTCAATAGTTCCGTTAGCTAAGGGTAAATTGTCAAGATTACATTTAAAAGAGATCATATTTGTTTTGCTGATGTTGAATGATAATCAATTTGAATCACACCAAGACTTTATAATTGAAATGTCTCTGGATATGTTTTCATGAAGATTATTCACTGATACACTATGCCATCGTCTGAAAAAGAGTTAGTTTGCCAGATACATCTATAGTTAATAAGTCATTAATATATACAAGAAAGAGGATCGGGCCTAGTACTGAACCTTGTGGTACACCCGAATTGATTTCTAGTTTTTTTGATAGTTCGTTTGTCCTCACCATCTGACTTCGTCTCGTTAAATATGGCTGGAACCACTCGAGAGTTTTTCCTCTACAACCACAATAATACAACTTATGCAGGAGTAAATTGTGGTTAACACAGTCGAACGCTTTCGCAAAATCGCAGAAGACTGCCGCGGCTACATCTCCAATGTTAATATTTGCATATACCTCATACAGAAAACTGAAAATTGCGTCATGGGTATTTTATTGGTTTGGAAGCCGAATTGATTTTCATTGATTACTTTGTGAGTTATAAGAAACTCATTGAGCCTTTTTTTGAAGAGTTGTTCGATAATTTTTGCCAACGTAGGTATAAGGGAAATTGGTCGATAGTTTGAAGGGTCTTCAAGATCGCCACCTTTGTATAGAGGAATGACTACCGATAATTTTAAGAAAGATGGGAACACTCCACTATGGAATGAGACGTTTATCATAACACAAGAGTTTCAAGGGCTTCAACTGGGAGATTTTCAAAAATTTTAATTGAGATGTCATCAAAACCTACTGCTTTTTTATTTTTTATGACTTTGATCGCTTCTGCAAGCTCATAAATATTAGTATCTTGCAGTATAAAAGATTCCTCAATTGATAAGTTGTCAAGGTGGATTAGTGGATCGTACGGTGGAGAAATATGTGTACTGAGTTTATTAGCGATTGTACAGCAAAAGTTATTGATTTCATCTGGGCTGATAGGGATATCGGTGATTCTTTTCTTTTTATTCTTATCTTGTATATCGTTAATGATAGACCATGTTTCCTTCATTTTATTATTTGATAAATTGATTCTATTTTTATAGTAGTTTTCTTCTGTTAATTTTATTAGATTTCTGTTTATACTATGGTATTTAAAAAAATATTCATGTATAGCAGGATTGTTTGTGAATTTTGTAATGTAATGCAAGGAACGCATGTTTTTTAAAGATACTTTAATTCCAGCTGTTACCCAAGGCTTTGTTCGTTTCATTTTGATTTTCTTCAGTGGAAAAGATACATTGAATACTTCCATGAGTCGACAGTAAAAAGCAAGGAAAGGTTCTTGCGTAAATAAGATACCATTCCAGTCTAGATTAGCACACTTTTGATAAAACCTATCATAGTTTGCACTACTATAGATACTTCCAATTCTAATTTTATTTTTTGGTACCATCTCATAAACAATATTACATTCTCATGATCCGAAATCCCTGAGGATGTAACAGAGCATAGAACATTCCCAATGTCAAAATTACTACATATATAGTCTATACAAGATGAGGAATATTTAGTGACTCTGGTGTTTGATTCAACATGCATATTCAAATTGAAAGAATTAAACAAATTTATAAGATCTTGAGTGGTACAAGAGTTACTATTTGAGTAGTCTATTTTGAAATCTCCGCACAGG
This sequence comes from Leptinotarsa decemlineata, assembly GCF_025532065.1. Classification (NCBI taxonomy): domain Eukaryota; kingdom Metazoa; phylum Arthropoda; class Insecta; order Coleoptera; family Chrysomelidae; genus Leptinotarsa; species Leptinotarsa decemlineata. The sequence continues at coordinate 5,136,697 of NW_027412541.1, read as the reverse complement.
AGTATGTTTGAATGGATGGGCAAATCATTCAATATTATCTCTAAACTACTTAAAAATAAATTCACATCAGATGTAGGTGATCTGTAAAAGCACAAAACATACAAATTGATGGTTTTTAGATAACAAACAGAGCACTCGAATGTTTTTTCTTCATTAAGGTAATTAAATGTTGCTATATTTTGAGGCCGATATTTGGCCAAAGATTCCTCCTCAATTAAGATCATAGTGCCGCCATATCCGGCATTTCGACAAAATTTGGAGAGAGATTTATAATTCCCTAAGTGGGGCTCACTGTCCTTATGCCAGTGCTCGGTTAGAAGTACAATATTCGGATTATTCTTGTCTTCAAGAAATATTCCTAATTCGTCTGCTTTGCATCGTAAAGATTGGATGTTCAGCAATATTACAGAAATAGCGCATTTGCTTATGCTATTTATTACCTTTCCTGATGTTGTGGATTCTGAATCTCTAAAAAAGATGTATTGGAGCTTTCTTAGTTGGAGGCACTTATACCAGGAAGAAGATGAATAGGTACAATAACAATGTTACCATTTGGTGATGACAGGAAATATATAACTTTTTCCAATATTCTAAATTTACTTCCATTTTGTCTATTATCGATGAGACATCTTATAGAGGTTGAAAAATTGCGTTTTTTAAATCCGTTTATGTATTTCATCATTTTGTTTATGATAATTTGGTCTATAGGTCTGTCACGTTCAGATATGATTAAAAGGTTCGTGAATTTTCCAATAGGTAGTATTTGTTTTAAAGCTAAGGAAAAATTTTTGTTATTACTGATGTTGTTAGTATTGAACATAATTATCACATAATCTTTGACCCCATGCTGTAAGGTATTTTGGAAAATATTTTTTGTAATATCTGATACTTCTGTTTGAGTGCATATAATTTCCTCGATTTGGTAATTTGTCTCGGGAATCTTCTTGTTCAAAACAGTACAGAAATTAGTTGCATATTGATCCCCGATAATCAGTTTTTTTCTTGGGATTTCAGAAATTTTGGATATGCAATCATCTCTTCCTTTATCAGATCCATAGTTACTTGAATTCATTACAATATGTTCATTTTCTGAGATATTCAACTCGGAATTTGAAAGGCACTTATCTGTGGTCTCATTAGAATTATTGTCGTAAGTTTTATCCAAACTTTCTTCGTCGGAATTTTCATTCTTGTTATATTTTAATGCATTATGCTTTTTTGCCACAGATACGTACTTTGAACAAGAGCTCTGTTTTCCTACTACACAATCAGACTGAGTATTTAATGTCTGGGTAAACCCATCCATAAAACTACTTCCTTCCACGCCAATGGAAAGGTCATTCATTGATGTGAATTTGTCATGTCTTTTTATGATGTCGGTTTGTGTGTGGACCTCCAGCTTATCTCTGTGGTATTTGCTTATTTCTTTTTGCAATATTTTTATTTTATCTTGCAAGTTTTTTTGTTGCTTTAGTAAATGAGTAAGTTCCTCTTCCGCTTTTGTTTCTTCGATAATATCGTTCAAATATTCGCCACGGCTCTGGCGCATAAATCAGGCTGAATTTGACCGAGGACATGGTTTATTTTATCTTTGAGGACCACTGTGAGAAAACATTTTGAACACTTTTTTATTTCATCGTCATCGTTTTAGACTGCATTATATTTTATAAAGCTTATTTGGAATCACTAAAAAACTGTTGTAAAATTGTATTCGAATTATTTTATAGTAACTGCCGAAATGCTTATAAAACTGTGTTGTAGTGTTAGTAAAATGCCTTACAAAATATTGATAAAGACTATAATGTTTTATAAAACGGTGCCAATTTCCTATTTGTAGCTGTTTTATAAACACATTGAAAACATTTCTGGGACAAATTCAGTTTTATAATTTGTTTCTCCGGAACGTGTTCACAACCACTATGAAATATAAAATTGCTAGTTGGGATGAGATGTGTGACACGTAGCGCCATCCTGTTGAAATCACATGTCGTTAGTATCCAGATCATCCAATTCAAGCCAAAATAAGTTGCTAATCATGGAACTATAATGCCCTGGCCAACGTCGTTTTCAAATAAATATGGACCAATGACATCGCCAGCCTAAAATCCACACCGTCCCAAATGCGACAATTTTGTTTGTTAACGTACCCACCCATTCATTCAGAAATGGGCCTCATCGCTGAAGATGATTTTTGATGAAAATAAGTTTCAGTTACCAACTACTCCAGAGCCCATTTAGCGAACACACGTCGTTGTCTATAGTCATTTACCTCGAGTTCCTGGGTCAGTTACAGTTTTACAGGTGCAGACCCAAGTCACGACGCATAATTCGCAAGTTGTAGTTTGCAAAAGGCCAAGTTCTTGTGAGCGACGTGAAATCAACTGCCTCAGTTTCTCCTGCACACTCTCACAGACAGTGGCGATGTTTTCGGCAGATCTTGCGTTTCGTTTACTTACTGGTGTTGGTCGCTCGTTTACTGAACCAGTGGACTCAACTTCATCCACCACATTTCGAATTGTCCTCTCGTTAGGACGTTTATGGTGACCGTAAAATGGGCGAAGCACGCGGTATGTTGCCAGAACGAAACACCCATTTTGATTGATGGAATGGCTAGTACTTGATGAAAATTCATAGCTAATGTACTCAACGAACACTTTATTATGAGATCTTCACTAAACAGTTTCACAAAAAAGCAACACGTGTTTCGCCATACAATGGCTTCTCCGGGCGTATCTTTACAGTAAAAACTTCCCTCATAATCATTTCAGGATATTCGTCAATTGAATTCAACACAGCTACATTAATTGCTGGAGATCTTGCAGTCAAATGTGCTTCTTTCAAATGGAAATTTGGCTCCAAACGTCCTGTTCAACATAATCTTCTGTGGGTGCTCAAATTCGTTAAAGCATCAGGAACTATTCTGTTATTCTATTCACATGCGTTGCCGTCAGCAAACCTAAACAAGTAATGCATGTCTGCCAATTCGGTATTCGTAAAATTTGCCATTCAAGCATCAAGAACTGATCTATTTGAGAAGCGCTCTTGGTAGAGTCACCTGGCTTCGTATGTGTTCCGGTCAGCAAGCCCATACAAGTAAAGCATATCTGCCAATTCGGTTTTTGTAAAATTTAGCTAGAGAAGTGTTAAAATTTAACACTCTACATTTGTCTAGCCCACAGAATAATCCTACTACATTCTAACGGCTTATTTCTCAAAGGGACAAGCAAATAAATGCATTTTTTTTAACCTCAAAAAAGGCAGATTGTATTCATTGAATTTTTCGATTTTCATAATCATTCAGAGAAGGTAGATAATATGCAAAAATTTATGGAAAAATTATTTCTTCTTCACCAAATATAATTTCATCATGAGCCCTACCAATGTGGCTAAGGACAAATGGGCTTGTTTCATGCTATTGAAAATGATACTGGTTTGCTTATAGACTGATCGAGTTAGGGGTATATTATACTTATCGAGCCTAAATGGTCCCAATACCTCTCGTTAAATTCTATTCAGAACAATAGTTTTCAAATACATTTCATTTCATATGGGGAATTTTTCATGAATTTAAACGTTAACGGATTCATATACACTTCCATTATTGAAATTTCTGTGATATCAACATAAAAAGTCTACTGCCGGAGATATTTCAAAAATAACGTTTTTATTGCATTTTGTGTTATTTGGATCCCATGTATAATTAATTCTCCGTTCCAATGCATTTCTTACACTTTCTTCTTAGATTTAGTTGTCGAAAATGAGTGTGATTTTACTTTAAATCACGAATGAATCAGAAACTGTTTATACGCTTCCTGTTCATTATTTATATTGTTCCTATTGGTCAATCAAACAAGAAGCGGGACTAGGCCCGTGACGTCACGAGCCTAGAAAATTCAATTTTCAATAGTTAATTACGGGAAAACAACACTATTTAGAGAGTTGACACAAAGTACACTATTTTTCAATTTGAAATTACTACCAAATGAACTGTAAACCAAAAATCATGAAACAAGCCCATTGTTCAGATTTTCATGTAGAGGGCTGCCGAGATGGCTGTGAAAACTAATGTTTAGGATACAAACAATTGGATGAACATTCTCATGAACTTCTAAAACATACCCAAATAGGAAGCGGAAAATTAATTGATCAAGAACTATCGAAATGTTTTTATTTTGGAAAGCTTAGTTCTTACTTAATTTTGAAATGTTTACAAACATTTGTCTAGTTTCAAAAAAAAATTATATATCAATTACTATTTAAACGTTACTTTTCATTTTACCCGACACTTCAATCTGAAGAAATAAAGTAAATTATATAGGTAGAACGACACATCTAGGGAGACGTCGCCGTCACTTTCCAGTAATTATATGCTTTGGAAAATATTTCCCGTTCAACTACTTTATATATTATCAAAAAAATATAGCACGTTTTCATATTTCACACCATATATATTTAATATGCAATAAAATAGCCAGTTTGAGAATAATAGCTTTTTAATTGTTACTGAGATGAATTCGAATCAATAGGAGTTGTTGAGGTATAAATTGTGTTGTAGTCACTCGGTCATCCACATTACATTTTTGGCAAAATGTACTTTCACAATATCGATCACTGTTTGAAAATGATGACTTGTGTTGGAGTTCATCCAGATGTGAATAAATACAAATGTCAATTCATCTTCTGTATTTTTCCAATAATTAGTATGTGCTTCTTGGGTTGTTTGGTGATACTAGCTCTATGTTTTGAAAAGGATAAAATTTCTATGACTGATATAAGTAAAGCGGTTACTTCCATCTGTTTATTTGTGCATGTAAGTACAAATAGAGTTTATGGGAATGTCGTTTATTCATTTAATTTTTTATCATACAGAATTATATATTTCTGTTGATATTTTTTGAACATAAGCACTACGTATTAGAGATTTAAGAATAAGGTAAATGTGTGTAATCAATTGATGTTTTTTGTAAGCTGGTGAAAAATGACGATGACTGGAATTGACGATGTTGTGGAATTGGCCGCGGTGGTAGTACGCCCGACTCACGATCGGAAGACCGTGGGTTCGATTCCCGCCTCGACCAGATATTTTTCTCGAGAGAATTCATCTGGTTGAAGCTGGAATGGTTCTGCAACCGTGTTAGGAATCACACGTTAAAAGGTAAGACCTCGTTAGTCCTTAGCTCGCACAAGTTTCTCAACTTCTGAGAGTTGTCGTTCGTATGGGGGTGACAGCTGACCAACGGAAAAACAGATTTTAAACTGTTGAAGGTACTCGCCTAAAATATCTGTGATACAATAAAACAACGTAGTGAAATGGGCATTTCCCGTCCTACTTATCAAATTTTGCAATTCTTTCTCAAAGTAAACAATGATTGACTTCAAAATGCTGAATTATACTAAAAATTACTTTGGAAAGAATCTTGGTGAACTAATTCTGACCCTATGAAATTTAATTTTTCAATCAAGAATCTTGAACGTCTCGTTTTAGCACCGGAGTGTGGCGTCTTCGGGTGTAGATCAATGATATTTATATATTTTTTGTGGTACTGAATTCCAACGTTATCAGTTCCATACCGTTTTCAGTCTCATGAAAAATGAATGTTTACTTCAGATCATTATGGGTCGAAATTATTAGAAAATTAATTTTTAAAGTCATTGTTTCATGATGACAACTAAAAACAAGATATGGCAACAATGTTCTTTAATAATAATTCATTTACATGTTGACGACCTAACCTCATCTAGATTGTGTTATTGGTTCCTTATTTGCTTCATTTCGTTTTCAGTTCATATTAATTACTAAATGATTATGAAAAAGTGTATAGTGCTCATTTGCATAAACAATAGCGACATTACAGACAAGATTTTGATATGTTTGCCCAGGGATCCATCAACCCCAAAAAGTTTGTTTGGGGCAGTACATTTAGAATATAAATGCATCAGTGAATTTCATTTCGCAAGAAAATTATGCTCTTTGGATTGTGGGAGACTGAAAAAGTCATTCTAGGGTGAAAAGTTATACGAGTGTTATACTTGCACCCTGGACGAATATTTAGAAGATAATTTTTCACAATGGGGAAATCAAGGCACTAGAGAAATAGATACCCTATTCGAATGATGACTGGAAAACTTCATGATACAACGAAATGTAGAACTTGCGCCGACCACAGAACCATAAACCCAATAATTCTCACCTCTACAGATGAGAATATGATTAGGACTCTCAATGAACAGTGAATAGTTTGCAAGAATTTTATGACGATACCTCTCAATCATATTATATATATATATATATATATATATATTTATATATATATATATATATATATATATATATATATATATATATATATATATATATATATATATATATATATATATATATATAGTGTCACCATTAAAGTGCGCACCATATGGGAAACTTTTTTTTCGAAAAGTTTCAATGAAGTTTAACTTCGGCACTCGTTTGTGCTTCAAATTTAACTCAAAATGATGCGGCCAACTGCGACCCAATGACGTTCAGTGTTTGTCGAATTCAACTTTTTTTATGAAAAAATTGAAAAAGTGCATTTCTAGATCGAATTTAACGAAAAGTTTCTTGAAAAAGTTGTGTCTTCGGCAATTTTCTATCCATATGCCAAATTTTATGCAACTAGGATAAAGTTAACATTTTGCTAATTTTTGACAGATATCCCCTTTATTTTAAAAAACAAGTTCGTTTAATTGTCATCAATTCATGTATACATAACAAACTCTCCATGAAGTTTAACTTTTCTGATAAATTTTTACTTATACAGACATTTTTAGAGAGAAATTAAGAATGTGCTATAAAAATTTTAACATGACTGGTGCAAAGTTTCAATCACTTGGCTATTTTCCTAAACAAATGCAGTACCTTCAATTTTGAAAAAGCAGACACAATTCAAAAACTGCAATAAGTATTAATGAAATTACAAGAGTTGAAATTACATAAAAATTTCAATATTCAGTATTTACAGATTATTTATAAACACTAACTAGGGCGGTAAGGATGCTTAATCACGTTGAATAAAATTTTTAAGTAGGTCTTGTCAAACAAAAACAATGCTATGGTGGTGTCAAGTTGTTGATTTACTTGTGAAATTTTTGACAGTTATTGTTGCAATAATGTTGTCTCTAGAGGAAAAAATAGAAATAGTTTTATTATGTGGTGAGAATACACCATACCGGCAGGTAGCTAACATTTTTAATGAACGGCATCCAGAAACTTGTGCGAGCTAAGGATCAACGAGGTCTTACCTTTTAACGTGTGATTCCTAACACGGGTTGCACGATAGCAAGTGAAGATCGATCGTTCAGACTAGGGCTTGAACCACCGACCAACACGGCAGTCAATTCGAGTGAGTGTACAAAGCACCCACGCCGAACTGCTTGGCTACCGATCGACCAGCCTAGCCTACTAGCCTAGGCATACAGTTGCTAGAAAACACCATATATGTGACCTTCACTTTGAACATTTAAATGGATACAGTAAGCTAGACATACATCATCGCTGACATTTTGTATACCTATAAAAACAATATAAGTATAGTGTTATATCTCAAAAGAATTATGTAGCGTTCTTTGCTGTGTCTTGCACTGACCTTTCCCGGATAACATTAATCATATTCCAACCAACCCATACAAAACATTAATGAAATCTCATGAAGACACGCTGACTGACAAGTCTCAGAGCTAACATATAGATGGCTCTAGTCTTCTTTCATTCTCCATTAGTTAGTACTTCAAAAGAAAACTGTTGAAATTTCATCATTCTGCTTACAAGTTTGTGAGTTATTGTGCTGGGAGTGATACTATTTTTCGTTATTTTCAAAACAATGGATCAAAAACAGTTTCGTGTTGTAATTTCACACTGCTTCTTGATGGGAAAAATACCGTTTGAACAATGTAATGCCTTTAAAACGTTGATTTGCTGACTTCAAATGTGGTCGTAGAAACACCGATTATGCAGAACGCAGTGGACGCCGAAATGAGGCAGTAACACCAGAAAACATAAAAAAAACATAAAATCGTTTTGAATGATCGAAAAGTGAAGTTGTGTGAGTTAGCTGACATTGTGAAGATATCAAAAGAACGTGTTGGCTTTATAATGCATGAGCATTTGAATATGAGAAAGCCCTGTTCAAAGTGGGTGCCGCGCGAGCTCAGTGTTGACCGAAAACCAGAACGTTTTGTTGATTTTGAGTAGTGTTTGGTCATGTTAAAACAAAACAAACCGGAATTTTTTGTCGATATGTAACAATGGATGAAACTTGGATCCATCACTGCACTCCGTGATCAAAACGGTAGTCATCTCAGTGGTGAGTACCTGGTGAACCTCGTCCAAAAAACCCGAAACCACAACAATTGGCTGAAAATGTTATGGACACGTTATTTTGGGATGTGCGTGGTGTAATATCCATCGACTATTTCAAGAAGGTGAATACCATCAACAGTGACTATTATATAGCGTTATTGGAGCGTATGAAGGCCGAAATTGCCAAGAAACAAGACGGCATATGGCAAAGAAAAAAATTTGGTTTCATCAAGACTACGTGTCACGAGACAATCATACCAATGGCAAAACTACATGAATTGAACCTCGATTTGCTCCCACATCTATCGTATTCGCCAGATTCGGCTCTCAGCGACTACGAGCTGTTCGTAGACCCCAAAATAACGTTGATAACTAAATCTAAAGAAATGAACCTTCAACTTTGGAACGGGCACGCTTGCAGACTGGTTTCGGGCTCCTTAGCCACTCATCTGTGGAAGATAGTGACCATCATCGACCTGAAGTCAATGATATTCCATAATTGAAAATCGAAATTTTTTCAGAGTATACTCAGAGAATACTCAGGTCGACTCATTCAGTTGTATTGCCAATTGCATATGCAGGAAATTTTCTGTGGAAATTCCTGCACCGACGCCTGTCGGATATAATCCAATGCCGTTCATGGTATTAGCCAGTAGAGTAGTTGTTTTCTGAGTCAGTCCATTCAACCTACTGTATAGGTATATCCGAGACTGGCCTGAACATTTAAAGTTCATTTCTTTAGATTTGTTTACTGCCAGTCTTCAAGCATAGCCCACTGACTAATAAAAAAATTGATGAATAAAGCCAATTTTGAAGAAAAACGCGTTTTCTTTCTCAGGCCCGATACTTTTCAGCCCATGTTGATTTAGAGTAAAATTTTTAGAAACGGCATATATTCTCTGTATCATGGTTAACAATAAATTACTCCAAGAAGTAAGTAGTATAAAAGAGGCGATGACGAACTGACTTCTTCAAAAATATAGTTTCCTTCAATTGATGTTTTGTTTCAGGCTATTTTCAAAATCGTAATCCTCTATCGGAAACGTTCAAATCTTCTTGATATTTTGGATAGCATGAACGAAAATTTCTGGAAAATTGATGATATCGAAGACTCAAATGAAAAGTTGAGTTTTAAGGCATCTCTAGAAAGTGTCAAAAATAAGTATCATATATTTCTTATAATGACTACAATTTCCAGTATTAATTTTTGTATCGGAAGGTTTCTAATTGACAAGAGACGTATTGGAAATAATTTGCCATTCGAGGCCTACATACCTGAGTGTGTTCCATTCGAAGTTTTATTTGTCTATCAATGTTTAATTGCTTTCTTATTAGTTATTTCCATGTTTGCAATGGATATTCTTATATTAACAATAATCACACTAATGGCTATTCAGTTTGAAGTACTCAATAGGGCTATAGTAAAAATTTTTGAAGACATGCCGAACTCATGTGAAGATGATTGCAGTATCAAGATGAGACTGAAGAAATATAATGATCATCATACTTTTTTGATGGGGTAAGTAAATTATTATTATTATTGATATACAAATGCACTTTGATGCGTCAGGAAAGGTTATTTCCTAAGGAAAATGTTTAAGAAAAAATAAGTGCTATGAAAAATGAGAATGGTTCAGAATGAAATCCCAATGTACAGTTTTATTTGGCTCGAAAATGAAAAAACCTTCATTATTGGCATGGACATTTGTTCATGATTGAATAAATATTTCTCTTCACTAGAGAACAGATCATAGTGAAAATACTTCATATACAAGGAAGGGTTATTGCTCATTATGGATTGATCAAACAGTGATAATTATGTTAATAATAATATTGTTTCACAACAAATGAACAAGTTACATTACATACGCCAGTAAATTGAATGAATATCGCGATCCCATAAAAGGTAAAAACCTTGTGCTTGGAGTGATAAATTAAACTACAACAATGATAAATACAAACATAGTTATTCAAAAGAAAGGAAACGATTCGGTCCAGTATATATCATTGAAGATATAGAAGTCGTTTCTTTCATTGTAGAAGCTTACAAAAAAATTTACATCTTCCTTATCATTCATTTTTTTTTAAATTAATCTTCAATTTTGAATTAATAGCAAAAGAATACTATAAAAGAACACAAAAATGAATTAAATGATACATGTACAGACGAATGAAAATTAAGGCATCAAAAAAAATAAAATTATTGATATACAAAAGTATCTTATTCATCGTGCAAATATGGTGTAATGAGGCACCAAAATATTAGAGAAAAGATACATTTTCACTTATGATTTCGTCCTTCCAGCAATTTTACATATTGGTTTTTATGTTTGAAATGAAATTTCTCTTTTGTTTATTCGCTTGTAGGTGAAACATTTTCATTCTGCAAAAAGTTGTTCAGATGAAAACGGGAAGTCTTCTTTCTGGATAGTTTTAATGAGCCATTTTTGAGTGATTTCTAGCGTACTGAGATAGTTGTCAGTAACTCCTCCCCAAACAATAATAATTCCGTGATTTATATGAGGCTGATCAATACTCAAGTAGAGAGTCCTGATCTGGGATATACTAAACATTTTGCTGAAAATTTTGTAATTTATTCTAAAGAGACCTGATTTTTTTCGCGATATGTTTGATAGGCTTCTTTCGTTTCAGGTATATTTTAGGTAGTGTATCTTTCTCATTTCGTATTCAGTATTGCGTCTTTTAATTATTAGTATACGATCAGTAAATCTGTTTAAAAAAAATCTTTTCAAAATTTGTTTTTCCATTAATCAGTATTCACCAATATATACTGATCATTTAGTTTAAAAAAGTTTTGAGTTTGACATCTTCTCAAATATCCCTTTTATACATACCTAATGGCAGCATCATCTGCATCATCTACAAAGTTGACAGACAATATTATCTTCTGAACCCAGTTAATACAAGCCGCTCATGTAAACGAGTACCTTAAATTACAGAGTGTCGATCCTAATAACAATTTCAAATGATGAGGTTTAGATCTTTGAGAATTGTCGTTCGTAGAGAGGCGATAGTTGATCAACATTAAAACAGATTTCAACAGATACTTGTGTGAAAAAAATCTAATTTCTCGACTAGATGTTAAAAATCCCTTCCGAATATATACTAGGATGGCATTTTCGAAAATTTATTACCGATGTTTTCAATTTCTGGTATCATATCAATTAAATATTAGTACCTTGATAACTATTATCATGCCAAATTTCAGTGGTATGATGTTAATATTGTTCTAATCAGACGATCCAAAAACATGTTATTTTTTGTCAAGACACAGTTATATTTTTTCAACACTTTGTTTATTTTAATGTAAGCTTTTTGAAAGATAACTGATTGTTTGCTGTTTGTTTATCATTTTACGATTCGTTGGATTGATGTATGAGCAACATGAGTAATCTAACAAACTAATTGACGATGTTTTTGTACAAAGTCAGCCTAAAATTGTTAATCCAGTCATTTAAGCTTAAATTAGGTAAGAATCTCGGAATTCGAGATACCCAGCTGTAAGTCTGTAAATACTTGTATATTGACACCCTAAAAGTTGTCTCAAAACCTACATATGGTAGGGTGTAAGCAACTATTAAATTTCACGGTCAAAGGTCACAAAAATCGGTTTTTTGTGCTATTTTTGGAAATATCTCATTTCCTATGGGTTTTTTGCTATTTGTATTCATTATCGACATTGTAGAATACAAAATTCTCTACAAATTTTGTTTGAAAAAATATTTTATACGGTAAACCATTTTCGAGATAGAGGGCGGAGAGCGCGCGGTCACAGCATCACTTCAGGTCAACCGGTGCCTCCGGTCGAAAACGCGCCATATATAGTTGATGAACTATCGATAAATCAATGATTATAAATATTTGTCAATTTTTATTAACTATTATATTATATTTTATCATTTTCCCCATTTGTGTAAATGGGTATATGCTATGTACGCCACAAATACTATTTGTGAGGAAATGGAGAAGTTCTGTAATATCTCCTTGGAGTAAACCGAGCAACACGTAGATTCCAGAGACTCAAGAGTGAAAAAAGACAATGCTGACGTGAATATACTATTTGATTGGTTTAAACTCCATGATCCTTTTCCAAATACTACGCAGTTAATATCGATAGCTTCTGGAATTGTTGGAAATGAGCATATTAACTGCCACAGAGCTTACGAAATTGGATTAGAGTCTATGAAGAAGATCACCGACTTATCATTTACTGAAATAAAGTTTAAACGCTCCGAAAAAGTAATGCCGCTTTCCAGTGTTAACAAATCTGTAGAAATAAATGATTGTAAAGTTGCAGTGGATCCATTATTACTTTTCCAAAGAATTACTGTCAGCAAACAATTTGAAAGTAATCTTGAAGAATATCTTCGATATGAATTGAGTCCGTATCCAACAGCTCTATTTGATGATGATGGCATGAGAAAAACAACAAAATCGTCATTGTATGACAACATGAGCCCAATTGGTTTTGTTCTCAATGAAAATAATGTGACGTTCATTATTGATGGCGGATTTCTTCTTCATCATGTTGCATGGAGCAGAGAAGATACTTTTCCTATTATTTTTGATAAATACATGAATTATTTACAAAGGCATTACAGGTCCAAAATAATTGTTGTATTTGATGGATATTCAGACTACAGTAAGAACGTAAAAGCTATGGAGCAGCAGAGAAGACCTGCTGCACTTTCAAAAACGTATGAAGTTTGTTTCGATGAAACAATGGTTGTACTAGTTCTTATCAAATCGAAATAACAAAGATAAGTTCATTAATATGTTGATTGCAAAATTACAAGCTGCAAATATTACTACTAAACAAGCCAGAGATGATGCGGATGTTCTTATTGTTGAAACTGCAATTGAAGAATCAAAGTCTAAAAAAACTGCAGTTATAATAGGACAAGATATTGATTTACTTGTCATTTTAATTGGGCGTACACTGTCTTACGAACAAGAAATTTTCTTTAAAAAAAGTTGGGAAAGGTAATGTAAAAACGGAGATATACTCGACTAAAAGTTTTGATAATTATCCTCATTCTAAAGAACATATTTTATTTCTGCACGCATTAAGTGGCTGTGACACAACTTCTGCGCTTTTTAAAAAGGGAAAATAATCATTTTTAAAAGTTTTTGAGGAACTGACAAATTTGGATGAACTAGCTGCAGCATTTGAGGAAGAAAATTGTTCGGCCCAGAGATTATTAGAGAGTGGAACTCAAACCTTATTGGCAGTCTATAATGCTCCGAAATCTGTGAAAAGTCTCGATCATCTTCGTTATATGCATTACGTCAAGTCTACAAAACTTAATAAACATATGCAGCTTTCAAATATTCCACCAACAAGTGCAGCTGCTCATCAACATTTCAACCGTGTATATTATCAAGTTCAAACTTGGTTAGGACATGATTTGGAACCCCAGGTATGGGGTTGGGCAATGCGAAACGATTTTCTGGAGCCTATCATGACAATATCACCACCTGCTCCAGAAGATTTGCTAAATACAATTTTCTGCAACTGCAAGAGTGGTTGTGGTTCGCGATGCGGATGCAAGAAAGCGGGCTTGCAATGCTCTTTAGCTTGTGGCCAATGTAATGGGCAAACTTGTCTCAATGCTCTACCATATCAGAGCGACATTAACGAAGATGGAACTTTTGACCCCGAAATCATGGACGAACTTGAGACAAATGTCGTTGAAGACGACGATGAAGAGGAAGAAGATGATTAAAATTATAAATTGTAGTTTTTGTACCCTTTATTCCATTTCTTTACTTTCGATAAAAATAAATGTATTCAATGATATTTTTTAATAAAAAGATTAATTCATAATTTATTTGTTTTTTTTTCATCATGTAAGAAGTTATAAATATTAATAAGGTTAAAATTCAAATATAATTCCTATATTTTCATTAACAATTCTGCAATTACATGGGCAGGTAAGTGTTGTTAAATAAATTAATACTGAATAAAAAGTAGATAAGTTAGGAAAAAATGATAAAATATAATATAATAATTAATAAAAATTGACAAATATTTATAATCATTGATTTATCGACAGTTCATCAACTATGTATGGCGCGTTTTCGACCGGAGGCACCGGTTGACCTGAAGTGATGCTGTGACCGCGTACTCTCCGCCCTCTATCTCGAAAACGGTTCACCGTATAAAAAATTTTTTCAAACAAAATTTGTAGAGAATTTTGTATTCTACAATGTTGCTGATGAATACAAATAGCAAAAAACCCATAGGAAATGAGATATTTCCAAAAAAAAGCGCAAAAAACCGATTTTCGTGACCTTTGACCTTGAAATTTGATAGTTGCTTACACCCTACCATATGTAGGTTTTGATCCAACTTTTAGGGAGTCAATAATACAAGTATTTACAGAGTTACAGCTGGGTATCTCGAATTCCGAGGTGAACTTACTATAATGACTGGACTATGTGGTAAGAAACAATGAATGTGTGAACTGAAAAATAGTTCTTCCAGTTCGTCATAGTTTTGAAGCCAGATAGACTTTAGATTATGTGGACGTTGATTGAAAAACAATATTTTATCATTTGAAACTAAGAGAAATTCAGAATGTTCCGACACACACAAATGCGTAAGTGATTCCGTTTTATAAGACAGTACAGGAAATTCCTTGAGGCCCTCTTAGAGCGGTGCCTGTGATTCACATGGATTTAAATCGCTGGAGACTAAATACATTTGGAAAAACGTTCTCAGAAAATTCATTCCACATAAACGCAGTTCTCAAATGGAGGAGTTCCTAAACAGTGAAGTTCAAGATGTACTGAGTTAAACTTCGAAACGCTGAACAGCCACAGTCCGTCTTGGTGGAATCAAATGTGTCAAGTCACTTGAACACTTCCCGTTGAAGTATCTATAGAAAAGAGACAAATTTGCTACCTTTTTCGGATGTTCCAGACTATCAAAGTTGCAAGTGATGTTCGCATTTCCAATCAGGCAGATGGCTCTTTTCTGGATAGAATCCAGCAGCAGCTTCATGGTATGCTTGGATGTGGAGCTCCATACATGAGAACAATTCTCCAAAGAAGGTCCGATCTGAGCTTTATAAAGCATCAAAAGTTGCTGAGATGTGTACATTTGTCTGGTTCGGAACAGTGTTTCAAACTTTTGAGAGGCAGCCTTGGCAATTCCAGCGACATGATTGTGCCAAGACATATTGGTGTCCATTTTAACCCCCAACAAATGTATCGAAGAAGAAAGCGGAAATGTTTGACTTGACATTATTATATCAGGTTTGGAAACATTTATCCTTTGGGAGAAAACCAATGCCTGGGTTTTTGTGGCATTGAATTGGTTACTTTCATACCTATTCGAAATCACTCCTAGATCCTCATTAAGATATTCAATCTCCTGCTGCCGGTGAAGATGTGCATCCTCAGCCGACGTCCTGGAATCCAAATGTAATGACGTGACAAGTGTGCTGTAGTCGGCAAAACAATAAATTGGATTCTTGATTTTTTTTCAATAAGTCATTGATATACAATAAAAAGAGGGCGTTGATGGTATTCGAAAGATATCCATTGACGGCAACTTGCAGGAAAAGTTCTTACAGGAAGCTGACAAGCCATACACAAAAATGATCCGACAAGCCATAACAGCGAAGTTTGGTGAGAGGTCTTAGAAATATCATATGCGCAACAGCTCTTGACTCTCCATGTTTATCGATTGCGTGATTCCAAATATGGGTGACATACGATAGGACGTCGCCTGTTGATTTCTGTTTCCGAAAGCCATATTGATGATCGCTCACGATGTTGAAGCCTTCCATATTTGAGGATATAGTGCTTTACGGCTTCCTCCATGATATTTGATATCACAGATAGCAAAGCTACTGGTCTATGGTTATTTGGAAGAGTTTTCTTGCCCTTTTTGGGAATTGGCTGAACGCGAGCAGTTTTCCAACTAGAAGGAAAAGCCACTTTTTTGTAAGACAGGTTGAAAAGTCTGCAAAATACTGGTGGAGTTAATTTGTGTACTTGTTAAGTACGATGACGGGCACGTCATCAGGAACAAACGTCTTGTTAATATTGAGCTGTTTCAAAATTAGCCTGACTAGACTCTGTCTAAAAGTAATTTTCGGTATTGTGGATTCTAGTGTGGGAATAGTAGGTGGTGCTTTTTTCAAAAAATCGACTGCGGAGTGGGATGCAAATTGAACCATCTGGTTGTATTAGTGGTGTAATTATCCCTTTGGGATTGGTAAGCAGTTCATCCATAATTCTCTGATTGTGAAGTTTTCTGCTTTCAATTATCTCAAGTTTGCAGCTGTTGCGAGCATTAACAAACCCAGATTTTTGGAGGCGACAGCTGTCTCGCAATAATTTTTGAACCAACACACCTACAACTGAATGTACTGATAGATCGAGAGTAAGAGTAGAATGAAAACCTGTACAGCATCGGGTCTCTGAATAACCTATACGAATGAAATTCTGCTATTCTGTTCCCAACGATACTAGCTCAGACATTGACGGTCTTTTTCTTAAATTCTTCTCTCCCATCGCATATTGATTTTGTTGGACCCAGTATGGAGTATATTTTGCTCATTAAACATATCACTATTAGTATATCTGCTGATGAAGTTGATAATCACAATACTTCATTCATCCTATCACCATCCTTGAGAAAGGATAGAAACCGTTCTGGAGGAGGGGTTGCTCTTTATTTTAAAAGCCACATTAAGTGTCAGCTAATAAATATAGTTGTTGAATTATCCAATAAACTCTGTGAACATTTATAGGTTGAATTTAAGAATTGAATTTTGGGCATTATATATAGACCACCTAAAAATAATTCAATTACCTATAGACTTTGTTAACTGATTTTATTCCAGCTACCGACCATGTTATTTATGTTGGGCACTTCAACCATGATTTGAGTCGTATAGAAAATCCTATTACAGATTGTTTCAACTTTTTGAACTTTACCCAGTTGATAAACGAACCAACGAGAATTGACGGTAGGGCATGCACAACTCTTGATAACATCTTTTTTTCTGATAAAAATATGGTATCGGAGGCAGGAACAGTTAATGCTGATTCAATATCAGATTAAAAATTAGTTTTTTGTGAACTTGCTTTTGGAATACAACAAACTAATGTCAAATTTGTTACATTTAGGGATTATGCTGATTTCAATGCGATAGAATGCATTCAATCTCTGCAAACGTTACCATGGCACGAGTTCTCAGCAGAAAATGATATCAATAGATAAATGGGTTCTTATTTCATGTATTCGACAACTATGCACCTAAAAAGACGGTTAGAGTTACTAAACCAAAAGCTCCGTGGATGACTCAAAATATTAAAATTTTAATGTCACGAAGAAATAATGCTTTGAGTAAGTATAAAAGAACAAGAACCCATCATGACTGGGAAAGATATAAACTATTGCGCAACTTCACCCTCTCCTCGATAAGAAATAAAAAAAGAGCATATTTGAATAGTTTTTGTAGAGTCAACGATAGTAGGAGAGATTGGAATACTTTGAGGTCTTTCAAAGTTGTGAGAGGTAAGAATAGTACAATTTCTGAAGAATTATCTGATCCTGAAGTAATAAATAATTATTTTCCTCAAAGTTGGGGGGAAACTGACGATTCAGCTTGTAATGAAGCAATTCAATTCTATGATAGTCATTCTTGTCAGGAGAATAAACCTAAATTTGAATTCAAAATGGCTACCGTTGAACAGATTCATGAGATAAAAAGTGCAGCATACGGTATAGATGATATATCTATAATCATGTTGAGGTACTGCAGCCCTTTCATTGATCCATTTATAGTTCATCTCATTAATTACAGCATAGAAACAAATCAGTTTCCTGATATATGGAAAATAGCGATAGGACGCCCCCTGCCTAAAGTGACGAATCCAACAAATCTAGCAAACCTTCGAGTTATAAGTATTCTACCATGCCTGTCAAAAGTGATAGAAAAAGTTATGTCATCCCAAATTTCAGAATATGCTCGAATCAATTCACTAATTCCCTCATGTCAAACTGGATTCCAGAAAAAAATGAGTACATCTAATTCTCTCATTCAGGTTCTAGATAAAGTGATTGCTAATTTGGATAAAAGAAACATTAGTGTGTTAACACTTCTAGATTTTTCTAAATCATTTGATACTATCAATCATAGTCTCTTATATGCTAAATTCAAATATTACGGTTTTTCTGATAGTTCACTTGCAATGATTAAGTCATATCTAACGAATCGAAAACAGAAGATAGTATCAAATGAAAGAAACTCTGACTACCTTGAAATTAAAGCGGGAGTACCACAAGGAAGTATTCTCGGTCCACTATTTTTCATTATCTATACCGTTGATATTCTGAAATCCATAACCGCTTACAATGTTCAGGCATATGCCGATGATACGCAGTTATTAATTAGTTTTCCTAAATAAAACCTGAATGATGCACAGAATTTGCTGAATGATGATCTTGAACTTATATTTGAAAAAAGTGCCTCTCATAACTTGAAATTGAATTCGTCCAAGTCAAAAATATTAGTTTTGTCACCAAAAACTCAATACTATTTTATACATACAAATTTGGCAGTTGCTATTAATGATGTACCATTAATGGCCGTTGAATCGGCGAAAAGCTTGGGTTTAATAATAGACAACGATCTCCGTTTCAAATCTCCTGTAAATTGCATTCTCAAAAAAACTTTCACTTGACTGAAAACTCTTTACAGCAACCGGTTTATTCTCAATATAAATTTGCGCAAGACTTTGTGTGAAACCCTTGTGAAAAAACTCCAGTAATATTCACTACTACACCAAAGGTTCCAAACAGTGCATCATGAGTACACATTGATCATATGATAAAATTTAATGAATTGAAATGAAAAGTATTTGATTTTTTTGCCAAAATATTAATTAATTTTGTTTCATACTTTCAGCACCAGTAATAACTCCAGATAATACTTTCTGTGGAGAATACTTGAAGTTGAAATAAAAAAATGTGTCATCAAATTCAATATTTTCGTTCTCCTTTCATTTATAGTAACTTTTTAAATGATTTATATAAAGTCGTGGAAGAGTAGAAGGATTGTAGTTCTTTCTTTTCAATACATTCACCCGTTTTTTTCCTCATCATTTAATCCTTTGGGAACCTAAACTCATTATATGAAATAACTCACCTATAAATCAATGCACTTTCTGTTTTCTTGTGCCTTTCCCCACAATTAAAACAGCACAAGGATGCACCATATTAATATTCAAATATATCTCTATAAAACATTTTTAAAACACACACAAACTAAACTCGATGAAAAAACGAATTGTTCCTACGTGAGCTGTCAGCTAAGAAAAATTTGAAACTCAATGTTGCAAAAACAAGCAGAATGGATCCGATATAGCATACACTTTCAATGCCGAATTAACCAATAAATTATGATATGGGTACTCCATTTTCCTGAGAAAATGAACAATCAATTAAAATTTTCTGTAATTATTCATTAATATACATTAATTAATATGTACATTAATATACATCAATATACATAATAAATATACAATAATTTTTATGCTTAATTCGCTGGAATCCACGAATTAAGCATAAAAATGGACATTAATATTTGCCTTGATAATTGATATAGTACAAGTTATATCTAAATATGATTCTAAATAGAATTTAGCGAGCTGTATCTTCAAATGGTTTTCGAATGCTCAGGAACCCTAATGAAATAAATCAACTATGCATTCATGCCACCCACCAAAAATAAGAAATTCAACGTTACTGGTATATTAGCCATAAAATGAATGTTGAGGCTAGTTTTGTTGAAGCTTACTCCGACAACTTACCAAAAGTCGATTTTGGAAAGATCGATGAATTTTACTTGAAAAATTTGCAATACTTTGGTACCGAAATGAAGAATGAAAAATTGAAATGGTAGGAAGAATATTTAGTAGGTCTCTTTTATTTATATGACATTAATTTCAGACTTTGTTTTTTATCGAAGGATGGAAAGTTTTGATTTAATTTTTATTTTAGCTCGGACAACTGGAGAAAACTACAGATCGCTTAGTTTCGTTTTTTGGAAAACTAAAAAACTTTTGTTCTGGTATGGATGATATGTTTTTACAACCAGGTATAAAACATATTTTAACCATTTTGGTGGTAGTAATGGTAAAATTCAATTCAAAAATAACCTGAAAAAATATTTTTCGGAATCTAAACTAATGACACGAAATATGCAACAAAATAGGCACCCGCCGAGACCTTCCTTTTCCAAAAAAGAAACGTTCTTTAAATAATTGTAACAGTTGTATTCACACCGAATTGACAACAATACCAACAAAAATGGCGTCTGTCAAATTGGATCATCAGATCTGTGATTGGATATCAAAAACCAATATACTTGGTAACTCCACTCTAGATATGATCAATTTCATTGGTCAACAGACACGCGGCAAATTTAAATTTTTGCTTTTCGAAATTTTATTTTTTCTGCAAATATAAAGAGATTTTAGGACCGATTTAGCTTGATAAGTATACCCCTAACTCGATCAGTCTATAAGCAAGTCAGTATCATTTTCCATAGTAATAGGGGAGCCCAAGCGGGGATTTCGGGATTTACTAAAGCGCGGCAGATTAATATACAGGGGGATACCTTGTACCCGGTTAAGTACCTCCACCAAATATGAGCCCCATATATAAGGCCGCTTGTGAGGGATAAAGGATCAGATTAGTAAAAATAAATTGATCATCAGAAATTCTCGAGCGCGTTCGAATAAGGTAGGGTGAGTTAATTACCTGCTAAGAAGTGTATATTCCAGTTATCTGACAATTTGAGAGTGACGTAAAAAAAGGGATGGCAGCAAAGTTGTAAAAAAATAACACCAGTTCGACGTTCTTGAGCATGGCAAATTTTTTTCATTTTGAAGGAAATAATTCAAGGATAACGGAATATATATAATCTGACGATTTCCGCAAGCCGAAATAACAAAAATTCGCCGATAAAATTTAATGCGTGCAGCTGTGTGATACCTATATTTCTCTCTCCAAGTTTCTATTCCTCTATTCTCTATTCACTTTTTCTCAATCTATTACCCTCTCACTCCGTCCCCACTCTGAATTCTGTTGCCATGACGTCATCACAGCTGATCACAGAGACTCGTTCGTGATGAAGATGAAGATGATGATTAATTAATCAATTAATTGATGGATGTAGCCATTACTACTAACGTATATAATGTATATATACAATATATAAGTTTGAAAATGTCCTTATAGGACGAAACTGCAGTAACGTTAGTTACAAATAAAAGTGGTAAAAAACATAGACAGTTTCATTTCTCTTTCCTTCATCAATTAATCAATTGATTATAAAAAATTAAATTTTTTCGAGCATTTTTTTTATTATTTTCTTATAAATACAAGTATTCTACTTGAAAAACATACACTTATTTATTTGCATGCTATTTCCTGAACTTTTCAATTAATTGAGTTCAATAAATCAAAAAAAAAAATTCAAGAAAATATTCTTTTTGTCAGATTAAGCGAATCCCTCTAGATAATCGTCAGATTATGAGACAGCACGTCTAAAACATAAAGATGAACCATATATATCTTAATCTGACGCGCTTGAGTATTTCAAAATGGTGAATTAAAAATTCGTAGGACATGCTATCAATATCTGACACGCTCGAGTATGTCCATGCAACAGTATTTTTTTACATATTTGAAAATCTATAGCCGCTACCCCCACCTATGAAAAGGTATATATTATATAATATTTTTTTCTTCTTATCATCTAAGCTTTGCAACCTAATATGACTCCATGACGCTCGAGTAAATCCCCATTTTGCATCGTGGGCTCCCCTGCCATGAAACAAGCCCATTATAAGAGTTCATCCCAGTACATTTCAAACCACACATTTTGGGAACTCTTTTGTTTATAGAATGACGTTTTCACAAATGAATATATTTTGCAACTGAAAATTTTTTAGATCGACATATGATATTAGTTTTGTAGATGCTTTCTGAAGTCTGAAAACAACTAATTGTTACATCCATACTATGCTATAATCATAATACAACCTGTTAGGATTTTTTCTCCGTTTCTACTTCTACTTTAAGTAAAAGTCCAACGTGTTAGACAGAATTAGGCAAAATAGGGTTTGAAAAATTAGTATGAACGCCAAGATACGTAGTAGGTGAAACGCGTGTCGAGAAGAGTTTTGCAGTTCTTGTATGTGGAAGCAGAATTTGCGTGGGTGTTCAACCTTTAGTTTAATCAAAATAAAAAACAAATAGAAAACTTGTTGAATGATTATTTTAAACAACGAATAATCATTGTAACTCTGTTCTGCCATCATAATATTGAGATGTGCTTTCTAGAGATTATCAATGCACAATTAACGCGCAAATTATAGTTTCGGGCCACGGGAACCACTTTTTAAAAAGACTTTATTTAGATTTACAGACTTTATTGTACAGAAGTTACTCTGACAATCGTACTAACAGAACTGACTCCTCCTTCAAGATGGCTAGCTTTTATAAGTTTATTATAACTTAGTCAGCATTTGATGAATAAGCATAAAGGAGGGTTTTATATACATAACTCCTCCATCCCTAAGATGAAAATAATACATTAACATTATTTTCATCAACATTTTCTAAATGAATATTTTCTTGTTTATTTTTCCTTTTAAAACATTTAAATTTGTTCTTATATTTGGAATATAAAATAAAATATGTAAGAAGTATTATAAATATGAATATACAAATATACATTAAAGTATAAGAAGTGGTGTCTTCTTCTAAGGCTTCTAGTCGATGTAATTGGGTTTTTTCAGCAAGGTCCTGAAGTCGGGTTAGTTCGTCGAGGTTTACTCTTTCAGGAACTTTCATAGGGTTATTCTCAGGATGTAGCTGGATAGTATCTATTTCGGGTAACTGTAGAGGGTTTCCTTGAACGGAAGTGGCGTCGTTGGAATAAACTTCGCCTCTAACAGTGAGGTTACATTTATGTGGGATATGGATCAACTGTGGTTGTCTGATATTTTCGTATCCATGCTCCTTACAATTTTTCTCAATCATGATCTTATCAATGGGAATAATAATCATATAGGCATCGTTGACAGGTTCTATTATGTCCTGGTCTAATTGAATTTGAATCGTCTGGCATTGATGATCGGTTTTACCAATTAGTAATTTCGGTAAACAATCTTCTTTTGAAATTTGGTTGTCAACATGGTATATGCAGGTATTTTCAATTCTCGTACAGGGTTCATCTTCATAATGATGGTAAGTCGAGTTAAGAATTATATAGGGTTTTAAAGGAACGATAGCTTGGTTGAGTATTGGAATTGGGAACAAATGGAAGTAATCATAAACATTTTCAAGAAGTATCGGAAAATGAATTGCAAATATAATAATTCCATTTTTATAATTAATTTCAATTTTTAGTAATTTATTATACGACTGAATGTTTTTAAAGTTTGGTAAACTGCCTTTGTAAAGGTTTGACATTATTTTTAATAATTCTTCGATATCAGATAATGGTAATATCGTGCTATGAATAATGTTTAATTCTGCAAATAAAATTGAATCTTCAATGTTATTAAGTATCGATAATATAATTTGACAATCTATTATCATTGTATCCAGAGAATTTTGAAGTCTTAAGAATAGCGTGAACTTATTCAGATTTAAGACAATACTTTTTATTTGTTCGTCAATTAATTGTTGGTTTTTAACAATCTGCTGTAAGCTATTCGTAGTTTCATTCATAAATTTTCTTGTGATAGTTAGGTAATTTTCTAAATCATGGTGAAGCATGTTCTGATTCTTTTCCAAAGTGAAAATTGCTTTATTATATTTTTCTGCATCTTCATCATCTAAAGTACCAAAGAGCCATTTACTTGTTCTGCCTACTATATTAATAAGTGCCCTTTTCGATCGATTATTTTCTCGAGGTTTAATATTGATTAATTTCACTTTGATTGTGTCTAGCAAATAATTCAGATGATTATACATGTGGTGTAGTTGTGGGTATAAAGGGTCTTTGATCAAGATAAATTCTGCGATTGTTTTTGTATTATTATTTAAGATGTTTAGGGGAGAATCAAATTGTTTTAAGTCAATGTATTTTATAAACGTATGTTTTTGTGTAGTGGATCTTGCTTTTCCAAGGGAAAAGGGAAGGATAGGGTTATTTATCCTCGTCATTATTATGTCTTGTCCTGTCGTCGCAAGGATTCCGAGAAGTAGAAGGTATAACGTTGTCATCTGAAACAATTTGTTTCTTAATGATTTTTCTTTGTGGCTTTAACTTACTTTTATGGTATTTTGATTTAGAAGTTTCAATTTTGAAGTTACTATCTTTTTTTGGTTGAATTTCCTTATATAAGGGCGATAATTTATTTCGAGGAGTTTCTTTAAGAAAAGTATTTTTATCAATTTCAATTTCTGGGGGATCATTTCTGTTGGAATTTACTTTAGATAGGTTCTTGGCTTTTTCATTGTTTTGTTCTACTATTTCTTTTAATATTTTCATATTTCTTGAATGTTTTTCTATATAGTTTGAGGTTATCTTTTCTAACGTTACATCATAAGGGCTCTGGTGTTCTACATTACCTTTAATAATTTGGAAGGGTGTGAATTTAGTTGCGGAATGGACAGTATTATTATATCCTAGAATCGCATACAACATTTGTTTTGTTATTGGTCGATTAGGAAATTCTAATTTTAAAGTTCGTATTTCTTCAATTAGAGTAGAATGAAAACGTTCTACCGGACTATTACTGTTCGGGTTTTTTGGGGTAATGTAATGCAACATAATTTTATGAAGTTTGCAAAAATCTTCAATCAAGTTATTTTTAAATTCTGTGCCAGAATCGCAGGTTATTTTATTTGGAATACCGTAATGAGATATGAATTTTAATAAACCATCTAAGATGTCTGTCGCATTTAGTTGTATGGGGTATGCTTGTGCAAAGCGCGAAAAGCTGTCAATAATTGTTAGGAATTTTAGTCTATCAAGTGATAGAACATCAACATAAATATGTTCAAACGGGTATTCTCCAATTGGTGTTGGGTTAAATTTTATGACATTAGGGTGCCTTTCGTATTTTGATTTTTGACATGTTACGCATGTATTTACGTAGTTTGTTATATCTTGAATCATATTAGGCCAATAGTATACTTTTGATAGAGACAGTTTTGTTTCATTTATGCCTCTATGTGTAGTTTTTGTTTCATGATGGTATTTAATTTTTTCTTGTTGTTCATTTTTCTTCAAAATGTCTTTCAATAGTATATTACTTTGAACAAGTTTAAAGGCTGAGTTTCTAAAATGTTTTTGGATTATCGGAATTATTACATTCTTTAATTCCTCTTGAAATATTATACCATAAACAGTATTAGGTTTCAAATATTCTAAAAAGATTTTTACTATATCGTTTTCAATGTTTCTAGTAGATATTACGATTTTTAAACGTGTCTTATCAAAGGGTTTTGTTATGCTTACTTTTGGTGAAATTATGTCGTTACTTTGAATTAAGAATATTTGATTTTTAAATTTATTTAATGGTTGCTCAGATATTGGGATTTCTAAAATCGGGTCTTCTTGCGAAGAATGTTGTGTTTCATTTGAGTGTTTTATTTTCGGTTCTTCTTGTTGGGCTGGTACGACTATTATGTCTGAAAGTATTTTAATCTTCTTTTCCTTTGGGAGTTTTTGTTTTTCTTTAGCTGGTTGAAAATGTCCTGTGTGGTAATTTTCGGGTTGGGGTTCTTCTCTTGGTTGATGTTTTTCGACTTCTTCATTGGCGAGTTCATCTATTTCTTGCACTATTTTGGCAATTTCATCAATCTCAGGGTTATCGTTTTCATCTACGCAATATTCTGCGAAATCTTCTAAACGATCTTCTTCCGTATCGAAATTTCCTAGTAAAGAATAATTTTCTAATGGATGTAGTTCAATTCTGGATAGGGCGTCAGCAACAGAATTCTTTTTTCCTTTTCTATGTATGATGTTATATTCATACTCTTCTAATCTTAGGCGCCATCTTACTAATTTTGAAGAGGGGTCTTTTAAATTGAATAACCATTGGAGTGGTTTATGATCGGTAACAATCGTAAATTTTCTACCAAAAAGGTAAGGTCTAAAGTATTTGGTAAAATTGACAATTGCCAATAATTCCTTTTCTATAGTTGAATAATTTTGTTCTGCGGGATTTAAAGTTCTTGAGGCATACGCGATGGGTTTATCTTTACCTAGAGGGCCTTGTGATAACACAGCTCCAATTGCTACGTTAGAAGCATCGGTTGTCAAGATAAAAGGTTTACTAAAATCGGGATGTTGAAGAAGAGGTTCATTAGTTAAAACTTGTTTACATTTTTCGAAGGTTTCTAGGAATTCGGCAGAATGAAGGATTTTCTCTCCTTTTTTTAGACATTGAGTTAGCGGTTTTGTTAATTGCGCGAAATCTTTAATAAATTTTCTATAATATCCTAGCAAACCAAGGAATGATTTAATATCTCTAGCAGTAGTTGGTATGGGAAAATTTTGGATTGCTTTTATTTTATTCGGATTGGGTTTTATACCGTGGGGTGTTACAATATGTCCTAAAAATTCTACATTTTGTTTTAAGAATTCCGATTTGTCTAATTGTACTTTCAATTTAGCTTCTCTTAATACTTTAAAGACTTGCTTTAGATTAGAGATGTGTTCCTGAAGGGAGGTCGAAAAAATTATTATATCGTCCATATAGACGAGACATATTTTGTTTCTTAGGTCTTTCAAAACGTAATCCATAACTCGTTGAAACGTCGCTGGAGCGTTCTTTAATCCAAACGGCATTCTGACATATTCGTAATGGCCGTGTTCTACGTTGAAGGCTGTTTTGTCAATAGAATTTTCTTCCATCTCTATTTGGTGAAATCCTGAAGTTAAATCTAGGGTAGTGAAGTAGTTACATTTCCCTAGTTTATCCAGTATGTCCTCGATATTAGGAATGGGGTATCGGTCATCAATCGTTTTTTCGTTCAATTTCCTATAATCAACGACAATTCTCCATTTTTTCTTTCCTGAGGCGTCCGCTTTCTTTGGTACAATCCAAATAGGGCTACTCCAAGCTGATGATGATGGTCGTATTATTCCGTCATTCAACATTTTTTCTATTTGTTTATTTACTTCTTCTTTATGGCAATGAGGAAACCGATAGGATTTAGTGTGTACTGGTATTTCGTCTGTCGTTTTAATTTCATGTTTTATTTTGTTTGTGAAAGAAAGTCTAGTATTCTCATCATGAAATATGTCTAAGAATTCTTTGCAAACTGTTAAAATTGCGTTTTTTTCTTCCGTGTTCATATGGTCGGTCCTAATTTTACTTGTTATATCAGTTATGGAATTATTATTATAATTTTCAGGTAAGGCTTGTTCAATATTATAAAATTCAAATTGTTCTTTATTTATTTGGTTGGATGGGAACGGTTCATTCATTGTTATAGAGATAGTTTTATTAGTTTTATTAAAAATTTCGAAAGTTGCGCGATAATTTTCGGCATAAGTTATTGTTTCAGGTACGTATAATTTATCAATAAATCCCTCTGGAATTATTATTTCTCCTTCACTGATATCGACAGGGTATTTCTTTATTAAAGTTTCATATGGTGGTATTTCGATAGTAAAAGAAGTTTCGTGAGGCTGTCTATAGTAGAAAGGGATTTGTACAATTTCATTTCTTAAGATTTGATTGCTAAAATCGATATTTAAGTCAAGATTTTTAAGTTCTTTTAAACCTAAAATTCCATCAAAAAATTCATGAAATTGGAATAAAATATATTCCGTTTCATAGTTGCTTTGAAATTCTTCAAAAGCTGGGATAATAGCTTTATATTGTATTTCTTTTTCACCTAATGAAGTTTTTAACTGAGAGGGTTCTCTGAATATTCTGTCTGGATAATATTTTTCTACAATAGATGGTCTTAACATGGAAGTATGACATCCGGTATCAATTAGTAGTTTAATAGGGGGATTTTGGATTTGTATATAAGGTAATCCATTTATAGAGCCCGAATAAAGTTCTATTATACCGTCTTGTTTATCGGAGGCGGTTTGTAAAAATTTTCGTCTTCGTATTCAGTGTTTGAGTCAGTTATTTCAGTCGTTTCTTGGGGAGTAAAGTAATATTCATTTAATTCATCAGTTAATTGATATTGATCTGGAGGGTGTTGGTCTTCAATTGGGTATTGGTCTTCGACAGGGTATTGGTTAATGGGGTAACCTAGTGTCATGTCGTATTCATTGTCATCATTATGGTTGTAAAGTTCTTCACTTATAAAGGTTTGTCTTGGGGGTTGCCTAAAAGATCGGTTATTTGCTGGGTGGTAAGGCATATTTGATCTACTAACCGTAGGATTTCTAGAAGTAGTCGACATTGGTTGAATGATTCTAGTATCAGGTTTATTTGTTGGTTTAAACACATTTTGGGGTGGTCCAAACACTTGTTTATTCGTTAAAAATTTATGTTGAACTTGTTTAGGTTGGATATTTATGGGTTGGCTTGGAAATTGTGATTTTTGGTTAAATTGTTGATAATTATTAAAAGGTCTATTTGGCATTTGACTAGTAGAAGGTGTAGGATTTCTAAAGTTAGTTTGTTGAAAATTTTGTAAGTGTGAATAATTTTGTACAGGGAAATTACTATAATTTGGTTTTATTTGTTTTGGTGGGTGTTGTTTTTGAACGTTAGTGCTTGAGCGATTCTGAAAAACCATATTTTGTGTTTGTCTAAAATTTTCATCTTCCAAAACTAAATTCATTGCTTCTTCAAGGCTATCTGGTTTTTGAACAATTACTTTATCTTGTAATCTAATAGTTAAATTTCTCATAAATACTTTCAAAGACTGTGATTGATATTGACGAATATATATCGCTTTAGTCTGTGGGTCTACAGCGGCAATAGAATTAATTTTAAAGATTAATTTACTTCTCAGTACTTGTATTCTTTTCGCAAAATCGAGGGGGTGTTCGTTTCTATTAGGGACAAGTGTAAAAAGTTGTTGTTCAAGGTTGTCTAAATTTTGTCTATCACCAAATGTATTTCTTAATTCATTTCTTATTAAAATCCATGTGTTTAATTCCGTTCTTGCACCAATCAATAATTGTGCTCTATCTCTGAGTTTACCAATAATAATACTCAAGATACACTGATTTAGTGTATCGTCAGCGCTATAATATTTATTATGAAATTTGTCAATTGCATTTATAAAAATTTCGAGGGTGTCTGGAGATCCATCATACAAAGGTATGGTGTCAGAATAAATTTTAAATAAAGTATAATTAATTTCGGTGGACATATTTGAAACGGATAGAGAGACAAGCGACTGTACTAAATCTTCAATTTCAGGTTCGGTCATGTATTATTGTCGCGATCTTATCGGAAAAGATTACTCAGCGAATCTATTCAAGATAAGAGTTTGCTTTCTTCATTTATTCAGAAAAGAATCACGGTAATAATATTGCGAAGTTTATCACAAGAATATTTCTGAAGCGTCGTTGTGTGTGTGTGAAATTAATACTCTCTTTATATCAGCGTATGATATAAATAGATTATTTTCTGTCTATTAAGCATATGATATAAGTAGCAGCAAGTTATTCTTTAGCTTCTTTGTTTTACAATTTAGTGAACACTATGCATTTATTGTTTGCTATGAGTGAGGAAAGAGAAAAATGATTTGAATGTATGAAATTTTGTTTGGCGTTTTTCACTTAATTGCTTCAATTTAAATCAGTATTTAAATTGTCTTTCTTAATCTACGTGACTTCTATAGTCCTGTCACCAATTTCAATTGCTATAAGAGAAAATGATGTCTGTTTTCGTTTTTTGATTATAATAATCACTTTTCCGAAACTTCCACAAATATTTACGATAAAGATTTAAGGAAATTTTGGAATCAGGTAGGAAAACTCGACTTACCTCGATGGTGTGTCAGTATTCTTTCCTGGAGGACTGTAGTAGCTGAGTCTGACGATCCGGTCCTTTTTGTGGGTGGTTGGTGGACGAAGCTGGTTTTTTGTAGTGGACAAACAGTTGGTACTGAAGAAAATTCAGGATCGATTTTCTTCCACTATCCTACAATCGACTGCGCCAATTATAGTTTCGGGCCACGGGAACCACTTTTTAAAAAGACTTTATTTAGATTTACAGACTTTATTGTACAGAAGTTACTCTGACAATCGTACTAACAGAACTGACTCCTCCTTCAAGATGGCTAGCTTTTATAAGTTTATTATAACTTAGTCAGCATTTGATGAATAAGCATAAAGGAGGGTTTTATATACATAACTCGCAGTTTCGAAAATTCTACAGTTGAATCCATATAACTGTCCATTGGAATAATGCTAGGAATTGGCAAACGCGAACTTACGTGATATAGGACAGACATACCAGTTCAGTCATATTACGGGTTTCACTTCGGAATTGGAGATAGCCCGCTATAAATTCGTATCAACCTTGATTTGGACACTCTCGAATTTGTCTCTAAACCTACTTATCGTAGGGTGGCTGGCACCGATATCTAAGGTCGAAGGTAAAAAAAACGATTTTTTATACAATTTTTGCAAACATCTAGTTTCCTATGGGTTTCATGCTATCCGTATCCATTATAGATATTGTAGAAGAATAGATTATCCTACAACTTCTGTTAAAATGGCAACATCATCAACATGATTTACATAAAATGATAATTCAATTATCTACGTATGGTTATATCAATTCAAAATTATCCTTCGATACTATAAGTTTTCAATGCAATTTTATTCCGGAAATGAAATCATTTTTTAATTGTTATTCAACTCCATTGATTCAACTCAAATCCGGTAAAGAAATATAATCGCTTTGATATTAGTTTCAGGGATCAAGTGAACAAAACATTTTCAGCAGGAATGTTGGCATACATGGGAGTGATCATTCCAACGCAATGTATTGAATTGTACGTCTTAACTTCACAGTGAGTATTGATTTAGGTTTTGGACATACTCATATATTGTATAGAATTTCTTTTATCATTACGGATACATCTGACAAACAAATATGGATTGGAAGTAAACTCACCTTTAACCAGTTTTCTTAAAGATGTTCCAAAAATTCAGTGACCATAATATGTATATCTAGATCTAGATTTTTCACAAATTGGTTTTGTTCAGGTTCAGTAGGCCACTGACCTACTATCACCGAATAATTTCCATCACAAAGCTATTATTGCCGAATTGGAACTTTCATTTGAATTTAAACTACTTCTATTTGAAGAGTTTTACTATGATTTTAAGAATGCAGACTAGGTGGGTGTAAATAATTATTTTGCACTAATAAACAGGAGACTTCCATTCAATAACCTAGAAATTCATAATATGGTTGAGAAAACTTATCAAATTATTGGAAATTCTTTTGCAAACTTCATCCCTAGGAAATAAAGTAAACCAACAACTTATACGAAATAGTATACCAAAGAGCTGAAAGTACTCATAACTGTACTCGTTTAGATCAAGGTTATCTAATATTTTCCAATCTGAGATCTCAATGCCAAGATCTTATGAAATTTTGTTATGATAATCATACAGCAAATATTGATGACCAAATGATCAGCAATTCAAAATATTATTGGAATTATATTAACTAATTGAAAAGAACATGGATTTTGAAATAATATGCACCTTGATGATCAAATAGCTCATACAGCGAAAAATATCGTGAATTTTTTGCCGAAAATTTTTCATGGGTTTATATGTATTAAAGAAGGATTGGATTCAGATAATATACCGAACGAATCATTGGCATTAGCAGTTGATATTCCATTCATATTATTCAGTATTGAGGAAGTATTCGAGGGGTTGAATTCATTAAAAGAAAATTTGAGTTGTGGACCAGACGGGATAACTGATTATTTCTTCAAAAAATGTGTTTACTCACTTATTGCGCCATTGTATATAATACTAAATTTTTCATTGAAGTTTGGAATATTTTAATGACAATTTTCATGAGTGGCAAAAAGGACGACATGAAAAACTATCAACCAATTAGCAGACATTCAGCCATTCCAAAACTTTTTGAATTTTTACTTTTGCACTACTTTTGGTGGCATTGCAAAAATTTGCTAAATGGATATCAACATAGATTTGCTACAGGTAGATCAACAACATCAAATTCATTAGTATATCAATAAGAACCACGGTTTGTTGATTAATAAACTTTAAGAAACAGGTTTTCCAACATGGAATCGAATAGAAAACAATTGGTGGGAAAATTCAAAACTGCATTTTCAGTGATATTCATGTTACATCTAGTGTCCCTGCGGGACACTTCTCTTTAATATGTTTATTATTGATATAGCTTTTGACTTTCACAAATTCAAATACCTTCTCTTCGCTGATGACCTCGAAATTCATATACCAATCAACTCCGACATAGACTGTGAAAACCTTCAATTTGATTTGAACGCATTGATCAATTGGTCACAAATAATGGAATGTCACTCAATATTGACAGGTGCTATTGTATTTCCTTTTCTAGGTCCAATAATTCTATTCAATTCGATCATCAAATTGAAAATAGCCCTAAACAAGTTTTTGGAATTCGCGATTTAGAAGTCATATTTGATCATCAATTAAATTGTACACATCATATTGACTGCGTAATCAGTAAAACTTTTCAATTATTGGGTTTCATTATTAGGAATACTATAAAACGGTCTGTTATGGCTTTTAGAACGTTATATCTATCATTGATATATTCGGTTACCAGTATGGTCACCCTATTATCGAACTCACATCGATCGAATAGAAAGAGTACATAAAAAATTTCTGAGGTGTATAGCATTTAACATGAATCTTCGATATGGTGAATACGATTATATGCAAGTTATGCAAAATTTGAATATTACCAGCTTAGAAGGTAGTAGAACAAGATCTGACTTGATTACTCTCCTCAAGATACTAGTAGGGGAGATAGATTGTTCTTCATTGCTTCACTCAATTTATTTAAGAGTTCCAAACAGTTAAAACTCTGAGTTATCCCAAGTTTCCTACCATCGCACAAATTATGGTTATCATAGTACTTTGTCATGTTTCGTTAGAGTAGGTATTGAATATTGATATAGAGTTTTAGAATTTACTGGACAAACATCAAATTGATTCAAAACCAGTTTAAAAAAATTATCAGTATAAGTGTTCGTCTATTACTGTAGTACTGCCAAATTGTTCATTTTCATTTTATATTTAGTTTATAAGTATGTATCTGTATAATATTTCATATGTGAAAAGGGGTATAACCGCGTAAAATATAACAAAATAAAAAATAATATTCACAACAATGTTATAACTTGAGCACAATAATCACTTTTATTCAATATAACGTTATCATGTTTCATTCAATACGGTCCAACCGACATCAATAATGATTCTAAGAAAATTTTTGACAATTTAAATTCATGAATTATAACATACGATTAGAATAGAAAATGAAAATGATGAGTTATATCTGTTATATAAAAAAATTCAATTTTCTGAACACACTATATGAGGAATCGAGAAAAAAAATATGTTTCACACAGCAGAGAGAAATTTACTGCCTTGGCTAGTTTCATAAATTTCTAGCCGCGGCGGTAGATCTCTCACTTCTCAGCTTTGTTGAACAATTAACTATTATAGTGTTTAGTCCAGGGGTCTCCAAACTACGGCCCGCGAGCCAAATCCGGCCCGCCAGTGTCATCAATCCGGCCCGCGACAGCCAATGATTTACTGTCATCAATCTGGCCCGCGACAGCCAATGATTACCTAATTGTTGTTACTATTGCTGTGATAAGTTGCAAGGTGAAACTTAACGACAGAAATGATGACAAAGAAAACTCAACTTAAGTATGTAAGTTCAAGCATATTAATAACTAACAAATTATTGAAATGAATCACAGTAAAACAAAAATACTAATGAGATTTATGTAATTGTAATTTTCCACCGACAATACTTTGTAGTTGTGGATCAATTTTACTTGTACCAATTATCAAAAGAGTTTAAGATGCTCATCGGTTGATTGAGATCTGTAAACATTCTGTGTGTACTTCATCTTGGAAAACGTTTTCTCACACAAGTAAGTAGTACCAAAAACAGAAAACAACTCACGAGCAAATGTATGCAAATTATCAAATCGTTCCAGTGGAATTCCAACAAAGATGAATTTTGATATTTGTTCTTGAGCATATCACTCCACCGTAAATCAATAATTTCCATTTGGACTTCCGGAGCCAGGGTTTTAATGTCAGAATCAAAAGGATTTTGAAAAAGCTTAATTTCATTCGCAATGACATCAAAATCTGAAAAACGAGTATCAAAATTTATCTTCAAAGCACTCAAAGTTTCGATTGCAAAATTGACGGGAAATCCAGTCTCTGAATCGCAATCATAATTGCGATTGAAATAGTATTATTTTCTGCCTGAAGGATTTGATATTGGTGTATAAATCAGGAAGAAGCTGATTTTCTCCTTGCAATCTCAAATATCTCAAATTCAGTTCGTTCTTATGATTTGTCAAATCGACATAGAAGGCTAACTTCCACATCCATTCACTATTTTCTAAATCGGCAAAAGAGCACTGCTTCTCATTTAAAAAAATTTCGATCTCTACTCGAAGTTCTGCTGTTGATGAATGATACAATGAAAGAATAATTGTTTCGAACCACCATCATTTTCTACAGCCTTTGACACAAGTGCAACCACTCCTTTACTTTTACCATACATATTTTTGCCTCCATCAGTTGTTATAGATTTCAAATTTCTCCATCGAAGGTTTTTTTTATTAATGGCATTTTCAACTCCCTTAAAAATATCTGCCCCAGTTGTCGTGCCGTGAATACTATCAATATCAAGAAGTTCTTCATACACTTCATAGCTTTTTTCTACTCCGCGATTAAAAATCAACACCTGAGCAGTATCTGATACATCCGTTGACTCATCCAATGCTAGAGAAAACCACTCATGATGTCCATTTTTGTCAGACAGTTGAGATGATATATTTTCTGCGATGTCTTGCACCCTCCGAGCCACGGTGTATGCTGACAAACTGACACTTTTAAATAAATTTACCTTTTCGGGGCATATTTCTTCGGCTACTGCAATCAAGCATTCTTTTACCATTTCTCCATCGGTGAATGGTTTGCCACGTTTTCCGATTTCAAGAGACACACGAAAGCTGGCGCGAGTTGCAGACTCTTGTTCAGTATTCGCTTTGGTAAACAAAGATTGCTGCAATTTGAGTCCGCGTTTCAAAGCTTCAAATTTTTCTTTCCGCAAACTTCCTGTATACTTGGAGTAACTTTGAAAATGTTTCGATACATAGTGTCGTTTAGTGTTATAGTCTTTGAGAACAGCTATGATTTCATTACAAATTAAACATAGCGCCTTATTACTGGACTCAATCACAAAATACTGAAAGTTCCATTTTTCTTGGAACGTTCTGCATTCACTGTCGATTTTTCGCTTTTTTCCATACTAACAAATCACACATAAAAACAATAAGTCAAATCAAAATACTTTTATTGACGGGTGTTACTTTATTTCACAATAGACAGTTTCGCTTCCTTCGCCTTTCCTCCGCAGACTAACTCGCAGTTGCGCCGCTAGCCTTTTTATATGCAATTATTACTGCCATCTCGAGGTGATCGGAATACACTAGCTAAAACCAGAACTTTTTTGAACCAACGCGGCAATTCCAAATATTTAATTACGCCTAAAGCCACCTAGCGGGTAGCTGAAAAAGATAGTACATAGTACCACTACTCGCCACTAGATGTCATTAAGTGTCACAATACACAATAAAAATCGAAATGCGTGCTTAGGTCACGCACTTTGCGACTATCCTAGTCTAGAAATATAGTTAAGGGCAGAAATTGGCCCTTGGAACAAACTGAGAAAATCATTATGGCCCGAAGGCTTCAAAGTTTGGAGACCCCTGGTTTAGTCTATACGTGAAATTTCCCATTGTTTTACTCTCAGGCATCCTGTCTTTGATTAACAATATCATTATTCATTATGGGTGAAGGCAATATTATTTCATTTTGACTGAATATATTTGAATTCTCATTTTTAAGGAGTTCTGCAAAAGAAAGCATCAGAGCAATACTTTATGCGACAACAATGTTCTTTGAATTTTTCGTATGTTATTGCTTACCCGCACAACATCTAGCAGATGAGGTTAGTGACGATACATTTCAAGTAGTTTATCAAACTCTCACAACTTTTTCAACAGGTCGATAAGTTATCAGAAAATATTTATTGCAGTAAGTGGTACAAATATCCCCAATATTCAAAAGATGTTCTAATATTGGTGGGAAAATTTCAACTGAAAATGCTGATCAGTGCCGGTGGATTTGCAAATATTGATCTCAAAACGGGTTTTGCAGTAAGTGTCTCTTTGAAATAATATATGTAGTTTGTGAAGAAACAAAGGCAGGGATAAAATATGAGTCATTTGTGATAGACATTTTAAATAAGTTACAGTTTTTTGTTACATTTCCACAAAAGAGTTCACAAGAATATTACAGCACGTGTTCCTCTATGAGAAAGAGTTTTTGAGCGTATTCAATACGTTTTTGATTTTGTTACAGAAACTTATCTGAAATATTTCGTACTGAAGAATTTCTCTGAATATTGAACATACTCTTTATTAACATTATCATTTCGTCAACTCGATACAATAGAAAGCTTTCATTGCCAACAATGATTTGTAATATCCATTCAGAAATATCCAATCATTTACTTTTGATATTTCGACAAAAATTTTCCTACTTAGTTATCACCTGTAATCTGAAGTAGAATGTGTTTTATAAATACATGTTTTCTAGGCATTAAAAACAATGGTATCTTACTGCATGTTTTTGAGAACTATGGGATATAATTCCGAAGCATGAGAATGTTGGATCATTTTCCGACGGGAAACCAATGAAGATGAACACGTAGGTTTTGGTTTCAATTTGGAATTGTACTGTTCTCTGTTGCTTGTACTTTTTCCACATACACTTCAATAAATGTTGCAATTTTGATTCGCTTCGTTTCATTTCATCATCCACTTTGTGTATACAACCAAAATATATAAATGGGTATATATATATATATATTTTCTAATATGCTTCGTTGAATGAAAATAATGGCGTTTTTCCAATACTTACTGGAAGTATTGGAAGTATTATGGAGGTACCCTGTATATTTTCACATTTTTGACTACCTGGAATGATTCTTGTGTGAGGGCATTCAAAAATAAACCGTTGTCGAGACATTGATTTTTTCAGCCAAAAAACTAGGGATTCCACTCTCGAGTAATTCCCCCTTGAAACTCAAAAGTTTTGTAGAATATAATAATAATTTTTCATTGATTCATCAAAATACTTCATTCTATCGTCCTGTAGGAGTTACAGTAGTTGATTTATACCGATCCTAAGTCCTCCCCCACTCACTACCTTGACTAGGTAACATTTGGATGACTTAATCTTTGACCTTGAACTGTGTCAAATAACCTTGAGAGGCCATGAGGTCATGAGTCATGAGTCACACGTTTTATTCAACTTTGATCATCATTAAGGTCATTCAAGATCAAATCCTTTACCCAACCTTCGTTTTCACAACATACACTTAACCTTGAGCTATGTGTGCGTCATATATCCTTGTTGTTCGACTTCTCATTACATGGCCTTGAGGACTATAGAAAGCGTACGTTTAACTCCCCTCCATTGTTGATAATTACTTTATGTGCTTGGAGTGCATGCTTCCACACTCAGTTAGATCACCTGAAGTATTCGAATAAGTAATGTGTATTCGGTGAAATCCAAGGTGACAGCAAGTTTCTATCAATCCAAGGAGGGAACATTACAATGTATGAGGTAGCAAATACCTATCCAATAATGCCCTCTCCTTTATATTTGATGGAATTTGCTAAAAAATGGATGGTGAGCAAGTGGCTGTAGTTTCAAAACCCGGCATAACTACTACAATGAGAACGATAGTATCATTCGGACAAAAGCACGGAAATTCATTACTACCAAAAGGATCATTCATTCGGACAAAAGCACACAAATTCATTACTACCGATAGGATGGGGTTTTGATGTGAAGACGCAAGATATATTATTAAATCCTGTCAGCCATGTATTCAGCGGTAAATTACCATTGTAGTATCTTATGGGTTTCGCTGAAAATTACAACAGAAGAATACTGAATGTAAAACAAGAGTTCATCATGATTATACCACGCTCACTCAAAATCATGATAATTCCCAATATCACAGCCTATCGAAAAAGTTTGTTTTGCGAAACATCAACAAAATTGATCATTTTGGATTGTATTTCAATTTGTACTTGTCACATGATATTCATAATCGATATGATATGATATTTCCGTGCTATTTTGAATAAAAAAAAATTAATTTCCCGTTATGGAACTGAATTTATTTCAATAGTCTTTCCTGAATATCGTGAATGATTGGATATACACATTTTTCGATAGTCTCAATTTCAGTTATGTGTGTATGATGTAGGTTTGTCATATATTTATGATTAGATAACATAGCATTTCGATTTTGCATAATAGTCCCCTTGATTTTTAGGAGATATTTAGAACGTGAACACAAAAACTAAAAAATCAACCGGCTGCTTTCTAGTGTATTATAATTCTGAATTACACATGAATTTATTGAATACCTAAAACTGAGCCTGAAATAAGAAGAATATCCTAATGACTTAATTTTTTTCCTTGTTCAGTTACATTCGATTAAACTCAATCGATGTAGATGAATATTTACAAGTAAGTTGATGAAACAAAAATTGAAATCACAACTTCTACTCATATTACAATTTATTACAAATTCATTTACTTTCCAGATTATGGAATATTCAAAATATAGAATGACAAAGCACAATATCTTTCACATAACACACATTTTTTAAGAAATATGCCTCTTGAATGTTATTTCAGGTGGAAAAATATACCTTAAATTATAACTCAATAAGTAATAATTCCCAG
Source organism: Leptinotarsa decemlineata (assembly GCF_025532065.1). Taxonomy (NCBI): domain Eukaryota; kingdom Metazoa; phylum Arthropoda; class Insecta; order Coleoptera; family Chrysomelidae; genus Leptinotarsa; species Leptinotarsa decemlineata. The sequence goes on along the minus strand of NW_027412541.1, from coordinate 5,097,301 downwards.
AAAAATATCAAATATATATGAATGCCAAAAATTCTATCATTTGAGTTTATCATTATCTAGTCTAACGGATTGCAAAGTGTATCGTCAGCATTCAGAGTGGTGCCAAGTGATTGCCACCGATTCTTTCTACAGATTCTTCATTACATATCAGAACAAACCTCATTTTCTTCTTTCTGGAACATGTGACTGGCAGTTTCTTTTCGAAAATGCTTTTTGATATTGATTATTTTTCCTGTTGTGTTTCGCAGTCTATTCATTTCTGATTCGTCATTATTGTTTTATTGCGATACATTCAACATTTGTTGGATCACCACGAAACTATCCCTGAACTTGTTTTGACTGTGAATTGCATTGTTACGAGAACGTGGCTAGTGGGTATGGCACTGAACTCATTCCATCCTATAAACAAAGTAACCCAAAACAATGATAGATGCGTTATCACCATGTGATCATCAAACACATTTGGCTAATCAGATTCATTTGCAATCAGGTGGCGGAATTAATTCAGTTATATCGGTACAGGGTCGAAGTAGTGAGTAACGTTTCAACGCCTGTGGTGTGTATACATATACGGTATTTTAAAGTTTAAAATTTTCAAAATGTCAAGTACTGATTCGGCTAAAAAAACTGATAATTTGAGTCCCAACACTCCACCTGAAATATTTTCCTATACCCAGCCGCATATTATTGAAAAAAAAGCGGTCGTTCCTTAGTGCGACTTGCACCTTGTTTGGGAGATCACGTACACGATGCATGATAATGTTTTGGAGCACTCTGTTGCTTGTATAGATAGAGTATAGTGTGTGAATTTCAGTTCAATCGAGTGCTGATAAGGCATATTAAACCTACAAGATTCAATTGCAGACTCCGGGAAAGGTGAAATTTAATGAAAGCTTGTGATGGAAAACAAAAATATACTTATTCTTCGTCGATAAATCAACGACAAACAACGTTGTTTTTTTTAATATTCATTAAAAATTGAGCAATCTGTTATCGAAATCAGAAAGCCAATCTCAGTCGTTTAAGTACTAGCCACTTATGTTTTAATTATCACAAGTAATCGGAACTGGGAAAACTAAATAGCATCCTCGGGCATCAGTATACCCGCTATACATGCAGTCATGAAACAAACCAATGCTCCTCCGAAGAAAGCTCTGAATACCAGTCTCGTAACGACTTCTCTTTTATTCGGTACCAAAGTTCCCATTCCTGAGATCATGATACCAATGGAACCTGGATTAGAAAAACCGCATATAGCGTAAGTAGCAATAACTTTAGTCCGACCCTGAAAACAAAAAATTCTATCGGAATTGATATTATAAAACACAGGTAAAACAAGAGGGAAAATCGACTGAAATGGTTGTTTCGAGAGTTAACGTTTCTGTAGTATTGTTCTTCTTATGAGTTCGTTGTCAATAGATGGAAAACTTATCCAAAATTAACACTTGTGCTGTAATACTTCAATGGTATTTCAGAAAGTTATATATTCTTTTCATCAGTTCAAATGGTTGCGGTGTTATTATTCATATGAATAAGGGAAACAACAAGAATTTGAGTATCGAAAATTCCACATTCACCACTCTATTCCTCTGGAATAATGGCGATAGATGAAAAAACCCTTGCAGAGCTGGTGGTGGTGGTGAATGTAATATGGTGGTGGTGAATGTTCCAGCCGAGCTCATCTACGCCCATCCTTACACAACTCAAATTAGACTCATGCACCTTACCAAGGTAAGGAATATGAAATGGTTTTTTAAAATTCCACCCCTGAGGGGATGAAAAGGGTGCTAAACCCTTTCAAGACACTTTCGTCAGTTTTAACATTACAAGCATGAAACCGTGTATTTTTCATTTTGGTTAGATATCAAAGGACTTCAGATCTTGGTTTTTCAAAATTCTCAGCCTTACTTTTCCGCCTTTAAAATTGGGAAAAACGGGGGCTAGCAAACGGCCGCAGTGAACCTCTTTGCTATAGAGACAATACACGACACTTTTATCGAGGTTTTTCGAATTCCTATCAAAAAGGGGACGAGAAGTTGGCTTAACCTCATCATGATAGGCTAGTCCTACCAAGACCAACACTGAGGTTTTCAGTCAGATAATAGGTAAAGAATAACTTATGTGAGAGTGAACTGAAAGAATCAAAGGGTTTAGGTCGATGGTACCCAGAGCTTTCGCCATCCCTTCACCTGAAAAGAATTTCCAAGACGAACTAAAAATAATTGAGCAAATTGCAGTAAATAATCAGTTACCAATTCATCTAATAGAAAAGATAATATCAGGAAAAAAATCACAAAACACTTGTGAGTAAATTATTCCCAAACTGCCGAGAAAACAATATAGTCAAGTATAGTAACATCAACTACGCAGGTGAACGTTCACAAAAGATTCAAAATTATTTCTCTGAATACAAAATAACAACAGCTCTCTTAAGTAATAATGATTCAGGCAGGACTCTGTTCAATGCAAAACCCAAACGAGATAGAATGAAAAAATCAGGTATATATAAAATAGAGTGTGGCGAATGCTCTGCAGTATATACAGACCAAACCTGTAGGAATTTTGACATAAGGCTGCGTGAACACGTCTGTTTGAAAAAAAAATTCAATGTACGAACATCTTCAAGAATCAAAACACAATATAAATGAAGATAATATCAAAATCCTACACATATGTAATGAATGGAAGAATATGAATTTTTGGGAATCCATGGTAATTCGACAAAAGTATTTCCATTCATTTCTTCAGAGTGATCATGAATTACTGAAATAAAGAAATTATCAATCATACATATTTTATATACAATATTCATCTTCTTTCTTCAGGGTTAAGTCTTCAGCATTCAATATTGTATCTTTCTGTATAGAACTAATTTAAGAAAATCCATATCAAAACTTATCGATACAATAGCTCGAGTAAGCGACACGTATTACGATTTTGTAAATCTTCATGTGAAAATGAAAAAAAACTGTATCAGTAAGTTTTGTATCTCTCTCCACTCAGGATGAATGTAGCAAACTTATATCTAAATGAGTTTTTGAATAAATGAGAGTGAACATATTATTTCGCAGACATTCATGAAAGATTTTCTCCAAAAAACATTCATGTATCAAATCTCTCGCTTGATTAAATGAGTGTGTAATAGTCTTACCGATAATAAATTTTGCTTCAGCATTTCGCCCATATGTTCAAATGCAACGAACTCGTTTACCATGGTTTTTATACCAATCAAGGTTCCAACACTCTCGCATTCACTCCATGGAACCCCCATAACATAACTTATAGGTATGAATACCTTTCCAGTGATCAGTTCCAGTGACCAAACAGGATCTGTGAAACCTGACACAAAAAAATATCATTTAATGTTTGAATTGGCTTCTAATGAGAACTTCAAGTATAAGAATGTATATAAGAAAATGTATATGGCCTGGAGCAATTTCAAGGAGAACTCTCCCAACAAATCTGCTGATTATCTTATAAATTTATAAGTGAAGTTTGAATTTCTCAAAAAACATTGTGAAATGGACAGTCTGGCATTCAAACACTTGTGAATCTTAAAGTTTATATTCAAGATGGATATCGTCTCATAAGTATAATTCAACTATCGCAAGAAGTGGTAAAATGATACAATGACTGAATTTCATTCAAAAATGTGTTGAAAAATCAAATTGATTTTTGAAACTCACTAATGACATTACCAATTTTTGAACAAATGCTCAAACTGTTATGCTTTATTTCCATAACATGCATTTAACTTCAAAATCATTTCTTATAATGTTTGAATCTACCTTTAAGGTTGATTAAAGTCAAGAGCATAGCTATATGAAAAGATCATAAATACTCCTCAATTTGAAATAGTCTATATGAAAATATATCTATCAATCCTTCTCTCAGAACATCAGGAAGTAACTATTTCAAACTCAGTTAGACCATCTGTAAAAAAATTTTTTTTTCAGAAAGTCAGTAATGTTATTGTATATGTAGGTAAATGTTTTTCACTCATATAATTTCTCAGATCATTTTTCTAAAAACCAACTTTTTGAAGTTGTGTGTGTGTGTGTGTGTTCCCTTGCTAGAAGGCTTGTAATGTTTACCGGGAGTTGGATATTGAGGGATGAAAAAGCAACCACAAGTCGCGTACAAAAAAACATTTTAAAGTGTTTAGAATGTGATGGACTACATTTTCAGTATTTATTGTGAAAATGTGATATTTTGTTTACAATTTTGTTATTTTGAATCATCCTATTCTGTTATTGTCTGTACTTTACCTAGAAATGACTGATTTTTGGTACAGTTGTTCCCTGGAAACTTTGAGCCATAGTAAAGTAAATTATTTTGTAACCTTACAAACTTCCTCTCGTTCATTGGTGTTAATTCAGGAAACATTTGGTTGAATTTTTTACACGTTCTGACAATGATTTGATCACTTTGTTCATGTGTTCAATAAATAATTTCATAAGAACTTCGTTTGAATAATCGATATTTGCGTTCATTTTGGAAGATGATTCTTAACACCGTCGATAACTCTTTGTAAATTACTTATAAAAGTAACCGAACTGCTATAAGCTTGATAATTCCACTGCTACCTAAATCCAAATTCTAAAAAAAAATAATGTTTCTAGAAGAAGCGACTTTATTGAGAAAACTTGACGATTTAAGTATAAGGGACATGATATATCATCTTGAAGCATTTTTCACCATCTTTCATTTGTAAAAATGAACTTTTGACTACTTTTATGCACAATGGAAATAATAGTAATTTTAGCACGCCCTGTATGATATGGAGACGATTTCTTGGTGTTATTTGAATATTTCGAGTTTGTTCAAACTGTTCAAAATATCAACTTTTCATGAATTGAGAGTACTGATGTACCCAATTTCAATTAAGGCTATGTTTTGGACCATATTTAGCACAATTTATTTTTTATCTCGAAAACAGATAGAGATAGGTATAAGACATTATTAATAAAAAAGTATTAAAATACCAGAGCGATTCCAAAAATGTATTGATACACGGGGTGTTCCATTTAAAAAGATAAAGTTGCTATATATATATATATATATATATATATATATATATATATATATATATATATATATATATATATATATATATATATATATATATATATATATAAAGATAAATAGATTAGTACTTTTTGATCATTCCCATATTGATTTAAATTTAAGAGCCACCGGTATACAACTGTTTCAGCCTATTGGGCATCGTCAGTACCGGGCAGGCGGTCCTCGATTGAAGACAAAATGAGAAAAGCACCCTTGAAGGGTGCCTAGAAGATAGTTCAGTAGTTATAGTTATTTAATAACAAATTTGATTGAAATGTGTCTTGGTGTCTTGTAATAGGTCGAAATGAAAAAACGGAAAACAAAATTTTAACACTACCTTCCAGATGTTTTTTGAGAACGACTTTATAATTTTCATTCGGACTTTGTATTTTTAAACACTCACCAACCAATTGTCCACACCATCCCAGTATTCCATTGATGAAATAGACGGTAGCTAAGAAAGCTATTACGCCAGCAACTATACCGTGTATCATTCCGATTGCATTTGCTGCTCCTTTACTCGCTGCGTCCAGAACTGATTCATATTCTCTGTAATGAATTGAACATACTTTCACTTTTTTTATCGAAAAATTTGATGATAGTAATAGTATCTTTATTGAAGAAATATTGCACTATCGGAGTCAGGCTGGAGGTGGATATTATTGAAAATAATAAATGAATAATTGTTTACTGCCGAATGTTTAGTTGGAATGAGTTTTGGAGAGACAAACATTTTCAAATATGAAATTTCATTCACAGACAATTCCTCGATATGGTTTCATGTTTGAAATAGTGGTAATCGGTTTTTGCTGATCATTTTTTGTATACTTTGTAATGAGAGACAAGACAAAATTTGATTTCCACCTGTTCGAATTTGTTGTGTTGTCTACCACATTGAACCTCTTTTCCAGTTCGCAGATTTATCACAAATTGTATTTTTTTCATAAATCCTTCAACTAGGGAGAGCTGAAGACAAGGTCTAACCTTTTAACGTGTGATTCCCAACACGGTGCAACATATTTGGAGATATTGTGGTTTTGACGGTGTGGGAGAAGTGATTTTCTGAATAAAATATCTACAAACTATCAACAATCGATATATTTATCAAATATTCACTGTTAGCGTGACAATGAAAAATGCAACCATCTTAAGTTTTTTGGTGCTAAATTTTCAGTTCAGCTTCCACTGACTTTTGGACAAAAATGTTTTTCGATAACAATGGAGATATATCTTAAATTCTGGATATTTACATATACATGATTAAATAAGAGCTAATATCACTTCCATTACCAGTGGTTCTTCTTTTGGATTGCGAATACAGTCCAATGCTTCTTGCTCAATAGTATAGTTCAATTGAACGATATAGTGCAACCTACCTTCCAACAGCTCCCCTTCATTAATATAGTTATGGAGCTAACTAATTTCGTTATTCAATAATCATTCCTGATTATATAAGAATCACAATAACCATCGCTATTGGAATCACCACACTGAAAAGTCTACGTTGTCATCACTCTCGTTATTACTATTAGTACTTGTCCAAGGACGCCACATATTGAACGGATATCAAAAACTTCAAGTAATAATAACTGCACTAATATTGAATTTCAACACTCAAATCAGATCAGTTCCTGAACTGAACACGACGGCGATAAACATCCCCCCATTCCCGAAATACCATTCGTCACCGCAACATGACTTCAAATTCAATTTTATGACTCTCCAGCTAATCATAAAACTCGGTTAGTAAAAATTATCCAATACGAACCGCCAAGTTTACAGTCCACGAGGACTAATTTGCTGCCGGTTCATTTCTATGTTGAATTGATGGATATAGCCGTTACTACGTGTAGGAAATCATAATAAAGAAAAGGGAAATGAAACTTTATATGTTTTTTAACACTTTCATTAGTAACTAACGTTACTGCAGCTTCGTCCTATACGGACATTTTCAAACTTCTACAATAAGCTAACAATGGTTCATTACATTACCACTTATATACCACCCCTGTAGGTACTAATGGAGGTACTTGGCTTGATTGGGTACCTGAATTCAAAGTTTTCAATACGGATGGGCCACTTTAAAAACAGGTGAGTAAACTTAATCGATTTGATCATTTAACAGGTTGCAATCGCAATGTTTATGCTTGTGAATTTCCAAGGATTTTAAATAATTGAGTTTGTAACCGTTCCTTGCATGGTGCAAAATTTCATTTTTTCCTAGTCTGAAAAATCTTTCATGTTCAGCTTACCGTTTTTGGAAATTTCGGCCACATTGTCCCACATAAACACTATTACACTCCGGACACTTAAGCTTACAATCTCCAGATTTCTCCAACTTGTCCACCTTATCTTTGGCATTGAAAAAGAAATAAGATAACCTGGCATGTGGTCTAAATGCTACTTATAAATAAAAGTGATAAAAACACATAGAAAGTTTCATTTCTCCTTTCTTCATCATTTCTATGTATTGTTTTTTTTTATTTTGAGAGTGCCGAAAACTTTAAGAGTGCACCATATCGTTTACTTCGACTATTCCAGGAAAACTTTTCGTGATCCTTCGTGATTTCAACGTGCGCTCTCTAGTGCGACCTCTGGTCATTATGTGATATGACCAGATCTTGTTGGATTCAGAATATGATCTCCGAAAATTTTTATAATAACGTCTATCATTGCTAAACGAAGTAGCCAAAATCAACGTCTTTTTCGCTTGAGATTGTCCTGTTCATTTTCATTTTTATGTAATTGCTATTGATTGTTTGGGTTCTTTTATTAGTAACTGCTTATACGATGTGATGCCAATATATTGTGTGAATTCGGTTTACAAGCTAGATTCGGTTTGTAAGGGAGTTTTTTCTTCTTTGACTTTATCTCCAGTCGTTACTTGAAAAGTTCAATAATAGATTTCAAAATTTTTCAAAAAGGTGTGCCTTTTATCGATCTTCACTTGCTATCGTCTAACCCGTGTTAGGAATCACACGTTAAAAGGTAAGACCTCGTTAATCCTCAGCTAGCACAAGTTTCGACTTCTGAGGGTTGTCGTTCGTAGGGGTGCGACAGCTGGTTAACGGAAAAATAGATTTTGAACATTTTTTTTTTATATTATGAGATTAATTGACCCAAATATTTCAATGTCATTTATAATGATTTCAAAATGAATTGTTCTGCTGCAAAATGAAGGAGATATGTTCATATAGGAAATAATAAAATCCCATTCCAATTATACTCACACCTTCACTGATTTTATATTCTCCTTATTCATTCTGACTTCTTCCGTTTCTGGAAACATCAGCTTACTGAAGCAAAGAGCTGCTGGAGCAGACATTATACTGGAAGTGATCAAATCCTGGGCTCTAGCGCCAAAGCCAATATAAGCAGCCATTACGGATCCTAAATATATTCGAAAAAATAATAATAACTTAACTATCATTTCTCAAGTGTACTTGATGTATTTCAAATAGATGGGCATAACAAATTGGCCTTTATCAAGCGAACTGTAGGCTACTGCACAAAACGACACAGTCACACACAGAATTCAACCGCACATATGTCTAACATATTATCCGCTCAAAATTTGAAAATTAACCCACAAAATTTCTTTGTTGTATTACTAGGATGACAATGAAACAAGTATGAAATCATTAGAAATAATATTTCATCTATATTAATCGAAAGTTAAAGCCTTATACCTACTATCTGATTCAGTCCTTTCTATGGAAGTTCTCGCAATAGAACTATATTCGAATAGAGATTCAGTTCGTGCGAATTACAAGTCCTTAACACAAATTGAATGTTTTATAGCCATATTTTATTATTTTATAGTCACATGAATGCACATTTCCCATGCATATTTCCTAACAAATGGACGCCACTTTAAACCTCACAAAACTATTCCAATATTTATTGATACCAGATGATCAATTATCGTTAATGAATATTTGGAATAATTCCATTGAACTTATCCAAAATTGAATATTGAAATATCAATTATCAAATAACTAACGTCAAAAACGTCACATAAAGGGTCAAATAACCTTACAGAATCATTCAACATTCGACATCACGAATGAAAAAGTCGATGTTCACCAAAAAAGGAAAGCATCCATTCATTTCATGTTCCCGATATCCATGACTGTAGCCATATTGACTCACACTAGGATCAAAATTATGATGATTTCATCCTCCTTGTTCGTTAAGAGTTGAAATTGACTAACCTCAAAAAGAGAGCTTCAGAAGATCTTATTCTTCTTCTTTTTTTCGATTCAATGGCCTCAGCAACTAAGACTATCCGACCAGTTGATTACGAGCATTAAAAGATACTACCTGTCTGATGACACATCTGACAGACAGATCTGCTGTGGGGGAGAAGTGAAATCTATTTAATTCTTCATGATTTTTCAATTCTATTCTTCACTTTTTGAAATATTTAATATACATTTTGCATGATTTTCAGCTATGGTGCTAAATTGGGGTGAAAAGCTCGTAGACTAACAAGGACATTTTTTGTGAAATTTGACAATTTTGTGACAGATTTGACAATCACTTCTTCATCGGCACTGAATTTTTTCCAGCAAGCATTCTCTTGAGGTCTGAGAACGAAAAAATGTCATGAGTGACCGCCCTGGCCTTCAAACGCTCCGATAATGATATAGAATAGTCGCTGTGGATGAGTTTTCCCTTCTCAAGATAATCGATGACTATTATACCATTGGCATACAAAAATACTGATACCATAACCTTGCCAGCCGAGTGTTGCGTCTTTGCACGTTATTGACTCAGTTCACCATGTGCAGTCCACTCAGAATGATGGAGCGATGTTTCATCCATTGTCACATATCGAATCATAAATTCGTGTTGAACAGTTTCAAACATTGCTCAGAATCATCAATCCGTTGTTGTTTCTGGTAGATTGTAAGATCGCGCGTCACCCGCTTTGAACAGAGCTTTCGCATACCCAAATATTCATGCACGATATGTCTAACACGTTCCTTTGATATCTTAAGAGCCTCATCTTTCTTGATCAATTTTTTTGATTTTTTCGTCGGTAAAAGCTTCTTTGGGGCGTCCACTGCATGCATCGTCCTCGGTTCATTGTCCTAGATAATTTTCCGTCGATCATGGAGCATGATCGACGGAAACATCACCTAACATTCAACTTATTGGTCCACGAAGAATAACTGATGCTACTCTCAATAGAGTAGTCTTTTTTGTATCTTGTGCTTCAGCGCAAAATTCATTTAGGGACGCTGGCTGATCTTGCGAAGTTGACGGTTAGTTGCATAAACTATCTTGGTACGTGAAGAAGACTATTGTGTTTTCCTTTACTTCACCTCATATCTTGTTTTCAAAAAGCATCCATTAGACATGTGACCTGTTTGTCAACATAAAAAACATAATTTCAAATTCAGTGCGAAATATCTTCTTTCTGGGACAATTTTTTTTTTAATTTGCCACATTCTTTAATATCATGACTATCATCTTCGAAAAATACATATCCTGAAGTATATCTACGTTTGGTGTTATATTTTTTTGAAACCATCACTGTTTCTTTTCCTAAAACACATTTGTATATTCGAAATGGATTACCTGTTGATGTCATGGAATTTACTTCTTCTTCATACCATTTTGCGAAATCTTCAAGTGAAGTTGGTATTCCCTGTATATCTTTCTGATATTTGAATTTCCCCCAATTATAATTCTGAATCAGGGAAAGCTTATTCACCAAACTTATCAATAATTCCGGATTGAACAAATAAAGTATAGAATTGACATTTTTCATTGTAACCATTAATTTATTGACTGCGTTCAAAAGATATATGCAAGATTCAAATTTATCCACCCGCAACTGTCCAATTTTCTTGACTTTTTCAATCAGAGAAAGTAAAATCCACTCAGATCTGCCAAAATTCAACTCAAATATTTTAAGGATTTTAGGTACATTACTCGGTGAAATCGTTAAGGCTTTCACAGTTGCCCTAGCTCTTCCTTTGAGTGCCTCATCAAGACAAACAAAGTTTTCCTCATATGAGAAACAAAACTGCTCAGTATATCTTCTGAACTCAGCAATGAAAATAGGCCAATCTGTGAGTTTTGCTGAGAAATATGGAAGGTCCCTTGCTCTTCGTCTCATCAGTAATGCATTTGTATTTGCAGTAATTTCTACACATTTTCTAGCGATGTCAAGAACAATATCTCTATCACCACCTTCACCAAAGGAGGAAGAATAACATGGATGTTCGCAAATAGAATGACGCTGGTTGCTTTTTTTATCTAATTCTGATTTATTTTTGATGTACTGTTCATCAACATTCAAATATTTTAGAGCATTACTATATTTTCTGGCATCTTCAACTCAATGATTCATGAAAACTGGATCTTAGTACAAATCCTGAGATGGTATAGACTTGGTTACACTCCCTGTTGTACTTTTTTGGGTTATTCTCTTCTGAATTTCAATTTCTTCAGAAACATTATTTCTTAATTTTTCAATAGCTGTCATACTTTCTTATGTTTCTTGCTCATCTAATTATTTGTGCTGCTGAATGAGTTTTAGTTCCAAGTTCAGCTTCGAAATACCCGATTTCCGGGAAAGAATTGACTCTTCTCTTTTATTTTATTTCACTGAAAAAACTGTTTAATGGAAACTGAATTATCTCTTGGCATCGTTCAAGTTTTCTGCATTCCTTTTCAAACAAATTGTTAACAGAAAACACTTTGTCTGCTTCTCTCATATACTTATTTTGCAATCTAGTGGTTTTAGCATTACCAATAGGAACTGTATTTAGCTCTAAATCAGCATCATTCATCTCTGCAAATCTCATTGTTAGAACACCTTTTTGGCCCTAGCACTTCTGCGAAGCACAGTTTCCCATTTTTTTGTAAATTTAGTGACTGACTTTTCCATACGTGTTCTTGAGTAACTCGAAGGACCAATGTTGAAATTTCTTGGTTTAATAAACCTGGTTGATACCGTTTTAAACGGTATTAACCAATTTGACCCACAGAAACTCTCAATATTGAATTGTCTTGAAACAAGTGACTAATCTGTCAAAATAAAATATTAAACTTATATACAGTGTCTTCAACAGCGTGCATCGTCCTCGGTGCTCATTTCACTTCGTTTAAACGCGGCAAACCACTTCTCATTGGTTTATATTTTGTTGTGCAAGTACGAATAATGTTTATCAAGCCTTGGCTTCAGCAGTATTTTTTCCGCCAAAAAGCAATGCATTACTTACACACGGAGTTCCTTTTTATCCATTTTCTTCAAACTAACAGAAGTTGCTTTACCCAAAATGTTCTATCTCACAAACTAATGATCAGACAGCTGTGAAATTTGTAAATGTGTCTTTGAAAATTAGGGTTAACTGAAAATCATATGGATTTAATACTAGAAGCGCAATCCGCGTGTTAGCCTACGAAGTTTTCGGCCCATCTAGTAATGCCAGGTGTCGTCTGAATTCCGTTAATAAGTTGTCATCACTCGGAGAGAATAACGAACTATGGTGAATCAAGTATCTTTGACAATCATCACAAAACTTAAAGTAGCAGTTACTCGACGACTCAGTTGAACTGCATCAAATTCAATATTAATGATAATTTGAGATATTTCACTATTTAAAAAGCATTCACATATGGTGATATAAATTGATTTGAAATTCCTGAAAGAATCTGTAAAAAAATTTAAAAGATTAGCTGAAGAAACAATTTTATTAAGCAAAAAACTGAAATTACAATTAAATAACATACAAGCAACAACCAAAGAAGCCAAAAAAATTGAACTATCAACACGAGCTGAAAAATTTAAAACCAGAAATCCAACCACCATCAATCGACTAAGAGAGGAATCATCAAGCCTCTACTAGACCGTGCTTTCGGTCTCTACAATACAAAGGAAGGTCTAGAAAAGAAACTAGGCATCATCGAAAACGACCTTCCACGGAATGGTTACTCCAAGCCACAACCAGTACATGTACTTCCCTACATCATTGTTGGAAAGGATAAGAAGGTAAGGTTCAAATATAAAATCAGAACCTGTTTCAGATCTGGAACCATTATCCGTAGCAGTCTCACGAAAACCAGGCCACCAAACACGGACTGCGATTCCGAGAATTGCATTTACCGGATATCCTGCGAGTGCGGAGAATCATACATCGGTGAAACTAAGAGACCATTGAAAGTTCGTATTGCCGAGCACAAGAAACACACATAGCGAGGAGAAACCAGCAAATCCGGAATAGCAGAGCATGTTTGGACGTATCAACATAACACCAAGTGGGCTCAGGCTGAAGTCATCCACAAGGAGGAACACTGGTTGAGGAGAGAATTCAAAGAAGCCGCAAATATGTTGTCCAACATCGCATTTAGCCAAGCAAGCGTAGAGATACGTAACATATGGAAATCTCTAATCAAGCGGAACACGACCAACTCCCGCCAAACAGTCAGCTCCCGCTAAAAACTAATAAAGCAGGGAGAGGGAAGAGAGGATAGGTGGAAGCAGTATAATGGCTTTAAATAGTCAGATCTCGAAGGAATAAGTCCAGTTATTTCCCGAAGACGATTGTGAATTGAAACGTCGTGAAATAACTTGCTTTGAGCGGATCAATATTTCAACAGACAACAAGAGCGCACTAGGGGCTCTGACAAACCCGAAGGCGACATCAAAACTGGTCTGGGAATGCCATGAAGAACTGAATTAACTTACAAACAGGAACAAAGTAACTCTATACTGGAAGTAACTCTATACTGGATGCCACGGCATTCAGGAATCACAGGTAATGATAAAGCTGATGAATGCGCTAGACGCGGATCATCAACTTTATATATAGGTCCTGGTATATATAGGTCTGGGGGTACCAAAATCATTGGTACGAAACCAGATTAGGACATAGACCAATAAGAAGCACACAGAGTACTGAAAAAAAGTACCTGGCGACAAACACAGTAAAACCTTCATTAGGCAACCGTCCGAGAAAAACTGAAGAACTACTTCAATATAGTAGGAACCGGCTCAGAATAATTACAGGGTTACTAACCGGTCATTGACCGCTTAGAGGACACCTGAATAAAATGGGGCTTTACAACGAAGACCTCATCTGCAGATTATGAAACGAAGGGATAGAAACAGCTCTACATATCTTTTGCGAATGTGAGGCACTGAATCACAGGATGCAGGCAATATATAGACGTACGAAATTACGTCCAGAAGAATATGATGAACATCCAACACAAACCAGTACAGGGAACGAGACTAATGGAATGGGTGCCATGAGAAGGTGGGAGAATAAACGCAATAAGCCCAAGAGGCTGCAGTGTTTTCTGGAGACTTGGATTACATAGACAAGTCAGACAGCTCCCAAGGTACCAGAAAAAAAACTTGCCTTGGAGTCATTTAATTTTATATTTTTAATTTCCACTTCTTGTTAATGATTGTTTTAATTTTTCAGCTCGTGTTAATAGTTCAATTTTTTGTTTTTTCGGTTGTTGCTTGTATGTTACTGAATTGTAATTTCAGTTTTTTACTTAATAAAATCGTTTTTTCAGCTGATCTTTTTAATTTTTTCACAGATTCTTTCAGGGATTTCAAATCAATTTATATCATATTAGATAATGGAGTCCGAACTGATGAAATGCACTACAAAACATTGTCAACCACCTTCCAACAAACATTCACACATATGTTAGGTATCTGTTCTACCAAATCGAATATCTCGAACTTTGTCAAAAAATACTCACCAGAAACTGTCGCAAAACCAGATGTCATTATGGAGAAAAGTTCTGAGTCTGTTAGATCCCTCAGATACGGAGAAATTAGTAAAGGTGCTTCAGTCTGAAAATAGTATGAAAAATCTTAATATTCCTTTCAGAAATTTGATGGAAATCAAACGAAAATAAAAATTCAGTAAAAAATCAAGTGATTAATTTCCGAGAAGTTTTAACTCAGAGTAGATTAGTCGGTAATTAGTGACGATATATGAAACGAAAAGGAAATAGAACATCTGAGAGTGACAGTGACGAAATTATTCGGATACTAAATAAAATTCTATTCAGGTTACCACCCATTTGAATTTCCATTATAATTCATCAGTAGCAAAGATCACCTTTATAAAACTTTTTGTATTACGAGTCATTTTTATATTCTCTCCGTTGATTTGAATGTTGGAAATATACGTGGATAAAGTATTTGATAAACATACTTGATCAAAAAATATTTCAGTATTTCGTGTTAGGAATCACACGTTATTCCTTAGCTTGCACAAGTTTCGTCTTTTGAGAGTTGTCGTTCGTAGGAGTGCGATAGCTGGTTAACGGAAAAACAGACAGTTTACAAAAATCACTTCCTGAAATAGGCCTGGAATATTTCGACATGCCATTAGTTATATATGAACTTTTTTCTCAGATGGTACTGAATTGAGATACAGATACGATGTTGTTATTCTAATCATATAGGAAGTTCAAGATATTATCAAGAACATAGTATCGATAGCTTTTATCGAGGAAGAAACTCAATGCTCATATGACAGTCAGAACGCTTTTTTGTACATAATAGAACGATCCCTCCGTATGTTGAACGTCATTATTCAGTACTGTATTAAAATATCATATAGATATTATTCCTCAATAAATATTAGCTATATTCTTCAAATCGACGTGATGTTATTCGATTCATCCTAGTTATTCAAATAAACATCTATCCCGTCAATCTGGATTGATAATAATAATTATTATTGAGGAAAGTGTTAAGGGTCTTCGCTGTAAAAAAAATTGACCAAAGATTAGAGGTGATCAAATAATGATTGTAAGTAAATTTTTTGGTTTGGAATTAAATCATTTTTCACATTTGTATGACGTGAACAAATTTTCTTTGGTCATCACCAAAGATCTTCCATTCTGAGACAGTACCAAATTGTAAACTCTTTTCGATACACAAATGATCCAGACAGTATGTAAGTGACTTATCAAAAATTGACTCTGCAGTAAATATAACTCAGATATAGCTTGAAGTACATAAATGTTGACTTGAAAAGAGATGAACGATTTTGAACTATTGTTTCACTATTCTTTCATAAAATTATTTCCGTTATGGAGTTGTATAATTTTCTTCACTAACATAAGTATTTCATGAATGACAGAAAACATTTTTTACTACAAAATCTATTGCAAATGCATTTACTTCAATACTAACTCGATCTGAATGAAAAAAATATTATAAAAAAATATCAGTTTTAATGTCGGGAAACCTATCTCCTCAATAATATTTCATAGAAAAATTTAATATTTTTTCTGAGTGTCAGTGGAATTATATAGAAACCTGATCATAAATAAGCCATAATGTCTGAAGATACAGTAAAAATAAAAATCTCAAAGTAAATAGCATTACCTCGATTTGAAGAAATCTTGCTCTTCTATTTTCATGAATAAATATTTTTATAAACTGAAAAATATATTTTCTCAAGTCGAATTTGAATCATCAATTCAAATGGACTGAATAAACGTTTATTTTAAGTAAAAAAATTATTCCACCAAGATTGTGCATACATTTCAATAGAAATCATCACATTAGCTCAAGTAAATATGCATTCTTTAGTCTGAGCAAAATTAATCTCGAAGCAAAACTGTTTTGGGTTTTGAAAGAATGATATGTTCACCTGGAACATTATTCAAATGTCTCCGTATAAGAAATTAATTGTTTTCCTTTGAAGAGAAGCATTTTTCATTAAAACACTTATATTTGTATAAATCAAATAAAATCATCTGTAATATGAACAGCTATAAGTGGTAAGGAAATAAACTAAACGATACGTTACATATTATGATTGGTTTATTTGAAGTGATTGCAAATCATAAATATTATCCTGAAAAAGCATGTGACAAAAAATAACACGTAATAGAGAACTAAATTTTCTTTGTTAATCTCTGCTCAAATATCATATTTCAACCGCACACTTTTGAGAGATCATACAGTTATACAAATAACATAAATAAATATTCAATAAGAAAACATATATAAAAAAGGGACACATTCTTGACAAATTGCAAATTAACAAATGAAATGAAATCGAAGCCTATAAACAACATTACAACTCAGACAAGAAAATTAATCAATTTATTAGTAATTTTACACAAATGAAGTTTTTAAAACTAGATGCCATTCCGGTAAATAACATTAAAAAAATCACTGTCGTCGATTGAGTTCTGCATTCTGCTTTTGTTTATCCACAATTGCCGGAACTGGATTCTGAAACTTGGATTCTGAAACGAAAGAAGAAATCAGCAAATCATCGTTAGCCATTATTTCAAATATCTAGAAAGGTAAAACTATGAAAACAGCTGCCATTAAATAAAAAACAATTGTTGTCCGCATACGAACGACAACCTTCAAAATTTTAAACTTGTCTGAGGTCTTAATGTTCAACATACGATTCCTATCAAGTTAAAAGGTGCTTGAACATTCCTTTATCAGAAATAAATAATCAAATCAAAAGACGTACCTCAAATCCCTTTGAAATGGACAGAAGTCTTTACACAAGAACACTTGCAAAGCTCGGCAAATATAATAATGCATGTGTGAAGCATTGATATAGGTAATTTTCGCAAACTGAGGGCAAAATCTAGAGTTGAAGTCAAAATTTACCACTTTCTCTTCGGTACTAGGTATACAACGCATACTTACTGATATAGCGGAGTTTCTTTCTCAAGTAACCCAAACACCTCAATTTTATCCAATTATAATACTTACCCATAAAAATATCTTCCTACGTCACTTTCCAAACCATACTGGCGCGTACGCGAACATTGTTCTACATTGTTAGTTTCTCATAATACTAAATTTAAATTTTTTGGGAAAGAAAGTTTTTGGCTTTCTACTACCCCATCTGAATGAAGTGTGTGTATTTTCTATAATGTTATCCAATTTGGTACTGAAGAGCCTTAGGGCAAGTGTCTTAAGGCGAAACACGTGTATACCAGTTAGGGTGACAGTGTTCCATGTGAGTACAATTTATTACCATTCATTCAAAGTAGAACTCATGTGAATGATATCTGATTCTTATTCCTCCACAAATGTTCGATATACAAACTGAATAGAGAAAAGTATCTTCTGTATAATTCAGTGTTCATATAGAAGTATTTGTTTCGAAAGATTTTTTTTCTTTCGTGTAATTCAATGTTTATATGAAAGTAGCTGTTTCAGGAGGACTTTCTTTCAGTTTGTGTCTGAAAGTTACTTCTTTGCATGATCTACACATCCATGTATAGAGTTACTTATTTTCAAATTGATTAATCCTTTCTTTCTTTGGAAGATTCTCTCATCCATTTTTTTGTATCAGATGGAGTAGTAGAAAGCCAAAAACTTTCTTTCCCAAAAAATTAATCACTCCTAAAAATATAACCCTTTCAAATTAAATTTAAATTCTTTTCAATAATATCTATGTTCAAATAAAACAATTTTTTCAAACTGAAATGAATGAAATACTTCTTTAAAAGAAATCCTGTTCATATTCATTCTATACAATATGTTCAGTCGATCATAATATAGTTTTATATATACCTACATTAACAAAACTCTTGTTATAAACGAATTGAGTTATTTGAAGGGAAACTGTTTTGAATTCAAACAAACAATATGTTTTCAGATCGAGTTGATATTGCTCTCCATTTGAAACAGTTTATTTTTCTCTTTAAATAGGTGGTAGATTTTGAGATGATATTATATTTTCTTGATTCAAAATAGTTCAACTTCGCAATAACATAATCAAACGAATGATGTCGTTGAAAGGCCAAGAAATTTGATTTCTTCGTTAGAAAAATTGTGTTTCTTTTGTGGAACATGGCGTTGTTGGCATGAAGTAATAATTTCTCCAATAGAGATAAAATTTCAAAGAAACCTATAATCTTCTTTGAAAGAAATGATTTTTACTGTGGACCAATCGCAGATAATATTCAAAAATCTTTTGTACTTTACACTGTCAACCAATTAATCAACAATGAAAAAACCAGAGGTTTCTAAGAAACTGGTCGAGCAATAAGAGGGCAGGGAAACCCAGAGGTTTCTAGGGAGTTGGTCGAGCTATAAAAAAAAAATGCTCTGAAATTCACAAAAACACAGGTCATCCTCATCAACTTGTTTTTATTTCCCTGACATTGGTGAGAATATGGGAAAGGAAGATATAATATGGTCTTTCTGGATACTTTGAGAGACAATTTATAGAAAATTGCAGAAATAAAATGAGTTTGAATGCTGTATCGAGGGGAGATACATATACATTAAAAAATAAATATTTCTAAATGAGATCACAAAACATTCATATCCCGAAGTATCTATACCGTAAGTTCTGGTAAATCCAGCCGCCAAACAACTACTTTCAAAGTTAAAACCACGCTGGACATTGAACTATATTCAACAAACATTTATGAAACATATCTCACAGAGGTCAGTCTCGCAGATGTTTCTCTTTCATTCAGCGGTAGAACCATGCTGAAATCAGTCCGACTCAAACAGCAGTCCGACATAAACAATTGTGTGCTTGGGACTAGATTGATATGGGTCGAATGGATTTGGGTTGGATCTTTCCTTCACTGATGAGAGGTAATATGTCAAAACCGGTCTGTAGGTGATCTATTCGAATAATTTCAGCATGGTCCTGCTGTTAGATAAACGAGAAACATCTGCAAGACTAACCACTTCAAGGTATCTTGCATAACCAAGGAAGTTGTAGTTTGTCGGAAAACATTTATTAGAACCTACGGTGTAGATACTTTGGAATACTCGAGATTTCATTTCGAAATATTCATTTCCTCATAAGATGAAACGAGTCTAAGTTACGAAAAAGAAAATGACACTTTCGTTTCATCATTGTCAATGAAGAATTCATTAGTAACAATCCTTAATTCGACTCACCATTCCCAAGAAAATGTTGGCTGCACTATTGACACTTTCACATATAGAGGTTCCCATAATCCATTGCAAAAAATCTCCAATAACTCCTATTACTTTTTGCATTATACCATAGTAGTACAAAATATTTACCATAAAACTGATGAAGTATATTGTAGAGAGGGCCTGAAATGAGAAAAATGTTATCATTTCTCATGAGAGTGAGCGTAACTCCCATGGCACGTAATTGTTCAATTTACCTTAAAAGCAAAAACATTTGTTTCTATCAAAATTGATCCATACGCAAATTCAGCACCTTTGAAGGCGTAACCTAGCAATATTTCTACTTTATCACCAAAGCACTGGAGAATATTACGACCCACTTTCCATCTGATTGTTAACAGACCAAAAACAAATTGAAGAATCAGTCCCCAAATAATAATCCTCCACCGAATCTGAAAAAAAAGAAACTGATTTGTATTTTTTTGACGAATGAAGAAAATGTTCTGATGCACGCTACAGTCGCAAATATAGACGCAGATATTACGAATTTCCTTTAGAAACGAAGTAACTTACATAATAACAATCAATTTACATTAATTTTTGAATTATGTGAGACTGGTTGTTGCCCGCAGTTTCGCTCGTGTAGAATTTGGTTTGTCACATTGAGTTCCGTGACAGACCATTTCAAACAAATAGTAACAATATTTTTTTGTTAACCCAAAACTTCAGGTTTCCAACCTAAATACAATACAATGTTTGAATCCCTATTTTTTTCCTTTGGGGGTGGAAATTCCTAATTTCCTTTCTTGATATTTATTTACGCTATACAAGGAACCTTCCTGTTTTTTCCTTTGGGGGTGGAAATTCCTAATGTCCTTTCTTGATACTTATTTACGCTATACAAGGAACCTTCCTGCATATTTAAAAATACTAAGTTCAGTAGCTTCGGCTGTACGTTAATGTAAGAGTGTACAACAAGTAATAATTTATATTTTTACTTTAAAAATACGGTTACTGAAAAAATATGCAAACTGCACTGGGAAGAGAATAGTTTCCAGAATCGAATTATGTTACCTATAAATAAATTCGCAAAACTAACACAACCGTCAATGATGTCTGCCCTTACGCGTCTGCCCGCGTTCGGGTCGCGTATTTGGCGATGGCGCTTCATTTCTCAGACCGCCCCTCTACTTCCGCGCATCATCCCTTGTCGTCTTACAGGAGACGCGACGCGTAATGGCTTACTGCGTTGCGTCAAGTTAATCTTATCGGGATAACTTTTAAACAATTCGTCCAAATTACTTAGTATGAATTTTTATTAGAATTTGACAGATATTCTGAAATGTGCATTGCAAAAAATATCTAATTTAATTGTATTTATGGCCCAGTATCCTGCATATAGAGGCTGCCATATAAAAGGTATATTATCGCGAACTTTTATTCAGAACTATTAAAAATAAACAATCTTACTGTACATTATCTGCATGTAACTCCAATGATATAGGCAGCGCACGTCAAGAAAGCTCTCAGGAAGCAACCATTTTTTCGACTTACTTAATAATTATTTTTATATCATGACAAAAATTGCACAAAATTGACGTGTTCTTTGAAATTTCAGATTACACGTCCGTTTCAATTACACGTTTTCGTTGGAACGCCCTGTATATGTGGGCCATGACTTGGGGTCCATTTTCACTTCTTGTCTTTTGAAGAGTTTTTTCTCGGCTGAAAGTGGAAATTCTGGCCACAACATTTTAGTAAGTTCATCATTCCTTCTCTCAATAATCTCATAAAACTTTTGCACTTTGTTCTTTTGACTTGTTTAAATATAATTTTTTCAAAACGATGTTATTCTCTTTGTCTGAAGGTAGTATCTTCATGGTGTTGCCTTTTGAAAACATCGGATTTTGAAAGTTATGTAAGTTCTAGTGCAGCCACAGCCTGGTTGATGGATCAACATAAGGATTCCACAACGCAGATTGTTTCCAATGTGAATACGAATATTGGTTTGGGCTTTCCTTCAATGAAGATTTCTCTATCTCAGCGAGTCCGGTTATGTACTTTCTCTCATGTATTGGGTCTTGTTTATCTTCAAAATTTTGAATTAGAGTTAATTGTGTTTGATATTGGTATTGATATCAATTTCGCTCTGTCGATGAATTATTCTTCTCTAAGTAATTTGAAGCTTATACGAAGATCGTGAAAAATACCAGCGAAAAGATTTTCCACTTTTTTCTTATGTAACTTAACCAGTAACTGAAAACTTACCGACTCTCATATTTTTTGTTTTTGGATAATGCAACTTTTCTCAGGAACTTCATGCGAGTTCTGATACTTTCCTTCAGAGTTTGGGAACAATATCAACACATTATTTCCAAACAATAAACATTCTTGAAGTTATATGATTTGGTCAAACCTCGCTGGGAATATTAAAGGTTTGTAGATTCAACACGTTTCATGAACTTGACAGAGTATTTACGAATAAGCTATGGTACATAGAGTAAAAGTTGCTTCCGTCAGAGCAATTATCAGGGTCGCTATAAAATAATAATGATCACTAAGAGTGTAAGTTTCACGATTGGATGTAACTGCGATAGACATTAAGGAAGGCGATGAGAAAACGGACCGAGTTATTTGATTTCCTTATACGAGTGTAATTTAGTGAAGATAGCCGGACTTCATTGAAATTAAATTTTTCCTATTTTCGATTGTATTTGTTTTTATGTTTCTGAATAAATAGTATTGAATATTACTGGAGTTTTTTCCCAATACCAAATCGTTATTTTTAACACCTCGACACGTGTTTGGATCACCAAGAGATCATCTTCAAAGAGGAAGATTAAAACTACAAACTAATGCGAGCTAACCTATTTATGCTATATAGGTATCCCTTACAGGTAAACCATCCAGGCGTACCACCCATACAGGTATACCAACCTAAATTAATTTTACAATTTTGGCTTATCTATTATTTTACAATATATGTTTATATAAAACAATTTTCAACTATATAAAAATTAATTTCACAATATTGCCTATCCAAATTTATTTTTGCAATGTGTCCTTATGTAGTAATCAGTAAACCCAACAACATTATTTTTTTTAACTAGCTATATAGTATTATGCTCTTTGGTATAGGTCCGTCATCATTATTCATAATATTATTGAGTTTACTTATTTCTACAGTCTCTTAGGCATCTAGTTGCCTGTTGTTGTTAACTTGTCTAACTAATCTTAATGAACTGAAGTCTATGAAATGGTTTTGTTGCAAAAAATGATGGGCGACTGCTGATTTTTCAGGTCTTCCATATTTTAAGTGTGCTATGTGTTCCGTGTATCTTACTTTAATAGATCTTTTTGTCTGTCCATAATATTTTGCATCGCAGTCCTTACATTCAATTTCGTAAATTCCAGACTTTTCCGAATTCTCGACTTTGTCTTTTGGACTTCCCAAAAGGCTCTGTAGTATATGACTTGTTTTAAAAACCACCTTCATACCTAGTTCCTTGAAAATCTTTCCAAAGTATATTGGTGGTATGGAACTGAGATGTATTTATCTTGGTTTTTGTCCTTTCTGAAAGCCGAGATTTCGTTCATTCTTAACCTAAACTTCTTCTTCCTTATTATGTCATCTACAATTCCCCTCGAGAAACCGTTAGTGGCTGCTATTTTCTGTATTGTACGTCTTTCTTTTGTGTCCAGAAAGGACAAAAACCAAGATAAATACATATCAGGTCCATACCACCAATATACGAGGAACTTTGGAAATATTTTCAATGAACTAGGTATGAAGGTGGTTTTTAAAACAAGTCATACACTACAGAGCCTTTTGGGAAGTCCAAAAGACAAAGTCGAGAATTCGAAATTTACGAAATTGAATGTAAGGATTGCGATGCAAAATATTATAGACAGACAAAAAGATCTATTGAAGTTAGATATAAGGAACACATAGCACACTTTAAATGTGGAAGACCTGAAAAATCAGCAGTCGCCCATCAACAAAACCATTCCATAGACTTCAGTTCATTAAGATTAGTTAGACAAGTTAACAACAACAGGCAACTAGATGCCTATGAGACTGTAGAAAAGTAAACAAAATAATATTATGAATAACGATGATGAACCTATACCAAAGAGCATACTATATAGCATGTAAAAATAAAATAATTTTATTGGGTTTACTGATTACTACATAAGGAGACATTGCAAAAATAAATTTGGATAAGCAATATTGTGAAATTAATTTTTATATAGCTGAAAATTGTTTTATATAAACATATATTGTGAAATAAGTGATAAGGCAAAATTGTAAAATTAATTTAGGTTGGTATACCTGTATGGGTGGTACGCCTGGATGGATTACCTGTATGGGATACATATATAGCATGAATAGGTTAGCTCGCATTAGTTTCTAGTTTTAATCTTCCTCTTTGAAGATGATCACTCGAAACACGTGTCGAGGTGTTAAAAATAACGATTTGGTGTTAGGAAAAAACTCCAGTAATATTCATTACTACACCAGAAGTTCCAAACAGTTTAAAAATCTGTTTGAAATCTGTTTTTCCGTTAATCAGCTGTCGTCCTCATACGAACGGCAACTCTCAGAAGTTGAGAAACTTGTGCGAGCTAAGGACTAACGAGGTCTTACCTTTTAACGTGTGATTCCTAACACGGTTGCAGAATCATTCCAGCTTCAACCAGATAAATTATCTCGAGAAAAATATCTGGTCGAGGCAGGAATCGAACCCACGGTCTTCCAATCGTGAGTCGGGCGCACTACCACCGCGGCCAATTCCACAACTGTGCATCATAACTAAATAGTATTGGCTAGTAGTTTCGAATTCTCCCAATCAGCTGGATATTTTCAAACACGATAATGTAAGTATCCTCACTGAGTGCATGTTCTGCTACTGCTCACTTGTCCGTATGCCCCAAGCGACAATTCATCTTGTGTTCAAAGAGCCGGGTACTTAGACTATTTTCGTGGTTCCAATGTAGACAGTAGATCCTTCACTGCCTTTAGACTTTCCCTGATGATTTCAGTCGGCTCGAATAGCGATATCCAAAATAAAGATGGATAAAAATATCATCGTGTATGGACTCTTTTCCCTAAGTAAAATGTTTTGACCAAAACACTCGATCCACGGCACTCTGGATTTTACACGAAAAAAGAGATCCAATATACTCCGGCATTCCTTTCACAGAGGCGCTAAGCGCTCATGGATGTTAACATTTGGAAACCATTCTTGATGCATCCATTACCATATGTACGGAGTTGGGTCAATTTTGTTTCTCGAGTCGGGAGATCTTGACGAAACAAAAGCGGATCTGGTTTTTTCAACACAAGGGTGTCTTTGCACCTTTCGCAGAACTATAAACTTAATCAAAAGCAATGTGTAAAAGCAAGCCAGACATAAGTGGAATTACCTGGTGGTGTGACACTCAAGTTTGATGAAATAATCGTCTTTTTTGTCTGCAGTTTATCTTTATTCGAAGTCTGTCTGCCCGGTACTGACGATGCACAATAGGCGGTAACATCAAATTGATCTGAAGATCTTTCCATATTAGTAAACAACGTGAAAATTTGGTTAGCAAACTTGGAAGTCACATCACTAGGTTGTTTCAGACCACCTGCCCAGCAGTAATGATGCCCAATAGACTCTGTGTGTGTATGTTCATGTGTGCTATATACGGCATGATGAAATCATTCCCCCAGTTAAGTGAATAAAATCAGTAAAAAAGTAACTCTCACCTTAGATTTATTGGGACACAAGAGATATCCTATGAGAAGAAATACACAAAGACCTGAAATCGGTATGAGCCTCCCCCGATTATCATTTGTATCGAATGCCAAATATACGGCGGCAATGATGAAAATAGAGATGTAAAAGATTTGTGAACCATATCTGAAAATGAGTAAAGAAAATTTGGATTGAAGAAATATACTTCATTGACGCTGTCAAAGTTAAAGTGAAATAATTAAACAGTATAAGTTGATAGTGAAGAAGCATTTCACCAGCTCTAAAAAAATGAACATTTAATGAAATCAAACCCATCAATGTGTTACATCAGACAATAAAAGCATGTCAGGAAATCACCCATTTTATGAAAAACTTCCTGTATTATTACTTATATCAAGTTACATATTGTAGTTTTTTTTTGAGACAGGTAAACCTCGCGATGAGCTTCTATATCATATTATTTGTATAATGGGATGAATCAATGGGTATGACTCGTATTTTTTCAGCAAATCCGTTCATTTGGCACCCATGTCATGAGAGTGCATGGAAAAACTAATCTACCATCTTGAACGGTCCGGCATATTGCATTCAAATGAGGGCATGTTGTCGCTCATATCCACCCCCATATCATGGGGGTGGATGAAAACTAGTCCGCCATCTTGGGTGAACTATCATATTGCATTCAGAGTGACGCTATATTATTTTTCATATTATTTTTAGCCAACCCTTCGATTTGATGTCATAATCACGAAGGTACATAGTAAAACCGGTCCTGCATATTTGGCGCTAGACCATGTTCGATGAGGAATGGCGTTACTTAGCTATACATGTATTTCCATCCGAACTGTATGTTCAATCGATGAGGATAACTACTTCAAGATTCAGCTGCAAGATATGACCCGAAGTAACATACATACACACTTACATATGTACTTCCGAACTTACGTACCTATATACATACAATCGTACATACATACATACAGGCTGATTCACGGTGGATAGCACATTAGACGTTTCTGGTGAACCAGACAACGGATCACTTTGAAAATTTAATGGAGGGCATATTCGGACATTCTCTAGCCAACTAAAATATTTTCGACAATGCGGTGTTGCCGCTTCCATTAGAAAGCAGTAGCAACTTTGATTTTTCAAATGGAACATTCTGTATATAATATTATTTTTGGAATCTCCAACAATTGCCCGACAACTTTTCTTGATATTTCCCTGTACCTATCTGTTACCGTTTTCGAAATAAAAATTAATTTCAATTTTTTTCTTTGAAAATCATGACTTCTAAAAATGCCGATATCTTTTAGTTAAGAAGTACTATGATATCGAAATTTGGTTTGGAGTTAGGTGATACTTGGACACTTCCCACACGTCAGCCTAATCTCCGTTACTTCAATACAGGGTGGTAAAAAATTACAGTTTTTTCGTTTGCTTGAAAAAGTTGCTGAAATTTGATTATTTTAAAAGGAACACCCTGTATATTATTGAAAATTCGGAAAGCTGCTGAAATTTGCTTTCTTTCTATGTATATCATACCTATACCTAACTAGTCAAGTTTCGGACTTATGAACATTTATTTGTGAAAATGTCCCTTCAGAATGGTATTTCCATTCGGTATTTGGTAAGCAGGCCATGATTACTAATTGACAGTAGCGTTGTGACATTCTCCTAATAATATCGACATTTTCGTCACTTCAGAAGTTGCAAATACCTTCAAAACGATGGAACAAAACTATTCAAACGAAGTTCTTATGAATTTGTTTATTATTTTTGGACAGTGTGACAAAATTATCAGCAGAACATGTAGAAAGTTCAATGAAATGTATCCGAATCTACCGCCAATGAACCTCAAGAAATTTATACGAATTCAGAACAATTTCAATGCATTTGGATCAACTTCAAAAGCACCAAGAATTTTGCCTCGACC